>NC_081835.1:137500-1337500 GCF_030867095.1 Alligator mississippiensis
CCTGGACAGGCTCAGCAAGTGGGCGGGCGAGAATCTGATGGTGTTCAACGCCGATAAATGCAAGGTTCTCCACCTCGGGAAGAAAAACCCGCAGCATCCTTATAGGCTCGGCAGTGCTATGTTGGCTAGCACTATGGAAGAAAGAGACTTGGGGGTCATCATTGACCACAAGATGAACATGAGCCTGCAATGCGATGCTGCGGCTAGTAAAGCGACCAAAACGCTGGCTTGCATCCATAGATGCTTCTCAAGCAAATCCTGCAACATCATTCTCCCCCTGTACTCGGCCCTAGTGAGGCCGCAGCTGGAGTGCTGCGTCCAGTTTTGGGCTCCACAATTCAAAAAGGATGTGGAGAAGCTTGAGAGAATCCAGAGGAGAGCCACGCGCATGATCAGAGCTCAGGGAAGCAGACCCTACGACGACAGGCTGAGCGCCCTGGGGCTCTTTAGCCTGGAAAAGCGCAGGCTCAGGGGTGATCTGGTGGCCGCCTACAAGTCTATCAGGGGTGACCACCAGTATCTGGGGGAACGTTTGTTCCCCAGAGTGCCCCAAGGGATGACGACTAGGTCGAACGGTCATAAACTACTACAAGACCGTTTCAGGCTGGACATAAGGAAGAATTTCTTTACTGTCCGAGCCCCCAAGGTCTGGAACAGCCTGCCACCGGAGGTGGTTCAAGCGCCTTCATTGAACACCTTCAAGGTGAAACTGGATGCTCATCTTGCTGGGATCCTATGACCCCAGCCGACTTCCTGCCCTTCCTTTGGGCAGGGGGCTGGACTCGATGATCTTCCGGGGTCCCTTCCAGCCCGAATGTCTATGAAATCTATGACACTCACCCCCCACAACCGCCACGAGCCCGCCCACGTGCCCGCACAGCCCCGCTCGCCGGCCCCGGTGCAGACGACGCCCCCCCCCCCCCCGCGACCCCCGCCGTGGCACGAGACCGGGCTGGGCCTGGCGCCTCGGCGGGCGGGCGGGCGGGGGGGAGGGAGCGGCGACACGGCGCAGGCGCGGGGCGAGCGGCGGGGGAGCGGCCGGGCGGCGGCACCGCGCACAAAGCCGCTCGCGGCACCGCTGCCTCCCTCCGCCGTGTCCGGGCCGGCAACAGCTGCAGTGCGCGGCGTGCCCACAGGAGAGCAGCACTGAGCCGTGCTCAGGAGCCGCCCGCCCCTCCCCGCTGCAGTGCCCGGCCTCAGCCACCGCGGGGCAGCACCGAGCGCGCTCTCCCGTTCTCCGCCTTCAAGCCCCGGCTGCGGCGCCGGGGGAAGCGCAGCACGGCGGCCCCGACAGCAGCGTGTCCTTGTTCACGCCCCCGCCCCCCGCCCCAGTACTGTCCAGGGCCGCACACCGTACCTAGGGGATGTGTTGAAATCCAGCCATTAATATCTAGCAATATGCAGACGTACTGCTGTGTGAACACCTCCATCCATTTCCCTGTTGGGGAGATGGACGGCCACAGACAGACACTAGTAGGATGGCTACGTTGGTTATGGGGTGTATTCTGCACGCACACGCACACATCCCTGTCACAGCCCCGGGCGGGAGGCGTGCTTGCCCCTCGCCGCGCTCACGCTGCGGCCCCCGGCTCCCACCCTGCTCGGGGCACGCGCCGGCCGCAGAGACAAGCGGCCGAACGTCGCCGCCGGGGATCGGAGCTGGACCAATCGGCACACAAAGGAGTGCCGACACCCCCATCCCCGTGAGCCAATCCCAATCCGAGCAAGAAGGGCGAGCTCCTGGACCCGCCTCCTCAGACAGAGGCCAATCAGAGCGAAGCAGGGCGGAGCGGCACGGACCCTACCCCCAAAAGCAGCCAATCGCCGCTCTCCTGACAGGAACCAATGGGAACACGAGCCTCCGATCCCGGCCCCTCTGCGCTCCCCGGCCCTGAATCCATGTCCGTGACTCGCGTGTCCGGCCCGAGCGGCGCGGCGCGGCCCGGCCTGCCCCGCCCGCCGGCCCTGCCCGAGTGACCCCCGAGCCAGCGAGCGAAACTTGTGTTCTTCTTCTCTGTCTGCCTTGACCTCCCGCCTGCCCGAGCTGGAGGCGCGGCGCCCCGAGCCGCTGTCCCTCTCTCTGCCCTCCTCTCTCCTCTGGAAACCTCGTGTTGAATCGTAGGGCACTAGCACAGGGCAGGGTTTTCTTTTCTCTGCCTTTAAAGCCCGGCTGCTCCGCGCAGGGTGGCTGCCGCGCAGGGAGGGCGGCACGGAGCCGGCCTCGTTCCGCGGCTCGCCGCACCGCTTTCCACACAAGTATCACCATGTCGCCACAGGCACTTGCAGGAGAAGTTGGGGGACAAAAGCAACAATCAAGTTGCCCACAGAAATCTCTTTTCCCCCCAAAAGTTCCCAACTGGCCTCCGATAATCAGCACAACTGTCCTCCCAAAACACTCACCACAGTCCCACACAGCATCACACTGTTTTCCAAGTGAGAAGACATTGGTTCTGGGGATTCTTTTCTGGGTCGAGACCGTGTTTATTGAAATGTGTGAGTTTGCATTCTTCCAGCTCTCTCCACGCCAGCACGGGAGTCTCCCCGCGCCCTCCCCGCTGCTCCCCGCCGGTCCCCGCGCCCTGCGCAGGCCTGTGCCAGGGACTCGGGCAGGGAACACAGTGCCTGCCCCCAAGAAGGAGGGCAGTAACCCCGCGTGCCTGGTCCCACGTGACGGAAAGAACAGCCCAGCCCAGCCCCCCCACAAGAGGGGGGGGGGATCTCCCCTCCGCAATGCCCGGCGCGGCCACAGGAGGGCGGCTCTGAGCAGGGTTTGGCCTTCACTTTCACCTGCTGCTGCAATGCCCCGACGCGACCACCGGTGGGCAGCACCGAGCCGGGTTTGCCTTCATACGCAGGAGGAGACCACTCCCTGCTCAGAGCCGCCCTCCTGTGGCCGCGCCGGGCATTGCGGCGGGGAGACCCGGGCGGGCACCCCAGCCGGCTCGGCTCGGCTCCGCGCCGCCCGCTTGGGGCTGGAGCGGGGCTTGGTGCGCGGAGAAAGCGACCCGGAACGAAGCCGGCTCCGTGCCGCCCTCCCTGCGCGGAGCAGGCGGGGTTTCAAGGCCGAGAAAATCACATGGAGGAGACAGGGAGGCTGCCCAGGCGGCAGGCGGAGAGAAAAGGGGCCCCGGGACAATCAAACAGCTTCACGCTGCAACCCCCACCGCAGACCAGAGCCCGACAGGCCCCGCGCCCTGGGAACGCGGCGTCCCGCACCACCCGCACGTCGCCAGAACATGCCGCCGCAGCTCTCCGGCCCCGCCCGGGTGTGCGGGGCTGCACCGGGACGTGGGCTCCGGGCGCAGCGGGTCCGGAACAGGAGACACAACGAGCCGACCGGGGCCGCTGAGGATCCGAGTTGGACCAATCGGCGCACAGAAGCCTGCACACCCCCACCATGGCCGGGCAGCCAATCAGAATGCGACGGGGCGGGGTGTCTTGGACCCGCCCCATTCCTGGCAAAAGCCAATGAGAACCAAGAAGGGCGGGGCGACGCTAACCCCGCCCTTGCGGCCACTCCACCCAATCGCCTCACGTCTCAAGTTGGCCAATGAAAAGGCGGGCCTCCGATCCCGGCCCGGAACGAAAGTCAGTGACTCGTGTGTCTGTCCCGGCCGTGCTAACTGCTCTGGGGACGCCCCGAGCGAGCGAGCGAGGCCTTTTTTCCTCCGCGCTCTCCGCCTTTCCCGCCCGGCTGCAACGTGCTGCAAGAGCCACAGCTGCTTGCCTCTCTCTCTCGACCCTTGTCGCCTGGCTGCAATGCCGCTCTGCAGGACGCGACGGCAGCCCCGGGCCTGGTTTTATTTGTGCGGCTGAGTTTCTGGCTGCCGTGCCCAGCGCGGAGCTCCGGACTGGGCCCGTTTTTTGACGTGCCAGGGTCCCCGGACCCCGAAGCCCCGGTAGAAACGCGCCGGCGGCCCAGCCCTTTTTCCCCCTTCTCCGCCCTCCTCTCCTGCCTGCAATGCGGAGAGTGACCCACAGGAGGGCAGCACTGAGGCATTCCTTTAATACACGGCCCCACAGGAGGGCAGCACCGAGCAGCGCCGCTCCTCGTGGCTGCAGTGCGCAAAGCGCACCACAGGAGGGCAGCACTGAGGCATTCCTTTAATACACGGCACCACAGGAGGGCAGCACCGAGCAGCGCCGCTCCTCGTGACTGCCGTGCGCGGAGCGCACCACAGGAGGGCAGCACTGAGGCATTCCTTTAATACAGGGCACCACAGGAGGGCAGCACCGAGCAGCGCCGCTCCTCGTGGCTGCAGTGCGCGGAGCGCACCACAGGAGGGCAGCACTGAGGCATTCCTTTAATACACGGCACCACAGGAGGGCAGCACCGAGCAGCGCCGCTCCTCGTGGCTGCAGTGCGCGGAGCGAACCACAGGAGGGCAGCACTGAGGCATTCCTTTAATACACGGCACCACAGGAGGGCAGCACCGAGCAGCGCCGCTCCTCGTGGCTGCAGTGCGCGGAGCGCACCACAGGAGGGCAGCACTGAGGCATTCCTTTAATACACGGGCCCACAGGAGGGCGGCACCGAGCAGCGCCGCTCCTCGTGGCTGCAGTGTGCGGAGCGCACCACAGGAGGGCAGCACCGAGCAGCTCTGGTCCTCGTGGCTGCAGTGCGCGGAGCGCACCACAGGAGGGCAGCACTGACCCGGATATGTCTTAACACTGAGGCAGAGACCAACGCCGGGCTCAGAGCCGCCCTCCTGTGGCCGCGCCGGGCATTGCGGCGGGGAGACCCGGGCGGGCACCCCAGCCGGCTCGGCGCCGCCCGTCGGGGGCTGGAGCGGGGCTTGGAGCCCGCAGATACGGACCCGGAGCGAAGCCGGCTCCGTGCCGCCCTCTCTCCACGGACCGGGTGGGGTTGAAAGGCCGAGAACATCACATGGAGGTGACAGGGAGGCTGCCCAGGCGGCAGGCGGAGAGAAAAGGGGCCCCGGGACAATCAAACAGCTTCACGCTGCAACCCCCACCGCAGACCAGAGCCCGACAGGCCCCGCGCCCTGGGAACGCGGCGTCCCGCACCACCCGCACGTCGCCAGAACATGCCGCCGCAGCTCTCCGGCCCCGCCCGGGTGTGCGGGGCTGCACCGGGACGTGGGCTCCGGGCGCAGCGGGTCCGGAACAGGACACACAACGAGCCGACCGGGGCCGCTGAGGATCCGAGTTGGACCAATCGGCGCACAGAAGCCTGCACACCCCACCATGGCCGGGCAGCCAATCAGAATGCGACGGGGCGGGGTGTCTTGGACCCGCCCCATTCCTGGCAAAAGCCAATGAGAACCAAGAAGGGCGGGGCGATGCTAACCCCGCCCTTGCGGCCACTCCACCCAATCGCCTCACGCCTCAGGTTGGCCAATGAAAAGGCGGGCCTCCGATCCCGGCCCGGAACGAAAGTCAGAGACTCGTGTGTCTGTCGCGGCCGCGCTCAGTGCTCTAGGGACGCCCCGAGCGAGCGAGCGAGGCCTTTTTTCCTCCTCTCTCTCCGCCTTTCCCGCCCGGCTGCAACGTGCTGCAAGAGCCACAGCTGCTTGCCTCTCTCTCTCGACCCTTGTCGCCTGGCTGCAATGCCGCTCTGCAGGACGCGACGGCAGCCCCGGGCCTGGTTTTATTTGTGCGGCTGAGTTTCTGGCTGCCGTGCCCAGCGCGGAGCTCCGGACTGGGCCCGTTTTGTGACGTGCCAGGGTCCCCGGACCCCGAAGCCCCGGTAGAAACGCGCCGGCGGCCCAGCCCTTTTTCCCCCTTCTCCGCCCTCCTCTCCTGCCTGCAATGCGGAGAGCGACCCACAGGAGGGCAGCACTGAGGCATTCCTTTAATACACGGCACCACAGGAGGGCAGCACCGAGGAGCGCCGCTCCTCGTGGCTGCAGTGCGCGGAGCGCACCACAGGAGGGCAGCACTGAGGCATTCCTTTAATACACGGCACCACAGGAGGGCAGCACCGAGCAGCGCCGCTCCTCGTGGCTGCAGTGCGCGGAGCGAACCACAGGAGGGCAGCACTGAGGCATTCCTTTAATACAGGGCACCACAGGAGGGCAGCACCGAGCAGCGCCGCTCCTCGTGGCTGCAGTGCGCGGAGCGCACCACAGGAGGGCAGCACTGAGGCATTCCTTTAATACACGGCACCACAGGAGGGCAGCACCGAGCAGCTCCGCTCCTCGTGGCTGCAGTGCGCGGAGCGCACCACAGGAGGGCAGCACTGAGGCATTCCTTTAATACACGGCCCCACAGGAGGGCGGCACCGAGCAGCGCCGCTCCTCGTGGCTGCAGTGTGCGGAGCGCACCACAGGAGGGCAGCACCGAGCAGCGCCGCTCCTCGTGGCTGCAGTGTGCGGAGCGCACCACAGGAGGGCAGCACCGAGCAGCTCTGGTCCTCGTGGCTGCAGTGCGCGGAGCGCACCACAGGAGGGCAGCACTGACCCGGATATGTCTTAACACTGAGGCAGAGACCAACGCCGGGCTCAGAGCCGCCCTCCTGTGGCCGCGCCGGGCATTGCGGCGGGGAGACCCGGGCGGGCACCCCAGCCGGCTCGGCTCCACGCCGCCCGCCTGGGGCTGGAGCGGGGCTTGGAGCGCGGAGAAAGCGACCCGGAACGAAGCCGGCTCCTTGCCACCCTCCCTGCGCGGAGCAGGCGGGGTTTCAAAGCCGAGAAAATCACATGGAGGAGACAGGGAGGCTGCCCAGGCGGCAGGCGGAGAGAAAAGGGGCCCCGGGACAATCAAACAGCTTCACGCTGCAACCCCCACCGCAGACCAGAGCCCGACAGGCCCCGCGCCCTGGGAACGCGGCGTCCCGCACCACCCGCACGTCGCCAGAACATGCCGCCGCAGCTCTCCGGCCCCGCCCGGGTGTGCGGGGCTGCACCGGGACGTGGGCTCCGGTCGCAGCGGGTCCGGAACAGGAGACACAACGAGCCGACCGGGGCCGCTGAGGATCCGAGTTGGACCAATCGGCGCACAGAAGCCTGCACACCCCCACCATGGCCGGGCAGCCAATCAGAATGCGACGGGGCGGGGTGTCTTGGACCCGCCCCATTCCTGGCAAAAGCCAATGAGAGCGAGGAAGGGCGGGGCGACGCTAACCCCGCCCATGCGGCCACTCCACCCAATCGCCTCACGCCTCAGGTTGGCCAATGAAAAGGCGGGCCTCCGATCCCGGCCCGGAATGAATGTCCGTGACTCGTGTGTCTGTCCCGGCCGCGCTCACTGCTCTGGGGACGCCCCGAGCGAGCGAGCGAGCGAGCGAGGCCTTTTCTCCTCCGCGCTCTCCGCCTTTCCCGCCCGGCTGCAACGTGCTCGAAGACCCGCGGCCCGGCGGCACCGACCTGCTTGCTCCGTTTCGGCCCTTGTCGCCCGGCTGCAATGCCGCTGTGCGGCACGGCACGGCACGGCAGCACCGGGCCTGCTTTGATTTCTCCGGCTGAATTTCCTGGCTGCCGTGCCCAGTGCGAAGCTCCGGCCCGGGGCACTGGGCCCATTTTTTGACGTGCCAGGATCCCCAGCCGCGAAACCCCGAGCGGAACACGCCGCCGGGCCCGACCCTTTCCCGACTTCGCCGCCCTTCTCTCCTGGCTGCAAGGCGGCGCGCGCCACAGGAGGGCGGCACTGAGGCCATTCCTTTCCTACACGGTAGCTATCTTTCGCCGCAGGGCAGCACCGAGCGGCGCCGGGTTCGCCGACGTGCCCACGCCCTCCCTGCGCTTCACCCTGCGCGGAGCAGCCGGCTTCAAAGGCCGAGGAAACAAAACCCTGCCGGCACATCGAGGAGGCAGGGTGGCTTCCCGGGCGGGAGGAGGAGAGAACAGGGGCCCCGGGACAGACAAACAGCTTCAAGCTCAACTCCCCAACGCGGGGAGGCTGGGGGGCGGGGGGCGCGGCGCGAGCCTCCTTCGGGCAGACAAGGGCTGATCTCGGCGCCTCAGCAAGGTGACACTGTGCTCTGACCCTGCCCTAGATACCGGCCCGGTGGTTAAGAGCTCAGCAGTGATGGCGGGAGCCTAAGCACGGGCTGGGGAAGAGCCCGCTTTCAGGAGAAGTGGAAAACCCTGCACCTGAGAGCTGACTGTCACAGCTCTTCAAGGTGCCGGAGAGCAAGCACTCAAAACAACAGGCCCCTGGGGAACGCTCTACCCCTGCCCCCAGTGTGACGATGAAGGCATGAACTTCACTATGAGAGCAAAAGCAACAGCCAGGGAGCACAGGGGCGTGTTAACCACGCCGGCTCCGTCCTGCAATGAATGCGGACACAGCATAGATGAACAGACACAGGTTGTTAGATCTGGAGCTACGCAGAGCTGAAGTTATGTGCAGCTGGATATCTAGAGAGAAAAATACACAAATATAGACATATTAAGAGAGAGAGAGAGAGAGAGTTAGAGCTGGAGATATATGCACCTCGGGATATACGAACCGGGGGATATATGCATCTATATACAGATATGGACATATTTAGAGACCTACATAATGAGAGCTGAACATATATAGAGCTGGAGATAAAAAGAGATGCAAATATATAGAGAGCTGGAGATATACAGCGATGGACATATTCAGAAATGGAGATATATAGAGACATAGATATATAGACATGTCGATAGATGAAGCTGGAGACATACAGAGCTGGGATTCTTCAGCGCTCGAGATATTCAGAGCTGGATGTATATAATAAGATCGATATTTAGAGAGGTAGAAGCTGGAGCTATTCACAGCTGCAGATATTCAGACAGATAGCTATATAGAGATAGAGATATATGAATCTGGACATGTAGAGAGCTGGTGATATAGAGAGAAGTACATATATGAAGCTAGAGATATACAGAGCTGAAGGATATACTGAGCTGCAGATAGATATATAGATCTATACACACACACAGGTAGATATATGCAGCTAGAGCTCTTCAGAGTTGGAGGTATTCAGAGGTGCCAGTATTTAGACCTGGAGATATTCACAGCTGCAGATATCTAGACCTGGAGATACCGATAGCTAGACACATTTGACCTAGAGTCAATAATGACTCCAAGATCCCGCTCCGCCTCTGTGCTTTCAAGAGGGGAACTCCCCAGCCCGTATGTGTGCTGTGGAGTCCTTGTCCCCTGGTGCAGCACCCTGCATTTGTCTACTGTGCGGGCCGGGAGCGGTCCGAGGCCCTCGGGGGCGCGCGGCGGGCTGCGGCCAGCAGCCCTGGCACGTGGGTCGGGGAATTCGGCACGACGGACTAGAATTAGGCACGGACTCGTGGCGGTTGATTAAAGAGTATTTTACTTACACCGTAGATGGTCGCGGTGCAGGCAGGAAAAACTTTGCTTAAGTTGCAGTTACAAACGACAAGAAAACTCACACGAACAAGACCCGTAGAAAACTCGAGCCTCTTGAAACAACTCGGCCAGAGCTCTGGATACACACACACACACACACACACACACGAAGTTTGTTAGGCTCCGTGGACCGAGCGCGCAGGGAAGGGGTTCGTCGAGGGATAGCGTTTCGACGACGGGGAGCGGCTAGAGGTTGATCAGGCCCCCCTTTTCCTTCTTAAGGCACACGCTGGGTTCGTTGCGCTCCACAGCGCGCTGAGAGTTCTTCACGAGATGTGAAGTCCTCCTTCTCCTCCTCCAACTTGGGCAGAAACCGCTCGAGCCTCTTATACGGCTAGCAAGCCAATCGCTAGCCGCCACGTGGGAATAATTTAGAAACAGCCACTAGTGGGACACAAATTTGCATGCGGGTGGCGGGAACTCCTTTGCCCCGGGGTTTTCTCTATGCAACTGAGAATTGCACCCTGCAAAGAAAGCTCCTGTGGCGGGAAATAATTCTGCAGTGCCGAAGCGCGCACAAAATCATACCCTTTGGGTCATGACATCTACGCCGAACCCCATCCTATTGTCATCTGCCCACTTTTGTGGTCTGTCTAAATCTAGTTGCGGCCTCTTTCTCCCGTCAAGTGTGTCCACCTCGCCCCACATCTGAGTGTCATCAGCAAACCTGGACAGCGTGCTTCCCACCCCCTCGTCCAAGTCGCTGATGAAGAAGTCAAAGAGCGTGGGCCCGAGGACCGAGGCCTGGGGGAGCCCACTGCTCACATCTCGCCAGGCTGAGTACAACCTGGCTCTCTGGGTACGCCCCATCAGCCAATTTTTTACCCATCCAACTGTGTAGGCATCAATGCCACAGTCGCTTAATTTATTGATGAGGATGGGGTGAGAGACAGTGTCAAAGGTCTTCTTAAAGTCTAGAAAGACTACGTCCAAAGCGACACCACGATCCAAGGATTTAGTTACTTGGTCATAAAAGGCAATCAGGTTGGTCAGGCAGGACCTGCCTTTGATGAACCCATGCTGATTGCTCCTGAGCATGATCTCCCCTGCAGGCCCCCCACTGATGTGCTCCTGGATGATTCTCTCCAAGATCTTCCTGAGCAACGAGGTGAGGCTTGCAGGCCTATACTTACTTGGGTCCTCCTTCCTCCCTTCCTTGAAAATTGGGGAAACGTTAGCCAGTTTCCAATCCCACGGCGCCCGGCCAGATGACCACGAATGCTCAGACAGCCGGGCCAAGGGCTCCGCGATGACCCCTGCCAGTTCCCTCAACACCCTTGGGTGGAGGGCATCCGGACCTGCAGATTTAAATATGTCTAGCCCTTCCAGAAGATCCCTAACTACCTCTCCGCTCACTGAAGGCCTAACAGAGCTAGCCCCGAGATTGTCCCGACCTCTGGTAGGTGGGATATCCCGGTCCCTGTTCAAGAAAACAGAGGCAAAGACATGGTTACAAATATCAGCTTTCTTGTCTGCTGTAGCCACCAGATGACCGTTTGCCTCTTGCAGTGGCCCGACATTGCCTGGTGCCCTCTTCTTGCTCCCAATGGACTTGAAAAAGGACTTGTTGTTGTCCGTAATCCTGGACGCTAGCCTGAGCTCCATCTCTACCTTCCTCATAGCCCTCCTACACTCCCGGGAAGAGGAGTACTCCTCCTTGGTGACAGCTCCTCCCTTCCACTGGTTGTACGCCCCACTTTTAGTCCTCAGGCATTGCTGAGTGCCCTTGCTGAGCCAAGGGGGTTTCTGAGCACTCTTACCCCACTTGCTTCTCTCAGGGACTGTTAACCTTTGGGCCTGGAGGATCGCCCCCCTAAAGTCACAACCATCCCTCATGGACTTCCATCTCCTCTCCCTTCTGGGCCCTCAGTGCCTCCCCGGCTTGTCTCCTAAGCTCACTGATGTTGGCACTTCTGAAGTCAAGGGCTTTAGCCTTGGTGTAAGCCCTTGACACCCAGCATTGGATAGTGAAATCCAGCAGGTGAGGATCACTATTGCCCAGGGGGTCAAGGACCTGCAATCCCCTCACCAGGTCATCCCTAATGGCCAGGACCAGGTCCAGCAAGGCGTTACCCCTAGTGAGGCTGTGCACTTCCTCGATAAGGTGAAGGTCCTCTAATACAGCCAGGAACCAACGCGAGCGGTCAGACCACCCAGCACATGGCTGGGTACTTTCGGTCACCCATGACAATAACATCCCTTGGCCTAAACTACCATATGTAGAGAGATAAATCTGAGATAAGCAGAGCTGGAGATATACAGACAGGTAGCTATATAATGCGGGACCTATTCAGAGCTGGAGCTATTCACAGGTGGAGATATATGAATCTGGAGATATATTGACAGGTAGATATACTGAGCTGCATATATATATATATATATATATGTATACACACACACACACACACACACACACACACACACACACACACACACAGGTACATATATGAAGATGGAGCTATTCAGAGTTGGAGATATTCACAGCTGCAGATATATAGAGCGGTAGATATATAGAGATGTAGAGATATGAATCTGGAGGTATACAGAGCTCGACATATGTAGAGATGTAGATATATGAAGCTGGAGATATATTGACAGGTAGATATACTGAGCCGCATATATATACATATATATACACATTAACACACACATACATATACACACACACACACAGGTACATATATGAAGATGGAGCTATTCAGATGTAGAGAGCAGTAGATATATAGAGATGTAGAGATATGAATCTGGAGGTATATAGAGCTGGACATATGTAGAGATGTAGATATATGAAGCCGGAGCTATACAGAGCTGAAGATATACTGAGCTGCATATAGATATATACAGGTCTCTGTATATAAAGCTGGATCTCTTCAGAGCTGGAGATCTGCAGAGCTCCAGATATTGAGACCTGGAGATATTCAGGAAGGTAGATATACAGAGATGTAGATCGATGAAGCTGGAGATGTGCAGAGCTGGAGATATATAGACAGGTAGATACAGAAAGCTGGAGCTATTCAGAGCTGGAGATATTGATAGCTGGAGAGATTTAGACCTTGAGATATGCAGAGCTGGAGATATTCAGAGAGGTAGATATAGAAATATGTAGAGGTAAGAATCTGGAGATATGTAGAGCTCTAGAAATAGAGAGATGTAGATATAGGAAGCTGGAGATATTCAGAGCTGGAGATATATAGAGATGTAGGCATATGAATCAGGAGATACCTAGATCTGGACATATGTAGAGATGTCGACATATGAAGCTGGAGTTATTCAAAGCTGGAGATATTCAGCGAGGACCAGATATAGAGATGTAGATCTACGAAGCTGGAGATATGAAGAGGTGGAAATATATAGACAGGTAGACATAGAAAGCTGGAGATATTGAGCGCTGCAGTTATTCAGAGCTGGAGCTATACAGAGTTGGAGATATTCGGAGATGAAGATATTAATAGCTGGAGATATTCAGAGGTGGAAATATTGATAGATGGAAATATTCAGAGCTGGAGATATTCAGAGCTGGAGATATTCACAGAGGTAGATACATAGAGATGTAGATATATGAAGCTAGATATATACAGAGCTGAAGATATACTGACCTGGACACATATATACAGGTAGATATATGAAGCTGGAGCTCTTCAAAGATGAAGATATGCAGAGAGGTAGATACATAGAGATGTAGATATATGAAGCTGTAGATAAACACAGCTGAAGATATACCGAGCTGGATATAGATATACAATATACATGTATATACAAACACAATACACACACACTATATACACACACACAATATATATATATATATATATATATATACACACACACACACTATCTATCTATCTATCTATCTATCTATCTAAAGACACACTCTCTCTCTATATATACACACACACAAACACTCTCTATACATATGTACACACACACACACACTATACACACACACACACACTATATATATATATACACATATCTACACACTATATATTTATATATATATATATATACACACATACATACACACACACACTATACATACACACAGACACACAGATAGACTTATGTAGCTGGAGATATTCAGAGCTCGAGATATTGAGAGAGGTAGATATATAGGAATGTAGATATAGGAACCTGCACTTATACAGAACTTCAGATATTTAGACCTGGAGATATTAAGAGATACAGAGATTCAGAGCTGGAGATATACGGAGAGATGTATGGGGGCGGCGCGGAGGCGATTCCCCGCGCTCTCGGGGTGCGCGGCAGGCCGCTCCCGTCTCCGTTACCTGCACCTCTTCCCGCGCAGAGGGAGCCCCGGCCGCAGCGATGCCGGGCACCGAAAGCGACGGCCCTTATTTCAGGGAGAGACAGACAGTAGCAGGGTTTCTTATGGCCTGTGCTCTCCCCGCACGGCGCACGCACATGGACACGCACCGCGCTACCGGACCCCTCTCCACGCACCGCCCGCACCACGAAGGACACTGCCGCTGCCGCTCCCGCCCGCCCGCCCGCTCGCGGACGTTTCCTGTCGCACGGCGCGGAGCCCAGGGCCGCGGGCAGAGCGCTCCGGGGCGCGGCGGCCCGAGCCCGGCACAGGCCGAGGGGAGCCGTGCCTGTCCCGCTGCAGGCGCAGCCCGCCGAGCCCCGCTCCGCCCCGCTCCGCTGCGGCCGCCCTGGACCTGCGTCCCTGAGCCAGGGCCCGTGCCCTCTGCCCCGGCCGGGCCACTGCCTCCGACCCGCCCCGTGCCCGCAGCGCAGAGGGGCCGCGGCCGCCGCTGCCCCGCCCCCGCAGCCAAGCCGGTGAGGACCGGAGCCGGACCAGTCAGGGCACAGAAGCCCGCACGCTCCCCTTGCAACCGCCCACATCCCGCGCCACCGCAGCCAGGCCGGGGCCTCTTCCCGCTGTAGTGCTCCCCCGCCACGCCAGAGCCTGCCCCTGTGACGGTCCAGGCCCCCCCCGGCGCGGAGGAGAGGCATCTTCTCTTTGGGCTTCGGCTTAAGATGCTCAAATGCTAGGTGGGTGTAACTCAGCCGACAGGGGGAAGAGTTGTACCTTATACGCTACGTTGATCAAAAGCCCCTACTTAGTCAAGTGCTTGGTTGGTTCAATGGTTAAAAGATAGCCATGCCCTCCCTCCAGCCCAAGGGCCTGGGACACGTGCTGACTGTCGCTGACTTAACATTTCCCTAATACTACTTAAAGTAATACACTTAAAAATATAATTTATTTTTTCAACTAAAAAGGGATTTTAAAACTTACATGAAATAGGTTTTGTCATATTGAATGAAACAGTTTGAATGTTTGTAAAGGTTGCCCATTAGCCAGTTTCAGGAAGAAGGTAAGATT
Source organism: Alligator mississippiensis (assembly GCF_030867095.1). Lineage (NCBI taxonomy): Eukaryota > Metazoa > Chordata > Crocodylia > Alligatoridae > Alligator > Alligator mississippiensis. The sequence goes on from NC_081835.1 coordinate 152,163, forward strand.
TATCTCCTTATCTAGTTCATTGTTTTTGGGACTACGTGCAAAAGGTCCTGACTTCGCTTCAAGTCTTAATTTAAATTTCATCTTTAGAAATCTTTTACAAAGAGAGCAAATATCCTGAATTCCAAGAGATCAAACCCTGGGGCCTTTTGACCAGGTTGGTAAGAAAAGGGCATTTGCAGTGATATGGAAGTTTCCCAAAGGTAATTTAAAACGCTCAACAAAGGTAAAAGAATCTGTTGAGTAAGATCCAAGCCCAAATTTGGGGGTAATGACAGATTGAGTAGGAGGAGCCCGCTGAGGGCAGCTCACTCAGTAAAAACTGTAACTTACTGTCCCAATTTGGAGGTGACTATACTTGCGGAACGACGAAGGAAAAATGGCAAGTACAGCCCGGGTCAGACCGATCACCTGAACTACCCTCTCCGTGAACACGAATCTCTTAGTTCACGCTGAAGCCGCGGAGCACCTGAAAGGGACTGAAGGCAGGGGACTTAGTCCTATCGCTGCTGAGGCCAGCCTACTGAACTGTATTGCTGAGGCGAGCCCGTTTCATTGAACCGTACTACTGAGGCCAACCCATTAAATCGTACTACTGAGGAATGAAACCATATTTTGGTATTTGGCTTCTCGGAATTCTAGGATTGTGAGCATATTATGAAAAATAATAGTATTGATTCAAATTTAACTTTTAGTTGTAGTTGTTTTTGTAACACTAATTCTTATAGTATTGTTTGGGAAGGAAGTGCATTCGGAGCATTGTTTCTGATCTATGTAATTATTGCGTTTTTAATGTTTGTGGTGTTTCTTAAAGCTAAGCAGTCTTATATACGTAGCAAAGAGTTTTAAAATAAAATTGTGTTGTATGAATTAAGTGTGTAATCATTGTGAAATCGTGCAATCAGCTAACTACTCCCCCAGCCAGTGCATCAAAACGAATCAGTAACTTGTGTGGGATTTCCTCTATTCCATAACCCACTAGAGACAGGTTTGGCTCCCCCCAAACTCAGCAGCCCCTCAGGGATGACTTAGGTGGAGATGGCTGAAAGCTTACGGCCATCACGTTAAACAGCCACGGGGGACGGTAGCTGGACTTAACTCACGAAAACCCAGAGACGCCAGGGGATCCACACACTCGGTCTCCTTCTTGCAAGGCAACAAGTGCCTCGTCCCGCTGCCGTGACCCAGCCCGCTAGAGAAAAAGCACCCACACCACGCCATCAGAAATAGCAAGACTTGTACTAAAGGCACAGAGAAGAAGGTCTGAAATACCTCAGCTGGAAACACACGAACAAGCTCACAAGTTTCCTGAGCATTTTATTTTTATTGGGACCACGTTTTTCTTTTGAGAAAAGGGGCAGTTGAACTTCAACAGATTATACCCAAGCACCGCACAGTTACTGTGCCTCATTTTTTAGTCCTTCAAATAAATCGAGACTGATTTTCCCACAGCGCATTGACAATTGTAAAGCGATGACTGGGAACCACGTTAGAGTCTTTTACCATTTGTACATCCGACAGGAAATATTTGCATTGAGCGAGTAAGAACACACATCAGATCGGCAGACAGAACGAAAAAGTTTATTCCTTCAGCCAGATCTCAGTAGGAAAGGAAAAGGACCAAATCTTCTCCGTGTAGAAGAGCACCAGCCACAAGGTAGACAGTTTTTAGACCATTTATTGTTGACTGTGCACATCTTAGGCCCACTTGCTTCCTACTGGTTTGACATGGACCATGCCAACTACCTTGAGGATCATTTGGACAGAGGACAAAATCTTTGTCCCCGTGGAGCTGGAGATTAACACTGTCAAACACCCGCAGAGCCTTAATTTACAGACGCAAACAAATTGCACCATAAACAGCCTCAAATTGGCCCTGCAAGCTACAGCCTAAGCAAGCTACAGCCAAGCCACAAACAGAACCGAGCACAAACCTGTGTTCCTACACTAACACCGAGAACCGCTCAACAACCCAACCAAGAACGCCCTACACGCTGCCTTCAGTCACACCTATTCTGATCCACCGCTTCACTGGCAAAGCCAAACCGCCTGCGAAACCCGTGACAGCTGCATATCAATACACACAACTAGCACAACGCCTCAGCCTCCTTGCACACAACCTGCAAAACCCTTGACTGCTGCATATCGATATGCACGACTAGCACAAAGCCTCAACCTCCCTGCACACAATCGGGGCCAACCCAAGACTGAATGCACGGTGCAACTTGAAGCGTGTGGCTGCTTGCTCCTCCTGGGTGTGTGAAAGTGTAGATGCACTCAACAGCCTCCATCTGTCCTTCTCTGAGCAGACATTAAACATTCCCCTTCCTCCTGCCCACCCCGACCCACACTTCTTGTTCCCGAGCTTGCTTCTGCTGGTTCCGTTCCTTCTTCTCCAGCTGCCCTTCGGGGACCTGCAAGAGTACACAAAACAGAAGTGGGGTCAGCTAGCAATGAATTGCACACCCCTGTAAAAGACTGTAGCTCTCAGTGCCCATTGTACACTCGAGCTTGATGTCGTTTAAAACCAAGGGGGATGCGACATACTTCCTGTTAAGTAAATGACAAATACCCCCCGTCTTTACAGAAACTCTCTTACTTTTGCCTCCGGGTTGCCTGGCATGGTTTGCTGCCCCGGTTATCAGTTAACTCCTATTAGTTTGCCGTCTTCCCTGCTTCCCCTTATGGGGGCAGAAAGAAGGAGCGAAATGGGATGTAAGTCAGCACGGTGGAAGATGCGTCTGCAGAACCCAACTTCTCCCCCTCTTTTACCCTTACCTGGACCTGCGGCCGCTGTCCTCTGTCCGCGGAGATGGGGGAGGCAGACATCCGGGCCAGCCAGAAGCTGCGTGCGATGGGCCAGGGCTCTGGACAGAACTGCTAGGGCGGCACCACGAGCGGTGACCGCCAACACCGGAAACCCTGCTTACAGGGCGGTGCTCCCGGCACACAGCTGGCTGCTGGGGCATGAAGCCCAGAGAAAACCTGCAAAGACCTGAATGCCAGCTGACAGGTACCTCAGGCGGTCTTGACCAGGGGTCAAAATTGCCCCATTCCTGGAGGACATAAGGGCCACAACTTCAGCCTCGTGTCACTGAAGCCACAGAGCCCAAAGGACTAAACAAAGCCTCCTCCTCCCCCAGGGTCAGAGCGGGTGGGGGGGCGCAGCCCAGTTTACAGGGCGCGGGGAGAGGCCCTCTCAACAGTGCCAGGAGCAGCAGAACAGAGGAGCAGAGACCTGGACCCGAGTTACAGGGAGGTCACGATGCCTCGGGGTGCCAGCGCGCCGCAACCTTCCCTGTGGCCCGTGGGTATCGTCTCTGGCCAACCTCACCCACTGGAACAAGACCCAGAAAATCAAGGGGACCTGGACCCTGCTTACAGGCTGCAGGCCGGGGCCAGGGGCGCAGGAGGACGGCTGCCCAAGTGCCAGGGCACTTGCCTCCAGGGACTCGGGTACGGGATACAGAGCCTGCCCCCAGGACGGATGGCAGGAAGTCTTCGTGTGAGCTACCAAGTGGGCAAAGGACCGTGCTGGCCACCCAAGAGGGGCCCAAGACCCGTACCCTGAGAGACAGGGAGGTCACTGGGGGGGGGGTGGCCTAATGCTCCCCGAAGCCAGAAGTCACAGAAATCTATGCCGGTGCTTAACCCCCTAGGTGAGGAGGTGGAAGAATAAGGCTATGTGGACACATCTCGCCCCTTTCCAGCACTGGGAAGAAAATAAAGTACGCTGCAGCGATTTTAACAACAAAAAGAAAATAACAAACGCTTTCATTCCCAGGCGCTCCTCTCTCTCGCTCGCCACACTCTGACAAGGAAGAGTGTTCCCAGGCCGGAAAGCAGCTCCGTGCTGCAAACTGCTTGTCCTCGAGCCTTACCCTGCAAAATCCTCCTCCGCTCCCAGGAGGCAAGACGGCTGGGACCGGCACCCTCCTTACAGGGTACGGCCCGCCTGGCCAGCCAGATCGCCCATAGGCGAGGCCTTCCTTACAGGGAGGGCCCTCAGCCTGCCGAAGGACAGAGCTGTCCCCAAAAGGCACGTGGAGACCTGGACCCTGCTTACAGGGTGGTCCACGGCTCTGCAGAACCTAGCCCTCCACCAAGAGACACGGGACTCGCACCCTCCTTACAGGGCCCGGCCCGTCTGGCCAGCCAGACTGCCCCACAAGGTTCAAAAGGGACATGCCCAGAGCCCTGCCTACAGGGCGGGCCAACAGCCAGCCAAAGGACAGAGCTGTTCCCAAAAGCACACTGAGACCGGGACCCTGCTTACAGGGTGGTCCACAGCTCTGCAGACCCTGGCCGTCCTACAGGATGCCTGGGACTCGCCCCCTCGTTACAGGGTGGCCCAGGGGTCTGGATGTGGAGTACCAGGCACAGATGCAGGATGAAGGACAGATGCCTGGACTCAGAGAACGGTGAGGAGACCACAGGTTTCAACCCAGCCACGGGAAGGTCATCAGGCTCTGGGATGTGAAGAGTTTGCTGTCACTCCACGAGACCCGGCTCCTGTCTGCAAGGCCCTCCTGCTGCACGACGCGGCAGACTGCGCCGCGTCTCTCAGCCCAGCGGAAGGCGGCTATGCCCACCCTGCTTACAGGGGCACCTCTCCGGCTGGCTGGCTATGGCAGGGGACTTGGACTCCCAATTACGGGAAGTCCAGCGCTACACATGGTCAAATTGCCTGTTGTTCTCACGTGTTAGGAGGCAGCACGCACCCCGCGTACAGGAGGCTGCACCATTGGCAGCCAGCTGGCCCGGACCCTGATTACAGGGCGGCTGCGATGCGCAAGACCACCAACCAGATCCACGGCCTTTAGAAGAGGCGGCGGTGACACACGCCTTGCTTACAGGGTTGTCCACCTTCCACCCGACTGCTGCAGAAGTGCAACGGCTTCAAGGGCTGAGACCCATTTCTGAGTTACAGAGAGCTCGCCCAAAGGCTCACACATGCAAAAAGTGGCTAATACATGACTGAGACCTGAAGGCAGGGAGATCATTCTGTCCAGAGTCCCTTCCCTTCGCACCCCGTTTTGCTGGCTTTTTGCCCGTCACGGCTTGCCTGCGGCTTCTCCTTCCGACACCTGCAAAAACAAAGAAGACAAATCTAAGCACCCAGCTCCCACAACAATTCAGGGAGACACAGCCTGGGCGTAAGGCATGGAGCGAGAGACTGGGACAGGAAGATGTAACGTCTCCCTGTTTGGTCCTTCCCTGTAACCCCCGTTGATCCATCTTCTGTTTGACAGAGAGAGAAGCAGAAATCTCTTTGTTCAGCTTCCAAACACTGGGTCAGTAGGAAATGGAAAGCCATGGGCCACGAGCCTACAGACCCAACTTGTGCCATGGCACAAGACAGCAGCACAAGGCACCTGGAATCCTACTGACAGGACGGCGCCCCCCCCACCCCAATCGCTGGCTTCTGTGGCACAAAGTCAACCGAACAACGGTTGCTCAGGTGGTGCAGTTCAAGAAAGCAAGCAGCCGCACACCTGGAGGGCAACGGGCACAAACTACAGCTTTCCTGACAGAGAAGTCAGAGCCCTCAAAGGACCCAATAAAGGTTCCAAAGCTCCGTGCTCAGCTGGGCGATGTAACGCAAGCCCAGATAACAGCAGCGAGCGGGCGAGGAAGCATCTGCTCACCTGCAGCTGGAACAGACTTGAACCCGAGTGACAGCACGCTCACAACGTCCGCTGTCCTAAAGAGCTCCCCGTCTTGGAAAGGGAAGGGGGAGAGGACATACCTCTGGTTTACGGGATCCTCGCTACTCCACCGAAAACTTATCCACACATGACCACGTCAGGAGCTAGGACACAAATCCTGCTTAGAAGGAAGTGCCAGCGATCCAGCCGTCTGAGGCCCACTGATCCCAAGGTCTACAGCTTGGTGATGGAACCAAAAAACATTTTAAAAAGTCACCACATCAAAACTCCCTTACCTTTGCTGGGCTGGCATGGTTTTCTTCCCTCCTTGTAAGTGGATTCCTGCTGGTCTGCCATTTTCTCTGCTTGAGCCTGTAATAAACAGAGACAGAGAACGCATTTAACTCGCCACCTCGGAGAATGGGTCTGTGGGCCGCAACTTGTCTCCCTCTCTTACCTGGACCTGCGGTCGCTGTCCTCTGTCCGCGGAGATGGGGGAGGCAGACATCCGGGCCAGCCAGAAGCTGCGTGCGATGGGCCAGGACTCTGGACAGAACTGCTAGGGCGGCACCACGAGCGGTGACCGCCAACACCGGAAACCCTGCTTACAGGGCGGCGCTCCTGGCACACAGCTGGCTGCTGGGGCATGAAGCCCAGAGAAAACCTGCAAAGACCTGAATGCCAGCTGACAGGTACCTCAGGCGGTCTTGACCAGGGGTCAAAATTGCCCCATTCCTGGAGGACATAAGGGCCACAACTTCAGCCTCGTGTCACTGAAGCCACAGAGCCCAAAGGACTAAACAAAGCCTCCTCCTCCCCCAGGGTCAGAGCGGGTGGGGGGGCGCAGCCCTGTTTACAGGGCGCGGGGAGAGGCCCTCTCAACAGTGCCAGGAGCAGCAGAACAGAGGAGCAGAGACCTGGACCCGAGTTACAGGGAGGTCACGATGCCTCGGGGTGCCAGCGCACCGCAACCTTCCCTGTGGCCCGTGGGTATCGTCTCTGGCCAACCTCACCCACTGGAACAAGACCCAGAAAATCAAGGGGACCTGGACCCTGCTTACAGGCTGCAGGCCGGGGCCAGGGGCGCAGGAGGACGGCTGCCCAAGTGCCAGGGCACTTGTCTCCAGGGACTCGGGTACGGGATACAGAGCCTGCCCCCAGGACGGATGGCAGGAAGTCTTCGTGTGAGCTACCAAGTGGGCAAAGGACCATGCTGGCCACCCAAGAGGGGCCCAAGACCCGTACCCTGAGAGACAGGGAGGTCACTGGGGGGGGTGGCCTAATGCTCCCCGAAGCCAGAAGTCACAGAAATCTATGCCGGTGCTTAACCCCCTAGGTACAGAGGTGGAAGAATAAGGCTATGTGGACACATCTCGCCCCTTTCCAGCACTGGGAAGAAAATAAAGTACGCTGCAGCGATTTTAACAACAAAAAGAAAATAACAAACGCTTTCATTCCCAGGCGCTCCTCTCTCTCGCTCACCACACTCTGACAAGGAAGAGTGTTCCCAGGCCGGAAAGCAGCTCCGTGCTGCAAACTGCTTGTCCTCGAGCCTTACCCTGCAAAATCCTCCTCCGCTCCCAGGAGGCAAGACGGCTAAGACCGGCACCCTCCTTACAGGGTACGGCCCGCCTGGCCAGCCAGATCGCCCATAGGCGAGGCCTTCCTTACAGGGAGGGCCCTCAGCCTGCCGAAGGACAGAGCTGTCCCCAAAAGGCACATGGAGACCTGGACCCTGCTTACAGGGTGGTCCACGGCTCTGCAGAACCTAGCCCTCCACCAAGAGACACGGGACTCGCACCCTCCTTACAGGGCCCGGCCCGTCTGGCCAGCCAGACTGCCCACAAGGTTCAAAAGGGACATGCCCAGAGCCCTGCTTACAGGGCGGGCCCTCAGGCTAGCCAAAGGAAAGATCTCTCACCAAAGGCACATGGATGCCCAGACCCTGCTTACAGGGTGGTCCACTGCTTTGCATAACCTAGTCCTCCACCAAGAGACGCGGGACTCACACCCTCGTTACAGGGCAGTCCAGGGGTCCGGACATGGAGTACCAGGCACTGATGCAGGACAAGGGACAGATGCCTGGACACAGGGAAAGGTGGAGGAGGCCACAGGCTTCAACCCAGCCACGGGAAGGTCATCAGGCTCCGGGGTCTAAAAAGTTTGCTGTCACCAACGAGACCCGGCTCCTGTCTGCAAGGCTGTCCTGCTGCACAATGCGGCAGGCTGCTCCGTCTCTCTCCAGCCAGCGGTAGGTGGCTACGCCCACCCTACTTACAGGGGCACCTCTCCCAACTGGCTAGCAATAGCAATGGACTTGGACTCCCAATTACGGGATGTCCAGCGCTACACACGTTCATATCGCCTGTCCTCGCATGTTAGGAGGCAGCACTCACCCCGCTTATAGGAGGCTGCAGCATTGGCAGTCATGTTTGGCAGCTGGCCTGCACCCCGATTACAGGGCGGCTGCTCCGCACAAGACCACCAGCCAGATCCATGGATTTACAAACGAGGTAGCGGTGACACACACCTTGCTTACAGGGTTGTCCACCTTCCACCTGACTGCTACAGAAGTGTAACAGCTTCAAGGGCAGAGATCCATCTCTGAGTTACAGAGAGCTCGCCCAAAGGCTCACGCAGCCAAAATTTGGCTAAGACATGACTGAGACCTAAAGGCAGGGAGGTCACTCTGTCCAGAGTCCCTTTCCTTCTCACCCTGTTTCTCTGCCTGGCTTTTCTCCTACCTCGCCTCTTCCCCGCTGCTTCTCCTTCTGGTTCTCCCGAGGCCTGCAAGAACAGAGACCGAGACCGGCTGTAAGCGAACAGAGCCAGAGTACACATCCAGCAGCTTGAACTTCTAATACACTTACCATCCTCCGGAAACCTGCAACTTTCCCCGTAACCCATGGGCAATGCCTCTGGCCAACCTCACAGCGTAGCCTCAGATGAGCAGTAATAAAGCCAGGAAACCTGGACCCCCCCTCCCAGACCAGGGACACAGGAAATCCCACCATCCCAAGCCCCCGAGGCTCATGAATCCCCGGGGTGTACCACTCAGTGGTGGAGCCCAAGGAGCAGACACTTTCTGTGTCAAAATTCTCTTACCTGTGCCTCCTGTTAGGCTGGCCTCGTTTTCCGCCTTCCCGGTCAGCTCGCTCCGACCCATCTGCCATCTTGTCTGCTTGTCCTTCTGGGGATGACGTGCAGACCCCCAAAGGGGACCTGCTTTGCAGGATTCGGGGCTGCAGCCTCAGGTGGCCAGGCCAGTCTCCAACACTCGACTCCCGGAGAGCCAAGTCAAGCGACATCTGCCACCAATCCCTTTCAGCAAGGGATTCAGCATCCTGGGTGGCCAGCCCGGAGGCCCTCAGCACGCAGTGGTTGCAAGGGAACCACTGCAGAAATGAAAGGGGGCAGCGGGCGGGGAAACTTGGATGTGAAAGAACAGGACAGGAGAGAAGAGAAACAGCGCAGAGGGGGAGCAGGAACTTGGAGGTGAAAGGCACCAGGCACCAAGAAGGTGCCTGGCAGATCAATTTTATTTGTCCATTAAATAGCAGGCCAGCTCACACCTGCTTTTGTGTTGTCTTCTCTGCTGGTTGTCTTTGGCGGCACCCCGTGTGCTCGTGCTTCCCCATGGGATGGCCTTGAGAGGGCACAAGCCCCCTCAAGTGACCACCAGTGCTTGACCGCCCACAGAGCTAGGCAGCACCACACCGTAGCTCGGGCTTGGGGGTGTGAAAAGACTGTCAGTGCTTGACCCGTTTGCGAGCAGGGCAGCACCACACCGCAGCTCGGCAAGATGACCCCGAGAGCAGACAGCGGCGACCTCCAGGCCTTTGCCCGCTGCAGCCCCAAGTGACGCCTTAAGGAGGGGCCGCGGGCCAAGCCCTAGGGACCTGGCCCGCGGCCCCCCCCGAAAGGCCTTAAGTGAGAACTACAGGGGTTCAGACCAGACCCGCTGCCAACCCGAACGGTAACTTAAGGGAGGACAGCGGGGGCCTACGGACCTGGCCGCTGCCCCCCGCAAACGACACCATCAGGGAGGACTGCGGGGGCCCTCCGGCCCTCCCCGCTGCGGACCCCAGTGACGTCTTAAGGGAGGACCGCGGGCAGAGACAAACCGCCCCTGCCCACCGCTCCCCCAAATGATGCCTCAAGGGGGCAGCGGAGCTGGCTACGGACCTGAGCCTCCGCCCCCCGAATGACAGCCTTAAGGGAAAGCTGCGGCCGAGGCCGGGGACCTCGCCCACTGCCCCCCAAATGGCGTCTTAAGGGAAGGAACGGAAACCTGCAAGCCCAGCCGCAGCCCACCCCGCGGGTCACCGGTGCTTGACAAGGACTACGAGCCACGCAGCACCCACGTGGCTCGGGACGTCGCTCCCCACAGCCTGACACACCCCCGGGCCTGCAGAGGGGCCGTAGGTCCCCAACTGCAGCCCCCCCCACGTCCCCCCGACGCTCCGGCACACAGGGTGCAAGGAGCTCTACGGCTGGGCCTCACCTCCCCGGGGCGCCGCCTCTTCAGGGCTCTTCTGGGGTTACCGCTCCCGCCCCGCTGGCCAGCTCTACCAGCTCTTCTCCGCCCTTCTCCTCCTGCCGCGGCGGGGCAGGCGCCGCTGCCTCTTCGGGGCGCTTCCGGGGTTACCGCTCCCCCCCGCTGGCCAGCTCTACCAGCTCTTCTCAGCCCCGCTCCCCTGCCGCGGCAGGGACCCGCCGCTCCCGCCTCTTCGGGGCGCTTCTGGGGTTACTGCTCCCCCCCGCTGGCCAGCTCTACCAGCTCTTCTCAGCCCCGCTCCCCTGCCGCGGCAGGGACCCGCCGCTCCCGCCTCTTCAGGGCGCTTCTGGGGTTACCGCTCCCCCCCGCTGGCCAGCTCTGCCAGCTCTTCTCTGCCCGCCGCCGTCGTCCGCGCGCGCGGCACGCGGCCTTTTATCGCTGCTGGAGGCCCCGCCCCCGATGGCGGACCAATAGGAAAGCTCGGGGGGGTCACTTCCCCCCTCAGCGCCACTTTGCCACCTTGTCTCTAAGGCAGGGCGCGCAAGCCTTCCTCCTGCCGTCTCCTGATTGGCGGGGAGGGAAACGCCTCCGCCAATCGGCGGGCGCCATCCGTCTCAAGCCTCCCAGCGCGCCGCCACGTGCGCCGTTCGGCGGGGACAGGCCTCGTGCCGGGCCCCTCGGGCGTGGGGGCAGGGCGACACCCGCGCGGGGCCTTGTCCCTGCAACAGGGCGGGCGGGAGGAGCAGGCGAGACGAGCCCTCGTGCGGGCGGGATGGGTCGTGTGGAGACAGCAGGGCGTGGACTAGATGACCGCGCGCGAGACCCCTGCCCTTCAGCCCACCCCGGGAATGACGCGGGAGCGGGCTGAGGAAAGGACCGGGCTGTCCCCGAGGCGCTGGGATCTAGTCACGTTCCCGCCAACCGCCCGGCCTGGCCCCGCCCCTTCTCCTCAGCGCCGAAGGTGCGCGGGCGGGAAACGCAGCCTGAGCCCCCCCCCCCGCGGCGCCATGTTACCAGCGCCCGCTCTCCCCGCAGTGCCACACTCCTTCCTCCACACCACCTCCCCCCGCTCCGGCCAGGGCCGGGCACACCACACCCAGCACCCGACCCTCACACATTTCCACACCCACTTCCTTCAGGAGCCCACAACGGCTCCACTTTCCACAGAAAAAAATCCACTCAACATGACTGAGTCCCCGCCTCGCACACCCGGCCGCGAAAACACTGCCGACCAGCGCGCGGTGCTGCGCGTGGAAAGAAGTCGCCACCTCGCCACACGCTTTGTGTCTCACCACACCATTTTCCACAGAAGTGTCGCCATATCTCCACAGACTTGCACGGGGGGAGCCATAATCCAGTTTCTCACAGAAATATCATACGTCCCCCCAAAAGTTGACAAATCACCACAAACAAATCACCACAGCGGTCCTCACAAAACCCTCGCCGCAGCCCCAGTCCCCGAAGCGTCACACCATCTTCCCACTGAGGACAGACTTTTTTGTGGGGATTTTTGTTGGTTAGAAATGGGGCAAGTTGCCAGGCCCCGGGCTTTTGTCTCCCCTCTGCCAGCAAGGGGGCAGGGAACATCTCCAGCCTCCAGCCGCGCGTCGCTGAGGGGCTGCCGTCCCCGAGACTCGTGCGAGGGGCACGCCTGTCCCGGAGCCGCGCGGCCCGCGATGGAGCCGAGGGCTGCGGGGCCAGGGCCGTTGTGAGGGGAGCCGAGCTGAAAGAGGCCTGAGGGCTCTTTTGGGGGAGAGCAGGCAGGCCGCGGGGCACAAGGAGCTGAGGGTTGGGACGGGACGGGACGGGACGGGACGGGGGGCATCGACAGAAGTGGGGGGTTTGTGCGAGGAGGGCAGGACTGGAGCAGTGCGGGCTGAGGCAGGAGTGAGGGGCACCACTGAACAAATGAGGTCCCGAGGGTTGGGAGCGAGGGACACCGGTGAGACGGGGGGGGGCTGTGGGCCGTGAGTGAGGGGCGCCACTGGAAAACACGGGGGCTGAAGCACAGACGGGCACTCCTGGCTTCTCCAGAGCGCAGGCTTTGAGACCAGGCGTGCGAGCGTTTGCTGCCGAGCACTGCAACGCAGACGTCTGCTGCCGGTCAAAGCTGAGCAGGGAACAAACCCCCAACCACCGTCGCAGGCGGCATCCGAACCCGCATTGGAGCCAACGCCAGCAGGGAGCTCGCGGATGACATGCTGACCATCTCGGTGCCCTGCGAGCAGCGTGGAAGGATCTTGCCTGGTGCCCCCAGCCTCACGTTAGCAGAGGTGGTTTGCGCCTGCCCGGGGCAATTCAGAGGAGAGCGAGAGCCAACCCCGACACTGAACCCCTAACTCAAAGTGGGGAGTGGGCACCGGCTGTCGGGGTAATCAGTCATTTGTCTGTCTGCCCTGCAGGAGGCGCCACAGCTGGTGCGGGAGGGGATGAAGCTGCTGACTGAGCCCAGGGCCGGCCGGGGTAGGGGTGGCAGCTGTGCTCTCCCCGGGATCCCAGCAGATGCACCGGAGATGAGGGACATCTGCATCGTGCTGCGTGGAGGGAATGTGGACCTGGGCTCCCTGGCCTGGCTCATCGGAGCTTGGGGCAAAGAAGCTGCAGGAAACGAGTGGCCTGTGGAGCCACCTACCCCAGGGAGGGGACACAGGGCCCGGGCATCTCTGCGCTGTTGCTCTTTGTACCAGGGAAGCTCCAGCTACTCGTAAACCAGAGGCCACTCAGCACAAAAGGGCCTGGCTTTTGAGGAAGCAGGGGGAGCTCTTCCCTGCAGGGCGTGCACAACCTGTAATGCCGCAGCCCTGCTCTGCCCTGTCCGTCCAAAGTAGGCCAAAGCCGGGGACGGAGCCAGAGAGCTCTGGCAGCCAGGCCCGTGCACAGCCCATGCCCACAGAGCTTGGAGACCAGCCAGCTCCCCTACAATGAGAGCCTGGGCTCCGGCAGGATAGAGCCAGCTGGGGCTCCTTCCTAACATATCAAGAAAACAGGAGGACGCACAGGTGTCCTGGTGCAATCTGTGGGGTTTCAAACTTCCCAAGGAGAGAGCAAGCACAGCCTGCAAAGTCCAGAAGCTGCCACACCTGAGAACACAACAGCCACCTCCCAAAAATCAGCCAAGCGCTAGGACCTCTGTAGGCTGCACCGTATATTTGCCACTGAAATAGATACAACGGAGGCTGCAGCAGCGTGGGAAGGCACTACGCTAACACACGCCTGCACCCAGGAGACTCCTCGGGAATCCTGGACGCGGGTTCCGAAGAGCTACTCCGTGTCCACCTCCGGCACGGGGGCAGGCTCCTCGTTTCTCACCCACGCCACCGGCTCTGGCACATACGGGTCATACGTCCACTTGGGAAAGACGCGTTTGTACAGGTTCATCAGCACCATGTCCTGGGACTTCAGCTGTCCATCAAAGTGGCACTTCATGTGGCCATGGGTCCCTAGGCAAAGGGAGCAAGCAGGGCTGTGGGCAGCTCTCCCAGGTCAGGGAGGGGTTTGCTGGGCGTGAGCGGGTCCAGCCCACACCACGGAAGGAAAGCAGAGCAACCCACCTCCAAGCTTCCCTTACCTAGTGGCTCCTCGATGTGTCCCCTGCAGCCCCATTTTGTTCTCAGCTCAACGGGCTTAAACCACAGCACATCCTCTGTAGATCGAAGACAAGATGCATGCGAGACAGGCCAGGCCGCGGGTATATGCTGCCCATCTGGCTAGCTCGAGCTGTCGCCCTACAGCAGCTATGGGTACAGAGTGCACACCAGGCTTCCCGCTGCACACTGACCATGGCTGCAGCAGGGATGGGCATGTTTGAAGTGCAAAAGCCTGCCAGCAGGCAGTGGGGGGAGACTACGGGACTGCCTGGGACATGCCAACATGAGCGGGACAGACCACCCCGACCTCTAGCCCTGCAGCACAGGGTTTCAGAGGCCCAGCTGTCTGCAATCATGAACTGGACTTCCCTGTGGAAGCTGCAGGGCTCCCGGACGCACGGACTGCCCTGCCCCACCTGTGAGTACCGTACCTCTGTTAAAGAACACGTACCGCACGACTGCCGTCTTGCTGAAAATTTTGAAGGGGCGACCGCTAAGCACCAGCCTCTTGATGATGAGCCTGTCTGGGTCCACCGCCAGCAAAGAGCCTGTGGCCAGGAGGTCGTGCATCCCTGCCCCAGGCAGAGGTGTTAGACAATCTGCACATACATGGAGCTGGAAATATAGAGAGTTACATATATTTAGAGCTGGGGTGGAAATATATAGACAGGTAGACATATAAAGCTGGAGATATTGAGCGCTGCAGTTATTCAAAGCTGGAGCTATACAGAGTCCTGGATACAGGACTCCTCTATACAGGAGTTGGAGATATTCCGAGGTGAAGATATTAATAGCTGGAGATATTCGGAGCTGGAAATATAGATAGACGGAAATATTTAGACCTGGAGATATTCAGAGCTGGAGATATTCAGAGAGGTAGATACATACAGATGTAGATATAGGAAGATAGAGCTATACAGAGCTGAAGATAAACTGACCTGGACACATATATACAGGTAGATATATGAAGCTGGAGCTCTTCAAAGATGGAGATATGCAGAGAGGTAGATACATAGAGATGTAGATATGTGAAGCTGTAGATAAACACAGCTGAAGATATACCGAGCTGGATATAGATATACAATATATATATATATATACAAACACAATACATACACACACACACACTATATACACACACACAATATATCTATCTATCTATCTATCTATCTATCTATCTATCTATATAAAGACACACTCTCTCTCTATACATACACACACACAAACACTCTCTCTCTATATATATATGTACACACACACACTATACACACACACACACTATATATATATATTTATACAGATTATACAGACACACAGATAGATTTATGTAGCTGGAGATATTCAGAGCTGGACATACTGACAGCTGGAGAGATTCAGAGCTCGAGAGATTGAGAGAGGTAGATATATAGGAATGTAGATATAGGAACCTGCAGTTATACAGAACTTCAGATATTTAGACCTGGAGATATTAAGAGACACAGAGATTCAGAGCTGGAGATATATAGAGATGCAGCTATATGAAACTGGAGATAGTCACAGCTGGAGATGTTCAGAGCTGGATATATGGAGAGCTGGAGATAGGTAGACATGGAGATATTCACAGGGGTAGACATATAGAGATGCGGATAGATGAAGCTGGAGATATTGATATCTGGAGATATGCAGAGCTCAAGATATTGAGAGCTGAAGATATTGAGAGCTGGAAGGATTTAGAACAGGAGATATTCAGAGCTGGACATATTCAGAGACGTAGATATATAGAGATGTCGATAGTTCAAGCTGGAGATATGCAGAGCTGAAAATATACTGAGCTGCATCTATATATATATATATATATATATATATATATATATATATATATATACATATATATACAGGTCTTTATATATGAAGCTGGATCTCTTCAGAGCTGGAGATCTTCAGAGCTCCAGATATTGACACCTGGAGATATTCAGGAAGGTAGATATAGAGAGATGTAGATCGATGAAGCTGGAGATGTGCAGAGCTGGAGATATATAGACAGGTAGATACAGAAAGCTGGAGCCATTCAGAACTGGAGATCTTGATAGCTGGAGATATTTAGACCTTGAGATATGCAGAGCTGGAGATATTCAGAGAGGTAGATATATAAATATGTAGAGGTATGAATCTGGAGATATGTAGAGCTGTAGAAATAGAGAGATGTAGATATATGAAGCTGGAGATATTCAGAGCTGGAGATATATAGAGATGTAGACATATGAAGCAGGAGATACCTAGATCTGGACATATGTAGAGATGTTGACATATGAAGCTGGAGTTATTCAAAGCTGGAGATATTCAGCGAGGTACAGATATAGAGATGTAGATCTATGAAGCTGGAGATATGAAGAGGTGGAAATATATAGACAGGTAGACTTATAAAGCTGGAGATACTGAGCGCTGCAGTTATTCAGAGCTGGAGCTATACAGAGTTGGAGATATTCCGAGGTGAAGATATTAATAGCTGGAGATATTCAGAGGTGGAAATATTGATAGATGGAAATATTCAGAGCTGGAGATATTCAGAAGTGGAGACATTCAGAGAGGTAGATCCATAGAGATGCAGATATATGAAGCTAGATATCTACAGAGCTGAAGATATACTGACCTGGAGATATATATATATATATATATATATATATACACACACACACACACACACACACACACACACACACAGGTAGATATATGAATCTGGAGCTCTTCAAAGATTCATAGATTCATAGATGTTAGGGTCGGAAGGGACCTTAATGGATCATCGAGTCCAACCCCCTGAATAAGCAGGAAAGAGTGCTGGGTCTAGACGACCCCAGCTAGATACTCATCTAACCTCCTCTTGAAGACCCCCAGGGTAGGGGAGAGCGCCACCTCCCTTGGGCACCCGTTCCAGACCTTGGCCACTCGAACCGTGAAGAAGTTCTTCCTAATGTCCAGTCTAAATCTGCTCTCTGCTAGTTTGTGGCCGTTGTTTCTTGTAACCCCCGGGGACGGCTTGGTGAATAAATACTCACCAATTCCCTTCTGTGCCCCCGTGATGAACTTATAGGCAGCCACAAGTTCGCCTCTCAACCTTCTCTTTCGGAGGCTGAAAAGGTCCAGTATCTCTAGTCTCTCCTCGTAGGGCTTGGTCTGCAGGCCCTTAACCATACGAGTGGCCCTTCTCTGGACCCTCTCCAGGTTATCCGCATCCTTCTTGAAGTGCGACGCCCAGAATTGCATGCAGTACTCCAACTGCGGTCTGAGCAGCGCCCGATAGAGGGGAAGTATCACCACCCTGGACCTGTTCGTCATGCATCTGCTGATGCACGATAAAGTGCCACGGGCTTTTCTGATGGCTTCGTCACACCGACGACTCATGTTCATCTTGGAGCCCACTAGGACTCCAAGATCCCTTTCCACCTCTGTGCCACCCAGCAGGTCATTCCCTAGGCTGTAGGTGTGCTGGACATTTTTCCTCCCTAGGTGCAGCACTTTGCATTTCTCCTTGTTGAACTGCATCCTGTTGTTTTCTGCCCACTTGTCCAACCTATCCAGGTCTGCCTGCAGTTGTTCTCTGCCCTCCGGCGTGTCCACTTCTCCCCATAGCTTTGTGTCATCTGCAAACTTGGACAGAGTACATTTGACTCCCTCGTCCAAGTCACTGATGAAGACATTAAAGAGTATCGGTCCAAGGACCGAGCCCTGCGGGACCCCACTGCCCACACCCTTCCAGGTCGAGACCGACCCATCTACCACAACTCTCTGGGTGCGACCCTCCAGCCAATTCGCCACCCACCGGACTGTGTAGTCATCCCAGTCACAGCCTCTTAACTTGTTCACCAGTATGGGGTGGGATACCGTATCGAAGGCCTTCCTGAAGTCTAAGTATACGACATCCACCCCTCCTCCTGTGTCCAGGCGTTTCGTAACCTGGTCATAAAAAGAGACTAGATTGGTCAGGCACGATCTGCCCGCCACAAACCCGTGCTGGTTTCCCCTCAGCATAATTTGTCCTGCCGGGCTCTCACAAATGTGAGCCTTGATAATTTTTTCAAAGACTTTACCAAGGATGGAGGTGAGACTGACTGGCCTATAGTTGCCTGGGTCCTCCTTCCTCCCCTTTTTGAAAATGGGGACCACGTTAGCCCTTTTCCAGTCCTCCGGGACTTGGCCCGTGCGCCACGAGCGTTCGAATATTCCCGCCAGTGGCTCTGCAGTGATGTCGGCCAGTGCCTTCGGCACCCTCGGATGGAGCTCGTCCGGGCCTGCCGACTTAAAAGCATCCAGTTCTTCCAAGTGACTCTGCACCGTCTCAGGCTCTACGCACGGCAGTCTGGCGCCTTGCTGCTGCCTCTCCACAACCCCAGTGAGAGACTTGTCGTGCCCCTCGCTTAGGAACACTGAGGCAAAGAACTCGTTGAGGAGTTCAGCCTTGTCCCCCCTGTCTGTGACCAATTGCTTCTGCCCATTTAGCAGGGGTCCTATTCCTCCCTGGGCCTTCCTTTTACTCCCTATATATCTAAAAAACAATTCCTTGTTGTCTTTTACTTGGGTTGCCATCCTCAGCTCCATGGTAGCTTTGGCCCATCTAACTGCCTCCCTACAAGCACGAGCAGAGGAGGTATATTCATCTTTGGTGATCTCTCCCTGTTTCCACTTTTTATGTGCTCCCCTTTTGGCCCTTAGGCTGCCCTGGATTTCTGTGGTCATCCAGGGAAGCCTCCTGGCCCCTTGCCCTCTTTTTCCTCGCTCGGGGTTCGTCTTGCTTTGTGCCCGAAGGATCGTTTCCTTAAGGCACAGCCACCCTTCTTGGGCTCCCATCCCTTTAAAACTCAAAAAGATGGAGATATGCAGAGAGGTAGATACATAGAGATGCAGAAATACGAAGCTGTAGATAAGCACAGCTGAAGATATACCGAGCTGGATATATATACACAATATATATATATATACACAACCACACTACACACACACACACACTCTATACACAAACACACACTCTCTCTATACACACACACACACACTCTTTCTCTCTATATATATACACACATACACACAGATAGATTTATGTAGCTGGAGAAATTCAGAGCTGGACTTACTGACAGCTGGAGACATTCAGAGCTGGAGATATTCAGAGAGGTAGATACATAGACATGTAGCTATATGAAGCTAGATATATACAGAGCTGAAGATATACTGACCTGGACATATATATACAGGGAGATATATGAAGCTGGAGCTCTTCAAAGATGGAGATATGCAGAGAGGTAGATACATAGAGATGTAGATATATGAAGCTGTAGATAAACTAGGCTGAAGATATACCGAGCTGGATATATATACGCAATATATATATATATATACACACAAACACAATACACACACACACACACACACTATATACATACATATATATATACACACACACACACACACTCTATACACTATCTATCTATCTATCTATCTATCTATCTATCTATATAAAGTCACACTCTCTCTCTAAATACACACACACACTATATATGTACACACACACACACTATACACACACACACACTATATATATATATATACATACACACACACACATATACACACACAGTGTACATACACACAGACACACATACACACAGATAGATTTATGTAGCTGGAGATATTCAGAGCTGGACATACTGACAGCTGGAGAGATTCAGAGCTCGAGAGATTGAGAGAGGTAGATATATAGGAATGTAGATATAGGAACCTGCAGTTATACAGAACTTCAGATATTTAGACCTGGAGATATTAAGAGATACAGAGATTCAGAGCTGGAGATATATGGAGATGCAGCTATATGAAACTGGAGATAGTCACAGCTGGAGATGTTCAGAGCTGGATATATGGAGAGCTGGAGATAGGTAGACATGGAGATATTCACAGGGGTAGACATATAGAGATGCAGAGAGATGAAGCTGGAGATCTTGATATCTGGAGATATGCAGAGCTCAAGATATTGAGAGCTGGAAGGATTTAGAAGAGGAGATATTCAGAGCTGGACGTATTCAGAGAAGTAGATATATAGAGATGTCGATATTTCAAGCTGGAGATATGCAGAGCTGTAAATATACAGAGCTGGATATATATCTACAGGTGGATATATGAAACTGGAGATATGAAACAAGACCGTTTCAGGCTGTAAGAAGGAAGAATTTCTTTACTGTCCGAGCCCCCAAGGTCTGGAACAGCCTGCCACCGGAGGTGGTTCAAGCGCCTTCACTGAACACCTTCAAGATGAAACTGGATGCTCATCTTGCTGGGGTCCTATGACCCCAGCTGACTTCCTGCCCTTCCTTTGGGCAGGGGGCTGGACTCGATGATCTTCCGGGGTCCCTTCCAGCCCGAATGTCTATGAAATCTATGACACTCACCCCCCACAACCGCCACGAGCCCGCTCACGTGCCCACACAGCCCCGCTCGCCGGCCCCGGTGCAGACGACGCCCCTCCCCCCCCATCACCCCTCCCCCCGCCCCCGGCACCCCGGAGGGGGCCCCCCCGCGCCCCCCGCCGTGGCACGAGACCGGGCTGGGCCTGGCGCCTCGGCGGGCGGGCGGGCGGGAGCAGCGACACGGCGCAGGCGCGGGGCGAGCGGCGGAGGGAGCGGCCGGGCGGCGGCACCGCGCACAAAGCCGCTCGCGGCACTGCTGCCTCCCTGCGCTGTGTCCGGGCCGGCAACAGCTGCAATGCGCGCCGTGCCCACAGGAGAGCAGCACTGAGCCGTGCTCAGGAGCCGCCCGCCCCTCCCCGCTGCAGTGCCCGGCCTCAGCCACCGCGGGGCAGCACCGAGCGCGCTCTCGTTCTCCGCCTTCCAGCCCCGGCTGCGGCGCCGGGGGAAGCGCAGCACGGCGGCCCCGACAGCAGCGTGTCCTTGTCCACGCCCCCGCCTCCCCGCCCCAGTACTGTCCAGGGCCGCACACCGTACCTAGGGGATGTGTTGAAATCCAGCCATTAATATCTAGCAATATGCAGACGTACTGCTGTGTGAACACCTCCATCCATTTCCCTGTTGGGGAGATGGACGGCCACAGACAGACACTAGTAGGATGGCTACGTTCGTTATGGGGTGTATTCTGCACGCACACGCACATGCACACGCACACATCCCTGTCACAGCCCCGGGCGGGAGGCGTGCTTGCCCCTCGCCGCGCTCACGCTCACGCTGCGGCCCCCGGCTCCCACCCTGCTCGGGGCACGCGCCGGCCGCAGAGACAAGCGGGCGAACGTCACCGCCTGGGATCGGAGCTGGACCAATCGGCACACAAAGGAGTGCCGACACCCCCATCCCCGTGAGCCAATCCCAATCCGAGCAAGAAGGGCGAGCTCCTGGACCCGCCTCCTCAGACAGGGGCCAATCAGAGCGAAGCGGGGCGTAGCGGCACGGACCCTACCCCCAAAAGCAGCCAATCGCCGCTCTCCTGACAGGAACACGAGCCTCCGATCCCGGCCCCGCTGCGCTCCCCGGCCCTGAAGCCATGTCCGTGACTCGCGTGTCCGTCCCCAGCGGCGCGGCGCGACGCCGCCTGCCCCGCCCGCCGGCCCTGCCCGAGTGACCCCCGAGCCAGCGAGCGAAACTTGTGTTCTTCTTCTCTGTCTGCCTTGACCTCCCGCCTGCCCGAGCTGGAGGCGCGGCGCCCCGAGCCGCTGTCCCTCTCTCTGCCCTCCTCGCTTCTCTGGAAACCTCGTGTTGAATCGTAGGGCACTAGCACAGGGCAGGGTTTTCTTTTCTCTGCCTTTAAAGCCCGGCTGCTCCGCGCAGGGTGGCTGCCGCGCAGGGAGGGCGGCACGGAGCCGGCCTCGTTCCGCGGCTCGCCGCACCGCTTTCCACACAAGTATCACCATGTCGCCACAGGCACTTGCAGGAGAAGTTGGGAAACAAAAGCAACAATCAAGTTGCCCACAGAAATCTCTTTTCCCCCCAAAAGTTCCCAACTGGCCTCCGATAATCAGCACAATTGTCCTCCCAAAACACTCACCACAGTCCCACACAGCATCACACTGTTTTCCAAGTGAGAAGAGATTGGTTCTGGGGATTCTTTTTTGGTTCGAGACCGTGTTTATTGAAATGTGTGTGTTTGCATTCTTCCAGCTCTCTCCACGCCAGCACGGGAGTCTCCCCGCGCCCTCCCCGCTGCTCCCCGCGCCCTGCGCAGGCCTGTGCCAGGGACTCGGGCAGGGAACACAGTGCCTGCCCCCAAGAAGGAGGGCAGTAACCCCGCGTGCCTGGTCCCACGTGACGGAAAGAGCAGCCCAGCCCAGCCCCCCCCCCCACAAGAGGGGGGGGGGTCTCCCCTCCGCAATGCCCGGCGCGGCCACAGGAGGGCGGCTCTGAGCAGGGTTTGGCCTTCACTTTCACCTGCTGCTGCAATGCCCCGACGCGACCACCGGAGGGCAGCACCGAGCCGGGTTTGCCTTCATACGCAGGAGGAGACCACTCCCTGCTCAGAACCGCCCTCCTGTGGCCGCGCCGGGCATTGCGGCGGGGAGACCCGGGCGGGCACCCCAGCCGGCTCGGCTCGGCTCCGCGCCGCCCGCCTGGGGCTGGAGCGGGGCTTGGAGCGCGGAGAAAGCGACCCGGAACGAAGCCGGCTCCGTGCCACCCTCCCGGCGCGGAGCAGGCGGGGATTCAAAGCCGAGAAAATCACATGGAGGAGACAGGGAGGCTGCCCAGGCGGCAGGCGGAGAGAAAAGGGGCCCCGGGACAATCAAACAGCTTCACGCTGCAACCCCCACCGCAGACCAGAGCCCGACAGGCCCCGCGCCCTGGGAACGCGGCGTCCCGCACCACCCGCACGTCGCCAGAACATGCCGCCGCAGCTCTCCGGCCCCGCCCGGGTGTGCGGGGCTGCACCGGGACGTGGGCTCCTGGCGCAGCGGGTCCGGAACAGGAGACACAACGAGCCGACCGGGGCCGCTGAGGATCCGAGTTGGACCAATCGGCGCACCGAAGCCTGCACACCCCCACCATGGCCGGGCAGCCAATCAGAATGCGACGGGGCGGGGTGTCTTGGACCCGCCCCATTCCTGGCAAAAGCCAATGAGAACCAAGAAGGGCGGGGCGACGCTAACCCCGCCCATGCGGCCACTCCACCCAATCGCCTCACGTCTCAAGTTGGCCAATGAAAAGGCGGGCCTGCGATCCCGGCCCGGAACGAAAGTCAGTGACTCGTGTGTCTGTCCCGGCCGCGCTCACTGCTCTGGGGACGCCCCGAGCGAGCGAGCGAGCGAGCGAGCGAGCGAGGCCTTTTTTCCTCCTCTCTCTCCGCCTTTTCCGCCCGGCTGAAACGTGCTGTCAGAGCCACAGCTGCTTGCCTCTCTCTCTCGACCCTTGTCGCCTGGCTGCAATGCCGCTCTGCAGGACGCGACGGCAGCCCCGGGCCTGGTTTTATTTGTGCGGCTGAGTTTCTGGCCGCCGTGCCCAGCGCGGAGCTCCGGACTGGGCCCGTTTTGTGACGTGCCAGGGTCTCCGGACCCCGAAGCCCCGGTAGAAACGCGCCGGCGGCCCAGCCCTTTTTCCCCCTTCTCCGCCCTCCTCTCCTGCCTGCAATGCGGAGAGTGACCCACAGGAGGGCAGCACTGAGGCATTCCTTTAATACACGGCACCACAGGAGGGCAGCACCGAGCAGCGCCGCTCCTCGTGGCTGCAGTGCGCGCAGCGCACCACAGGAGGGCAGCACTGAGGCATTCCTTTAATACACGGCCCCACAGGAGGGCGGCACCGAGCAGCGCCGCTCCTCGTGGCTGCAGTGTGCGGAGCGCACCACAGGAGGGCAGCACCGAGCAGCTCTGGTCCTCGTGGCTGCAGTGCGCGGAGCGCACCACAGGAGGGCAGCACTGACCCGGATATGTCTTAACACTGAGGCAGAGACCAACGCCGGGCTCAGAGCCGCCCTCCTGTGGCCGCGCCGGGCATTGCGGCGGGGAGACCCGGGCGGGCACCCCAGCCGGCTCGGCGCCGCCCGTCGGGGGCTGGAGCGGGGCTTGGAGCCCGCAGATACGGACCCGGAGCGAAGCCGGCTCCGTGCCGCCCTCTCTCCACGGACCGGGTGGGGTTGAAAGGCCGAGAACATCACATGGAGGTGACAGGGAGGCTGCCCAGGCGGCAGGCGGAGAGAAAAGGGGCCCCGGGACAATCAAACAGCTTCACGCTGCAACCCCCACCGCAGACCAGAGCCCGACAGGCCCCGCGCCCTGGGAACGCGGCGTCCCGCACCACCCGCACGTCGCCAGAACATGCCGCCGCAGCTCTCCGGCCCCGCCCGGGTGTGCGGGGCTGCACCGGGACGTGGGCTCCGGGCGCAGCGGGTCCGGAACAGGAGACACAACGAGCCGACTGGGGCCGCTGAGGATCCGACTTGGGCCAATCGGCGCACAGAAGCCTGCGCACCCCACCATGGCCCGGCAGCCAATCAGACTGCGACGGGGGCGGGGTGCCTTGGACCCGCCCCTTCCTGGCAAGAGCCAATGAGAGCGAGGAAGGGCGTGGCGACGCTAACCCCGCCCATGCGGCCACTCCACCCAATCGCCTCACGTCTCAAGTTGGCCAATGAAAAGGCGCGCCTCCGATCCCGGCCCGGAATGAATGTCCGTGACTCGTGTGTCTGTCCCGGCCGCGCTCACTGCTCTGGGGACGCCCCGAGCGAGCGAGCGAGGCCGTTTTTTCCTCCTCTCTCTCCGCCTTTCCCGCCCGGCTGCAACGTGCTGCAAGAGCCACAGCTGCTTGCCTCTCTCTCTCGACCCTTGTCGCCTGGCTGCAATGCCGCTTTGCAGGACGCGACGGCAGCACCGGGCCTGGTTTTATTTGTGCGGCTGAGTTTCTGGCTGCCGTGCCCAGCGCGGAGCTCCGGTCTGGGCCCGTTTTGTGACGTGCCAGGGTCCCCGGACCCCGAAGCCCCGGTAGAAACGCGCCGGCGGCCCCGCCCTTTTCCCCCCTTCTCCGCCCTCCTCTCCTGCCTGCAATGCGGAGAGCGACCCACAGGAGGGCAGCACTGAGGCATTCCTTTAATACACGGCACCACAGGAGGGCAGCACCGAGCAGCGCCGCTCCTCGTGGCTGCAGGGCGCGGAGCGCACCACAGGAGGGCAGCACTGAGGCATTCCTTTAATACACGGCACCACAGGAGGGCAGCACCGAGCAGCGCCGCTCCTCGTGGCTGCAGGGCGCAGAGCGCACCACAGGAGGGCAGCACTGAGGCATTCCTTTAATACACGGCACCACAGGAGGGCAGCACCGAGCAGCGCCGCTCCTCGTGGCTGCAGTGCGCGCAGCGCACCACAGGAGGGCAGCACTGAGGCATTCCTTTAATACACGGCCCCACAGGAGGGCAGCACCGAGCAGCGCCGCTCCTCGTGGCTGCAGTGTGCGGAGCGCACCACAGGAGGGCAGCACCGAGCAGCTCTGGTCCTCGTGGCTGCAGTGCGCGGAGCGCACCACAGGAGGGCAGCACTGACCCGGATATGTCTTAACACTGAGGCAGAGACCAACGCCGGGCTCAGAGCCGCCCTCCTGTGGCCGCGCCGGGCATTGCGGCGGGGAGACCCGGGCGGGCACCCCAGCCGGCTCGGCGCCGCCCGTCGGGGGCTGGAGCGGGGCTTGGAGCCCGCAGATACGGACCCGGAGCGAAGCCGGCTCCGTGCCGCCCTCTCTCCACGGACCGGGTGGGGTTGAAAGGCCGAGAACATCACATGGAGGTGACAGGGAGGCTGCCCAGGCGGCAGGCGGAGAGAAAAGGGGCCCCGGGACAATCAAACAGCTTCACGCTGCAACCCCCACCGCAGACCAGAGCCCGACAGGCCCCGCGCCCTGGGAACGCGGCGTCCCGCACCACCCGCACGTCGGCAGAACATGCCGCCGCAGTTCTCCGGCCCCGCCCGGGTGTGCGGGGCTGCACCGGGACGTGGGCTCCGGGCGCAGCGGGTCCGGAACAGGAGACACAACGAGCCGACCGGGGCCGCTGAGGATCCGAGTTGGACCAATCGGCGCACAGAAGCCTGCGCACCCCCACCATGGCCGGGCAGCCAATCAGAATGCGACGGGGCGGGGTGTCTTGGACCCGCCCCATTCCTGGCAAAAGCCAATGAGAACCAAGAAGGGCGGGGCGACGCTAACCCCGCCCATGCGGCCACTCCACCCAATCGCCTCACGTCTCAAGTTGGCCAATGAAAAGGCGGGCCTCCGATCCCGGCCCGGAATGAATGTCCGTGACTCGTGTGTCTGTCCCGGCCGCGCTCACTGCTCTGGGGACGCCCCGAGCGAGCGAGCGAGCGAGCGAGGCCTTTTCTCCTCCGCGCTCTCCGCCTTTCCCGCCCGGCTGCAACGTGCTCGAAGACCCGCGGCCCGGCGGCACCGACCTGCTTGCTCCGTTTCGGCCCTTGTCGCCCGGCTGCAATGCCGCTGTGCGGCACGGCACGGCACGGCAGCACCGGGCCTGCTTTGATTTCTCCGGCTGAATTTCCTGGCTGCCGTGCCCAGTGCGAAGCTCCGGCCCGGGGCACTGGGCCCATTTTTTGACGTGCCAGGATCCCCAGCCGCGAAACCCCGAGCGGAACACGCCGCCGGGCCCGACCCTTTCCCGACTTCGCCGCCCTTCTCTCCTGGCTGCAAGGCGGCGCGCGCCACAGGAGGGCGGCACTGAGGCCATTCCTTTCCTACACGGTAGCTATCTTTCGCCGCAGGGCAGCACCGAGCGGCGCCGGGTTCGCCGACGTGCCCACGCCCTCCCTGCGCTTCACCCTGCGCGGAGCAGCCGGCTTCAAAGGCCGAGGAAACAAAACCCTGCCGGCACATCGAGGAGGCAGGGTGGCTTCCCGGGCGGGAGGAGGAGAGAACAGGGGCCCCGGGACAGACAAACAGCTTCAAGCTCAACTCCCCAACGCGGGGAGGCTGGGGGGCGGGGGGCGCGGCGCGAGCCTCCTTCGGGCAGACAAGGGCTGATCTCGGCGCCTCAGCAAGGTGACACTGTGCTCTGACCCTGCCCTAGATACCGGCCCGGTGGTTAAGAGCTCAGCAGTGATGGCGGGAGCCTAAGCACGGGCTGGGGAAGAGCCCGCTTTCAGGAGAAGTGGAAAACCCTGCACCTGAGAGCTGACTGTCACAGCTCTTCAAGGTGCCGGAGAGCAAGCACTCAAAACAACAGGCCCCTGGGGAAAGCTCTACCCCTGCCCCCAGTGCGACGATGAAGGCATGAACTTCACTATGAGAGCAAAAGCAACAGCCAGGGAGCACAGGGGCGTGTTAACCACGCCGGCTCCGTCCTGCAATGAATGCGGACACAGCATAGATGAACAGACACAGGTTGTTAGATCTGGAGCTACGCAGAGCTGAAGTTATGTGCAGCTGGATATCTAGAGAGAAAAATACACAAATATAGACATATTAAGAGAGAGAGAGAGAGAGAGTTAGAGCTGGAGATATATGCACCTCGGGATATACGAACCGGGGGATATATGCATCTATATACAGATATGGACATATTTAGAGACCTACATAATGAGAGCTGAACATATATAGAGCTGGAGATAAAAAGAGATGCAAATATATAGAGAGCTGGAGATATACAGCGATGGACATATTCAGAAATGGAGATATATAGAAACATAGATATATAGACATGTCGATAGATGAAGCTGGAGACATACAGAGCTGGGATTCTTCAGCGCTCGAGATATTCAGAGCTGGATGTATATAATAAGGTCGATATTTAGAGAGGTAGAAGCTGGAGCTATTCACAGCTGCAGATATTCAGACAGATAGCTATATAGAGATAGAGATATATGAATCTGGACATGTAGAGAGCTGGTGATATAGAGAGAAGTACATATATGAAGCTAGAGATATACAGAGCTGAAGGATATACTGAGCTGCAGATAGATATATAGATCTATACACACACACAGGTAGATATATGCAGCTAGAGCTCTTCAGAGTTGGAGGTATTCAGAGGTGCCAGTATTTAGACCTGGAGATATTCACAGCTGCAGATATCTAGACCTGGAGATACCGATAGCTAGACCCATTTGACCTAGAGTCAATAATGACTCCAAGATCCCGCTCCGCCTCTGTGCTTTCAAGAGGGGAACTCCCCAGCCCGTATGTGTGCTGTGGAGTCCTTGTCCCCAGGTGCAGCACCCTGCATTTGTCTACTGTGCGGGCCGGGAGCGGTCCGAGGCCCTCGGGGGCGCGCGGCGGGCTGCGGCCAGCAGCCCTGGCACGTGGGTCGGGGAATTCGGCACGACGGACTAGAATTAGGCACGGACTCGTAGCGGTTGATTAAAGAGTATTTTACTTACACCGTAGATGGTCGCGGTGCAGGCAGGAAAAACTTTGCTTAAGTTGCAGTTACAAACAACAAGAAAACTCACACGAACAAGACCCGTAGAAAACTCGAGCCTCTTGAAACAACTCGGCCAGAGCTCTGGATACACACACACACACACACGAAGTTTGTTAGGCTCCGTGGACCGAGCGCGCAGGGAAGGGGTTCGTCGAGGGATAGCGTTTCGGCGACGGGGGGTGACGGGATAAATACCTATATCGAAATCCCCTTTGTTAGAGAGTAGCAATATCTCTATCATTATTATGGTATGTATCACGCACACGCCCCCCCCCCCCTTTATTATATATATCTCAGGCTCAGTACAGTTTCAAGTTCTTCAAAGTAAGTACACGGTGAAAAAAATGTCACTTCCACCCCTCTGTTCTCAAAATGTTATTTATTTTACAGCAAGGATCCCCAACTCTCCACTAGAAAAGAAGGGTTTTGCAGAACAACCACGGTTTTTCAATCCATTTTCTCTTTAAAAAGGGAACATTCCGTGCAAATGTTGCTAGCAGCTACACCCCTCAGAACGGAGCCCGTAGGCAGCACGAAGCCCAAAGCGGGCCACGCGGGTTTGCCCCTCTGTCCTGTCATATTGAATGTAATATTTGAATGCTTATAATAGTTGCCCATTAGCCCGTTTAGGAAAAAGACAAGATTCATCTTCTCATCTAGGCCATTGTTTTGGCCTACGTGCAGAAGGTCCGGACTTTGCTCAAAGTCTTAACTCTTTAATTTTATCTTTAGAGGCCTTTAACAAGGTTAACCTAAAAACAACCCTTAAGCAAACATCCCACATTCTGAGAAATCAAACCCT
Organism: Alligator mississippiensis; assembly: GCF_030867095.1. Taxonomy (NCBI): domain Eukaryota; kingdom Metazoa; phylum Chordata; order Crocodylia; family Alligatoridae; genus Alligator; species Alligator mississippiensis. The sequence continues at coordinate 181,062 of NC_081835.1, forward strand.
AGGAGCCTTTGAAAAGATTGGAAAGAAAGGAAATTGCCCAAAATAATTAAATGATCAACAAAGAAACTCATTACCAAGCAAAAGAATCTGTTAAGTAAGATCCGAGCCCAAATTTGGTAGTAGCGACAGGTTTGGGTAGGAGGGGCCCAAGACGGCAACTCACTCAATAAAAACTGTAACCTACTGTCCCAATTTGGAGGTAACTTCACTTGCAGAACAACAAAGGAAGAATTGCAAGTGTAGGCCGGATCAGACTGATCACCTGAATCACCCTCTCCGTGAACACGAGTCTCAGTTCACGCTGAAGCCGCAGAGCGCCCAAGAGGGACTAAAGGATGGGGACTTAGTCCTATCAGTATTGAGGCCAGCCCATTAAATTGCACTACTGAGGAATGAAAGCATATCTAGGTGTTTGGCTTCTCAGAATTCTAGGATTGTAAGTATATTATGAAAATAATAGTATTGATTCAAATGTAACTTTTAGTTGTAATTGTAATTGTTTTAAGGAAGTGCATTTGGAGCATTGTTTCTGATATATGTAGTTATTGTGTTTTTAATGTTTGTGATATTTCTTAAAGCTAAGCAGTGTTATATGCATACCAAAGAATTTTAAAATAAAATTGTGTTGTATGAATTGAGTGTAATCATTGTGAAATCGTGCAAGTAGCTAAAAATTTCCCCAGCCAGTGCATCAAACGAATCAGTAAATTGTGTGGGATTTTCTCTATTCCATAACCCACTAGCTATGTCCGTGCCCCGCACCCTCGCTCTCCAGCCACACGCCCGCGCCCTGCCAGCGGAATACACTCTCTGGGGATCGGAGTCGGACCAATCAGCGCACACAATAGTGCACCGATCCCACCAGCCAATCAGACTGCAGAGAAGGGGCCGTGCTCCTGGGCCCGCCTCCTCCAGCAGAGGCCAATCAGAACGAAGCAAGGCGGAGCGGCCTTGACCCCGCCCACACAAGCCTGTCAGCCAATCACCACACTCCCCGAAGCAGCCAACGGGAACACGAGCCCCCGATCCCGGTCTTTCCGTGCTCCCCCGGCCGGGATCCATTGTCCCGTGAATCGTGTCCGCCCCGAGCAGCGCGAGCCCCGCCGGCCCCCGCCCGCGGGCACTGCTCTAGTCCCGTCCCGAGCGAGAACTCTCTTCTTCTCTCCCTGCCGGGATCTCCCGCCTGCCGGAGCTGCAGGTGCGCGGCCGAGCAGCTTTTTCTCTCGCTGCCCGCATCTCTCGGCTGCAAAGCCCAGTTTGCAAAGCAGGGGAGCAGCACAGCGCAGGTTTTTATTTTCACTGGTTGTAAACCCCGGCTGCTCCGCGCAGGATGACGCGCAGGGGGGTCGGCGCGGAGCCGGTTAGTTCCCTGCGGTACGTCCACGCTGCAAAGCCCGGCTGTCGGCACAGGAGCGTGGCACCGAGCTGCTTCGTTTCCTGCCCTTATCTCCGGGCTGCGAGGTGCCTGATGCAGCACAGGAGCGCAGCACGAAGGATTTCTTTTTAATACTCCATATGGGTGCACAGTACACCTGTCATATATGTATTAACTACACTTATAAATATAGATCGAGACGCAAACAATGCTATGTGAATATCTATCAATTCCCCCTTTTAGATAGAAACAGATAGCAGTCGGATCACTGCTTTTTATGGCATGTAGGCTACACAGTGTACACACACACACCCACACGCACGCACACACAACCTTATACACAGATTCACACTTTTTTCAAAGTAAGCACGCAACAAGTAATACCGTCACTTCAACCCCCCGCTCTCAAAATATTAGTGTTTTACACCAAGGATCCCCGACTCCCGAGTAGAATTGAAGTGATGTCTTGCAGTTCTTACCGAACAACAACAGTTTTTTCATCTAAATTTCTCTATAAAATAGGGGAAGTACCGTGCAAATCTTGCTAGTAAGGACACACCTCAGAACGGAGCCCGATAGGCGGTGTCAGCGCAAAGCTCCCCCGCGCAGCTCCTCCCGTCCCCGCCAGCGGAACGGGGCCGCTGGGGATCGGAGTCGGACCAATTGGCAGCGCTCAGTGAACCCCTCGCACCAATCCGCCGACAGCCAATCAGATTGCAGAGGAGTTTGCTGATGGACCCGCCTCTTCCAGAGGCCAATCAGAGTAAAGAAGGACAGAGCAGGACTGACACCACCCCCCCCAATTCCTGCTCCTGGAGCCACCTCCTCTGGCACAAGCCAATCAAAGGGAGGAAGGGCGGAGCAGGCTGGACCCTGCCCACGTGACGCTTCCAGCCAATCAGTGCTCTCCTCAGGGCGGCGAATCGACACACGCGTCTAGGATCCGGGCCCCGCGCCCAGCCCGGGGTCCCCGGGCCACCCAGTGGGTCGCGATCGGGACTGACCTACTCTGCGAGGACAAGAGAGGTGAACCGGGGGCTGCGGGTCCAGGGTGAGGGCGCCACAAGACAAGCAGAGGCTGCGAGTCAGGGGCACCAAGGCATCCCACAAGCACGAGCTGGCGGGCAGCAGCGAGGGGCACCCCAGCACCAGGCTCCTCCCGCACAGTGCCCGGTCCCGGACATGCATGACGTCCTCACTGGTTTGTAACCCAACTCGCCCCCGCGCACCGCGGCCCCTGCTCCTGCGCAGCGGCACATCATCACCACCACCGTGACGTTGCCCCCGGCTCTGCGCCGGCCCAGGACCTGGCACGTCACCTGCAGCCAAGTTGCTAGGGCCCTGGTGGGAGCAGGGGGAGCTGGGTCACTCGGGCGGTAGCCACAAGCCGGGGTCCCGCCCGCTCCGCTCCGTTCCGCTCCCTCCAGACAAACGGGGCTGCGGCCTTGGGGCCCCGGGGGCGAACCCTGAAGTGCGTCGATACAACCCCTACCAGGACCTCTGCCCCGGCCTGGCCTGGCCGGTCTCTTCAAAGGCGGGACTTGCAGACTCGCGCCGCGATTCGCGTAGCCTGTGGCCGAGCGGTGATAGGCTGGGATGGCCCCGTGGGCCATGTCAGGGTTGTCTTCACTTCTTTGCCTTGATTGACTGGTGGCTGTTGTGTCAGCGCCTTCAAGACTCGCCCCCATTCGCATCCTGATTGGCCGCTGGGACTGTAAAGTCTATCCCGGCCTGCGCCCTGATTGGTCTCGCTGCGATCCTAGGCCGGGGAGGGGCCGCGGCCGCTCGGTGTGGGGCTCTCGCTGCGGCGGCGAAGCCGTGGCAGTGGCTCGGCGGCACGACCGTGGCTCGCGCCGCAGGAGCAGGCAGCGGCTAAGCCTCAACCGCAACAGTCAGCGGCGCCCCGCCCTGCGCCGAGGTCTGGGGCCCAGCCGCCGGCTCGCAAAGCGGGGAGTAGGCGGAGCAGAGCCGGCACCTCCCACGCGTCGGAGAAGCCGCCGCGCCGCGCCGCGGGCCGCAGCGGTACTGCTCCAGGGGGCGCTGCAGCGTCTTGCGCCTGTCAAGCGCAAGCGGCCCTGCTGCTGTCTCGCCACGAACCCCCGCTGCTGAATGGCTCCATCTCCCACGTGCCCTTGTTTGTACTAGAACGGCCCTAGTATCGGTGGCCGCTCAACAGAGTTACGCACCTGTCCCAGGCTCTTGTTCATGGCCAAAGTGCAAGCCTGTTGCTCATGGATTAAGCTTCTTCACTGTACATCAGGTTACACATATCCCGTCTGTAAGTGAGGCTTTTGCTAGGTCCGCAGCCTGCATCTGTCAGCATAGCCTGTCGGCCAGTGGTCACCTCGCCAGCCTATACACCCCTAGCTCCACCCAGCAACCCAAGTGCTCCCTCCCCGCCTCTGCTCTGCGCTAGGAATACTCCATCTCTAGCTTAGCTGCCGGCAGTGTGCGCAGCCAGGGCGCGCTCCCCCTGGAGCCCAGAATCCGCCCTGCCCAAGCCCACAGCTGTAAGCAGCTGGCCACAAGAGGAGCAACAGCCACAACTGCTGGTCTCTGGGTGGGTTGGACGATGGCAGGGAAGTGCAGGTCTCGTGCTGGGGCAACAGCGACAGCACTAGGCATTCTGATAGCTTTGGGCTGAGCACTGGGGTTCCACAGCCAGGGAATGAGTAAATGCAGCGGGATAAGTGCTGGGCAGCAAAGGCCAAGTCCAGGGTGAGCACAACTCTGATGGCAACTATCTGCATCATACCTACTGCGAAACCCACATGGAAATCCTGGTGCACAAGCCAGTATAGCTACCAATACCCCCAGCAATTTCTGCAGGCTGCTGTTCTGCACCTGTCTCCACAAAACTGACAGGCTTCTGCGGCACAAGAAATCCATTCCCACTGAGCAGCACACACAGACGCAGGAGAAGCTGGTCCAAATGTGGCAGAGGGACAATTCTGCAGGAGTGTGCCTGCAGCTGAAGCACAACCCTTCATCTCCTATTTAATGTTGAGTTGATAAAAGTACTTAGTTTTTGATAATTTGGTTCTGCCATGAGTTGATTAAGATGGTGTCATGACTCCAGCAAGTAACTCTAACCCAACAGTCCTTCATTCAGAAGTGTTCTTAGTAGGATGCATTCCACTGTTTGCTTGGGGAGAGCATTGCAGGGATTCAAGGGAGCATGTTGTTTGTAGAGAATACAAAGCATGAATCAGTGAGCACTCCCTCCTGAAAGACAGCGAAAGGATTCATGAGGCAGTGTTTCACCTCCAGGGGACAAAGTGCTGTCTCACTCAACTTCCACCTTAATGTTATGTCCTTAATAGAAACAGTTGGGACATGAACCACCCCAAGTATCTTAGTGAGGTCAGCCTGTAATACTCTTCCCGTTGCTTTACACAGAGCAGCTAGCATTGATAGAGTACCACTCAGGTGAAGTCAAAGCACTGTTGCAGCATGCCTCTGCATGCTAAACCATTTCTAAGTTACAGAAACTATGGGCTTGATCCAACAGGAAGAGCAACTATATCCAGAAGCATCTTCAGGCACAAGGCTTATACCAACAACAGCATCCATCTCTTGTGAGTAGATGAATAGGCTGTAAACATGGTAGATAACAAAGATGTCCTGGAATTTTGTCTGTATCTGGGCATTCTGGGAAACCCAGACTGGCCAATTTTAGTGGATCACACATGGCAGCTGTGCACTTAAGGCAGAGGGGGAAGCTAACACAAAAACTTGCCCCAAAACTGCAGCTGCTCATGTGAGCAGTCCTGCATCTTCCCAGGGAAAAAAAAAAAGTTCTATCTTGTCTTTAGAAAGTACATCTTACTAAATTACACAATTAAGAACATGGCTAAATATTGAGATTTCTTTCAAGCACCACACTGACCACCACTTCAAAGGGAGGGCAATTACAGCTTGAAATATAAAAAAGAACAAGTGTTGGTGATTGAATGGAAGTAATTCTGGTTGAGTTTTTGGCTGCTTTTTATATACCTGTTATGAAGTAGCACTTTGGCACCTCCACAGTAGTAAGCGTTGTGAAACAGAATAGTAAACAAGATGAAGCAGTGAAGCTGCTGCCTATTCCACAATGTTTCCATCACAGACAGCACTTCCTAATGATTGGCTAACAGGAGAAATTATCGCTGCCACTTCTGGCTTTTCCATCTGTAAAATGGGGTGGTACGCACCTCTCCCACCATAAATGCTCCTGAATGTGTTGTTTATGCAAACACAGGACCCCATTTATTAGAATTCATGCAAGACAAAGGTATTCTTGGATAACATGCTACCTTGCTCCCCCCTGGTCCTTACAACCACCAGGGACTGACCAGAGCAAAAGCAGATTTGGGAGTGGTGGGAATGAAGGGCCCTGAGGAAACTTCCATTAGAGATGTACACCAATGAACTAAGACGCTTCACATCATAGCAATCCATGCAACAAAGGGCAATATGTATATATTTGTATCTTGGATTCAAGGTAGATTTTTATAAATCAGACTGTTTGAATTACAGGCAAGTGATAGGTGAAGTTTGCTCTTGCAACAAGTCACCAGTCAGACCAGCTAGAATCCCACTTAGCCTGGAACAATCAATCACTCTCACACAGTATGATCCTGTAATGCCATCTGAAAATCAAGGTGCTCTGGATAATAGAAAAAGAGAAGACATCTTAACAAAAACATTTATTGTGACTGAACAAGATGTACAAGGTGCTCAAGCTGTGAATTTTCTGACTCCCTATATCTGCAGGTTCAGTGCATTACACCACCACCATTACACCGCCAGAACCAGGTTGCTTCTGCAGGCTGACCAGTCTCTTAACTACTTTTTGCCGGACTTCTTTATTCCGCCAGTACCTGTCAAAAGAAAGCAAGCCACAGCTGCCAAAGCTTGTATACAGATTTAGTCCTGCAAAAGGTCAACTCCCCACCACCTTCCAGTTATTTCTTTCACGTGGGTCTCCGCTTGGAAGCTTTCACCTCTACCACTGCTTTGTTTCTGCTACATTTGCTCCTCACTATGCAGGTGAATTATTTTGCATGTTATATTTCATCAGCACAAGCTTTTTTTCCCCCCTCACAAAACTCAGTATGTAAAATAAAATCCTATTACACCAGTTACGCCCCAGTGTCATCAGCAGGGAAAACCACCCAGTACTGATTCCGCTTCTGACAGCGGGGTGTTTTCTGCAAGGATTCCTTCACTCTTTAAAGTCATTTGCCCTCCAAGAGGACAAAGACCAATCTGTTGGGCTTCCAGGCTTGTTCCCCACGTTCTCTGCTCAGGATTTGGGGAGAAGGTGTGGGTGAAATATGGAAGTAGTGAAATCATTTGGGGACACGCCTACTAGAAAAAATGAGCTTTTTGGTTGTCCAGACGGGCCTGCACCTGCTGACCGAGCTGAGCGTAGGAAACTGTTCTGAGGAACATCGTTTTGGCGTCGTACATCTCCTCAGCTCAAGACACGGGTGCAAACAACGAGCACAGACAAAGCGAGCGGCAAGTCTTTAGTCAGGCGTGCCGACCCGTCTCCTTCGGCCGGCTGGCCTTTCTTGCGTGCTCAGCGCGGCGGGGCCGGCCCCCAAAGCCACTTACCCAGGGGGCCTTTGGACGCAGCCTTCGCCTTCATCTCTTCCAGCTTCTTCTGCTCCTCCTTCTGCTTCTGCTTGAACGCCACGTCCGCCTGCGGCACAGAGCGCGCCCGTCCGCTGCCGCCCGCCCGCCCGCCCCGCCGGCAGCCGCGGGGCGCGAAGGCGGCAGCCGCAGCGCCCGCCCGCCCGCTCGCTACCGCCCCCCGCCCGGCCCCGGCCCCGGCCCCGGCCCCGGCCCCACCTCGTCCAGGTCCTTCGACTGTTTCCTCGGCTGTTTCAGAGGCTTCTTCTTGCCGCCTGCGCCGGGGGGAAACGAGACCGTGAGGCCGAGGCTGGGCCCGAGCCCCCGGGACCGCCCGCCGCCCGCCCCGGCGCCGCTCACGGCCGCCCCTACCTCCCCTGCCCGACATGGCGCCGCCCGCGCTCGCCGCTGCCCCGGAAGTACCATCCCGTCGTCGCGGGAACCGCAGCGGCTTTCTCCCCGTCACTTCCGGCGGCGCCGCGTCGCTTCCGCTTTCGCTTCCGGGCGCGGGGACGCAGCGGCCGGGTGAGCGGCGCGGCCCGCAGGCGGGCGGCGCGGCGCGGCGGTCTCGGGTCCTTGTCGGAGGGCCTGGCCCGGCTCTCGCCCGCCCTCGCCTCGCCCCGCCCCGCCCCGCTGTACGCTCGGGGCAGGCGCCCTGCACCCGCCCCGCCGCCAGGCCGGCCGAGGGCAGCTCCGGCCCGGCCCTTGGTCCCACACGCTGCTCGCGGACTGGGGCGGCGGGCGCGGCCGGCTGCGGAGGGCTGAGGCATCGCCCGCAAGGCGTCAGCAGCCCCCGGGGGGGCGGGCACCGCGGGTTACCCGCCGAAACACCTCGTTCCTCAGCTGCCCGGTCTCTGCAGCTGGGCTGCGGCTCCTCCTTCCTGGTTGGGAAGACCCAGGGAGCTGCGCTTTAAAAGGTGCAGGAATTGTTACGAGTAGACGTTTTCACGCTGTTAATGTGCAGCCTTGATTGCAGACTCGCTGTTGGGGCTCTTTGTGATCTTGGTGATAGATCTCCAGATTTAATTTTTCCAAATAATCTCATCAGGAGAAGTTGCAGGGTCCCGAGTTTTGCACTTGCATGGTTTTACATCCACCTACTCTGCCTTTGTTTTCCCCCACATCAGTACTCGAGTTCTGGCGGGCAGGGTCATGCTCCATCTTCCTTTCCTGTTGTTTGTTTCTCTCCCTCACCCCCGTCTTTCTCAGGGTCGTCAGTAGCAACAAAGTAAAGGTGCTCTGCTCCAGTATGGAAGTATAGCAAACATCTGCAGGTAAATCCATGTGTTAATCATTCTGTGCTTGTGTGCTGTGCTACACTGTGACCGTTGCTACAAGCACTGGTTTTTGGGCTAGTCTCAAGACCTATTGACAAAATTAGTGATCGGGAGACATGATAAGAGTACTTACAAATGTCAGGAAGGCAAAAATGTGTGGTAGAACTGTCGTCCGTAAACCTTTCAGGCGAGTCCCCTGGAAAATTTCCAAGTATAGTATAGATAAGTAACAAGTGGTTGTGTCATTGTTAATTTGACGTTTTTGCTTTTAAACGCATGCTATTTACACAACTTTATATGCATGTAAGTTTAAGAGGGAAACATCTTCCTTTCCTGTTTGTTCTTTCTTTCGTTCTTTGCAGTGGCTGGATTCAAGGTGTGCTCCAATGAGGTACAATGGTACCGTATCCTCAGTGCGCTATGGCGCACAGTATCGCCGTTCTATACTGGGGAGACACAGAATGAATTTACATGTAGTGAGGACTTTCTGCTCTCCAGCGTCTAAGAGGCCTGAGACTAAGACTCCAGTGGAAATGGCGGTGAATCTCTTTCATCGGCTAACAGAAGTTGGGAAAGTAATGGGAAGAAACTCTCTCCAAAGACTCTCCACAACAGTCAAGAGTTGGTGGGACAGATATGAAGAGTTTGTTGGTCTTAATGAAGTTCAAGGGGCTCAGGGAAAAGTAACCGAGGTAATTGCTTGGCATTGTTAATACTTGGAGAATAATATAGAAACCTGTAAATAAAGACGTAGATTGTCCTGTTGAGCTGTCAAACAAATGGCCTGTGGGCAGGATACAGCTCATGGAGATGGGTCATCCCGGCCACTGTCTTTCCCTGGGCTGTGTCACCATGGCCAGTGTGCAGCATCCAGATAGGCAGGGTTTCTCATGGAGTGGGGTTGGGAGCAGGAGTTGACTGCTTGTGGGGGGTCATATGCCTTGGTCCCCTTGTCAGCTTCCTGCTGCTATGGGGGGAAATGTCACTGCAGTCACCGCTGAATTTACCATTCCTCCTTGCTGCTGGCCACAGGATTCTGCAGCAATGTGGACCAGGAATTTCAGTCGCACCAATACTTTCCCCTCCCACAGCATAAGGCTGATGACGGGACTGTGAGGTGGAGATGAGCAGTGGCAGAGCCCACTGCAGGCAGAGCATGTGTCCTGCCAACAAATTTCAGTTTGTTCCATGTCTAAAGCATAGATTGTAGCTTTGAAACAAAGTGATATTGTAAATATTGGAATCACCAACTAAAGGTCAGAAAAGAAGCAACAATGTATCTACTCCTCAGAAAATTAGGTAAAGCTAGATAATTGGTTCGCGTCAGTACTAATGGCCGCCTACGGGTTTTTCCTGTTCAGGCTGAAAAGGTGTTCATGGTAGCACGAGGGATTGTACGAGAGGCGCGCAAGAACGTTGAAGCCCAGCAAATCAAACTGAAGGAGGTTCGGGACCGTTTAGATCGAGTCTCTCGGGAAGACATCCAGTACTTGGAACTGGCTACCCTGGAACACAGATTGCTGCAGGTAAGGGAGATCCCAGGATTGATGCTTGGGGACTCTGGGTTAGTATGGGGAAAATCCATGTCCCTTGCTTTTACTGGTTGTTTTGCAGCTAGGTTTCAGATAAGCCCGGAAGTGTCATACTAGGTCAGATCTGTCTATGGTGACAGTTGTAGATGCTTTAGAGCAGGGATGGGGAACCTCTGAGCCGGGGACTCCATTTTCCAGCTACTCATGCCCATGTGGCTTGTGCCTGTCTCCATGGAGACCCAAGCCCCAGCCATGCCTGTAGACCGCATGGCAGAGCAGGTCAGGGGGCTGCTCCAGAGCTGCCGGGATCTTGTGGTGGGGGCAGCTTGCTCCGGAGTCAGGGCAGAGCTGCAACCTGGGGCCTGCACGCTCTGGGCAGGGGTATGCATGCAGGGGATCGTGGCTCTGCCCCGGCTCCAGACAGGCTGTCACTGCTCCAAGGAGCCAGGGCAGAGCCACGATCCCTTGCATGCAGGCCCCAGATTGCAGCTCTGCCCTGGCTCTGGAGCAAGCTTCCCCCACCGCAAGATCCCATCAGCTCTGGAGCAGCCCCCTGCGCTGCTCTGCTGTGCACACTGCCAGTGTGGCTAAGGCTGTGGTCTCCATGGAGACCGGCACAAGCCATGCAAGCAGGGGCAGTGGGGAAATGGAGTCCCCAGCCAACCACATCCGGCCTGCGGGCCGGACATTCCCCATCCCTGCTTTAGAGGGAGAATATATGAACAGGGCGTGTCTAGAGTGATCCATTCCTGGCATCTACCATCATTGGTTCAGGGACATCAAAGGCACATGCATGACTTTTCTGTTTAATAACTTTATCCTCCATGGATTTGTCTAATCCCCCTTTTTGCACTTAGTTATACTTGCTGCTACAACCCTCTGTGGTAGCGAGTTCTATAAATTTACTATGTGATTCATGAAAAACACGCTTCTTTTTGTTTATTTTTAGCTCTGTCTCCTTTTATTTTCAGTAGGTGGTCCCTGTTCTTGTATTGTGGGACTTTGGTGATTAAAGTTCCCTATTAACTTAATCAGCGCCCTTCATGATCTAATAGGCAGTTATCACATCCCCCTCAGCTATCTTCTTTCTAAGCTGAACAGTTCAAGCCTTTTTGGTCTCTTCTGGTATGACAGCTGCTCCATATCCCTGATCATCCTTGTTGTCCTTCCCTGTGCCTTTTCTAATCCCACTGCATTCTTTTTGAGTTTTGGAAGTACAGTGGACTAAGTTTATTTCTAATGCCATTAACTTCATTGCAGCTATGTCTAGGATGATTTTGGTCTGCTCTGCAGCAGAGAGTTGGACCTTATAGCTTGGTTCAGTTAGGTTAGTACAGCCATTGGAGAAGGAAACGCCTGTCTTGCCTACAGAGGTGGAAGTAGGGGCAAGAGTGTGACCTGTGAATCTGGGATTCAGCACGCAAACCTAGAATCAAATATGTTTTTAAAGACAGAGGTTAGCTTGAGTACTTGATCTGCAAACCAGGCTGGTATTCGGTGGAAATATATTTGGAAGGCCACCTTTATCTTTCTCTGCACCTAGGACTGAGTCCTTTCCCAACAAAGTAATCATGATAAGTCTTCCTGCTTCCCCCTGTCTGGTGGCAAAATTCACCTTACAAAAGGCTGCACAAACTCACAAATGACTACCCACCCTGTATGGGTGAGGTTGTCAAAAGGTGGAGCTGAAGCAAACCTTTACAAGTGATGATATGAGAGGACTTCTACTTCTGTCACCACAGAAATAATTAAAGGTAGGAGTTCTAATGGGTGGGTGAAGTGTGTATCATTTGAGATCCTTTGACAAACATGACTGTCTCTACATGACTGTCTTGGTGGCATAGACTCAGAGTTGTTGCCTCTATCTATGTAAATGCTAAGGTCCAACTGTTATATAAAGCGTACAAATAGAGGACAAGGCTGAGAGAGATGTATCCTGAATTTCACAGCATGTTTTCAAGCCTGTGTCTAGTCCAGTAGACTTCTGTGCATATTAAGCAAGGAATTTAACCTCTTGGTATCTTGATTGTCCCAGAGCATATCTGACACTGCAATTTCTGAGTCTTGTGCAATGGATTTTATATATCAAGTGGCTGTGGAGTCTGTATGTGTGCTATTTAACATGATTCTATAGCAGGGGTTGGCAGCGTTTTTGGGCAGTGCCAAAAACACCCACAACCTTGACTTATAAGATGTTGGTGTGCTGGGGGTCAGACGGCAGGGGAGCCGCAAGGGGCCCGATCCTTGTTGGGTGAAGGCAGCAGAACCCTGGCCCCTTCCCCACACCTCACACATGTCAAGCAAAATGCCTTTGCGTGCCATGCTCTGGCACCCATATTGGGGGTTGTCTACCCCTGTTCTATAGGTTAGGTTCTGACCCACCTTTCTCCCTACCTACCTTTTTCAGGTCAGCCAACGAATGCATTCGTGCACAAAATTGACGGTTACTTAGTACCAATGTTGAAAGGTCAGTTTTTTACTACACCAAGTCCTTAAATCAACAAATAAGTGCCAGTAAGAGAACACCCATTTTGCATTATGCAAGAGGGCTATTGGGAGGGAGGGACAAACACACTGTGCTCAGCAAAGGCTGAGTACATCATACTAAGAGAAGGCAGGCTGTCAGGAGGTGGCTCTGGCTTCCAGATTCTCTGTCATAGTGATGGTGCTGGTTTAGGGGCTGCTGTTGTTTGTGTTAACCAGCAGTAATTCCTGATGGATCATCTGCCAGCTGTGCTGTGCAGATGCAATGCTCCTCAGTCACTTCCCTGCTCTGCCTGTCCCAGCAAACCCTGAAAGAGGGTAACGGGAAGGTATATGTAATTGTGTCATCTATTTGCCATCTGGGGACTCATTTTTTACATGGGTATGTCAAGAAAGACAACAGCAAACAGATTGCTGCCTCTTTTTGAGCAGTAAGGCAGATAGTCTGGCTCTGCATTTATTAGCAGCTGGATAACTGCTGAGTAAAAGAGCTAGTTAGAAGTAAGACTTGAACTTGAGAAGTAACATGACCATTCTGTGGGAGGTAACAACACCTCTGCAGCCACTGCCATTTCCTCTTGGGCTTTTTTTTTTTTTTTTACCTTTGGAAGTTTTATTATGGTTTTTAAAGTTGAGACCAGTGATTCTCAGATGGGGTAGGTAGCACTCTTTTGGTGCATTCCATGAGATCCTTTTAAGGGTGTCACAGGGTGTGAGGAGGTAAGAGTTTGCTCATTCCTGTCTGGCCCCTATGCAAGGAGGTAAGCACTGTAATAAGTCAATTAGGTTTTGAAATGGGGTGCTGCTATATTAAAAAAGTTGTGGAGAGGTTCTCTACCTGTTAGACTGTGCTGAAATGCACGTTTAAGGCAGTGATCAAGCAAAGGCATCTAACAGGAAATTCCATTCCACACGTGAAAACTTTGCAGTGCTTTAAAGCTACTTGTCTTAAAAAAGTAACCCTTCCAAGTCTCCTTATTTTTTCAATTTCATTGAGATGCACAAAATGAGCTAAGATGAATCTAAGTTAGTAGAACTGTTGCCGGCAGGTTAAGGGAAGTGATTCTCTCCTTCTGTTTAGCACTGGGGAGGCCACATCTAGAGTTCTGTGTCCAGTTCTGGGCCCCCCACTACAGAAAGGATGTAGGTAAGTTAGATAGAGTCCAGAGAAGGGGAATGAAAATGGTTGGGGAGCTGGGGCACACGACTAGTGAGAAGAGGCAGAGGGAAATGGGCTTAATGAGTCTAGAAAAGAGAAGACGGGGGATTTAATTTCATCTCCCTGCAGGGTGGTTCCAAAGAGGATGGAGCTGGGCTGTTCTCAGCGGGGGCAGATGACAGGACAAGGAGCCATGGGCTCAAGTTGCAGCAAAGGAAGTTGAGGTTAGATATTAGGAAAAGCTCTCTGACTAGGAGGGTAGTAAAACACTGGAATAGGCTCCCCAGAGAGGTTGTGGAGTCTTCATCCTTGGAGGTGTTTAAAACCAGGTTAGATAAAGCCTTGGCTGGGATGATGTAGATTCATAGATGTTAGGGTCGGAAGGGACCTCAATAGATCATCGAGTCCGACCCCCTGCATAAGCAGGAAAGAGTGCTGGGTCTAGATGATCCCAGCTAGATACTCATCTAACCTCCCCTTGAAGACCCCCAGGGTAGGGGAGAGCACCACCTCCCTTGGGAGCCCGTTCCAGACTTTGGCCACTCAAACTGTGAAGAAGTTCTTCCTAATGTCCAATCTAAATCTCCTCTCTGCTAGCTTGTGGCCATTGTTTCTTGTAACCCCCGGGGGCGCCTTGGTGAATAAATCCTCACCAATTCCCTTCTGTGCCCCCGTGATGAACTTATAGGCAGCCACAAGGTCGCCTCTCAACCTTCTCTTGCGGAGGCTGAAAAGGTCCAGTTTCTCTAGTCTCTCCTCGTAGGGCTTGGTCTGCAGGCCCTTGACCCATACGAGTGGCCCTTCTCTGGATCCTCTCCAGGTTATCCGCATCCTTCCTGAAGTGCGGCGCCCAGAATTGCACGCAGTACTCCAACTGCGGTCTGACCAGTGCCCGATAGAGGGGAAGTATCACCACCCTGGACCTATTCGTCAAGCATCTGCTGATGCACGATAAAGTGCCATTGGCTTTTCTGATGGCTTCGTCACACTGCCGGCTCATGTTCATCTTGGAGTCCACTAGGACTCCAAGATCCCTTTCCACCTCTGTGCCACCCAGCAGGTCATTCCCTAGGCTGTAGGTGTGCTGGACATTTTTCCTCCCTAGGTGCAGCACTTTGCATTTCTCCTTGTTGAACTGCATCCTGTTGTTTTCTGCCCACTTGTCCAACCTGTCCAGGTCTGCCTGCAGCTGTTCCCTGCCCTCCGGCGTGTCCACTTCTCCCCATAGCTTTGTGTCATCTGCAAACTTGGACAGAGTACATTTGACTCCCTCGTCCAAGTCACTGATGAAGACAGTAGTTGGGGCTGGTCTGCTTTGAGGAGGGGGTTGGACTAGATGTGACTTCCTGAGGTCCCTTCCAACCCTCATTTTCTGTGATTCTAAGGTTGATTACAAAAGTACAGAACTACACATGGAGAAAAGTTCTGATCAGAATATGTGAAGAAAGCAGTGGTTGTGTTTTCTTAAATATACGTATAAACTCAGGAAAAAAGGTTGGATTTTGCTGGACTGGGATCAAACAAATAACATTCTTACGAAGTTGAAATTTGTTTAAGAAAGTTTCATAGATTTCATAGACATTAGGGCTGGAAGGGACCTCGGAAGATCATCGAGTCCAGCCCCCCGCCCAAAGGGCAGGACGTCAGCTGGGGTCATAGGATCCCAGCAAGATAAGCATCCAGTTTCATCTTGAAGGTGTTCAATGAAGGCGCTTGAACAACCTCCGGTGGCAGGCTGTTCCAGACCTTGGGGGCTCGGACAGTAAAGAAATTCTTCCTTATGTCCAGCCTGAAACGATCTTGTAGTAGTTTGTGACCATTCGTCCTCGTCATCCCTTGGGGCGCTCTGGTGAACAAACGTTCCCCCAGATACTGGTGATCACCCCTGATAAACTTGTAGGTGGCCATCAGATCACCCCTGAGCCTGCGCTTTTCCAGGCTAAAGAGCCCCAGGGCTCTCAGCCTGTCATCGTAGGGTCTGCTTCCCTGACCCCTGATCATGCGCGTGGCTCTTCTCTGGACTCTCTCAAGCTTCTCCACATCCTTTTTGAATTGTGGAGCCCAAAACTGGACGCAGTACTCCAGCTGCGGCCTCACTAAGGCCGAGTACAGGGGGAGAATGACGTCCCGGGATTTGCTTGAGAAGCATCTATGGATGCAAGCCAGCGTTTTGGTCGCTTTACTAGCCGCAGCATCGCATTGCAGGCTCATGTTCATCTTGTGGTCAATGATGACCCCCAAGTCTCTTTCTTCCATAGCGCTAACCAACATAGCACTGCCGAGCCTATAAGGATGCTGCGGGTTTTTTTTCCCAAGGTGGAGAACCTTGCATTTATCGGCGTTGAACACCATCAGATTCTCATCCGCCCACTTGCTGAGCCTGTCCAGGTCAGCCTGGATCACCCGCCTGTCTTCTGGTGTGGATGCTTTGCCCCAAAGTTTGGTGTCATCGGCGAACTTGGCCAGTCCGCTTCTGACTCCAGTGTCCACATCGTTAATGAAGATGTTGAACAGTATGGGTCCAAGGACAGAGCCCTGGGGGACCCCACTGGTCACAGGACACCACGATGAGTGACTTCCATCAATTACTACCCTCTGGGTCCGACCCCGGAGCCAATTTTCCAGCCAGTGGATCGTGGGGGACCCAAGGCGACAATTGGCCAGTTTCTCCAAGAGACGATCATGGGACACCAGATCGAAGGCTTTTTTGAAGTCAAGATATATGACATCAATCTCATCTCCCTTGTCCAGGTGATAGGTCACCTGGTCGTAGAAGGAAATGAGATTGGTCAAGCAAGACCTACCCGCAACAAACCCGTGCTGGCTATCCCTTAAGATGTTGGCGTCGGCCAGTCCATTAAGGATGGCCTCCTTAATAAACTTTTCTAAGATCTTCCCCGGGATAGAAGTCAGGCTGATGGGCCTATAGTTAGCCGGATCCACTTTCCTCCCTTTCTTGAAGATAGGCACCACATTGGCCTTCTTCCAGTCTTCGGGCACGACACCAGAGCGCCAAGAGTTGTCAAAGATCCGCGCTAGAGGCTGGGCTATGATGCTCGCCAGCTCCTTGAGTACCCTGGGGTGAAGATTGTCAGGGCCGGCTGACTTGAAGGTATCCAGCTTCTCAAGATGTTCCTTCACAAAATCAGCATTAATGGAGGGCAGGGGATCACCCTCACCCGGACTTCCCGGCCCTGTAGCAGGCACAGGCGTCCCATGGGGCTGATGAAAGACCGACGCAAAGTACCTATTTAATAGGTTGGCTTTTTCCTGGGCGTCAGTTGTCAGTTGCCCCATCTGGTTCAGCAGGGGTCCAACGTTGCCCCTGCTTTTCCTCCGGCTCCCCACATATCTGAAAAAGGACTTTTTATTGTCCTTGATGCTCAAAGCTAGCTGGAGTTCAGTTGCAGCCTTGGCTTATCAGCAGCTGCATAGAGTGGGAGGACTAAAGAAGAAATTAATATTTACGTTGGTTGCCACCACTGCAAGCAGTCGCTTAGTGCTAAATGCTGGTATTCTCATTGTACTGGGTTTTAAAATAAAACCCAATTTCCATGCTTGGTATCTACTCTAAAGTCAGTTTTGGGGAAGTTTAAACGCAATGCATTTTTGCTTTAAGCAAGGGGTAAAACAGTGCAGTACTTTTCCCAGGTAAAAGATTAGTCTTTTTTTCTTTTTTCCTGCACGTGCATAATGCAAAAGTGAATTAAATTCTTACATGTTAGATTACCTTAGCAGTGGTCATAGCTTAATACATACTTTCATTATTGCCTCCATTTTCAGTTGCTCTTAACTCGGAGAGTTTTGACCCTACCAACTATGAAACTATGAGATTTTCACATTTCAGGCTAAGGTATCAAGTGTTTGTTTTTGTCTTTGAACCTTAAGGTGAAAAATTCTAGTGACTATAGCAACTATATGCATAGCCAAAGCAGCAGGGTCGTAAAAGGGAGAATCTGACAACTGAATTTGAGGAACCTTTTTTTTTTGTTTTGTTTCAGCAGAACTGTTAAGGTGTGCTTTAAAATGGCTTTCTTGCCCTGTCATTCAGGTAACTGGACTTATGCTGGAAAACACTAACTAGACACGTGCAAGCAGCTAATTAAATTGCAGGTCAGAGCTTGCTTGCATGAAGGGGCAAGGTACCCCCATCCAGCGTGTGGAATCAGGGCCTTAATTATCTGCATGTGCATCCTCAGCCAAATCATGGAGTGTGCACCTTTGGTGATTGTGAAAGCTCCAGTATTGCATTGAGCTCTGTATCAGAGGATCTCTGAAGATATACATGCCTCCTTTAAGGATTGCAATCCACAGAAGGTCCTAGATTTTGTAAAGTAGAATGGCAGTTGTGATGAAAACATCCTAGTCTAATGTACTGAGGAGCTCTACTGCTGCAGAGTTTATTAGACCTAGACGAGATGTTCTTTTGCTCTTTCTTGTGGCTTGCCTGAAAGTGTATGAAACTGTCCCTCAGAAGGGTATATGTAGTTCAAGATCGAGGGATATTTGTGCAATAGCTCCAGCTGAGGAACGAAGTTAAGACTCATGCCTACATTTCTTTGATATCAATGGAGCTCAACCATGCTTTTAAATGTATTCCTTCATGAGTAGCACAGCCATTTAGGAGAAGAGGTAGTTTAACTGTGTAGTAAATGTAGCTGCCTGAATGTGAAGTGGAGATTCACTTTGGAGATCTAGGGGAGAGAGCATGCTACTTGTCACCTCACATCCACGCAACTAAATATACTTCACAATTAAACTACCGCTTAAACAGAAAGCTGATGAAAGGACACACACTAAAGAGATACCAATAAAAATTACTGAAGTTATAACAGGAAAAAATTCCATTATAATAAGTCTAAATCCAGAGAAGTATATTCTTTGGATTGTTATAGTGTCTAGAGGACTGTGCCCTATTGTGCTATAGAACAAATAGTGGTCTAGTATCACATAGCATGAGTATTTAAACAGAAAAAAATGTTTGGATTGTTGTGGTGACATATATTGTTGCAGCCATATCGTCAGAACTGCATTCTAATATAAATGCACGAGGGGGCAGAGTTCATGTTGTGCAGAGGATTTTAACTGACATTTCCTGACTTGAGTGCTTGCTGCACAGTGTTCATGTTCTCTTTCTTATTTTTTTTATGTAATCATATGATAATATTGGATTTCATAGAGGAAATGACAGGATATAAAGCTGGATCTTCTTAAATGAAAACACTCTTCAAAGTTCCCCACATTCCACAATAACAGGACTATAAGCCAATGATATGACTCTGCAGAAAAAAGACAGAGTAAGGCAAGTTCACCGTGAGAGTTTGTGTTTGCAACTAGGAAAATAAAAACGTAACATAATCAGAAAAGTAATGGTAAATTCTCAGGTGAAGTTTCAAATACATGTTTTCTGAGCCCTGGATATGGAATGCTCCTTTTTGAAAGACATGTTGTAGCCATGCAGCTGTACTGATGCACCCCTTTCTCCTGACCAACTCTGTAAGAGATGGGGGCTGAAGTTGACCTCTCATTTACGGATGATGCTTTTGCATCCTTTTGCTCGGTTTTATAAAACTAAGGCTAAATACACAGGTCTGCTTTATCTGTGCTAACAGTATCTTTATGAGTATGTATGTTCTTGTGATACTAGGTCTGCCAAAGGTCAGTGGCAAGATATAAGATATTTGTATTATGAGGGTTGGAAATATCATTATCATTATCGCTGTAATTTTTAGCAATGCACCCTCCTCCCATATCTGCTGTGAGGTGGATTGAGAGCTCTCTTCTGCCTTTTCTGGCTGCTAGGATAAGGAGTTATTGGCAGAGGAGACAAAGGAAGTATCCAGAAGAGATGAGAGGCAAAGGCGTAGTATGTAAGAGATTTGAGTTGGGGGTTTGACATATAAGAAAGGATCAGAGTTTGAAGAAGAAGCAGGCCTACTGGCCCCTGTTTTGCTCAGTCTCTGAGATGAGTTCAGATGCTCTGTGCTTGCCTGGCACATAAGGAGAAGTACAGGGAAATGGTGCGGGGGAAGAAAAGAAAAACAGCAGCATCCCTAGGATGTCAGCACCTACAGAAAACACTGGTGTTGGAAAAAAATGTATGGTTCACTGTACCAAAAGCATCAGAGAAGTGCCACAACTAAATGGAGAGGAAGTCCTTGATTTTCAGTGAGGAAACAATCAGTGCCCTTGCTTGAGTAATGATAGTTCCCTGGAAGTGGTGGGAATACTGGAGTCAGGTGGGGAAACTGAAGCATACTCGAGTGTAGAAGTGAATTCTGCTTATATTTATATAGAGATTATTTCTTTTGAGAAGATGGGATGATTATTAAAGCATATTTAGAGTTGGAAGGATATTAATAGTCCTCTGTATTTTCTGTCAACTAAAGTTACATAGCTGGTAAAGTCATGCACAAGTTAGGGAATGCCATAATTAGAGTTTTCTGTAACAACTTAAGTCAGCTGCCTTAAACCTGTCTGGCAGGATAAACAGTCCGCATGCCAATTTTCCACAGGATTCTTACTTCACTGTGAACAGGGTGAATGGCATTAGGGAATAAGGGCATCTGTTTATAAACAAGGTCAGTCACTCAAAAGTTAGGATGTGCTTGAATCCAATGTTATTGGGCCCTCAAGTGCATTATGAGACTTATATGATCACATACAGGGTTTTTATATGACATCATCTTCAGTCTGTGCTCCAACTGGACAGCACTTGGTGAGCGAACGAATCAGGAATGTGTAGGAAATGCCCGTCTCATTTGCTGCTGAATTTGGAGGTATGTCATGAATAAGGCAGGGGGCTGTGGGAAGGAAGGAAGACTTGTGTCTAAAGAATTGCATCTCCAGAGAACCAAGCTCCATTCCTATCTGCCCCAAAATTCCTATGACATACTAGGCTAATCACTAAAACTTGTTTACATCTCTTTTAATCCGTTTTACAGATAGCCAAATGCTCTTTTTATAACAGCAAGGGATTTATCCAATGTTTTTTAGCAAGTTGATGTTAGATGCTCAGGGAACCTGTTAGCTTTGCCATTGACCCGCTGGGTTATTTTAGGAAAATTGTTTTTCCTCAGTCTTCTTATCTGTAACATGGGAATGATTCGATCCACCTGTGTAAAGTGCTCTGAAATTCATGAGTGACAAGTGCTACATAAGAACTAGGAGGTGTTATTCAAAGAAGATTTGAGGCACTGTAATAAAAGATTGTAAGTGACATGGCAGAGTCCATGAACAAAATGTATATCCAGCAAAGAAAATCTTGTGACTCAAAAAAGGAATGTTGAAAAGTATCCTTCATTCACTGAACCTCGTCTGTCTTACAAAAAAGAGTGGACTGAGAATCCTGTAAGTAAGATGATAAGCACAAATGAGCCCAAACGAAGGTTTTGACATTTCTTAACTTCTGACAACTTGACTTTGAAACCTTAAGCATCGATTTTTAATGTAGGGGCATTACCCAAGGGGATGTGGTCAGGATAAGGTTTCATTTTGGCTAGGTCCTGAACAAACCAGAAGGTTGACAGTTCCTTGTTCAAAGAGTTCAGTGTAGCAACACACAGGATCCAAAGGGTGGGGGGAAAGGGAGATGATCACACATGCCAGATGTATATAGGCATATACAACGTTGGTGTGTTAACTGTATTCATATGGTTTCCCAGTCATGTTAACATTGGTTAACATCATCTAGGCCTTGCAGTAAAAAGGAGGAGTGGATTTGAGACAGATTTGAATGAGAAGTTACCAGCCCTGTTGCTGTTTTCAGGGAAGGTTTTCCATGTGCAAGAAGCAGTACAATCAAAGTTTGTAGTTGGGGCATTGATGCTGACTTTGGTAGGCTATATGAAGCTAACTTTGGCTGAAGCAGTAAGGGTGTTCCTGTATAACCAGGTTGTGCCACAGGGAACTACTCCATGCAAGCTCTGCATGTGTCAGCTTGGAACCAGAAGCAGTAGCCTGGATTAAATGAACTGCAGTACATTTGTGGAGAGGATGGATAGAATGATAGAAGGCAGAGTTCTGCCTCTCCAGTTGGGTAGTATTATACATGGAATTGTGTTCATGGGTACCCAGGCTGCAGTGCAGACTGGAGGGTATTTGATTATTGCATGCTTCTGGACTTTGCTTGTTGTCACAGGGGTCCAAAAAGGTCCCTCTTCATCCCCCCCCCCGGTGTTGTTATGGGTGTCATGGGCTTTTTTGTCTGCCTTAGAAGCATTAAGTGTTTAGCTGCACCAAGGGTGGGGATTTTGACTGGTGAGACTAGCAATGGGACTTGGCAAACCTAGAAGCTCCTGGCTGGAGAGTCTTGCTCCTCTGGGGTCAGGCTGATCATCACATTTGGGGTCAGGAAGGAACTTCAACTTATGGTTTGACTGCTGTGGACTATGGAGTGGGTTTGGTGTTCTGCTGTAGTGGGGAACATGGTCCTGTTCTTTAGATCTCTTGGCCATGCTTTGACAACTGCTTCCTGTCCCTGTAGTGGCAAGACATTGTCAGCTGTGTTTTGATGCTGATGCAGGTGATGCTGATGCAGAAAAACTGGGAAGAGACTCATGAAAGCCAAGCAAGAGTAAGATTTTCAGGAAGAAGGGTGTGATCAACAGTGACAAAAACAGGAGCTATCAAGGAGGAAGACAAAGGAATACAGGCTTTGAGCTTTATCAAGGAATAGGTGGTGAGAGTTCCACGAGAAGAGCTTCCACACAGTGTTGGGGTTGGAGGAGAGGAACACAAGACAACAGCTGTAAATAGTGTGTTTACTATAGGAGTAGTGAAGTCAGGAAGCTACTAGTTTCAAGATGGGTCTTGATCGGTTTATGAAAGGGATTATGTGACACGGGAACTAGACTCTGTGACCTAAGAGGTCCCTCGTAGTCCTGTTTTCTGTGTTCCTATTTCATAAATTTAGAAGGGAAAGGAAAGAGGGTGATGAAGCAGTTTCTGAAGAAATGGAGGCAATCAAAGGTTATGTTTCAAGAAAAGGGATGTTGGAACATCCTTGTACTACAAACAGAATGGAATGTGTCAAGAAAGAGGGGCCTTCTGCATGCATAAGACTTGTGGAGTTTAGAGTATGAAACTTGGTTGGAGCTTCCGGTTCTTAATTTTGAATGACGTGACATTTTGGATGGCTTTAACCCAAATGAACTGAGGAAAAACCTGACTGTAGAAGGAGAGGTTTCTAAGACAGAACTAATGCAGCAGTACAGCTGAGGGGTATTAAATTTCACTGTAATTATGTACACGGAGGGGGGGAAAATTATAATCTTAGCCAAGTGTTTAATTTGTAGGTACAGCCTTCAGTGTGCACTTATAATTACACATCACCTCTTCAATTTACTGGTTTTTTTGCAGGAAGAGAAGAGGTATCGAGCTGCCTATTTAAGTGCAGAAGAATCTGAGCGGGAAAAATTCTCTCTCTTCTCTGCAGCTGTCAGAGAAAGCCATGAAAAAGAGCGAACAAGAACAGAACGAACAAAGAACTGGTCCATTATTGGTTCTGTATTAGGGGCCATTATTGGTGTCCTTGGTTCCACCTATATAAACAGGGTAAGGCTGCAAGAATTAAAAACTTTAGTCCTTGAAGCCCAAAAGGGACCAATAAGCCTACAGGAAGCCATCAAAGAACAGGCCTCTAGCCACTATTTACAGCAAAAGGACCTCAGTGACCTCATTGTAGACCTGAGAAACACGTTGCAGACTGGAGCGGGGACATCACAGGGAACTGAAGAGAGTGCTTTGGAAGTTCAAGAAGTCACTACAGCATCATTACAAATAAATTCTCTCTTAGCTTCTTTAAAAGAACAGCTAAACTACTCTAAACAAGTCAGTTCATGCCTGGGAAGCTTACAGCAGCAGCTTACCTGCCTCGAAGAAAATTTAGGACAAATGGTGTCGGAAGTACAAACTGTTAAACTTGCGGCACGTTCTCAACCTGCGGAAAGAGTGCAGCCTGCCTCTTCAGTGGAAGGGAAGGGCCAGGCTTTTGGGGTAGAAGATGTGATTCTGGGATTGTCTGATACTGAGCAGAGACTGGAGACCCAAATCAAGAGAAATTCATTCTACAGTACTGCAGTAACCTGCACTGCATTTGCCTTAACTCTTCCGGTACTGTATGTTTTATTCAAAGGAAATTAATCTCCATTTAAACACACTCTAAGCACTGAGAATCACTGCTAGTCAAAAATCTATATTAAAGTTTCTAAACTTGCTTTCTCAATTTTTGTGTAAGTCATGCACTTGACCTGGAAACCTTTAATCATGCACTTCATCCCCCCATGCACAGTACCATTTTTCTCCAGTACTGTAGAAAGTACTGATTTACAAGTCTCAGGCAAAGAATGTTCTACCATTTCATTTGCTGCACCCTGTCTTCTCCTCCTCCAGTGTATTCTTTCAATGTCATTCTAGCTTTTTGTGATGTGCAGATTAAAGCTTTTCCCCCCTAACTTCTCATTACCAAATATTACAGCTTTTGCCATTTTTAGGTCTTCCCATTCTTGTCAGCTTATTTCTTATTAATTTTTCAGTTGCTCAATACACAACATTCTGCTGGTCCTTTTACTAGAGAAATAGAAAAATCTGCCCAGAACATTTTATCCTCTGCATTTTAGATGCGACTCAGTGAGTGGAGAAGGTAAAAATGGGCTGAGATAAGCTATGGATAAATGAATGTTACAGGGATATCATCTGTAATGCAAGACATGCACACCTAGGGGATGCAATTAAAACTTTTTATTGGTAATGTATTGATGTCTATTTATTATATAGTGTCCAGACTTGGTGCTTCATCCATCTGACTATGGAAAGCTCCCTGTCCCACCCCTGGGATGAGATAGAAGATGCAGAAATACAAACACAGTTAAGATGATGCTTCTCCCTTAGCTTGTTTAAGCCTATACTGTGGTTTTCCTCTAGCCATTTGCTTTAGTTCTTATCCCCCTTACTGATTTGGCCCTTAGCTATAGTTTCCTAAACTGATGCATATTAGCAGCTCATCTTCCGCTCTTCTTGGCACATGCTCTCTTTTTTTCTATATTTCTCAGCTGTTAACACACCTAGAACACTCACCCGAGCCCTGAACAGAAGATGGACAAACCACCAAACTGATGAGTGCACCCCAAACTAAGAAACTTGTGTTTAATTTACTGTTCCTCATTCTCTTTCTTGCATTGTTTTCTTCTTCCTAGTTAGTATTAGTTTATTCTTTACAAAATGTGCTAGCTTGCATTTTTCTTATTTTATTGCTTTCCCATATTTTTGTTCTGTCTGGGTCCTTTTCTGTTGTTTTTCTGTCCTTGCTAGGTCTCCTACACATCCAGATTGAGAGTTTATAAATGTAATATAAAAAAGGCTGCCCCCAAATGTGATTGAATATATTAAGGAAGACCAATTACAACACTGTTGCCTAGTCACCCAGTAGATATTCTCTCCTTGTCCAGAGTCTCTCATCTTTTGCTGCTTGGCAAGAGAAAGGTGAACATTTGCTTTTTGATTTTCTGATAAGGTCCTACACAAACAACGAAGAAAAATAACTAGAGGGAGAAAAGCAGTCTTTCAGCTAAAAAGCTTGTTAAGGGATATTGATCGTAAACTCTGAGACTGCAAGCTTCGGTGGTAGAAACTATTTTTTGTGACACGTCTGTTCCACAGGGCCACTGCACATTAATAAGTTGTTAGATACTACGGTGTTGTGAATAATAAACCATAATTGAATGTTGCTGCCTTTCAGAGAGGAAAAGCGAACAATAAGAGTTTTAGGAGTTCTTGAGATCAGTGTTATTTTACGTACTCAATGTTTGGAGGGAAACTGAGTAAGAAGTTGAGGGCATGTGTTGAATGAACTGTTTGGATTGGTGGAAGGCACTGTAAGTTGTAGAAACCTTTGAATGGCTTTAGTTGCAGGGAGCCACAAATAAGTTACATTTGCCTAAATGAAAAATGTCATTTTCTCAATTCTTGCCAGTTTTCTTTGATGGAGAAGTTTTAAGAAAGATGTTTGCCAAATGCATAATTTAAAACAAAAAAATAAGAACACAGAGATGCATGTCGTATGCAACAGACAAAGGAATAGAAGATACCTAATTACAATTCACTAAAAATAATCACCCTTAATGAGAATACTGATCAGAATGTTAACATTTCAGTGCCTAAAGCTAGGCACCTAGATAAGTAGCCAGATCTGTCACAGGAGCTAAAATGTAGGCATTTGGCATCTTTGAAAATCAAAACAGGCTTTGAGTATCCGAATATGGATATAAAACGCCTATCTTTAGATCAGCAGTTTTCAAACTTCTTGAGCTGAGCCCCCCTTTCAGTCACAATTTTGTTTGTCCCCCGCCCTGCCTGCCTCACCCCAGAGAAGCAGTACAGCCAGGCACAGGGTGCCTCTCATCCTAGCAGCCGCTGTGGCTCGGCTCAGCAGGCTCCACCTACTGTGGCCCCCCTGCACCCCTACGCTGCGTGCCCACTATGCTGGGCTCCTGGAGGCACAGTTGCCAGCTACCAGAGCCTGCCCAGGGCCCCATGCCTCTGTCTTCCCCCCCACCAGGCTGCAGCAGCGCTCGGCTTCTTGCAAATTTCTTGCCCATGCCCCCCCTATGCTGCACCCCTGCCAACGTTCCTTCACGCCCCACAATTTTAAAGCCACTGCTTTGTCTATCTAAACTTGAAAGCTTTGATCAGTGTTCTGTTTTGCTTTTCTCTAAGTAGACACCTGCAACTGAAAAGACCCAAACAAGCTCCAAAAATGAGTAGAGGCATAAGAGTTTCACACAGTAAGAGAGTTAGAAAAACTACATAAATAACCAAACAAATTAGGATCATTTAACAGAGAAGAGTATGGGCATCTGTAAAGTATCTGAAATTATAGAAGTTAGTAGTTTTAACACTAACCCAGGTAAAAGAGCAACGGGTCACTCAATGATAACACCAGCTTTTGGAAATGGAGGACCAGCATTCAAGTAGCTGAATATTATGGTAAAATCTGTAGTAATTTCCCATCAAGGTGGGAGTAGCTAAATCTCATGCTTTGGATAACAACCTGATCACAGGGTTTAAGAGGATTCTGTCTTTTGGATGCAATAATGTACAATTTGGAAGGTGCATCACAACAATAAATGAATACCAACTACTATGTTTTTTTCTTCTTCATGAATCCATTCCTATACAGTGAGCATTAGGGAGTTTATTTCTCTTAGGACAGCAAATTATGCACCCATCATATCTGTGATGCACACTTCCCCAATCCTGTACCTATTCTTAAACTTTAGTACCACTAATTTACAGCCTGTTGACACAGTGGCCCAAATACATATATAGACTAACTATTGATGCTCATACCACAACCCTGCTCAGAGCTTGTCTAAGCAATACCCCCTCAGTGTTCTTACCTGTACATCTACACAACTGGTCTCATAGATATTAGGGCTGGAAGAGGCCTCGTAAGATCATCAGATCCAGCCCCCTGCCTAAGGGACAGGAATTAAGCTGGGGTCAAAGGATCTCAGCAAGATACGAATCCAAATGTTTCTTGAAAGCGTCCAGAGCAGGTGCTTGCACCACCTCTGGGAAGAGTCTGTTCCAGGCCTTGGGGGCTCAGACAGTAAAAAAGTTTTTTCCTTATGTCCAGCCTAAAATGGTTTTGCGGGAGTATGTGACCTTTGGAACTTGTCATCCCCTGGGGTGCTCCCTCAGATCCTGATGCACATGCTTTATGTACTTACAGGCTGTTACCAAGTCACCCCTGAGCCTGTACTTCTCCAGGCTGAAAAGTCCCATGGTTCGCTGCCTCTCTTCGTAAGGCCTGTTCTCTTGCCCTTTGATCATACACGTGGCTCTCCTCTGGACTCTTTCAAGCTTCTCCATGTCCTCCCTAAATTGTGGAGCCCAGAACTAGATGCTACACTCCAGCTGAAGCCTCACCAAGGCCAAGTACAGCGGGGGGATGACATCCTGGGTCTTGCTCAAGATGCACTGGCAGATGCAAGCCAGAGTTTTGTTTGCTTTGCTAGCTGCAGTATCGCAAGGGGGGCTCTTGTTAATCCTCTGGTCAGTCATGACCTCCAACTCTCTTTTGGTCACGGTGCTAGCAAGTGTAGCATTACTGAGCCTACAAGTGTGATGTGGGGTCCCCGCTGTCAAGCAGAAACGTTCTCCCTGCCTCCTTAGCCTCCTGTTCCCTGCAGACTTATTCCACTTGTCCATCTGTCTGAGGTAAGGAGACTTTGGGTGGAGCAGCTCAGACATTCTCCTCTTCCTTTCTCTTAAGCAGCAATTCTTGATGCTGCTTACCTGGAACCTCACAGACTCTGCTGACAACTGTTTGTTTTTATACTGATCTATATTTGACCCCTGTTCTCCATCTTAGGTACTGCTCCTTCAAACCATTACTTCCTAAAAGGCCCAGAGAAAGAGCTAGCCTTGAGCCCACTACTACTTAAACAGGCTACTGACCTGGTATAATGACTGCTGGAAAGGTCCAAGTGCATTCTTTGCAAAGAAGGCTCATTCGAATAACACGTAAGCTAATAGCATTCTTTGCAAAAAACAAAGAACACTTTACAGTTCAAGGTAAGAGGTCAGGTCAAAATAGTTTAGAAATAAAAACAAGTGATTTTTAGTAAATAGTGGCAAATCTATGTTGGAAGGCACAAACAAACAGCTAATTCAGCCAATTTTCTTATTAAGTACCCTATCCTTCCAGTTCCTGTATGAAATCTGCATGCCAGACTAATCTGGAATACTTTGAGTGTGTGCCAATTACAAACGTTACAGAAACTGATAAGAGGCTGAACAGGTAGCACAGACTTCATGACTTTTTCTTTGTGAAGTCCAAAAGTGATTTACACTTCCCTCACGTCCACAAGTTAATTACACATTATAGTAAAAAGTACTTTCTTTTGTTAGTTTTAAACCTGCCTCCTGCTAATTTCAGTGGGTGTCCCCTAATTCTAGTAGTTTGGTACATGGTGGATAACAGTTCCTTATTCACTTTGTCCACACCCTTCATGATTTTATAGGCATCTGTCACATTCCCCCACAACCACCCCATTCTCTTTTTCCAAACTGAAGAGTCCTAACATTCCCATTCTTTCCTGGTATGGAAAGACTTCCCCTCATCACCCTTGTTGCCGTTCTCTGTAAGTTTTCTGATTCCACTACATCATGTTTGAGATACAGAGACCAGAACTGCACACACTGTTCAAAATGCGGGTGCACCATGCATCGTGGCATGATGTTTTCTGTCCTGTTTTAATATCCCTTCTTAATCATGGCCAACATTTTATCAGCTTTTTTGGTCTCTGCTGCGCATGGAGTTGATGTTTTTAGAGAAGTATCTACCGTGACTCCAAGGTCTCTTTCCTGAGTTACAACAGTTGGGTCCTAACCCAATTTACAGTT
Source organism: Alligator mississippiensis (assembly GCF_030867095.1). NCBI lineage: Eukaryota > Metazoa > Chordata > Crocodylia > Alligatoridae > Alligator > Alligator mississippiensis. Next base: position 209,916 of record NC_081835.1, read on the forward strand.
GGGGAGGAAAGGACTGTGATCTAGAAATAAACCCAGTATTGTGTTGTGGGGAATCAGCTGGATGTGTACCACTTAGAAGGTAGTCTGCTACATTCTTCACCAGATGTAGGTTTTAAGTTTCAATACTACCTATTACAGTTGCATACAAGAATGAACAGTGTAGTGAATGTCACAGAGAAGATCCTATTTTCTCTCTCATAATTCTAGTGGGGAAAGGACAATCAATGAAGTACAAAGTGACAAATTTACAACTGGAAATAATTATTTTACATACTTCAAAGACTCTATGGCCAAAAGGAACTAGATTCACCTGGCTGATGAAGACAAAAGCCCAGAAATAAATAAAGAGCTGGATGAAAATTTAGTAAGGGGAAGCAAGAGTATATGCTTTAGCAATGTTCTCAGGGAGAAAATAGGACAATTGGTTAGATACTTGAAGTGTTTATATCCTGCCATGAGAAGCATGGGAATAAACAGGAAAAACTGGAGGTCCTGGTACAGTGATTCTCAACCCATGTGCCCCAGCACCCTGGGGTTCGTTGAATGCCTTTCAAGGTTGCCACAGGGCCCTATGCAATGTTAGCACTGTTAGGTGTGCAAACATGATTCACAAGATTAACCCAGAGATTTCAAACAAGAATCCATAGCGCTAAGAGCATTCTGACCTGCTATAGTCTTTCAGAGTTCTCTGCAACAGAAAAATTGCTTTGTTATTTTCCCACAGTCAAAAAATGACTGAAAACTAAGAGCTGGCATTTTCTGAGAGGGAACTTGACTCTAACAAGGTTGAGAACCTCTGTCCTATTACAGTCACAGAATTATGAGGTTATTGGAGTTATAGAGATGTGCTGGGATAATTCATAGGAGTGGAGTTCTGTCATGGATAGGTATAGCTTGTTCAGGAAAGATATACAGGGATAAAAAGGAAGAGGTGTTGCCCTTTATATCAAGGTGATGTCCATGTGTCCTGGAATGCAGTACAAAGTGGAAGGAGGCCTGGTGAAAAAGACTCTGCGTACAGGTCAAAAGGGAGAGCAGAAAGGGGGATGTCATGGCAGGCATCTGCTACAGGCCACCAAATCAGGAGATTGTAGATGAGGCTTTCAATTGATGGAAAATTCCAAACTGCAGGACTTTGTGTGCTCACGGGGGATTTTAATTACCAGGACATCCGCTGGGAGGGAAATGCATGAGTGCACAAGCAATTCAACAGATTTTTGGAGTCTGTTGGGGGTAGCTTTTTGATACAGATGGTAGACAGGCTAACTAGGGGGGAAAGCTTTTTCTTCACTTGCTGCTCATGTACAGGGAGGAACTGCCTGACAATGTGAAGATGGAAAGCAACTTGGGTGAGAGTGACCACAAAATGATAGCATTCGAGATCCTAAGGGAAGGAAGGAAGGAGAGCAGCAGAACAAAGACACTGGACTTTCAGAAAAGCAGACTTTAGCAAACTCTGGGAACTGATGAGCAAAATCCTCTGAGAAGCAAGTCTGAGGGGTAAAAGAATCCAGGAGAGCTAGCTGTATTTCAAAGAGGCCCTTTTAAGGGCACAGGAGTAAGCTATCCCAATGCAATAGAAGAATGGGAAATTTCAAAAGAAAAGCCTACAAAATGTGAAAACTTGGTCATAGTGCTAGGGGAAAATATAGAAGTATTCCACAGGTGTGCAAGGAGAAAATTCGAAAGACCAAGGCATGATTTGAGGATTTTTTCTTCACTCTTTACAATCTTTCCAGTTTTCCACCATACTTTTCCAAATGCAAATAACACAATTATATTCTAGTATTTGTCTCACTGTGATAGTCACCTGTGTACTCTTTAATTGTCATGATGTTTATCCACAGAAAGGTTATGTTTGCTCCTTTAGTCAAAGTGTTGCTAATGTTTGTTTGGTTATGCATTATACCCCCTAAATCCTTTCCAGAATTACTGTTGTCCAGCCCAGCACTTTAATCTGGTTTTGCATTTGTCTGATTTAAATTGCATTTTGTTGCATACATAATACATAATCAGCTTGTGCTACTTGCTCTAACATGGTTGGTTACTGAGGCCCAGAGCATCTCAGAATTTAAAAAAAAAAGATTGGATGTTTGCATCGATAACAACATCCACAGCTAGTTTCTTTAGAGAGCATAAACAACTTATGAGATACAAACTTTTGTGCTTCACGCTATGTTTTTTTTGTGTTTTCCATGCATTACTTTTGTATAATTCATCATTAATTTGGTACTTCTTACAGAAAAAAGAAGAAAAGACATTTTAGCATGAAACCCCAAACCAAATGTACAAGAAGTTCAGGAAATGTTTCAAGGTATTTGGTTAGTGACTTTGTATCAGTGTGTTACAATTGAACCACTGAAGCAGGCAATAAGCGGACTGAAAGTTTGGTGGTTCTTTATTAGCATTCATGGGCTGATTTTTAGCATGCTTCCTAGAGAGAAATTTGACATCACCTCATGAGCTCTAATTATCAATTTAACTTATGGATCTTTTCCAAATTTCCAGCATTAGTCTCCAAGGAAACTGCTTAAAAACAATCAGCCTTCAAACCAGGCTAAATAATGGGAAAAGGAAGTTTCTTTAGCAGTTCTTTCAGATTATATAACTGTGTTGTACTTTGGGGTCCAAGGTCATAATTTCCATCTGACTAAGACCTGTATCAACAGAACACTTGTTAGCACTTGGTTCTAACACCAGACGAGTTTCTCAAGATTGAACACATTAAGGCTTGCAGAGTGCACATACACTGTGGGAAAAAGGACTATGAGAGTATCTTAGATGCCAAAGGAAAAGTGTCTCTCAGCAATGAATTGACCTCTGGATGGAAGTCTGCACAGACCTCAACCTATACCTGAGTTTCTCCTTATTTACGGGACAGCAAAGTCTCCGTGTGACTGTGTAGGTTCCCTTGACTAGGTCACACAAAAGCAGAATGAATGTGGTTTCTGTTCTAAAAGGGGTTACTTGTTCTCAGTTCAGAGGAATCCTGGTGAATGTGGGCAGTACTAAGATACTTTTGATGGCTGGAAAGATTAATAGATTCATAGACTGTAGAGTCGGAAGGGACCACAATGGATCATCGTGTCCGACCCCCTGCCCCTGGCAGGAAAGAGGACCGAGGTCAGATGACCCCAGCCAGGTGCCTGTCTAGCCTCCTCTTGAAGACCTCCAAGCTACGTGATAGCACCACCTCTCTTGGAAACCCATTCCAGATCCTGGCCACCCTTACTGTGAAAAATTTCTTCCTAATATCTAACCTAAATCTACTCTCAACTAATTTACACCCGTTATTCCTAGTCACTCCCTGGGGCGCTTTAGTAAACAACACTTCCCTTATTCCCCGTTGACCTCCCCTAATAAATGTATAGGCAGCCACAAGGTCTCCCCTCAGCCATCTCTTGTGAAGGCTGAAGAGATTCAGCTCTCTCAACCTCCCCCCGTAGGGTCTATCGTGAAGGCCACTAAGCATGCGAGTGGCCTCCTCTGGACCCTCTCAAGATTTCCCGTGTCCCTCTTGAAGTACGGCGCCCAAAACTGGACACAGTACTCCAACTGCGGCCTGACCAGCGCTGCATAGAGGGGGAGCATCACCTCCTTTGATCTATTAGTCATGCACCTGCTAATGCACAACAAGGTCTTATTAGCCTTGTTGATGGCCTCGTTACACTGCTGGCTCATGTTCATCTTGGAGTCAATTACGACTCCAAGATCCCTCTCTACCTCCGAGCTGCTGAGAAGGACACTCCCTAACCTATAGGTGTGCTGGGGATTCCTCCTTCCCAAGTGGAGTATCTTACATTTATCTTTATTAAATTGCATCCTATTTCTCTCTGCCCATTGATCCAACCTGTCCAGGTCAGCCTGCATCTTCTCCCTGCCCTCCGGTGTACTAACTCTGTCACCTAACTTGGTATCATCAGTGAACTTGGAGGGTGGTATGAGCTCCAGGAAGAACATGTGGGCTGGTTGGGGAAACCTTCCTGAGCAGGGCAAAGCTAAGCTAAGCATACTGTTAGGGCTTACTAGTTTATCGGTCGGAAAAATAGCAACTAGATCATCAATTGAGAGGTGTGCAAGTACTTTTAACTGCAGAGTGAGATGAAAGTGAAGTTGCTTATTTTTCTATTTCATCGCACTCCACTCACCTTGGCTGCCTTGTTCTTATTTGGGTTGCAAACTCTTTATAGCAGGGGCGTCAAACCTATCTATCCCCATGGGCCATGCAAGTGCCATGGGACCAGTACACAGGCCAAATGAACAGAACAAGGCCAGCCCCATGGACTGGACTGAGCCCATTGAACCCCTTCCCCCACTGCTGCATCCTGGATCTAGCAACTGCAACTAGCGCTCTGGTGAGTCTGGGATGCAGGTTGCACGCAGCACCCACTCCAGGCAATCTGAGGCAGGCATCACACAGAGCAAGTATCCTGGACCCTGCATGGTGGGCTGGTCTGGACCCCACCATATGCTGCCTGTGGGTCAACTGGAGACCCAGGGCCAGCACTGGGGCAGCTGATGTGGTTCCACTAGCCGAATCCAGCCCACAGGCCTCGTTTCTGACACCCCTGCCTTAGAGCAAAGACAGCTGCCTCTGTACAGAACCCTGCACAGTGGGGTCTCTGAGAATCATTGTAACACAAATATTAACCATACCTGTCTCCGAGGGGTTGCAGTCCACCATAGCATGCTGAGTTGGTCTAATGATTTTTAGTACTAATAGAAAGCTGAACAAAAGAACAAATGCAACCAATAGTATACAAGAAATTGAAGGTGTATAAAGAATGTGTGAAGCTGATACAAATGACAAACAAAGGAAAGGAGCGCCAGATGAATTTGATGTAATCTGTAGTTATAGCAGGAAGGGACCACTGCATGCATTTTGTTTTGTGACTCATTTTACAGGGTTAGCTACTGTTAAGTCAGAAAGGATCATATGATGATCTAATCTGATACTCTGTACAACAAAGTACAGAGTTATAGACCCTCCTCCAGTAAATATTTATCCTGCACACTTCTAATTCAGCTTGGATACATCTTTAAAAAAAAAAAAAGAGCCTTGAGGTAAAGGCTCTGAGTGATGGAGAGTCTATGTCCCTAGGTAAGCTGGAAGCAGCTGCTGTCTTTGTGATATCTGTAATAGCTATGCAAAGCACGCGGCTAATGTAGTGAGGGCAAACTTGGAGATGAGCTTTCCAACAAAAGGTTGCCAAAGAGTAGTCTCTCACAGATTTGATTTGTACAAAGAGATGTTGCTGGACAGGATAGATATGTACAAAATAACTTGTTAAATTTTCCCTTAATTATTTGATCCTTAAACTGTGCTAACACCTGCTGGTCAGTGTTTGACCAGAGACTGTTTTTGAGGGAGCTTCCTTTGCATCTCCGGAAATGCAGAGGACCAGGATAATTGCAACTTTTTCCCTGAGGGGGGAAGCAGGGAGAGGAAGGATGTCCTTCTTGTGGGCATTCTAAGCATGCTCATTACCACAGACTGTTGTCAAGTACTGTAAGTGGGACCTGCACTCAGAAGCTTAATCTAACACCGGTAGTTTAGGGAGAGACAGTAAAAGCAATGTCAGGACATACCTGACCAACTCAAACCCTTACAGAGGGTAAGGGAAAAGTTCCCTGCATGACTTGTTGCTTTCATGCTGGCTACAACCTTGCCAATAATGCCAGAAGGCTGTCACTCCACTATTGAAAAACATCACCTACACCCTCTTCCTTAACCTTTTACTTATGCTCTCTTGAAGCAGCAGATGGGCACATCTGTCCCACACTTCATTCACATAGGAAGTTTTTTCCCTTTAATGTCGCCAAGGTACTTGCCTCAAATTGCACTCCAAAGTATTGCATTAGAGCATAAATCACTGGAAAGCTGAGATGACCCATGGTGTAAAAGCTTCTATTTTCCCAGCTCCTTGGATATCTGAAGGAGATGGGAAAGAATAAAGAAATGAGAATCACCTTCACTGGAGACCACTGCTGCATGAGAGGAAAAATGAGACATCCTCTGTGATGATGAGACCTCCCATCCAACTGCAGGAGTAAAACAGCTGGTAATCCAACAGGGCAGGCAGTATATTCTGGGTGGCAGAGGAACCAAGGAGTCAAGCCTCTGGGAAATACCCAAGGGAATTGGCTTCTATCACAAGGGGACTGGTTCTGTGGATACAGGGAGACCGGTGGATGTGGTGTACCTTGATTTTAGCAAGGCTTTTGATACCATCTCCCACAGCATTCTCACAGGCAAGCTAAGGAAGTATGGGCTGAATGAATGGACTGTAAGGTAGACAGAAAACTGGCTGGGCTCAGAGAGTAGTAAATCAATGCCAAGTAGACATACTTGGCAGCTGGTATCAAGTGTGTGCCAGGAGTTGGTCCTGGAGCCGGTTTTGCTCACCATCTTCGTCAACAACCTGGAGTATGGGATGGAGTGCACCCTTAGATTTGCAGATGACACCAAGCTGGAGGGAAGTAGTAGATATGCTGGAGGGTAGGGCTAGGATTCAGAGTGACAAGTTGGAGGATTGGACCAAAAGAAATCTCATGAAGTTCAACAAGGACAAGTGCAAAGTCCTTCGCTCAGGACGGAACAATCCCATGCACCGGTGCAGGCTGGGGGCTGACTGGCTGGGCAGCAGCTCTGCAGAAAAGGACCTGGGGGCGACAGTGGACAATAAGCTGAATATGCACCAGCACTGTGCCCTTGTTGCCAATAAGGCTCGTGGCATACTGGGCTGCATTGGTAGGTGTGTTGCCAGCAGATCAAGGGCAGTGATTCTTCCCCTCTTTTCAGCACCAGTGAGGGTACATCTGGAGTACTGTGTTCAGTTTTGGACCCCCACTACAGAAAGGATGTGGACAATTTGGAGAGAGTCCAGCAGAGGGCAACAAAAATGGCAAGGGAGCTGGGGGACGTGACTTATGAGGAAAGATTGAGGGAACTAGGCTTATTTAGTCTGGAGAAGAGAAGACTGAGAGAAGACTTAATAGCAGCCTTCAATTCCCTGCAGGGGGTTTGAAGGAGGACAGAGCTAAACTGTTCTCAGCGGTGGCAGACGATAGAACAAGGAGCACTGGTCTCAAGTTGTAGCAAGGGAAGTTTAGGTTAAATATTAGGAATAATTTTCTCACTAGGAGGGTAGTTAAACACTGGAACAGGTTACCCAGGGAGGTGGTGGAAGCTCCATCCTTGGAGGTTTTCAAAACCCAGCTAGACAAAGCCTTGGTTGGGATAATCTAGTTGGGGCTGGTCCTGCTTTAAGCAGGGGGTTGGACTAAATGTGACCTCCTGAAGTCCCTTCCAACCCTAACTTTCTATGATTCTTTGATGAATAGGTGTAAAAAACCGGCGGGGCTGGGAAGGATGGGCAGGAGGTGAGACGAGCCAAGCAACCAAGACAGAGAGATTAAATGAAGAGCAAAAGAGGTCAGTGGGGTGTGGGTTCCTTCTCCATGCCCCCCCTGCCCAATCTAGCAGTCTTTTATTCCAGGACAATCTGTCTGGCATGCAAGGACTTCCCCTGCTTATTAAGAGAAACAAGATTCTCACCTTCTTTGTACCTCTTTCTGTTTTCTGGATAGGGCTTCTTGCTAGGTGTTAGAGGAAATGGTGGCTGGACAAGTTGGTTTTATCTTTTGTTCTGAAAACACCAGGGTCTTGTGTCCGTTTTAGCCTCCCTGGACAAGACTTGAATCTCACTAAGGAGCATTAACAATAATGCTTCTTGACATAGCTTTCCCCATGTAACTCACTTGTACAGCCGTCACAGGGATACTGTATACTCATACGCAGGTCTGAGCAATGGTGGCTGGGGAAGTGGCTGGTACAGTCTCTAAGATGCAGTCTACACTGTGAAATAGCGTGCAAGCCCCATGCCTGTGTAACCCTCTTTTACTTTGTCTGGTTTTAGATCTCTTATTCCCCTCGGCTCTCCTTTACATCATAACACTTTTCCACCCATCTGCTCTGTTTACCATTCTTAGCGCTCTCTCTCTCCCCTCCCTGTTTCCCGTTGCCCATCCCCCCACGGCAGTCCCTAGCAGTTTCTCTGGGTTAGACTGCGCCCAGGCCTGGCAGCTTCTGAATGGAGTGCAGTGTTTGGGAATGAATGCTCTGGGCTGTGACAGACAGGCCGTCCCTCTTCCTGAAAGCCCTGTCTCTACACTGCTCCAAAGATACAGAACATACAAACACAGCGCTCCACTCCAGACCAGGCTTGGGACGGGAAGAAAGGATACCCTTTTCCAACCGTCTTTCATGTTTTTTCTGCTCTTTAAATGAAGCTTGCAGAAGCTCTGTACCCGACTGAAGGGACTGCAGGTTTGGACTGTCTCTGGAGGAGAGGTACAAAGGGGATTAGTGTTTAAAGTCATGAATGAATTGGAGCAAAGTGAAAATGTGTTTCTTGCACAGTCTCTTAGTTACCTTGTTTGTATTCTGGTGAAAGTAACTTGGGTTTAGTTAGAATGGCTCTGATTAGATAAACTGTATTTGCAGTGAGCTCCATATGTAATAGAGTCTGGCTCTGTGCAGCGTTTTTGGTGGGAATGCATGTAGAAATTGGATGCCTTTGTCTGTGAGAGGTGGGGAAGAAAAGGGAGGGGAGAAGGTACCAAGTGATCTACCTCCTTTTAAGTGTTTTGCTGAGCTCTGGCTATGTGATCCTGAGTGGCCCTTCAGAACCAGCAGAGCTCCAGGAGGCATGACCCAGACCCTACATGCTCATCCTACAGGTGGCACTGAAATACCCTGTGAACCAAGGAACTGCCACTAAACTGTGGGACCATTCATTTGGCTTAAAGTTTTGAACTGCCACTCTTGCCCTCAGGTTGCTGAGACTGTTGGGAAGGGAGGAGCAAAGAGAGTATAATGAACAGGGAAGGGAGTAGATGCTTGGCACTTCAATAAATGGGACTTCCACCAACTGTAGCCTCTGAAATGTCAGAAATGTGTGTGGGAGGCTTGACTCAAACTTGCAAAATGGCATCATGAATTTATGAGAGCAGTGCACTAGCTCAGTGGCTCTCAACCTTTCCAGACTCAAGGTGCCCCTCTTTAGACTCAGGGCACCCTTCTATACTTTTTGTGATCTGAGCAGCAACCCATTTCAAACACTAATTTACATCTCACATTGTTTACCTCTTGCAGAGGGGCCAGCCAGTGAGAACAGGATTGCAGCCCAGCAGGGAGGAAACTGAGCCTGCTGCCCTTATCTGCCTATCTTTGCATACCTTATGATCTCTGCACACACTAGGGTATCCTAGCACCTTGGCTGAGAATCACTGCACCAGGTGCACATCAGGCCAAATGGAAAGGCCACTCAGTTGGCACCTTTTGTAACAGGCTAATTCTGTACCTTGCAGAATCCACTCCAGTGCTTGTTTGCTTTTCCTAAAATCCCAGCTCAGCCCAGCCTCCTCCCTGCTGTTTTTAATGGCTGCTGAAGGGAGAAGCCAAATTACTTGCAGAACTGTTATTCAGTTCATTCTTTCTGTTAAGGAATATCTCTTTGTTCTATTTGTGCAGCACTTAATATATCAGACCCTGTCCCATTGCATTGGGCCCTGAAACCAAGCATCAATTTACATTTGCTACACCTAGCCTAGGTGTCCCCATTTATACAGCTCTGCTGCCCCCGTCCCGGTTCAAACTTAATGTGCAACAAGATGAATTCCTAGACATGGCCAAGCCTTTAACTAACTTATAGAGTACTTTTATTCTTTTTTTATTCTGCAAATCAAAACTGTGTTACATCTGGGACACCTGATGTGGCTGTACTTGTCAAATCATTTGACATCAGCTTAGGGTTTTGCCCACTAACTGACTGATCAATGACACCCTTTATCCTACTTTTTAATTAGGTCTACTCACAAACGATGTCAGACAACAAAGCGATTCTAAACTGTCAATTACAGAGGAGAGAAGCCATGTGATATTCTCCAGAGGGGATGTCTAAGTCTAAATCTCAAGACAGAGCTGAGATCACTACCATCAGGGCTCTGGAATATCAATTTGCCCTCCAAACAAGTTGGCAAGTTTGAGTTTTCATTTCAGAGGCGCTATCCCAGCTCTCTGATACAATTGGTTTCTTTGTGAAAGCCGTCACAAAACTGCCCAGCAGCAGCAGCAGCTTGGTTACTTGTCAAACCCAGAGTTTTCCATTTCCTTGCAGCGTTGTGAGCTACTTGTCTCTGAGATGTTTGAATTGACATCCCGCTGTGCTAAGGGACAGAGAATACTACAAACCCTGAAATATTCTGCACTTGATATGGCAAATCTCCCCTGCTCCTGTGGGAGTTCAAATGCTCTGGCTGAGCAGCCCAGTGAAGATGCTGGGAACATATTTTCACTTGCTTGTCTCCATATCTTAAACAGTGGCCTCTTCCCGAGCTGTCGTGGGAGTTTGTGAAGGGAAAGGAGTTATCCCACTGACGAACAGCCAGTCCATTAAGGGCTCGGAATGCTGAGGCTCGTCCCGGCTTCTGTATTTAGGGAGCCAGCACAAAGAGAAGCTTAAGGAATACATTCACAGAGCCCTAAACTGCTGTTCTCTGGACCTGGCAGAGATTTTACAGGACATAAATCTCTACCTAGGGTCATTCATCGCATCTAACAAACCCTAAAGGTTGCAGGTGCTCAGGTCACTGGTTGGAAGCCCTGGAAGCAGTCCTCTGGCCGGCGGCACCTGAAAGAGATGTATTTGCCTTTGGACACCACTAACACAGATCAGATGGCCTCACAGCTGTGACTTGCATAAGACATGGGACTGGACAGTACCTCTTGGGTCACCGAGTCCAGCCTTCTGCTATCCCTGACAACCGCGTCCATCATATAGTCCCATTCATGAACCCATCCAGCTCTTTTTAAAAAAAAAGTTACGTTTTTGCCTCCAGCTCTAATTGAGAGGCACTTCAAGAATATTACTGCTGCGATGGTTACGCACCTCCTAATTTCCAGTCTCAGTTTATTCATGGCTATATCGTACTAGTCTTTCAGTTAGACATACTGTTCTGAAGGCAAGTGCCCTTCTAGGTAAGAGTTGAGGCTAATTTCCTTTTCCATCCAGTTATGTCTAAATGTTGTAGATTATCTTTTCATAAAATTTCTAAGACATGGTTTTTACTGTCCCGCCACCAATTGCACTGGTCCCTTTGCCCTGTTGGAGTGGACTCTCTTGCAAGCTTCTTATCCATGAATTGCTGGAGAACTGTCCAGTAAATGCCTGGGGTAAACAGCTAACACTTTCATTCAGGTTCTCATCGGTCCTTTTTTTTTTTTTTGTTGGCCTTGACAAATGCAACCTTGCCCTGCCAGTATCATTCACAACACTGCTGCAAAGATAATTTCTGGTTAGATTGCATCTCCCTTGGATTTCTCTTTTCACTCCTGGGAGAGAATTCTTATCTGTAGGGACAAATCTGTCACAAGAGCTGGCCCAAGACCAGAGGAAACAAGAAGAACCATCGCTCTCAGAACTACATGCAAACCCAGTATAACTTTCCTACAATATCAAATGCATCAGTATCTTTGCCATGGATACCTTTTAGTCTAAAAAGTCCCTACACTAACTTGAAGCATGCTCCTGTCAGAAGAGCTGGAAGTCAAGTTCTGTGTTCACTTTTTTGTGGCAAGCCCACAGGTGACGTGGTGAGGGAAAAGATTTATCAAAATCTAGACCAGCAGTTCTCAACCTTTGACTCAAGGTAAGCCACCCCCCCACCTTAGACTCAAGGTACCCCTCAGAAAGTGCCAGATCTTAGTTTTAACTCTTTTTTCTTTTTGGCTATGGAAGAAGAGAGTATTTTTTATGTTGCAAAGAACTCAGAAAGACCACAAGTCCAGACAGCTCTAACGCTATGGATTCCTATTTGAAATCTCTGGGTCTATCTTGCAAATCATGTTTGGACACCTAGAAGTGCTAACACCGTGCGACACCCTACAGAACCCTTGAAAGGATCTCGAGGCAACCGCGGGTGTGCTGGCATCCTGGCTGAGAACCACGGATCTAGACAGACAGACTACTGTGAGGACTGATGTCCCTGGGGCGCTGGCCGCTGCAGCTGTACGACCCCATGCCACACTGGAACAGACTCCTCCTCCCAACAGCCCCAGCCGTAGATTTCCACCCCATAAAACGGTGCGTGAACCAGGCAGGAATTACCTGAGACCCGACGCGGCCCCACCACAGGTTTGCCGTTCCCTTTCCTTCTCAGGGAGAGGCAGGCTGTCAGACGCGCACGGCCGGCAGCTGCGGTTCGGCTGAGGTCGTCATGCAGAAACAGCCATCTCGAGGGTGGATGGACGCGGGTGCTTGTTTCACGTCTCACAACTCCAGGACCGCGTGGCAGCGGCACGTGGGTGAAGCAAACGTCCCGTGACCTTGGTTCTGCGCTGGTCGCCCTGCCGCCACCTCGCCTCCGGCCACGCCGAGACTCTCTAGGAGCCAGCTGTCTTGCCGAGCAACAATGAAAGCAATGCCGTTATTAGGGACTAGGAAATCAAACTCGCATTAGGGGACCTAGGGACATGTCGCTCTGCAGAGGCAGAACTTGCCGTCTTCTGCACGAGGCTACTGAGCGCCCGCGAGCCCTTGTTTCCGCGTGCGGGGCCAGATGGCACCCCAGGCAGCACAGACGTGTCCTTGGGGCGGACACCGACAGCTCCGAGCAACAGAAGCGCTGTTGGGATGCCCCTGGTGTCTGCACAGCGCCGCGCACACCTCCCTTCAGCCGCGCGCGAGCGAGCCTGCGACATGCGCCACCTCGCATCGCGAACGGTCTGCGGCGGCGGCCGGGCCCGGGTCGGGCAGAGCGGCCTGCGCGGGGCTGGGGCTCCTGCAGCCCGCGCTGCCCTTCCTGGGGTCGCGCGGGCCGGAGCGGCAAGGCTGCCGGCGCGAGGGAGCTGCCCGGCGCTGAGGCGCGGACTCCCGGGCGCGGGCCGTTCGCAGAGCGGGGCCTCCCGGGACCGCGCCCCGCCCGCCGCCGGGGGGGGGGGGGGGCCGGCTCCGCCGCGATACCACATGTCGCGACACGACGACGCGGGGCGGGGCGGGGCGGCCGCCTCGGGCTCGGCTCAGCACGTGCCCGCCGCCCCGGCAGCCAATCAGCAGCCGGCCCCGCCCAGCCTCCGCGTCTACAGCCAATCAGCAGCTGCCCCTGCCGCGTCCTGGCTGAAGGGCGTGGCTGCAGGCACGGGGGCGGAGGGGGGCGGGGCCGGCCCGACCCGACCCGGCGCGGCAGCAGGCGCAGGTAGGAGGTGTCGGGCTGCGGCCCCGGCCCCGTTCCCGGCCCGGCCCCGGTAGGGGCGTTCGGCGGAGCGGGCTCGGTTGGCGCGGGCGCGGGCGCAGGTGCGGGCGGAGCAGCGCAGCGCAGCGCGGCGCGGCTTTGTTCCCGTGCCCCGGGCTGGTGGCAGGAGCGGGCCGGGGCCGCGGGCCGGGGCCGGTCGCGGCGCGTTGGGAGGTCGCCGCGCTCCGAGTCGCGGCGGAGCCTGCGGGCCCCAGGACCGGGCCCTGCCCCCGGGACGCGCAGGCCGGGGCGGCGGCGGCAGCGAGCAGGGCGCTGCGGGCCGGGCCGGGCCGGGCGCGGGTGGAAGCGCTGTCCCGCCGCCGGAGCCCGAGCCCTGGGGCGAGCGCGGCAGCACCGAGCGGCGGGGCGGACACGGTCCGAGGTGGCGGGGGGACGATCGTGCCCCGGCAGCGCTGCTCCCCCGCCCGGGATGCAGCCCGCGCCTGCTGCGGCCCCGCCCCGCCCCGCCCCGCCCCGCCCCGCCCGGCTTACCGGGGCGCTGCTGTGCGCCCCGCCCGCATGCGTGCGCACATGGGCAGCGCCCCTGCCGCTTGGCCCGCGCAGCCCGCCACGGGAACCGGCTCCACCGAGCTGGCGGCGGCAGCAGGCTCGGCCCAGGCGCGGGCTGCCCCAGCTGACCGTGGAGAGCGCCGCCTGCCAGCCCCGCGGCCCCCGACACGGCTCCGGTTGAGAGCCCCCTCCAGCCCTTCCTAGCTGGTGGCAGATACTCTGCTTGCATGGGGTTGTGCACCTCCTTTCACAGCATCGGTGCAGCGCGCTTCAGCACTGGAAGCTTGTGCTGTGTATCGGTGTTGGTGGGTGCATAGCCCAGGCATGTGTCTTGCATATGAAAGAGACCTGGTTTGGTTAGTCTCTGCGGTGCAAACCTACCCTGCTTTCTGGTGACAAGCATCCAGCATGATGCGAAGGTGGGAGAGACCCCCTTGGCATGTTGTGAAAACATTTAACTAACGTGGCAAAATACAAAGAGAGAACTTGCTTGTTGATATGCCAGTACGAGGACTGTGGCTACTGAAGAAGAAGAAACTGTCATCAGGTTAAGCCCAGCTGGAGGATGTACCGAAGTGGAATATAAAATCACTAGTCGCAGCCTGTTTGGGAAAGAGCGAGAAAAGGGAGGAGGGCCGAGAGGGCGGGAGGATTGGGACCGGCACCGAGGAGCGCGTTAGCTACGTTAGTCAGTGGTGACTCGGACCCGTCGGGTGCCAGAGCCGTGCATCGTTTCCCCGTTGAGCAAAGTACAGAGCTGTGGTATCGATGTGGGTGTGAAAGAGGCTTCCGAGTCCAGCCAGGCAGGGCAAGTTGCACCTCATCGGAGAAGGTGGATAGAAACACAGTTGTTGTGCATGGTGGATGTCTGCTAGTGTTTGTGACGTTTGTGTGTAGCTGACCATCGCTGGAGTTTGTACAGGGTTACAGATGGGCTCTCACTCAACAGGAAGACCTTCCTTGGCATTTGTGTTTGCATGTGTGAGAGCTCAAACTGACTTTTGACTTACAAACTTGGTCTCCTATATCACAAATGAAAATTATTGAGTGGTGTTAGCATTTTTGCTTTGTGGGCTGTTGCAAATTCCTGGGTGCCTGCATTTAAGCAAATACTATCTAGATGACTTTATAACAAGTATCGCACCCAACAAGAGGTAACTATTTGAGAAGTTGTTAGAATTGATAAAGATGAGGCCATTACTGGGTCAGCAGTTGGTTTCCTAGAGAACAATGATTGTGACATCATGATTGGGAATTTAAAGAAGAGCTTTAGAAGACCAAAAGCACTTTTTGGCTGTGGAATCGTGGACTGTCCAAAATCCCCTCTGGATCTTGTGTGGGGTGGCAGTGACGTGTGAGAATTGGTGAGCAGTAGAAAAAGATAAATCAATACAATATTCAAGATACAGAGCATAGAAGATTGATAGGGAAGTAGAAGAGCTCAGGGGGAGGGGGGATTCTATGTCTGACAGAAGAAATAAGTTTTGACCTGTATTAGGAGCAAAAGTAGAGGGTAAATGGTTAAGAGGAAAGCACCTCCTTTGGAGAGAACATTCCTATCAAAAACAGGACTCGGTCTTGCAGTTTATAGGAATTTAAAGCTGAGCCATCCTATAATAACATGGACGTCTCGTTGCCTAATTTGTATGCATTGGAATCCTCCAAATTAACAGACTTGGTTGTGTATTCCGTGGGTCTATGTTCCGATTTTCCTGTGGATGGGCTGTGCTTTAAGAGGAGGTTTTCCCCACCATGAATAGGGGAAAATGTAGATGTGCACATCTGGTCTGTGCTAAAAACTGAAAAGCAAGGGCTTTCCGGGGTTGAAAGCACTGGATGTGGCATTTTCTATGGTTGACTTTCTATAATTGCTAACACTTCCCAGGGAATTTTCTCTCAAATTTTGATATTAAAACTAGCTATCTCAGTCAGTGCCTTTGTGCTCTTGTATTTGCTCTTTGTGACACTCTGCCTAAGCAACAAGGAATGTGTTATCCTAATAAGATAAGTTTTGGGGTTTGCAGAAAGGCATTAATTTAAAAAAAAAAAAAAGAATCCCTACCTTACAGTGGAATTAATAACCCAAGGGAGTCTACAGTCCTTTTTCATTCTGACTGTTTTTTGCTGCAAACTGTAGAGAAGGTGCTTTTCTGACAAATGTTGTATCTGTGATTTGCCCAGTGGAGGTGAAGGAGGATTGAGAGAGGCTTTTCCCTCAGTACAGTGATCTTCCCACCAGGGCTGGGAGACTGAATGCTCATATCCTGTTCTTGAGTTCTCATCTTTCACCACAAACACATTCCTCTCATTCAGGAGTGCTTTGGTGCCTCCTGGGCAGGTGCTCTTGTGTTCCATTCCTGCAATTTGAGATCTTCCTCAAACTGTAAACTTGTGCAAAACTTGTGAATTGTAAAGTGGTGCCACAGCAACCTTACCTTTCAGGCGAATGAGCTCAGGGGTCTGGACGGGCAGGATCACTCCTCGGACTGAACTGAATTTTCTCAAATAACTAGTGTTGTCGCATTTTAACGAGCTGGTGTGTTCAGTAGAGGGCCGCTTGCCTGCTGTCCACGGTATGCCTCTGGAATGAGTCTTTGAACTGCACAGAGGTCACAGGAGTCCTGTGTTATGTCTTGCATGTAAAATGTGCAAATCCATGGGTACTGACTTAATGATGCATTTCTGTACATTATCAGCTAGCCCTGATGCAGGGTCACAGTCCTTTCAAGGTATTCTTTTCAAATTACTTCAGGGATAGCATGGCTTCTTGAGGCAGTAGGAATGCGCTGCAGCATCTTGGAGGGAACAAAGCAGGCGTCGGACTTTGGAGAGCGTAGATCAGTGAATTGCATCACTAGCGCTGGTGCAGCACCGGCTGGTTCAGTACGCATCTGTGTCAGTGGCTGGGGCTTGCTTGCAATTGCAATGGAGTTAGAAAGCATGGAACACTATATTTATGTATGAATATTTTCATTGCATTTCTTCCAACACATGAAAAGAACTAGGTTAATAATATGATTAATTTAACAGTGAGATTAACATTACCAGCATAACTCTCCCAAATGAGTGGGGTAAAGACTGTTGGTAGTTATTTAATCTCCTCTTTCCCACATTCCTGTGAAGGGAGCTGGGCCTCCAGCATCCAGGGCAGTTTCAGGTTTTGCTGGCTTCCTGCTTTCATGCACTCAGAGTTCAAGATCTTCCCCAGCTGGCTGCTACCCACTTATCACCTGTCTTTTACCACTGTTTGTGCAATATTGTGTTCACACCAAAGTGTGAAATGATCCCTCCTCTGTCCAGAGCAGTGATTCTCAACTGTATTGCTGTATGATGCTTTAAAGCAAGGATGGGGAGCATCCGGCCTGCGGGCTGGATCCGGTCAGCCGGGGACTCCATTTCCCAGCTGTCCCTGCCCACGTGGCTTGTACTGGTCTCCATGGAGACCCCAACCTCAGCCGCAATGGCAATGCGCACGGCAGAGCAGTGCAGGGGGCTGCTCTGGAGCTGCTGGGAACGTGGGATGGGGGCAGCTTGCTCCGGAGCCAGGGCAAAGCCATGATCTGTAACCTGCACGCTCCAGGCATGGGCACGCATGCAGGGGATTGTGGCTCTGCCCCAGCTCCTTGCAGCAGTGACAGCCTGTCTGGAGCTGGGGCAGAGCCACTATCCCCTGCACACGTGCCCCTGCCCAGAGTGTGCAGGCTACAGATTGCGGCTCTGGAGCAAGCTGCCCCTGTCCCGTGTTCCCGGCAGCTCCGGAGCAGCCCCCTGCGCTGCTCTGCAAATTTCATACTGGAATTCATAGTGTCAGAAACTTTCTGACCTGTTGTGGTCATTCAGAGTTTTTTGCAACAGAAAAATTGCTCTGTTGGTTTTTCCATAGTCAAAGAGGAGTGAAAGCTTTAAGAGCTGGCTTTTAAGAGGGGGGCCTTGAGTCTGAAAAAGGTTGACCCACTAGTCCAGAAGGTCAAAACAGTTTGAGGCAGCTGCTTGTGAGTGCCCAAGCTTTCCTTCAGTTCCTTACCAGTCCAAATCCCCTGGTTCGCACCACAAAGATGGTGGGTGGCGTACTGGTCCACCTTCAAGTGAGTTGCCATTTACCTGCCACAACCACTGTCACCTTGCTGGCATCCATGGAAAGCGAACAATTTGCTGCCCTGAGGGCTGTCAAGTAAAAGCGGGGTGAACAAGACTGCACTTGTTGCTGTGCTGGGTCTGCTGTCTAAATGGAGGAATTGGCACTGGGATTTCCTGTCATGTGGTCACAACTGGGCGATGTCTGGCTGGAAGGGATATTTGGACCTGGCTGCCTCCAGCTTTCCCTTGGGTACCACTGCTGTGTCTCCATAGCCTCTGCTCAGCTGCTCCTAAGGCCCGGCCCAGATCAGGGCAGTACCGTTCTCGTTGGCTGCATTGCAGTGTGTCTAAAGCGCTAATCAAGAGAGGGGAAGTTGTGGGGGGAGATGAGGCAGCAGATTGCTCCCGGGGTGGGTGGCCTCCGGTTACCAGGGACAGCGATTTTGATCACTTGTCCTGTTTGTTTTAAGACCTGATCTGCTTTTTGGGGTATGACCAGACAGTCCTTCCAAAAGGGAAATAAGCCTGAGGAATCCTGTGCAGACTGTGCTGCAGCCTGCCCTGGCTGTGATCTGGAGGGGTGCCTCTTCTGCAGGAAGGCATGAGGAGCAGGGCTGATCCAGGCAATACTCTGAGGCCTCTGGAGGCTCTGCTGCTCTCTGTGTCGAGCCCCCTTGCAGTCCACCTTGGCCCTCAGGTCTCAGAGTTGGTAAGACCCATCTTGTAACCATTCGAGGAGAAGCCTTTGGCATAAATGCCTGTAGTTAAGAGCGCCTGGCTTGTGTGAAGCAGCTCCCTAACTGAGCATTTCCTATTTAATTGGAAAAGGGGAAGGTTCCACATCATAGAGCATACACATTATAAAAGCAGGATTGCAGCCTTAACTCTGCTTAATGAAGGTGGATTTTACCCTGGCTGTTCTTGGATGCCTGACCTGTTTTTGGTCCTTGGTGGGGGAGGGAATCAAGGTAAGCCAGAGAGAACTTGAAAACCTGCAGCCAGGTAGTTACTTGCTCTGTGTAGGATAATGAGCAGGGTCATGGACAGGATACTTCCAGGGGACTTGTCTTAACTTCTGACTTCTCCACATTCAGCAATGAAAATACGATGTTTGGGGGAGTCAAAGCCAGACCTGCCATGGTGCTGTGTCCTGCAGTTGCGTTTTTGTTTGACAGGTCTACCTTGCGAGGTTGGCTGGGCAGACGGCTCCGAATCTCTGAACCTGTCAGAATTTGACGCTCTGGTTTCTTTCCTACAGGAGGCTGCTCTGGAAGGGACTGACTGGCATCCATTACTCAGAGATTCATGTCAGTGCACCACAGTGCTTCAGTGTGTTTGCTCATTGGACTCTTGTTTCCTATTGCTTAAGTAGAATCTAAAGCTTTGCCGTCACTGCTTAAAAGGTGTACTCGAGGTAATGAATGCCTGCAAGCTGTGCTGAGGCTGTAACACAGTAAATGAGGTTAAAGATCGTGAGAGGGCTAGGAGGTGGAGCTGGAGCAGGTATCTCACCACTTAATCAAACCAATTTAAAATTTATCCTCATTTGAGCACAGGTTCAAGTGAGGTGAGTTCAGGCGCTGAGCAGGTTGTGCGTGGGGTGGTGACCCACCTTCTGAGGAGCTGCCGTCTACCTGTCACAGCCAGCATCACTGTGCTGGCACTTGCTGGCGTCCCTGGAGCTTGCTCACTTTCCCCATTGAACCCACCAAGTGGGCATGGAAGTTGAATTACCCTCTGCTCCGAGAGGGATGTGCTGGGTAAGGTGGGGATGAGCAGGACTGCTGCTTTCTGGCTGCCCGAATAGAGGAATTGGCACTTGGTCGTCCTGTCGCATGGTCCCCACCTGATGCTGTCCGACTGGAAGGGATATTTAGACCTGGCCCCTGCTCAGCAGCTCCAATATCTTGTCTGCCTCTCCAAGTTTCACTTCAAGGAAATTCCTTCTGACAAAAATTGCTGTCAAGGGACATGTGCTGACATCAGAGGGACTTGCAGAAAAGGGGAAGTGAGATGGAAAATCCTATTTCCCCCAGTGTGTTGCCAGACGAGGAGGAGGAAGAACAATAGCATCCCCCAAGTGTGGTGACACTTGTTCATTTTTGGCAGGGAGACTAGTATTGGGAAGCTACTTGTGCCGTTTCTGTTTTCCTTGCATCTTAACCCCCGTGGGCCTTGTCAGCTGTGTTATGTCTAGCAGATCCATGAGGGAAGTGAAAGAGGATAAAAAGCTTGGGTTCCAATGCTGGCAAAAGGTCACAGAAGAGTGGAGCAAAGGTCTCCTGCAGCAGTCCAAGGTGTTCAAAAAGGAGTGTGCGGATGGGAAGGGCAGTACCAGACAACACGGGGAAGGTGGCTCTGATGGGAGCAGTTCTGTTGCTGACCGGTACGTTTTGGAGCACATGGGCTATTGGGACTCCCATTCCCTCCTTGCAATGTGATACTATACTCCTTTGTGAGCCTATTTGACTCTCTGTGCCTCCCCAGCAACTGGACATAGTTTCAGTCTCTGCCTCCCGCACCTGCACACAAATATGCACTAAGCTATTCTGGTGTTTGCTGTAGTACAGTTAGTTTTGTTTGCACGGTTCTGCTGACTGGAAGGACTTCTGAATGAATAACCTGACTAAAAATAATCACTGAGTGCACAGTTAAATTGCACCTCACTGGCATGCGCTTCTAGTAAAATGTTTTTTAATAAACTGATTTCATTCCCTTGGTTATCCTACACTAGCTCCTCACTACCCCATAGCCTCCAAGTAAGAGCCCAGTGTGCTTCTGTCCCACTGGGGGCCTTCATGGATGCACCTTCTCTGGCTGCTTATAACATCCAAAAAGTGTCTCCTTTGCTGTCAGTAAAGCCCTCTCCTGTTCTCTCAGATGTTGCACACAATGTGGTAGGCATGAGTTATGTGGGCCGGTTCTTGGTTGTAAGCATCTAGCTCTGGCATGAGGCACCTGTCTGTTCCCTGAAGTCTTCCACATACACACGCTCCCCTATCACCCAGCAGCTGTGCACGGCAGAGCTGTACAGCTCCTTTGTACTGTCCCCATCTTCAGCAAAAGGCTTTGTGAGCTGGGTAAGTAGGGGTTCCCAGGAACTGTAGGAATTGCAGCATCATTGATGTTCATGGGGGGCCCTCATTGCTGCAGTCAGGAGGCCAAGCCTTCCCCGGTGAATACTTGTAAACGTCCAGAGGCTCAGCCAGGATGTGGAGGAGGTTCCCTTGTCTGTTGATAGAAACCTGGCCCCCAAGGCAATGATTTGGGTTGAGGAGGCGAAGGATAGGAAGGTGGGTCCCACAATCAGCTCCTGAAGACAGTCTGTCCGTTTTCCCCAATTATCATATTATTCCTTCTCTCTTGTCCCTCCCCTCCTTGCAGTTTGAGTTCATCTTTCTTGAATGTGGGTGACCAAAGCTGTTCATAGTGTTCCAGATGAGGTCTCACTAGTGCCTTGTAGGATGGCATTAGTACCCCACTCTTTTTTTGATCCACCTGGAATCGCCCTTTGCCTTTATCATAGCTGCATCGCACTGATGGCTCACTCTTTCTGTGATCACTTAATACAGCCAAGTACTACTTAGCTGTTTTTAACTGTCGTGCCTCTGGTCATATAAGTCTGTATTAGTCCCAAAGTGCTTGCCCTGCATTTTGGATTACTTAAACTTAGTCCCATTTCAATTGCTCCCATCCTCAAGGTCATCCTTTTCTTCCTGTAGGCTACCCTAATCACCCTCTGCATATCTGATGCCTCCTGACTGGTTGGCTCAGCCTAGATAAAGTGGATCCACCAGGTCACGAGCATGTTCTCCTGAAGGACCTGGCAGTATTCACTCTTCTCTAGCCGTGTCCCGATGGCCGTCTCCCAGCTCAGCCATCTGGCTGGGATTCCGAAGCAAGTTTATCAGCCCGTTTTTATTAGTGGCTGTGAGGACCTGAGTGTTCGGTGCTGGCTATGGGATGCTAGGAGAGGAATGTTGTGCATCTGTTTAACTTGTTGCACAGTCCCAGAGTTTGAGCAAGTCATCCTGCGTTACGGCAGGAGAGAGACAGAATGAACAGAGCCTGGCGGTGGGACTTTGCAGCCTGGGACTTCTCATCAGAGAGCTCTTTGCTTTTATTTTTTTTTTTAAACAAGGGCAGATCTGTTTGGTCCAGTCTCCTGAGTGACACTCTCCCCAGCATAACTGATGCTCTTTAAATGTATCCCAAGGTCTCATTTCTTTTTAAACTTGTCTAGTATGCTGTCTTCAAAACTGAGACAACATACTAGTTATTAATGGATTATAAGGCCAGAAGGGACCATTGTGACTGTGTTATGAGCTCCTGTTTAACAGATTGTGACTTCCCTGAATCGGACCTTGTCGTTGACAAACAGATCTGCCCTTGTTTAAAAAAAAAAAAAAAAGAAAGCAGCAAAGAGCTCTCTGATGAGAAGTCCCAGGCCACAAAGTCCCACCACCCGGCTCTTGGACGTTCGGACAGTGATTTACAAGAGAGGTTTCTTAAGCCACCCTGAACGTAACAACATGGACACACACTTTCTGTCCAATATTCCCCTTTGTTGATTGTGGAATGTTTTTCCAGGAACTTTCCCATGCTGACAAAACCTCATATTCTGTCTATATTTAGTGGATCTCCTTGTCCATCTCCACGTTGTCATGCTGCCTCATTGGTAAATCGCAAATGGAACCACTAATATACATATAATTTAATCTTAACGTTTCAGTGCTGACTGACCGTTCCTGCTGCCTGCCACGTCTGGCATTTTATTTTGGTTCTAATAGGCTTCTTCCTTGGCCTGCTTTGGATAGAAAGGAGAGAGGTCCAATCTCTTGGGAGCTCAGAGGGGAAAATGGAACATTATTAAATGCAGGCTGGTCAGGGAGCTTGCTGCTTTTCACAGCGAAGATTGTCTCCTTCGTCTGTAAAGGTTCCTTTGGGTCCACCTAAAGTCTTGTTTCCTGATCTGGAGTGGGCTCCGCTGACAGCTTTTGTGCAGTTCAGCTAAGTCAGAAGCATGCTGCCTGTGTCTGCCTGCCGTGTGGGAAGGGTTTGCAGGATGCTGCTGCAGAGAAACCTCCAGAATTCTTGTAGGGATGTCGTTTTCTCCCTCCCCCATGTCTGCAGAGGCCTGGTCTCGCCCAATCCCAGCTCCGCTCCCTCCTGTTTTTTTTTTCCCATTGAGAGAACAGTTTGCTGCCAACACTTGGACAGAAGCAATCATGCAGTTGACTTGGCCAGTCATGCATAAAAATGGGCCAGCTATTTTTCATGCTAGAGTAGACGGGCAACCTTTTCCGCAGCCCGTCTTTTGTAGCCTGCATATTCCTACTGCCAGAGCTGCTCCCAGCCCTGAGACTCACCTGTATGTTGGTAACACTTATGGTACAGAGAGTAACTGGGAATTGTGCGCTGCTGACAAGCGAATACTACGTTTGCATTCATGGTTGGACAGGCTGAAGGACAGGTGAAGGTTCAGAGGCCCTTCTTTCAACCCCTGACTTTCTGGGCATTGTCTGTTCCAAGTGGTGATAGAGGTCGTTACCATTTCCACATTGCAGAAAAAGTAAAACCTGCTGGGCATGCCCCTCAGTAGGGGTCGAGGCTGTGGGGGTTCCAGAATAGCCATTTATTTGCCTGATAGTCTTGCTAAACTTACGCTTTGCTCTCCCTTAACATTTTCCTTAGAACAGAGTCCGTTACTTCTCACAGCACTCCTTCTCTGGGCCTGACTTGTGCTGTCTTTTACCGTTCCGTCTCTGGGGAAGAAGAACATCATTGCTCGATGTAATTATAAAGCACCGTGCACGTTAAGAAGCACTTTGTCCCTGGACTCCCTTTTGCCATGCTGTTTACAAAGAGAGAGAATAGTAAATTGGGTACTGAATCTCCTTGATGACACTCTTCCCAGCATAATTGATGCTCTGAAAATGTATCCTAAGGTCTCATTTCTTTTTAAACCTGTCTAATATGTTGTCTTCAGACTGAGACAGTGCACTAGTTATTCATGGACTATAAGACCAGAGGGACCGTTGTGACTGTTGTGAACTCCTGTTTAACAGATTATGTGACTTTCCTGAATCAGACCTTGTTTAAAATAGAGCATCTCAGTTAAAATAAAAACACTAACCTTAAAATTGTTGGGGGGGGGGGCGAAATCCAAATGGTCTCTGAAATTCAGCTGCAAAAAAACCCACTTGGTCTGCAGATACTGGAAATGAGTTGCTGGACACAAGTTAATAATTTGCCAGTTGTTTAATTCGGTGCAAGTATTGTGATATCAATTCTTTGATTTGTGATTGACCACGTAACTGTCAGCGAGGAAGTGAGCTTCGGTTTGTGTGTTTGAAGGCAAGCCTACTAACGACAAACCTCATACTGTTCCCCTCAACATGCCAGCAGGGCTGTTAAGCAGGGATGTTTGTCCTGCCCCAGCGTGGCGGTTGCAGACGGGAATGAAGTCGTGGAGACATTGTAGCCCCCACTTCTTCAGTTGGGTCAGAAACTGAATCCAGTCAGACTGATGTATTGAACTGCTTCTCCGCCGACTGCGGACATTGAGCAGAAACCCCGGGAAGGCCTCCGCTGAGCAGCAAGCGAGCCCTCCTCCATGCTCTGCAACATCCTCTTCTCTAGCCGCGGCAAAACAGCCTCGCTCTGCTTGTGTCCGTGCGGATAGGGTGCCGAAGCAGCGTTTCCAAAACCTGTAGTTCTGCCCGTGCCTTCCTTCTCGCCTCATCTCTCCCTTGGCCCTCTGTTCTGTATCGCATCAAACAGGAACTGCTTGTTCTCGCCATTGAGGACCCTCACAGTCTATCTCAGCCTGATCTCTCATCTAGTACCCGCCTCATTTTAGCCTCCGGTGCCCGCCCCGGTCATCTCCTTGCTGGATTTTTAAATGAGCACTTTTTGTGTTTTCTCCCATGCTAGTCCTTGCATGTGGGAGGTGCACCCTACCGACATCTGGAAAACTACCTTGTTATTCTCTTAAAACCCTCTGTTAAACTTTCTTTGCCTACAAAGTAACGTGGCACTAGTTAATATGAGTGCATGTCAGGCTGGTCCGTATTTCCACGCTGTTTCTTTCTAGTCTCTATCTGTCTCCATCTGCAAGCTTCTTTTAGCCAGGGCCAGCTTTGTTTTAGGTCTGTACAGCCCCTAGCACAGTCCGCTCCTGCCATGATAATGCAAGTAACAGAAGACTGAGGGATTCTTAAAGGCACACGTACAATTCAGTGTCCTGAGCAGAATGAGTGCTGCTCTCGAATCCCAGCTCTGCAACAGCATTGCTTCCACTCTGCTTAAATGCCTGTGATTTGGACCATTTCCAGGCCCCGGGGAACCTTCTGTTCAGGTCCAGCACCATGTCGCCTGCATGCTCACAGCGTAAGCTTGGTCATGGGCAGCTGGGCTCTGTAAGTCCACCACCACCTCTCCCCATTCTCATTTTTTTTTGGTTTTTTCCTTTCTTTTTGCAGTAGCTGCAGGCCCTCAGCAGGGGCTCCAAAGCCTTGTTTGCTTTAGCTGGGGAGATGTTTGCCTTTGCAGTACTTGGCTGCAGAATTCCACAGCCTCCAGCTGCCAGGGAAACCTGGAGCAGCTCTGCTGATTTATTAGGGCACAGTGCGTGCCTCAGAACTCCTTTCTGCGAGAGGCAGCATTGATCCTGCTCTATGCTGCGTGGGGCATTTTTGTTTCTGCTTACTCAGATTCTAAGCAGGAATTGCCCAAAACACGGTGAGGAAAAGACTTCATTTCATCCAGCTTGCTGCTGCAGAAAGTCTCAGCATGAGAGCTCAGTAAGGTTTCCCTGGCACAGTGGCAAGGAGCCAAGCAGTGGGTGGACTGCTGTTGTAAGTAGGATTTTTGCAGGGTATGGTGGTTGCAGGATGCTTTTTTTGTGTGTGCAGTTAATGGTTGGCACCTCTAGAGCCTGTGGGTCTCATTGCTGGGACCTGGCCGTGGGCCACGTTGGGTGTGGGTCCTCATTAGGGTCCACGCCTCACTTTGTGTTCCTACCAGCCTTCTCAAGTGCACTCTGTTAGCCTTTCCTGCTCCCTCCTGTGTTCCTGATGCACCTTTTTCTTCCCTCCGAGCTTCTGGTGGCTGCTGCCTGAATGTTCTGCAAGTGGCAGCCAGCAGTTCCCCTGGATGGGGATGCAGGTCAGGGTGGACAGTTGACTCGAGGTCAGTGGTTGCAGGAAGGGTTGTGTCTACAGCTTGACCGTCAGGTCGACCCTCTTGTCCTGGCCAAGGTGAAGAGCTTGATCCTCTGCTTGAAGTCTCATGAAGCTGTTTTCCTTTCAATTAAGTACATGTTTTTGTGTCTTTCTAGAACTGTCAAAGAAATGTCTTCTCTTCTCTACAGGAAATGGGAACTTCAAAGCTATTGGGGATGGAGCAATGTCCACCTGTTTGCCTTTGCCAAATGTAAAGAGGGATAGGGAGAAGGCCTGGGTAGAGCTTCCCTGCAGAGTTGCTTTCCCAACTAGAGTCCATTAGGCAGAGTAAAAACAGTCCTATCGTTCTGAGTCCCGTGTTTAGAGGTCCCTTGCCTACAGGGTCTCATTCCTTGAATTAGTGGTTACTAGCACAAAGTACATACAGCTGTTCTGCACGCTGCTTCCTGCACCTGCCAGGGTGTGAGGGAGGTGTGAGCTTGATGACATCCTAGCCTGGGACAGTAGGGTTGGAGTGCTGTAGCCATGATGATCCAGGAAATGTCTCAGAAGTAGGGATTTTTTTTGCGATATCTCTTATTAGACCAACTGTATAGTTAGGAGTGCTGCTGGACAAGCTTTTCAGATGGGCAGAAATCAGGCTGACGTGTCTGATGCCAGGTAGTCAAGTGCGGCTGGGCGTGGACATGAAGGGCATGAAGAAGGCCTGACACAGTGGGTGCTGGGGTATGTTTTCAGCAGGGACTCTCAGCTGTTCACACTGCTTGCAGTCAGCAAAGCCGCAGTGGCTCCTAGCCTCCGGCAGTTGTTCTTGCTCTGACTGTGTTGTTGGTGGCTCTGTGTGAGGAGCCAAGGGGTTTTTTGGTGGTCTCTGAATAGCTGGGAGAGATGTTAGGCAAGCTTTTGGGTCCAATAAAAGATACCATGAAAAAAATCCTTGTTCCTTGCATGTTTCATTCACCATCAGGACTGCAACAACATCCCAGCCCTTCTGCACGTGGTGGTTCTAGGCAGTTTAGCAAAACTAGTTGATAACTTGCAGATCCCCTCTATACCCCTCTCTTGTTAGTAGGTTTTGTAAATGTGCGTTAAGGAACAGCTTTGTACAAGTTTCTCCCTCCCCTCCCCCTCCCTACCACGTACTGTTAATCTCTTGGGAGAATGTGCTGGCACCAAAGCCTTTTCAGTCTCCTTTATGCTGCTCATTTTGGCTCAGCCCCAGTCTCTGTCTTTTATTCTTCAAACAATCCCCGGGGTGCCGTGTTCTGGGGGGAGCGCTAGAGACCAGAAAGCAGAGTGGACAAGTGGAGCATCTCGGGCACGGTGGGCTGGAGGAATTCCTGTTGGGCCTTCTGATGAATGGGAGCAGCTGCGGAAAGGTGAACTGGCTCTTTGGGCAGGTGCATGGAAGTGGCTGTGGAGAAAGGTCAGAGGGTAAAAAATCCGCCTTGTGGCAAATGGGAGAGGACAGCATCCCCTCCCCATTCTTGTTACTGAATGGTGCCTCCTAGTGCCAAACTGGGCATTCAAGTAGGCACAGCCTTGCAGGAAATATTGGACCATGTCCAGCAATGTCATGTTACTTCTTTCTGGGAGCTTTCCCATTAAACGAGCCAAACCTTGCCGCCCTAACGTGGGGTGAGCTGGAACATCTCTACCGTCCTGGATTGGGCCATTGGAAGGTGAACTTACTTGGCAAGAAGAATTGCCCCCACCTCCGTAGTCCCATTGGAGGCACTTGCCTTTCGGTAAGCTCCCCCCCCATAGCATCACTCTAATCCCCAGCTCCTTGGCCGAAGGAGAAATGGGGCATGCCTGTTGCGTGGGGAGGATGACTAACCAGTAGGACAAACTGCCAGAAGATGTGGTGGGTTCTCCACTCTGGATGTGTGAAAGCAGGTGGTCTGCCTTTCTGGGAGAATCACGTACGTTAGCCACAGGCAAGCTGTTGACCCAGTACGTAGTGAAATTCTGTAAGCCATGCTCGCAGCGGAGGATGGACTAGATGATCTAATCACTATCAGCCATTCTAGTCTTAAATTTAGGAATTGGCCTGTTCATGAATGCAAGGTAAGCAAGAGCTTGCTATATAGTGCCAGGTATCCACAGCGCATGAATCTTGATGGGATGATAAGCTCAAAGATGGTTATCCTAATCCTTTTCTGCGCTGTTCCAGTAATGGCTCACCTGAGACTGGAACCCTGACCTGAGAGCTGGGGACGTGGGTGGGAGTCTGGTGAGACGAGCTCTTCAGAGGAGAGGTACAGGAAAGTCATTTTTTTGCTGTCTTCAGAGTCTCTGATTATGGGATTCCCAGTCCCGGAGTGCAAGAAGGTAAGTCTAATACATAACATAAATGCAATATAAACTAGATAAGTGTATGGATGCAGTTGCTTTGGTAGGGGCTAAGATGGAGCTGTGGTGGGGCCTGATTCGGTATTTCAGCTGTGTGGCTTGTGGTAATAAATAGTGCCAGCAAATTGGACTTCATTGCAACGCCAGCCTCCAGCCCTCCCTGCAAGGCACGTAGTAAGTGCGTGTGGGGCGAGGGGTGCTTGTGCTGAGCTGAGCAACCCCCTGTGCTGTGCAGAGCTCGTGGGGCGGGGGCCTCCCCCAACCCAAGCTTTCTCTGGCAGGGTTTTGTTGAAGGATCAGCACAGCTGAGCAGGCATTGTCATCCCCTCCTGGGAAGAGGGGTCCAGGCTCCCAGGAGGGAGAGCAGGGGAGGTTTCAGTGCCGCTGGCTGGTAGCTTGGTCTCAGGTCCTCGATGTTCCCTCCCGCTGCCCTGGGTGCCAGGGAGGGACAGCTCGTGGGCAGCAGGCCAGGCCCTGAAAGGAGGAACATGTGAGGCCTTCAGCATTCACATGCTGTATCAAAGGCAGAGAATAGCCTTCCCCTCCCTGCAGCACCGGGGTCGGGGGGCAGAGCGCCAGCCTTAACCCCTGACGTGCCCAGCGCCGCAGGAGGAACCGGCCTCTGGGAGGGGCTGCCTGAAGTGGGGGGCAGGTCCCTGGGGGAGCCTCGTGCTGGGGGGTGTTGGTCCAGCAAGCAGGCTGGTCTGCCTGCATCTCTCCTGAGGAAGGGTGGAGGCCCCTGGGCTACCCCAGGAGGTGTGCTGCCCCCCCCCTCGCTGGCTGCCCATGCCTGGGGGGAAGGAAGCTCCTCTGCAGCAGGGCCTGACCCGCGGTGCTGGGAGCAGGGGCAGTCGGGAGCTTTCGCCCTCCCCTGCAGCAGTCGGACCGGTGCGCTGGCTCGGATGGGAGGAAGTGCCAGTCCTGGGAATCGGCCTTCCCGGAGCTCTTAACCCCTTGGTGTTGGGCTGTGCTGAGGACTGCTGTGTGGGTCCCGTGCAACGCTTCCAGGCAGCACGGGAAGGGTTAAGCGCTGTCAGCTGTCCTGGGTGAGCGGCGCTCCATTCCCACGGCCCGGGCTGCGGGGGGGCCTGGATGCTCGGTTGCCCTGAAGCTGGAGGACGGCTCGTGGCCCCCAGCGCGGCTGGCTGGACCGGACGGGCGCTGGACCAGGAGGTTGGTCCCATTCTTGTTGGTTCAGCTGCTGTCAGTGAAGCGCTTTGTCGGGACAGGCCAGGAGCGGACACACTTCCTTCCCTGAGGCACTGAGACGCCTTCCCGGCTTAGGCGCGGAAATAAAACTCCTTCTGGGCTGGTGCAAGGCGGGGAGTTGTCCCAGCGCTTCCACGAGCAGCTGGTGCAGCTGATGAATCGGAAGCTCCTCTGGCCGCGTCCGTTCCCTGGAGGAGGTGCGAGTCCCTCACAGCGCGACCTGCTCCTGGCTGTACAACAGCAGTGTCTTTCACTGCCTGATGCAGACTCCATCTTGTCCTCTCACCCTTCTTTCAAGCTATTGTTTGGGGTGATTATGCGAGGGCTTTCAGACCCCACAGACTTGAGGCGAGTTAGGCAGAAGTTTTGTCGGGGGAAGGGGATGGGTTTTAACGACTTTGGGATGTATGCCAGGCCGTATAACATGCGTGTAGCTCTGAGATAAGGCAGCTAGGGCTCTTGCATTGTCTGTTAGAGCAGAAAGAGAAAAGAAGATTCAAATGCAGAGCTCGGCCTTGGAACTGTCTTCTGCTTCCTTCCAAAAGAGGAATCTAGGAGTGGGATATTCCTGTGCTGACACCGAGCAGGACGGTGACCCTGGAATAGAAGAAGAGATGGTTGATGGACCCAGACACATGGCAGGCTCTTCATAGGAAATACAAAGAAGCTGTTCCTGCCCTGCAGAGTCCAGTCAAATCTGACCTGAAACAATGAGTGAGGGTGACAGGGGTACCACTCTGGATGAGTTGTAGGATGGGGTCCCCGTGTTGCTTTGATTTGGCTTCTTGCAGTAGTGCAGTAGGGCTCAGCCTTTTAGACTCCAGGCATTCCACATTTAGCTGGAGGCACTGCTAGGAAAATGCCAGCTCTTACTTTTCACAAGACTTTTGGCAACAGAACAATGCTAACGCAGGTCAGAATGTTTTTAACAGTATAAATTCCTATTTGAAATCTCTGGATTTATCTGGTGAATCACGTTTGCACACCTAGCAGTGCTGGTGTGGCGTGGCGTGGCACCCCATGGTATGCTTGAATGGCTCTTTCGACGCTCCAGGGTGCTGTGGCACCTTGGTTAACAATCACTGCAGCAGGGAATTGGGCTATACCAAGCAGTGTGAAAAGACAGGTGACAAGAAGATGGAGGCCTGGGTGCATGATTGAAAACTGGGCGTCAGGGGAAGAGAGCGGGGAGTGTGGCCTTTCCCCATATGAAAATCCTATTTGAAGGAGGATGAGGCTTGTTGCGCTGGTCCCCAAGAGACTGGTCCTGGGAATTAACAGGGCCCAATTGTGCCATGCAAAGGGGCTGTGCAAAAGTGTGTCATACCAGGGCACTACTGTCACATTGCAACAGGTCTCATTCACTGAACACCTAATGGTACATACAGAGATGCCTCTGTGCACACATCTTACAGGCTAAAGTTAGGGCATCCATGTTTCTGAACTCAAAATAAAGACGGGGGATGCAGTCCAGAAGGGTGACTTGCTTGTCCTCTGTGGCCCAGGACATGCGATAGTCACCAGTAGAGGCTGCTGTCAGGTACACTGCAGGGGTTCTTACTTTCCACCCATGCTCTGGATAAGCACTGGTGATGGATGCTCTAGGGCAGCGTTTCTTAACCCCTGCGGCGCAACCCAAAAGTGGGTCACAAGAATATATGAAAGAATTGCCAACAAACTTTAAAAATAAATTCTTTAAAGGGAAAAGAACAAGTGGGAAACTGGCTCTTCCCCTGTAGGTTGGCAGAGTTCCAGCCTGTAAGGAGCTGCTTCGGCTCCCCTGCCCCACACACTGGGGGGCCGGGGCCTGGGGTGGGGGGCAGCAGGCTGGGAGTGAGGGGCACTATGTCATGACTGGCTATTGATGTTTACAGATGGGTCCTGGTACAAAACAGGTTGAGAATCACTGCTCTAGGAAGTGCCATGGAGAGGGCTCAGCAGCAGGAGAGGGAAAGCAGAGGTCTACAACTGGCTTGGTTATAAAAGAAGATGAAAGGAGCTGGGAAAAGTTTATGAACAGGTTGGGATCACAGAAAGAAGAGTTGTGGTTGCAGTGCAGAATGGGGAGTGTGTTTTAATTTTTCCCCCAGGCTTTGCGAGTTGTCACATGGGGCCGGGAAGGTATTCTTTCTCTCTTGTTGCTAATGGATATCAGGGCTATTTAATACCTTCCTCGGAAGTGTTGGGTGTTGGCTGCAATAAAGGCTGGGGATTTTGGCAGAGGTGTGCCAAAGTCCTGGCTGGGACGAAACCTGGAGGTTCCTGATGAGAGGGTCTTGCCCTCTGCTCAGGGTCAGACTGATTGCTACTTTGCAGTCAGGAAGGAATTTTACCTCTTGTACTTGGCACGGACTCTTTGGGAAGGCAGTTGCCTTGCTTGGCCCTCTTCCTAGGGGCTTTTCGCTGTGTTTCCTGCTGCTGCTTCCTGAACATGCAGTGGCAGAACAGTGACAGTGCCCTCGTCCCCCTACTTTACCCGTGGCAGCTCAGGGTGTTTTTGGTGGCCTTGGGCATTTTGCCTCGTGCTTGTGTGAGCGGTGTTTTGCACAGTTCTAAGAATGAGTTGTACTGGATGGTTTAGCTAGGGATGAGCCTGCCTTGGGCAGGGGGCTGGACTAGGTGACCTCCTGAGGACCCTTCTCACCCTGCTTTTCTATGACTCTGTGATCCCTGTGGCTGGAGCAGGAGCCTGGCCCCTTGTTAGGTGGTGCCTGAAAGCTGCACGTTCTGCTGACAGGTGTGGCAGAGTGGATGCTGCCTCGTGTTGGACGTCTCGTGATGGACCTTGCTGATCGGAGGGCGGGGCGGGGCGGGGGCCCAACTGTGCCAGCACCGGTTCTGCGTACTGGTTCGTTTGGGTTTCTTACCTTACTCCATTCTTCCCTGGAGCCATCTCAAGACCCTGGGGTTAAGAGATGTAGAAGCCTCTGCTCTTGGGGAAAACCTGTAACCCCCAGAGAATAACTGCTCCAGGGAAAAATTAGAGTAGGTTAAACTGAAACCATTCCAAGCTGAGCTAATCTCCCAAAGGCAGAGACATTACTCACTAATCAGGAATGTGTCTGTATTTTTCCTAATGAGAACAAAACATTTTATCCCTGTTCATTAGAAGAAAGTTAGGGTGTACTGCTGCCATGCCAACAGACTCTTCTCCCCTGCGGACACAGCTGGGGGTGTCTTTCTGTCCGTGGTTGGAAGGGTGATTTGGTAGGCTAGCCAAAATCTTGCCCTGGCAAGAAAGACCCCATTGTTTCCCAGGGCTGCCTGGACTTTGTGCAGCTGGCTGAACCAGGCCTTCTCAGGGGGAAGTGCCCATGGGGGCTGGAGCTTGGAGGGTCTCACTTGCTGGAGAAAACTCTCTTTGCATTTCACGTTGTGTTTTGTTCTTTTCTAGCTTGAGATGCACTGACCCATAAGAGAAGTGAAGGTGTCTCGATGCCCCCAGGAGTCCCGATGGTAAGCAGACTGCACCAGGGTCCACACCGTATCCCCTGTGCTAGTGCCAGCGTTCAGGCCCCACAGTATTGACTCTGTCAGCCTCAGATGCTTGGTCTTCCATAGCTGCCAAACTCACCAGGCCTCATTGTGGCATGAGAGTTTCTGTGGAGGGAAGCAAGTTTCCTAAGTGCACTTGGTGTGTGGTTGGGGGGTGGGGGCAAGATGAACCTAGGGACAAACACAGACGACAGCCACGTTCATCAGGCAGGACATCTCTGCCTGCTTAAGAGGAGCTTTGTTTTTCAAGTTTTACCTTTACAGGGCAAGCTCTTCCTCTCCTTGCCCCCTTCATCTTTCACATCTCTCTTGTTGGCCCCGTCCCCGGAGGCTGGTATGTGGTTCATAAACTTAAGTGGCGCCCAAGGTTAATCTATGTCCTGCTTGGTGCCAGAAGCCTTTTTCGCTCCTCAGATTCTGGAGCTTGTTTCTTGAAGTGCTGGAATGTAACAAGTGATTTTTTTTAAATTTAGAAACTGCCACACAAGGGGATGGTTTTAATCAACAGACAACAGAACTCTTGCAGGGACCAGGGCCAGCAAATATCGGACAATCCCTGTTCTCCCTGCTGTGATTTATGCAGTGGCTGAGCCTAGCAATACGGCCAGCTTGGCGGCCTCAGGGGGTCCCATCCCTCTGGAATTGGCCGAGATGCTAACAGGACACTGGTTGTGCTTGTTAGCTTGTGGTATGAGGCATGAGTTGCTTCATCTTGGCAGAGCTCTTTGGTGATAACTGGAGCTCCCTGAGGAACTGGTGCCTTACTCTTTAACATGATGTTAGTATGTCTAGTTTTCTGATGCCCACACTTTAAAACGGAGGATGACAAGCTGAAGAAACTTGAGAGGAAAGATGCAAGGAATTAATTGAGGTCTGCAAAGCAAGCCTTATATTGAGATCTGAGAAACTAAATTTAGTTTATCCTGGTAAAGGTTAAGAGATGACTTCCCACATGTACCTGGATGAGGAGAAAAAAAGGTTATAACAAAGGGCTTTCTCATCCAGCACAACAGGTTCTTCTGGCTAGATGCTGAATCTCGGCAAATTTGGACTAGAATTAGTGTACATGTATAACAAGGAGAGCATAATCAATCAGTGGAGCAATTTATTAGGGAGACCATTGCCTCTCCATCATCAGTGGTCTTCAGGTCAAGAGAGGAGGTCTTTCTAAACTATTTGCCCTAACTCTGCCACAAGTCAGACCATGCAGGAATTGCTTGGTGAAATTCAGTGGCCAGTGCTATGCTGAAGATCAGATGTTAATGGTCATACCAATCCTTTTCTGCACTTAAAAATAACCTTAACTCTGTGGTACAACAAGAATCCAGCCGATGTGAGAGAGCCAGATTAGGATGCTATCTTTGGCTCCTTGGGTTTAAGTAAAACAAAAACATGCACTTAAATGTCTTTAGGGACGGGATATCTGAGCTCTGCTATACCATTTCAAAAGGTTTATATAAAGCAGTGGTTTTCAACATTTTTAGACCCAAGGCACCCCTCATAAGACTCGAGGCACCCCTTGGAAAATACCAGCCCTTGATTTTTCAGTAGGGTTTTTTGGTTGTGGGGGTGTCTGCAGAAAAAAATTCTGTTCCAAAGAGCTCAGAAAGATTACAGCAGGTCAGAATGGTTTTACTGCTATGGATTCCTGTTCAAAATGTCTGGGTTTATCTTGGGAATCACATTTGCACACCTAACAGTACTAACATCGTGTGACACCCTGTGTCACCCTTGAAAGATTCTCAGGGCCACCCAGGTTGCCTAGACACCCTGGTTGCAGAACTGGTAAGCAATTTGGTTATGGTCAGAGGGGAGATAAGAAACAGTCCTTTCTTTCTCTGTGTTTATTCATGTTAACGGTAGCAATGAGGGAGTCCTAGACACTACTAGTGTGACGGGCTGTGCTGCAGGGCAGGTTGGTGATGAATGCTGTATGTATGTCTGGAAGGATAAAAGCGAGGTGTGATTGTGGGGAATTGCACATGAGGGAGTCTCTCTTCAGCACCGGAGAAAATGAATGAGTCCATCATAAAAGGCAGAAATAGTAAAGAGGGTCCAAAAAAGGGCAGCATCCACCTGAAGTGGGTTTAACAGCAACCTGTGTTGTCTTGTTTGGAAGGAGGAAAAATGGGTTGGCTTCTTAAAATATAAAACTAGCTAGTCCTCTGTTTCACTCTTTGTAATAATGCCAGAGCAAAGAGAAGACCTCGAGGGCATCAAACTCTAAAATGCATCATAGCTTATGTACTCATGGTGTGATCAGCCTATGAAATTCTGTTCCAGAACAGAGGCAAATAGTTTCAGATTCAGGAAAGAACGAGACAGTAGACATTTTTGTATGAGTAAGAGCAGTGTTGCCAACTAGAATGTAAACATCGGAGGCTTTTGATCCAGATGTCTCAAGGTATAAATTGACTACGAGTTGTGTTTGGGCAGGAATTTCTCCTACTATATGTTTGCTCATTATAGTGCTTTATTCTTTCTCTGTGGCTGCTGATGTTGGCCTACTTGCACTATAACACCAGTGTCCAGTGGTAAAGGCTTTAAAATGTTTTTTAGCTTACAAAATGGCTAGAAGCCAACAAAGCTGCTTGCTTGTGCAGGCTTTCCTGAACTTTGGCTGGTCCCTAGTCCCTAGCACAGTTCTGCAGTGCTACGACACTATATTCCCAGCAAAGAAAATGCTTAAACAACAGTTGAGGAAGGTGCCCAAGAGGTGCAGCATGGATGTGGGTGACCTACGGGAGGCTTGTTTGAAGCTTCAGGAGCCGTATGCTGAATTTTTCTGGGGCTTACTGGAATGCTCCACACAGAACTGTGATTAGCCTTGTAAATCCCTTTTAAAGTGTAATGGATGAAGAGCCTGTTTTTCACTTGCACAGCGGTGCCTGTTTTCTGCACTAGCATGGTGAACATAACTGTTCAAGCCGATAAATGGTCCTTAATGTAATTAAGTGTCAGGTCCTACATCTCTCTGCAGGCTGGCATAGGGCACTGGGATGATTTGCCTATGCAGAGGGAAGTTGATGTGGACAGGTGCACATTGTACACATCTGGAAGCTGTGAGAAGGTTAAAATACCCTTTTCTTTTTACAAAGCTCAAGAACGAAAGTAGTTAATCTCAGCTGGTGCGTGGCATATCTGCAGTGTTAGCTGCTCATGGAAGGCCACTGGAGGCTTTCCAGACTGAGGAGAGGGCTGAAAGGAAGTGGTGCCTAGGCCTTGACATGCTTAAGGTACATGCTGTAGGAAACTGCAGGTGGGAGGGCGTTGTGGAGGTCAGTTTTCTGTGCTCAGAAGGATTAGGGATCGCTCCTTTCCACTGCAGTACGTACTCTGCTCCCTGTAATGCTGTGCTGCTCCTACCCTTTCTCCAGTAAGAATTGCTTTCCCACTGAGGTGGTCTATCTTCTAGCACAAGTATAAGAGTGTTCTTATTTCTGATAGCCTCAGCATCGGAAAACAAAAGCGACATAAAATCTTGCATCGGATCCTGTCTGTATTGGTTCAAAAGGACTGTTTCATCTGGCAGTGCCCAAGTTCTTATTAAATTTAGTTCCATCTTGGGGGACCTGAGTGCTGTACAGAGTGCAAGGCACACTCCCTGCTTCACAGAGCTGGCCATCTGAAAGGTCAAGATGGAGCCAGATGTTCAGAAGAGCTTAGTGCACACACTGTGCAGTGGGCATTGAATACTTCTGAAAATCTGGTCTTTATTTAGGTACTTAAAAATAGGATCTGGATTTTCTAACTGTGGAGGCCGCGCACTTGGAAACCTGGCTGGGAGCTGTTTGAAAACGTGACCCCAGGAAGCAGTGCGCTGCAGAGGAGGAACATAGCCTCTGAGCAGAGTGGATGGGGTGAATGGGCATGTGATGGTGTGTCTTGCACCTGTGGGCATACCTGGAGGGAGGTCCTTTTGTGTGGTGCCTGGCAGCATGTAGGCTTAGGCTCGTTCCTAACCCGTCTCATTCTTGGCCCCAGAGTTCTCCACTGTGGGGATTTCCCAAGTCCCCTGGACACTTTTCCCATGGGAGAGCTACCCACGGTGGTGCTCGCATGCCAGCACTTGAATGTTTCCTAGGTCTTGTCTCTTAGTAGGGCTCTGAGACCCTGGAGCCCCATGATGCGGGCTCTCTGCATCTCTCATGGCTTTATAATTATTCTAGTATAGGCATCTTTTGGGGACCTGTTTGGGTGCCTGTCTGAAGCTGCTGGGCTGAGTGGAGAGCAGAAGGCCCACTCCTTCCCCAGTGTGTGTGCAGGAGGTGTTTTCTACTTTGCTTGCCAAAGCGGGCTGGGGGAGGCTTCCATCCTCTTTCTTGCACCCCACCCTGTGGGAGCATGAGGCCTCTCCTGTTACAGATCCTATATTTCTTCTATCCTAAAGGCACTTGCTCTGGTGCTGGGGTGTTTGAAGATGCCTCTAGGGTCCTGCTGAAGGATGCTGGTGAGGGGAAGTGGATGTCTGTCACTACGCTGAGAAGCTGGGTTGGTTATTGTTTCCCTGTTCCCTGTAAAGCAACCTGTTCAAATTTGCTGATGATACCAAGATTTGGGGTGAGGTGGGCACGCTAGCAGGGAGGGAAAGACTGCAGCAAGACCTGGATTGGTTGCAAGGGTGGGCTAACAAAAACAGGATGCATTTCAATACGGACAAGTGCAGGGTGCTGCACGTGGGCAGTAGTAACCGGCAACACACTTATAAGATGGGAAACTCCCTTCTTGAGAGCACAGAGGCAGAAAGGGTTCTTGGAGTCATCATTGACTCCAAGATGAACATGGGCCGACAATGCGAGGTCACGGTTGGCAGGGCTAACCGGACCCTATCGTGCATCCACAGGTGCATCTCGAGTAGGGCCAAGGAGGTGATCCTCCCCCTCTATGCGACACTGGTCAGGGCACAGCTGGAGTACTGTGTCCAGTTCTGGGCACCCCACTTCAGGAGAGATGTGGACAGCATGGAGAGGGTCCAGAGGAGGCCACCCGCATGATCCGGGGACAGCAGGGCAGACCCTACAGTGAGAGGCTACAGGACCTGAACCTGTTCAACCTCCACAAGAGAAGGCTGAGGGGGGACCTTGTGACCATCTATAAACTCACTAGGGGGGACCAGAAGGGTTTGGGGGAGACCTTGTTTCCCCGAGCGCCCCCCGGGATAACAAGGAATAACGGCCACGAGTTGTTGGAGAGTAGGTTCAGATTAGACATCCGTAGGAACTACTTCGCTGTCAGGGCGGCTAGGATCTGGAACCAACTTCCAAGGGAAGTGGTGCTGGCTCCTACCCTGGGAGGCTTTAAGAAGCGGCTTGATGCCTACCTGGCTGGGGTCAGTTGAGCCCAGTTTCCCT
Source organism: Alligator mississippiensis (assembly GCF_030867095.1). Classification (NCBI taxonomy): domain Eukaryota; kingdom Metazoa; phylum Chordata; order Crocodylia; family Alligatoridae; genus Alligator; species Alligator mississippiensis. Next base: position 248,392 of record NC_081835.1, read on the forward strand.
CCTGCCCAGGCAGGGGGTCGGACTTGAAGATCTACAAGGTCCCTTCTGACCCGACTTCTGTGATTCTGGTTCCCAGCTCCCTCTTCGTCACCAGGTCAAGAGTGTCTCTCAAAGTCATCTTCTTGTTTAAATCTAGTCTGGGGCCCTTATGATCTCTTTCTCTCTCGGGTTTGGTTTGAATTTGAGTAGTGTTTCTCACTAGGGCCTACAAATATTTACTCCAGCCAGCCTCACTCAAGTGCTGCCAGCCAGTCTGACATTATTCGATTAATCACAGCTTATTTTGTCAATTTATATCCCTCTCTTCAAAGTGCTGTCCAGCCCACCTTTGTATCACTTCTTTTTAAGACTTTTTTTATATCATAGCAGTGCCCAAGGTTCGCTTGGCTTTTTCCAGGCATGGAGGAAGACAGTCCCTCCCTTGAAGATACAGGAAGGGTGTGGGAAAGGAGGTCAGTACACAAACAGAGCAGTTGGGATGACCACAGGCCTCAGCTTATTCATCCATGACAGGTTTGTTTGCTTTTGTGTTTAAAGTGCCCCACCATCCTGTCTGCCCCAAGCAAACCTTTCCTGTCCTCCCTCTGCCCCTCCACAGGCTCCCAACACTGCCTGTCACGTAAGCAAGGAACTGCTCAGGTAAATGAAATGGAGAGGCAGAAGGCAAGGCAGGGTGGGATGTTAGTGACTGGAGAGATGTAGTTAGCCATGTCACTCTGAAGTCAAGTAAAAAGGTAGATCTGCACCTTCTAGACTAACCAGAGGTGCTGAGATCATCCAGTGAAGTGAACTTCATCCCACAGACGTTTGTGCTGTATCTGCCTACTGTGGTTAGTCTGTAAAGTGCAATGTCTACCCTGTCTTCTGCCTTAGAGACTAACTGGTTCAGAGAGGCATGAGTGACTGTCTACAAAGGCTTATGCCTCTCTGAATCATTTTGTCTCCAAGGTGCCACTCTGCCCTGCCTTTTGTAAATGAAACTGAATTAGCTGGATGGCTAGAGAGCCCTTGGGAGGGGGGGAGAGGGAGAACTCCTTGTGACACTAGGTAGTATCTGTGTCCCATCTGCTGTAACAGCCATGCAGGCCTGGCTGCTACTGCTCTCGCTTCACTACCTCATGCAGTCCCTGCTTCCTGAGGGGGCTTCACTTTTCCTCTGAGGCATTAAGGAGAAAAGCTCTTGAGACAGGAGCTGTTTGCTCAGTTTGCCACATAGCATCCCAGTCTCAAACTCCTGCTCTAGTGCAAATAGAGAGCTTTTGTACTCTTGGCTTGGTCCAGCTGCTCCAAGTTCACCTGCCCTGATGGAGGCAAGCTGCAGCCTTGCACTTCCACAGGAATGAAATGACCAGTGCCCAAAGCGCTTGCAGCTGTTGTTTTTGTCCCTCCTCATAGGTTTGCTCGTCTCCTCTGGCTCCCTGCCCACAGCAAATGTAGTTCTTTTGTCTTTCTGAGAGAGGGGAGCCCAAGGGAGTGCTATTTCAGTTGTCTGGATGGTTGCCGCGTGCAGCTGGGCATCTGCCGGGTCAGAGGTGTGAGTGTACTGTGTGTGATGCTGTTGTTAGCACTGTAGGACCATAATAAGATCCCCATCTACCTATGTCTATTTAGATGATATACTAATGTCTTAAAAAATGCAACAAGAAAACCCCCCAGAAACCTCACCTGAGTAACAAAGGCAAAGATTTAGACCAGTTGTTTTCAACGTGTGGTCCACAGACCCCTGGTGGCCCAGAGACTGTCTAAGGTGCCCATGAAAGATGACTAATGATCAATCAAAAGTATGTGAATACCCAGGCTTACAATTCATAGGGGTCTGCACCCCTGTTTGAAAGTGTTTAGGGGTCTACAAATGAATAAAGGTTGAAAACCACTGATTTTTAGAGAACAGTGTCCCTGTGGAGTAAAATCGGGGGAATCGTTGGAGTCTGAAGGGTTGTCTGTGCTTAGAGGTTATTTGGAGTAACTTGAGTGTTTTGGAACAAGCTGCCTTGCACCCATGTGCAGGTCCTTCTTCCTCGCCACATTCCATTTCCTGTACTGCTGGTTTGGTTTTTAGCCCCTCCTGGTCAAGTACCACGTGCCATCCCTCCCCCTGCCTGCACTGGTGGCCATGGGAGCTGGGAAGCCAAATACACTGCAGGGCAGGCATGTGAACTGCAGTAAAAGCAAAAAAAAAAGCAATAGGAAAATTACTTTGGCTTGCAGCCTGATAGTGCCCAGGCCTTATATTTTATAACAGAAATGGCCAACATGAGACTAGATATATTTTGTAATACACAGTAATGATAAGATGTTCACGGACCTTTTTAATTAGATCCTCTACACTAACAGTGTGGGTTCAAACCCATTGCTGTAGCAGTCTGTGCAGTGTGCTTTGTGGTGACCTGCAGGAGTTAGAAAAGAGCAAAGACAAGGCAGTGTGCTTTCAGTGCAACTTTCTCAGGTCTTCCTCTTTTGGAAGTGGTTCTCTACCGCTCCTTCAATCTTGAGGGCACTCTCTTCCAATATGCTTCTTTGATTACCAGTGGCCTTTTAGCATGAGATCCTTTTCTCTGGCTCCTGGATTCACCTTGGGGTAACCTTCCTCAACATAAGCATAGCCTGCAGAAGCATGTAGGCAATTCCAGACCTGGCCAACTCATGCCAGTTCTTTGCCACCCTGGCATCTGGCATGGTGCTTCCCACAAGATGGGAGTTACTGAGCACCTGGCAAACTTTCAGGAGAAAAGGAGATGGAGAACAAGAGGTCTTGTTTAGTGACATTGTAGTGGCATCCTGACAGAGACTGAAGAATGCTGAATTGTGAAGGGAGGATTTCTTTTTACTGTGACTCCACAGAGAAGTAGTGGTCTTGTGGCTGTTCAGGGCATGCGTTGTCAAAGAAATGGAAATGTGTGCCACTGATGCAGAGGCTGCACACTACAGTGACACTGTCCACGGCCACCCTCAACCTTGCTGTGTCTTGCAACCCCTGGAGCATGCTGTACTGGAAGTGCCCCACTCCTGTGAACACAGAGGACTGAGTACTGCTATGGCCTGAGACATGGGTCACTCCTACCTTCCCTACCCTAGCTGCAGGTGCCAGGTTCCTCCCTGGCCTGGCCTGAACCCCAGACAGGAAAGACTGTCCCAACCTCCAGCGCACGTACCTGGGACAGGCAGCACAAATGAGAGCACTCAGCGCTCTGGACATGTCTGCCACAGTGCTGCTCTGCTGTCCTTATAGCACAGCAGCAACTGTTCTTGTTTATGTATTCGGTCACTTATTTTACAGGTTGGTTGAAAAATTCCATGACATCCTTGCATAAAGCATAGCCAAATTTGTACTTGCACACATTTTTTCATGGCTTATCACCTGTCTTCAGAGTAAGAGCTCAACCTTGTCCCCAGTCCCAAGGGGTTAATGTGCTAGATGTTAGCATAATATGCTGGAGTTAGCCCCTCTGGGCACGTCCAGACAAGCTCACACGTGCCTTTTGCAGCATCTCAAAGCAATTTGAGATGCTGCAAGAGGCACACTGGGAGCAAAAAAAATGTTTCCTGCACTGTGTATTTGCAGCACAGGCTCCAATTTGATAGGTACCAAAAAAAAAAAGGAAAAAAGCAGGGCAAGACACAGTCTGGGACCATGCCCTGAGGCAACCCGGAGATGGGTCCTCCAGAGAGAGACTCTGGTGTCTGGCCAGAGCGTTTCTATAGTGCTTCTGCTGCCCCAGCACGTGGGACATGCACCCTTAGCATGCTGGGGTAAGCAGCAGTGGGGCAAGGCTGAGGCATGACCGGGACCTGGGCACAGGTTAACGGGGTGTGGGGTTTGGGGGGTGGGGTGTGCCACATGCCCGCATGTTGCGGCCGTGGCCCCCCTGCTCTCCCCCTCCCCCTCCCCCCCCCCGACATACAGCCCCTGGCGCTGGTAGAAGCACATGGATTTGGGGGTATTTTAAAGAGTGAATTTGGAATTTTTTTAATCGGAGAATTTGCAGTTTTTAAATAGGGACCACCAAGATTCCTGCTAGTGAGGCAAGTGGCAGAACCCAGGCAGAGGAGCCTGCTTGGGGCTGGCACCTGGGACCCAGCTGGAGGGCAAATGAGGTGGCTGACCTCCTGGCCATTCGGAGGCAGGAGGACATGCTTTGACAGTTCAAAGCAGGCCACCACACTGAGAGATTATAGCCAGGCCGCAGCCTCCACTGCCAGACTGCTGCAGTGGGTAGAGGGTGCAGGGACCTCTAGGTTAGGGCTGCTTCAGCAGTCCAGCTGGCACAAGGGGCTAGTGTCCCCAGATACCAATAGGCCAGGCCCCAGAAGCTCTTGCCTATTTGTAACACTCATACTGTGGGCCCTAAGGCCCACCTGGCTAACTAATAACCCTGTGTGGGGCTAATGAGCGAGTGGTACAACGAAATTCTTGGGACAGCTAATGGAAAAAACAGGATAGGAGTGTTGCGTGGGTCAGAGGGTCAAAATGTGAAAATGAGTGCGCTTCAGGGGGACACCGAGCAGAGCCCCCCAGGCCGCACCTCAAAGGCATCCAAGGAGCCGGTGGACGCTGCCTACTGATGCTCTGCCCAGAGAAACGTGCATGGACAAGTGAGAGGAAAGCAGCCCCGCAGTCTCTGGGCACTTTCCCGGCCAGAGCCTCCTTCCTGGACAAGTACAGGGCCCACTTGGCCCGGGCCAGCCGGAGGTTGACCAGGAGGTCCCGGGACTTTGTGGGGCTGCAGATGGGGTGACCAGAAACAAAAAGCGGGGGGTGAAATTCAGCCAGAACCTCAGGAGGAGGTTCTGGAGGTGGAGGGGTTGCAGCCTGGCGCACTCGAGGGTCACGTGTGCCAGGGTCTCCCTCTGCCCACAGAAGGGTCAGGAGACTGGGGTATCTATGAAGCTTGCCACATATATGCCTGTGGCGATGGCTCCATGGAGGAGCCACCAGCTGAGGTCCCCAGTGGCTCATAGGATGAGGGTGGAGTACAGACTCAGCCTTTGGGGTGCCACAAGCTCCTGAGAGCAAGTAGCTCTGAGCCGCTTGCCAGGGGAGCTTTTTATACTGCTGGGGCCTGCACAGGTGCTGGCTCCAGCCTCCAGCTGCCCCTGGCTGCAGATCCAGGAGGAACTGGGCAGGGTCGGTATGCCTCACGTGGCACAACTTGCCCCACACCAAAGTGCGTGTTCAGGCATGTGTGCTGAGGCAAAAATCCCCGGCACAAATTTGTGCCACTCTTATTTGAGCCGCTGAAAGCACACGTGCCTGCATGTGTGTGGATGTGCCCTCTGTCTGTTCAAAAAGGCTCCGCCTCTGTTTCTTCTTATCAGTGAAAAAATGCAGTAGGCACCTATTATACAGGGCAGCTCTTGCTCACAAGCATCTAGCCTTGTCATCAGGGAACCTCCATGTTCAGACTTGGTGGCTCTGCAAGGTGGAGGTAAATAGTCCCCTTATCCTGTGCCAGTATCCAGGGGAAGGCTGCTTAAGTTGGACAGGCTATCTCCCACAATGACAGCAGGAATTGCAACAGATTTGATGTCCACAGTGGTCACAGGGACAGAAGTGCCATTTCTCACTGCAGTGAGCAGAGCCAAGGTTCTGGCTGTCCTGGCACCACGGCCCTACCCAGACCTCCCATGTTCATGTTGGTAGGAGTCCAGATGCTCCCCCAGGCCCTGCAGTACCATGGAGAGGTACTGCCCCTAGTCATGCAGATCCGCCAGTAATCTCCCACCCATTGCCATGCATTGTGGCCTGGGGCAGCTGCCACCCCTCTGACAACACCCACCTGTTGTCCCCTAGTCAGCGCCAGTCAGACAGTAGGACTCCACAGAGGAGCGGCTACTTGTTGCTGTATGCCAAAGGGCATCATTCATGCTGTATTTCAGCTGCTGCAGCTCCAGCGTGACTGCACAGGCTCCTAGGGAAGGAGCTTCCCACATCTTGAAATCCTGCTGCCACTGCTGGGTGTGCAGTGTACCACTCCTGTCCTGTCAGCCATTGCCCAGCTGAGCACTGAGGTAGTGGAGAGAAACTGCTCCAAGGAAAGCTTGTGCATGAGTAACTGCTTCATTTCATCCTCCTTCTCCTCTGCCATCATTGCTGTGACACTGCCAGGGTTGTCTCCCAAGTCATCTGCATCCATCTACCAGCATGACTGCCAGCATGTGCAGATCAGTCTGTTGGCATTAATGCACATCAGCACAGTGCTCAGTGCTGTTTCATCCATGATTCCTGACAGCAGCGTGAAAATGTGGCTGGCTTGCAAGAGCTGAGGGAACAGTGGGATTTCATGGGACTTAGTTTGATCCAGACATTCACTGGCATTCTAGTGATACCCCTAAAATGCATTATAGTTTCTGCAGCTTTCATTGGTTAATTTATAAGGTGCAGCTCTACCCTGTCTTCTGTGCCCAAAATGTGCCATGAAAACAGCTCTACAACATACAGAGGTTGGTATTTGAACATTGTACTGCCTGATCTGTGCCCCCAAAGCTGCACACTCTTCCAAAAAGCATGGTGCTAGGTGAAGTAGCTTTAGCTCTATATGTGTATAATACAATATGGTAGAATAGTGATACACCACATTCCTAGAACGTAACGTGATCTTAAAATGAGCAGGTAGTGAATTGTGACAGCTACTGGAATTTCAGGTCTCTGTGCTATCCCTGGGCAAGTGTGGGGAGTGGGAATAAATGCTGATCTAGTTGTAGCATGTTATGGCCAAACAGTGTGTTGTACTGGCTCTAGGCAGAGCTGCTGACACTGTCCGCAAACATCAGCTGCTACTAAGCCAAGAAGAGAGTGCTTTCCCAGGACGCTAAGTGAAGGCAGGGAAGTTTAATTATCACTTGAACTCAAGGAACTAGCTTCAGAGGGGGAAGTTCATCCCTGTCCACTCAGGAAATCTTTCTTTGCAAGACAGCTCTTGCAGTATAAATTCTTTGTAAGACAGCACTTGCACCTTATAAATTCAGAGGAGGGCCGCCCGCTTGGTTGGAGGTCAGTAGGACAGGCCGTACGAGGAGAGGCTGAGGGACCTGAACCTGTTCAGCCTCAGCAAGCGGAGGCTGAGGGGGGATTTGGTGGCTGCCTACAAACTCATTAGGGGAGATCAGCAGCAAATAGGGAGGGCCCTATTCCCCCCAGCAGCACCTGGGGTGACCAGGAACAATGGCCAGAAGCTGCTGGAGAACAGGTTCAGGTTAGAGATTAGGAGGCACTATTTCACTGTTAGCGTGGCTAGGATCTGGAACCAACTTCCTAGGGAAGTGGTCCTCGCTCCTACCTTGGGTAAATTCAAAAAGAGGTTGGATGAACACCTGTCTGGGGTCGTGTGATCCCAGCGTGTGCTCCGGCCAGTGGCGGGGGGTCAGACTAGTTGATCTATTTAGGTCCCTTCGGACCCCAAACTGCTATGAAACTATGAAAGTAGGTCTTGGAACTCCGGAGGCTCGGCATTATTTGCATAGCGTGCGGGGTCTACTAAAAGCCGGATGCAATCCATAACATTGCTGGTTTGCATCTTGGCAGCTGGCACTTAGGCACTTGGGTATCTGCTTTCTGTGACTTGTACTGCTGGCCTGCACTCTTTCTGAGTGGATTTCCCCCCCTGTTGCAGCATAGCAGGGCCAGTACCAGCTTGTAAACTGCTCCCTGTGTTGTTCTAGTGTCTTCTTGATGTCTCCTAGCTAAGCACTAATCCAGCTGCTTCTGCAAAAGTGCAGTCAGTGCAGAGTGCTCTGGCTGCAGGGATGAAGCCTGACTGTCCCGACATGGGGATCTGGGGCTGGATGCTGTCCCTCATTCTGATGGTTCAAAAGAAACAGAAGTCCAGCTTGCCTGGTTCTGCGGGGCGGGGGCAGGCTGAATCTACCCTGCCAGAAAGCATGTGACAGGGAGCCACTCTCTCAGGAAATCCCTGTCTACTACTTGGAGATGCCCCGAGGGTCTCCCTCTTGGGGTGCAGGTGGCTAAAGGTGGCTTAATGTTCCTTTAGGCCTCTTTAGCTCTCCTTTCTCAGAGCTGTGCCTTATGAAGCAGGGCTGGGCTCCTGTCTCTGGCATCTAGGAGCGTATCTAATCTGTGTGTGGGAGCCATTGAGGAGCACTGTGTAGAGGCATGCTGCCAAAGAGATGGACAGCCTCTGGGGGAAAAAGCAATTGCACTGAAAAGGTCAGCTGCTGTCCAAACTGTTTCTGGACCAGTCTGTTCTCAGGGCTTCAGCCCTGAGTCTTGCCATTCTGCTCCTGAGGCAGATCTTTCACCTTTCCATCAGTACTGCGGGAGCCTGAGCAGAGAGGGGGAAGACAGGCAGCAGTGACCCTTCCAAAGCATCTGGTCCAAACGGAGCAGTTTGGCAACTGGTGTGAAAGCCGTTTTGGAAAATTAAGTTATCATCAAATACAGAAGTAATGTAAAAGCTTAACTGAGCAGCTCTGTAAACTTGTAATGTTTTCCAGAAGCTGCAGCCTTTATGACATGACTTATCAGCAGTCTCTGCTGGAAGCTTATTGCTGTACCACAGGGTCCCCCAAAGACGGGCAGCCTGCACAGTCTATAGTCTGTATTGACATCAGCCCAAGCCAGAGCCTGATGGAAGCTTGCTAATGGGAAGGACTGCAGCTCAGCTCACTCTTAACACCTGCAGCACAGGCATGTCATTTATTTGAGTTACATCGCTCCAAATTCATTCTACTGTTTCTTCTGCCAACCACCTTAATACCCAGCTTTGGCAAGTCCTGCTTCAGCCCCTGCTCTGCTGCCATTGTCCTCCTCTGTTGCAGCTATTGGCTCTTCTTCAGCCCTCCCACAACACAGAAGGGGGCTTTTTCCCCAAATCTCACTGCTTTTAAAGTAGCAGTACCAATTTCCTCCTCCTGAGGTCTGAGGAAAGTTCCCCTGTAATGCATCGACTTTGAAGGTTTTGTTCTCCTCAAGGAAATTCTACCAGGTCAGCCTCCATGTAAACCTGGAACTAAAGCTCTCTCTTAGTGGCATTGAAAAACTAGATACAGAGGATGGGTCATCATCAAGACCCTGGCTGGTGTCCAGCTGACATTGCACAAAATGCTTTCCATCCTTGTATTGTATTCTCCCCAGCAATATTCGCCAGAATAAATGTGCTACGGAGAGATGCAGCAGTGATCAAGGAATTAAAAAATACTGTCCTCTCCCTATTAGAAAAAAATGCCCTGCTAGAAGAAAACTGCTAGAGTTCTGGTCCAAGTATGAGAGCTGCAGTCTCTCTAGAGTGCAGGGACCTCCATGCCTTGGCTTTGGCACTTGTCTTCAGGATTTTATCACGTGTTGTCATGACTGCAGCTCAGGTGGTGACTGTACCTTGATAAGATAAAACCGTTGGCCTGTATCTCTGACCAAGATGCTGTGTGAGAACTCAGATTCTGGTGCTTTCTCTATGACACCCCTCTACAAAGACCAGTGTTGTTTCATCTTGTGCAGCTTTGCATCCTAGAGCTGACACAGCTGGAACAAAGCTGCCATCTGAGGGATCAGGTGGGAGCTGGGCCTGGCACCAGGCATCAGAAAGGTTTGTTCTAATGCTCAGGAGATGTGTGGAGGGCTCCTGGTCAGTTGGGAGATGGGACAGGTCCTGCTGGGGAGCATGAAGGACCGAGACAAAAACAGCACTGAGATCAGCCCTGTTCTCCCCAGTGGCTAGGAGGACAGAGTGTGTCGGAGCCCAAGAATTGCTCCAGGTATGAAGGGAACTTAGAAATGTGTGTGCTGCACCTGCTCTGTGCTGGCTTCAGCATGCCAGGGCTTTCACTAATGCTGCTGAAGCTGGTCAGAAAGCTGAGGGTGCCCATGGCTGGGGCATTTGCCTCCCTGTAGAAATCTGTTGGCTTTATGACCATGGCATCTAGCCAGGAAGCTGCAGCTTAATCTGCTCATTGCGTTTGAGAGAGTATGATGCAGTGGTTAGGAAGATTAATCTGAGGATTGGAATGATCTGTACAGGTCACCATAATGATAGACCTTTGCCGGGGGTGGAATTGGCAGCGGGCTGCGTGCGACCTTGTGGAAGATGGGAGAGGTTCTCCCAGCAGCCGTGTCACCTGAGATCCGGTGGGATGAGAGCGGTGCTGCAGAAGGGAGCTGTGACTTGGAAACTGCAAGAAAACCAAGTGGCACCCTTGCTTTCTCATCAAATTTCATCTGCTCTATGACAGCAGATCAGGGTTTCCTGACACAAATGATTAATCCTCTGTCCCTTCTGCTGCAGTCTGGATTAACCAAATGAAGCCCAGAAGTGTCATTTCAGTACTCTGCATCAGAGAAGGGAAACGTGCAGAATTACAGCCCGTGTGTTTTCTTGTTGACTAGAATTGATTAAAAAATCTGACTTTAAAAAAAAAAAAAAATCTTTAAACTGTGGCAGTTACCTGAAGAGTGACTTTAGTTATAATTTTGGTTTTCTGTCAGTTAGTAAAAGCTGTGTCTTTTGCTATCAATGGGCTTATGGGGTCAAGCACAGTTGGAGTCCTTTGTTCATCACAATTTACAGTACTGTATAGTCGTGTTTAAATATGTCTTCTTCCTTTCCCATCCCTGAAGGTTTATGATGAACTTAACCAAAGACACGGATATAGGGAAAAACAGTCTTACCCTTTACTGTACTTGAAAAGAAATCAACCCTGATTGAGGAATAGCTGAGGAATATCTAAATAGCTTGAGAAATTGAATCAAACTCCACTGCTTTTTTTTTTTTTTAAGTGATAAAGTATAAACAAGTGTCTAGGTTAGCACCTGTAGTCGCAGTGACGTGCAAGTGGGAGGCATGTTCATTTACACCAGAACCACAGACTCGCCTACTTACAACAGTGTAGTTAAGAGCACTATATTCAATATATGTGCACCATTCAGGAGATGATATGGAGCCCTTTGCAGAACATGCATTGTTCTAGATGTCTCTCATCTGTCATCTCATGGCATGCTTCTCCTCACCAACCAATGCTTTCTCTAACTGCAGTTGGAAGTATTTACGTGGGAGATCTTGCAGTGGAGAGCTGCTTTAAACTTCGCTCTCACCAGGAACCTCACCTCAGGTTTCATGATGTTCCAGGACTTTGACTAGAGCAGAGCATGAGACGTGTTTAGAGTACAAGGCTGGTTTCCCAAGCATAATTATAGATGAAGCACAGCCTAGGCCCTGTGGTTTATGGGGCTGGCTCTGCTTTCCAGTTCCTGCGTGCTGCCAGCTCAGGCGTCCTGCCTGTTCTGCCTGTCCTTACCTGTTGCTCTCCTGAGACCTGGGCATACTACCCTAAAGACCCCATAGGTTTGGCTCCCTGCAGCAGCAGCAGCTGGACTCCAGGCACCTGCATTTCTGCGACATGTGACTAACAGCCCCCTTAAAGCAAAGTTTTGTTTAGCCCGTGGTTGGAGCAAAGGCGTTTCAAACTGTAAACAAGCTGCGCACACAGCTACTCTCATCTAATCATATGCTGCAGTGCAGGGTGAGAGAGAGAGAGTTCTGAGTGACAAGAGCATTGCGGGAGCTTGTATTCCCCTAGCAGAGCCCAGCTCATCCTGGGCCTGTGGGATACTCGAGCCTTGTCTACATCAAGAGTGTTGTCGGGTTAGCTGGAGTAGAGCCTTCCTCATGCAGACGCGGTCTTTCATCTGAGAAGTGCTTCTGCCAGGCCCGCAGATTTTGCTTCACCCAGGAATGAGATGCAAAGCACTCTGTTGCTGCTATAGCTGTGTCCATGATGCTGCGTTTCCAGCATAGATGCTGAGGCAAAAATCCAGAGCCATCACCAGGCCAACAGCAACTTTTAAAAGACTTGAATACTGTCCCCCACCAAACCCAAACTGCCCTGCATCCCTTAAATGGGTGGTGCCTGCAAAAAATACCCTCTTCTCCTAAGAGGGCTCCCTTGAAAGTGTCCTCAGGAAACAAGGTGTGTTCCACAGTCTAGTAATTCAGTCCCATTCCTCCCTCCCCCAAAATAAAAGGACCTGCACCTTCTGGATACTGTCACCTCAGGAAAAAAAATCCTAAAATGTAACACAATTCATAATCACTATCCTCCTGGAAACAAAAGCACCCACATCCTTCATTAATCTCCTGCCCCTTGGGGGAAAAGAAGTGTTGCATGTCCCATGACTCCTGTTCTTCTAGAAATAAAATCTGCCTTCTCTCCCGGGAAGCAGATGTGCCCCACACCCTGTGAGTACTTGCCTCTCTGGAAATAAGATGTACCCTGTCTCCTGTAGCTCTGACTCTCCCCAAACTGCTGTCACTTCGTCACTCATGAGTCTGGCACACGGTTGTCAGCAACAGTTGCATCTTCAGTGTGGATGGGACCGAGGAGGCACCAAGGGCAGTACGTTGCAGGCGTATGGAAGGACCGGGGTTCTGCTCCAGCCCTCATTTGCAGGAAGGTGTACATCAGAACCAGTCCAGATGATGTACAGATGTCATTGAACCCAAGCACCACTTGTGTGCTGGAAGTTTGAGTCTTGCCCTTGGCTGTTGCTGGAGAATGTGAGTTCTGCACATCCTGTGCTCTCTGCCTGCATTTATGGGGTCAGTTTTGCTCTGAGAGCAGAGCTTCTGGTCAAATGGCTTCTATTTCAGTGTTCTCAGTTCCCAGGCATGCTCAGATTTTCTTTACTGCTGTTTTTATTTATGAGGCTTTAAACAGATGGGGGGTGAAAAACTGCAGTGAGTTTTGGGAGCAGAAAATTCTAACTGTCCGTTATCCACTGCACACAAAGCCTCTGTGTGTAGCCTAGACAAAGCTAGTACTGGTGTGATGTGAATCGATGCGTGTGTGCGCTGATGGGCAGGGCGCCAGGTTGCATCAGTGTGTGTGCGTGCGTGTCTCGGCGGTGCTGCTTAGTTACCTACAGCAAGCAGAGAGTGGCGTGCTTTCAGAGCTGCACAAAGCCCTCTGTTCAGCAGCGATCGTATCTGCAGCACCTTCCTCGACCCGAGCACTGCAGAATCGATTCTCACAACGGGGTCATCTCTGCTCTGCACGTGGGGAAGTCGATAGGTAGAGAGGACTGGTGAAGTGCCAGGACGGTGCTGAAGACCCGGGTAGAGCCGGCATCTCTTGGTGGTGGTTATTGCATGTGCTCAGGAGCCACCTGGGAGAGGCCACAGTCAGAGTTGGAAAGCAGTCGGCAGGGTCCTGCAGCAGTCCAGGGCAGTGGTTTCTCAGAGCAACGCGAACTCGTTTCCCACTGCTCTGCCTCTGGGTGATGCTCCCTGAGCGGGGGCAGCCCTTGGAGCTCTGCAAGATCTCAATAACAAGCTCCGGGAGACTGTGAGGAAAGTATTGCCAAACCTCCCTGCAAAATGCACAAAACGCCAGAGTCTCACCCAGGGGGAGCAGAATTGCTGGAGTGGGCGCTGCAGCCCTTCTCAGCGGGGCGCTGCGAGCTCCAGGCTCTGCCAGCCCCGGGGGCACTTTCCAGGTAGCTGCGGCTGCCCAGGCCTGGCTCCTGGAGTGGGGGGAAAACCCCTGGTGCCACGGGGCAGCCAGCCCCCACCCCTTCTGGCACCAGAATGAAATCCCGCTCCGCGGCTCGCACAGACCGGTGCCTGCCCTCTTTTTTCTTCGCGCGGGGGCGGGACTGGGAGCCTCCGGGTGGCTGTGGTTAGTGCCGTGTTCGGGATAGCTTGCGCCTCTCAAAAGCGATGTTCCAGAGCCCTCACCTGAGACCCAGTTACGCGGGTTTCCCAGCAGTCCTCACCTGGGAGTTCGGGAGGACGGAGAGGAAAGCAGATGGTGCGGAGGAAGAGAATAGCTTGTGGAGGTGGTGGTACAGCCACGGAGAGACCCTGGCTCTGCCAGGGACCGACTAGCTCCCAGGCTCTGAGGAGGCGGACGCTCTTCTCTTCGCGATGAGGATGCCAGTCCCCTCCCCTAGGCCCGGTTATCGCGGCCATCCCCTCTGCCCGCTCCTGCCCACCGTACTGGCTCAGCAGCTGCCTGGGCAAGGCTGCTCAGGAGCGCGAGGAGGGGAGCTCCTGCTCGGGGGCTGGCAGCACTGCCGACAAATAACGCGTCATCTTTCTGTGCTTAGGCCGTAGAGGATTTAAGACCAAGTTGGGAGCATTGGGTTATGGCCTGTGCCCGCCCTTCAGGAGGCCCGGCGGTCAGGTCAGCGCTGCGATGCCACCGGCAGCCATGGAGCTGACGAGCAGCTGGAGCCTTTGTTTCCAAAGGCTGCAGTGAAGAAGGGGCGCAGGGAGTCGGACCCTGGCGGGATGCTCGGGCCTGGGCAGACTGCCCCCGGCCCAGGAGGCAGGGTGGAGGGCTGGCCGGCCCCGTGCGCTTGTCATGGCAACAAAACGTTACCGGGAGTAAGATTAATCGGAGGTGGGAGGAAGGATCCTCCTGGGATACTCCAGAGGGCGGCGGGGAAATGAGGTCTGCCTCGTCTCTGCGCCCCCCCTTCTGCTTCCACAACTGAGCCAGCCACCACCTTTCACCCCAGTGGATGGTTGCCATAGCAATGAATTCAGGGTGGTGTCAGCCTGTGAATTGGTCAATAAGAGGGAGGCCTGGCTTGTTTTGTTCTCCTTTATTGGACTAGCGCGGCGACGCAGCCTTTCTCCCTGCAGAGGTTTTGCGGCACGTTGTGAATGGAGCCAGTATGTCTGTTTCTGGGAGCGGGAGGGTGCGTGTCGGTTCTGCAGCCGCTGGGCTCTGCTCGGTGCAAGCCCGAGCCGGCAAGGCAGGATCGGCACTGTCTGCGAGGGAGCCTGGCTCGGTCTGAAATCTGAAACGCTACCGTGGGGTTGCAGACCGCAGGAGAGCGGGGAGCCGCAGGAGGAGGGCCGGAGAGCACAGCGGTGGGGCAGGGCAGGCCTGTGCTGGGGTCTGCCCGCCACGGAAAGGCCAGCCCTGGCGGGTAGATGCAGGCCACTTGTGTCTTTTCCCAACAGGCCATTCATTTTCCTTTCTGTTACTGATTTCCAGCAGTGCCCGTTGGGTGCCACACGCAGCACAGACGTGTCCCCCGCTCTGGCGAGGTTACGTTCACAATCCGGATCGAGCGCACGCTCTCCGTGTGGTCCGGGACCGTGGCACAATACGGCTCCTGCCTGTCCGTGCTGCAAAGGTGGCCTGTGCTTCCGCTGTGGGAGGGCACTGCTGTATTTGAACCGGCTCCTGACGTTTTGGTACTGGTTTTCAGAGTGTAAAGAGCACCGTGTACTTGAGAGGGCATTGCTGGCGCTGGGTAGAGCCGTGCTTTGGTTACGTTGTGAAAGAGATGTGACTCTCAGTTTCCTGTCTCTTAGGTAGCTGGGCCAAACTCCGAGTCTGCTGCGGAGATGAGACGCTCTCCCGACATGTGAAGTAACCTCTGGTACAAAATCCCAGGAATACCTGTCCTACTCTGGCTTCGCTGCTAGCAACATATATGCTCAGTTTGTCACCATGATGGCCTGGGAAGCAAACAGCACCATGGACGTTCTCATGGGTTTCCTACCTCTGGTATTCCTGCAGATTTCCTCGCTCGTTGTCACCTCTCTCGCTGTTTGGTCTCCTGATTTATCCTGAGTCGAGCTCACACACCTCTTCTCATGACCCTGCCCGCTGTGCTGGCAGACTGACCTGTGCTAACCTGCCTTCCTGGTGCGGGAGGGTAGCAGCTTTCTCTCCCTCGCAGAGCGGTTACCATGCCTCTGGGAAACCTCCTTCCTGTCCTCTGGTTCCTGGGGGCAGCAGTTCCGGGGGGACTGCAGTATGTCACCTTTTCACACAACACCACCAAATTTCTGCACCTGACTATGGACTCGGAGACTGGGACCCTGTATTTGGGGGCCACAAACTTTCTTTTCCAGCTGATGTCTGACCTATCCTTGGAGAATACGGTTCAGATCGGACCTGTTTTAGACAGCAAGGATTGCCTGCCCCCGGTCGCAAAGCTGGAGTGCCCACAGGCGCACTCCACCGACAACCACAACAAGCTGTTGCTGGTGAACGCAGCACAAGGGGAGCTGATTGTCTGTGGCAGTGTGCACCAGGGGATCTGTGAGAAGAGGAGCCTCGCCTCCATCGACCAGGTTCTCTTTCGCCCAGAGAGCCCCGGAGACACGCAGTATGTGGCTGCCAATGACCCAAATATCACAACGGTGGGACTGGTGGGGTACTCAAAGGACAACGTGCCCCTGCTGTTTGTGGGGCGAGGCTACACCAGCCGAGGAGTCGGGGGGGGCATCCCTCCCATCACCACGCGAAACCTCCGGGCTCCTGGCGGGGATGTGCCTGGAGTTGACTCCCATTCCATCTTCTCCTACGAGGAAACAGCAAAGCTGGCCGTGGGACGGCTCTCGGAGTATAACCACCATTTCATTAAGGCCTTTGCCTACCGCACCAGCGTCTACTTCCTGTTTTACCGCCGGGACCTCAAGTCGCAGTCACGGGAGTACAGGACCTACATTTCACGGATCTGCCTGGACGACTCGCATTATTACTCCTATGTGGAGCTGCCACTGCTCTGCCGGGGTGCGGAGAACACTTACAGCCTCCTGCAAGCTGCCTACGTTGCCCAGCCAGGCAGCAGCCTGGCCAAGGGGAGACTCGGCACCCGGGGAGAGGTGCTTTTCGCCACCTTCTCTGCCTGGCAGGCTTCGTCAGGCAAACTGAGCGAGGAGTCTGCGCTCTGTGTCTACACCATGGAAGAGGTGGACCGCCTGACCACCTGGACTCGGGATGTCTGCTACACCAAGGATGGGAAGTCAGAGGAGGGGGATGAAGTGGCTTATATCGAATATGATGTCAGTTCCAACTGTGTCCAGCTACCAGCGGTAAGTGGCTGTCCTGGGCTTCTTGGGCGATTCCTTTTTGTAACGTGTTGACTTCATACCGCTCTGACAGTATAAACAGGCCTAAAAGCAAGTGCAGCTGCACTTTACTTCTCTTTCAGGGTGACATGTAAGGGTCTCGTGACGGGGAATGTGGGTCTGATGTGTGACTCTTGGGAGATGTGTAGTGGTTGTCTTCTGCGGGGGGTCTGTCTGCCCTTCCAGTGTAAGTCCCATTTTCCAGAAGTGTGTAATGAGCCCTGTTGTGGCTGAGTGCCGGCACCAGCCCCAGGGTCTAGAGGAGCTGGTGTCTGCCTGGAGCCTGCACACAGTGTGCAGCTCGTACTGTTGCTAGCGTGGGTGGAGGAACAGCCCACGCTTTCCAAATGCACATCGCCCTTCTGGCCTTCCTGCCGCTGCTGGCTGGTGCCCAGTGCTCCCCCTCCCCCCATCAGACTAAAGAACCGGGTTGCAGGCTGGCCTGTGGGATGCACGTGGAGGAGCCAGCCCCCGGGCCCTGCTGCCTGCCCAGCAGCAACCTTGGCACTTGAAAGTGGTGGTTGAAACATCTTGAATCGCAGGCTGCATGATATCTCCGCTCACCTCTAGCCTCTCGGACGGATCGAGGAAGTGCCTGCTTCTTCCACCTGGAGGCGGGCAGGGAGGCTGCCGCGCGTGTTACACTGGCTCCATATTTGGGCTAATGGGAACAGAGAGATCATTTAAATGCAAACCAGTCTCTGGCAGCAGTCCTCCCTTTCCACGTCATAGTCGCTAATCCAGGAGAATTTTCTGTTTGGAGAAAAGTTGTCCTGACACCATGGTCCATCGTTTTCTGAGCTCCTAAAAAAAGTGCGTGATCCGCTCTAGGCATCCCTTTGATTTCCATGGCAAGGGAGGAGTGGGATAGAGTCACTGCAGGGACGAGGCCAGTGAGTCGGTGGCCAGGAGGGCTCAGCCCTGATTTGGACAGGGCTATCCGTACGTGCTTTTGTCCTGTGATATCAGCAGATTTCTTCTAGCTTTAGGGGGTTTAGCTAACCAGGAGTGGACAACATCTCTTCTTGCGTGGTTGACTACCCAGGAGCCCCGTAGCAGCTGCAGAAAATGGTTGAGGTTTCCCCTCTACTCAGTATTGGCAAGTGCTCCAGCATGGTGTTAGGGACGCTGTGGAGCTGGAGCTCGTTTGCTTCACCAGGGTGCTAAAACCCGAAGCCCTTTCCACTTGTGATCAGTAAAGGTCATGGACATGCGGTGGCTCTGTAGCATCCTGGAGGCCTCAGGAGCCACTTTGGGAAATGGACTATTACTGCAGTCACTGGGGAGGCTTTAGGACGTCCACTGGAGAACCTGGGGCAGATGAGAAGGCCTGGGGCAGAGGCGGCAAGAGGTGTGGAAGACACTGGGAGCTGAGAAGCTAGGCACCTCTTGGTTTGTGGCCAGCCCTTCACCCAGCTTGTAAGGTCTCCTTCCCGCTCTCCTTGACCCCTGGCCTTCCTGTTCCACCTGCCAAAGGAAAGGAGCAGTGGCTGGAGTCACGCACACCTCAGTTGCCCCTGAAATCCAGCCCTTTTTCTATGTGCCCTTGTCAGGCTGAAGATGTGGAGCAGCAGCAGGAGATGAGTGACTCCAACCCCTGGCTTGGAAGGGGGTAAAACAAACAGCACAGAATCCTGTCTGGATTGGGCTGAACAGGGGAGGGGAAGGAGGGGTTCCCTGCCGCATAACTCCTGGAAAAGTATCCTCGGCTCCTTGCTGCATCACTTGGGCCTATTGTGCTGCAGAAGACATGGGGTCTTTTTAACAAGTGTATCCAATGGCCTGAGGATTTTTTAGCAAAGTTGGTCGTACACTATTGATTGCCACGAAGCGGTTGTCACTACAATTGCAGCTAACAGCATGTAAGCGTCTGTGCCAGCTCCAGCCTGCTCCATTCAGCATGTGAGTGGAAGCGGCTGTCAATGAACATTTTGTCCAGAGGCAGTTTCAGGCTCTGTCAGTTGAAATAGGGCAGCTCATGCATTATTTAAGAATAATGCTAATTTGTTTATATTTTTTTTCCTGCCTGCAAACCAGCTTGTGGATGGGGTTTATGCTGGAAACCATTTCCCTGCTTAGCAGTGGGCTCTATTTTTAGTATATAGGAGATGGACAAACATTAAACAGTTCTCAAACATTTCAGTGCTGTCTGTTCAGCTGTTTATTCTGTTTCCTGTACATGTCCTGGGAAAAGCCTCTTGTCCCCGGCAAGCTGCTGGAACATTCGGAAAGCCTCCAGGCTTCCTAAGGAGAGGTGGGTTTGGGGTTGGGGTACTGCAGATTCGGCTTCCCAGTGAAATCTTAGTAGTAACCTTGACTGTGCAAAGTCTGCTGGTCTCCCCTTCAGCAAAAGCACAAGCGAGTCAAAGAATTTGGGCATATTTAGGAGAAAATGGAAGGGACATAATAAAACGATCCAAAACGGTAAGTATAGAGCAGGGGTAGGCAACGTTTTTGGCCGAAGTGCGGAGAAAACCACAATGTCTACCTTGGAAGGTGTTGGAGTGCCGGCATGCCAGAAAAACAAAATGAGGCTGGGGCAGGGGGGGTGTACATGGCAGGACACACTGCATATTAGTATATCTAATAATCATAAATGTTGCCTTTGTTATTGTGTATTCCTTTTTTGTTGAGCATGTTGCAGTGAGAGAGAAAAGAGAGACAAATAAGAGAAAGAGGAGAGAGAGAACCAGGCACACGCACACGGAGAACCACGTGCACAAACGCAGAGAACCAGAACAGACACATGCACGCACACACATCCGGAACCAGACACGTGTGTGCGCACAGACGGACAGAACCAGGCCACGGCAGACCAACGCACAGACCCAGATGCGCGGGTGCATGGAGCCGGGCTCCTGGGCCACTGGACAGAGTCTGGCCCAGCAGTGCCCTGGTCCCTCCAGAGCCCCTGTGCTTCCCTGGGGAGCACAGCCCTCCCGCTGTCCGCTCTGAGGTGCGTGTGTAGTTGCCACCAGCATGGAGCTGATGCTGGAGCTGTGGAGCCCAGCACAACTGTTTGCAGCCTGCCCGCTGCCCACTGCAGATGCCCCAGGTTGGTTACAAACAGCTGCACTGGTCTCCGGAGCCCAGTCATCAGCTCTGCGCTGGCAGCGGGGAAGAGGCCGGGGTTGCACTGCCTCAGGCCCCTCCCCCACCGTCCGCTCCAAGGCTCACATACGCCTGCCAGTCTGGAGCCGATGCCGGAGCCCGGAGCAGATGTTTGCAGCCTCCTGGCTGCAGCCGGCCCGGGCTCTGGGTAGCTGCTGCCAACTACGGAGCCCAGTCTGCTTGCGGCAGGGCTTGCAGCTTCCCAGCCGCCTGCTGGGAGCAGCCCGGGCTTTGTGGCTGGCAGCAGCTGCCTGGAGCCCAGGCTGGTGGTGGTGTGCCGAGCAAAATGGCCTCACGTGCTGTGCTGGGCACATGTGCTGACCCCTGGTGTCGAGGAAAGGCAGAGTGGGAGTCCTGTCCCCTCTGTTCCCTAGTCCAAGAGGGGTTTGGCAGTGCAATCAGGTGTCACGTTCTAATTATGCAATACGTGAGAAACAACTTCCCAGGTCATGGGAAGTTCTTTCTCATGTATTGCATAATTGGACTGTGTAGTTCATTGGTATGAGATTTCATTGAGGCAAAGAACTTGGCAAGATTCAAGGAGAGAGCACTGAAGTGCTCAGACCACTTCGTATCAGTGCCTCCTTGTCCCCTGGTACTTCCCTGCCTGTCTGTGTCCATCCATCTCGCCCAATCTTACACTGCGTGTAGGTTGCCCACGCTTTGGGGCAGAGGGTATCTTGTTCTGTTTGCAAACACCTAACACAGTCGCGCCGTGGTGTGTGACCAGGGCTCCTGCTGCTCCAGTATCCCACGCAGACAGGATGGTAATGCCTGGGGAGTGCTGGTTTTGATGCTATTCTAAAGGCTGAGCTCCATTTTGCACATAGCAGGTGTTCTTAAACTCTGTATTTGTTTGGAAAGTGCTCAGTAGGTCCTTTCCACAGTTAGACTTGTTCTGTGAGAACAGATTGATTTCTGAGAACCTACATGCCAATCGCTTAATTAGTTTTGGAGTTAAATGTTAATAATAAAACGGGTCACTCAAGAAATGTAATATCTCTGTTGGTCTCCCCTTTGCTCCTAATGAGCTTAATTGTGAAATAACACGGACGCCTCAAACCACACATGGGGTGACATTAAGTGAAATCTTGTACCCAGACTCCATTACAACCTAGACACTAGGTTGTAATTTCCTAAGTTACTAACAGTTACACGAGAGAAGCAAGACTTTCTTAGGGCCATATCTTTTATTGGATCAGCTATGTAGTTGGGATAAAGTTAGAGAAGCTTTCAAATGCAAGGCGTTCTTTGTCAGGTCTGATCAGGAGGAGCCAGGCACAGCATAGTGAAAAACAGCAGTGGAAAGAAGTGAGAGAAATGCCCAGGGGAAGCAGATTCACAGCTAGCAGAAGAAAAGCAGCTGCTTACTGGGAAATCAAGGCCTTTCCAAAAGGAGGAGGGTCATTCTCTCTTTTCCTGTGTGGAAAGACGTCAGGAATCCAGTAAAATAGAGTGTGCCATGAAACCAATATCAGTGTTTAGCCCTTGGTTCTTAGTATCCCATCAGCTTATGGATTCTTGTTTCCAAGGTTGTTTTGTAAAGGTGTTGGGTAGATTTCCCTTGAGCACAAGGATAGTGCGGTCAGAGAGAGAGCGGTTGTTCTTTGAGACGTGCTCCGAATGGTGTGTGCATCTCCATCCTGTATTTATTACGTGAGAGTTCATTCTGGTGCATAGGTGCTGTTTAGTTTCACCCATGTAGTTGCCATGAGGGCATTTGGTGGTTGGATCGGGTATCTCACATTTGGAGACAGGCACAGACTCCTAGAAAGAAGGACCAGAAGGCACCTGTAAGATCACCAGGTCTGGTCCCCTGCCATGGGCAGGAGGTAAGCGGGCTCAAATGAGCTCAATGAGGTGCTTATCCAGCCTCCTTTTGAACACTGCCAGGGACGGTGACTGCACCACCTCTGCTGGAAGTGTGTTCCAGGTTCTGGTTAACCGTACGGAAGAGTGTTTCTTTATGTCCAGCCAAAACTTTTCCTCAACTAGTTTGTGTCTGTTGGACCATGTCCTCCCAGGGGGGGCTTTTCTGAAAGTTGCTCTCCTAGATCCTGGTGTTCTCCTGTGACATATTTGTAGGCAGCCATCAAGTCACCCCTCAGTCTTCTTTTACTCGGACTGAACAAACCCACATCCCGAAGTCTCTCCTCATAAGGCCCATCCCCCAGGCCCTTGACCATGTGGGTGACCCTTCTCTGCACCCTTTCGAGCTTGTCCACATCCTTCTTGAAGTGCAGTGCCCAAAACTAGGCACAGTACTCCAGCTGTGGCCTCACCAACACCGAATAGAGGGGGAAGAGCACCTCTCTGGATCTATTGGTGATGCATCTGCCCTGCAGCACTGCCCTTAACTCTGCCCTGCGGCACTGCTGAGGGGAAGCATAGGGCAAAATTTGATGCGTTTGACAACTTGGTGTGATGTAATTCTCCTGCCATGGCAGCTCCTGCTGCGCAGCACTGTGTGGAAGTGTCCATGGCGGACTGCAGCCAGCACCTTGGTCCATCTCTCAGGCAGTTACCTGACCCTGCTTGGGCAATGACAGCTGTTAGGATCCTTCTTCGGGGCTGTGAGACAAGGGGTCGTCCTCCCTGCGCTGCATTGCACAGTTCCTTTGAATCAGACAGGCCCAAGCCCATGCAAAACAATTGAAGACAGAAGTGGGGGATGCCTGTAGTGAAGACACAGGTCTGAGCACAACAGACCTGGTCTCTGCTGCAATAGAGCAGAAGTACTTGGGGGCTTCAGGCCCTTCTGAGTGAAAGGTGCCTTCCTCTGCCACTGCCTGACTGTCAGGTCACGGGTGGGGACAAGACTGATGTGCTTTCAGGGATCTGCAGGCTCAGCTTGTTTGGGGCACATGCTGCCATGGCTGGGTGGAAGGGGATAGGGAGAGCAAGCAGTCAATGCATGTAAAGGTCCTTGTTTCTTTTCCTCTGAAGGACACTCTGGATGCATACCCCTGTGGCTCAGACCACACACCCAGCCCCATGGCCAGCCGGTTGCCTCTGGAAGCAGCACCCATCCTGGAGAGGCCGGAGGCCCGCCTGACTGCTGTGGCTGTGAATGCAGAGGAAGGCCACACCATCGCTTTCCTAGGGGACAGTCGAGGACGACTTCACAAGGTAGGAGCTGCCTGGGACGAGCAAAGGGAGAATAGGGCTGTGGGAAGGTCCAGGAGAGGGAAGATGGCATCTGCCTGGGAAGCTTCCCTGCAGCAAGGCTCCTCTCCTTCTGTGTGGGAGGAAGGGTGCATTTGCGGTGCTCGTGGAGGAGCCAGGACTCGGATTTTGATGTTAGCTTTTCCCCTGTCTCTGCAGGAGGCACAATGCTTCACCCTGTGCCTCAGTTTCCCTTTCAATGAACTGCACACAGTCGGGCTGATGCACCTCTCTGGGGCTTGGGAAGGATGCAGACAACCACCATTCCCAAAGCAGAGGGAAATGAGCTGTGCTGACCAGCTGTCATGCTCCCACCACCCCACAGGCTGTTATCGCAGCAGGCTGAGATGCACTCTCATGCCCCAAGAGCATGCCACTTTTGCAGTACGGCAGCCCCACCTGGCGGCCCGTTGCCACAACGGCCATGCTGTCATTAGGAACCAGCAAAGCGATTTGTGCAAAACCCTTTTCCAGTTACTGCCCTCCCTTAGCCAGCGCTGGGGCTGCTCTGCTTGGCTCTGCAGACAGTGCTAGGCCTTTCCCCACTCATTCCCTGCCTTGGCTCCCTCTTGCTCCTCCTTCAAGAGCCATAATCTCCAAGTCTCATGCCAAGGGGCTGGCTTGTCCCTGACTGGGCTTCGTGCCACCCCCGCCCCCACCAGACACAGCCTCTTCTGAAGAGTCTTGTGGACTCAGCACAGGTCAAGTCACAGTTTTATCCGGGAGGTGGAATTCTTACCTGCTCATCCCGTTCACCGATCTCCCTCCCGTTCTTCGGGCCTTGCATTCACTTACCAATTCTGCCGCCTGTTTTCTCCTCATCTCTGCCTGCTCTGCCCACCAGCCCCAGCCTACCTGCAGGCCTGCACCCTTGCCTCTCTCACCTGTCTGTTCATCCACTCCCCTGGCTTCCTGCTGGCTCCCCATTATTTATTTTCTTTTCAAGCACCTAGGGGCACTGGTCGAGCTTTGGGACCCCCTTTGACAGGGCAGCACCATTCTGCAGGAAAGCGGCAGCCTCTTCCACAGCGTGTGTGCTGTCTAGGTCATGACAAAATGCAATGGGGAGAACAGACAGAGAGCTGCCCACACGCCCACCCTGTCACTCGTAGCATCTCCCTTTTTCCTGCCTGTCTCCTCAGATCCTGTCTCTTGCAGGTCTACCTCGGTGCAACGGGTGATGCCAGTATATACGCCTCTCTAGTCATCCAGTTAAACAGCGCTGTGAGCGGAGACCTGCTGTTTGACCAGGCACAGCAGCACCTCTACGTCATGACCCAGTCAATGGTGAGAGCAAATGAACCCCCTGCAGCAAAGGGTGGCAGCAGCCAACACTAAGCGCTGGGACGGGACCGGCCATTTAGGCAACCATTTCTGAAAATTTGTTTCCTTTTTTCATCTCCAGCGCTTGTGGGAGTTGAGAGGAAGTTCAGAGGGCATCAGCATAGGGGGGTGCTTTTGAGAGAGCAGAAGAAACCAGAAGGCCTGGCTCTGCTGATCCTGAGCTAAGGTTGCCCTAAAGTAATTTTTCTTTCTCTGGCAGGTGGCAAGGGTTCCCCTCTTTGAATGTTCACGGCACTTGAGCTGTGCCTCATGTTTGGCACTGCGAGATCCGTACTGTGGCTGGTGTGTTCTTCAAGGACGGTAAGATCTTTGGTGACAAAACAGCTGTTCAGCCTTGTTCTCTCCTGTTATTGCAGTCAGCTTTGCTGGAAAACTGCAGGAAGACACAGTACTTTGGTGTGTTTATAAGGCCTTAGGCACTAGGGATTCAGACTGTTTTGAGGTGCGGTGTATGATACAAGTGTCCTCCTTGCTACAGCATGAAACCTTTTCTATCAGCCATCTCCTCTCCACTGCTGCTGCTCCTCTTCTCCTTCAGCCTTTGACACTCTTCTCCATGCCTGGCAGGCCCAGCTCCGACGGGGCTGAGAACTCCAGCTCCCACCAAACACGGTTCCATTCCCACTCACCTGACGCGTCCCTCTCTCTCCCTGTGGAACTTGATGGGGTTCCAGTCACAGCCCTGCGCTCTACTCCTTATCCCTTCTTGCTCACAGGCTTCATTGCTACACAGTTAGCAGGGCTACCCCAGGTGACGCCACGGTAAACTGTAAATAGAATTTGCAGAATGGGGTTGTATGCTATCTGATGTGCACCCGTCCATGCCCATGACTGCACATTCCTGTAGCACAGCTGGGGCAGTTGAGGTGACCTCAGGCCCCTGCTTGCTGTCACTCCTGTAGCTAGTGTGTCAGGTTCCCTCACCCCTCCTGCTCAGGAGAGTCCTGTGTTGAAGACAAAGAATGCGCCCCCTCCTCTGTGATGTAGAGCACTGATGGTTTCCTTGCTGTTTCTCTTCAGCTGCAGCCGCCGCTCTGAGTGCCTGAGATCTAGAGTGAGTGACCAGTGGCTCTGGAGCTTCAATTCTACACAGCAGTGCTTGTCTGTCCAGTCGCTAAGTCCAGCTAACATCAGCAGAGAAGAAAAGAGAAATGTGAGCAATAGCTTTCTGCCTGGAGAGCTTCTGTGGTAGCAATGGGGTCTTCTCCCCGCTCTGCATTTGCAGGTGGAGAGCCAACTTTGGTTCTGATGTAAGCCAGCCCATCTCCTGCTGCCTCCCCTGGCACCTGAGGCACCAAACCTTGGGATTTGTCCCATGCCTGCCCTACACTGGGTGCTTGTGTGTCAGACGGCCCCTGGAGGGGTGGAATCCTTGTGGCCTCATGCAGTCAGATGTATACCCGCGTGATAATATGGGAATGATGCATCTTTGAGGTGTTTTACTTGCCTTTTGGCTGCTAATGCAGAACCTCTCCTTGGCTTGGCATGGGGCAGCATGCCCCTGCCCCAGGTTGCACCGCACCAGTTATTAAAAGGATTTCAGCATAGTGACAGAAAGTTGTAATCATCAGCTTAATGCCCAACAGCTGCCAGAAAGCCACCAGGACATGGCAGTACCTCCATGATGAGAATTGTGGTGTGCCCAGAGCTGGTGAGACTCTCATTCACATCTAGAGAGCTGAGAGCATAGGTCTAAGTATGTGCTGGCCTACAAGGGGCATTAAGGAATAGGACGGGGAAGCAGGGCTGAAGATGCTCGATACTGCAGGGAGGGAATCTCTTGTGGCTGAGCAGACCAACACCAAGTTTGTGGGGCTCTTACCACATGAGATGAGGGAAATGCAGCGGTGTTAGCTGAAGGAGTGCACCTTACTCTGTGTCCAATGACTGACTGGCTGATTCTGGTTTGGCAGATATTCCTGACTATCCCGGACCTGCCCTCCCTGCGCGAGGAACAATCCTACTCATGTTACTTTGAGGACTATGAGAGTCCAGCAGCGCTGATAGAGTCAGGCATTGTGTGTCCCTCACCTGACCCCAGCCAGGCACCGACTCTGCAAACAGGAACAGGTCAGTGAAATGCTGCCCATAGAAGACATGTAAGGAAACAGAAGACTCAGTTCAGCAAGGGAATAACTGCTTGAAACATGAGAGCTTCTCAGGGTGGTTACAGCCTTTTTTCCTCCATGCTGGCACCTTTCCACAGTCCTGTCACACCTACCCACCACATGCCTGTGCCATTCCAGCTTCCCAGACAGTTGGTAGCTGGGAGATCAGGGAAGTGAGAAGCAGAATCTGATTGAGTGGTTTCCTGTGCTCCTGAGTGTGACTCTGAATGTGCCTGGGATTAGGAGTGAGCTGACTGCTCCCATCTCATTTGTCCTGAGGGCACCTTGAGCACACTGAAAAGTTATGGAGGGAGAGAAAACACTTAGAAACACATGGGGGTTGGAAGAGACAAAAAGCAGCTGTTCTCCCTCTGCCTTATGGCTTTTTCAAACATTCAGAACCTTATAACCCGCTCTTAATTTCCTTTCCCCGGTTAACCGTAGTGAGTTCTCTTAACCTTTCCTTCTGGAGCTGAGATAACTGGGTACGTTTAGCTTCCCCTCTGTGAAGTGTACCACGTACACCTGTCTGTCTAAGAACATTGCAGCATGGGTACCTATCGCAGCTCCAGGACCAGACATCATTTTTATTATCATTTTCAGACCACATAACCATCAAGCTAGTGGTGCGCTTCCATGATACCTTCATTGTGTCAGTGGACTTCTCCTTCTACGACTGTGCTGCTGTAGCTCTGATGTGGCAGTCAGCACCGTGAGTACATACATAGTGGTTCCCTGTGTGCAGCTATCCTAGGGTTTGCCCATTCTCATCTCCCTCCTGGACCTCCTCAGTGGCCATTCTTGTTTCATTTCAGGTGCCAGAAATGTGTGAGCAGTTGCTGGGGATGTAACTGGTGCATCCGGCAACACCTCTGCACCCACAAAGCCACCTGTGAAGAAGGAACCATTATCTACAATGAGAGGGTGTGTTTCCAGCTCTGTCCTGTCTGCAGAGGACTCCACTGGACTCCGGCAGGGCTGGAACTCTGTTAAGATCAAGATAACAGCCAGCTGAGTGCCCAGGGGAGGCTCCAAGCTCTCAGAGGGCTGGCTGCCTCGTAGCCATGGCAGATGGGGGCTCTGCATGGGTGAAGAAGGGGTTGTCAGGTGCAGGGAGATGCAAGTCAGGCCTCTTGTTCAGGCAAGTCAGTGTTGCCCTGCCTGCCTGTCTGATGTCAGCTGTCTAGGGAGGCTCAAGCAGAGAACCAGTTTTGGAGAGGGAGGTGTGGGAGATGACGGGCATAGCTTAAGGTGTCAGGTTGATGCACCTGAGAGGCCAAGGGCGATGGGGAGTGACAAGTGCCTCTCTGGGGTGTGGTGAGGAAGCCGCATGAGCGAAGAGGCCGATGGCCGGGCTGACCCTTTGCGCTCCGGGTCCTCAGCCCGAAGGCCCCCAGAAGGTGCAGAGCCGTGGCCTTCGTCCCCTGGCTCGGGAGAGCCAGGGCAGGCTTCCCGGGGGATGTGGGGCCAGCCCGCCCTTGTTTTCACGTATGTTTTCTCTCCTGTGTTGCTGCCCTTGTGTGTGTGCTGTGACACTCTCTCTGTCTCTCTCCCCTCTCGTTGGCTCTTTCCAGGCACAGATTCCAACCTCAAGTCCATTTCCTTCTTCAGCCGCTCCCAGCACCATGTCCTCCACCCACACCCTGGCGGAGGCCATTGAACCTGTCACTTCCCCACCTCCTACAGTGGTTACCACCATGCCCACCACCAAGCCCGCCCCCACCACTCTGCCTGCCATCCCTAACCCAACCAGTGAGCCCACAGGGACCTTTGGCCACCCGAGCTCAGCACCTCCGATTACCGTCCTCCCCACTTCTCTTAAGATGGCCACAGAATCCACAGTGCCGCCCTCGACAGATGCACCCACTGCCATCGGCCTCACCACAGAGCTGCCTGTGGAGTCTGCCGCTACCAGCCCAGCAGAGCCTGCGGAGCAGACCGCTTTGCCCTCCCCTGCACCAGCCACAGTCCCGGAAGAGCTGTACACAGACCCACCCACCACCGCTGCCGTCAGCACTCTTTTGCCTGCTGCGGCAGCTGTGACCCCTTCCTCTGATGTCACTGGTTCCCCCTGGCCTCCCACTTCTCTCCCAGGTGCTGAGGCATCCACATCTGCTGTCCCCTCTCCTCTCACCCCCAACCAGACGTCAGGTGCCCCCACTTCCTCTGCTGATTTCCCAGGAGATCTAGAGACTGAACTGCCCGCCTCTGAGGTTCCCTCTTCAGTTCTTCCAGACGGGCTGCTTGGAGAAGGCACGGAGCTGAAGGATGCAGAGGACTGGATGGATCCGCTGCAGACAGAGAATGATACGTCGCCCTTCTCTGCTTCCACTCTTCTCTCAGGCGACGGAGACTCATCAGAGAGGGATGCACCTGACTTCCCCAGGATTCTGCACCCTGGCCTTGATTACCAGTACGACGTCCCTGGGTTCTTGGACGTGGTGAGTCCCTGAAGCTGCTCTCAGACCCCGGAGTGCTGCAACCTTTCGTGGGACACAGGGACAGTTTACAGAATTGGGAGGCCCTGCAGCCCACAGAGGAAGGTGTCTCCTGACAGGGCAGAGGAGCTGGAGCGTGGCAAAGTGTCCAGAGCACGTGGTGGCAGCCTCAGCAGGGACAGGGCCCTTGTGCTCCAGTGGCGTTTAGCTGGAGTCTGAGTCTCCTGGAAGCTGCACAGTGCTCCCTGGGCATGCAAGTGTCTGTGCTCTCCTGGGCGCATACACTGCTGTCCATAGCTTGTTAGGGGAGCCCCACTTCCTGCCCTGAGTGGAGACTTCACCTGGGCAGTTGTAGCGCTGGCTGTGAGGAAGCGTGCCTTTCTCCATGCATGTCTGTTTTCCAGAATGAAGAGCTCAGCTGGGGTCCCAGAGCCTGTCCCTGTGTTCAGGGCATTCAGGGATCCTCTCTGTTTCCAGTCAACGTAGAGCGGAAGATAACCCTGCTGGGGAGAAACTTCCATCTGTATGAGGTGTGTGATGGATATTTCCCATCAGTGCGGGGAAGACTTCAGGTGTGCCCAGAGCAGGGCACCTGGATCTCTGTGTGTGTTTTGGGACACAGAGGCGCCAGCAAAGCTGAGGCACTGCCTTGCGCAGGGTTGCAGGCTCCTGGAGTGTTTTGAGCCTCCTCCCTGAGATGGGAGCTGGAGGGGAGGCTGGGCTGCAGGGCAGTGGCAAGTATTCTGTGGGCAGGTGCAGCCGTGGGAGCAGGCACTGGTGACATCCTGTGTATCTTCCTGGCTGCAGGATCAGCAGTGGGATTATGAGTGTGTCCTTGTTCTGGAGGGCCGGACCATGGCAATGGATGCTTATGTGGAATGGGAGGAAGCAAACCCATCGCTCTGCTATATCACATGCCAGCTCGACCCGGTAGGTGTCTGGAACGGCAGACCTGTCCCAGACGTTACGCTGACACAGTCTTCTCCAGGTCCAGCTAGGGAGGAGTTTTAAAGTTGCTAGGATTGCAAGCTCTGTGGAGCCTTTAGTGATGTGCTAGGGCCCAATGCATGGGGACTTGGCCCATGACACCGCTGCCCAACACATAATGACGACTGATTCATCAGTGGGAAGAAGCTTAGTGTGATCTGTGCCTTGGCCTGGTGGTACAGCGAGGCCAGCCTGCCATGTTTCACACTACTGTCCCACTCTGGCACACAATGTGGTGCCCAGCATGAATGCCGCATGTCCCCGGAGGCTGGGGGGGCATGGCGACCACCTGCAGGCAGCGGTGACAGTGTTGGCAGCAGGGGCATGGTGGCAGCGAGCGGGGAGCCTCCCGCAGGCAGCCGTGGCTGTGTCGGCAGCGGGGGTGGCGAGCACTGACTAGTGGTGAGTGACACCCCCACCCCCGCAGACGCCGCCGGCAGTGTCAGTGCAAGGGGCGTGTGGGGGCATGTGAGCAGCAACTGCCTGCAGGCATGAGTAGCACTTTTCACAGGGGGTGCACCGCCAATCTCAGGGGGTGCTTGTGCACCCCCCACATGTCGCCAATGGTGCCCACACTCCTTCATCCAAGCCTCTGCCTTTCCTGCTAGCAGCAGTGCTGTTCACCCACACGTGGGCTCTTCCATTGCTGGTGGAAAACCCTCTTAGAGAACACCAGAAAGACAGGAAGCCAGACACAAGCAGGAGGCCTGAAAAATTAACATCCCAGTCTGCTGATAGCACTGGGAATGTGGGTAATATCAAGGTCTTAGACCTGGCCTCTGTGGAAGGAGGCAAAAGAACACAAGCCCAGGAAGAGTGACTGGCTTCTGCTTGTGCGGGCTGCGTGGCTCCTCTTTTCAGGCTACTATTGTGGAGTGGAGATGTACACGAGACACTGCCGTTTATCCAGCTGCTATGCTAGTGTCTCCATTGGTCCCTTTGATCCCCTAATACCCTTATCTCTTTGCAGTATAGTTACACAGCACCTCAGCTTGAATTCAGTGCTTTGCTGTTTGTGCAGAGGCAGCAACATCTCCGAGTGGACAGCGCAGCAGATCTCCATGGTATGGCAGCAATGCCTCCCCAGCCAAAGAGAGTTTGGGCAATGGGCCAGGGATAGCAGGGAAACCTTAAATGGGGGTGGCTTGCATTCAGGGTGTCTAGTACCAAGCTCCTGCTGAAGAAATCAGCAGAACCACTGTGCCTGGATGTTGATGGACTCTGCATCACAGCGACAGTGATGTAAGGGGTCAGAGAAGTCAGGTGGCTGGGGTCACTCTGTGCCTTGATGGGGTGTCCACTGACAGCCTTCTGCATTGCACCTCTGCAGTGACACTCTATAACTGCTCTGTGGGACACGCCGACTGCAGCCGCTGCCAGACGGCTGACCCCAAGTACAGCTGTGTGTGGTGTGGTGGGGAGCAGCCCAGCTGCATCTTCCGGGAGTCTTGCAGGGAAGAGGTAGAAGACTTATGTCCGGCACCCCTCATTCACTCAGTGAGTAACCCCTGCTCAGTAGTGTGTGGCTCTGCAGGGCCAAGGAGGGTCTGTCCCATCCTGCAGGTGGGGGCCTGACTTTGGTGAACTTGCTTCTGCACAAA
Organism: Alligator mississippiensis; assembly: GCF_030867095.1. Taxonomy (NCBI): domain Eukaryota; kingdom Metazoa; phylum Chordata; order Crocodylia; family Alligatoridae; genus Alligator; species Alligator mississippiensis. The sequence goes on from NC_081835.1 coordinate 279,969, forward strand.
ACAGCTCAGAAATCCTGCTGGCAGTTTAGGTGGCACTTGCTCCTCCTCTCCCTCTCCTCCTCTTTTCCTGTCCAGCACTGAAAGCTGGACTCGGAGCAATAGGGAGTCACCTGGCCGAGGGAGGTGTGCAGCTCGGGTTACTTGGAACAAACATGCAGGAGGCAGCTGGACTTGGGAACTGGGCGGGGGTCCACAGGTGCAGTCCCAAGATAGTGGTTGGTATAGGCTTGACCAGGCTTGCCGAGTCTTCTTCCTTTAAGCATAAAATACCAGCTTTTGCTAATTGCCAGATAGCAAGTGCCTGTCACACTGAGTACTCATCACAGTCACCTGGCCTCCCACTGGCAGTGCACTGCACCCAGGTGTTGCATCTTCACTGTATTTAGCCTAAAAGGTCTGTGGGCTCTGGGCTGTCTTGTGAATACCTTTGAGCAGCTGCTGGTGTCCGTGGGCACAGGTGCTGAGGAGGACTTCTGCACTCTGTGCAATATCAGTAATACGTAGGGTGTTGGGGTGTGTGGTCACCTCCCTGTGTCCCTTGAGGGGTCTGTGCATCAGTGAGCAGATGAGGATAAGGAGCCACGGCTGCCTTGGGGGATGCTCACTGGGACTATTCCACCAGTAAAGGTTTGGGGATGGGAGGGAGGCGGAAGGGAGAATGTCCTGGTGTCCTCGTCTCTGACCCTTCCTGTTCCTGGAACAGCCCAGCATGAGTCCTGGCCAGCAACAGTCCTGTGCACCAGGCCAGGAAGGGGCAGAAGGCGGCCATCCAGGGGCCCTGCACTGTGTTTGCCAGTACGGCTGTGTGAGGCCTGCAGTGCTAGTGCACTGACACCTTGGTGGATACCTCTGCAGGTTTATCCTCTGTCTGGTCCAGTAGAGGGCGGCACCCGAATCACCATCGCGGGCTCAAACCTCGGCCGGAAGCATCAGGACATTGCAGAGACTGTCACCGTGGCAGGAATTCCCTGTACTGTGGATGCTCTACAGTATGAAATTTCCAGCAGGTTGAGTATCTGTGACACGTGCCTGGGGAGCAAATTCCTCTGCTGGGTTCCCCTGGCTGCTGACACCGGGATGGGCCGTTTCCCACCCTGCCTCCCTGGGCAGCCTGCTCCCAGGATCAGGTTCTGCACTGCAACAGGAGCCTCAAGGCCTGTAGGAGCTGGTGGTAATGAGGAGGAAGGGAAGCAAGAGCCATGCTTAGGCTGGAGGCTACAGTAAAAAAGAGACCCTTGGTCAACATTCATTGGGTGCTCAGAAGGGGCATCCCAAGACCCAGGTGTGTGCCTGGGCATTATGGGCAGGTGAGAGGAGGGCAAAGCCCTACATCATGAGGTGCAGCACAGAACAGGGTGCAGGGAGGAAGGAATGGGCAGGCGCAGCAGAAGAGAGGGAAACGGGAACACGTGGGCCCTAGGGATAGGAACTGGACAGAGGGGTGTGGAGTACAGAGCAAAGTGAAGATGTGAACGGCCTCTGATCATGGAAACCGACCCAGCCTGGTTTCTTTGTGCTCTCCAACGGTTTGGCCCCTCGTCTACCTTGCCTGGCAGCTGGATGCAAGCTCCCTGGCAGACGCCAGCTGGCTGATCCGCGTTGTGCTGGCCCACGTGGCCCCCCAGGCAGTGGGGGGATGGCGGTGGTGCAGGAAATCTACATTTGCATCCAGCTGTGGGAGCCAGTTTCTAGGGGAGATTGGCTGGGTTGGGGGTCAGACACCTTTAAGAACCACTACAGAAACCTTCCTGCCCAAGGAAGCTTTTCCCTTGCCAGCCAGTGATGTTGGCAGCATCACCCAGCCTCCCTCCCCTAACACAGCTCCTGCCTGGCCCATAGCAGCACCAAGCCCTGAGCTTGGCCTCGCTAATCTGCTGCCAGCCCCGAGGCAGTTCCAGACACACTGGCATTGCTGGGTCCCTCCTACATTTGCATGTCAGCGGGCTCCCACCCCCCAAGATGACTCTTCTACTGAGCACAGTGCTGGAGACCGACCAGTGGGAGCTCAGTTGTTCAGCGGGACCTAAAGCACCGCGTCGTGCAGATTGTCCCTCGCGCCCACGGTGATGCCGTTCTCTGATTGCCCACAGTATTGTGTGCACCACTGGCAGCAGCTGGACAGAGAGGGCTGGGCATGTGGCAGTGGAAGTGCCGGGAGGAGGACACGGAGTTTCGGGGCACGTTTTCACCTACCAGGTAACGTGGCCACTGGTTTGAGCACCTCTCAGACCTGTCCTGGTCACAGGCGCTGTGGGGGAGGGGATGGTGCCTGTCGCTGGAATCGAGTCTTTCTGAGCTCAGAGAAGCCAGGTAGAGCATGAACAGAGCTCGTCCTGTTGCAGAGGAGTTTGATCCAGGCAGGAGTGCGTGCTAACAGGGTGAACAGAGGAGGTATAACAATCACAAGGCTCATCTGTGAGCGGTGCATGTGAGCCTCTGTCTGCTGTTCCCGAGAGCTTATAAAGTCAAGTCTCAGGTAGGGATGTGCATGTAGCTGGCTGCAGGGCAGGGTGTCGCCATGCATGTGGTGCTCCACAGTAACTGTCCACATGCACACTCCCCCTGCGGTGCGGGGAAGCCGGCCCCAGCCCTCTGCCCTGAGAGTTAAGCTCCCAGTTCAGCTTTCACTTCCTGTAGGGCAGAAGCGGGCATGCAGCCTGTTACTGTGGGGCTGCGGCTGCCCGGTAGATCCCCACTGCCTTGCCCTCTCCACCAGACTCTTGCCTGGACTGATGTTTGCTCAGTTTTCCTCATTCCTCCTTTTGCTTTTCTCTCACTCAGAATCCAGAGCTGAGGTCCATTGTCCCCGCTCGAGGCCCTAAAGCCGGAGGAACCTGCCTCACTCTGCTGGGCTCCAAGCTGGTGACTGGGCGCCCCAGCGAGATCAGCGTTCTGGTCGGAGACCTCCCCTGCCACATGTGAGAACTGTGCATCCTGTGGCTGTACCTGCTCGCAAGCTGCCCACGGCAGAGCGATGTCTGGGACCATCGCTGTCTGCCTTAGTCCTTACCTGGGGCTGCTGGGATGCCTCCGTCTTCCTGGACTCCAGGGAATTGTGCTGTTAGAGGGGTTGGGGGATGACTGCCACCATGTTGCCACCCCTTGCCTTTCCCCTTCCCAGGTGTCCTGCTTGGCCCTGGCCACTATGGTTTTCAGACAGAAAAGGTGTATTGAGAAGACTCGGGACCATGAGTCCTCTCAGCCGACCCCAGGTGGATGAGCGAAGATAGGCAATCCCAACAGCCGAGGTGTAGCCAGATCCGGGTGCCATAGGCCATGGCTGGATGGTGGAGGGGAGCATGCCCAGCGTGCTCTGCAGGATCCTGCTGTTCTCTCCTCGCCACCTGGAGCAAGTGGCGCCGCACCGGCACTGTGCGCAGGCAGGGGCAGTAGTGAGGCATATCTCTGGCTTCTCACTGGAAACCCTTCCACTCGTTCACTGTAGAGCAGTTCTGGCTCACCCAGAAACATGACTTGAATCCTGGGAGGGTGGCGGAGGGGGTTCAGGGACTCCAGGATGGAGGGCTTCTGCCTTGGGGAAAAGCTGGGAGCCCTCATTGCTCTCGTAGCAGAAGAAGGGGCAGCATCACAGCGGGTGCTTTGCAACAGCTGCCGGACCTATGACTCCTCTCCCTGTGTGTCCCGTAGCCTCGGCGAGATGCAGGAGAGTCAGCTGAAGTGTCAGACAAGTCCCAGCAATGTGTCCACACAGCTGCCGATAACTGTCAAGTATGGAGACAGGGAGCGGAGGCTGGAAGGCTCCCTTTTCACTTACACTCTGGACCCCAACATCACCTTTGCAGAGCCGCCCAAAAGCTTCCTCAGGTACCAAGCCCCCCCACCCCCTCCCCCCCGTCCCCTGCAGAGGCACGCTCTTCCCCAGCTCCAAGGCATCAGCAGCTGCACAGACACCCCAGCGACAGGGTACCAGGCACTGACAGTGTCTGTACGCCAGTTGTGTATAGACCTCAGAGTCTGAGTGTCCAGTGGAAACAAGGCTAGGCTATGCACGAGGCCTCAGACAGGGAGGCCGGCCTTCATGGGGAGGTGTGTTGCTGAGCCCAAGTACCCCAGGTGGTGGGTGACAGACGGTGATGTCCCTGCTCCTGCGTTCCAGTGGAGGGAGAGTGATTCGAGCTCATGGACGGGACCTGGACGTTGTGCAAAGACCTAAGATCCGGGTGACAGTTTCACCACCCGAGCGCCGCCGCCGCGGGCTGGGGAGGTGGCGTCGCATCGTCCCAGAGGCTGAGTGCCCAGAGAGCGCCCTGTGTAGCATCCAGCAGGTAACAGCTGATTGGAGGCCGGAGGCCTCAGCCGTGACTGCTGGCTGGGTAGAAGGGGCTCCGGGGCCCCTAGCTGTGTCCTGCTCGGCTCTTGTAGAGCCAGTCTCTTAAACACTGAGCACGTGTGCAGCAAAGGGCAGGTTCGCTGGGCCGGCTTGGAGGCACGGTTAGCTGTGTTAGCTTGAGGTTGAGCAAAGGGCAGGGTGGTGATCCGAGAACATGAGCTCCAGACCGCGAAAGCTTGTGCTCTGTATATCTCTAGATCTGTATCTAAATCATATAGGCTCTGGTTAGTCTAAAAGGTGCAATCTACCCTGCCTTCGACTGGGGTGGCTTAGTCAGGGATAACCCTGCCTTGTGAGGTCCCTTCCAGCCTTCATTTCCTTTAATTCTTATGATGCTGTCAAGGCACGTTTCTGTAGCACCTGGGGAGTCCCTGAAATCTCAGGCCTGCCCCCTGTCTGGAGGGTTCCTGGGTTGCCACCAGACCAGAAGAGCACAGGGTCCCTGTGCGCTGGCCCAAAGGGGAGGCCAGTAATGGATCGTTCCTTGTTCTCTTCCCATCTGCTCCAGTTTGAGGAGCTGTGTCTTGTGAACTCCTCCTGCCTGATCCTGTGCAAAACGCCAGCCATTCGCGCACCGCTGCACAACGCCCGTGTCCGACTGGAATTTATTCTTGACAACCTGAGCTTTGACTTCAACTTCTTGCACCCCACACCCTTCTCTTACGAAGTCAACCCAGTCCTGAAGCCCCTGAATGCTGAGGACCCTGCCAAACCGTATCGGCACAAGCCAGGCAGTGTCATCTCTGTGGAGGTAATGCAGCAGATGCTCACAGGAACCGCCCTGCACACCCACTTCCTGCGGCAGCAGGGCCTGTGTCAGAGGGTCCAGCAGCTGGTGCCGTGGGTCCTGACGGCATGTTGCAGGCAGACCACTAGTGCCCAGCCTGAACCAGACACACTGTGAGAAGTGATGAGGCAGGGTACAGAGCAGTGGCCGGTGCAGCCGGGGAGTGCTCGTGAGAGGTGCAGGGCCCTCTGTTTCAGGGCAGTGATGTCAGGAGCTGTATGGGACTTGCGGAGAACAGGTGGAAGTGGGAAAGCACCATGAAGCCCCTGAGGAAGGGTTAAGTCCTATGAACTGGCAGCTGCAGGTCATTGTCAAGTGGTAGAAGAGGCTCAAACTGGGGGGGAAATCTTGCTTGGCAGAGGCCAGGGCAATAGGAACAGAAGGTTTTCTTTCTCTTTGCAAAGACCTTAAGGACAAAAGCACCCTGACAGTGCAAAGATAGAGTGGGGCATGGTTAATAATGAGGCAGAACAAGAGCCAGGGGCTGGAAGCTGCCACTAGACAAGCTCAGTGACTAAGTGAAATGCAGACTCTGTGGTAAGGGCAGCCAACTGCTGGAGCAAGCTGCCAGGGAAGGCTATGCATCCTGCACCACTGAAGAACTGTGGATCCAGCTTGGATGCATTTGCATACCTGGTCCCAAGTTTCCTGGGGCTCTGTGGTCTAAGGCATGTTCAGAGTCAGGTCTAATGGCTCTTCCTGGTGCCAGTAAGAGCCAAAGAATGGAGTACAAGTGGAGTGGGGAGCGGGGCATATGCCGGCTGGGCAGAGGGTGTTGGCCTGTGCTATAGAGAAGGGAGGTCCTCACAGGTGTTGGGACATGTGGGAGGAGGAGGTGATGGAACAGGGCAGCCGCTGCAGTGTGAGCCAGGGCAGGAGGCTGCTGGGAAGGATGTGGCTGCAGGGCAAGAAAGAGAGCCAAGGACAGGAGCAGCCTTTGACTGGGTTGGAGCGGAGGAAGGTGATGCGACCTCAGAAGGAAGGTAAGGGGCAGGCACTGTCAGAGCCAGGATGGGGCATGTCTGCAGAGTGAGTCGGTGTCTGTCAGCGGTTTCGGTGCAAAGGCTGTTTATTGCTGTGAGTTTAGGGAGCACCGGGCACATCTGCCCGTGTGGCAAGATTCGCAGGCACTTCACTTCTGCAATGAGGGCCCAGATTGTCTGTGACACAGGCCCCAGCCCCCATGCCCCTCTGTCTGCTCCTCTTCGAGGGTCTCCCACGGGACCATTTGTTTGGCGCCTTCAGCTATGTAGGGCTCTGTGCTGCCAACCCCAGCTGTTGCCAGTTCCTCCTGGTGGGCACAGGCAGGGATCCGCCTCGCGGGGCTCCTCAGGCCCCTCAGCAGATGGTCCCCTGGGCTCCTCCACCGCTCCGAAGCTCGTGGAGCCCCTGGCTCGATGTCCTCATGCACTGTATTCCAGGGGGAGAATCTGGACCTGGCCATTTCCAAGGAGGAAGTGATGGCTATGATTGGGGAAGGGGTCTGCGTGGTGAAGACGCTGACAAGGAACCACCTCTACTGCGAGCCTCCAGCTGAGCAGCCAGCCCCGCGGCACCGCACAAAGCGGGAGGGCACGGACTCGCTCCCGGAGTTCACGGTAGGTGCCCCGCGCAGCAGCCAGAAGCCCTGGGGCAGTGCTGAGCTGGGGGTGGCCGGAGAGGAGACGGGCACTGGTGGGGGCAGGAGAGGAGGGAGCGCTGGCCTCGTTCCAAGCTGCGCCCAGGGCAGGGGAGCTGCTGCCCCTGCGGGCTGGGCTGCCATGCTCTGGACTTGCCCTTGGGCCATGTAAGGGGGGGCGCTCGCTGGCTCTTCTGTGTGCTGAAATAAATCCAGGTCCCTGCTTTCCAGCCCCAGTCAGGCGCCCCCACAGCCTGTGGCTCAGACCACAGCAGCTGAGGAGCCTGCCATGCAGAGTTCACCAGCGGTGCGTTTCTCCTGCAGGTGCAGATGGGGAACCTGGACTTCCTTCTGGGTAGGGTGCAGTATGACACAGAGAGCCAGCTCGCCTTTCCACTGGAGGCCCAGGTCGGCCTGGGTGTTGGCACCTCCTTTGTGGCCTTGATCGTGCTGGTCATCGTCTTCATCTACAGGTGGGAGGTGCTGGGGCAAGGGTGGAGTGCCCGGCCGCCGTTGGCAGTAGTGCACAGGGGCGCAGCCAGACCTTGGTATCTGGGGACTACTGAAGGCCCCAGATGTGCCCTGCTTTAGGCCAGATGCTGAACCATTGGGGCTGAGGGTCATCCTGCCATTGGCTGGCACAGGTGAGGCTGGGTCGGCCTCAGGCGGCAGCACGTGGCTGTAGAGCAGGGAGTTTGCAGCTAACCCCAGGCATGCAGCTTAAAGAGCGGACTTGCATTAACCGCTTCTACCCAGGGGACTGGGCTGTCCCAGGCCAGGAGCACCCCCTGTCTCGCTCTTCTTAGGGCACCAGGGCTTGCCGTCACTTACCCAGCCTGCCAGCAGCATGGACTCCTCCAGTGGTGTTTCCTGACGAGCTTGTGGACAGAGAGCCTGTCCCCCAGAAATGCTTAATCCACCACCCAGCTGAGTGGGGTGGCACCCCCGCTGGTCCAGGGTGCCCAGGAACTGGCCCAAGGGAGACGCAGCCCAGAGCAGGGCTCTGGGTGCTGGGGAGTGCTCCTATATAGGAAAGCATCAGGGAAGAGCATCAGCCCAGGGATTCTGGTGCAGACCGTCATCATTGCTGGGCTGGTCCTGACCGGCCCGCGTCCCTGCCCTGGAATTCTGCTGCCTCCTTAGGGGCAGGGGAAGTGTGCAGCCCCCTCACCCCAGCTCTCAAGGCTGCCGGGGCACAGGGGACAGTTCTACTTCCCATTGCAGAAGGAAGAGCAAACAGGCCCTGAGGGATTACAAGAAGGTTCAGATCCAGCTGGAAAATCTGGAAACGAGCGTTCGAGACAGATGCAAAAAGGAGTTCACAGGTAAAGGCCCTGGCATCCTTCAGCTGCAGGCAAAGGGGCTGTGTGGTTGCTCCTGCCCTCGCTGGCCACTAATGCTGCAGAGTTGGTTCCTGCTCTGTGGTCCGTGTGCCACCGTGTCCACCATGGACTTCCCCTAGCCTGGCACACGCCAGGAGCTTCCAGCTCCAGGGGACATTCAGGACCCCTTGGCCACAGATGGTGTGTTCTGCCACTAGCCTCAGCAAGCACACAGCGGGGCCCAGGACCCTGTGAGGGGACAGGCTCTACACATGCTGCATCTGATCGGGTCAGGCAGTGAGACGGGTGAAATCGTGGTGCTGCAGGGACTGTGCTAGGCAGCATCTCCCTCTGGCTTGTTGTGCTGTCTGGTGTCCCCAGATGCAGCCAAGCACCAGGTTTGCCCTGCCCCAGGCAGCAGCCATAAGCAGTCCCCACATCTATGGGTGCAGCCTTTGCTCTTTTAGAGCTCGAACTTGGTGTCCAGCTGCAGATAACAGCCAGCCGGAGCGAGGCCCGGAGAGTTCTGTACAGACATTTCCAAGTGCTTTGACCAGTCCTGTTCTCTGCGCTCCAAACTGTGGGGCCCAGCCTCTCCCTGGGGAGCGTTGTCTCCCTGGCAGGAGGCTCGTCCTGGTACGTGGTTCCTCTGTTCCATCCACATGCCACGGTGGTGTCCTAGCTTCCAGCCGTCACACCATACTGCGGGTCATGCAGTCGCTGACTCTCTTCCCCAAAACGCAGCAGCTCCCTTCTCTTCCAGACCTGATGACAGAGATGATGGATCTCACTAGTGACCTTGTGGGCACCGGGATCCCCTTCCTGGATTATAAGTCATATGCAGAGCGCATTTTCTTCCCTGGGCACCGCGAGTCACCGCTGCAGAGGGATCTGGACATCCCAGAGTGCCGCCGCCAAACAGTGGAGCAGGGCTTGGTGCAGCTTTCCAACCTCCTCAACAGCAAGCTGTTCCTCACCAAGGTAATGCCTGTCCTGCCTCCAGCACTGATAACCAGTCTGCAGGCACTGGCCACTGCTTACGGTGATTTTGCTGAACAGCTCTGCTCCTCCTGCCTCCCGGGAGAGCCTGGAGCTGGGGGTCCTTTTGCTAAGGGAACTCTGGGACTCTCCTGCCTTTCAGTTCATCCACACTCTGGAGATCCAGCGCACCTTCTCCCCAAGGGACCGGGCCTACGTGGCTTCCCTGCTCACAGTTTCGCTGCATGGGAAGCTGGAGTACTTCACAGACATCCTCAAGACGCTGCTGAATGACCTCGTGGAGCAGTATGTGGCCAAGAACCCCAAGTTGATGCTGCGCAGGTGAGACTGATTCAGCCACGGCCGCAGACCTGGCTGGATTTGGTGGGTTTCCTGGGCAGAACCATTCCCGCCTGGTGATGGAGCCCAGCTAGTGCCTCTGTGGCAGCTGTCAGGTGTTGGGCTGGGCTGCATGTGTCCAGCAGGCGTATGGACATGAACTGGTGCCAAGGAGGAGGCCACAGAAGTGAGGGCCCCTTCATCTAGCCGAGACGTGCAGGGAAGGAGCGAGCATGAGCGAGAGCCCTTTGTTCCAACCCTCCTCCGCAGAGCTTCCCCTTGGGTTATGACGCTGCCTCGCCTGGCCCAGGGCTCTGGTGTCTCTGCCTGTTCCCTCCAGAGCACTCCTCCTCTGGGCTGGCTCCTAGCAGCCACTGGGCCTGCAGTGCTGTGGGTAGCCCCTTGCTGCAGGAAGCGCCCTGGCTCCCTCCTCTCAGTCTGAATCCTTGCCTGGTTCTCAGAGCTGTGCAGTGCCTCAACTGGAAGGCGAACAGCCAACGCCCCATCCTCGCCTTTCACCTCCCCTTTGCAACCAGGCCACGTCTGCACAGAGCAGCTCCTCAGACAGTCCCTTTTCCTGTGGAGTCTGTCTGTCCAGCTGTGGCATGGCAGGGCCCGTGCATGACGTGGGGGGCTGGAACTCAACAGTGCATCCCGCTCTGTCACCTGCCTACCCGGCTCTCTGCCCCTCCCTGGGACACGGCAGTCCCGTAACTCACCCGGATTCTCTTTCAGGACAGAAACAGTGGTGGAAAAGCTGCTCACTAACTGGATGTCCATCTGCCTGTACGCTTTTGTACGGGTAAGAGCCCTTCCTCCCCAGGACTGGGGAGGTGACAAGAATCCCTGACCCCACTATGCTTCTGCCTGCCCACCTGCTGCATGGGGCTGCAGTGAGCAGCAGGGGGGGGCTCATGGCACAGAGCCGGGTCGCACTTGCCCAGCTCCCATGCTTGGGTCTCCTTGGCTTTCCCAATATACTGACACAGCCTGTGGCTTGCCCAGGTGCAGCCCTGTGCCCAGAGTGTGGGTGTGCCTCCCCACGTGCCAAGGGATGATCTGCAGGATGCCCTGAGAGCAAGGAAATGGGCATGAGTCCTGTCCTGTCGATGGGAAGGTGACTGGACTGCCCCAGGTCATGCAGAGACAGGCACTGAGCTCAAGCCTCAGGGATCCCACTCCAGCTCCATAGCCAGACACTCGTGCTGTGTTTGGCATTTGGCATGCGGGTCATGGTGTGCGGGAGGGAGAGACCTGTCGCCCTTACACAGAGAAGCTCAGACCCTTGCCTGTGGCATTGCCTGGTGCCTGCAACTCTGCTCCCGTGATGCTTCTGCCAGAGGAGCGAGCGCAGCTCCTTCCCCAGCTCAGCTGCTCCGTCTGTTGCAGGACTCCGTGGGGGAGCCACTCTACATGCTCTTCCGTGGCATCAAGCACCAGGTGGACAAGGGGCCTGTCGACTGGGTGACAGGGAAGGCCAAGTACACCCTTAATGACAACCGCCTTCTGCGTGAGGACATGGAGTACCGGCCCCTGGTGAGAGCTCCCTGCTGCAGCCCTCGGCCTCCCCATCCACTCCTCTGGAGTCCTGACGTGCTGCGTGGCTGTCTGCTGCCTCTGGCCAAAGGTCCAGGGTTCCCTGCCTGTGGATTCCCCCTGGCAGAGCTCCTGGCGAAGTCAGAGCTGCTCTATGCTGGGTCTTGCAGCCTGGGGCCTCCCAGCAGCCCCAGTCTCTAGCCACACCCCTCCTGCTGGCTCTGACCACAGCTTGCCATGGGGCAGGAGGGGCAGAAGAGCTGCTCTGTGCCCCACAGGGGGCTCCTGCCCAAGCCCCATCATGCCAGTGCGCCTCCTGCCGGCACCCACAGAGCTGTGGGGGAGCTGGTCGGGCATCACTGGCCCACCACCAGCTGCCGCCACCATGTTGGGGGAGGCAGGCACAGCACAGTGTGGCCACGGCTACTCTTCTTCCTTCCCAGACACTGACTGCCCTGAGCCAGGCAGGAGGCACCGAAGACAGCTCAGAGGACTCCCAGGGGGTCTCTGTGAAAGTGCTGGACTGCGACACCATCATGCAGGTGAAGGAGAAGGTCCTGGATCAGATCTATAAGGGGACGCCATATGGTCACCGGCCCGACCCAGATTCCCTGGACCTCGGTGAGCAGAATGCGATGGCACCAGAACTCCATGCTGGGGCAGGAAAGCAGAAGCAGCTCAGACCTGCAGACGGTGCACCTGGGGGGCGTGATGCTGAGCCCTCAGCTTTGGCAGAGTGGGTTTAGAGGCCCTGCCCCAAGGACCCACCGTCCAGGCTGGACTCAGCACAGCATGCGGCAGGGCAGAGGGACTGCAGGCAGAGGGAGGGTGCTGGAAGCCTCAGCCTCAGCCCTTGTAGCGTATTGTGCCTCGTGCCTTTTCCACCTTACATTGTTTGGAAATGCCTGCTGCGTCTGACACGGGCAGCAGGCTTCTGCCAGTGAGCCACTGGAGCAGGCGGGCTTTAGGGAAGGGTTGGAAAGGGGAGGAGGGGGTACAGCACACATGCCAGGGGTCCTAGTCAGTCTGGCCATCGCGGATCGCAGGCTCAGGCTGAGGGCAGGGGGCACCCGGAGTTTTTGCATGAGCAGAGAGCAGCTGTTTCTAGAAACATGCCTTCTGCTCCTGGGAAAGATGCTGCCGTAGGGACGAGGCTGGCAATCCATCTGCCCTGCAGTCTGAGTTTGAGTTGCTTGCTCCTCTGCAGGCCACAGGGGAAGCAGCACCTGCACTGCCCTCGCCTGGCACCACTGCGTGGTGATGGGGGCCGTCATCCAGTCTGACGGCTCAGTGTTTAGCCCCTGGGGGGGTGGCGGGGACGAGAGGAGGGGGTGCATTTTTCTCCTGTAGCATATAATTGGCTGGATAGTCTCTGTTGGTTTGGTAGGCTGGGTTTTTTATTTTTCTCTTCTCTCCCTTGTTTTCGGCCTGCCTCTGAAGCACCAGAGCTTGGCCACAGTGGAGACGGGGCCCTGGCTGGGCACTTTGCAGGTTCCGTCTGTCCCCACGCTGCGTTCAGCGCCTGGCTGGGGGGGTCACACGTTTGTGGTGACTGCCAAAGTCAGGGCTACAAAGGACTCGCCCTCCCTTCCCATTCAGATTGGCAGGAGGCTCGCGGGGGTTGATGTGGTCTCTTCAGTTTAAACTGCGTGTTTCTCGTGCATCCCCCATCTCCTGTCCCTGGAGCTGTCGCCTCCGTATGAGTGCCGCCTCTTGGCAGTGGGAGGAGATGACCCTGGCAAGTGGATCTGCCAGCGAAGTGCCAGGGCTCTTGGGCGGATGTGGAAGCCTCGGGGTTTGGCTTGCGAAGGGGGCCTGCACATCTCTCTCCTCCTGCACTCTCTGCAGTGCTTCGCCTGTCCAGCCCTCGGCACCATTGCAGCAGCTGCTCCAGAGGTAGAGACAGGGAGAAACGGCCGCAGAGACAGACGAGGCTTTCTGTCCCCAGTGCCCGAGCTGCCCCAGTCGAGACATGCCCCGCAGCAGTGGTGGGACTGCACTGTTGTGGTGCATGTAGCCCACAAGCAGGGACCCCTCTGGGTCGCATGACCAAACTCTCAGCCCCTGTGCATTGCTGCCAGGCTCTGGGCACGTTACTGATTTCATCCAACAGCCTGAGTGGGAAACGGGGCTGTAGCAGGGGCTGTAAAGCCAGCTCGGCTCTCGCAGCAGAGCGGTGACGTCTGCGTTCTGTTTTCTGTGCTGCAGAGTGGAGATCGGGGCTGGCAGGTCACCTGATCCTTTCTGACGAGGACGTGACCTCCGTCATTCAGGGAACCTGGAAGCGCCTGAACACGCTTCAGCACTACAAGGTCAGAACTGAGCATCCCTCCTAGCCTCGCTGCCCCACGTCAGCACTGGGCTAGCCGGGTCTGCCTGGGGATGTCACCACTGCCTGAGCCTGTGGAGGGGACCAGATGGGCCTGCCCTGGGGCTTCTTGCGGTAGCATGGTCCAGGCCTGTCTGTGAGGAGCCAAGACTCTCTCCCCTGCTTTTAACATGATGGTTTTCAGCTGGCACAGCCTCCCCAACTGACCCCTGATAGCTAGGAAGGCTCTTCGTGCCTGAACTAGTTTCAGGAGACACTGTGTCTGGGGCAGGGGGCTGGATCAGGTACCCAACGCCTGAGCCCTTTGCTAAGGTACGGGAGGCTGAAATCCTGCCTGTGCCAAGCTGGTGCCCCTCTTCGTAGCCCCTGCAAGAGGCCTGTCTGCAGCACTGGGCAGTGCTGTTGGGGCGGTGGGAGCCTGAGGAAAAGGGGAAGAGGTGTGCTGGTCTCTTCAGGCCCTTGGAGCGGCAAGTGGAAAGGAGGCAGCCCCGTACCCCGTGTGCATTTCATGCTGCAGGGCCAGTCGTGCAAGGTGAGGGGACTGTGCTCTCCTCCATTGTCTGTCCAGTGCATGCTTCTCCCCTTGCTTGCACTGCACAGATTGAGTCAGTAGCAGGGCCAGGAGTGAAACCTGGGGTCCCAGCTCTCTGTCCCCTTTGCCTTTGGCTGAGGTTGCACTTGTTTAGGGGCAAGCAGCTGTGGGCTGTGAAAGCTACCTGGCGGGCTGAGGAGGTGCACTGGGCCCTGGTAACCCTGAGCTCCTCTTGTGCACAGGTGCCTGATGGAGCAACGGTAGCACTGGTCCCACGTCTGACCAAACACATCCCCCGGGAGAATCAGGACTACATCCCTGGAGAAAGTGAGTCTTGGGCAGACTCGGAGCTTCCACTCGCCGTTTCCATAACAGTTCCTGGCAAGCTGAGACTGCTCTCCCTGGCCATCGCCTCCAGACACAGGGCCTGCCTTTGAGTGGTGTCCTCCTTGCCGTTAGCGTTGCCAGGAAATCTGAGCTCTCAATATCGGGGTGGGGGCTTCCCTTGCATATCTAAGAAGTGGAACAGGGTATCAGAAACAGGGCAGGCACAAGTCAGACAGGGCTGCCACCCCCAGTCCTGGGCCACACGGACTGGGTCTCTGGGCAGTAAGCTGAGCGCAAGCCCAAGCATGCTTGCTGCCATCTCCCTCAGTGCAGGGAAGCCTGAGGCTGTCTCCACGGGTGGCTGATGGCATGGCAACTCCATGGGATACTGAAGGTTTCATGCCGGGTTTGTTTCAGAAACTCCAATGCTGGAGGATGCAGATGAGGGAGGAATAAAACTTTGGCACCTGGTGAAACCCACAGAGGAGCCGGAGCTGCCCAAGCACCGTCGAGGAAGTTTGCGGGACAGGGAGCGAGCCAAGGCCATTCCAGAGATTTATCTGACACGCCTCCTCTCCATGAAGGTAGGGCAGGGGGCTGGCCGAGCATCACCTGCTGTGGCTGGGACCTGCCTTCCCAGGGGCCAGTGCCCAGCGTCTTAGACAAAGGCCAAAGCAGGCTTTGCCATCTGTGCAGTGCATGGCTGGAGGAAGAGACACCTGCTTCTGGCTCACGGATGCACGTGGTCGCTGGCTGCGTGCTTAGGCCAGTGCCGCACTGTCTGTGTCTTGCATTCACTGGTTACAGCAGCTCTTGCAGGAGAGAGGCGCTGTTGCCGCTGGGGTTCCCCCAAGGTAGGGAGGGGGCCCTGGTTCATTGGTCCCAGCACCAGGATGCATGCAGACACACAAGAGAAAACAAGTGGCCCTCTTGGCAAAGCTCCTGTCTGTGGATCACATGAGCCACCCTCCCACTCCTACCTTTTCCTCTCATGATATTCTGGAGCCGTGAGGGGTGGAGGGCTGGCTGAGGCTGCCCTGTCCTGCCCTTCCTGTTTTTGGGTGGAAGGTCCATGGGCATGCATGGCACAGATGTGGACACACCAGGAAAGGGTTTTGGTCTTCATCATGAGTTGCGTGCACCTAGGGGGTATCCACAAACACAGGTAGAGCATTGTCCGGCCAAACCACACAGCCTGCCTGATTGTGCCTCCCTGTTGTTCCCGAGTCTGGTGTGACATCCCCTTGTACAACCACTCTTCCATGGAAGTTGCTCCTTCTGGCCCCAGCACTTGCCATCTTCCCTAGAAGTGAGGGGTTTCTGGTGGTACCTTTTATTGGCCCAGCTCTGCAGTTGGGAGAGAGGTTAGACAAGCTTTTGGGCACTAAGTGCCCTTCCTCAGGCTGGAGAAGAAGCCTGTCACTGCTGGCAGCAGACACAGCTTGACTGAGCTGGTGGGGAGCTGGTCTTGAGTGAAACAAGGTGACTCTTTCCCTGCCCAAGCACTGGGTGGTTTTTCTTCTCCCTTCTCTTCCATTAACTGCATCCATCTTATCTCCAGGGAACGTTGCAGAAGTTTGTAGACGACTTGTTCCAGGTGATCCTCAGCACCAGCCGCCCCGTCCCCCTGGCTGTCAAATACTTCTTCGACCTGCTGGATGACCAAGCAATGCATCACGGGATCACAGACCCCGAGACCATCCACATCTGGAAGACAAACAGGTACCTCATGCCCCCCATAGCAGAGGGTCCCACACCGTGGTCCATGAGTGCACCCTGCGGCTCCACTGCCAGGTGCCTGGGATCAGGCTCCTCTGCCAGGCGGGGGTGGAAAAGGCGCTTGGTGTGGGATGGGGAATTTGGCCCCTGGCTTTTCCCCAGGAGGGTTTACAGCAGCTGAAGGTAGCAGCTCAGCAGGATGGGGGAGGGGTTTGCATTGAACCCCCGCAGCTCCAGATCGTACCTGCCGCTAGGATGCCGTGGGGCTGTCCCGGGATGTGGGACAGACTCTGCAGTCGCCATTCTGCAGTGTTTTCCATGGTGTTTGAATCGTGAAGCTTCTCCCGGCGAGGAGCCTGCTGCCCAAGAAGCCCTCAGTTCTGGGAATGGTCCATGCTGGCCCCTGCACTTCAGCAACATTGTGCAGTGCTTTCTGCCCACTGCATCAAGGCTGTGGCCCCCACTGGGTTCAGCCCCGATGGCCCATTCTTGGACTGGAGCCATTCAGGTCCCACTGTGCTGCGAGCTCTGTGCCGCCACCGCGGCGCTTTGCCATGCAGGGCCGTGTGGCCTGCTCCTTGGTCACGGTGCAGCCCCGAGCCTTGCCTTGCCACGCTGCTCACCCCTGCTCCCGCTGTCCCTCGCAGCCTGCCCCTGCGCTTCTGGATCAACATCATCAAGAACCCCCAGTTTGTGTTTGACGTGCAGACGTCAGACAATGTCGACGCCGTGCTCCTGGTCATCGCCCAGACCTTCATGGACTCCTGTACCATCGCTGACCACAAGCTGGGACGGGTACGTGCCCCCATGGCAGGCAGAGGAGATGGGGAGCCTTCCAGCCAGGCCTCCCTTCCCTGCTGAGGAGATCACTGCCCAGCCCATGGCAGGCCCCAGCTGAGCTGTGTGCATCCTCCTTTGGGCCATGAGAGATCCTGCCACATGCTTGCCAGGGCACAGCCCCCCTCTGCCCTTCTCTGGTGCCTTCTCTGGAGATGGCAGGAAGCCGCTCCCAGCCTGGCTCGCATGGGACACTTTTCAGGGATTGCTGCCCTGGGGAGAAGGTGGAAGCCTGCCCTGGATGGGGACCAGACTGATTGCCCATGGGGAAGTAGGGCTTGGCAGCTGCCTTCTCTGGTCTTGCTCTCTAAAACATGTTGCCCTGCTGCTGACTGTTACAGGACTCCCCAATCAACAAGCTGCTCTATGCCCGAGACATTCCTCGCTACAAGCAGATGGTGGAAAGGTAGGGCTGGGGGCAGGAGTGGGGTGGGAAAGGAGGCTGAGGAGCAGATCGGGCATTGATGCCTGGCCTGTGTTCCCCGCCCTGCAGGTACTATGCGGACATTCGCCAGACCATCTCTGCCAGCGACCAGGAGATGAACTCTGCCCTGGCTGAGCTCTCAAGGGTAAAGAGCCCCGTGTCTTAGATCCTCCTGCAGCCTGGGTCACCCAGCTCCCTAGCACGGGGGCTGCACTAATGAGCCTGCCCCGTGACTGGGACCAGGCCAGGTGCATTTCCCAAGGGCATGGCCCTGCAGGACAGCCCAGCGGGAGCTGGCATTGTTGCAGGGCTGGGGCGCTGCACCAGGGCACAGTGGTGCCCTGAACCACAGCCAGTGAGCAGCACTGCCCTGCCCTCCTGTCCTTGTTGCTCCCACGCTGCTCGGCGTTCTCCAGGCATGCTCCAGTGGGCTCCGGGGCGCAGAACCGGATATGCCCGCTCTCTTGGTGGCGCCCAGAACGCCTGCCTAACCCAACTGTCCTCTTGCCCAGAATTACTCAGGTGAACTCAATTCCCTTGTGGCTCTGCACGAACTCTACAAATACATCAACAAATACTACGACCAGGTGAGTGCGGCACTGGCCTGCTGGCCCCGTTGGGGCCACCGGTCCCACCCCTCTTTCCCCTGTGCCGGCCCTGATGTACTTTTGGTAGAGTTTGTGTTGGCGGCATCTCGGTAACAGTGTGGAGGTGCAAGAGAACAGGAAAAGAGATAATGTTTGAAATGTGTGGATTTGAGATGCTCATGTTTATATAATGCTTATGTCTTTGTCCAACAGACGGTGCTGGTTGATATTACCGATGTGACAATAGTGTGTATTTGGGCGGGGGGGCAGTGGGGGAGGGAGTTAAGGCAATTTTTTATTTTACTGAAAAATGCATTTCTTTCTTTCTTGCTTTCTTTCTCTTTTTGTGATTAATGGCTTTGTTCTATTAGTATTAGAGTATGTATGATGCTGTTAACCATTCATTTCCTTGCTTCTAATTGTGGTGTAAAGGCCATGTCAGTAACTAGCTTCACAAGAACATAGGAACTGCCATGTACTGATCAGACCCCAGGCCCACCTTGCCCGGGCTCTTGTGCCACACAGCAGCAGAGAGCAGATGCTGAAAGGCAATGAACAGGGTCTGACCAGGGCTTTTCCCACTGTCCCTCTCCTACTTGCAGCCTCCAGCATTTAGCCCCAGGAATGGATGTAGCATCCCCGGGTAGGAACTGTGGGGAGGAGGTGCCTCGGGGCTATCGTAGGGGTCCACTAGGATAGCTTACTCCGTGTGTCCCAAGGCCAGGTGCTGTAACCAAGTTGAGCTTGTATCGGCAGCATGGGTCTGTTGCTGGTAGCCGGAGGGAGGCTCCCAGTGAGCTCTGAGTCTCATTCCAGATCATCACTGCCTTGGAGGAAGACCCGACCGCCCAGAAGATGCAGCTTGGCTACCGACTGCAGCAGATTGCTGCTGCCGTGGAGAACAAAGTCACTGACTTGTGACCCCAGCAGACAGGCTGCGAGGCTCTTGGCTGGGGAAGAGATGGACTGTGCTGCTCACGGGCGTTTTACAGCCAGACAGGAGGTCCCGCTCGCTGCCTGGCCCCAGCATCCCTGCGGCGCAGGCGTGTGACCCGAGAGGGGGTGGCCAATCTAACACAGAGTCCAAGCGTACTTGTGTCTCAGAGGATCATTTTTTATGGATTTTTTCCTTTCTAAAACGAGCACTGCTGCTGCTGCAGACTCTCCAGACCAGAGCACCAGGGCCCAGCGGTGTCCTTCAGACACCGTGAATGTGTCACCGAGCCAGACAACACAGGAGCTCCAGGACCAGGCCATGTGTCTGCCCTCTCTGGCCTCCTAGGAGCCCCTGACCTCACACTGGTGCCATGGACATCCCCGCAGTCTGGCCTCTCACCTGGATGCCACATACCCACCACAGGTCACACAGCCACTATGCGAGGCCCCAGCTGGTGCTGGACCAGTTGCCACATGAGCTTCCCAAGGCCTCTCAGGAACCTGCCGGGATCTTGGGAAGCCCAGTGCAGCCTGGCCTGACCTTATGGAGAGGTGGGCACTTCTCCCGCCATGGCTCAGGGAGCCTTCCCTGGTGGTGTCACCCCACACACTGGGGAGATGCCCAGGAGAGCTGGGTGCAGGGAGAAGGGACAGGTTGGAGGGAAGGGGTGATAGTCTCTTGCACTCAGGTTCTGGTCTCGCTCCCTGCTCACGAGCAGTGGGCAGTGCTAGTGGGCGTGACATGCTCATCACAGGATGACCAGCCCTGAGGGTTGTGCCCAGTCCTGGATGTGGGCAGACCCTGCTCTACTGCCTGTTCCCTTGGACTGAAGTTAGCGCAACCTGGCAAAGGGACCAGATGGCTCTGATGCACTGCCCTGTGATCCAGCTATGAGTCTGTCCCTCTGGGTCTCTCCTGCCCAAGAATGCCTTGTGGCTATGCCCCTCCAGCTGGGCCCTGCTGAGGCTGCTGCTCTGAGCTGGACCATGAACGCCCTGGAAGGACAGAGCACGTAAGCGCCGAGGGGGTGCTGCTCTGTGCAACTGTCCTTCACTTGGGTGAGTGTCCCTCTGGGCCAGGCTCTTCTGCCATCCAGACCTGCTGTCAGAGCGGGAACAGTGCCCTGTGGGCAGAGCTGGGGAGAGGGTCCAGCTTTTCCAGGCACATCAGACTCAAACCCCTTCTGGCCTCCAGCTTTGTGACCTTTCCATCTCACTGATGGCCCCTTCCTGGGGCTTGCAGGGCTGGGCAGGGCAGCTGCAGCCCCAGCAGGCTTGGGAATCTTCTGTCTGAGCCCCTGCAGTGCCCTCAGTCCTGGGTACAGCTAGCGAGAAGAGGATTGCCATGTTCATCCAGCTGCCTGGAGCCAAGCACTTGTCTGACCAGCGCTCCTGCTCGGTCCTTCAGCTTTCCCCTGCAGCCTGAGGGCAGCAGTTGCTGGAGCGTGACACTCTTCTTGCACCTTAACCAAGCTGGGAGGTGTGGCAGGTTCCAGTGCCTCTTTCCTCTGCTCCGCTCCGCTCCGCTTATGGAGAGGTCACAGAGCTCTTTTCTCCAGGGACACTCGTGTGAAAACAGCAATAACAAAAAATACAGATTGGTTAGAAAGTGAGAAAATTGAGCTAAAAGAAGAGGGATGGTTTACGGACCTCTCCAGCTGGAGACTTCTCACCAGCAAAACAGGATGGGCAGCATGGTTGGGTCTGTAGCACCTCTCCGCCGCGACCGTTCTGCTCAGCCTCTCCTGTTGGGCTGCCCAAGGCCCTCGCAGCCTCAGCCCCCTTTTCAGTCCTTCCGTGAGGGTCAGCTCGTATGTTCAGATGTGCCCCCTGGGGCTCTCAGTCCGTGTCAGTCACGCGGTGCCGCTGCAGAGTGAGGTTTCGAGCTTAAAAGTCAGTCCTTTGATAAGCATTTCTGTGTGATGGGGAAGAGCACGTAGCAGGTTCGTTCCAGCAGCCCCACATGGTTCCACCTGCCATTCCCGTCTCCACGGGCTGGCGTGTCATAAGCCAGGGACTTCCATTTCTGCAGGTTGGGTAGGGTCACCTACCCAACCCGGGACCCCAACCACGACTGGGAGCCGGGTCAGGTGTGTGTGCTGCGATATGCCCTCTGGCTCAGCAGGACGGAGGGAGGTCGCACCCTTCATTCTTCTGTCACCACGAAACGCAACTTGTGGGCAGAGCCTTGACCGGCTGTCACAGGTCCGGCGCGACTTGCCTCAGGGAGGCAGAGAGAAGTTTGCTTCGAGAACGGGGGAGCGGGATCCAAAGTAGCATTGCCAGGCTGCAGCAGCAACGTCCCATGGTGGCGGACCTGACGAGCTGGGACTGAGCTCCCGCCTCTGGCTGCGGAGTCCCGCTGGCAGCTCAGCTTTCACTTGCACCCACACGGTTTTCTTTACAACAATAAGGGCTAGAAGCTTTTTAAACAAATGCTTACATTTTGCAGAAATTGGGGGGGAGGGAGGGGGGGGATACAGCCAGGGCGTAGCACATGCCGGCACGCTCTGGTCCCAGCCTGCACTGTGATTCTGCTTTTGGTGCCTTTCTCCCTGGGCTGAGTCCTTTGGTTTCCAGGACACCAGGTGCGTTTGCGCTGATATGTCTGCCCCTTGGGGGAACGTACATTCACCTCCTGTCTCCACGCTGCCCTTCTCTATTTCCCAGTTCGCTGCCATCTGGCTGGCCCCGTGTCCATGCCCTGTTCCTTCTCGTTGAAGTCCTGTCTGAGCCCCTTTGTGCCATCTTTCTCAAATTGGAATTAATTATTAATATAAAAAGCTTGAAAAATCTGAATTTTGTTACATAGTGTAATAACTGTTTGTAGATACGATTGTGAGATGTAGGAATCTATTGGTGAGATGAGAGGTTATGTCTGTAAATAAGCAGTTTAGACCCAAATGATTTTAATAAAGAGAGAATTCTTACCTGAGTAAGTCAATAAATGTTACTATACAAGGCAGAGCGGGTGTTGCAGGTCTGTGCCGTGACACGGCGGCTCGCCCCGGCACGGTGCCCTTCGCAGCGCCCGGGAGCGGGCAGGTCTGCACCCAAACCCGCTCGGCTTCAGGCACGCGGGTCAGGCCGCGCCGCCGGTCCCCCAGGCTCGTCCCGGGAGGAGCCGCTCTGGTTCTGCCGGGCGCTGTGCATGGCTCCGGCGGCGCAGAGGGGAGTTCGCTCCTGTCTCGTGCGGCTGCCGGAGCCAGGCCCCGAGGAGGGAGCGCTGCTGACCTCGGCTCAGCGCTGATGCCCGCTTGGTTTGGAGAAAGGGGCGAGGGACGGGCGTGCTGTCCTCCAGGGCTGCGGCGAGGGCAGAGGAGCGGCCTGGCGTGGAGCCTGGGGCTGGCGACGACGTGGAGCCCCCGCTGCAGTTGGGCCCACCTGCAGTTGGTGGCAGAGGCACGTGCTGCATCGCAGGGTGAGAGCCACGGCAGCTGTGGGGGTCTCGGAGCAAGGCTGCCCTCGGGCACGGCCAGGCACCCGGGAGGTGAAATCAAAGAGCTGAGCTCCAGAGCCCCTGGGGCAGACGCGTCTCGGGGCCGGAGCACGCCACGCAGCGTGGCAGGGCCTGACGCAGAGCACGTGGAGCCAGACAGACCCCGTCCCTGCCCCGGCCTGGTCCTAGCAGCTATGGGGACCCGGGCCCAGCATCTGGCCTGAGCCAGCCGGAGGCAGAGGGCAGGGCCTGCGGCCGCGGTGGCAAGCCGGACCGTGGCGTGCTGCCGTTGGACTTCGGGGCCGTGCGGGCGGTTCGGCTCGCCGTTGCGAGGCCCGCGGGGTGGCACCGGCGGAGCGGGAGCAGGAGCGGGAGCGGGAGCGTCTGTCCCCTGGGGAAGGAGTGCGCCAGGCTGCGCAGCAGCTGTAGCTGTGGGTTGTGGGTCTCCGGGGGCTGCGCGCTGCAGCAGCTGGTGGGGCGGCGCTGTGGCCTCCAGGCCTCGGGAGCGGCGCATCTCCTCCCTCTGCCAGAGCCCTTCCCCGGGGAAAGCGCAGGCACGGTGGCGGCAGCGCTGGGGGCCTGTGCTCCCACGCTGCTCGGCGTTCTCCAGGCATGCTCCAGCGGGCTCCGGGGCGCAGAACCGGATATGCCTGCTCTCTTGGTGGCGCCCAGAAGGCCTGGCTAACCCAACGAGGGCCTGTGGCCCTCGTGCCCCTCCTGCTCTGCTGCACCCCTGCGTGGGCCAGGCGGGCGCAGGGTGGAGGGGCGCGAGGGTCCGAGCACAGGCCAGTCTCACGGGTGCAATAGCCCCGCCGGTCCCAGCGCTCTCTGTGCGGCACGTGGATGCTTGGCAATGGTCCTGAGGCCTGGGCCGGCTCCCGTTGGGGTGGGACCTGGGCTGTGCCAGTGTGGGGCGGTGCCCGGGGCCACGTGGCCCAGCGTGGCCGGGACACACTCCTGGGCGCTGCAGGAGGGCGAGCGCGAGGGCCAGGAGCAGCAGGCGCTCCCTGTGCCCCGCCGGCCAGGACCAAAGCTCGGAGAAGCTCTAACTTTACACGAGGAGAACCTCTCCCCTGGCGAGAGCCTGGGCAGGGGCAGCAGGCAGCCGGAGCGGGCTGGGCGGGAGCTGTGCTGGCCTTCCCCAGCCTCCCCTTTGCACACATGCTGCTCCCAGGGCTGGGCTGGGAGCGCGGCCCGGCTGCTGTGGGCAGAGAGGCCCGCAGCCTCGTGCCAGCCCTACCCGCAGCCCGTGCGCTGCTCCGCCGCGCTCAGCCGGAGGGGCCGACACCAGGCCCAGGTGTGGGGCTGGGGCGGTGCAGCCCTCGTGGAGGACGTGGACTGTGGGGCCGAGCCTAGAATCACAAGGCTCCGGGCTCCGCGGGCGTCTGCCACGCCAGCCTCGCCCTGGAGACCGCTGGGCTGCGGGGCAGGCTGGTTGCTCCTCTGGGAGCACACGCATGTGTGCACGTGCACATCCATCACGCACGCGGGGAGCATGGCTCCAGGCTGTGATCAGGAGCAGTGGCCCCAATGGGCCTAGAGGCAATGGCTCCTTCCCATCACGCCCGGGCAGGCACGGCCGCTGCAGAGCCTGGGCGCGCGGGCACCCACGCCCGGGCTGTGCTGGGCTGCCCCGCAGGCGGGGACGGGGGGGCTGCCCGTCAGCTGTGCCTGGCGCTTTGCGCCTCTGGAGCGTGAAGGAAAGATTTCGTGTTTCCATCTCGGCAGAGCTGTAAATCCTGCTCTATAAATAGCCTCTGCAGAGGCCTGCGTCTCTGGCGGGGCCGGCGGCTGCCGGGGGGCCGGGAGCGGAGCAAAGCTGTTCCAACAGGTGCAGACTGCTGGCTGCCATAAAAAGGCCCCGGCGCAGCTGTCCCCCTGCTCCTGGCTATGCTGGAGCCTGCGCTGCTGCCAGAGCCTGCCGCGACCTGCTCCCACGGCTCGTCCCCGTGGCTGCAGCAGAGCTTGCGCCACGCCACAGCACCCTCCCCGCCCCGGCATAGCTGCGCCAGGGCACGGCGGAGCGGTGGGTATCGCGCAGTCCGGAGCCCCTGACGGCGCTGGTCCTGCGTGGAGCTGCTGCAGGTGAGTGAAAGGCCGGGCGCCAGCTGCACTGCTGGGCTGGCTTCTGCTGCACGCACCAAGGGCTGCACACGGAGGGCTGTGCCCAGCGCACGCCCGTTGGACACCACAGCCGCACGGATGGCTCCTGCAAGGCCAGCCGCTCACTTCTCCACAGCCAGAGAACGGGGCTCCCCTCACCGGGGTGGTGTCTTGTGGCGGGGGGCTGGGCCAGGCTGCCCCCCTGCCCACCCCGGCACTGCCACGGGTCGGGTGGGCATCGCCCGCAGCGCTCCCCCTTCACTGGGGCAGAAGGGACCGTTCTGTGCAGCACAAGCCGACTCCGTCCGCAGCCGGACACGAGCTGGGCAAGGATGCGTTTTCAACCTGCCCGGTCGGTCTCAATTTGAACGCTGCGTTCATCGCCCTGCAGCGCTTCGGGGACACTTCTTCCTTCTCCTTTCGCGATGGCCCTTGCACGAGCACCTCCCGGCGTGCCCAAGAAAGGAGCCTGCCGCCTGGACAGCTGCACAGGGCGTGCTTCCCGGCTAGTGGGGGTGGGGGGCTCCCCGTGTTAACCTTTGCTCCTTGTTTCTAGTTTGAGCCTGGCTGGTTTCCATCTCCAGCCACTGGCTCTTTTTGCCAGACAACGCTCCCCCACGGTCCCCTTCGCTGCTGCAGCGAGGGACGAGGCGATCGATGCAGCCCGCGCTCCCGGCCATTGTTCTGGGAGCCGTTCCTAGGGGCCGGAGCACGGGGAGCGGGGGCAGCAGCCGGCAAAGGGAAGCAGAGGAGGGCTTTGCGATCCAGCAGCGTTCACCCGCCCCTGCTCGGGCCTTGCCGACAGCGTGCGGGGCAGTTTGCTGGAGCGGGCAGCGGCAGAGCCTGCTCTGGGCTCGCGCAGCAATGGGGGAAGCTGCCCCAGGGGAGGCCCAGGGGCTGGGCAAGGCGGTCTGAGGCCAGGCGGGCAGCCCTAGGCAAGGCAGCGCCGGTTTAGTGCAAAGCGTGAACTTAGGCGTGCGCAGAAGGCGCCCAATGCCCTCCAGGCCGGCGCGGAGGCAGAGGTTGGCGCAGGGCGCTGCACCGGCGCTGCCACAGCCGCTGTTACGCTGTGGGGCCGAGTCTATTCCCACACCCGTGCTTGTGTCGCATGTCTGGCCGTGGCATCGGGCACTGGGCAGCAGCCTCGACCCTGGTCACAGCCTGTCCTAAGGGCCGGGGCCTGGTCGAGGCTGTGGCAGGCTGCCAGGCTGGAGGTTTTGCAGCCCAGCGACTAGTTCATGCTGAAATAGCCCGGGAGAGGCTGCGGCAGGTCTTCACGGTGCCCGGTCAGCAACCTGCCCTGCCCGCCGGAGCTGGGAGCGCTCTCGGCACGAGGCCAGGGCACTGCTGCCCAGCGAGGGGATGCCCGGCCTCTCCCTGATCCCCTCTAATCCCGCTGACGGTCCAAGCGAGGCAGCAGGAAACCTGAGCTCTGGCCAGCTGCGTGCAGCCAGGAGCCCGGCTCTGCCTCCCTCCTCCGAGCGCTCAAAATAATCTCTCAGCCCTCAGGAAATTCCAGAAATGCTCCTGCGCCGCTCTGGGGCGGGGGGGGCGGCCGCGGGGAAGTGTGCGGGGGCCTGCCCAGGGCGAGCCAGGTGGCACGTACGGGTCTCTTGGCAGGAGCTTGTGCCGCAGCCAGCCTGGAGGTCTGCAGCAAGCTGCAAGGCATGGAGCAGGCTGCCGAGGACGAAGGTGAGCAGGGGAAGGGCGGCACGTTGGAGGCCTTGGTGCCCAGGCCTGGTGGAGGCAGCCGAGCTGCGCCGGGCAATGGGCAGCCCCTGGGGTCAGCCTGCCGTCCCCGGCTCGGAGGCGCTGGGGCCTGGCGTGGTAACGGTGCCCTGTTGTTGCAGGAGGCCACCACCCCGCGCAGCAGGGAGACGTGCTCCATGGGCGCTACCAGGTGCTGCAGCGCCTGGGCTCCGGGTACTTCGCCACCGTCTGGCTGTGCCAGGACCGGGCGTGAGTGACCAGACAGAGGCACCGACGGGAGGGGCTGGGCAGGGGGAGGGCACAGGGGACCATCGCCGGCAAGAGCGGGCGGCAGCAGGGAGTGCCCCCCCGGCAGACCGGCATGGCAGGGGCTGCGCGGACCTAGCAGCCAGGGCTGTGCTGTGAGCGTGTTAAATCTGCTGGTAGCAATGAGGGCCACTTTTACCTTCTGCTTACAAAGATCCCTGCTTGCTCCCGGGGCTGGAGTCGCTCCTCTGAGGGTGCAGACAGGGTCCCGGGCAGAGGGACAAAGGGGCTGCAGGGACGTGCGGGAGCTTGGCTCCTGGCAGGGCTGGACTGTGCCCGTGGCTGCAGGCTCCTCCTGGCGTGTTGCTGCGTGTCCTGCCCCAGCGGTGCCCAGCACAGGCCAGGCCGGCCCGAGCCAGGGAGCACACAGAGCCCTGCAGCTGCTTGGACAGCAATGCCAGACGTGAGGGAGCGGGCGGCGCGGCTGGGCTGTCCTTGCAAGAGCTGGCCATGGCTATGCTTCCTTCCCAGGGAGAAGCGTCATGTTGCTGTGAAGGTGCCCAAGGGCGGTGAGGCCTTTGCTGATGCAGCCCAGGACGAGATCTCTCTTCTCCGATGTGTACGTGCACGGCCCAGGGAGCACGCTGGCTCCTTGCGTCCCAGCGCTCCGGCATCACAGCCCCTATAGGACCTGCCCTGTCCTGAGCTGCTGCTCGCGGCCTGGAGGGAGCCGGGCTGGCTGCAGGGAGATCACACTGAACTCTGCAGACCCGGGCCTCCGCACAGTGCTTGCTCCCGGAGCAGCCCCAGGGCTTTGGGCCCGCTGCGTTCAGGATCCTCTGCTTCCTGCTGCAGGAGGAATCCCTCCTCCCTCCCCTCACGCTGAGAAGCCGGTGAAAAAATCCTGGGGTGGCAGCAGAAAGACAGGGCTGGTGAGCGGCAGGAAAACGAGGGCATGAAAGCAAGGACCTCAGCACAAAAGGCTTGTGCGGCAGCCGGCAGGCTGGGTCCCGCACACCGCAGAGACCTGCAAAAGCCAGGACAAGGCAGCAAAGAGTAAAACTGGCCCCTAAGAGAGCCTGAGCCGCTTTCTGCCACTGCCCATGGCTGCCTTCTAAGGTAGGGGCACCTGTCTGTGTCTCCGCTAGGACCCCTGGAGATAGCTTGACCTTTCACGCCCGTAATTCTCTACTTCTTAGGGTCTGGCTAAACAATGATGCTGGACTGGCTTAATCCTAATCAGCCGAGTTAAACGAGCACGTGTGACTCCTGTGCGGGGTTGCTTACCTTAGGTTCAAAATGGGGCTGGTTTAGTTTAGGAATTTACCAACCCAAACTAAGCTGATTTAAGTCAGGGTTCAAGCGGTGCAAGAAAGGCCATAAAGTTGAAGTAGTTTGATTTAAAGAGTAGAGAAATTGTCCCAGCAGTTATCAGGAAAACGGTGCACTTAGACCTGGCTGCATACTCTACTAATAGTTCAGTTGCTATTTAGCAGTATTTAGCCAACCGTGCCTCCCCCGTGCTGGCCGAGCGCTCTGCGGTGGCAAACTCGCACAGTCCAAAAGGAAACGTGTCGGGGAGATATTCTCCCACTGGACCAAGAGGGCTGTATACCAAATCAGAGGCCACATGTTTCTAGGCGGCTGGCTTTCAGGGGGATGTTATGATTATTTATGGCACGGAGACAGCGGCTCTGCATCCACGGCCCCGTAGGAGGCACTGTTTGGACAAAGAGCAGAGGGACAGGCCCTGCCCCAAGGCGTTCCCAGCCTGACGGGAGGGGGGGGTGGAACGGATGTGGGTGCCTGAGTTACCCACGGGACCGGTCTGGTCGGCCTGACGCGCTGCACCGCGCAGCAGGGCAGCCCTTCAGTAACTGCGGGAGCTGCCCTTGGCAGGGCCAGCCGTGGGCTGCTGGCAGTGGCGAGCGCCTGGAGGGAGGCACGCGCTGAGCTACGCAGACGCAGCAAAACCAGGTGTGCAGAACTAGCCTGCCCAGTCCACGCTGCGTAACCCGGAGGAGATTCACCCGGGGCAGATTAGCCCACGTGACTGGACTCTGGTTTCTTCCCTGCTGCATGTCACCAACAGAAAGTGCAAGGAAGCATGCCAAGGAGCGAGAAACGCCCCCACGCAGAGCTCTTACTGCAGGAAGAGCAGCCACTCCGGGGCCCCAGAGTCCAGCTGGCACCTTGCTGCTGCTGCTGCTCAGATATAGTGGTGGGCAGCAGGATGGGGAGAGGGTCCCAGCATACACGTTTCACGATATGAGCTCCTCTGAATTGTCTCCCAGGTCAACAGCATGAAGAAAAAGGACCGGGCAGGAGAGAACATTGTCCATTTATTAGATGACTTCAAAATGATTGGAGTGAATGGCTTCCATATCCTTCACCTCTGACTACTGTGGCTGTAAGGGGTGGGCCGCAGGCCGCGTCAGAGAGGGAGCGTGTGATGGCAGCATGGAGGCCTCGGTGTCAGCCCCGTGGGACGGGGGGGCTTGAGGTGGCGCCGGCGCTGGAAGAACGCGCTGGCTGTAGGGCAGCAAGGGGGCTGGAGCGAGGGGACAGGCTGGCTGTCCTAGCGAAAGCCAAGGGGAGCAGCTGGTGCTTTCTGTCCATGCATCCCTGACTCTGTCTTACATGTGTGCTCGGTCTTCGAGTTGCTGGGTCCCTCTCTGCGATGCCTGATGAGGATCCACGGTGCCCAGGGCCTCCCCTTGCCTTTTGTGAAGAAAGCCTTGCTGCAGGTGAGCCCAAAATGCTGGAGGATGAGGCTGCAGCTGCGGGGCTGAGGGGCAGCAGGGCAGGGTGGGCAATCCAGGAGCCTAGCAGGATGCTAAGGGTTGGTTATTCCAGTGTGGTTTTGCCTCGAATGTCAGTGCAGTTCCTGCGCGATCAAGCGAGTCTCCCTGCTGAGCCATGCACTGGCCTCTTGCCTGAACTTCCTGGGCTTCCCGTGCAGAGCATCGAAACACCTGCCCGCACGCAGCGCGGCTCCCTCCACGGTGAGTTCCTGTGGAGCGGAGCGCACGGAGAAGAGGTCCAGCGCTGGAAGGAAAGCACTGGCCTGTTCTCTCTGGATGGAAGGAAATGACGAAAAGGAAAAAGCCCAAGAAAGAACGAACGCGGCAAAAGCCAAGCGGGGACCTCCGTTCCCGGGGCAGCCAGACCATTGGCGCTCCGACTACGCCAATAAGCCCCTCGCTCCGGTTGTTGTGTCAGCCTGACGCGTCTCATTAGCTCATCAACAGGCTGGGCAGCAGAGCCCTTCCCCGCTGACAGCTGCTTTACCTTGTGTTCTCAGCTGCCCGCTTGCTCCACGCTGCACGGCCACTCTGCCTTGCAGCCAGGGCATGCTGCTCCTCAGAGGCAGGCGATGCCTGGTCTGTTTGCCCGACCTCGCAGAATTCTTTACTAAGAAAAGCTAACGAATACCCACGACGCTGCCAGGCCAGGACCCGTAGATGAGTTTGTTAAGATAGCCAAAGGGAAGAGGAAGTAAAGGCAGACTTTAAATGGGCCAGGTGTTGCAACCCCCTTCTGTAAAACTGCACGTGGGCTGGGATTCATTAGTGTTGTGCTAACGCTTGGGAACTTGGGGCAACCGCGCTGAGCCCTGAATCTCACTGGAATTTTAAAAGGGCCCCGTCAGCTGGTCCAGGGAGGGCTTTTGCTGACCCGTGCCCAGGCAGCTCACCACAAACACTGCCGAGATGTCCTGCTGCAGGATCGCCTGCCTGGAAACCTGGTGCAGCACAGTCTGTTCCGGACTGTTGGCTCATCAGGCGCCTCGTGCAACGCAGGGACACGTGGGACAAGCTGCCTGCCACATCCATACTTTCCACTGACAGAACAGGAACCTCTCCTGGCTTCTGCTGCCCTGACGCCATCATGGAAAATTCTCTCTGGCCCCACAGCACCGACAGCCTGTCGACAAGCTGGCCTCAGGACCAGTCGGGAGCAGCACCAAGGGCAAAATGCACAGCAGGGAGCAGAGCTCCACCTTGGCCATGGGACGTATCTCCACCTTTCTCATAACATTTAAAGTGCCACTAGTGATTTTACTCAATGCTCTTTCCTTTCAGAGGCCATGCTCCTGGTCCCACAGGGTCTGCTTTTCTTTGCACCACTGCACCCAAAGACTTCCTGCTCCTGGCGACGCCAGGTCCACGTTGCTCCAATTTTTCCCATGCCCTCCAGGCCCAACAGTGGAACTGTTGGTTCTGTCACACGGGTCCCACTAGTCAGCGCCTGATCTTGGATGCCTGGATGCCTATGTCAAGCTGGCTTATAGGATTCCTTATAGAGCAGCACTTTCCTACAAGGTCTTGTCCGGCACGTTTTTTTTTCCCCCAACACGCAGAAAACAGTCTTTTGTGCTGGACTCTCTCAACATGAGCAGAAGCTGCTGCAAGTGTCCCTCAGCATCACTCTGTGACCTGCTCTCCTGTGCCCCCAGGTCCTGGCAGGATTGCACTTCCTGCACAAGCACTGCCGTATCATCCACGCAGACATCAAGCCAGAGAATATCCTGCTGCACGTGAGCGAGGCGAGTCTGCAGAGCTTTCTATGTGATGCAGATGCCTGGAACCAGAGCCCAGGTGTGGGTCCACTGAGGTCAGGTAGGCTGGGAGAGGGGGGCAGGGACCGCTAATTCCTCCCAGGAGAGAGCACTTCCCTGCACACCCTACGCCAGGGGTGGTGCATGGACTTTGCAGCAAAGCAAGAGACACACTATGGGAGATTATTGGCTGTTGGGAGCACACTGATGTCTGTGCTGGCAGGTCTTTCCAGATTTCAGGAGTCTTCCCATCTGAATCACCTGCCAGCCACGCAAGCCCAGTGAAGGTCTGCTCATATGCAGGCATGCTGCCAAAAACCAGTTTGTGTATAGGAACAACTGCAAAATGAGGAACCTTGCACCTCACTTGTCTGTAGCTTCACAGCAAATACAACCTTGCAGTACGATGCAGCTCCACTTTGTATAGCACTCGCATGCTACTTGTAATCCAGACTGCTCAGTTGTCACTGTCCAAAGGCTCACACCCTGACAGGGTTAAGCAAAAGCTAAGTCCTGTCTGGTCTTCATCTCCAGCATGTTTCTGAGGTTGACAGGTTCACTGTGTCCCAACTAACTGAGGTGGCACTGACTTCTCAGGGGCCTCTCAGCTCCATCCTTCTGGCAGTGGGTGATACGTAAGCAGTTCACGGGGCTGACTCTTCCTGTGTCCTGTTGCACCCAGGACAACCTGTGCACCCGGGACCAACAGGTTTCACAAGACAAAAGCAATGCTCCCCATGCTCTCTTGCTGTTGTTTTTCCTTCTTTTTCTTCTGCTTTTGTGTGCTAGTTCCTAGGACTCGTCTGAAATAAGCCCTCAGATGCGATCCACCTTTTCTCTGCAATTTTATTCAGCAACAGCCACAGTTGAGATCTGCCTCCTGGCACCAGGAGCTGACCTGCAGTGTCCTCCCTGACGCAGGTCCCAGCAAGGCTCTGCTGTTTGCCATTGGTCCTGGCAAAGTGGGTGAACCAGGACTGACTGCTTGGTCGCTTTCTCCAAACCAGTCTCTCAGAGTCCATCTAAAATCCATGTTCAAAGATTTGAACACGTAGACTGTAGACTGCATTTCTGCTGGCATGGAAATAGGTGCAACATGCTAGAAAGCAGCAGCATTAGGCCTTAAAATGATGCAACTCATGGGAACAGCATGAGGAGCTGGGGACAATATCACTCTCCTGCTATTCCTGCTCTGTGGATGTCTCTCTGGCCTGGAGCGCACACCCTGCTCCATACGCACGTCAGCACCACCCACCACCGTCACTGCAACCCTGTCTTTACCCGTAGTCCCCATAGTTGTGACTGCTCAGCTCTGCAGGAGAATGGCAGTGCCCAGTCTCAGCTAGCCAGCGGACACTCCTTCCTCCTCTTCATCTAAAACAGTGCTTTTCAATCTACGGTTTTTGGACCCCTGGGGATCTGCAGACTATGTCTAAGGGGTCCACAAAACATGACTATGATTAATCAAAAGTATGGGAATACCCACTTACTGGGTCTGCACCTCCATTTGCAATATTTTAGGGGGCTGCAAATGAAAAAAGGTTGAAAACCACTGATCTAGACGCAGGCTCCATCACTGCAACAGAAACGCTGTGATAGAGCTCGTCTTGCGCGGTCTTTTCCAAGAACCAAATCAAAAAGTATGTGGTCACCTCACAACTATGTGGCTGAGCAGGTTCTGTCTGAGGTCTGTGCCCAGCAGGGATCACATTTCCTCTTGTGGAGGGTAAAGGCAGGCACTGTGGACCCTCCTCTCCTCTGAGGCTGCCCGGCAGAAGAGGACGAGCTGTGTGAGCCGATTCAGGCCGTGACGCTCCACGTTCTTTCGAAAACCCTCTTGCAGGGTTGTTCGTGTCCTCTCCTAACTAAATGGAAGTGACAAATCAGGGCTGGATAAAGAGGAACGGTCTCTCTGCTGCTGTAGGGATTGGGGGGCTAAAAAGCATCAAAGGCACCAAAGCGCACGTGAATGATGCGTGACGAGCGATGCACCTGCTGGCTTGGAGAGGGGCCGATGTCTGCCTCTGTTTTGTGCAGGGGATGATCTCGTGCGTCAGTTGGATCCCTGCGACATAATGAAACTGGGAGTGAAAATCGCAGACCTAGGCAGCGCGTGCTGGACGGTGAGTCTGTCTCAACTCTTACTCTCGTGATACAGGATCACGCCCTCCCCTCTCGTGTCTGACCCTGCTCTTTGGTGCCCGTCTGTCACGACATCACCCCCTGAAAAGAGACCGACTGAGCTTGGCACGCGCGGGTTGTGCTCAGCACTGCTGGCTCAGGGCTGGGCTCTCCAGGCCAGGGCAGGCTGCAGTGTTTGGGAAGGGCGCGTGGGCACGGGGGGGAGTCAGCTTCTGGAGCTAGAAACCCCAGCCAGTGTGGAAGGAGAGCTTGCTCCAGGGGTTGCTCGGGCTCGGGCTCGGCCCGGGGGTCTGCTGCGTCCGGCACAGCCTGGGGGTGCTCGGTGTGTTCAGCCCACGGCCCCCCGGGCCTTGTGGTGACACTGCTCACCCACGCCGCGGGCCCCACGTGCAGCTGCTTGTTTCTGTTGCAGTACAAGCCCGTCTGCAAAGAGATCCAGACTCAGCCGTACCGAGCCCTGGAAGTCCTTCTTGGCTTAGATTACAGCACTCCCGCAGACATCTGGAGCACGGGCTGCCTGGTAGGGACTCGCGCCGCGGGGGTGCGCGTGCCCGTGCCCGCAGCGCGCCACGCGTGCGGAGCAGGACTACGGCCACGCCTGCGGGAACCATTGTCCGTAAACAGCAGGGTCTCTCGCTGCATTTGGGAGCAAGGCTCCCTCCTGCCAGCCAGCACTTGTGTGCGTGCGCGAGACAGGGGCCCTGCAGCCCGCCCTCCCCGGGCTGGGCTGGGCTGGGCTGGGCACGCGCGGGCCGGGGCTGCGGGGCAGAGGCTGGGCGCGGCGCGGCGCGGGGACGCCTGGGCAGGGCGGCGCGTGACTCGGCTCCCGCGCAGGCCTTCGAGATGGTGACCGGCGAGCGCCTGTTCGACCCCCGGCCCGGGGACTGCTGCTCCCTCGACGAGGGTAGGGCCCGGGGCGGGGCGGGGCGGGGCGGGGCGGGGGCCCCGGGCCGGGCGGCCGGCAGGCGCGCGCCCACACCTGCCTCTCCCCAGATCACATCGCTCGTGTCATCGAGCTGCTGGGCAGCATCCCGCCCCGCATGGCCCTCTCCTGGAAGGGGGCCGCCGCCTTCTTCAGCAGGCGAGGTGAGCGGCCGGCGGGGCCGCCCCGGGGACACCGGCTGCAAGCGGGGGCGGGCGGGCGGGCCGGGGCGGCTGCAGCCCTCCTGCCCCTGGCGCCGGCCACGCGCTCGGGAGCGCGGCTGATGCTGCGGGGGACGGGCCGGGCCAGGGCCTCCCCGCGCCCAGCGCTGCGTGTCCCGCAGGCCGTGGCGGCGGCGGCGAGGGCGGGCCCCGGCGCGGGCTGCAGGCGGTGCTGGAGGCGCGGCGGGGCCGGGGCCGGGGCCGGGGGCCGGAGCGGGCTCTCGGCAGCTTCCTGCGGCGCGCGCTGGAGCGCGCCCCCGAGCGCCGCGCCACGGCCCTCGCCTGCCTCCAGCACCCCTGGCTGCGCGCGCAGCCCTAGTCCCCGCCCCACCCCGGGGCGGAGCCAAGGCGCGCGCACGTGACGGCGGCGCGGGCCCTGATTGGCGGCGGCGGCGGCAGCGGCAGCGGCTGCGCGGGATGGAGGCGGACGAGGCGCTGCTGGCGCCGCTGCGGGAGCTCGGCCTGCCCGAGGCCGCCGCGCGGCGGGTGCGTGGGCCGGGCCGGGCCGGGCCGGGGGGTGCCGGGCGGCGGGGCCTGGTGCGGGCGGGCGCGGGCTGACGGCGCTCCCCGCAGGCGCTGGTGCTGACCGGGAACACGTCGGCGGAGGCGGCGGCGCAGCTCTACTTCGGGAGCCTGGAGGCGCAGGTGCGCGGCGCGGCGCGGGGCGGGGTGCCGGGCGGGGCGGGGCGGGGCGGGGCGCGGCGCTGCCGGCCGCGGCCCCGCGCTGAGGCGGAGTTGTCCCGCAGGAGGCGGCGGGGCGGGACGGCGAGTACAAGATGGTGCTGGTGGTGAACACGGAGCTGTCCATGGGCGCCGGCAAGGTGAGCGGGGCCGGGGGCGGGGGCGGGGCCGGGCGGCGCGGCGCGGCGTGACCGCAGGCTCGTTGCAGACGGCGGCGCAGGCGGGGCACGCGGCCGTGGGGCTGTACCGGCTGGCGGAGCAGCAGCCCGCGGGCCGGGAGGCGTTGCAGTGCTGGGATGAGTGCGGGTAAGACGGACGCGGGGGCCGGGGGCTGGCCTGCCCTGCCGCACCGCGCCGCGGGCGGCTGTGGGCAGCGAGGGACGGGGCTCCCTGATGCCGCCTTTTCCCAGCTAGTGCGAAGAAGGTGGTGGTGCAGGGCACGAACGCTGCCCACCTGATGGACCTCCAGGCCCTGGCGCTCAGCCTGGAGCTGCCCACGTACCTGGTGCGGGACGCAGGGAGGACGCAGGTAACCGCGCCGGGCGGGCCGTGCCTGCGGGGAGCGCACCTCGCACCTCGCGCTCGCAGAGACGAGTTTCCTGGAGCCGAGCACAGCCTGGGGGAAAGGCTGCAGCCCCGTGCACGATCGCTCCAAGTCTGGAATGAAAACTTTACCACGTGCTTAAAAAACCCGTATTCCTATGAATACAAGAAAGTTTGTGGATAAAGAAAGATCCTAGTTAATAGCTCTGAAACCATAAATAACTTTAAAAAATGTGTGGGGCTATAGGGAGCTGATACTGATGAGCTCCACTACGAACGAGCAGTCGTAAGATGCGGGCCTTGGTGTAAGGAAAGCTTCAAGGCAGCAACAAAGAAGCAGCTGCATCTGGGAGGGCAGGGAAAACGAGAAGGAACCTTTCAAATAAGCAGGAACAGAAAAGCTAGCAATGGTACAGACGGTGTTTGTTGGCAATTATACTGCTAACAAACAACTAAGAGGGCAAAATTGCCCTGTACCGGAGCCGGGGGGCAGCTGGGTGACTTGTCATCAGGGCGGGACGTGTACAGAAGCAGTTCCCATTCCAGCACTTACAAAGTAGTTTGGCAGTGGCCAAAAGCCTGACGAGGTGGGTATCCTGCTCCAGGAGGTGGAAGAAGAGTTCCTCGAGCCATTGCTGCTGAGTGCGAATGGCTTGTGGAGCGTTCCTGAGCTTCCACAGAACCGAGAAACGCGCTGATAGCAGGGGATGAAACAAGGACCCACATAACCACGGTTAGGATAGAAGTAACAATTTATAGTAGCAAAGGCCAGTAGTAACAACATCAACATGGCTCTGTGGGTAATGGGGGTTGTGATGCGTTTAACAGGCTTATTGTCTCAGAAAGCCTGTCAACACTTCAAGTTGTAGGATACTTTGCTTAACACCACAGGCCATTTTCAAAAAAAAAAAAAAAATAGCAATTCAGCACACGTTAAATGGATTAAAAACCAAGAGTGGACGTGTGCTTCTAAGTGCGTGGAAAGAAGGGAACCGTTAGGGATGTACAGCCAGACAGTATCTTGATCAATGGTCTGGGCTGAAGTTCTTTAAAACTAGTCTGGGTCCCAGAGCCGGGAGGTCCCTTCCTGTGGGACGTTCCAGGATCTCCCCGGCTGGGGGTGCCGACAGGGACAGCTGCTTTGGAAAGCAGCGACTGAAGGGAATTTATGGCACATGCTGAGTTCCACTGTCCTTATGGCTGACAGCTAACATGATCCAGAAATGAAGAGTCAGGATCAGGGACTGATGACGGGAGCGTGCACTATATACAATGCTGATCAGACCACTAGTAAATGGCCACTTGGGGATGCGACCTCTAAAAATACAGGGTGCCTTGATCTCCCAGATGGAGAGAGGCAGGCCGCGATGCCGTGGCTGAAGCTAGACGCACTGATAAGAAATAAGATGCACCTTCTAGATAGGGAGGGTAATTATTAGCCATTGCAGCCACTTACCTAGAGATATAGTGGACTCGGTGGGATGGATTCAGTTGTTAGATAGGAATTAAGTGTCTACCCTTGGCGTTGCTGTTCTTGATGCAATGGCATTGTCCCCACTTCAGGTCCCAGCTGGATCATGCACTGTCCTTGCCATCATGGGAGAAGAAGAAACAGTGAATAAAGTGACTGGGACGCTGCAGCTTCTAAACTAAAGGCATCACCAGAGCTGCGTCCTGCCATGCGTGGCGATTGTGCTATGAGAAGCACCTACTGGCATCCTCTCTGGCTCTCAGGAACCAGATGGCAGTTCCCTTTTTTGCCTGCTGGCGCTGTTGTGGGAAACGAGGCTGGGGTGAGGAAGCAGGCTCTCTGCTTCTGCTTGAGACAGGAGGTCTTGCTAGCCCCGGACTCCAGGAAGGGGTATTCCACCCTTTGTATCGGAGGTAGAGTGGAGGGGATGCTGCATAATCCTACCTCCCGCTTCCGTCTGACAGACCAGGCTTGTATTGTCTGGGACACGTATAAACAAGGTGCAATTCTGACATGCCTTGGCCTTCCTTTCCTTCCCTTCCCCTCCGCCTGCAGTACAGCGCCCAGCTCTGCTCGTTTCCCGCCCCGCCCTTCCTCGGTGCCTTGAAGCGCTGCGCTCTGCCGAGCTCCTCGGGGACGGCACCGCGGGGGGGAAAGGCTTGTCTGGGAGAGAGGGTGTCCCGTGACCTGCTGCATGAAAAGGGCTGCAAAGACTGAACCGCTCAATAGCTGAGACTGCTGAGAGGCTCACAGGGAAGGTTTGGGGTTGAGGTGGGGCCCAGCTGGGGCTGAAGCCTTTTGGATTTGGTGCATAAGCTGCCTCTAGAAGCTCCCCACCGCGGTTACCCCCGTGCTGGCCAGCGCGGGTTCGCTTGTACCTTTTACCCACTAGCCCCCGGAGGCGAGACGCTGGATCACACGGCCCTTCCTCAGCAGGGCTAGAAACCTGCCCACTGCCGTGGTGCGGGATCGTGCTAGTCGGGAATGTGGGGTGTGGAAGTGGAGACAACGTGCGTTTTTAAAGCAGGTTAAATATGTGACACTTCCAGGGAGGTGCGAAGAGCTCTTCCTCCCATCCACTCGCGTCCGGGATCCTGCTTGCTCGCAGGACACCCGGCTGTCTCACCCCAGCGGGCGGCGCGGCGCGGCGGGGGCACCTGGGCGGCTGCGCCCGGGAGGGACCGTCCCCGGCTCCTGGGGAGGGCCGGGCCCGCCGCCGCCGCGGAGTCGGGCTGCTGCGGCGCCGGGCAGGAGCGGGCGGGCAGCTGCGGCCGAGGCGCGAGAGGAGCCGGGAGCGCGCAGCCGGGCCCCGCGCTCCCGGCTGCTCCCCGTGCGGCGGCCCCGCCCGGGCCCGTGTCTCGGGTGGAGCGCGGCCCCGCCTGTCCGTCGCGCCGCTGTCCTTTCCGGAAGCGAGGTGGGGCCCAGGCCCGAGCGCGGACAGCGGCTCGGCCCGGGCCCGGGACAAGGCCGCGGCCCCGCTCCACGTGCTCCGCGCCGCCGGCCCGGGGCGGGGCGGGGGGCCGGGTGCACTGACGCCGCCCGGCCGCGCAGGGCGCTGTGGCGCGGGGCGGGGCAGGGAGCGGCTGGGCAGCGTCGCGCATGCGCCGAGAGCCCGGGCAGCTCGGCCCCGCCCCGCTGCCACGCGTCCCGAGGCGGGAGTGCCTCACGTGGTGCGGGAGCCGACCAATCCGCGCCGACCCCGCCCCGCGGCACGTAGCTCCCGGGCCCGCGGCGCGCCGCCCCGCTCCCACCGGCGCCTTCTGGGCGGGCCGCACCGCCCCTCTCCCTCGGCCCCGGCCCGCGGACTGGCAGCCGCTGCTGCCAATGGGCTGCTGCGCCCGCGGGGAGTGGGGCCGAGTGGGAGAGCGGCAGCCAATGAGCGGCGCGCATGGGCTCGGCCCGGCGCAGCGGGAGCCAATCGGAAGTGCCCGTGGGCGGGGCGGGCGGCCCGCCGGGGCGGGCCCGGGGCCCGCCAGAGCCAATGGCGAGTGTCGGTGGGCGGGCCCGGGGCGCCCCTGGCGCCGGCGCCGGGGATCCCCGTGCGCGCAGTGCCGTTTCCGCCCGGCCGGGAGCAGCCGCCGCGCGGGGGAGGGGCCGGGGCGCCGCAGGCCGCGCTCCGCCCGCCGGGCCGACACCGCGGGCCCGGCCCGGGCCGCCCAGGTACGCGCCGCCGCCGCCAGCGCGCCGGGGCTAGGGGATCCCGGGCACGGGGCGGGGGCCGGGGATCCCGGCCGGGCGGCGGGGCTCAGGGCGACCCGGCCGGGGCAGGCGGGCTCGGAGGGCCGGGCTCGGTAGGGCCGGTCTGCGGGGGGCTCGGGGCGTCCCGGCCGGGCGAGGCGGGCGTGCGCGGGTCCCGGCCCGGGGCGGAGGATGCGCCGGGCGGGGGCTGGGGGCACCCGGGGATGCGCGGGGCAAGAGCGCGTGTGGGGCGCGGTGGGGGGGGTGCCTGGTCCTGGGGAGGTTCCTGGCGGCAGGGGGTGGGGGGTTTCTGGCCGTGGGGGCAGGGAGGTGGGGGGTGGGGGAGAGTTCCTGGGTATGGGGGGAGGATGGGGGGTTTCTGGTCGCGTGGGGGCAGGGAGATGGGGGGTTTCTGGTCGCGTGGGGGCAGGGAGATGGGGGGTTCCTGGTCGCGTGGGGGCAGGGAGATGGGGGGTTCCTGGCTGCTGGCACAGGGAAGTGGGTTCCTGGGCCAGCCCAGGACAGTTGCCCCGCTGCAGGCATGGGGGGGGCGGCTGCAGCCAGCCAGGGGATTCCCCGCTCCTGCCTGGGCTCCAGGCGCTGGCGGCTGCCGAGGGGATCATGGCGCTCCCGCGTGCGCGCCGCCCGCCCTGAGCATGGAGCTGTGGCTGGGGTGGAGCGGGTGGGTCGGCGCTGGGGATCCCGTGTGTTTTGCGTCCTGGCGGGGCAGGCACGGGGCTTTGTCTGCTCCTGGCAGGCCGCCTCGGGAGTGCCCTCCATGGTGGGAAAGTCCCTTTTGGATGTGAGCTGCTGCTCCCCAGGAATGGGGCTGGAGCAGCTGCAGCTTCCCCCCTTCCCCACCGTCTGCCCCGAGCTGCCGCGCTCCTCAGGGTCTGGGGGAGGAGGGGTTGACCTGCATTTTCTGCTTTCTCATGGTGCCGGTGCAGCGTGTTCACTAATAATCCTCTTCTCTCTCGCCTGGTGCTGGAGGTTGCAGCACGGATTTTCCTGCATTTGGTTGTGTCACGTGTGTGCTGTGCTGGGTGGGTTCCCAGCTCTCCTGCCTGCCTGGGGCTCAGCACCTAAGTACAGCAGGTTTGTGTTGAGCAGTGTGTGGCTGTGGCAAGGTCACCGTAGCCCTGTGTCTAAGCAGCTTGTCCTTGGGGGCCGTGGCCTCCTGCTTAGGCCCCTGCTGTCGCGTGGCCCCTGCCCTTTGAGCGGCTGTCTGGCGAAGCGGGAAGGATCCTGTGTTCCCGTCCTCCCAGAGGAGGAAGGAGCTGAGATGAGGCTCCCTGTGCTACCAAATAGGGAGAATCTGTGCAGAGGGGGATTCTCAACAGGCAGCAGATAGTCTTGTGCAGGGACGTCATTGTATGGTGATTAAAATATGCCGTTGGGATTCTTCCAGCTTTCTGCAGAGGCCAATTCTGCTTTAAGGAGATAATGGCTCTTTGCAGGCCTTGCAGTGGCCTCCTGCAGTCTCTCCCTGGCCCATTATGTAATTGGAGTGTTTAAGGTTCACTCAGGCAGAGGCTGTGGGCAGGAGAATGAATTGATTTCTTCTCGTGGGGGATGGGTCTCAAGGAACATGATTTCTGGTAGCGAACGTGTGTTTCAAATAATGCGTATTTCAGACTGAACGGAGCGAGCTAAAACTCAAGGCTAGACAAAGGTGATTGTTTCCTCGAGCAGGACTAGGGAAGCTCTAGGAGGATGCTAGGAATT
The DNA here is from genome assembly GCF_030867095.1 of Alligator mississippiensis. Lineage (NCBI taxonomy): Eukaryota > Metazoa > Chordata > Crocodylia > Alligatoridae > Alligator > Alligator mississippiensis. Next base: position 320,533 of record NC_081835.1, read on the forward strand.
TCTCTGCAGCTGGCCCAGGAAGTCATTTTGCTGCCAGTCCTCTGGCTCCAAGCACCGGAGTGAAGGAAGCAGGGTGTCGCTTTGCTCGGGTCTTGTGGATAAGTGTTGGAGGCAGCGACAGCAGCTGCACTCAGCTCTCGAGCTTGGTTGCTATGTGAGAAGCTTCAGTAGTGCTGGCTGCTATCTCCAGGGAGGGACGGCAGAGCAGCCTCCATTAGTGCTGTGCTTGGGAGATGGCTGGTCCAGGCTCAGGGAAGGGCCTTGGCTTTTTCCAGGGTGTTTTGGCAGCCCTAAATGCGAGCATGCGCATCTGGGTCCCGCTGCTTTTCACCACTGGGGTTGGGATGTCACGAGGGGGCTGCCTGGACCTTGTTTCCCACCTGTGCAGAAGCAGGACAGTGAGAGTGACTGTGGTCGTCCTGTAACAGGGCTGCATCCTCTGATCTGGGGCTGCCGTCTGCACCTGACCCCCGTCCCCTTTCCCGTTGGCCGTAGAGCCAGATGCTTTCCTTATTCTTTGTGTGTCCCTTCCATTGGCTGGGCCCCATTCGCCTTATTGACTGGCATTTCTGCTGTGTGCAGTGGGTGTGTGTCACAGACACTGGCCTGCTAATGCTGAGAGGGGATTTTCCATTCACAGATTAGAGAACAGACAAAATAATGGCCTAGCTCAACTTTGGAACTGGCAACAGAATATAGTTGCAAGGAGTTTTCCTGGCTTTGCTGGGTCCTGAGCACAATTCACAGCATATTGTGTCTTCTCCAGTTGGACACCTGGCAAAGCGTGCGGGAAGTGCTTCCCTTCTGCTGCTGGCTGCAAGGGAAATGTGCGGCAACCGCCCCTCTTCCCTCCTGCGGGAACCTGGAACGTGGCCCCACAGCTGGCTCCGGCATTGGGTCTAGGCACAGGTTGTAGGGTCCATGACTGCATTGTGGCGTCCATCGGCTGCAGCCCACGTGCTGCCTATCTGATGTTAATAGAATTTCCTATTTAGGAGAAAAAACTGACATTCTTGGCTACTTCAATCTAGCTGTTCTGCATTTTGAGACACCCTCTTGAATTAGTGAGCTGTAAACCTACTCCAATTAAGTTGTTTTAAAAAGTAGTGTAGCTCAACTCACTCACATAATCCAAGTGAGGGAGGGAGAGACGATGCAAAGCAGAAAAACTATAGTGTTGAAACATCTTCCTGGGCTGAAAAAACATCTGGTTCATTCTGTTAAAAGATAGCCCTTCCCTCCCCTTTTTTTCAGAAAACATCAGGTTAATCCAGTACTGTTAAAAAAAAATCTCATCATCTTTATCTCAAACTTTTCCATACATTTTTTGACTCGGCAATCATGTTTTTAAGCTAAAGCATTACATAATTAATTGTTGGTATGTGTGATTTCATATCTTGGGTGTTGTAGATCCCCAAATACTGCCGGGGGCGGGGGGAAGGATTAATCGCCTTAATGGAAATGCAGCCACCTCTGGCATGGCACATGACAGTGGTTCAACATGCAACATGTCAGCAGTAATTGCTCAATTTAGAAGTTGGCCAGGCCACCAGAACTAACCTTAGTCTCACCAAAAATGCCAAGGGATCTTCAATGGCTGCAAGTCAGCCTTTGTTTACAGAGTCCCTTGACATCAGGATGGGGCGTTAATTCACTGTTTGCTGGGGAGGAGGCTGCTGCATCCTGCCCAAAGGGACAGTCCTTGGGTTGTCTTTTCCTTGGAGCTGATCTGAATGCCGCCCCGCTCAGCTCGGCGAATGGTATCCCAGATTACAGCCCGAGGTGGTACTGGTGCCTCCTGTGTGTACTCAGTGCCCTTTTACAGGGAGCTGTCAGTTCCACTCAACTCCTATTTGGGGAGGCAAGTGTTTTAACTCAAGCTAGCATGGAAAACCATTTGTTAACGTAGCAGTTAAAAAAGGTCTGTTTGATAAAGTTTCACTTAAGTCTACACTTTTTACAAATAAACTTTTGGGAAACAAGTCCAACAGAAATGTTCTGTGCAATATTGAATGTGGTGGTACAAGAGCATCTGAAAATAAGATGAACTGGAGTCTGACAGAGTCTGTCTTTCATTGTCTAATCTGAGAGAAATGCAGTGGAGTAGATATTAAAACCAGCATTTTTATTTTATACACTTAAAATTATTTTTTAAAATTAATCTGGTAGCTTCACTTTAAGGTATTATAGTGATGCAAACATTAAAATGTACGAACTTCAGGAGATTCAAAAGGCAGAGTTCATTCCGTGAAGTCACTGTTTCATTGTGCATTCTCATTGTATTCACTTACTCTGTGTTTCATTAAATGCATAACCTAAGTGATGTTGTTAGGATGAGTTTTTAAGTCTGCAAGTCTGGATATGTGCAAGTTCTTGCAGTAAAAGGATTGTGAACCACTTAATAAGTGTTGAACATACATTTAAATATACAGTACATGATATGGGTAATTGAAGACATGACAATTTCAGCTCCTCGGTCTTTGGATTTATTCTCCTTTAAATAAACATACTTTATTAACAGCTCTTCCATTTAGTTTCCTTGATATGTTGAATAAAAATCCTTGTGGTTATTAAGGCTGACATGGACTTTAAATTTAGTTCATGCTTGATTTGCATCAGTGGGATATGATAAGAGATAGCTTCATAGCACCCTCTCTGCTCGTGTTGTTTCCCCAGAGACTGTTCTCTACGTTTGGGTTTGCAGGAACAGCTGTATCTTAGCAGTGGGAAAATGATACTTTAAAGAAAAATGATTAAAATGTGCAGAGTACTGGCATGCTGCAAAAATAAAATACCTTGAAAAGTGATCTACAATTTTTCACATCTTCGGTTTTCTTTTTTCCTGAGTAAAGTTGCTGTTTTTACCAGGATTTTGCTGCTTTTGTGGCAACTTTCCAGTGTTCTTGCAGCAAATCATCTTAGCAGCAGCCCTTCTCCCTGCTGAGCAAGGAGAATGTGCAGTTCTGGCCCCTTCCTGAGCTCACAAAAGGGGTGGGCCTTACAAAGCTGCTGAAATCACAGCTAATGCCCACTGAGCATAGTGAGAAACAGTTTTTCAGCTGCTCCCAGTTTATTTCTTGCTATAATATAGCAAAGATGCTTAGCCTCTTGGAGGATGGGAACATAAGTCTGGAAATTTTTGTTCATCCATTTTTCAGTTATTTGCAAAGTGGGGTTTTCCTGTAACTTAAGATGGCTGAAGAGATTTTTCTTGGACTTCACTGAATAGATGAGACCAAGGCTGAAAAAATTAGAGGCCCAAAGAAAGAATCTGCGGCAAATAAAAAAAGAAATGACAGTGGAAGCCTGCAAGTAACCTTAACGCTAGCCTGGCACTACACATGCCATAACCTATCTACAGTGTTTCTGAGTTACCATGGTGGGAATTTAGAGTTCCAGCTTTTTTTTATTTAAATATTTGATAAAATGGTCCACAATTACACTTCCATGTGCTTATATCTGAGAGAATGAAAATGTGGTGGGGGGAGGAGATGCACCTTCTTGTGCATTTGCCTCTTGCGTTCAGCTTGATGAAAGAATGAGGGGAAGTAAAGAAAGAGGGATGTGGGGTTGCACCTGCCACTGGGAAAGGTGTGCTTAGGAGTTGTCATGAAGCTGAAGTGTCATGTAAGGAGACAGAATTGTTGAAGTGATCTTGTGGGTCGTGCCAGATCCATCTTTGTAAGTTGATAATTTAGCCGGGTGCTGGGTCACATTCCTCCCGGAACAGAGGTGTTCTCTCCACTGTACCACCCCTGACCCACACCAGCTAGATTGAGTTTTCTTGCTTAAAAACAAAATCTCTTTTGGGTGAAGATAGAAGTGAGAAACCTCAGCCCTAAAAGAATTTTAAAGATGGTTTTTAATGGAATATGGCTTTATGGTTGAATGGCCTTGTTGCCTGAAAGTGTTTTTGTACCCAGAAGAGTACTCAAAGGGCACTGCTCTGTGCTTTGGCAGTAGGTAGTGCGTTGGTCACGACGGCGTGCTTCCTTCCTGCTGGCCCTGCAGAGTCCCTGTCGTCTGAGAGCAGGGCCTCCTTCTGCAGTCTTGCTGAGCCACCAGGCAGTCTTCCACCTCTTATAAGAGTGGTAGAAGAAGTGGTTTGCAGTGCTTCTACGCAGCCTGCTCGTGAATTCTGAAGTGAGCCGATGCAGACTGCAGGGCAGTGCGAGAGAGTGAACGAGACCTCGTTTCAATAAAAGTGTTCCCCTGGATGCTGCTGTACACAGTGGTGTTTTAGTTACGGTGGAACTTGGCGATTTTCTCTTAGCAATACAGAACAGCATAATAGCGGGTTTTGCAGAGACCTTTTCATGATTGTGTATGACACTTGCATTATTTTTTTACGGGGGACTGCTGTGTGTAAAAATGTGCTGAATAAGCAGCATTTTGGGAACTCTGAATGCCTTGAAGATTGAAGTTTGAATGTGTGGGTCAGGAAGCTTGTTGAAACCTGAAAATGTGTTGCTCTTTAAGAACTTTTAGTCATTGATTGATTTTTGCCTATCGCCCAGTGCAGTGTTGGGCTCAGGAAATGCAAAAGAATCTGGTGGACTCGGACAAGCACGCTTCTACTTGGGTCCCACGGGGAGGCGAAGTGACTGCTCAAGGTCACGCCAGTATTGGGCAATGGGCAGGGAACATGTCTCCCAGGCTCCTCTGGGCTCCCACTCGGATTAATGGAAGAGCAAGAGCGGAGAGCTCTCCAGGGTCTAACATCTTTGATCTTCATGGCCTTTAGCCCAAGGCATTACTAAGGTGATAAGTGTCTTCCTTTTCTTTTGAAGGTACTGAGTTCAAATCCTGTTAAGCTGGGATGTATAGGAGTAGGCTCTGGTTGGATTCCCTGACTTCTGCTCCTAGTCCAAGCTCTCATCATAGAATGAATGGATATAAGGGCGGGCAGAGAGCAGGCTAGCCCTGTGTTAGGATTGAAGCGGCTCAGGGTCAGTGCTCCCAGGGACGCCGTGTCTGATGTTGGGCAGTTCACTTAATCTGCATCTCAGGGCTTGTCTGCACAGGGAAGTTAGTGTGCAATAAGCCAGGGCGTGAATTTACAGTGGACTGTTTACTCACTAGCTTCCCATCGGAGCTCTCGGTGCATGCTAGGGCCTCACTTCCTGTCTCTGCTGCCAGGGCCGGAGAACACGCACATGCACGCGCCCCCCTGGCTGTGGCGGCTGCGCTCTGCAGCTAGCTCCCTGCGCGCTGGGAAGGCCCTGCAGCCACCAGCGGAAGGCACAGACTTGTCTCCCCATGCCTCTGCTAGTGCTGGGTGCTGCCTGGCAGAGGTGATTTAATTCTGCTGGGGAAAGGTGGGTGTGGCCATGGGAGAAGCGCTGTGGGTGTGGATGTGCTCCTCGTTTTGCTGGCAGGCGAGGCTGAAAGGTGATGTGGCTTCCGAGAGGAGCAAGTTACTGCGATGAGTGTGTCTGGGAGGGGAGCTGGCGTAAATCTGTGCTTCTGCTTGCTGTGCACTCCCTGCCCCTTGTAGGCCAGCCCTTACTTCTCCTTTTACAGACATGGGGACTTCCTTTCTCCCTGCTTGTCTGTTGACATTGTAAGCTAATCGAAGCTTTTACACTGTCTAGATACATATTCATAAATGGGCATATCCTGTTCACTGGAGCCCCAATCTCCACTGGCACCTTTCGGTGGTGGGGTGATACAGTTGCATATACATCGTTTCAACGTAGCAAGCAATCTTTTATTTTTTTTAAATATATTCTTAAGGAAGGTAAGTACCCAGATTTACTAATTTATGCATCCCAGTCACACCACACAATCTGCATACACAAAGCAGTTTCTGTCCATTTCTCAGAAAATATCTGATAGTAGGAAGTTGTAACGATGTTGCATTACTCCTAGAAAATGTATTACGAAATATCAGTTGTTATATTACACTGACACCACATGATCTGCTTATCAGTAGATGAATAAAATATATTTTTGTGAGGCATTATACATTCTTTCTTAGTAATGAGTGGATCCCCTCCATGCTAGCGACTCTCCCAGTGGACTTGCTTGTGTAGTATCTAAATGCTGTAGAAAGCTGAATGAATGGCTGAGACTGTCTAGCAATCTCACAATCAAAAGTTATGCCTAGAAATTAAATAGCAAGAGTGCAGACTCGTAGCATTTAGGTAGCTGTGCCAGAAAGAATGTGTACGCAGAATCGATTTGGCTGCAGGAGGAGGGATCTTCTAGCCTGATCCAGCCAAAGGGAGTTGCATTAGAAATGTGTCTGGACCCAAGTCTAATTTGTGTAATGCAGTGGGTTGTAGCTGCTCAAGTTTAAGATGGAGGGGTGCCCTATGTAGGCCACAGCTCCCAGCATGTAATGCTCCATACAGGCATCTCGGTCTCATTGCATGCTGGGATTTGCAGTCTTTTATAGCAGAATATAGCTTTTTGGCTGAATAGCTGAACTCTGGAAGCACTTTGGCTGTTCTTGGGCTGGAATTCAGTTATTTACAGCTTTAAGATGGTGTGTAAAGCTTCTAAATGCACTTGCATTATACCAGCGAATGTGAAGCGTGCAGTATCACCTGTTCGCATTGGAAAAGGCCCTTGATTGATTTTGATGGTGAATGTTTAATTGCTGCAGTTCTGTTAAGAGCCCCAAGTTAACTTGTTACAGTACGTTAGCCCAGTGTTTGCTCAGACCTGGGTCACGGCTGCAGCTTGCCAGCTCGCCATAAGTTGGAGCGTCTCGCTATAAAGGGCCTGTTGTTAGCATGCACTGCATCACGGGATGACATCTGAGGCTGAGGGCCCGGCTTACTTGGTTTCATGTTAGGTTTTTTCTCTGTAGTGTGAGTGATTGCAGAGTTTAAGTGCTGGGATAATGCAGATCTTGACATGCAATAATTGAGCCTAGGGCTCTTTCTTCAGCTTGCCAGTGGCCCTCAGTGACAGATTCCACTGAATAGTAAGGACACTTCCTCATTTCATTTTCCTCTCTCAGCGGTGTATAATGGTGTTTTTAGCAAGGGAGATGCTGATCGAGTTGCAGGGCAGCAGTGAAACTATCCCTGTCACAGAATGTCATCAAACGCGCAAAGGAAATGCTAGAAAAACAGAAGTAGTTTTTCCTCTAATTTGATAATCCTATGATAATCCTAGATGTTTTAACCGTGGCGGATGTGAGACTTCCAGATGTAAAGACTTCAGGTTGATAGTAGCCTTTCTGTGCATCTGTGAAATGTCATTTGTTGTCACTGTTAGAGGAGGCGGTGGTTGTCGCTTTTTGAGTTACGTTCCCAAAATGCTTTGGGCACAGCACAGGTGTGTGATGAGCGCTGGAGATTTGAGAACGGAGGTGCCAGCAGCTGGAATGGGATCCAGCCTCTTGGTGAGGATGGTCCTTGATTACATTTTAATTGAAAGCCCTTCCTCTATCAGTTGGAATGTACAGAAAGGTTTAAAAAATGTGGCGATGATGGTCCGCATCAACCATCATAAAAACGAACGGAAGAATTGGTGCGTGGCCTTAGGAAGGCTGAGACGCAGGATTGCGTTACAGAGAGAAGGAGCTATTCCCCAAAATACCCTACTGTGAGCCTCTTTTTTCTTTAACTCACATCTGCCAGCCTGATCTGCTCTCTACTGCAGAGCTGACACAGAAAGGAAAGGGGCTCTTGAATAGGGGCTCTTGACATGGAAATCATCATGATAAATGACCTTTGATACAGAAGCTTGGGACCCAGGGCTATGACTGGCAGGTCAGATCATGGTCCTCTGGCAAAGCTACTTTCTTTCAGTGAGAGCCCATAAGCTGGTTCATGTTGGGGGGTTGGAGCTAAACAGGCCAAGAAATGAATCCTTGCAACTCCACGGTGCCATTCTGATGTACCTCATCCACTTTCCCAGGTACTTGTCGGCGTGACTCATTTCTCTATAAACCTGAGAGAGCCAGTACAGCCTTTGAAGCATTTCTGTTATTGTCAAAGTCTTCAGGAAAGATGGGAGCAAGCCAGTAAGTGGCCTCCACGTGCGGTCCAAAAGTGATGGCAATGTGTTGTTGGGGGGAAAGGCACAAATGGCTTGCATCAAGAGAAGAGGCTCTAGCAGGGGTGCGTGGTGCCACAGTATGGGCACCGCCATCACAGCCACACTGGCCAGGTGGGAGTGCCCTGTGCAGAGGCCAAGAACTGCTTTTTGTACTTGCATGCATTAGGTACGAAACTGCCATGAGCAAGTTTGTAGGAATTTCCAGCTCATGAAGCATTGTCACAGTAGAGTAATGGCATTATTTAGTAATCAAAATTCCCTAGTGACTGGCCCCTGTTTTACAAAGCCCTCTCCTGTCTGGCAAGATTACACAGGCTGACTAGGGTCTTGAGACTTCTTTTCCCACAATGGGGAGGTGAATGCAGTGGGAAGGTGATGTGTACTTGGAACTTGTTATCTGGGCCCTGTTTGGGGGATGCATCAGAAAAGGGAAGGGGAAACTGTAAACTTAAAAAACGCTGGCACAGAGGATTCAGGGAGGAAGGAGCTGGTGGCCCTTTTCTAGAATGCCCTTTTCTCTTACTAGTTGTAATGTGGTCATTTTCTTCTCTGTGTGCAGACTGCTCATAGTCCAAACCGTCACGTGTCTCCTTCCTGAATATAGGGAATAACTCTGGTGAAACCTGCCTGCATGAAGTGGTAACAGGCAACTTGTCTCCCTAGGAGCGGAGTCTTACTTCTGAGTACACAGTGTCCGTGATGCTGCCAGTCTCGACTTCTCATGTCATGCCTCTGGCTTTGGACCCTGGTCCATGTGCTCTTGTAGGAGAGGCTTCCAGCTGTTGTCAAGGCCTGGGCAGCCTGTGAGATGGGCCTGGCCCCCTGTCAAATGCATAAGTTCCTATAGTCCCTCCTTCCCTATTATATTGCTATTGCGGTGCTGTGCACCAGGAGTCCGGGAATTCCCACATAAAGAACTGTTATGACTGGATGCATGAAGGCTGAAAGGCCCCTCTGCTTTCACAATTGAATGCAGATCTCTTTTTCACTTGGGCTTTCCCTGAGTAAGTGTCATTTGCATCTGTCTCTGTCCCATCATCAAGTCCACTCCTGCTACAGGAGGATGGGAGCAAAGGGGGAGAAAGAGCTTTTTTAAAATACTTGAACTGCTTGGAATCATAAAGTAAAACTTATGAATACTGTAGATAAATACGTAACAAATTCAGAGTTGACGGTTAAATCTACGAAGTCCAGTATTCTCTGGAAATGGAAATGCACAGTTAAGATGACCTAAATAAAAGGAACTTGGAATGAAGACGATGCACTGAGAATAAATTGAAGTTTCTGAACAAACCTCAAAACCCGTAATAAATGTTAATCTCATCATCAACCAAGGACTACAGTATCTGTGTTTGTGAGCACAGAGGGTGGGCCTGGCTCAGAGGTTATGGAAAAATGCAGTTTCTCAATGGATTTATTCTTAAACCAGTTCTGCTCAATATCTTTTTTTATCAGGAGTCTGAAAGATATAAAATCTTTGCTGGGATAGTTTGCAGATGACAGATGAGAGGACTAATAATGCAGATTACAGCTAAAGAAGACTCTCAATTGCCTAGTTAAATGGTCACAATCCCACAAAATGTGTATTAGTTTATCCAGATGCCAAGCAAGTGACACATCTGGGAACAAAGAATGGGAGGCGCTGTCCTGGAAGGCAGTAATTCAGGGAAGCACTTGAGGGTGGTTGGAGATGACCACCCCAGTGCCAGCGCTCGGTTCAGTGCTTTGGCTAAAAGAGCTAATGCGATTGTTGGATACGTAGAAGGGGAATATCGAGTGGAAAGGGGATGATCTGGCCTCCGCACACAGCATCAGTAGGAGTGTGCACACTGGCAGTTACCATGGAGCAGCCGGCGTGCTGTAAAGCCCCTCGCTGTAATGTGTTTGTGTGCCCATCCCCAAGACAGATGTGGAAACACTGGAGGGAGTTCAAAGAGGGCTGCAAAAGTGATCCAGAAGCTGGGAAGCCTTAGGGCTTAAGGAGCTCAACTTATTCATCTTCTTGCGGGGAAGGATGAGGTGCGCCTTGACTTCAGTGTGCAGGCAGTTGCAGTCGGCCAACTCTTTCACGTGTGAGGGGTTTTTAGCTTTGCTGACAAAGATGCAATAAGATTCTGTGGATGGAAACTGAAGTAAGAGAAGTCAAGTCATATCTTTATTAATTCATCTGTGTATGAAACCAGCTGTAAACCCAGCCCCTTTTCAAATGAGCATCTCAAACCTCCATCCAGAAGCGACACGCTTTGTCCTCTGGCCATTTAAGCTGTTCTGAGCCCCCCAGGCAGGTGAGAGAGGCCTGTCTGTGAAACAGCCATTGTATTCATGCGGCAGCTTTTCCAACGTCCTAGTGTCCATGGTAAGAGCTTGTAGACTTCTTTCACCGATGTATAAAAGTCAGATGTGAAAAAGAACATATCTCAAAATTGGCGTGAATGGTAGACACAGTTATGTCTGTAGTCTCACAAGTTGGGGTTTCTTTTGATTTTAACCTCAGCTGTGAATGTTCTGATTTTCCAGCACTGATTTTGTTGCTACAGAGCTCCCGCAAACAGGGCTACCCTTAAGTTACTCTAATGTCTTCTTTCAGCCTTAATTCAGTGAACAGGTTTTTTCTTGCCTGTGAATTTTCTTGTATTTGACCCAATGCTGAAGACCTGTGCAAAGGCAGGGTTTCTGCTGCACGCAGAACTGTCTGGTGGCGTCTCCCTGGCTTTCGGGCAGCAGTTTCCTGAAGAGCTTTGGAGTCTGCGTGCTCCTTTGCCTTATGCTTCCCTATGGGCTCCATTTGCAGACTTGTACAGGCCATACCTGCACTTTCCACGCTCGTCACCCCTTTACCTGCTGTTTGGCCCGATGTCGACTGAGTATCTATGCTTTGCAGGCTGCCTCGGCCTCAAGTGCCTCTGAGCATCTGCGGCGTTCTCGTGTAGCTCTGCGGAGCGGTTACCTCTTGCAGCCGTTCTTTCTCCTTTCAGAATCAGAACTCCCCTGTTCTTTCCCCTTTGTCATTTTTGGTGTTGGCTAACTGGCAGGCCTCCCTGCTTTGCCCTCATCCGTCTTCCTGCCTGGTTTCCATCTCGACTGCCGTAGACTCCCCCGAGGTCTGTGGGAGGAAGGCCTCTCACCTGTGGACCTGAAAAGTTCAGTAATTGGGGAATGTGTGATGGCTCCAGCCTTGCTCCAAGTGCGTGAGGGCCTGATTCTGTCGGCTTTGGAGCACTTGAGTGATGTGCGCCGTTGCTTTGCGGTGCTTAGTCGGTGCTGGCTCCTCGGCTAGGAAGTGAGGAAGGGAAGGACTCCAGTAATTGTCCTCTGACGAAGGTGGGATTCTGCAGAAGGAAGCTGTAATTTGCACATTGAACCTTCCTTGGAAAATCTTAGTTGTTGCTTCTGTAGGAAAGGCATTGTTTAGAAACGGAGTTTCCTTGCTCCGCTGCTGAAGGCGTTTCTAGAGTATGTGGGGGTAGAAGAAATCAAAGGCTGGATCAGGGGTCAGCACCGTTTTGCGGCAGTGCCAAAAACACCCGCAACCGCAACTTGTAAGAAGTTGGCATGCCAGGGGAGGGCAGCGGGGAGCCCTCGTGAGGGGCCCGATCCTTGTCGAAGCAGCACAGCCCTGGCCCCTTCCCCGCCGTCTGCCCATTCCTGGGGTTTCCTGCCCCTGGGCTAGGGCACTTGAGGAGCAGCGCTGGAACCTGTGCATGGCAGCACCTTCCTTGCCTGATGCAGCCCCTGCTGCTAACAGCCTTCCCTGTGTCAGTGTGCGGGAGGTATTCCCAAAGAGCAACCCAGAAAAGGGCTGGGATGGCTTGGAGGAGACTGACTAGCCAGGAAACTGAGGCAAGGATGGAGCAGCAGAACGCCTCTGGTTTCACAGGACGAAGCAGCGGAGGAAGAGAAGAAGCAGAGCGCTTGCATTCCAGCAGCCTGGGCGGGTGCGCCGCCAGCGAGATGAAGCCCCAGTGCAGGGTCCGGGGCCTGGGGTCAGCCCGGGGGGATTGTGGCCTGCAGCAGTGCCAGTGGGCTGGGTTCACCGCAACAGCGTTCCCAGGGCTGTTGTGACGGCCTCGCCCCCGTTTTTTTGGCTTGTGATGTGTGGGTTTGGTCTTGTGACTAGCAAATGCATAATGCGCTTTCCCAGCTGTGTTGCCCTAAGTGTAGGAAGTGGCTGGAAGTGCTTCGGAGTCGCCCGTGTCTGGGAAAGCAGGTCGTGGAGGTCTGTCATAGGATCTTCGTGAAGCGGGGATGTGCCAGGGCACCGCAAGGATCTGAACTTTGTGAAGCCTGGCAGCATGCTGGAGGGTCTCGCCAAGACTTGCTACCCAGGAGAAGTTCGCTGGTTGCTGTCATTTCTAGGCCATTGCAGACGTCTGCGACGTGCTCCCGAACGTTTGTCGTCATTGCTGCGCCCTGCAGCGTGCCAAGGCGTCTCGGCTGGCCCCGCTGGAGATGTCTTGGAGAAGTTGGGATGCAGCAGAAAGGTCTGAGTGTAGCAGAGATCAACATCTATTTCTCATTATTTGGGGGTTTTGGAAAGGTTTGTTTTAATAACCTCTCCTCTTGCTGACAAATGGTGGAGCTGCGGGCCGCAGACCACACAGGCTCCTGCGGACCGGCCATTTCCAGATGCTCTGGGTGGGGGAGGGTCAGCTCCGGCTGCTAATGGGAAGCGAGACGGAGCCGTAACTTTGGAGTGGCTGCCGCTGCTCCATAATTGCTGCACTGTGTTGTGTTGCCATGGTTCCCTGCGCGGCTCTGCATGGTTTCCTGGTTTCTGAGCGTGGGGCGGGCACTCCCCGGCAGCAGAGCTGCTCTACGTGTTTGGGGAGTTCAGACTTGCACTGGCAGGAAAGTGGCTACAGGGAGATCCGGAGTTTGGCTTTCCCGATTTGCAGAGTGGCTGCGTTTGGCCCCGTCTGCCCCCAGGCTGCGTCTCGGGGCGCTCCAGCGTGGCGGGCGGACTTTGCGCTCCTCTCCCTATGACGTGATCCCTCTTTGTCTCTCGAGCAGTGCTCAGAAGCGAGAGGCGGCTGACCCGGGGATCCCCGCAGTCGAGCCGGGGTGCGGGCCGGGCCGGGCCTTGGCTTCAGAGCGTTGTGATCAGATCCTCGTCTGTGTTGCCATCTGCATGGGCTGTGAATAGCTCTGGCGCAGACCTTGTTCCCAGGGTTGCATCATCTCTGGGAGAATGGCCAGGTCCGGAGCCCGAGCACAAAGCCTTTCTGAAGCAGATGAAGCTTATTCTGTCTCTGGAGTATCTCTCCCCTTCCTGCCGGCCTTTCCGCAGGATTCCTGAGACAGACTTGTTCTGAGAGCCTCTCACCAAGTCAGCTGCCTTCTCCCAGCTGCTTCCTGCACACCTGGCTGATGCAATGTCTGCTTTGAGCCCTGCTGGAATCGGCTCCGGCGCGGTTTTGTTTGCCCTCGCAGGGAGTGGCTGTCACGTGGGGGCCGGAAATAGGCCTATAAAGGGCACGCCGCCAGTCTGGCTGTCCAGAGCCCTTGCAGGGAAACCCTTCTCGGCCTTCCCCGCGGCAGCTTCTGGGGTGTTCGGAGCCGGTGAATTCTGCCGATCCTGGTTCTTCGGTCAGCAGCTTGCTGCGACTCTGCGTGGACTGCTGCTTGGGCTCTCCTGGGAATCGTAATGCTGCTAAAGTTTGAATTACGTCCTGGCTATTGCCTTCTCTAGCTGTTTCCCTCTGCTTACAAGTGGCAGAGGGGTTTTGTTTGCTTTTCTTTCTCTCCTGAAAGATTTGCCATGCGGTGGCTGCACCAGGCTTTCCTCCTGCAGCTCCACGTTCTCTTTTGCCCGGCAGTCTTTCCAACGTAGGGCTTGTCTCTACAGGAAAGTCGTACCAGTCATACCGGTGCAGGCCTCCCATGTGAACACCCTTGTACTCAACAGCGGTGATGTGGTTTTTCAGACACCCTAAGCTAAACCAGTGCTACTCGGGCCGTGGCTCCTGAGCCACAAGTGGTCCTTCAGCTTGTCGCTGGCGGCTCTTTCCAGGGAACGCTACGAGAGCATTTTTCCTGCATTCCCTGCTCTCTAATTGCAGGCACTGCGTTTTATCAAACAGTGTCAATAAAACTTGGCCTTTTATTATCAGTTGCTTAGAACAAGCCTATACACACATTTAGTAAGCTATAAAAATGCTTTTTTGTTCTGGCTCTTTGGTTACCACTGACTGTTCATATGTGTCTTAAGCCAGACCAGGCTGAGTGTTGCTGAACTAGCCCCAAAGCAGCGGTTTCGTGGCAGAATAGGCACGTCCACATGAGGAGTTAAACCAGTATAACCACGGGGTGACTTTCCGCTGCAGGCAAGCCTCTTCACAAATTTAACCCTTAGCTTGGTCTTAGCTTTAGAATAATACCAAAATATTTTAAATCTGCCTTGTCTTGCTCTTGTGACTCATTGAAGCATCTGATGGTTTTATTCCATCCTTCTGGGAAGAAAAAAGGACAGAACTATAGAGAAGGGAGGCGTACTAGTTTATACCTCCGACTGGAAAATGCTTTTTCCTACTGTTGCCCCCAATTCAGTATTCCTAGGCCTAAAAGAAGAGAGAGTTTTTTTCCGTTTGGTTGGGCTTTTGGCAGTTCGTCTACCCTGGGCATTTGATAATACGTTGTGCACACTTGGGCCCGTAGTCAGTTTTGCTTGCATGGTCAGTCAGTTTTCCCTCTAGTTAGGGGGGTCTTTCAGCAAGAGCACAGACACTCCCCTGCAAACACAGGGACATGTAGATTGACAGAGGCGTGCTGGCAGATGTGGCTTCTGAAACTACTTTTAACTGACTTCCAAGTTGAAAAGACCTTTCTTAAATGTGTCTGGCAGTTGACCACTCTGTCGCGTCCCTTTGGTGACTGTGTGATTTGTGCTCGGAGGAGGCGGCAGTATAATCCCCTGGCTTTAGCACAGGAGTGGGTCAAGTGTCTGTAATCGTGTCTCAGCCTCCTAATTAGCCGTGTGGGTCCGAATGAGTTTCTTCACTTTTGTGTTTGTCCTTCGTAGACGGAACAAGAGTTGCGCTTCACCAGCCTGCGTGGAGGAGTGACATTATGACGTGCTAGCAAGTATCCACGTGTCCAAGCCCATGTCCTCTCAACACCATCTTACTGTGAGAGCTCCCCTGATTTGTACCAATTCTCGTCCTGTCCCTGCTCACTCAGAGTGATACAAACACGGTAACAATTCTGGCCTGAGCTAAGAATCTCCTTGCCTCCCCTTTACACTGGTACCGTTTGCCTGAACACTTCTTTGTTATGGGTTTCACAGTTCTGTATGTTCAACATCTTGATATTTCCTTCTAGCTTATTTTTGTTGCTCTTACGCACTGTCCAAAAGTGTACAGAGTGCTTTTCAGGACAGGTGGAAGGCAGGTCTTTTGTGCAGAAGACTCTGTAATCTGGATACCGTGCAGAAGTTGAAAGCAATGCGGAGGGTGAGGGCCCTGCAGTGGCTGTGCAGTTAATCAGCTTGGGTGGCACTTCTCCATCTTTCCCCAGGTGTTCGGGATCAACCTCGAGGTGCCCAGGCCTGGGTGCAGCACTCCAGCTGGGCTTGCTTCAGAGCTGTGTATGGAAGGATTCTTGCCTCCCTGCTTTGTGACACAGCTTTTGCATGCGTTCCAGCGCTATATCGGGGTGTTTCGCTACAGAGCCAGGTATCAAACTCCTGTCTGACTGGCAGGGAAGAAGGGAGGGCAAGGACCCTGTGTCATTTTTTTGGTTGAGACTGCCCTGGCGGGGCATACTCGTGGCCTTCACCCTGCCCATAACAGCTTGCCCACCTCTCTGGAAGCAGATCTGTGCTGTTGGTAATTTGGTGTCTCCATCTACGATTCCTTAGTCTCTTAGCATTCCTTCGTCTCGGGTTTCTCTCTCCTGAGCAGAATGTATGCTGTGGGGGAAAATAATGTGGAAGTAGTAGCTGCCTTTTTCCAAGTTGTCTCTGTTATTTTCATGCGTCCAACCTTGAGATCAGTGGTTCTCAGCCTTTTTAGACTGAAGGCACCTGTTCATAAGCTTGAGGCACCCTCGGAAAATGCCAACTCTTATTTTTCACTGTTTGGTTTTTTTTAATACAGAAAAATAATAGAGCAGTTCTCTTTTTCCAAAGAACTCAGAACGGCCACAACAGGTCAGAACACTACAGATTCCTATTTGAAACCTCTGGGTTACCTTGTCAGTCATGTTTGCACACCTACTCTCTGCAGTGCCACCGAGAGGATCCTAAGGAGCCCCAAGATGCTACGGCACCCTGCTCTAGATTCATTTCTATTATAAAGTCTTAGTTACTTTTTATTTTAAGGGTGTAAGCAGCCCCTCCCCAGTTATTCACAGACGATAAATCCAGAAGGAGCCATTGTGCTCATCTAGTTTAATCTACTGCAGAACATCAACCATAGGGTCTCCTCAGAATAATTCCTATGTGGACTAGAGCAGAGGTGTAAAATAAAACAAAAAAAAATCCAATCTCACTTTAAAAGTTTCCACTGCAACCCCATCTGATTTATACCTGACTTCTAGTGTGAGCAAAGTGGCATGTTACACAGAGTGAAAACAGCTGTAAATCATAACCGTCTCTACATCCACTCCATCCCGTGCTCTAGCTTCTATTTACCACGGGATAGAGCAGGCCTGCAAAATATTTACTGTTGCATGGCTACTCCTCCACCCTGAACCTGGTATCATTTGGTCATCTTTCCACCCCAAGAATGGGTGCAGTTTCACCATTCTGCCATTGAAGCCACTGGACATTTTAATGCCTTTGTCTACTAGACTGAAAAGCCCGAGCAATAGCTGTTCCTTGTGCGGATACTTACACATTAAGCTAATTTCGTAACCTGTCTTGTTAAGCGAAACCAAATGAGCTCCTTCAGTCTCTCTGATTCTTGAATTATCAACATGGCTCCTGAGAGTCTTTCCCCAGATATTAACAGCCTCAAGGAGCGGATGCAGCGTACCAGTAGTGGTCGTACCATTGCACAGTGCAGAAGTAAAGCCCCCGTTCTCCTAGTCATTAATCTCTGTTTGTGTCTCCAGTGGTTATGCCAGCCCAGTTGGCCACAGCCTCTCGCTGGAAGCATGGGATCGGCTCCCTATCCTCCATGCCCTGTAGATCTTCAGAGTTGCTGCTTTCGATGGTAGTTCTTCAGACTGTAACCTAGATGTGGCTATATGTCACCATATTAAAAATGTATTGTTCACTTGGGCTCAGGTTACTGAGCAGTCCAGAACTGTCTGTGTCGGTGGTCTGTTGTCTTGATTATTTATCTGTCCCCCAGTTTTTGTCTTATCGGTAAGTTGTCAGCAACGATTTTGTTTTCTTCCGTATGATTGATGAAAATGTTAACTAGCATGGAGCTGATAAACAATTCTAGCAGCAATTCTAGGCATTACTAGATATGCATATGCTCTGATTCCCTCTGTATGGCTGCATTTTGAGACCTTGCCACTTTGCTAGTTTTTAATTCATGTAATGTATACCATGTTCATTTTTTATCCTTTTAGTTGCTTAATCAAAATGTAGCATGATACCAAGTCAAATGCCTTGCAGAAGTCTGTCACATTAACATCTTTCTCTTTATAAACCAAACTGATAATCTCATTAAAAAAGATCTTAAGCACGTTTGACAAAATCTATTTTCCATAAACCCACATTGTTTGGCTTTAATTGCAAAGAATTAGAAGATACTATCATTAGTTATCTGCATTAACTGTTTGCTCCCTTCATTTAGATTTTCAAAGATGACTTGGCCAGCAACTGGCTCCTACAACACCCAGTGTTCCCTTCCTTCCCCATGTAGTATATATTCATTTCTGGAACTCTTTTTGTTCACAGGCCTTCAGTCGGTTTCAATCCAGTATGAATTCAGTTTCATGACAGTGTCAGATGCTTTAAAAAAATCCAAATAAGCTAACAGCTATGGCTTTCCCTTCATCCTCTGGCTTTTACAATACTATCAAAAATGTAATAGAATTTGTCTGGCAAGATTTATTTTTACAAATCACAATCTTACCCTCCCACGCTAGTAGCTGTTAATACCTTTTTTCTGTTTTTCAGTCCTCTGCATACTACCTGACATCCTCGCTGAAATGTACACACTGAGTTTTCATGTCCCCAGATTGGGGGAGATTTTCTGCATCTTAATAACTGCTCTAGGAGATGCTAAGGTTTGTGGTCATTCGCATTATCTCTGTGAATGAATTCCAGAGTCTTAGGCCAGTGGTTGAGTGTGCTTTCCTACTTTGGGATTGATAGTTCCATTTTCCCATCAGTTTCTAGTTCATACGCACAGTTACAGTCCTAGAGGTGAGGCAGTCCCTAGGACATAGGCCTCATCCACACGTTCAGCTTGCACTGATTTAACTGAAAAGTATTTTTAATTGATCTAGTTGAACTGGTGGGAACCCAGGTGTGGATATATTTTAAAACGGCTTACATCTGGTTAAATCCATTTAGAATAATGGGGGTAACTGTGGAGGTTTCAGTCATTTTCCAAGTGAATCTAACTTGATTTCAGCTACTTGTAAATACGTGGCCCCCTGAGCGTGCACAAACTTAACTGAGCTGATTTATTAGGCTGACTTTGGCGTGATCTCATGCTAGCTGTATTAGTTGATGAGCCTTGTTGCTTCGAGAAATGCTGAGGACTAGAGGCTCTGGCTTGACTACATGAGCTAGGAAATTGTGTTGCGTTCCTAGCAGGCTGGTATTTTAAACGAGGTAGGGATGTCTTAAGGTTAACATTTTCACCTCTGTGCTCAGTGCCCTAATTAAGCTTGAGCTCTGTAACATGTATTGCAGGGCCCATGTACAGCAGCGCAGGGCAAAGGTCGAGGCCCAGCCTGCGCAGGGAAGGATTTCTCATAGCCCGGTGGTTCTCAGCAGGGATGCCGCTGCACTAGGTAGAACTGGCCTGTGCAACACCTCCTTCATGAAGCATGTCCGAGCTGACCAGGCAGTGTGGCAGCAGAAGCCGCGTGCCTGCCTGCTTACTGGAAGGTGGCAGGTGGGGCGTTCTCCTGCAGCCGCTGCTCAGGCTGGCCTCACCTGGAAACAGGCGCGCGAGTCGTTTCCATCTGCCCCGCGCACCTCTGTTTCCTGGAGACGCCAGGCAGGATCAGCTTGCAAAGGGCTGCAGCAAGAGCATGCTGCTGCCACAGCTGCTTCCCTATTGCTGTGAATATCTGCCTCTCTGGTAGGCTGCAGTGCCAGCTGTCTACGGGTAGATTTGCTGGTCTGTGAAAGATCTGATGACTTGGGGCAGGAAATGGTCTTTATGACCTATACTGTACCCAGAGCAGGGGGGTCCTGGTTAGTTATTGGGGCTGATAGGCTCTACTGCAGTACACGAGTACTACTGTGTCATTGGCAGTCCCTCAATACAAGTAGGACAGGCTTCCAGTAAATAGGGGACTCGATGATGAGTCCAGAGCCAGCTGTGGAGACCAGTCCGGGATCCACATGTTCCACTGCAGACATGGCAAATAGTTCTGGGAAGGAGGAGTGGATCCTGGTGTGGTCGAGTCGCAGCTCTTTCCCTTCCTCTTGCTCATCTCTCTGCCTCAGTAGCGATGCTGGTTTGCTCAGTGATCACCATCTTGCTGCACAAGAGGGGTTCTTGTAGAGCTGCTTTGTTGGACAACTTGAGGGGGGAAAGGCCAGTGTAGAGTCCAGCAACAGGAGTCCCTTTCTGTCCAGCTTGCGTGTGACCTACTTAAAGCCTAGCTCTCTGGGTTGTGTCCTGGGACACTCCTGGTGCCAATTTCCTAAGCCTTGACTAGGATTTAAGTGTATTTTTAGCAGGTATTATTCTAACTAACACACCCTAGGCTTCAGCTTGGCTGGTTTAGCATGTATTAAAGTCTGTGTTACCTTTATAGAACGTTAGCTAACAGCATCTTACCCCGTTCATCTTTGAATTCAAGTCAAGATAAACGAGTACGGTCTTGGTTCGAAGGGTTGCTCTCTCCTGTTTGTGATTTCCAGTGATAGGCATGCAGGTTACAGAGGGTTTCAGCTCTAGGTGTGAGAGCGAGTGATTGGCAGTAATGGGAAGTCAGGGGTCTCAGTACCATCATGACTGGCTTGCGAAGCTGAGGTGTGCCTTGCTAAAAACAAGGTAAAGAGTTTAGATACCACATTCACAGAAACAACCAACTAATTGAGTTGGCGCCATATTAACTGATTAGATTCTTTGTTGCCTCGTGGTTTCGACACACATGGTGTGATGAATCCAGTAATCTTTGTGCTGGGCTCTGCTGTCCAGCAGACGTTTCCTGCAACAAGAAGTGGCAGGAGAAGTGGTTCCTTTGGGTCCGGGGGTCTGCAGAGCGCTCAACAATATTTTGTTCTGTGCCAGTGTACTCGATGGGGTGAGCAAGTCTCTGGGGTAACGTTTTCGGGGTAACTTTAAAGTTCAACAAATGTGACTGTTCATGAGACCTGCACCTGGAAGTCCACTAGCAGCATGTTCAGAGATCAGAGGTTCTGAGCCCACATCTGCCTTCCCCAGTACTTTTAGCAGTGGCTGATGCTTTTCAGGGGTAGTCCCAAGGAGAGCACATCATAGTAATTTGTCCTGAGGTGACACAGCCAATCGTGGTGCTGTAAGAACTGTGTTCAGGAGAAGTAGCTGAGGCCACCTACTCCAAGGCAGCTGAGAGCAGAATTGCAAGTTGTTGCTGCTGCGGTATCCAGGATTTCCAGCGGACAGTGTGGTCCTGCAGAGAATGGCATTAGCAAATTGAGCAGATGCTCTGGCAATTAAGGTGTACACCCCTTGCATCTTCATTCCCTTCCACTCTTTGTAGGTTCTTATGCCACATGACTCGCTGTAGTAGCAGTTCCCTGAGCATCTAGACCAGGGTCTCCTGAAGTGTGGCCCATGGCCAAACGTGGCAGCAAACCCTTTTGATGTGGCCTGGTAGCTCTTTTTTGACCAGTTAAAGCAAAGTGTGGCCTCCAGGCCAAATGCAGTCCTCAAGCCCCTTCGATGCAGTACTGTCCCTTTGAAATGGTTTGTCAGGAGTGAAACATTGGGACCCTCTGATCGAAACTCATCCGTCACCCGACTTCATCAGTTTACCTTGCTTCACTCTGGCCCAGATTAGCGTTAGGCCTTCAAGTCTGGTCTGGAGAGTATTATCACATGGGCTTAGCATATAGAAGAGATGAATATCATCTGCTTTCTTGGCAATATTGCAGCCCATAAGGTCTCAGCATATACATATGGAAGAGGAAGGGTTACAGTACAGACCGTTCTGAGGCTCGCTGCTCTGCTTTCTCGGCTGTCCCTTACTGGAGGGACTAGCTGCTGCACAGTGGTTTTGCTAGTTCCAAATGCCCTTATATGCCAGCTTTATTGTCACGGTGATGTGGACAGTGGTGGATAAAGGCAGCAGTTAGCACTGGCTTCCGTGGCAGGGGAAAGTGAGAGACGACAGTTCAGCCCCTGTGTCATCCCTCCATCTGAATTTGTGCTGTGCAGTTGCCCCGGTGCCATGTCTCGGTAGCACAGAAGATTAATTATTCTCTTCTCTGCAGTCCATGTGATGTGATGGAGAAAGCTTTCTGCAGGGTGCCCTGTGAGCAGGGGAGGGGCCTGCCCCCGTCTGAGGGAAAACAGAGATTGGCTGGAGCCCCGCGCAGATGAGGAAGGACGTGTTGGATGCAAAGGGCTGTCGATAGGATGAGACCAGACTGAGCAGAAGAGAAATCCATACCCCTGAACAGATCTTGTTCTGAGAGAGGAGCCATGTCTCCCTTCAAGTGTGGCGCAGTTCTTCCATTTACATTAACGGTTTGCCTGTCCTCTTTCCCCGGTCTGCAGACCACGTGCGGCCCCCAAGACTGCCACCGCCCTCGCATCTTCAGCTCCATGCACTTTCTCCCACAAGTCTCAGCACCTCTTCTCCAGCCATCTCCACCTTGCACCATTGCCTGCTCCTGCCCCTGGTACCTTCCTTGTGGGTGGGGGGAGGTCTGAGTCCTCCCTCCCAGCCTGCTGGGGGAGAGGGCAGCCGGGTGGGGCACCACAGCAGTGCGGTGTTGGGCGGCATGCTCTGGGGAGCGCTGGCACAGGGGTTGGGGCTTTGCATCCCTGGGCCAATATAAAGATGGATTCTCCAGAGGGGGGAGTTTGCTGCTGGGTATTTGAAGAGTGCTGGCGGGAGGAATGCATCATGTGAAGAATGGGTTGGGACCTGTTGCAGTTGCACCAACGTTTCTAATAATTTACTGCGGGTTCTGGGAGTACTGGGTCCAGAAGCCACACTGCAAATCTCTGATCCTGTCGGTTTAAAATAGCAAAGGGGTTATGATCTGCTTTTATAACACGTCTGAGTCTGCGGACAAGACTAGGCACCAGAAGTCCAAGCGGCAGTATTAGGAAGAACTAAACAGCAGGCTTCTGCCTCCAAAAGGGCTGTGAGGCGATCGCATACTCCTGCTGTGTACAGAGAGCAGCTTCCATGAAGCAGGACATCGATGATGTCGGCAGCCGTGGAGTTCATAGACATTAGGGCTGGAAGGGACCTCTCAAGATCATCCGGTCCAGCCGCTTGCCCAAGGGGCAGGGACTCGGCTGGGGTCAAAGGATCAGTCGTTAGCTGCTAGGTAGGAAGCAGACATCACCCCTTCTCATCTTCTGTGCGATACCTGCATTGTATGATCTGGGTGAAGGACCCATCTTTTATTTGTCCTACAAAGAACCTAGTGCATGTGTCACCGCCTCATGACTACAGACGCTTCAGGGGTGCTGGGTCAGTTGGGTCCCTGGCGCTTGAGACCAGAAAAGGAAGGGGAGAGTGACTTGGCACACGGGGAAGGCACATCGCTCCTTTGTAGGGACATCCAGTAGATGCTGGCTTCTGTCCTTAGGTCGGCAAGCTGCTTGTTCCAGGTTCCAAACCTTCCTCAGGCATGTTTCTTGGCTCTGGCTTTCTGGTAGTCCCTATAGCCTAGTGTTGAAGAGGAATCACTCTATGCAACAGGCACCAGAAAGACTGATAGCACGGGCAGTAAGGTGTGCGCTGGTACTCTACAAGCCATGGGCTCACAGCTGACACAATTTTTATTTTTGGTGCTGTATTTCCCCTTTGCTGGATGAGAATGTAGCAACAGCAGCATTGCTATGGGTCACAGCTTTTGAGCCTGCCTTTTCTCAGGCACCGGGTGGATCAGTGCCAATCCTGGTAGTTGTCTTAACTGTGTCTGCAGTCTTGGTATAAGCTGTTTGGCCTCATTTGGGTAGAAACTGAACTGCAATGGAAGTTCTCCTCTTTGAAAAGGAGGATGTATTTAGCAGCGAAAACTGAGAATTTTGGAGAGGAGATGAGATGAGACCAGTGGACAGTGTCTAAGGTTGAACCAGCCTAGCCAATGGAACTGGGAACCTCCTTTTCTGCCCTGTCTTAGGGGTAATATCTCCCTTCTGGCTCCTAAGTTTTAAAAAAAAAATCACACCAGTAGCAGAAGACCCAGGCCCGAGAGGCACGTCCTACGGTTCCAGTTCTGAAAGGCTTGTTTCCCTGAATGCCCAGCTGGCCTCTGTGATGCTGGCTGCCTGTTTGCCTTTCTCAGCTGCCTCCCCTTCCCCTCCTTTCTAAGGCTGTCTGGTCCATTTCCCCATGGCATGGCATTACTGTGGACTGTTAAGTGCTGGAGAGAAGCCAGGTGTCTTCTATGCTATGCCTCTACCCTTTATCCCACTGCAAGGATGCCTGTCGCAGGGTGTTGCTTGGAGCAGAGGTGGATCCATGTGGAAGTGCTGCAGTTGGGCAGAAGGGAAAGGTTTCCCCATACCCAGAGAGAGATGGCCTCAAGCCTAAGACTTAAAGGATCCTGAACACTGGGTTTCAAATCCCACGTGCTGACACCAGCATTTTCTGTGCTTGCCTTCCCCTCTCAGACTTGGTCAGGGCTGTCTGCTTAAGTGGCAGACTTGCCCATTATCGTCAGACCGGCTCGCCAAGAGGAGCCAGACTCTGCCTGCACCTGTTGCTACCGGGTTGAGCTTTGTCCATCAGCCTTTCCACAGCCCAGGAGTGTTTGCTGACTGCCTGGCAGGACGGCACCGCACCAGAGGCGCCAGTGAGCAAGTGTGACTGTACCTGGACAGGCAGCTGGTGTGGACCAGCAGTTGCCAAGCCCTAAAGTATTCCCCAGAGCTTCAGTCCCCACGTAGTCGGAGGAACTGGTTATCTTGCATTTGAAAGGAGTCGAGGCTTTCCTTCCAGAGAAGGGGATCCGCTGTTGAGAGCAGATTGCCCCAGCCCTCCCAGCACTTTCCCTGGTTCCAGGCCACGGTCTGTGCTTGCATTCAGTGAAATGCAGCAGCGCTGTACACTTCCTTAGGTCTGGGTATATACAAGCTAGACCAGGAGCTGGAACTCCGCTCTGGTTCCCCACAGTCCTTTGCTGTTTGGGTTTTGTGTCCTTCCAGTGCCCTTGCCGGCTTCATGCACGGCTCTGTTAGAGGCGCAGGTGCTACCTACACCTTCCTCGAGCAGTAACTTTTACGTCCTTGGGTGTGTTTGCCCGCGCAGGCATTGACCCTGCCCTCCCCACTGTGCAGTGTTGTCTTTTTGGAAGTGTAGCCTTTTCACTGATTTCACTTGGATTTGCTGCAAAAACCTGGGTCCTGGTGCAGTGACCCTAGGGCCTAGGCCTGGGTTTTCCTGTCTGGCAGTGCGGTTTCTCCACGGCACTCTGCAGAGTGCGGCCCGCAGCTGCGCTCGCTCCCGGAGTGACACGACTGTGACTCACCCTCTTGTTCTGGAAGGAGCCAATGGGGCCGCAGTGTTTCTCGTTCAACGGGCCTATCAGGACATGATGTGATGTCTGACGTGGCTTGGCTGCTGGGAGTTGTAAGATGGGATTCAGGAAGCTTATGGCTCCCTGCATCATTCCTCTCTCTCAAGTGATCCACACAGATTTTGGGGGCTGGCCTCTCGTAGAGAGCAGCCTCAGTGGCCTGTTTGCAGATGATTCTTGCATTATGAGTACGTGACCCCAGTGCGCGTGCAGCAAATGTAGGTATACTTTGAGCACAAATCAGGCTTCTGGCTGCTTTTTGCTGTGCTCCCTCTCTCTGGGAATGGGATTTGTTGGGGGTGGCGGGGAGGTTCATGAAGGGCCGTGGCAAGAGACAACAGCTGTTACTAATCAGGTGCAAAAAGAACAGATTGAGCGTGTTAATCGGCGCTAAGCCTAGTTTGGGGAAGTAGCATTATTGGCCCGTTGGCAAAGCGGCTCATTTCAGGTTATGACAGGGCCATACGGGGCACTTGAACGAGAAGCAGAGGTGACTGGGTAGAAAGCTGCTTGCTTCCCGTGTGCCTAAGGTGCCGGGGGAAGGTGTGTCAGGGAAGCCACACGTGTCCTCCAAACTAACAGAAATGCAACACGCTGTTCCCTCCCCACCCCGGCAGGTTTCCCCATGTCCGTGACGTGTTGGCCGAGGCTCTGCGGCTCCTCTCCGCCCTTGGAGCGGCCGGTCGCTACCCTTTGGACTCCGTGATCCCTGACGGACGTCATGAGCATTGCAATCCCTCTGGGAGTCACCACACCAGATACATCCTACTCAGATATGGCTGCAGGATCTGAGTAAGTGCCGCATCCCCTGCGTATGCGCTAGTACGGGGGCTTCTCAGGCTCCGCGTGTTTGGCCAGATCAGAATCAAGGGAACAGATGAGGAAGCAGCCAGAGGAAGTGGGGGGTCATAAGGTCTCGAGCACTTCCAGCCAGAGTTGTTCCAAAGCTAGATTATGCCCTCTCCCCTGAGCAGGCGTCAGGAAGAGCATCCTTGTGGGAAATCCTCGAGTGTCCCCTTCACAGGAACCTGGGTGTGGGAGCTGACTTTCTCACCGTGGTGCGATCTCTGCGCAGTGTTGGTGGGACTTTGCATCTCTTGACTCTGATTAACGGGTGTCTGCTAAAATTCGGAACCCCTCAGACTTTTCCCTCCTCTTTAAAGTCCCTGCTCCCTGGTGTTGTCGGCTCAGCGGCTGTGATGTTCTTTCCCAGAGGGGGGGTGGGTGGGTGAAGCGTTTCCTTTACGGATCTAGCTTTTTTCCTCCTGCACCTTTCAAGAGAGTCCGGAGATCACATCGCCTCTCTCCCTGAATTGGCCCATTTGTTTCTTGCTGTTTTTCCTGATACCTTCTGTCCAGGATTCTCGCATCTTAGTTTTGTATCTCCCGGTGCAAGACTGGACTCTTCTAATTCTGCTGGTTTGACCCATAAGAGCATTGCGTTATGGATTGGGCTGCTGCATTTCCCCCACATCTGACTGCCCCCCTTAAATTCTATTATGATGTGTCAAAATGCTCCCCTCAGGACCATGTTGGTCCTGCTCTTCGCCTTGCTCTGTGTCCATCTGCGTTGGGCATCCTTTTCTCTTTGTGGCATTTTGTCCCTTGTCTAGTGGTTCTTAGGATGAGCATTCTTCACTGGTGACCTAACGTTTGACTGCTGCTCTGCTTCGGCCTCAGAAGGCACCTGAATCCTGGGCTGGTCTTTAATTGCTAGCCACGTAACCATCAGCACCTCTTGTCCCAATGCCTCTCTTTGCCTTTACTGTCAAGAGCTTCAAACTAGCTGTGACAGGCGAATGTTGCTATCATGCAGTCATCGTGTTTTCTGCCTGAGAATTAGCCACGGTAGGCAGGCACTTACTAGCCAAGGCAAGTTAGATCTGGCTACGGAGATTATTTTGAGCACTGACATATCAGGAAAAAGTGTCTCTGGGCTTTCTGCAAGGCCAATGCCTCCTCCCTGACCTGGGAGACTTTGGTATCTTCAGTGTGTGACCATGCTGGAGCACTTTGAAAGAGACCTTCTCAAAATAAGCCCTAGTTGCCTTCAGTTGCTGTGTGCGACAGTCTTGGGGTGGTGCCACCTGGCAGGATAGTTTCACCCCAAAGCGTTTTGCACCCCCAAACCTTGAAACTCTCCAGATCTTGGCACCTGGTGTTGGCAGTAGCTTATTGGATGAAGCACTGCCTTTGAATAATCTACATCAGCCAGAGGCATGGAAGGAAAGTGGACTCTTACTGATGAAGCCTCCAAGGTCAGGCAGCTCTGTGTAGCTCGGGCCTTTAGCATCCGCTGTTCTTCAGCTTTAGCAAGCAGGAAGAAGTCCTGAGCAGCAGGGTGACTGTGTCAGGATCTCTAAAGCTTCTACGGTTACTTCCCCCTCGTCCGATGTTGGGAGCTGTTGAAGCTCAGAACCTCAGCGTCTTGTGGCCCACCACTGAAGCGGGGCAGGGGGGTCTGCACCGGAGCCTCTTGCCCTAAAGGTCTTGATGCATCGTTAATGCTTCCTGAAGTGGTGGCAGTGCTCCATGCCCGGCCTTGCTTTGGGTTCTGTTGCTTGGGTGGTGCGTACGGCGGTGGGTTAGGCTGAGGACAGATTCCGTCTGTCGGGTTTCGGGAGTCTGAAGGAGCCTGACGGAGTTTGAGTATGGGCCAGTGCAGGCATCCTGAGGAGGCGTGAGCAAAAAGGACCAACAGGGCTGCATCAACTGGTGAAGATGCGACAGACTCTGCACATGCTCTGAGGAGAAATACAGCCTGCCCCAGGACGTGACCCACTCTGTCTCTTCCCCTCAACAGCAGAGACAGTTATGATAGCTATGATGAAGACTATTCATGCTTATAATGTCATGTCCCAGATCCTGAGCTACAGCATAATGAAAGGTTTGCCAGTCTGGGCCTTCAGCCCTTTGCGTCTTGGTCTGTAGCTCCTCCATGACCAAATGGCAGGTCAGGTTTTGGAGAAAGGCTTCTGCTTGGGCCAAGTCCCTCCCCCACCACAAGCTAGGAGCTCCCAGTGAGCAAACCTAAATGCAGCAGAGGTGTCAAAGACTAACTGCAGCATCTACAAGGGAGAGGCTGGTGCCCCGGGCAGCGTGGCTCAAGCCCCGAGCTGTGACCAGAGCTGCTGGGGCCCTTGTTGGTGGGAGTGGTGCCTGATTCGCGTGGGCCAAACGAGTCCCAAGGACGAGAATCCTGGAAGACCCCTTCAGAAAAACACAACCCCTAGGTGGATTTACATTCCTGCGCTCTCTTGGCTCTGCCTCTCCCCATGCTATAATGTTTGAAGGAGACTGCAATTACACACAGGATGCAGCTCTTTCCTGTGTCATGTTCCCATAATTGTATGTACATAGTGGTGAGTGCTCTTCCATTTCTTATTTGGAAGCATCTCCCGGCAGAGAGTAAATTACCTTTCTGGTATTCTGTCCATAGCCTCATTACCTAACACTTGCCTGCACTGAATTGCAGCTTTCCTTCTTCTGAGCAGGGCTTCTGCAGCCTTTTGCCAGCACAACGTTTTGCACTTGATTTTGAACTGATATTTTTCGCCACCATGCGGTGGAAGTGTGCATCATCACTTCAGGTTAGCAGCAGCTTCCCATGAGCGCATTGCTTTTTCAGTGTCTGCGCGTAGGGAACAAAAAGCCGATCTGATTTGCCCACACCCCTTGCCAGAGTTGGGAGTTTCATTGCCACGTTTTTGTAATACAGAGTGCCCCGATTCCCTCAACTGTACCAGAAGTGTGCAGGACAGTTGGAGCTTCCCCGCATGTACCAGGATATACTTTGTGGAGCTGCCTAATACTTAGCTGAGCGGGACAGAAATAGGCATCCAGGCAGGCAAGGTACATTCAGTTGTTATTTGGAAAAGAGATGAGAGAAGGAGAAGGTGAAAGTGTGAGATGAGGTCACAGTTGCATCGACAGTTGCTGGGTACAAGGCCCCAGAAATGAAGGGAGAAGCTGGGCACAAGAAGCGTCATGGACCCAGAGAGGACTGTCATGGAAGGTTTTGAAACCCAGCAGGGAAAGGTGGTACTGGATTCAGTGTGAACGGAAAACTAGTGGAGGAGCTTGAGAATGGGCAGAGTGCAGTTAGGTGGCTCAGCATGTTCCTGACTCTTCTCCCCACCTTCCTCACACCCACACCCTGCTTTGCATAAGGGGAGGCAGCGCCCGGGTTGGTACCCGCTCAGCTGTTCTGCCAACCACCGGTTTATCCTGCAACCCCAGACCTTGCATCCAGACCACCTAGTGAAATGGGTGATGTACCTTGGTGCCCTGAGTCTTTTCATGCCGAGTTGACTAAGTTGAAGAAAGAGACTGCTGAGGTGTTGGCAGGTGCCTGACACAGGGAAGTTCATTGCTGTATTGATGGGTTTTACTTCTGGCCCTTTCAGCCCAGAGTCTGTGGAAGCTAGTCCAGCTGTCAGCGAGAAGAATGTATACTCCAGTCATGGCTATGGGGCCACCCAAAGGCACAGCTATCGAGGGCTGCCATATGCAGTGAGTACTTTCTCTTTCATCTGCAGTGCTGCACCAGTCCCTTTCAATGCACTCTGCTCATCCTCTCCTGCTACAGCCCCTTCCCTGGCTGTTTGTCACAGAGCTGCACGTTTGTTCAGCCTCTTCTCGGGCAGCAGCACGTGGTGGCATTCTGCTGTTCCGACCGCAGCTTGAGCAGTTGTTGCTCCCAAGGCTCCATACGTGCTGCTGCCAGCCCAGTGTAAGTTCTGTGGCCAGGTCCCCTGGTTCCTGTGATGTGTGCGAGGCAAGGGAGAGATTTGGTAGCACCACCTTTCAGTTTAGAAATGAATGAACTCTTGGTGCAGCACCTGTCGCAGCGGACTGGCACTGTCTGATGCCAGGTTCCCCTTTGCACTCTATTGTCAGCATTCAGCAGGGTTTGTGCTGACAACGCATAACTGACCACAAGTGGAGGAAGGCTGGGGGGAAAAGTGGGAGACAGCTTGAGATTGCAAGATAAGCGCACTGCTCCTCAGATGATCAGCAGTGAAATAATCAATGCTGACATTTCGATTGCTATCATAGATTTCAAACTTAATAACCTGCTTACACAATGAACTGTCATGCATGCCACTCATGTTGCTTCTGTCTGTGTGCAGACTTAAGAGTCTAGGCCTCGGGCTCACGCTCGTTGCTCCTGGTGCAGCTGGGCGCTGAGCGGGCTGTGGACTTGGGCCTGAGGCTTCTGAGCTTTAATAAGAGTGTTCAGAATAGTACTGATGCAGGTGTTTATTTCCAGGATCATAACTATGGAGCCCCTCCTCCTCCGACTCCCCCAGCCTCTCCCCCTGTCCAGACCATCATCCCTCGTGCAGAACTAAATGGCCTGCACTCACCTGATGAGGAGAACTCTGGGGACAGTGAGAGCTCCTCAGAGGCAGAGTCTCTTCCGACTTGGTGTCACTGCAGTCTCTCCCAGGATGGCTTTCTCATCAAGTGTGAGAAGTGCAGGTAAGTTTTGGTGCAATGCAGAGCTGGACAGCTTCTCTAGTGTTGACTTCAACATCAAATGAAGTATCATGTTTGGGTTGGGGGATGGACTTCCTGTTGGTAACCATTATTTTACCTGGTATTGACCTCCTCCTCCGTGCTCTCAGCCCAGCCCAGCCCAGCAAGTGCTAGTGGCATCAGGACTGGAGGCGGGGATGTTAAAGCAGTGTTATCATGCTGGGCTTCACTGGGGGCATACATCTTTTATCATCTGCTTGAATTGCAAGTGGCTTAATCCTTACAAAATCCGCTTCAATTGTACATCCTCCTTTGGCAGAGGAATGAACAGGGGGAAGGTGATTAGACTCCGTCGCCGGAAGCAGGACAACGTGTCAGGTAAGTTTGAGATTGTACTGGAAATATGAGTCGTCTGCAGGGCAGAAGGGTTCTTTGCTACTGTCGTGCAACTGTTGTAGTCCCCTCTAACGGATCAGCACTCCCTGTTTCTTTTCATAGTAGTAGGAGCATTACTTAGAGGTGGAGCTTGACATGTTTATGAAAAGATAATATAATAAGCTAGGACTGTTCATGTAGCAATAATCAGTGTTATGTGAGGCAGATTCAAGTATTGGGTAACCCCACAGTAGTGTTGGAAGGAAATTCAGTCTCTGTGCGGGAGATGTTCAGTAGTCCCATGCTTCTGGGCTTCTCCTGAGCATCTGTAAGGGCCAAGAAGAAAAGTTATTCGCTGGATTTTTATCACAGCTGGAGTAGGAGTTGGCTGGGGTGTGCATGTGCTGCTGCAGGTATGTGTGCCTCCAGGTATCTAAGAGTCTTGCTTATGCATTCAGGGCTAAGCCAATTGTTAGATTTGGGGTCAGGGGTGAACCTTTCCTTCAGGTCAGGTTGGCAAGGTCTGTGGGCTTTTTTGCTTCCTCTTTAGAATGAGACATGGTTCTCGTTATAGGATTATTTGTACTTACATTAACCTAAAAAATTCCTTGTTGGCACCGTTGTCTCCCTTGCTCTTTACCTGTTGTACACTGTAGGCCTTGATTTCAGTAGGATGTCATGTGGCTGGGGGGTTGCAGGAGGGGCTTTGGATAGGGAGGTGATCTGATCACACAGACCCTTTTCTTTCCTGCTGTAAGGACTTAAGATGCAGTCAGTTCTGTTGGTACTAGAAAGACCAAGTGCATAACAGTGCCTTCCTCTGAACTGTCAAGTTCGGTGAGCAATGGCTGGACTTGTGTGCTCGCTCACGAATGGGAGCTGTGCACTGCTGTTGTCGTCTTGGGCTGAGAGGACATGAAGATGGGCTGTGTTCTCTGGAGTAGAGAGAAAAGACACTACTGACTCTTCTTCGTAGGTGGAGATAGCAGTGCAACTGAGAGTTGGGATGAGGAGCTCTCGCCCTCCACAGTGCTGTACACTGCTACACAGCACACACCCACAAGCATCACCCTGACTGTCAACCGGGTTCGCAGAACTAAATCTAAGAAGAGGAAGAGGAGCACAGAAAAGGCTCGCACTGCACCAAAGGCCAAAAAGATCAAGGTACGTGAGACAAGGCTGAAGCGATCCAAACCAGATGCTGAAGAGAAGTAATGAGAGCAGGCTGCACCATTCTCCAGTTGCTGGAGGCCAAGCATCAGTGAGCCTCCCCTGATTATGCTTAGGCCAGGGATGGCCAGCCTGTGGCACATATGGCACAAGTAACACGGGCAGCCTGTGTGTGTGGCACATGGTAGGTTGGGGAGCACAGGGAGCTAAAAGCAGAGCAGCAGATCAGGCAGGGGAACAGGGTAAGAGTGATGCTTGGTGAGGGCAGGGCTACTAGATGGCATACGTGCTAAGAAGGTTGTTCCCCAGTGGTGCAGGCAGTGCCTGTCTGGGTGGGAAGTTCTCGTCCCACCACTTACTCTTTATGAACTGCTTGAGGGCACCCCCCTCAGCCCCCGCTTCAGCCTTTACAGGTAGGTTTATTGGTGATTCCTAGCCTGTTTCCCAGAACTGCTGGTTGGTCGTCTGAGGCTTTTGGCTCAGCTCTGAATTGTTTCCCCATTCTTCTTGCTCTCTTCTCAAAGTTTAGGAGAGTCTCTTCAAGGTCTGTGTCTGCCTGTGGCCAAGAGGTCATTGGTGGCAATGGGATGAGGATTTAGGGCCGCAGCACCTGGTGGGGTTGGGCAAGGTTCTTCAGGACTGAGCTGATTCCCCCAGGGGTGTTGAAATGCAGTTACTTGCAGTGCATTTGCAGGGCAGCTTTGTTGTGGTGGTGCAAAGCAGTTATTTGTGTCTTTATCACCAGCAGCTACATGCTATATAATTTGCTCCCAGATGAGGCTTGGAATTGATCTGGAAGCCACAGCGATTATAGAAATAAATGTATTAGCTAGTATAGAGTGGCTGGCAGCCCTGGCCCCTTGTGATCTTTAGTAGTTGTAGATTAGCTAGCTGATTCTGTTTTAAGTATTGCTGACTATATAGCCTTTTCCAAGAGGCAATTCTGGGCCTTCCTTCTGTCAGAGCAGTTTGGGCTGTTGAGAGTAGTCATGATGTGGACAGTAAGACTTTGGCTTTTTTGGGTCAGGAAGCCTGGTAGCAGAACTTCCTTCAAAGATCTGCTGGAATCCGTCTTTGGGACATTCTTGCTCTGCCTTAGCCCTGATGTAATCTCCCTGGGTTTCTGCCTCGTTGAAAAGCTGTGATCTTTGAGCACTTTGGTTGGGGTTGAGCTGAATGTCTTAAGCAGCACCTGATTGCAGTGGGATCCTGGGGCTCCCTGGTGCACAGAGCACTCACGCGTATCACTCTTGTTTTGTGGACAGGCCTTTCGAGAGGGCTCCCGGAAGTCTCTGCGGATGAAGGTGAGTAGAATGGGATGCTTGCATTGCGCTCTTGTTTCTGCTTGCAGGTTCCTTCCGGCCTTGTTTTGCCTGGGGGTCTGGTTCTAGCAGCGTGCGGTGAATAAGTCTTGCCCCTCCCTGCCACTGCAAAGGGCCCTGTCTGGTATGAGTCTGAGAGGAATTTCCCGTCAGCTGGTGAGCTGTATTTTTGCCTGAGGGGGCTCATCAGATTGTGCTGTAGGTGAACCCCTTGCTGTCCTCTAGGATGGGGCTGATTAGTGGTAGCTGTGAGGGAGAATTTTGAATCCAAGATGCAGAAATGGGTCGTGGTCCAGTGTCTGGGGAGTTGGCTGTCCTGTGGTGTCAAAGGTTCTTCTAAACTTTTTCTCAGTTGGATGTTTGAGACCATACGAATGAGTAGTATTGGAATTCCCAACAGAAATGGTGTCGTTCCTCTCCACGCTCCACGGACAGGAATAGATCAACATAGGCATTTTGACTTCCTGACGCAGCGCTGGCACTATAGTTGGGAAAGGCAGGGCAGGGGAGGACGGGGCTATCCTTGTATCTCAGCAGTCTTAGAAACCTAGGGTTGCTCTAATGGGCCATACCAAGGGTCCCTCAAGTCAGCGTCTCATCTCTTACCACAGCCTGAGGATTCAAAGCGAGGTGCACAAAGTCTGGTACTGTCTCAGTTTGTCCTAAGCATTTAAACGATCCCTGTCCTGTTATTTCTGAGCTTCTTGCGAGCATAAAGTTAGAAATGAATCCTCATGCCCCTTATTGTGTGTCTGACCTAAATGGTATGTATGAGTTGGTGTTGTGGTATCTGAGGGCCAAAATGTCCCAGCCCATTATGAATCTTGCTGACTCTTGGCAGTGAGCTCCGTAGACGAGTTGTATAACATAAGACTATTTCCATTTTATCCACGTTAAATCTATTGCCTTTCAGTTTCATTGTTTGGCTCCCTAACTACTATCTTACAGGAGTGGGTGAGCAGGACTACCTGACTATCACTTTTCATTCACTTGCCATATGCCTTTATCATGGCTTTGTTCATTCCCTCTCAGAACTTACAGTCCCAGTCTTCTGCATCTCCTCTCATGCAGATCTCTCTTCCATGCCTTGGGTCACTTATTGGTTGCCTCTGTTGTTAATCCAGTTGTGTCTGGAGGCCTTGATAAGGATCAGGGCCTCCACGTGTATTGCAGAACACAGGGAGACTTGAGCGACGGTCTAGTTTAAGACCAGAGGCAAGAAGTCAGTCTGACGAGAGTGGAAGAGGGAGGGGTGACAGGGCAGCAGCAGCAAATTTGCCCCTTTCATAACTGGATGATGGACACAGTGGTGATGTTCCAAGCCAGAGTGAAGTGTTTGTTTATATGTTGTTATTTGAAAATGCCTGCCTATTTCTGACTCTAACCCTGTCTGTGCTGTTCTCCTTCTCAATTCCCTCTCTGTGTTGAGCTTCCCTTTCTAAGCCTCTACCCAGCTATGCATTTTCACTAACCTGTTTCTCCTTATTGTAAACATTAACTCTTATATCCTCCTTGTTGTGGTTGTGGGTGACACAACGAGGGCCAGGTGAGAGAGGATCTGGGCAAGCAAAGAGTGGGCAAGGGGAAGTTGTAGTCAGAAGACTGGCGAGGAGAACATGGCATGTACCTCATTGTTGCCCATCTAGTTTCAGTCTCCATACAGGAAGACCCAGGGAGGGATCTGGCATCCCTTGACATATTTAGCTTATTTGCTGGTGTATGCTGACGGGGCTTTCTTCTCAATTCCACTCTTGGGTGGCCTGGGAATGCCTGGGTGGATCAGAGGGCGAGACTGCAGAGTCATCCCCTTCTGCCTGTTTTTCCTGTCCTCCATCATGCTTCCCTCTGCTTTTGCAGCGCCTAGTCAGTCAGCAAAGAATCATCCCAGTCGTAGTTTGCCCCTGGCACAAAGTTATTGATAGCTCCCCATGCAGCAGTTTTATGGTCTTGGCTAGGGAAAGGTCTGGGACCGGTGCCCGCCGAGTATTTGGGAGGGGCTTCAGGCTTGGTCATGGGGTCGCTTCCTAGCTCCGGATCAGTCTCCTTTCGGTGTTTCTCCAGCAATCCCCCCAGAGCTCTTTACATAGGTCTGTCCCCAGCACATGCTGGTCATTCACCCTTTGTTGTTTGGTGCAGAATTCTCCTTCTGAAGCACATGCCCTGGATGAGAACACAGCTGAGGGGTGGGAGAACCGGATCCGGCTCTGGACAGATCAGTATGAAGAAGCCTTTACCAACCAGTACAGTGCTGATGTGCAGAACCTCCTGGAACGGCACCTGAGCTCTCACAAAGACTATGTGGGCAAAACCGCTATGCTAGACACAATCAACAAGACAGAACTGGCCTGCAATAACACTGTTATCGGGTCCCAGATGCAGGTAAGAACCAGCCCGGATGCAGGAGGGGATGAGGCCAACCTACAGGGACCTAGGTTTGGAGCAGGGCGGGGTGGGTCAGAGCACCAGAGCTGGCAGCGATACTATTTCAGGAGCAGATGCAGAGGAAGGCAGGTCTGAGTACAGATGGGAGAGGTCACGTGACATTAGGCTGAGGGTTTTACCTCTTGGTTCAGCCTTCCGAGGTCTGTTTGCCAGGGAATTGGAGCCCTCCGTGCAGATGGGCGCAAGCCTCTTCCTTGCTCGGCCGTGCCACTGTTTGCTACCTGCCTGGGCTGTGTCGTATTTTCTGCTTTGTGCCAAGGGCCACAGATCTGTTACCAGGGGGATGTCAGCTGTGCACAGCTTGGGGACAGAACCAGACCTCTCAGTCACTGGCAACTAGGGGAATCCCCTGCCTCCAGTTTTGTCTATCTCCACAGCAGCTGGTGGCTCAGCCAGCCTTCCCTGACTGCACGGCATGTCTGCTGAAGAGCCCCAACCCACCGCAGATTTGTAGATGCTTGTGTGCCTCCATCTGTCTCTGCAGTTTTTGGCAGCCCCAGGCCTCCTTTGCTGTTTTGGATTTGGGGGGACTGACCCCTTGAGAGAGGGTTCCAACGTCAGGTGGGGTTGGCTTGCTCTGCAGCCTTCTCCCCACAGGAAAGGAAATGGCAAGATTAGAACAGGACAGAGTCTGGAGCACACGGTTCTCTCTCTGGCCCCCCTGAGGGGCGTCAAGCCAGAAGGGCAGCATACCAATTAGAAGGTCACTCCTTAGTCCCTCTAGCTCGTGTCGGCAGCCAGGCCTCTAACTGCAGAGCTGAGATGCTCCTCCTCCACCACCTGCTTACCACTACCCATGGAAGGGGAGTTCAGGATGCAGCACAAATGCCACCTGCACCAGAGTGCAGGAAGGGAGACTTTCAGGGCACTGCCTCTAACAATCCCACGCCATCACCAGGATGGCCCGTTGAGCCCAAGTGGGTCCTGTGAAGTAGAAAGGAGGAAAGTTCTGCTGAGACCATCCTGGAGAGGACTGGAATGGCCCACATGGGGGAAGGGGGAGATAGAAATCCAGCCCATTGGAGGGTTTACTCTTTCAAAGCCGCCTTTGCCTCCAAATGCTCGTTGCCCCTTCCCTGAGTAGGGGTTTTAGTAAACACCAAATTAGTGCTGAAGGCAGGGCAAGGTGGCACCTGGGAGGCATACTGGTATGTCCAGATCAGCGCTGCTTCTTCACTTGCCTTCACAGAGCATAGCAGGACAGAGCAAAGCAGAAAACCCCAGGCTTTGGATGTTCTGTTTCTGAAAAAGCATGGGTTTGTTCAGGCAAGAATACGTAGAATATTGTGACGCTCATCACTTGCAGCCTGGGCAGGTGTAACATGGGTGGAGCTTTGGTGCCAAAGATCAGGTTGTCTCCTCCAGTTGCTGCTAAGCCCCAGGATCCTGGTTACTGATCCCAGCTTCTGCTGAAGGTCCCATTCCTGCCTTCCACCTTCTTCTCCCAGCAGAGTGGGGACAGCCACCTGCCTGGCATGGGTGAACTGTCAGGCAGAGTTTCTTTCCACCATATCTTCCCTCCACACCCATTTTATAAGTCAAGAAAGTTCCTCTGTGTGCACCAGTCGCAGCATAACACAAGATCACTGCTCTCCCTAGCTATGAAACATGGGGTTTGCGGCCATGGCTTTAAGCAGCAGCAGAGTAGATTCATAGATTCATAGATGTTAGGGTCGGAAGGGACCTCAATAGATCATCAAGTCCGACCCCCTGCATAAGCAGGAAAGAGTGCTGGGTCTAGATGACCCCAGCTAGATGCTCATCTAACCTCCTCTTGAAGACCCCCAGGGTAGGGGAGAGCACCACCTCCCTTGGGAGCCCGTTCCAGACCTTGGCCACTCGAAAACATGTAGTTTTGGATCAGAGCTCAAAAGAAACTTGTTTCCTGCAAGAGCAGTAAGACTGTGGAAAAAGCTGCCCAGAGAAGTCACGGAATCCCTTTAACTGGAGGCTTCCAGACAAGATTAGAGAGCCATCCATCTAGGGTGGTTTAAGAGCAGCTGATGCTGCATCAGTGAAAGCAGTTGGACCAAAGAAGCCTCTTGGTTACTCTCAAGTCAGTGATTCCGTGATCACAACTGAAGGTATCTACAGCTGCTTCCCCCAGTGGTTAGGGCTTATTGCTCCCAACTGGAGGAGACTTGTAGAGCATTAAAAACTGCCTTTCGCTAGGTCCATCTTGCTATCACAGGATGGTGGTGCTAGTGTCAGAGGTGCTCTGGGTGCACCTGAAGATGGTCCTAGCCAACAGCACTTGTGCTGGAGACCTCCTGGACTATGCCAGGCAGGGGTGGGCAGATTCCTCTGCGCTGCCCGGTGTATGGAGCTGCCCGTGCTGCATGCTCTCTGCCACTTACTTCAGGAGGCAAAGGCTGCCCTACTACTCGCTGCCCTCGCCTACATTGACCAGGTCCCGCACAAGTGTAGTCCCTGCCTCCCAGTATCCCCCAGCCCTCCGGAGCTAGTCCTGAGGCTGCTGCCTTGGCAGGTCCCCCCATCTCAGCAGGCTGGGGGATACCAAGCTGCTCCGCCTCTGAACCAGCCACTGCCACCAGCTCTACACGCTCTTGGTCCACACTGTCCATCATCCTGTCCTTGAGTCCTGTCTCGTCAACAAGTGGTGGGGCACTCACGGTGAGGGCAGGGGCGCGGGTCCTTGGTGGACAGGTCTGTACTCCACCTTGATCCCACAAGCCACCAGGGACCTCAGCTGGCACCTTCTGTATGGAGCAGTCTCCACAGGCGTGTAGCTGGTGCGCTTTACAGATACCCTTGACACCTGCCCCGTATGCCAACAGAGGGAGACCCTGGTGCACACCTACCTCAAGTGTGCCAGGTTGCAGCCTCTCTTCCGCCTCCTTCAGAACCTCCTATGGAGGTTCTGGCTGCACTTCTTCCCACACGTTTTTATTATGGACTCCCTGTCTATGGCCTTAAGTCTTGGGACCTGGTCAGCCTCCTCCTGGCTCTGGCCAAGCTGCCCAGCTATAAGACCAGGAAGGAGGCTTTGGCTGGGGGGAACCCAGGTGAGCATGGGGCTGTCTTCCTGGCACTCGTCTGCTTGCGTCTCCGGGCACAGTTTCGCTGGTCAGCATCCACAAGCTCCCTCGACTCCTTCAGGGGACAGTGGGTGCTGGCCGGTGCAATCTGCTCAGCGTCCCCTTCCAAATTCCTTGTTATTAACCTGTGACCCCACTCCCGTCCCAGTTTTCTTTTTTGTTGTCCTGTAATTAGTTGGTGTGTCCTCAGTGGTCTCCCTTAGTAAGGGAGGCTTATAATTTCCATGATGGGCAGAAGCCCCTGATGCCGTGGCACATGAAATAGGCCTGTGTTGCACAGGGGCAAAGGGCGGATGCTGAAAAGCACTGAACAGGGTCTGCCAAAGCGCTTTCCACTGTTTTTTCTCCCGCTTGCAGCTTCCACCATTTAGGGTCTAGGAAGTTCTGCTGCAGAGGCTGTACGCTTAACTCCCATGCTCAGTAGCTACTGATAACCCTTTCCTCCAAGAATTGTCCAATCCCTTTGTGAATCTGGCTAAGCTCTCAGCTTCCACAACATCTGCTGGCAGTGAATTACACACCTCAGTTATGCCCTGTATGAAAAAGAGCTTCCTTTTGTTGACTTTAAACTTGCTACCTACTGGTTTATTGTATTGGGGTAGGGAGTAAATAATAAATCCCTAGTGACTTTTTCTTCCATTTAGTATTTTGTAAACCCTTCTCATGTCCCCCCTCAAGCATATCACCTAAGCTGAACAGGCCTGGCCTCTGCAGTCTCTCCTCATATGAAAGCCCCTCCATACCACTCATCGTCCTTGTTGCTCTTCTCTGGACTTTCTCCAGTTCTTCTATATCCTTTTGGAGGTGTGGGGTCCAGAACTGGGGAGAGTATCCAAGGTGTGAATGCACCACAGATTTATAAAGGGGCATAATGACACTTTCAGTTTTTCTTACAGTTTCCTTCCTAATAATCCCTGACATGCTGTTTGTCTTTTTGATGTCCGCTGAGCTGATGTTTTTAGCAAACTGTCCACAGTGGCTCTCCGATCTCTTTCCTGTGAAAGAGTTCTCCTCTTTTACCTGTAAAAGGGGGTAATCTCCAGTAATACAGGCCTGTCACAGGTGGGCAAGCCAAGACATCATCGCAGCCTGCTCCTCTGAGCATGCAAACGCATAGAAGACATCTGTTTGACAAAAATAGATAAGCAGACAAACTTGGCATGTCATCTGCCTCCATAAGTGCCCTGCGTGCTTTCACTGCTCAGCTTCCATTGGTGGATGGCGTTGCAGGTATGATCCCTCTGAACCTGAAGCATGTGTGGCGCACGGGCTTCTCTCTGAGCCAGGTGCTTCACATAGGTGTGTTGATGCTCGGCCCCTGGGGTCAGGTGTTCAGACGGATCACGTTCTCAGTGGCACACCAGGCACCTTGTGGAGGGCAGAAACTTCAGAGTCATCAGCGAAGTTGACTCGCAATCCTGGCTCCTAGCAGGAGTTACGGAAAGAGATGTAAGCCATTTGACAAGTCGAAGCGGTCCATAAGTGACAAGAAGGAAAAATGCCTCTTTGCCAGGAGAGCAGACAGGGTTATTAGCTGCTCTCTGTTGTCCTGACATGCACAGGCTTGCCAAGCAGGTCTCTGGTGTTAGACCACAGACCGAGAGAACAGAAGGCTACGGTGTACCTCTGTAAGTGAATTTTGCAGGCAGCTTTGTCCTGTTCCCAGTGTCAGTAATCCATGAAGAAGCCACAACAGGAATTAAATCATCTCTCCTCCATTTCAAAGCAGAGCATGACAACTGGCCACTACTCCCCTTCTGATTTCTAGCCTCAGAGAGCTGGGGACAAGCAGAGCTTTGAGGCGGTGAACTGAATTTTGCAAAGTTGGTCAGGGTCTGTGTTGTGCGTCTTTCCTTTTCCAGTTCTCTCCAGGTGGGTGGAAGTGTGTGCAGGGACACTGTGTGCTTGTCTGGTGACAGAAGTTGTGGTATTTGGGCCTGAATAACCCAGCATTGCACAGAGGAGGTCTGCTATTGCAAGATCAGTCCTCCTGGAACCAGACAGGCTTCTAATAAATATTGGAACGAATCGTGACTGTTCTCAGTTTGCATAAGAGAAGTCAGCAGGCCTCTGGTTGGGGGAGAGGCCATGGTTTAACTGCCATGCTTACTCAGGGAAACTCCGCCACGAGCGCTTCAAGGA
Source organism: Alligator mississippiensis (assembly GCF_030867095.1). Lineage (NCBI taxonomy): Eukaryota > Metazoa > Chordata > Crocodylia > Alligatoridae > Alligator > Alligator mississippiensis. Next base: position 361,368 of record NC_081835.1, read on the forward strand.
GAGATTTTTCTTAGTGTACGAGTGTGTTCAACGGAGAGAAGCGACTGTAATGAAGTGTTTTCAGCATGGTCAAGGAATGCTGCCATACACGTCCCAACATGACATGCTGTCTTGGGACATCGGCCTTCATCTTACCTTATCCTTTACACAGCAATAACTAGATTGAACTGGTGCAGAAGGCAGTGTGTTGCTGCTTAGCCATTGCAGTAGACCTTCCCAGGTCTACTTCCAATTGGGTGAGTTTTTTTTAATGAGGAAAGTTCAAAGTTTTCTTCAGCAAGACCCAGTCTTGTGCTCTTTGTTTGGCTAGATACTCTTGACAGCTATCATGACATTTGTTCTCCTCATACATTGAAGCAAAGTTGTTGATTCAGTTAAGATCAAAGCCTAATCCTTAGGAGGACTGACAAACTGGGCAGGCAGGCACGTCTCCTGTGTGGAGCTTGTCCAGACGGGGGGACAGCCCTCGGCCTGGAAAGTCACCAGAAATTCACCAGACTCTGCCCGCGACCATCCTGCTTCTGATGGCCCTTCATTTCCCCATGCCTTTGCGTCCCTTTGTAGGAAGGTGAAGGGGATGTTTAGGTGTATCCTATCTTGTAATGAAGTCCATGGTTAAAGAAAGATTTTGCTGCTATATGTAAGAAGAGAAAGAACTGCCATGTCCTGGGTCAGACCATAGGTCCACCTTGGCCAGTATCACCCAGTGGCAGGGACTGGGTGCTGGAAGGGAGAGTGAATGGGGTCTTTTTCCACTATTCTTCTCCCACTTTCAGACTCTGGCATTTAGCAGCTGGGCAGTTCTGATTCAGAGGCCACGCGTAACCCTTTCTGAATCTGGCTAAATTCTCAGCTTCCAACACGTCGGGTGGCAGTGAGTTGCAGGCTTCAATTATGCAGTGTGGGGAAAAAAACTTCCTTTTAGTTTTTTTACTTACTACCTACTAGTTTCATTTTATGACTGCAAGCCCCTGCCAGAGGCCTGCTGTTGTGAATATCCCACAGTAATGGATCTGTGTACCTTGCCACTGAGACTGGTTAATGTTTCCAAAAAAATCCTCTTTCTTCAAGTACTAATGTCCACAGATCCAGCCTCACTGGAGACAGACAAACGCTCCACAGTGAAGATAGAAACTGCCAGCCAAAGTGCTGGGCTCGTCAAGTGGAGTCGACCATGCTCTGCAAAAGGCACAGATGTGCTTCTTCCTCTGAGCATGTTTAACATGATCTGTAATGTGGGAAAGACTTGGGGCAATCAGTCTGTGGAAGGGATCTCAGCCTCAGAGATGCTCAGGAGGTAGGGTGCTCTTCTGCCAGTGACTGGTAGCCCTGGTTCTGCCTCCAAGCCGCAAGCAGGCTGAAGTACTCTGTATAATGGACCTGCTTTGAGTGTGTCAGGTAAGCAAGGTTACGGTTCCCTACTTGGCTGAGCAGCCGTTGTCTATAGGCAGGTGTCTGTTGGGATATCCTGTGTATTGAGGTGGTCAGAGCTCACGTGCTGGTACTGGCAACAGGGTTGTTCTCACGTGGATCATAGAGCAGCTGCAGGGCTGTGGCCTAGGGTTCATTCTGCATTCCAACGCGCTGTTCTGGTCTCCCTTGCAGTTGCAGCTGGGGAGAGTGACTCGAGTTCAGAAGCACCGGAAGATCCTGAGGGCAGCAAGAGACCTGGCACTAGACACACTGATCATTGAGTATCGTGGGAAGGTTATGTTACGGCAGCAATTCGAGGTCAATGGGCATTTCTTCAAAAAGTAAGAGTACGATGCGGTGACCAGTGGGGCACGATTCACTGGGCACCTCGGCAGGAGCGCACCCTGCATCAGACTGTGGGTTCTACTGGGAGGGCTGGCAGTGGTACCACGATGCAGACAGGTCTGCCCATTTACAGAACACGAGCCTCCTTGGGCTAGGTGCCTTGTGTCATGAGCTAGGAGCTGCATCGCCCCTGGATGAGCAAAGCGATGGGAAGGGGTCCTCTGTGCAGTGCCTATGGGTGTGGACACACAGTACCTTTTGTCCCCTTGAAAAGAGGAAAGTTCCAGAAGGGCACACGCTGTTACGTGCGATGAGCCAAGAACAATTCAAACAAAACTGGTCCAACTCTAACACTGCTTTGTCCATGGCTAAAGCTGGAAGAGGTCCCAGTTTACCTGTGTCCACACCCTGTAAAGCAGGGGGTAGCGGCCATGGCTGTGGTGGGAATTGGGACTGAGGGGTTATGAGAATTTCTGCTGCTCCCCCAGGCCATACCCCTTCGTGCTGTTCTACTCCAAGTTCAACGGTGTTGAGATGTGTGTGGATGCCCGCACCTTTGGCAATGACGCCCGGTTCATCAGGCGTTCGTGCACACCAAACGCAGAGGTAAGCCTCCAGCTCCCCTGAGTGGAAGTGCGGGTCTGGAGTGCACAGACTTCATTGTTAGGCTTACTGGAATCACTTAGACAAGCATCCGGATTCTGAATGATTTCAACAGCCCCCAGCAGTGCCAGTAAAAGAAAAGGAGGGCGAACACCCAGCCAAGGGCTGCACCTCTCATGGCTCTTAAGCTGGAAGCTTGAAAAAAATAGGTTAGGGGAATGCAGAGCCTTTCTCAGGAAGGAACAGCTCCCACTACAGCTTCCCCCTGGCCAGGGCTTGGGAATTGGGCTAAAACAGGAAAAGGTGGAGGATAAGCGAGGTCAAGGAAAGTGGTAATTGTACTGTGGCAGGCAGGAACTCTTCTTGGGAGGAGACCTCCACCTTCGGGACAAAGATCATATCTCTTGTGGAGACGTCAGTCTCTCTCTGCTTTATTTCTGAAGGTTCGTCATGTGATTGCTGATGGAATGATCCACCTGTGCATCTATGCCGTTGCCACCATTGCCAAGGATGCAGAGGTCACCATTGCCTTTGACTACGAGTACAACATCTGGTGAGTGCCTCCTCACCCAGAAGCTCTACACTGCTCTCTGGCCTGGATATCTTCCTCTTCTTCCAGCCCCTTCCTCACTTCCTACATTTTGCTCCATTTGCTACCAAGTTGCACTTTCCTGGGTTTGTATTTCACCTGGTTCTGCTGTGGTCTTCTACAGCAGAGGCCGGAAGGTGGCAGGGTCTCTGCTTTGGAGCAAGGTGTGACGCGTGGTAGGGGATACTTTGAATATCCCTGTTGCGGTATGAGAAATGGAGTGATGCTGATATGTTTGTGTCTTTGGAGCAGCAACTATAAAGTGGACTGTGCATGTCACAAGGGGAACCGGAACTGCCCGGTACAGAAGCGAAGCCCGAATGCTGCGGAACACCTACCTCCACCCGTGCTAGGCACGCTGCTTGGGGCAGAAACACGGCGTCGGAAAGCCCGTCGGAAGGAGCTGGAGATGGAGCAGCAGGGCATTGCATCTGATGAGAACAGCAGTCAGCAGGCCGAGGAGGTTCCAGAGGGGCCCGCTGCAGCCAGCGACACCGAGGTAAAATCCCTGACACCTTAGCATGTCAGAGGCATGGTCACTCCCCAGGGAGGAGTCTGGTACCAGAGGCAGAGGTCTGTCCTTGTATCTTACCTTAGTGGGATACCAAAACCAACCCCTGTAGCTTTCATACGGCCTTATTTTCATTTTGTGGTGGTGACTGATGCTGCTTTTCAGGCTGCAGACAAGGAAGAGAAGCAAGAGGAGAAAGAGGAAGCTGCAGATGAGCAGGGAGCCTTGGCACACAGCAGACGGGCAAGTACCTCTTCCACTCTGATTTGAGTCTTGCATTTTGGTGACAGTTGGAGCAGGTCCTCCTGTGAAGATGGGTTGCTTCTCTTGGGTTGCATTTTTGAACTTGGAGCAACCCTTGCCCATTGACAGAACCAGAAATACCCTCTGCATTCCCAGGATGCCCGTGCACAACAAGCGGGGGGACTGTGAATTAGAGAGGCTGTTCCAGAGCTAAAATGTTCCAGCAGCAAACCCCTTTTATTTTTTTTAAATTTTAGTGTTGTCCCGTTGTTCTTCATCTTCTTTTGAGCTAGTCCTCCTTCCTAGTACATGAGCACCTCAAATAAAAAAAATGTAGGTGACTCTCACATTGTTCTTCTGCTTTCCTCCTTGGTTGTAGTCTAGCCAGGCATGCACACATTTAGCTATGTTAGTCTTCCCTCACATTTTAGTTCTTCTGGTGCCCTGAGCTCATCTTTTTCTCTAAATTCCCTCCAGCACAGCCCATATGGAGCTAGCTAATACTCCAGGTTGAAGATTGCCCATACAGTCTTATCCATATACATTCAGATTATTCATGCTTTATTGGGCATTATTGTGTTAAAGAAAATAGTTTGAAATGTTTCTCTTGGTACTTTTGGAGTCCTTAGGAATTCCCCATCTCTTTTAATAGTAGGTCCTGTTTTCTCACAAATACCTGTAAAAGTTCTTAGTTCCCCGAGACCTCGGCAATGCATCGTTCGTATGCTGGTTTTGCTACCCTCTTACTGCAGCCTTCACTGATGTAATTTATGGCGTGATTACTCTTAATCTTCAAATCTTTGAGGAACCCTTTGAATCAATGCTGAAGGCTACTTGTTTTCTTTGCCACTCTTCCAGAGAAGTGGTAGTCTGTTTGTTATAGCATCTGGGGTGGCTTTCTGGATCATAACATTTTCTGCATAATTAAGAACTGTTTATTTTATGTATGGACATGGAATGGACATCTCCTGGGCTATATTCTTGCTGAGGAGGGGATAAAGATAAAAAGAATTGTGTGTGTAGTCTGTAGTGGCTGTTTGCTTTCCTCCAGCCAGCAAACAGATTACAGTTCAAAAGCTTGGACTTTTCATGTGCCCCAAATGCAGCCTGCCTTGGCTGTTTACTCAAGCAGATGGGTTTTGTAGCAAGCTCAAAAGATCATTTTGTTAAACTGGGACTGCAGATACTGAATTCCAGGGTAAAGAGTCCTCCATGGCGAAAGACCTGTGACATATGGCCATGCCAAGTGATCAGTCAGAGATGCAGACAAAGTTTTAGGGATTAAATAAAAGCTCCTCTTCTTCCTAGTGTAAGGCTAGTTTTAAAGCCAGGATGTTGGTCTCTTAGGTGGAGACAATCATATTCAAGCAGTGTTCTCTCCTTATGAAATATTTCAGTGTCCCAGTAACTCGCAATCCCCTCTTCTCTAAGCTGGTCTCCCGAATCGTTCTTTGCTTTCTTTGCTTGCACTTAGCACCAGAAAAATCTTTGATTAACTTGTCTTTAGTACTTTCAAGTCATAAAACTTATTTCCAGTGGTATCAGACTACTTGTCCATTTGGTCCTGACATGAGCAAACCCCTGGTGTCATAGAGAAGCAAGGCTGAAAGGTCATCTAGTCCAACCCTTTGTCTAAGATAGGATCAGCCCTGTCCAAACCATCCCAGGCAAACCATGGTCTAAACTCTACATAAAACTACCCTCAGGCCTGACACAACACAGACTTCACACCTATAGCTGCCACAGGTAAAGCAGGGGAACCACGGCAGCCAATGTCCTTCTTCTCTGAAACGTTGTCGATATACGCACCCCCCCCCCCCCCCCCCGAGGTCCCGGGTAGAAGGCCATGCCCCCCACTGCTGTGGGGGGTTACCTTCCTCCCACCCGCAGGTCTGTACCTGTCTGACCGTGGGGTAAAATTCCTTCCTGACCGCAAATGTGGCGATTGGTCTGACCCTGAGTGCAGGGGCAAGACTCTGGGTGTTATTTAAATATTATTTCTCCTTCAGGGCCTACCTCATGTGCCCCTACCTTTTATTTATCTTCCATTTACGTATCTTCCATTTCTGCTCCTGAACCAGAAATCGTTGCACGTGGAAATAAGGCAACTCGGCAATGGAGCTTTTACTTTCTTTTCCACCTGTCTAATAAATATCACCCTCCCCACCCCCCCTTGCTTTGGCCTTCCACTGCTGACCTAATTCCAGCTAACTCATGTCTCCGTCTGCCCCTTGGAGTAGCAGCCGTTGTCTTCTTGTGCAGCACAAGTCTCTTGTCCTCTGGGAATCAAAGTATCTTCACTTTATTTAGGTCTTGTTGGTCCGGGCATCATTCCTTCGGGACACAAGTATCACTTGCCCTTTCCTCTTTGTGTCTCCGTCAGCCTCTGACACTTGTTGTTTTCTCTACCTTGCCTCTTCGGTCCGAGTCTTCTCCATCTCGCACTTTAGTTATTCAAACCAGCATGTGTGTCCCTGATAACTCTTGCGTTACATTTCTGAACCATAAGCATAGGTGCCATGTAGCCTAATGTGGGCAAGCAGCCCTGCTGCCCCTGGTCACTATGCAGACATGTGAGGATGCTGTTCTTGCCCACAGAGCTGATCTGACTCTTCCTTTTGTGCCCTAGTCCCGGGAAGAGAGGAAAGTGGAAGCCATCATGCACATGTTTGAAAACTTGGAAAAGAGAAAGAGGAGACGAGAGCAGCCCTCAGACAGGAGCAGCACAGACACGGAGCTTCCTGCTAACCCTGAGGCCTCTGAGCTGGAAGAAATAAAAACAGAGACTCCTGAAATTGAAGACAGCAGCCCAGTGTTGAGTGCAGCCCCTCCAAACGTTTCCAACAGCAGCAGCAGTGTTGGGGTGAACACACGGAGGTCTGCGCAGGCAGTGGTAAGAGGAGGGTATGGATGTTCTGTAGCTTCCACCAACCCCTGCCCCTTGAAGCCTTTTAAAGGGGTCATATCTGAGCATTGGGCTCTACCTTCTTTAGTTCAGATAGTCCATGGGCTGGGTCCAGCCCATGGAGTGGGGGTTTTGGTGACACAGGGCTTTACCCATGTGGCTGGGCAGCAGAGAGAAGGAGCAGCAGCAGCAGTGGCTGGGTGCTAGAGCCGGCCCACCTAAGACCCGAGATGTGTCATTACAACCTGCTGTGGGGAAACCCCCATCTTAGTTCACTGAAGTCATGTCGGGCTGGAACAACAAAGTATTTGCCTGTAAATGCTCATTAGCTGCAGGTCTCCCATGTGGGAGCAGGAGACATCGTCTGGGATTAGATCTCTGCCCACAAAGTCCACAGCTGGGCAGTTACCGTCTAAAAGGAGGCAAGCCTTGTGTTGCTTTTTCCTGATGTGTCTCTGGCTGAGACTAAGATCACTCCTAGCTATGTCAGTCCCTAGGTGCCCTTTCCTGCAGATGGGGGGGAATCATCTGAGGCACAAATGTGAATTTTTCCAGCCTTGCCTAGGTATTCTCAAAGCCATTGCCCTGCCTCAGTGCCAGTAGGGACCACCTCATCCGTACCAGCGTGTAACCCCATCATTCCTCACTTGTGTGTGCAGAAAGAAGGTGGGAGGGGGAAGGAGCCATAGAAGTGCTGCGACTGATGGCAGGTTCGTGTTGTAGGATGCAGTTCCAGAGAAGCTGGTCACTAAACCAGCTCCAGCCAAACCTTCCAGGCCTCGTCCCAAAAGCCGCTTTTCCCGGTACCGGACCAGTTCGGCACAAAGGTTGAGAAGACAGAAGCAGGCCAGTTCCCAGCAAGCTGAGCTCTCCCAAGCTGTTCCTGAAGAGGGAAGCTGTGTCAGCTCGTTAACCACAGCAGACATCAGCAACACAGAAGGTCCGGGAGAAAACAGGCACCTGGTGGGGCCTGACCCAACTGTGATCCTGCCTGTGGGTGCTCAGTCCAGCCGGGCCACAGGGAAATACCCCAAAACTAAAAAGGTAAGTGGGGAGCCAGACTCCTACACTGGGAGGGGCTGGGTGCTGCAGGGCCCCTCAGGCGGACTGGGAAATGGAAAGCGAGTTGTGGGAGACTCGCAATTGATCTGATGCGCGGAATTATCCTTCTTGGTTGTATTACCATTGCAGCTGGGAGCTCCAGTCGTGGCCTAGGGCCCTGCTGTGCTGGGCGTTGTACGAACACGGAACAAAGACGTTCCCCTCCCCAGAGAGCTTATAATGGAAGTATCAGACAAGAATACGGAAAGATCGATGCAGACTGGAGCCCAAGAAAACAGCGACAGCTTGGGTCCACAGGATGGGCAGTGCCCTCAGCACACAGCAGCAGCCCAGCCTCTGTCAGGGTTTTGTAGGCATCAAAGCAGAGGAGGGATTTGAAGGAAGACACTGAGACAGCTTTGTGGGTGTTCACAGGGAGCTGCTTCCCAGGCGTGAGGGCAGCGTGGGAGAAAGTACTGAGTGGCGTGTTTACCAATGTGATGCCAAAGGCAGGAGGAGTAGATGCCTCACTGCTGGATAAAGTGATAAGTAGGGTTGGGGCAGGCTGTGAAGCGCTTCCAAAGTACATGCAGCATCTTGGAGAGAGAGAGAGAGAGAAAAGAGGGAGCCTGGGGGAGGGGCTGAGAACTGCGCACCTCCAAACTGGTGCCGCCAAGGTGCTTTTGTCAAGGCCGGGCCAGGGCCAGGGCCAGGGCGGTCTCAGTAATTGGTGAGATGCTGAAGGCCTGGAGGAAAGCTCTGGTGATGCAGCAGGGCAGGAAAGGCTGTGCTGGAGTGGCTATGCAGAAAGCATCTCCAAGCCTTAAATGTAGCTGGGATGGGAGAACATCAGCAGAGGTCCAGACTGAAGAGTCCTGAGTCACAGGCTTGAATAACCGGAGGAAGTGATGGCCCATGCGGAGGGGCTGAGGGGGCGGGGATGGGGGAGCAGGGGCTCTTTTTGCCCTGTTGAGCTCAGATAGACACCTGCTCCTCCGTGAGATGCGAGAGGTGCAGTGTGGATTCTGGTCTGGAGCAGAGGTCTGCGGCAGCCGCCTGGTAGTGGTAACTGAATGCGTATTTACAAGTGAGATTGTCGAGAGATGAGGTAGGGGGAGAAGAGAAGGGGACCAAGGACAGCCCTGTGGAGTGAGGAGGAGACCGGGAAGGAGGGGAGTCGCAGAGCCCAGGGCAGGATGGAGGAGGAAGGTTCATGAAGAAGACTGGTCAGTTGTCAGAGGCAAGGTGAGGACGATGTACTGGTCCTGTGACTTGGCTGAGAAGCTGCTGAAGACTTCAGTAAGAGCAGCGGAGCCTGAGGTCAGAAGCTGGGTCAGTGTCGAAAACGGAGCTGGCAGAAAGGAGCTCCAGGCAAGGCTGTAGGCAGCTGATTCAGCACGGCTCAAAGTGAAGGGGCAGGGAGATGCAGCAGCAGTGGGAAAGGAAAGCAGGGTCAACGGGGGCTTTTGCCGTGGGAAGAACCTGAATCGTGCTTGCGTTGAGAGGAGAGGAGGGAAGGCCTGGAGGTGAGGGGCGAGGTCTCTGAGAAGACTGTGAGGAGATCAGGAGGGGAGCAGGCTGTGGCAGAGGAGAGGTGAACCTGGGGGGGCAGGAGGTCAATATGGTGTCAGGTTTGTCTGGAAAAAGCCAGATCCTGGTCAGAGATTTCCCCGCCTGTTCCCCAAGGCCTGTGTTGTCTGTGGCGAGACTATATCAGTGTGTCACCCCCGTGCACTTGCCGCAGAGCCGAGCTGAAGTGTCCAGGGCAGCTTCCCCACACAGCCCCTTGCCTACCTGTCCTGCTACTTCTGTCATCGTCCTGTCCCGTCCTGCCGCCCCCCGCCCCCCCCCCCATACTCAGGACTATTCTCTGCTTCAGTATCTAGTTACAGAGTGGCTGAACGACAAGGCGGAGAAGCAGGAGTGCCCCATCGAGTGCCCTCTGCGCATTACCACGGACCCAACAGTTCTGGCAACAACCCTCAACATGCTCCCTGGTCTTTCCCACTCCCCGCTGATTTGTACCACCCCCAAACACTACATCCGCTTTGGCTCCCCCTTCAACCCCGAGAGACGCCGCAGGCCTCTGCTGCTGGATGGGATGTACAGTTCCTGTAAAAAGGTGTGTGCGCTTACATCATCTTCCTTTGATCCTCTGGCACGCGCCCCCTTTCCTGTGCTCCTGCAGGCCTGTTGAGCCCAGTCCAGTGTAGTCGGTGTCTTCCTGGGTGAGTCAGCCCTGCCCTGAGCTCGGGCATGTAGGCCAAGGCTGATGGAGCTGAGGAGGGGCTTGCTGTGCCATGGTGCATGTGCTTGGGCTCCCTGTGGGCAGTTTCCACCTCCCCAGAAAATCGAGTGGCAGCAGAGAAGGAAGCTGAATGTGTCTGGGGTTGTCCCCAGGATGGGGGAGCGGAGGAAGGGAGGGACACAGGGCTGAGGAGAAGCAGAGAAGAGCCTTCTTCCTTGCATGCACTCACAATGAGAAGCTGCCCTGGAAGCAGTCTGAGGGCAGGGAGCCTGGCTTCTCCAGCTCTGACCAGCGAATTGCTCTCTCATCCCTTCTGTCGCGCTGGAGCTCAGTCTCTGGAGCCTCCGAGCTGCAGTGGGAGTTGGCCAGTTCCACCCCTGGGATCAGGAGTAGGGGTGTGGAGGGACCGGTCCCAGGGTGCCTGCGCAGATATCACTGCCTCCCCTCTGATGCTCAGGTGTCAGCCCAGCTGAAAGGCCTGGCACCTCAGGCTGGCCCCACCTCTCCCTCCATGGCAGTGGGAAACAGGTGGCTTGGGCAGCTCCGCAGCAGCTGGAGTGTGTGGGTGTTTGATCCTTCAGCGTAACTTCAGGCCATGCCCCAGCAGAGAAAGATGGGTGTTGCCGGCCCTAAATACCAGACTGCGTTCTTACTTGCCTGCCTTAGGCTGCCACTGACCGCGGTGGTCCTGCCTCCGTTTGTGGGTCAGCCGATTGGATCAGGGGTGGGCAAGATGCGGCCCGGGGCCAGATGTGGCCCACCAGGCCGTTCTATCCGGCCCGTGGAGCCCCTACAAAATTTAGAAAATTAAGATTAATCTACCCTGGGCTGCCTGTCATGCGGCCCTCGATGGCTTTCTGAAACTCAGTAAGCGGCCCTTTGCCCAAAATAACTACCTGCCCCTGGATTGGATAGATGGCTCTAGTGGACTGGCCTTCCCTAAGAGTTGGGTCTAAGTCTGTGTTGGGAGTAGTTGCCACAAGCCTGCAGGCCTCTCCCAGGCAAGGGGTTGTGAAATGGGACTTGGTCCCGTTTGTCAGCATTGGTGATGTGCATGGTCAGGGCTTCAGCAGCTGCCTGTTGCCCAGCAGGATGATTCCAGTTGAGTTAGTGACTGTGGACGGGGCGAGCTCCTCTGCTGCCCTTGTTGGAAGAGTGGCACAGTCTGCACAGTAGACATGTCCTCCACATCCTTAGTGCCACCGTCTCTTGAGAGAGCTGCGGCTGCTGCTGGAATCTCCCGTATAGCCGAGATTGGGCTCTCAGGCTGCAGCAAGTGAACGAATTCGGAGCCCACTGTGAGGGTTGGCAGCCTCATCTCTCCAGGGATGATGCTCCACCCCTGCCTGTCTGCAGGGGAAACCAGGCTGTGTATGCTAGTCAGCTGGGAAGCAGCAAGAGGTAGCGACCTTCAGGTAGACTGGCAGATTGCACCTCATTTACAGTCCCTCTTAGCAGAACCATCTGTCCCTGCTTATCCCCCAGTTTCTTTGGGATTTATTTTTGTCTCTCTTTGGGCATCTCAGTGCCTCCCTGGGGGTCCTCTCTGCTTTCCCAGTCTTGGTGCTCTTTAAAAGCTAGCACCAGCACTTAGTGGATGCTTCTTCGTCCTTTCCTTGGGGAATTTCCACTCTTTGGGTCCTTCAGAGAAGTTTTACCTTGCTGCTTCCGTCTTCAATTAATCCCTTGTCACACAGGTAGACCACCCGAAAAAGCAGCCATTACCTCTCTGAGGCACTCCGTTAAAGTTACCACTGGAATTACTTGGGTTTGTCCTCTCCTGCTTGGTTGGGAATGACTTAACTGTCCAGTGCTTGATGATTAGTTCCTGGCTGGAGATCGCAGCACACTTGGCATCTTGACTCTGGAAGATCTGGTAATTTAACAAGGAGATGCACAGATTTCCAGTATGTTTCCCAGGGACTCTCTGTCTACACCATCCAGTACAGGAAGAGGCTTGTACTTGAAATTTGCTGTTGGTGGTATTGCAGCTAAGTTCAGACTGTCTCCAGGAGTTTCCCTGGGACTGACGGTAATGCGATCCATGCCACTGGCACTTGCTCAGATCCCTTTTCTAGGTAGTCGTCTGATGCTTCATGTTTTACACCTGTCTGGGGTGGATGCTGGCTTGCGCTCCGCTGACGAGCTAGAGCAGCATTTTCATTCCAGTGCGGCAGATCTGAAGAGGTTTCATCCTGGCCCTGCTGTCTGAGTGCTCTTCAGTTTGTTGAAAGATGCTTTAAGTTCTTGCAAGGCAACTTCCTTGCAAACTGTTACATTCTTCCATCTTACCTACATTGCCGTAACTGATTTCTGTTTCCAGTGGAGGCCTTCCTAATAGATAGTGACGGCCCTATCTGTTTTTTATTTATTCCTTGGGGTAGTGGGGACAATTTCTTTTTTGCTTTTACTGCTGCTGGTAGTTGTGACCAGTCACATGCAAGCGTTTCTTTGTAGCTTGGTAGAGTTTCATAACCCCCCTTGGTTTTTTTGTTTTGTTTTTTTTGGCTGCCACATCCACTTCGCAGCCCTGTCTCTTAATATGTTTGGTTCTTTCTTCCTTAAACATTGACCAGTTCTCTGTATTCTCCTTCCATTGGTTCCTCTCCTCTGGCCCCTTAGCTCTGAAGCAGTTTACTTTTGCCTGTTTCCACTCATTTTCCCACCCTTGGAGAATCCACACATGTCCTCAGCTGCATCACCGTGTGCATTGCTGATGGGTCTCCAAGCCTTCGCTGTCACCAAAGAGGGAATTCAATTCCCATCCAGTCTTTTAATGTTTATAAAGACAGCAAGCAGACGGATTCATGCGTGTTGTCCATGGAGGCTGTTCCGGTATTCCTGCACAGGGGGCTGGGGACCAGGCAGACCTGTGGTTCTCCTAGGTTTCCCAGAACAGTAAAGTGACCTGAGGCGAGCTCCTAGCTGTGTCTCAGTTCACACGTCTGGGCAATGGGGACACTCAGTATGTGTCTGTGTGGTGTGCACGTGCCTTGTGACTGAGAGATTGGCATCTGTCAGGGCAGTTCAGGCACAGGGCATGTGTCTATCCCAGTGGACGTGGAGGTTCAGAAGATTCTGATTCTTAGTGCCTGTGCCCTCCTGCCAGGTCCGTGCCAGTGCAGCCTCAAAGAATCGTTGTTACTGCAGAGCAGCGCTTCTGTTCTCCTCGTGTATATGTCAGTGAAGCTCCTGTCCCAGGCCCAGCCTGTCTGGTGCGTGTGAACTCGGAGACTTTAGTGCAGGAGCCCACATGCAGTGTTGCTGGAGTCCCGTGAGAGGCCAGAGTGTGTAAGGGGCTGCATTCTGTCCCTCCAGGAGTCAGCAGCCATTTGATGGACTTCCTCAGCAAGCAGTCTGTCTGAGCACAAGTGGCAGCTGTAGAAATTCAACTGCAGGTCATCATCCCATCAGCGGGGACTCTGCTGCTTGACCTGCTTGTCATCCAGAATGACAGCGGATATCCACGGCCGTGTTCCAGAGAGGCTGTGAGCCTTGTTGCTTTTCTTCTGCAGTGGAACTGAAACCTTCTGCACCTTCTCAGGGTTCCCACTAATACCCACGGTGTCTGCTAGAGCCAGGAGAAGCCAGGTCAGACTTACCTGCCTGTCTCCCTGCTGACCAAGGCACCGACTGCCACAGTGAGCTGTGGAAAGAGAGCTCCTCCCTTGCAGGTTCAGGACCTCCTGTCGCAGGTCTTCTGTCCTGGGGTTCTACAGGGCAAAATAGTGCAGCACACTTGGTCTCAGGACCTATTAACTGCAGCTAAAATTCTCTAGACTTTAATGTAGCTCAGTGTGGGTCCATCTAGCAGCATTAAGCAGGTCACCCAGCACTGTAGTCAGACTAGTCTTCTCTAGTTTGAAGGACCACACAAATGAGTAAGGGCTCGGAGGGCAAACCTTATGAGGAAAGACTAAGGGATCTGGAACTGTTCATCCTGGGGAGGGAAAGACTGAGGTGGGACTTAGTGGCCATCTGTAAGTGTGTAAGGGGTGAATATCAGGAGCTGGTGGAAAAACCGTTTGCTAGGGTGCCCCAGGGGATGACAAGGAGCAATGGCCATAGACTGTTAGAGGATGGGTTTCAGGCTGCATGTAGGGAACAACTTCTTTATGGTAAGGGTGACCAGAATCTGGACTAGACTTCCCAGGGAGATGGTGCAGTCCCCAACCTTGGAAGTCCTCCAAGTGGAGACTGGACAGACAGCTTGCTGGGATCGTTTGATCTCAGCAGTATTCTTGCCCAGAGCGGGAGGGTTGGACTCTTACCTTTTGAAGTCCTTCCAGCCCTTAATTTCTATGATTCTTATCAGGTGGCACGACACTTCTGAAGAGCCTCAGTATACAGGCTCTGTTGTGGGACCACAGCCTCACCCCTTTGGCTTACGAGGAGCCCCTGTTGGATGCTCTCTCTGCTCTTGCTCTCACAACAGTAGCCATCTCCTTAGCCAGGAGAGAAGCAAGCTTCAGGCTCTCGTGGTGGAGCTCCCAGACACTGTATTCCACACAGATCTGGTACCAAGACCTGCCAGAAAATTGCATCCCCGGGCAGTTCAGAACGACACTTGTAGCAGTGGGTGAGGTCCCCTGTGCTCTTCCCGAAGTGGTACTCTATGCTGGGGAAGGAACAACTCTGCGCTCTGGATACATCTAGAGCTCGACAGTACTGAAGTGACAGAACCATTTCTTTCAGACTCTGCTAATGCATATTTCTGGCTACTCCAAGAGACAGATGTTTTCATCTCAAAGACAGTCAAGGTAGCACTTTTTTCTGTCCCATTGTATTGCCAGGATTCCCCTCCTATACGTGAAGCAGGGCCTTGTCCAGAAGGCAGATTTTTAAGGCAAATTCTAAATACTTACACTTCCATTAGCTCAATTTTTCAAATAACACCTGACCTTAAAACTCCCTAACTGCTGGGTTTCGTGCCTCCTACCTTCTAAAGAGGTCTTTACCCTTCCATTGCAGACAGGTTTGTAACCTTTAGCACCTGTCTCATCGAGCATTCCTCTTCAAAGCCATTCATAAGTCTTTGGGCTCAGCCTTCACATCTCCATCACACCAGTGTTCTTCCCAAAAAGAAGATGGAGCCTGACACTGTGCTCCTGTGCGAGTCCTGCAGCAGTTCCTGTGAAGCGGCAGAGGGACTGCATAATGACATGGTCTTGTTCTGTTGCAGCGTTGGATGAAGCAAGCCTTGGAAGAAGGGATGACTCAAACCTCATCAGCTCCACAAGAAAACAGAACCCAGTGTCTATACCAAAGCAATGAGAGCAGCAACTCTTCCAGCATCTGCAAGGACAACACAGGTACGTGTCCAGCATGTGGTGAACTCATAGGCTGGTGAGGCTAGCTGATGCATGGATTGAAAGCAAGGCTTTGGAAGTGTGTGCTGTAGCAGGGTGTACTCCCCCTGGCAGATGCAGGAGCCCTTTTCCTCATCTCAACCAGGCCCTTTATTATATCCCTTTGGCTTGTCTCCAGAGAACACAAAGCCTTTCACGCACAGGCAAACGAGTGCAGCTTCTCTTCACAGCAACCCAGCAGTGAACATGTAGACCAGCTTCTGGCTCCTGCAGGCCTCAGGCCCAAAGTGTGCTCTGTCCCAGGCTGCGGGCCTCAGCCTTGCGGCCTTCCTCTCTCCGTCTGCCCGTTTCTCTACAGACCCTGGGAGAGGGGCATCTCTGGTGTGGTGCGTGTCCATTGGCTTGTGCACCTCCTCTCTCCTTCCTCTCCCCAGCCTCCCTTCCTGGGGAGCCTCTTATTTCCTGTGGCCAGCCAGTTACCCATGTCAGCTGGCCAGCCTTCCTTAGCAGGCTTGCAGTCCCCTTGCTTGTCTGCAGCTGGGTGGCAGCTTCTGGACTAGCTGCCTGGTGCAGCTTCTTGCCAGCAGGTGCAGCCTGCTTCATGCACTAGCACCTGCTGGCACAAGACAGTGGCTGGTGAGAAATGCTGCATGTCCATTTCCCCAGGTCCCTTCTAGCTAGAGGTTGCCTGCACTGCCCCAACACCTTACGGCAGCGGGATGGTACTGGACCTTGCAAAATGATCATCAGGGTCGTATAGTACAGTTCCAAGGAGACCAGTGCCATCCCTTTGAGCATGATGCCATTAGAATGGCAGCTGGATAGTCTAATCTGTGCTGAGAATTAACAGTTGGTAGAGGATTGTGCAGCAGGTACCTAAAATACTGGCATTTAAATCTGAGAAAAGCAATAGCAGAGTTGTTAAATAGTTCACTTGCATCTGTCTTTACAGAGGAAGAGGGCGGAGATCTGCCCAAGTCAGGAATCAGTTTTCCAAGGACGACAGACGAGCAGTTAGACAGTGTACAATTAACACCAGAGTTGGTTATTAAAAGGTTAGATGCGTTTAATGTGAACAAAGCAGGAGATTTTGAATAATGCACATCCCTGAGCAAGACCTGAAAGGGGTGAGCAAGACCATTAGGGAAATTCTAAAGGGCAAAGCCGAGTGAATTGTTTGGTGTCAGAGCCTGAGACTTGGGAAAGGTCAAACATAACAGCATGCCTTCACAAAAGTCACGAGACCAGCAACCTGGGAGAGGCCAGTTCCTAGGATTTCCCCATGACTGGCATTCCTCTCTCTCAGGCCTGGTAGCTGAGGCCCTGTGGAGCCAGCTGGCAAGGGAGTGTCTGGAGGTTCCCTTGTGAAGTGGCTGGAACATGAGGAGGGACTTGCTGCTTGGAGATGGTGTAGGTTGAGGTTGACAGGATTCGGTGGTGCAGGCGAATGGCTGTCGATTGAGCCCAGGGTCAGGGAAGTAGGAAGCTGGGAGCAGAAAATGGAGGGCAGCGGAGCTGTAGCCTGTCCCAGAGGGAAAGGGGTTGGGAGCAGTGTCCAGTGGATCAGAGACTTTGTGCATGATGGCGCTGACCTGGCCAAGGGGCTGGGTGTATAGGTGACTCTTGCATGGGACAGTGCGAGGGGCGAGGGACATGCAGGCAGTTTCCAAAGGGAGGCAGAGGGGGAGGGGTCACTGGGTCACAGTGGGAAAGAAGGTCAGTGATGCCCGGTGTAACAGGCTGCTTGGACTGAGCCTGGTGCACTGAGGCCTGAGGTGAGGAAGCAGCAGGACTGGCGGCTCGAACACCTGTGCGAGAGCCTGGCCCTGAAGGAAGGGAAGGCCTGGGGGAACAGAGGAGACTCGCAGTCGCCAGGTCAGGACCTGTTCCAGCCAGGAAGGAGCTCAAAAGCCTGCAAGGAGAGTGGACACGGGAGAGGTGCAGAGCACGGGGCAGCTGGGGCCAGTGGGAGGCTCCTCGGGAGATGCGTGAGAGCAGAGGCTGGGTACAGCAGAGCCAACGAGGCAGCATGTGCCAGGCAGAGAAGTTGCCCGGGCTGGGACTGCGGGGTGGGCATAGCGTACTGATGTCGGGGGGGAGATGGAGGCTGTGGTGGGAGGTGGTGCTGAGCTGACCAAAACCTTCCCTGGCCCGCGGCCTGAGGAGCCGTGCAGTTCCAATAGCATCACAGCTTGCTTCTGCCTTCACCACGCTGGTCTTAGACCCCCGAAGGCTGCTGGACACTTCCCAGAGAAGCGCAGCCCGGCTCTGTGCCCTGAGAAGTTCGCCAGCAGTGGGGTAAACAAAGAGGCCTTGCACCTCAGAGCAGTGCGGAGGGTCAGGGTCTTTCTCAGTGGGAATGATCGCTCCTGGGGCTGTATTTATCCGGGCTGCCGAGATCAGCTGGGGAGAACTGAGCTGCACCGTGGTTCATCTGTGACGTGCCAGCGTAGAGTTTTTTCTTGTCTTTTGTCAGGTGGAGGCCCTCAGAGGCAACTCTCTCCTTGTTCCAGCCTCTCTGGCTCCTTCCCACAGTGGGCTTTGACCTTTCCCACATTCCACTTCTAGCACTTGGACTGTTAGTCTTCCTTCGTGACACGCAGCTCTGATTTCCAGACTTGCGTAGCGCCACCTCTTCTGGGGCTGGAGCGTGGGTGCTGGTGCCACCTCAGCTGTCGGGGTCTGGAGTGGGCGGGCTGCCGCCGGGGTGAGGGGCAGGGTGAGGGGCAGTGCAGCACGATGCTCCATGCAGTTCATGTTCTGCAGACTTGCTGAGCCCCCTGAAGAAGTGGAAGTCCCGCTATCTGATGGAGCAGAATGTCACCAAGTTGCTGAGGCCTCTGTCTCCTGTCACGCCTCCGCCTCCTGTCCCTTCCGTTCCTGGCTCCATGAGCCCACAGCTTCCCACACCCTGCTCGTCCGTGCCGGGAGAGGAGGAATGTCGCAATGGTTATGGCATGATGTTCTCGCCCATTCCCTCCCTGGCTGCGAGTCGCTGCAATACTCCACTACAGTTTGAGGTAAGTCTGGGTAGAGGACCACCCACTCAGGACGTGGGTGGACAAGAGCATGTGCGTGTACCTGGGGCTGTGCTGGGGGCTCCTGCCTTCACGCCTACGGTTGGGTTCCTAGCTAAGACTCCCAGTGCCCCACTGCAGGGCAGCTGGTGCCTTTATCCTCTGTTCTGCCTGTGGCTGTAGCCACTCTTGCTCCTGGAAGCTGTCAGAGATGTGTGGGCTCCTTCTCTCTTCCCCCCCTTACATGTCCCTCTGCTGTGCAGCAGCCCCTCACTCTCCCAGGACAACACCTTGGTTTCTGCTCCCTTTCTCTCTGGACATGGCATGGCAGCTGTCAAGTTTTCCAGAGACCACCCACTCACCCTGCATCCTGCCCAGCTGCAGGCCCCTTTCCCATTGCAGCCTTCTGAAACGCCATGGTTTCCCTCCCTGCCTTGTGAGAATCCACACCCCCAAGCTCCCTGCGAGCGTCAGGCATCCCCTCCTCCCTCCCTTCTGCATGTACCATGCACTTACCCAGGCCTTGCGGGGTATTGGAGATTCAGGTCCCAGCAGCCCCGGGACTGCCTGTAGTTCTCTGTGCCCAGCGTCGAGTGTCCCTTTGTATTTCCCCACTCCATATATACCTTTGATTTTTGTGGTGGCTTCTGTCTGCAGAATTGTCGGACATGTTGGAGCCCAGCAGGGTAAGCGCCCATCCTGTCTGGAGCTTCCTCGTCTACTGTGTCACGTTCCACCCGTGTGGCCGTGACCAGCAGTAGTGCAGGAGGTGCCAGGGCTTTGGAGTTCTGTCCTTTCCAGTATTGCTTCTCCTTCAGCAGTGGGACTCCCCAAACCTGCCGCTGCCTCCAGCATGAGCCTCCAAGCCCACCCAGGAGCACTCAGTGCAGTGAATGCCCACCTGCCCACTGGTGTGACTGCTCTGCAGAGATCCCTGCTCTGCCCAGCAGCAGTGCAGGCAGCCTCCGTTGCTGAAGTCTTGTTGCTTAGTGCTTGCATTTTCACTTAGAGAGCTCTTTTTTGGGAGCTGCTGTGGAGGGGGGTTGCACAACTTAGCGGACAGCCTTGTTGAGCACTGCAGAGGGGCTGGAAGTGATTTGGGAATGGAACTGGAGCTGAAAACTGCTCCTGGGCTCTGCTGTGCTTTGAGGTGGAAGCTGGGGGTGAGTGCCAGGCACTGGGCGTCTAGCTACAGACTTGCAGTCCCATGTTCAGTGCTGTTGTCTCTTCCTGGTGCAGTGTGCAGCAGAAGTGTGCCCACAGGGATGGAAACCTTCCACCTTCCCAGGCTGCCTCCTTCCCTCTGGGACAGGAGCCTAACAGCTTTGTAGACCTCAGTCGTCTATGTTCAGGCTTCGAAGGCCCACCCAGTGCTGCTCATTTATAACACTTCGTGTCATGTCTGTTCCGCTCAGTTGTCACCAGTTCTAATGTGAGAGAATGCATCTTGCCATGTATACAGATTGCATGCTTCAGTCCCATGACCACAGCTTCCAGGGGAAGAGAGCTGCAGGCAGGTCTTCAATCTGTTGTCAGTGGCACTGGTTCCTTGTGAGAGAGCTGATGGTGATGATGAGCCGTTGGTCTGGGGGAATCAGGTGCCTTTTTAAACCCTGGTGTGAGTCCTGAAGAGTTAGGCTAAAAGTGCCACTTTTGCAGAGCTACTTTCTGAATCAGTCAGCTGCAGCTGCTCCTCTGGGGAACTTGTCCCACAAACTCCAGAAGCCACTAGCAGGTCAGGTGCTCAGAGGCAAGAGGCTGAGTTAACTCTAGACCAGCTGAGCCTAGAACGGCTGGGCAAAATGCGGCCCATGGGCTGGATGCGGCCTGCCAGGCCGTTCTGTCTCTTCCATGGGGCCACTAAAACATTTAGAAAAATTAATATTTACCTGCCCCTGGCTGCCTGTCATGCAGCCCTCTGGCTTGCCAAAACTAAGCGGCCTTCCACCTGAAATAATTGCCCACCCCGGCCTAGAAGCATACCTCTCTGGGCTTGATTGGAATAGGGACTTTGAGAGTGGGGACCTGCACGTGCTGTCCCCATGGAATCCACCCATCACGTTGTCGTAGCTGGCCAGCGAGGTTCTGAGTTCACACCGCTTGGTAGAGTATTCCTGGTTGCAAGGGTCAGGCCAGCCTTTCCCCATGTCCCTGGTGGTGCCCGCCACCTGAGAGCCTCCCTCTCTGCCCTTATTGCAGGGGTGCTCTGTAATGTCCTTGCATTAGGCAGACCGCTGTCCTTCGTTTGCACGCGGTGGCAATCCTGGCAGTTGTCTCACTCAGTTGGCACCTGACCTAACCGAAGAGGAAGCTTGGGGTGACTGAAGGCACCGTCTTCATTTTCCTCCAGTGTGGAATCTCATTTCAGTTGCCTTTGGCTCAGGCAGGATCAAACCTTGCACACCAGCCTCCTCACATCATTGGACTAAAGGCATACATGGATTGCTTTATATTTCCTGGTGCAACCCCTTTGGCAGCATCAGTGGGAATATAAGGAAGCAGATACTTCTCTGTCTAACATCTCTTCTGTTCTCTGGTTTGGATACTAAGTTGTGGCATGGAACATGATAACCCCATCCTGTCTTTGCTTCCAGGAAGATTTAGAAACTCTTTAACCCACTGAGTCGCCCTCTAATCCCTGGGCAGGTCCCTCGGGGCAGCCTTCATGTAGAATAGCTGTGGCTAACCTCTGTGCTTATTTTTATTTTATTATTTTGCTTCTTGACTTTTTAAGTAGATGAATAACAAGATGCTTTTCCCTCCTCTAGAACGTATCCTCCCCTGAGAGTTCCCCTGCGCATAGGCCCGAGTCCCTGTCACCAGAGGTAGTTATCACACCATCTCAATCGCGCTCACGGCTGCGTGTGTGTGTGCATGCACAAGGGAGGGTGGAAGGAGGGTGAGGAGTCTGTGAAGGAGGATGAAAGGATGGGAGTGGGCCAGATGGGGCACGATTCGGAGCAAAGCTGAGAAGAGACAGCAGGGCTATTGGAGACAACAGGCAACCAGCTGGAATGGCTTGAGGAGCAGGCATGCATAGACCATCCTGCAGGTGGGGGGATGGAGGCAGTGTGAAGAATTATTGTCTCGGTTATTGAGGTACAGGGCAAAGGGCTGGCCCCACAAACACCAGTCAGCTTCAGTCTCCACTCCACAGATGTGGTTTGTGTAGTGCCTTCGCCCCTGGCGATAAAGGAGCAGTGTGGGTGCTGGAATGGGAGGTCCCCTCACAGGCTTGAACTGAAGGTCCCTGGAGCAATGGGAACTTTGCAGAGCCTTCTGTATTTTCATGGCTGGTGTTTTGATCAGCTTCTGAGCATGTGCCATTCTTGACCTGCTCTGTTCAGCATGAACCAGTGCATGCACAGTCCCAGGGAAAGGCAGCCCAGGTGACTGCCCAGCAGTCAAAGGGCCAGAGGAGGGGAAGCAGTCATGGCCCCTCCTGCAGACCTAGCAGCGGCAGGGGGTTCGCTAGTGCTGGAGCCCAGCTGGTGCTCCAGACACAGCACAGGGCTGCACTCCCGTCCTCATGCAGCCTCATGCAGCAGGTTCTGGGAAGCTGTGAGAGCTTGGGGCTGTGATGCAGGAGGAAGGGATGCACTGGGGCAGGGGACGAGGGTGTTGTCTTGGGGGAAGGGACTGCCAGATGCTGTGAATGGAGTGAAGGGGCCTCAGAGGCCAGATCTTGCTGTGGGCCAGTGCAGAGCAAGTAGGAGGAAGCGAGCTTGGCGCTCCTAGGCAGTGCGCAGCTGGGGAGGGATTGGGACAGCAGAGAAGTGGCTGATGGGGCAGCTAGCGAGTCGTCAGGGCCCGTGACTCGGGCTGTCCTTTCCAGAGTGGAGCTGGCAGATAGCACTGCATCTCCCCAGTGGTGCCGAAGGGCACAGGCAAATTGAAGATATCAGCAAGTACCTGGGGACAAGTGCTAGGGTCATCGCTCCGTTTACAGAAAGAGCAATTGAAGGGAAAGGGTTTTGCAGACTGGACAGCGCTGAATTCGCCTCTCATCCTCAATTCCCAGCTGGGTACATCTAGAAAGACTTCAGGGCAGTGCAGGGAAGGGCTGGGGCAGGCGAGGAGCTGAAAGCAGTGTTGTCATTGCATCAAGTGCTTTTGGACTTGACCTTTTTCTCTCCCACCTGTCTGCCCGTGTCCCCGATTCCCCCTCCCCTTCACCCCTCTGTTCTCATTGGATTTTCTAGCTCTGCCTTCGAACGGACATGGATTTGGCAAAGGGCGGATACCTGGATGCTGGTGCAAACACCTGCCCAGAAAGGTCGTCGCTGCTCAACTCTGGGCACTCTGACCTGGCTTCACAGGCCTCCATCAGCTCTGCTTCAGAGACCAGCTTCCCGGGGAAGAGCGGGGAAGCACAGCTGCTGCTACGGAGCTCAGATCAGGCTTTTCGGACAGAGTTTAACTTAATGTATGCCTTCTCACCCTTGAACGCGATGCCCCGTGTAGACGGTTTGTTGCGGGGGTCTGCTCAGGTGGGGGAGAAAAAGCCTTCCAGTTCAGAAGCGGGTTGCTGCAACTCTCCTGCGGACGGATACTTCAGCAGACACGAGCCTGGGCTGCTTAAAGAAATGGTGCATGGATCCATGTCTCCCTGTGGCGAGAAGGCTTGCGAAGGAGTCAAATCTGCCCCACAGAACCCACCACAAAGGAAGAAGGCAAGTACCCCCTGCTGACGGTGTCTGCAGGCAACGGGCATTGAGAGAAGCAGTACATACCAGTGAGGGCAAAAAAAACAGGCCAGAAGGGCCAAGAGAGCAGATCTGCAGACAGAATTCGGCTAAGTGAGATGAACTGAGGAGAAAAGGTGGAAAGGCCCTGGGGGAGGGGGTAGAAAATTAGGTGAGGGCTTTTTTTAATGAGCTGCAGGTGGGCCCAGTGACATGATCATGCCCTGGAGCAAGGAGAGGAAAGCCCCCTCTGTGATAAAGTAACAGAACAGGGACAGCTTGGCTAGTGGTGATCGAACTGAATCACAGCCCCATAGGGATGGCTGGAGAGGGGAAACAGGAGCCAGAGTTACTGAGGAGAGAGGAAGGAGCTGGGCCGGAGCCAGCAGCCATGGGACAGTGTTCAGAGAGGTGTAGGCTGCTGCTTTGGGATGCTTGTTGATATTGAAATGGAATGGTCTTGCCAGGGAAGGGATGGCACCCCCATCGCGTGGTGTTAGGGTGCTCAGATCCACACTAGTCAGTGTTACCAGCAAATGCTTCGCTGGGCGGTGGGTTAACGCCCACGTGGGACTGAATCTGGCACGGATGGGATGAAGTGAAAGGGGCATACCTAGCTGGGGGGCACTTTGGTTTTTTCAGAACATATATTGGTGGAGCATGCCTGTACACATCTGCCAAGCCACAGCAGTGGCTCTTTCAGCAGTTACATCTTTTGCATAAAAGTAATTTCTGTTACTCCTCCCAGCATCTATGCATTCTCCCGCACGGGGCTTATTTCCTGCTCTGGGATGCACTTGCTGTGTGACTTCTGCATAAGTCATTCAGTTTCTGCCTCTGTCCTCTCACGTAGACCAGGGCTTTTCCTGCTGGCTTCAGGAGGGGAAGCTTCACTCATGCTTGCGAAGTGCTTTGAGGTCCCTTGCAAATCATCACTTGTTTTCTGTGGGGCACTGTGCTACTAGCTCAACAGCCCATGTCCTGCAGGCCTCAGCAGCCAAGCCACGTGTATTTGCGTAGTTAGTCAGTGCTTCTGGGACGGCGTCTGAGGGGTCGGGAATGCACCATCGGGGGCCTGCTGGGTAGCTGGTTTCTTTGTTTCCCAGGCTCACAGCTGCATCTGTCTCCCAGGTCTCTCTGCTGGAATACCGCAAGCGGAAACAAGAAGCCAAGGAGGGTGGTGACTCAGTGCGGTGCACAGGGACTCCTACCCGGCAAGGCGGCAGCTGTGTGACCGACACGGATGCCAGCAGCCTGCAGGGCTCAGCACGTCGGACCCCGTCCTCCCCTCAAAGCAGCTTCTCCCCTTCTCATCCCTCCCTGCCTCATGTCGAGGAGATCAGCCCGCCAGACCCAAGAGGAGCTAGTTCCTCAACATTGCTCTGCAAGTCCCAGGACAGCATCAGCAGCAGGTGGTGAGTGTTAGCTGTCTGTGCACAACTAGAGTTGCTTTGCAGGAAACAGGCCAGATTCTTTCCCAGGGTCTCTCCCATTGAGATGTGCATCAGAACCTGCAAGCTAAGTGCAGTCACAGAGGCAGAAGGCACAGCCTGTGTCCCCCTGGGTTCAGCAGTCAGGCTGAAAGGCTCCAGGTATGTCCTGAGGCTTGATCACAGTGGCCACAGCACCCTTCTTGGGGCTGGTTTGGGCCCTTCTGCCAGCGTTGTAGGGGTTTGCTTCTACATCACAGACTCACAGGAGCCTTTCAGCACTTCCTGCTTGTTGATGGTTCAGATGCCAGAAAGTAAAAATGAAATAGTATGAAGAGATCTTTCATGCCCCCTTGTTCCCTGTGACCAGCCCGTTCTCCACACTTCAGGACCCTGATTTTGCCAGAGGGCTTGTACCATAGCCCTTTGCTGCTGGGCCTCTGCCCTCACAGTTCAGGCAGCCAGGACTCTGGCTCTTGCTGGAAAAGGAGATGAATGTAGCTCTCCACAGCCCCACAGCAGGGACTTCTCCACAGGAAGTGGAGCTCCCTACAGGGGTTTCGGGCTGGCGGACCTGGGGGAGGGAGAGGGGACTGCTCAGTTTACAACCCGTTTGGTAAAAGTTTCAAGGCACACACAGCCCCTCCAGACCACGTTCAGGGTGGGGGCACAGAGCCCCACATGGCAGCAAGCTCCAGGACGTTTCCTTCAGGTGCCCTGGAGTAGCTTCAGGCCTCGTTTCATAAACTCATCTTGGCCTCGGACTGGAGCGTGACATGTTACAGAGATACCAGATGTGGGCAGTGGAGTTCCCCAAGCTTCAGTCCTTGGACCAGTGCTGTTCAGTGTCTTCATCAGTGACTTGGATGAGGGTGTGGAGAGTGCTTTGTCCAAATCTGTGGATGACACCAGATTATGAGGTAAAGCAAACACTAGTGGGCAGGGAACGAATCCAGGCAGATTGGGACAGGTTGGACAAGTGGGCAGAGCAGAATAGGATGCAGTTCAACAAGGACAAATGCAAAGTGCTGCACCTAGGGAGAAGGAATCGCCAACACGCTTCCAGGCTGGGGGATGACCCTCTCAGCAGCACTGTAGCAGACGGGGAGCTCGAGCCATAGTTGACTCCAAGGTGAACACGAGTCGTCAATACGATGAAGTGATCAGTAAAGCTAACTGCACTTTGTCGTGCTTTAGCAGGTACATCGCGAACAGGTCCAGGGAGGTGATACTTCCCCTCTATGCGGCACTGGTCAAGCCGCAGCTGGAGTACTGTGTCCAGTTTTGGGCGCCACGCTTCAAGAGGGATGTGGCTAACTTTGAGAGGGTTCAGAGGAGGCCACTTGTATGGTTAGGGGCCCGCAGGCAAGGCGCTACGAGGAGAGATTGAGGGCCCTGAATCTCTTCAGCCTCCGCAAGAGAAGGCTGAGAGGGGATCTTGTGGCTACCTGCAAGTTCATCGGGGGGGCAGCAAGGGGTAGGAGATGCTGTGTTTACCAAGGACACCCCTTGGAGTAACTAGAAATAACGGCCACAAACTGACGGAGAGCAGATTCAGGTGAGACATCAGGAAGAACTTCTTCTTTATGGCGAGGGTTGCCAGAATCTGCAGCGGCCTTCCGAGGGAGGTGGTGCTCTCCCCTACCTGGGGGTCTTTAACAAGAGACTGGACATGCACCTGGCTGGGTCGTCTGACCCCAGCCAGCGCTCTTCCCTGCCTGGGCAGGGGGTTGGACTCGATGATCTGCTGAGGTCCCTTCCGACCCTGGCATCTATGAATCTGTGAGATGTGAACTGTCACCTGTCTTGAAAAGGGATCAGCCAATGTTTCTGCCTTTTCCTGTTACAAGTGAACGTCCCATTTGACCTGAGAGTGAACGGTCCCATTTGACCTTTAAACAGCGTTACGAAGACTGTGCTACTGAGTACTAGTGGTAAAACAGCTTCATCTCTAGAGCTCTTTCCCCTGCTCTCAACTCTCCAGTACATTTCCAGGCATATATAATGGCACGCACAGTGGGAGCAGAATTGACTGGCCTTGGTTTTTAGGGCTCTCCAGAATTTTGCTGAATTCTACAATACCTGCAAACAGCTTCCATTAAAAAATAAATAAATAAATAAATACACAATCTGTCTTTCAGTTGCCAAGAAACAGCCATTACAGAATAAACAGATGTACTACTGCCCAGTTAACCCAGCCTTGCAGAAAACTGTCCCCAGCCACACAATAGCAGCAATGAAAGTGTGAATTCACCTCCAGGAGGTGTGAACTCTGCCCCTTTCTCTCACTCAGTCCAGCATTTGGACTGTAAAAATTCTCATGTCAAGTCTGGTTTTATTTATCTTTTAAGAAGAAAGATGCTAACACTGTTACTGTAACATTGAAAAGGTGTGGTTTAATTATTGCACCTCCCAGCTCTCTCTCACTGTTTGCTGTTAACTCGGCCATGCTACACATCTGTTTTATGCTACATGTTTAGCATTAAAAAAGATACTGAAAGAAGGTAAGCTCTTTAGGGCATGGACTTGCTCTTTACCATGAACAGTCAGTAGCATAAGGTGGTGCTGAATCTAGGTGCTGCTACTTCATGTACAAGCATGAAGAGTAGGAGGCCAGATGGTCCAGTGTGGAAGTAGGTTTGTTCTGCTCCAAGCCAGCTATTGACCTTGAGCATGACCTTGGGAGGTCGCTCTGCCACTGGTTTCCATCTTCAGAGCAGGAACATTGCCAGCATTTTTTGGACAGCGTGTAACATGATGGGGAAGCAGTTGTGTACAGTCTTGCAGTGTTTCTGTATTACGAATTGTTTTACATTTGGCAAAGGAAAAGGATATAGAAAGGAGCATTAATGAGAGAAGCGGTCTAACTCCCTTATTCCAGAAACCTCACATTTCTGGCACATGCTCTAGCAGAGCCGCACAGTGTTTCATCATCAGAGTCTGTTGCATTTAGCTGCTTTTTCAGTACAAAAGAAACTCGTTTCTGTCAAGTGACTGCATCTGGCCGTATGTATTCACACCTTCACACATGCTGTTAAGTCCTGAATCCCTTTCCTGGGAGAAGAGGATTCAGTCTCACTAGACCGTGTTAAACCTCTTCCAGTCACTTCTGACAGTTAAGAGGAGAGATGCTGTTGCCCCACGGCAGTGCTGTAGGAACTTCCTGACAGCAGTTGTGCTTGGCAGACCAGCTCGGGCAGTGAAGTCCCCTGCAGTTTGCTCGCGTTGCAGAAGCAGTGCGGATCCGTGCCCCTTGCAGCCTTTGCCTAGAGCAGCGGTTCCCAGTCTGTGGTACGGGTGCCGCCAGTGGTACGCAGACAGTCTGTCAGTGGTACGCGTCAACAGATTGATTATAGTTGCTTTATATGAGAGAACATGCTGGTGGTACTTAAGGTTGAACTGAAAAATTTGCTGATGGTACTTAAGCTTGTATCGTTTTAAATTCATCATCCGACCCCAGCACTCTTTCCTGCCCAGGGCAGGGGGACTTGATGATCTACTGAGGTCCCTTCTCACCCTAAAAATCTATGAAATTGGTGGTGTGCAATCTGTCAGAGTTTGGGATCTGCTGGTCTGGAGGTGCCATCCTTCAGGGCGGGGCCGTGTGCTCCACCGTGGACGTGGCACCAGAGGCTCTGAGCAGAACGCTCTGACGCATGCCACTCCTGTAGCGCCAGTCAGGGGCCCACAAGCCCTGCAGTCACTGTTCCTAGGTGGGTCTCATTGCTGACTGCTTTCTGTTGCAGGATGGTCCCCACATCGGTGGAGCGGCTGCGGGAGGGCCGTGGCATTCTTGAGAAGGTCCTGCGCAGTGGTGCGAAGGTATCCCAGAGAAGCGAACCCTCGCCTTCTGGTGACGGTGCTGCCGAGAGAGACCCAGGTAAGCAGCTGAGCTTCTGGAGGGGACCTGCATTTCATCCTGGGAGCAGAGCGGGTTTGGCTCTTAAGTACAAGTGGCATCTTCACGTTGAACGTCACTGGCACCCTGAGAGGCCCATCCCGGGCGTGCTTCCTCCTGAAGTGAGCAAGGCCCAGCGCCTGTTCCCATCTCTTCTTGCATCTAACAAGTCTTGTAGTTGATCACAGGATTGGACCTAAGAACTAAATCTAGGCTCCACCACAGATGTACTGCCCTGGGATTTAGTTTTCCCCGTATCTCCAGGGCCCTTTGGGTTAACTGGCTACGCTCGGTGCAGTTCTCTGAGGATAGAGACACTGACGTTCGTAGCCCAGTGGGTGGGGAGACTGCAGTAGACAGTGTGCTTGGACTTGAGTAAGGCCTCAGGGGCCCACGTGACCTCAGAAGCAAACTGGAGAAGCATGGGCTTGATAAAACTAGTCAGGTGGGTACATAGCAGTAACGGGATCGATAACTGCAGGCAGAGGGCAATTGTAAACAGATCCATTTTGGAACGGCAGGAAGTCTCAAGCGGGATTCCTTGGGGGGGGGGTCTGTCGTGGGTCCAGTGCTGTTTAACGTGTTTGGTAGAGATTTGGATGCCAGAATTGAGAGCTTCCTGATCAGACTGCAGGTGACCCAAGAGGGGGAGAAATGCAAGCGCTTTGGAGGATAGAAGTAGAATTCATAAGAATCTGGGCAGGCTGGGGAGCTGAGCTAGAGACAGCAGCATGAAGTTCAGTGCAGACCAGCGTAAGGGAAGAACAGTGAAGTGCAGACAGGGTGGAAGATAACTGGCTAGGCAGTCGTGCTGCTTGCTGAGGAGGATCTGGGAGTTTTAGTGCATCTCGGGCTCAACGTGAGTCTGCAGTGCAAAATGGTCAGCTTGGAGAAAAGGAGATGGAGGGACAGAATAGCAGCTTTCAAATATCTGAAAGGCTGCCATAAAGAAGGGAGAGAAAATGGTTCTTTATCACAGAGACCAGGCGCCCCCGGGGGTTACAAGAAACAATGGCTGGCCACAAGCTAGCAGAGAGCAGATTTAGATTGGACATTAGGAAGAACTTCTTCACGGTTCGAGTGGCCAAGGTCTGGAACGGGCTCCCAAGGGAGGTGGCGCTCTCCCCTACCCTGGGGGTCTTCAAGAGGAGGTTAGATGAGCATCTATCTGGGGTCATCTAGACCCAGCACTCTTTCCTGCTTATGCAGGGGGTCGGACTTGATGATCTATTGAGGTCCCTTCCGACCCTAACATCTATCTATCTATCTATCTATCTATCTATCTATCTATCTATCTATCTATCTATCTATCTATCTATCTATCTATCTATCTATCTATCTATCTATCTATCTATCTATCTAGGACATGAAGCACTGGTTTTAAATTGTGGCAGAGCAGTTTTTAGATTAGATCTGTCGAAAAACCTCCTTACAGTTAAGGCAGTGGAGAAGGCTGCCCAGGGCGTGGAGGAGTCTCCTTCGGTAGAGGTTTTCCAGCAACGCTGGACGTGCATTGGACGCAGGTGGCTTAGGAGTCGCATGCTGCAGGGGGTTGGACCCGGTGACCCTTGAGGTCCCTTCCAAACTTGCGACTGAGCTGCAAGAGTGATGCTGAGGGAGTTTAGAAAGCGATGGCCCCAGTGTAGGGGGACAACAGGCTGTCCCGGTCAGCCTCTGCTTCTGACTTATGCTGCGTTTGCGCACACAGTGGAGTCTGCCTCTGAAGGGCCTTGCTCGCAGCTGCTGGGTAAAAAGCCTCCCACGTAGGAGCTCCCTCGCCTGGTCTTGCACATACGAAGCTCATGTGTGTGTACAGTAGGATCCACAGCTTAAAGAGCCCTGGGGATTGTGGGAGAGGTGGCAGCTCTTTGCCCGTGATGGTGCTTCATGTGCTTTAGGACTAGGGTTTTCTGGATTGCCACCATCTCAGGCTTCAGAGAGCCCATCTGTGCATCGCTGTCCACCGACCTGTCCCAGGACTGCGAAACTAGGTGGCTGCAGCATGGCCAGGCAGCGTGCTCTAGTGCAGAGATGACGTAGGGTTTACTGTGACGTGCCTTCCAGATGCGGCAGAGGGGGACACGCCGGAGGCTCTCAGCTCCACGCTCAAAGGACCAGCAGTGTACAGTCCTTCCAGATACAGCTACCAGGTGAGAGGAGTGTTGGTCCTGCCTGTGCTGGGCGCGGGTAGCCTTGGAGCCTCAGGTTGCATCTGGCGGCTACTCGGGTGGGTTTCTAATCGCGTGCAGCGTTGCTGAACGTGGGCTGCCACCTGACGTGAAACGTGAGTGAGGCAGGTGGGAGCATGTTTGACCTGTCCTGTCTCTATACCCTCCAGCTGCTGCAGTCAGACAGCCCCCGGGCAGAGGCGCAGAGCTCCTCCCCCTACCGAGGGCATCCCGCGCCATCCCCAGGATACAGCTACCGAGCGGTGTCACAGAGGACAGGACACGCCACCTCTCTCAGCTCCTCGGAAACCTCCTACTCCAGCCCTGCCCCCCCAGCTTCCACGGACTCCTCGGCGCTGTTCGCCGGGAACTCTGGCTATTACAGCAGCCAGCAGCACCCCGGCAGCAGTGGTGGTAGCAGCCTCCTGAAGAAGAGCTGTCCTGCTGCTGCCAGCCCCGCGCAGCCAAGTGCCGCGGACTCGCTGTCCTCTGAGCCCTGCACAGGCGCGTCGGGCCCCGCCTGCGCCCCCCAAGGTGCTCGAGCACTGCAGTCGGACTTGCGGACTATTGGTCCCCCCGGCCCCGGGCAGCCGGCCCTTCACCCAAGCTCCAGGGGGACCACGGTGCCCGGTGCACAGCACTACCCGCACCGTGGGGGAGGCAGTGTCCACCAGTACAGACTGCAGCAGCTGCAAGGCTCGGGCGTAAAGACTCAAACAGGGCTTTCCTAGGGCTGCCTGGACCTGCGGAGGACGGAGCTGCCTACGGCCCCTTCCAGCCCCCTCTGGAAGCGGCCCCGGGGCTGGTGTTAGAAGCTTGCACCTGATACTGGGGGTGCAGGGGGTCGGAGGCTGAGGTCTGGGACACCTGGGTGAGACTCGTACGCCGCGTTGGCCTCTGGCTTGGAGAAGGAAGCAGATTTCTCTGAGGCAGAGACTGTAGCAAAGCTTCTCCCTAACGTCTGGGTACATTACAGGAAAGCAAACGGTTCTAAGTGCAATGACTGACGCAGCCTCTGTCCCCTGTCCATGCCCATAGCTGTAGTCACACGTGCAGTAAGGACATCTTCTGAATAAGAAACAGTTCAAGCAAAAATCGGGCAAGTTAAACTGATCCCAAAGCTCTCCTCGTAGGTCCGGCTCTGGTGGCTCCTGGGGGAGGGCTTGAATCCATTACGATCATTCCAGTCACAAACAGACCAGCGTACGCAGCCTGCCCTGGGCTGGGCTGCGACTGCCACCATCAGGCCCCTTTCCAGTGATGGGGACGCCGCAGCCCATAGGGGAGCTGGCACTGGGACGAGAGTGAGCGCACGCCTGGCACTGCTGGGAGGAGGTGGGCACGCTGCCGACTGGCGTGACAGGGTAGGTCGCTGTGAAAGCCGCTGTCCCAGGAGTCTGTGAGCACCCGGGACTGGCTGGGCAGTGCCTGTTGCAGCGCACCAGGGAGAGGAGCCTGTCCCTGGACATTGGCCCTTCACGGTGGCTCTCAGGAGAGGGTGCCAGGGGCCCCTCCCAGTGAGGGCAAGACCAGGGTGCCCTGGAGCTGCCTGCTGGCGCGCGCCCGATTCATGCTGGCCACGGGGCCTGTGGCTCGGCTGCCGCATGTCTCAGGCGTGGTGGGGACCCCAGGCCTCGCAGGGCCTGTGCAGGGTGCTCACGGGCTGCCGTGGCTCCAGGGCGGCCCCTCGGCGGGGGTGCAGTCCGTGCGATTCCATGCAATTGCCAGCTTCTTTCTCACTCGTTTACTGTACTCTTGGGCGTGTTTTTATTTATCTAATTTTATATTCAGTTATAACCATAGTAGGTTAGCGAGTATCCGACAAGTGTGACCCTGGTGCTGCCGTGGACCTTCTCCTTTGCTCCCGGACGCGCCGATGCTGAGTCTGTCTCCCTTGCCTCTCCAGTGCGCAGTCTTCTTCCTCGTCCAGGACTGTTGCAACTTTCTCCAACTTGCAGTTGAAATCAGGTGTTTGCCTAACCTAGGGGAGACTTGTAAAATCTTGAAACCATCAGTAACTTTCTCAAGCTGTCTGGCTGCAAGTGGGGTAGGGGGAGCTGCCACCCCAGAGCCGGGTGTCTGTGTGCTGTACAAAGTAGGTGTAAACTTCCCTGATCTCGCGCCTGAGGGTGCAGCCTCCCTTCTGGTGCTGCGTGCAGCGTGGGGCAGGCAGGCTCTGCCCTGGGGCAGTGTGGGGTTGGGGCAGGGGTGCAGCGCGCAGAGGTCCCAGCAGCTCCGCGCGCCGAGGGTGGCACCGTGGGAAGCTCTTGGAAAGGCAGGGGCTGCAGTGTCTCGCTCTGGTGGCGTTTTTACACCATGCTGTAACATTTGGACTTTCACAAGAGACGTAATAATTTTGATAATAAAAATACTTAACTTGAAGAGTGGCCTAGTGGTGTTTCCCCCCCATTGTCCCAGCAGCACCGGTCCCCTCGGGCCAAGCACAAGCCACAGGAGGGGCTCTATGTGCCTCCTCCCCAGGCAGCTGGAACCCAAGGGGCAGGTGGAGCTGGCGGGAGAAACCGCCCCCCCAGCCCGCTCTCCTCCCCAGGGAGCCCCAGGAGCTGGCGCAGCTCGTCTGTAGTCGTGGACGCCTGCCCCGGCCGGACCTCAGGCTTGGACACCTGTCAGCGTGCGCTGCCCCTTGCCGCGTCCCTGGGGAGGTCACCGGCCCGGGGTATCTGCCCACGAGGGGCCAAGCTGAGCCATGCTGGCTTGTCGCTGGCTAAGGCCTGTGGCGCCTGGCCTGGGGTTGGTGCCTGACGGGGCTGCTCCTGCCCACATCCCATGAGTGAAGCCGGGCTGAGCCCTGTCCTCCCAAGTGCCCGACGCTAGCGCCTGCACGGTGCCAGCCACATCATTTCCATGGTTACGCCAGCAGGATTTCCATGGTAACGGTTTCAAAACGCTGCAACCCAACTCCTGGTCCAGGTGTGACCACAGCTGCCTGAGATGCCGCAGGCCTGCTGCAGCGGCTCCTCGCTCTGCCCTGCTTGTGGGGTGGGCTGAGCGCAGGGCCAGGGGGAGCCGCGCAGTGGGCCCGAGCCTGTAGCCCTCTGCCCTGACCCTCACACCCAAGGGCCGGTGCCAGCTCACAGGGGCTTCTTTCTCTGCAGGGCCCCTGGATGTGTGCTGCTCCTTCCACAGACGGGGCCCCCTCCCCAGCACCGTTCTCGGCAGCCCGCGGGGCCGCTGCCGCCAGCTGGGTCTAGCCACGTGCTCTGCCCTGCCCCGGAGAGGAGCGGAGTCTGGCGGAGCCCAGCCTTCCTGGGATCCCTCGTTGCCGCCCGCCCCCCACAACCGCTGGCTCTGGTCGTGTTGCCTGCCCTGCTCCTGGCCTGGTCCTGCTGGGGGCGGTGGGTCTCTGCTCCTGCTACAGCTCCACCGTCTTTCCACGGCGCAGCTACCTGCCCCGCTGCTGCTGCAGGCCGCGTCCCCCTGGCAGCTTCCTCGCTGGGTGCAAGCGCGGGCTTCTTGCAAACAATCCCAGCCCAACCCGGGGCTGGGGCACGTCCCTTGGAGAAGCACCACGCCACGGTTTCTGCTCCGCACGACAGGGTTCAGACCCAGTCCAGTTTGAATTATATTTTCCAATAAGGTTTGTGAAACACCGTATCAAACTTTGTACTAAAATACAGATATGTTACAGCCACGGCCCCCTCTCCACGGGTGCTGCATCTCAGTCGACAAAAGCAGCCACGTCTGTGGCACCATCTGCGATCGTGACCCTGCTGCAGTATCCGCCAGCGTGGACTGAGCTGCCAGGCGCGAGGCCGGGCAGCTCCTCTTCGGCCTTTGCTGCCAAGTGACGGAGAAGCGCATCCTTGCACCCAGCGGTCTCCCGGCGTGACTCCCCCGGCTGGGCAGGGGCCGTGGTTGCTACAGGGGTGTCGCGATCACGGGGTGGGGGGACAGGACTCGTGACAATGCTGTGGCCTTCCCTGGAGGCGCTGCGTGGTTGTCGTGCATGTGGCTCAATCCTCGCTCCTCTGCTCTAGGGACGGGGCCCGGCTGGGCGGTGGAGGCCCGACCTGGCCGCTCTCCCGCACCGCCACCAGACCAACCTTCCTGCGCGCCCGGGCCTGTTGCAGCCTCCCCGCCCCGGCGCTCAGCGCTATGTGCATCTCTGCTTCCTAGCTCGCCTTCTGCTCTCGCTCTCGGGAAGCAGCCGCGGCAGGATGCCCGGGTGCCTGCGTGCTGCAGCCCCTGCCCACCAGCCTGGCACAAGCCCTGGCCCCCGCAGCCCTGCCTCGCGCCATGCCAGCCCCTACCGCTTTCTCTTCCCACCTTTCCCCTCGTGCCCCCAAGCTCCCCGCCCCGACCGACTGCTGCCTGGGGCCCAGGGGCAGAGACGTCCCCTGGTGCCCTGCAGCTGGGCACTGGGATGCATTCAGTGCGAGCGCTCAGGACTTTATTGCGCCGCCGCGTGCTGCATGCATCCAGGCACTCGCCTCCAGCCTGTGTCTGCTGGGCATGGGCACGGGCACGGGCTGCTCTGGCTCGTCCGGTCTCGGGGGCAGGGGCTGAGCTGGACGCGAGCTCCATGCCAGCCGGGGGTCTGAGGGGCGGAGGGCCAGCTCTGTCCCTGCAGCAATGAGGCTCTGGGGACTGTTGCTGCCTCCTGGAGTCGCGGGTCTGCAATGAGCGGGGCGGCCTTGCTGTCTGCGGGGGGCAGCCAAGGTGCCTCGCTCTCAGCGGCACGGGGGTCCCCGCGGTGCAGGTCCTTACTGCTGTCCTGCCTCTGAGGCGTGGGTGTGGGCAAGGAGCAGCAGGCATGGCCCCTCCAGGCTGCCCCCACGGCTGGGGCCCAGTGGCGGCAGGGCTGTGCGGCCGCCCCCAGCAGGGAGGGGGATGGGTCTGTCTGGCGAGGGGTAAAGCACCGTGTGGGGGGACTGTGGCATTTGGCACCGGCATGAGACGCACGTGGTGGAGCAGGGGCAGGAGGGCACTGGGCGCTGGTCTCACCTTCAGCAGCCCCCAGCATCAAGGGCCGGGCCAGGGGTTACATTCAGCATCTGGCACCGGCGTGCCCCCACAGCTGGTCCCAGCAGGGGCAGGAGGCTCTGGGCCCAGGACTGAGTTCCAGCCAGAGCCCAGAAGGGCTGCGGGGCGCAGTCGTGGTCCCTGTGCAAAGATGAGCGAATGCACAGGTGCCGGCCCGTCGGGCCGGGGTCCCCCAGCAGCTCAGTCTGCTGCAGCCCCGCTGCTGCCCGGAGGTGTAGGGCTGGAGGCAGGGGCTCCTCTTGGCGCCGGCTCCGCCGCCAGGGCAGGGCATGGAGGGGCTGGGCAGGGGGGCAGCAGGGGCCTCGATGCTTCCCAGGAGCATCGAAATCCAGCCAAACCTCCGTGGTCGTCGCCGGCGCACGAAGCTGCGGTGCGTTGCTGTTCCTGAAGCAGGCGGCGGGCGGCCCCGGTCCCGGCCCTGGCTGGGGCGGGGAGCCACGTGGCCGGTGGGTCCCTGGCGAGGCCGGCAGAGTTTGAGGCACAGAGCTGGCTGGGACCGGGGCGCTGGCAGAGAAGGGAGGGCAGGGACGGGGAGGGTCCGGTCCAGATGCCAGCGCTGCGGGGGCCCAGCTGCACGCGCTACATTATATCCTCTGCGGAGAGAACGTGGTTGTCAGCGCTGCCGGCCCCGCACCCTGCCCGGGAGCCCCGGGCCAGCCCTGCCCCTCAGCCTCCAGCACCCGGGACACTCCAGCCAGCGGGCCCGGCGTCCCTCCGAGCCAGGCCCCGGCACAGCTGCTGGCTCCTGCGAAGCATCGCTGGCGGCCGTGGCCGTGGGAGCGCGCGGGGGCTGTGGCCCAGCCACAGGCGCCTGGGGCAGCGGGGAGTGACGCAGGCCCCTTGCAGCTGGAGCAGAGACAGCCACCAAGCTCCTACCCTGCCCTGCGTGGCCGCCTTCCCTCCCACCACCCCCATGGGTCGGGCGGGGCACCCGGAGCTAGGCCCTCTCCCACCCCCTGCGCTCGGGCAGGACCGAGCTGTCCCCCTCCCCGGCAGTGGCCACAGAGGAGCAGGGCAGACCCGGCAGGGAGGGGGCATGGGGACGACGGGGACGGACAGGCCCAGCCCACGGACAGGGGACCCGCTGGGGGACGCACAGAACTTACCGCAGTGCCAACAAAATCTGTCGGAGACAAAGAGAGAGCGTCAGGAGCCTGCAACTGCCTCCACCTCCGCCCCCTTCAACCAAACCCGGGCTGCTGCGCCAGCCTCAGCCGTGCCGGGTGCACGCAGAGGCGAGCATCTGCTTCCCCGCTCCTGGCCCCGGGTCAGCCCCGTTCCCTGCACGCGTGGTGGGGCCTTGGCCGCAGGGATCAGCTGGGCCCGGTGGGGGCAGCCCTCCTGGCACCCGCCACAGGGAACTCGGGCACCCCAGCCACGCCGAGACCTGTCCCCTATCCCTGCGGGCTGCGGCTGCCTCCAGCCCTCGCTCTTGGCCTGTCGGGCTGAGCCTGGCCAGGCCGGGCTGGTCAGCCCCCGAGAGCGCGGTACTGGCACGTCCTGCCCCGTGCCCAGGGCAGGGCCGTGGGGCCGGGGCCATGCTCACCTTTGCTCTCTGTCTTGAGCTCGTCGTGCAGCAGGTCGTTCTGCCGGTTGCCGAGGACGAAGGCCAGGAAGGAGAGTATGAGGGCGTTGAGGATGCCGATGATGGCCAGGATGTAGGCCCAGCGCACGGAGCAGTCGCCCAGCGCGTACTTCCCTGTCTTCTCCCCGCACATGTCCCGGATGGTCTCCGCGTCCCAGCCGTCCGGGAAGATCATGCAGCCCAGCACCAGGCAGAGGGCTGCACAGGGAGAGAGGGGCGAGGGGGACAGCCCTGGAGTTACCAGCTCCGTCCTTGTTGCTAGCCCTGCTGGCCCCAGCCCACCCCCGAGCCGCCACTGCCCCCTGCTCCTTACTAGCACTGCACAGGAGCCAGGAGGGCTCTGGGACGAGTCCAGACTGACGAGGGCGCCGCATCGACGAGGGACAAGCCCAGTGGGCGCCCTGGGCCCCGAGGGGATCGCCGAGTGTTAGCCTTTGAGCCCAGGCAGGTGGTAGGGGCTGGGAGCGGGTAAGCGCCAAGCGCAGCAGGGACCCCCGGGCCCGCACGGCCGGCACCGCACAGGCTTGGCCCGTTCCAACCCATGGTCAGGGGCCGCTGCCCTGCTGCCGGTGTGGGGAGGCGTCCTGGTAGGCACACGACTGGCCTGAGCAAGCGCCTGCTGCCCCCAGGGCACGACTGCAGCGCCGGAGGGGCTACGTACGGGTCCAGAGCACTCCTGCAGCATCTTGCTAGCAGCCTGCGTACCGACCCCTGCCCCTGCCCCTCCCCGCAAATAACAGCCGCACACGTGCAGTCTGTGTGCAAACACCCCCAGCACACACACACACCCTTTCTGTACCACCCCCCCGCCCCACACACACCTTTGCTTCATTTCTCCAGCAACAAGCAAAAGCCGCAGCGTGTCGAGCTGTCCCGGGACAAGTGGGCTGCCTGCATCCTGGACTAGGTCTCCCAGGACCCCCTGGGCCAGGTCAAGGGCTGAGCACCTGCTCAGGTACGAAGGCTGCAGCCCCCGCACCTGCCCCTCGCGGAGGGGGCCTGCAGCGCTGCAGGACAGGACCAGCCCACCCCAGGCCAGCCGCCCCGGCAGCAGCTTCGTCCCTGCAGCCAGGTACTGGCCTGGGCCGATGCCCTGCCCCAGGGCGCTGAGCTGGGGCCCCGGGGGCAAGGAGCAGAGCCCCTGGGGCGGCTCCGGGGATGGAGCTGCGCGGGGCCCTGCTGCAGTCGGGGTCCGTCGTGTGTGCTGTCACAGGCACAGCCGCTGCCCAGTCCAGCCCCTGCCCTGCGCATTGGGCCGGTGGGTCTCATGGGGACCGAGAGGTGACTTCAGCCTCCCCTCTGGGCCCATCCCTCCCTGCCCGTTCCAGTGGCCTCTGGCCTCGGCCACGTGCCGGCCACAGGACGCCTGCAGGCCCAGGCGCCCCAGGCCGTGGGCCCTCCCTGCTGCTCCCCTGAGGCCAGGCCCATGCTGGGGGCAGCCGGCGCAGCTGGGCCCGGTGCTGGGCGCTCCCTGGACGAGAGCAGCCCCTGCCAGCTGCCTGCACCGCAGCGCGGCCCCCTCGCCCGCCATGTTTTCCAGCCACCTTCGGCGCGCGGCCTTGCTGGCGTGGGCCTCGCCTGATGGGCCGGAGCCAGCGCCAGCGCCAGGCCCCAGGAGCCCCTTCGCCCCCGCAGCAGTGAGTGCTGTGGAGCAAGGGGCAGGGGCTCGCAGCCCTCACCGGGGCAGGGTGGGGGCTGGGGCGGCGGGAAGCCTCCCCCAGGCCTCTCTTGCCAGGATCCTGGTGCCGTTCCCGTGTACCCCGTTGTCCGGCTGCTGCCCGGTGCTGTGGGGTGCCGGGGTCGGAGGCCCCCAGGGCTGGGCTGCGGGAGGAGGGAGGTCCTGCTGCTGTGTCCCGAGACCCTGGCAGAGCCGGGGCAGCAGCGCGGCGCGTGCCAGGCCGCTGTGCAGGAGATCGCTGCGGGCGCCAGTCCACGCCGAGCGCACGGGGAGGTTGCCAGCCGAGGCGGAGGGGCGGCCCGTGCCCCGAACGGGGACTGGACGCATCAGGCCGTGCAGCCCCGGGGGAGGGCTCCTGGGGTGCCGTCCCTCGCGTTGCCTCGCAAGAAGGCCCAGGCCCAGGCCCAGAGGCTGCGCGCAGCAGCCGGTGCTGGAGCCCCAGCGGCAGGGCGGGCCATGCCTGCTCACCCCGCTTGCACAGCCTGGGGGCCGAGCTGGTGGCGATGCAGTGCCCGGCATGGTGCCGCCCTTCCTCGGCGGGCGCGGCTGCCAGGCCCGGGCCCTCCCGGCCGCAGCCACGGCGGGCACGAAGCGGATGCCTCTGAATTCCTGTTGCCATGGCGACCACGTGCAGCTCGTCTCTGCAGCGCACCCTCGCTTGCACGCCCGGCGTGCCCGTCCAGCCGGCCCTCGGCCGCCCTGCCCTGCTGCCTCTGCCCGGGCTGCCTCGCTTGGCACGGCACGCGGCGGGGCTGCCCGGCCTGGGCCCTTCAGGCACGACACGTCTCTCCAGGGCTTCCGTCCCTGGGCGACTGCCACGACTCGGGCTGTGACGGTGGAGCGGGGCTCTGGCAGGCGTGAGCGAGGAGGCGCTGACCGACAGGAGGCAGGGGGTCCGGGCAGGGCCGTGGCCCCCACCCCTGCCTTCTAAACACCCTGCACTCAGCGCGGCGGCCGGCCCCTTGGAGCCCGGGCAGGCGGGCACCTTTCGCGGCCTCCTGCTCTGTGCGAGGTGCACGGAGCGTCTCTTTGCTGTGGCTCGCCGGAGCCCTGCCCGGGCTGGTGCACGGCCCCGTCCGCGTGCGCAGAAATGCAGCAGCCCGAGGGGCGCCGTCGGTTGCTGGGCAGCCTCCCTCGGCCACGGCGCCGGATGGACGCGAGGGCCTTGCAGCCACCACCCTGCTGCCTGCAGCCCAGGGGCGCCGTCCCAGGAGCTCTGCCCGCCGGCTGCTGGGCGCTGGAGCCAGAGCCGGCACCTGGCTCAGCCTGGGCAGCACGGAGAGGCCAGCCCCGGTCCGGCAGCCCGTCGGCAAGGGCTCAGCTGAGCCACACTCAGGTTGGACTGCCCTCCTAGCACGCGTGCTGGCTTTTCAGCCAGCCGAGGTGGCTGGACCCGCACGCGCAGCCCCGTGACTCCGTATCCCCCTGGGAAGAGGCTGGAGCTGCGGTCCCTGTAGACGGGATGTGCAATCTGCCCTCCTGGAGCAGAAGGGGGCTGGTCGGCAGGCACTGGCTGAGCCCCTCCCCAAGGCAAGCACCGGCATCTGGGGCTCCTGGGAGTTTCACGTCTGGTGGCCGCGAAGGGGCAGCTGCTGCTGGGACCAAAGCCGCTCAGACAACAGAGGAGCAAGTCATGGAGCCGGCCAGCCGGTCACCTGGCAGCTACAAGCTTCGCAGCTCTTTGGCCTCCATCTCCCCTACCCAGGACAGGTCCTGGCTGTAGCGGTGACCACCTCTGCCCAGGTCTCGTAGTTTCAATAGTTGGTCGGGTCGGAAGGGACCTGAGCAGATCTAGTACAACCCCCTGCCATGGCAGAAAAGAGTGCTGGGGTCAAACGACCCTGGCAAGGTGTTCCTCTAACCTCCTTTTGGAGACCCCCAGGGTCGGGGCGAGCACCACTTCCCTAGGAAGTCGGTTCCAGGTCCTAGCTGCCCTGACTGTGCAGTAGTGCCTCCTGATGTCCAGCCCGAACCTGCTCTCAGTCAGCTTGTGGCCGTTGTTCCTTGTTACCCCCGGGAGTGCTCGGGGGAACAGGGACTCCCCCATTGCCCGCTGGTCTCCCTTGGCCAGTTTGTAGATGGCCACCAGATCCCCTCTCAGCCTTCTCTTGTGTGCAGGGCCCGTCGCCTCTCCTCGTAGGGGCTGCCCCGCTGCCTCCTCGCCAAGCACCCTGTGGTGAGCTGGCCCCACGCCTGGAGGCGAGGCGAGCTGGCCCCACGCTGAAGCAATGTGCAGAGACAGCAGCCCGTGTGTAGGCCAGCCTCATCTCCCTGCTGCTCCCGCTCCGCTCTGCGATGGGCTCCCGCCGCGCTGCGTGCCTGGGCAGCGCCTGTGGTCCCAGGGCCATAGAGCCACGCGGCACAAAAACCAGCGCCCGGCCAGGCACAGGGCTGGGGTAGGCAGTGAGGCTGGAGCCAAGGGAGCACCTCTGTGGGCCCTCTCCAGGGCAAGGCCCAGCACGCCAGGGCATGGAGAGGAGCTGGGCCAGGGATGCAGAGCACTCCTGGGAGGAGCCGGGGCTGCTCCCACCAGCCAAAGATGTGGGGAGAGAAGTGGGAGCGCACGGCAGGGCTGGGGCGGCGCAGCCACTCGCCCCATTGCAGCCTGTGGAGGTGGCAGGTGGACAGAGGCAGGTCCAGACCAGACCCGACCTATTCTGACCAGGTTGGAGCAGGGATCAGGACCTCCAGGTGCGTCGGCACCATGGGCCTGGCTCTGGAGGCGAGGCAAAATGTGCAGCAATGTGCAAGGGAGAGGGCAGAGTCCGGACAGCTGCCCCCCTCTCCCCCAAAGCAGAGGACCCGGCCCCTTCCTGCCCTCGCTCATCTGCCCCTTGGCCCTGCAGAGGCTGATGCGTGCAGAGATGCACGCGGCATGCAGAGGGAGCCCCCGTCTGTGCTGTGACTTGGACCAGGCTATAAATAAACCTCAGCTTTCCAGCGCCGAGCCGCAGCCGCGGCCTCCACCTCCTGCAGGCACAGGCCACTGGTGCAGACGGCCTCCCTCTACCCGGCCCGCCGGCC
Organism: Alligator mississippiensis; assembly: GCF_030867095.1. Classification (NCBI taxonomy): domain Eukaryota; kingdom Metazoa; phylum Chordata; order Crocodylia; family Alligatoridae; genus Alligator; species Alligator mississippiensis. Next base: position 403,064 of record NC_081835.1, read on the forward strand.
CTGCTGCCTGCCAGCCACATCCCCGGGGAAAGGTACGGCCTATTTCTGGAGCCCCCGGGGAAAGCACAGCCGAGCTGCACAGCAAGGGCGGCCAGCAGATTTCTGCTGATCCAGAGATTGCTGCTGCCTCTAGCGCGAGCGCCTGCTGCGGTGGCTGGAGCCCACCTGGGACCCTGGCCAGCACGGCTGTGCAGCGCGCTGGCAGTTAGGGGGTCGTCACCCCCCCACGGCTGCACCACCCAGCGGGGCTTCCCTGCCAGCCCGGTCCTGAGCCGGGGGGGGGGGGGGGGCAGGGCTGGTTCTCTGCCACTAGAAGGGGAGGCCTCCCCTGCGCCATGAACCAGCCCCAGGCCCAGTGGGAGCTTCCCCGCGCCCTTCTGGGCTGGCTGTGGGCACCGACTAGCCAGCTGCCAGCACACCTGCCTGGGACCTCGCGGGCTGCTGCGTACCAGCTGCCGGCTAGCGAGCCCCACTGTACCCTACTGCCTGGCCCTGGCCCCTCCAGCCTGCCCTGGCTACAGTGCCCGAGGGCAGCACCTTGCCCCCTGTTACAGGAGGGCTCCCAGCTGCCGCAAGGGGGTCGCCCAAGGTCATTTCTTCAATACCCATGTTTCCTGCAGGAACCTTTCAGCTTTGGCAAGATCCCCGTGGGACCAGAGATAGCTCCTGCTCCTGGGCCAGGAGAGCCAGGAGCCGGGTGTGGGGGCTCAGGCCTGGCCTGCCCGTCCCCGCTGTGAGCCCAGGGCTGCTAGCTGATCTGGGACAGTTTGCTCTGTTTCTCATCTCTGTTAAAGGTTTGGAGGGTTTCTGTCCCCGCCCCAGTCCCAATGTGGACCACTGCTAGCTTGGGGACCCGGGACCCCATCCTGCAAAGCCAGCTGGGTCTTCCAGCTGCCCTGGGACCAGGCTGGCTTAGCCTCTGTGGTCTCCAAAGGGTCTGGCTTTGGCAGTGGGCACATGGGGCCTAGACAGCCCCCTTGCAACTGGGAGCCCCAAGCATCCCGTGCTCGCAGGGACCAGGCACAGCAGAGGCCTGGCCTGAGCAGGATGTCCCAGAAAGCCCCCGCGGTGAGGAAGCAGGGGGCTGCAAGGGGCGCAATGACACCGAGCCCCAGGCAGGCCCCAGCAGAGGGGACAGGCACTGGCACCTGCTCAGCCTGCAGGGAAAGACATGGCCCGGAGAAGCCGAAGGACAGCAGGGAGGTCACTGAGAGGGTGCCTGTGCAGAGCCTTGCTCGGGCAGACCTGCCCGTCCTGGCCCCTGCTACCACCAGTGCTGCAGAGCCTGGGAGGCCTAAGCTGGAGCTGGTGCCCACAACAGCCATGGCCAGGTCCCTCCGACAGCCCCCCCGAGCTGTTGGCTCCTGCAGCGTCTTGTGGCAGCAAGTTCCACAGGCCAGTTCCCATCGGCTTGTTCCACACCCACCTCTCTGCCCGCCCGGCTTCCTGTGCCAGGAGGAGGCCCCGCTGGAGGATGAAGCTCCAGCCTCTGCCAGTGGGGAAGGACAAGCTGGAGCTGTGCCCATGACTGCCAGCAACTGACACCAGCATGGCAGCCTGTCCCGACAGCAGGTGCCGGCATTCAGGCAGGGGCGGGGTGGCTGGGCAGGTGTCCCGGTGCTGCATGCTGGGCCTGGCCCAGGGATGCGGGGTGCTGCAGCTCCCCTACAGCAAGGCCCAGAGGACGGGACAGGACAGGACAGGCCTGGTGCTGAGGCCTTGCCTCCTGCCTGCCCTGCTGCTGGTCAGCCACGTTCATAACCCCTGCCCTGCCCTGCTCCACCAGTTGCACAGCTCCCAGCACCAGCATGCTGCCGCGTCCCCCCCACAAGGTGCCAGGAGAGCTGCCATGGACCGGCCCCATGCATGTGGCAGGCCTGTGCGTGCAGCACTGGGGGCCAGCCGGGTGGGGGGTACCCGTGTGAATGAAGCTGGGGCCATAGGGGGGACGGGGCTCACTGGTGTCTATCTCCACCCGAGGACTGAGAGGAGCTGCTGGGGCTGTTGTTCCACTTCTCCTGGGCAGCCCAGGGGTGTCAGGGGTGTGTGCTGAAACCCAGGTGGGCTGGGGGGTCGTGCCCAAGCATGGGGGTGCTGGGAGTGTGTTGAGGCCTGGGTGAGCTGCGGGTGCTGGGGGGGGGGGTGTCCTCAGGCCTGGGGGGCGGAGCTTGAGGATGTACGCTGAGGCCTGGGTGGGCCAGGGGTGCTGGGGGTGCCAAACTGTGCACTGAGGGCACGGGGTGCTAGGGGGTGCATGCTCCGGCCCAGATGGGCTGAAGGGTGTGTGCTCAGGGCTGGGGGTCTCTGGGGAGTCTGGGGGAGGTGTGCTTGGGAGCCAGGGGTGTTCAGGCTGGGGGGGGGCACTGGGTGCTCAGACCCAGGGGTTGCTGGGGTGTGTGCTCAGACCTGGGGTTTCTAGGGGGCATGTGCTTGGGCCCTGGGGGTGATAGGGATGGGTGCTGAGTCCTGGGGGGGGCACGGGGCTGTGTGCTCAGGCCTGGAGGTGCTGGGGGTGGGTGTTCAGGCCTAGTGGTGCTGGAGGGCTTGTGCTTGGGCCCAGGGGTGCTGGGGGTGTGCTCAGGCAGGCCCAAGGGTTCTGCGCAGCATGTGCTTGGGCCCTGCTGGGGGTGGGGGCTCAGGCAGGCCTGGGATGCTGGCGGTGGGTGCTCAGACCCAGGGGTTGCTGGGGTGCATGTTCAGGCCTAGGAGTGCTGGGGGGGTTGTGCTCAAACTTGGCGGTGCCAGGGGGTGTGCTCAGGCCCAGGGGTGCTGGGGGCAGGTGCTTAGGGCCAGGGGTTGCTAGGCCTGGGGGCTCTAGGGGGTATATGCTTGGGCCCCGGGGGTGCTAGGGGTGGGTGCTGAGTCCGGGGGGAGGCGTGTGATCAGGCCTAGTGAGCTGGGGCTGCACAGTCAGGCCTGGCAGTGCTGGGGCGCGCAGGCCGGGGGGTGTTGGGGGCGTGCTCAGGCAGCCCTGCGGGACGCGGGGTGCTCAGGCCCGGGGGCGGGGGCGCGGGCGGGACGGACCTGCCAGCAGCTGCATCCAGGCGCAGATCTTGTAGACCGTGGCCGTGTTGCAGAAGAAGAAGAGCGCGAAGCAGGCGATGCAGCCCAGCGTCAGCACCATGGAGAGCAGCACGAAGAAGGCGGCGGCCTGGAAGGCGCCCGACGGGATGGAGCCGAAGTCGGCGAAGGAGCCGCGGCAGGAGAGCTCGCGCCCGCCCGGCCCCGCGCCCCCGGGCCCCGCGCCCGGCCCCGCGCCCACGCACAGGTGGAAGAGGCCGAAGTGGCCGGGCCGCGGCGTGCTCACGCTGTCGCCCACCCAGTAGGGCTGGATGAAGACCACCACGTCGATGATGGCGAAGCAGATGGTGAAGATGGCCCAGAGCACGCCGATGGCGCGCGAGTTCCGCACGTACGTGTCGTGGTACAGGCGCGAGGCCTCCTGCGACGGCAGCATCGCGGCACCGGCCGGCCCGGCCCGGCCCCGGCCCCGCCACCGGCACCGCGCGGGGGCGCGGCCACGCGCGGGGACGGCGCTCGCTCCCGGGCCTGCCGCACCGCGCGCGCCCGCCCGCCGCTCCGCCCCTGCAGCGCCGCCCGCGCCCGCCAGGGGCGCCCCGCTCCGCCGCTCCGCTCCGCCCCGCCCCGCCGCTCCGCCCCTGCAGCGTCGCCCGCGCCCGCCAGGGGCGCCCCGCTCCGGCCCGCCCCTGGAGCGCCGCCCGCGCCCGCCAGGGGCGCCTCGCCCCCCCCACCGCCGCTCCGCCCCTGCAGCGTCGCCCGCGCCCGCCAGGGGCGCCCCGCTCCGCCGCTCCGCCCCGCCCCCCCCGCCGCTCCGGCCCGCCCCGCCCCCCCGCCCGCGCCCCCCAGGGGCGCCCCCCCACCGCCGCTCCGGCCCGCCCCGCCCACCGCCGCTCCGGCCCGCCCCGCCCCCCAGGGGCGCCCCGCCCCGCTCCCGGGCCACCGCCCCTTCGCAGCCGCAGCCGCTGGCTAGACGCCGCGGGGAGCAGGCGCTGCCCCCCGCCCCGGGCGCACGTGCCGCCCGCGCCCCTTTGCTGCGCGCAGCGGGTGAGCGCGCGGGCGCTTGCTGCCCCGCAGTGAGCTCGGCCCTGGCCGCCCTCGACCCCCGGCCGCCCGACGTGCGACATGGCCCGGCGGCGGGGTGCGCCGGCCCGGCCCGGAGCGGTCTAAACACAGCGCCGCTCCTCGGCCGAGGGAAACCCACCCGGCCGGCTTCGGCCAGGCCCGCCCCCGCGCTCCCACGCGGCCTCCTTCGCGTGACGGGACTCGCGTTCGCGGCTGATGCGCCCCCAGCGCCGGCTGCCTCCGCCCGCGCCCCGCACGGCCCCCGCTCGGCGGCCCCCCCGGAGCTGTTCAAGAGCCGCGTGTGGCCGCCGGCAACCCCCCCCGGGCCCCGGCGGGCTCCTCCGCGCAGGCCCGCGCCCGGGGCCCTCCCACTCCCGCTCCCCCGGGTCCCGAGGGGCCGAGCTCTGCCCCGGGAGCCGGGCAGCGGGCCCCCAGGGCGGGGCTCCGCGCGCAGTCGGGGCCGCCCCCTGCGCCGTGCCTGGGCACGCGCTCGGCTCGGGGCGGGGCGGGCGGCCGCCTGCTGCAGCGCGGGCTCGTGTCGCCTCGCGCTCCGGCCCGGCAGTTCCCCTTCGCGGGCCAAGCACGTGCTGCCGCGCACCCGGGCCCCGCCCCGCCCCGCCCTGCAGCCCGGGGGCCCGGCCCGTGCGGCGGGGCCTTCTCCGGGGGCGGCTTCCCCCGCGGGCCCTGCCGGGGCTGGGGCCGGACACGGGCTGCGGGCGAGGCGCCCACGTGCCTGTTGTGAGGGCGCGGTGACGTCACCCGGCCAGAATGACGCAGCGAGCCCACTGGTAACGTCACAGCACGCCCCCGCCGCAGGGGGCATGGCAGTAGTCGGCCCCGCCCCCCGCCCGGCGCTGCTCCGCCTCCGGCCACTAAGAGGTGCCGAGGGGCGGGCCCCCCGGAAATGACGTCCACACCAGGAGACGTTGCCTATCCGCCGCCGCGTGATGGCGTCACGGCGGCTCCCGGAAGGGGCGGTGCCGCCTGTCCTTGACACGGCCGGGATTGGCTGCGGGGGCTGCGGAAGTTCTGGCGCGCGCGGTGGCGGGAAGCGGAAGGGCCCGCGGGGCGGGGCGGGACGGGACGGGGGGCCGCCCTGGGCCGGCGGCGCCGTGAGGGCGGGATGGCGGCGGCCCGCGGCGGCCCCCAGGCGGGCTCCGGCGACCGCGCGCTCAGCGACCTGCTCCTCGAGTTCTCCCGCGCGCAGTACCGGGCCCGCGACGGCGGCGGCGGGGCGGGCGGCGGCGCCAGGGTGAGCGGGGCGGGGCGGGGGCCGGGGCCGGGGCCGGTGTGGGGCGGGCCGCGCTGCAGCTGTGGCCGTTGCAGGTGGAGCGCATCGAGCGGCGCTGCCTGGAGCTGTTCGGCCGGGACTACTGCTACAGCTTGGTGCCCAACGCCAACGGCGAGATCTGCAGCCACTACCCGCGCCAGATCGTGCTGCTGGACTACGAGAGCCACGACCGCGAGCGCCACGCGTAAGAGCCCGGCCCTGCCTCGCCTCGCCTCGCCTCGCCGCCCCTCCGCTGCCCCGCGCCCCGTGACACCGTCCCAGCCCCAGCCTGCTGCACCCGCTCCCCGGCCGAGCGCCCGGGCCCCTGCGGCCCCCGCCGCCCCGACAGCGCTTCCCCGCGCCTGCTGCTGCGGCCGCTTCGGCCCTCCTGTGGCGCGCGGCCTGGCGTGGCGTGGCGTTGGTCGGTGGCTCCGCGTGAGGCCGTGCTGGCAGGGACGCTGCCGTTCCCAACAGAGACCTCCTGGCGGATGCACCGCAGCGTGGCCGTGCGGCTGTTTCTGCTCCGCGCCGTGCGGCTGGCTCGTATCCTGCGGTCGCTCGCTGCGCTCGAGCCTCCTTCCTCCCGGCGCGTGCAGCTGTGGGGGCTGGTGCGTGACCGCAGCGCTGGTGGTTTCCCAAGCGCGTGATTTGCATCTTGTGTTGCCGCGTCACATCGTCTCCGGGGTCTCCCTGCGTCTTGGAAGGGCTCTCGGCACCCGCGGGAGGCTGCGCTGCTGCTTCTGAGCCGGCGGCGTCACCTGCCGGGTGCCGAGTTCCTTTCGCTCCTTGCTGTTGGATTCTTTCTGCAGCTCGGGTGTTGCTGTGCCAGGGTTGGGACTGCTTCGCTTTGCTTTCCTAAGCTCTGGGATTTGTCCACCTTTTGGCCCTTCTAAAGTAGTTGTTGCTCGAAGCTCTCTTAAATGCCGTGAGAGAGGGGAGATAAGCGAGGCATCTCTGGGGGGATGAAGACAGGAGGGAGTGTTGCAGACGGGCCTCACACTCGCAGAGGCTAAGGGTGGACTAGAGTCTGGGTGAAGCGCTGTGGCTGTGCCTTTCTGTAGGACTGAACGTGCTTATTTACATGCTGCTTTTTTCAGTCTTTCTTGGGGGTGAAGTAACAGGCAAGGCCAGGAAGAGGCGTGGGGCGGAGTGCAGAACAACGCGCCGAGCTGCAGCGTTCCGCTGCCCGGTAGTAAGAAATGTGCCGTTGTAGCACTGGCTTGAGCTGACAGAAGTGTTGGGTCTGTCTGCGGGGAGCTCACGCGTGTGCTTCCCCCACTGTGCTGAGGCAGAGTCAGGCAGACCCAGCCAGGCTTGCAGTGGAGAGGATTCCACGTCCTACTCTTTGCTTCACCATCCTATAGACACTTACGTGGTCAGTCCTGCCTTCTGCTCAGCATTGAGGGCCCCGAGTGTGACAGCTGTGAGGGTGCAAGCAAATTGCTCCCGTGGGTGTGTTCTTGCAGTTGCTGACATCCCAAGTTCCCCTTTGGTGTTTCTGCTCCTTTGCCTGATGATGGGAAGCTGCTGCATAAATAGGCAGCTCCAACTTTTGTAACTGTTCATAACTGAAGACTTGTTTTAAAAAGAAGTTCCTGCCAACACTTGTTGAATTTGGGGGTTTGTGAATGCCAGCTGATGAGCCATGGACGCACGAACAATGCCATTTGTTGGCTCAGAGCAGCCTGGGCTGCGCTTCTCTGAAGCATGAATCTTTCTACTGCCTAGCCAGTTCCACATGTGTTCCCAGCAGTGCTTCTGTGTGAAGCCACTTGTAGTTTGGAAACCACTGTCCTGAAGTCTGGAGGCTTTAAAAAGCTTCTGTGGCCTGTGCAAGCACTGCCACAGCTGGGGGAGCGAGCACTTGGAGGGAGAAGTAGATGGTTTGGGAAGTGGCCATTGTGTGGCAGAAGCAAGAGTGCTCGGGAAGAGTTAAGAGCATTGGCTGAATGATTTGCCTGCTAGGCTGAGTCAGTTCCCTGTCTGAAAACAGTATGTTTCCTTGTTAATCCAGGAATCCACCCAGCCTTTTGGTTCTTCCCCTGCCCCCCCACATCATGACTTGCACGTGGCGCCTCAGTCTGATAAGCAGCTAAATCTCAGGGTTGGGAGGGACCTCAGAGAGGGTCTCATCACAGATGTAGGAAGCACTAGTCCTTACCGTCCTAGACAGCATCCCTCCAATGAAGAAGGTTCCCCAGCATCCCTGGACAGCTCCTTCTATTCATAGATTCATAGATGTTAGGATCGGAAGGGACCTCAATAGATCATTGAGTCCGATCCCCTGCATATGCAGGAAAGAGTGCTGGGTCTAGATGACCCCACCTAGACGCTCATCTAACCTCCTCTTGAAGACCCCCAGGGTAGGGGAGAGCACCACCTCCCTTGGGAGCCTGTTCCAGACCTTGGCCACTCGAACCGTGAAGAAGTTTTTCCTAATGTCCAGTCTAAATCTGCTCTCTGCTAGCTTGTGGCCATTGTTTCTTGTAACCCCTGGGGGCGCCTTGGTGAATAAATACTCACCAATTCCTTTCTGTGCCCCTGTGATGAACTTATAGGCAGCCACAAGGTCGCCTCTCAACCTTCTCTTGTGGAGGCTGAAAAGGTCCAGTTTCTCTAGTCTCTCCTCGTAGGGCTTGGTCTGCAGGCCCTTGACCATATGAGTGGCCCTTCTCTGGACCCGCTCCAGGTTATCCGCATCCCTCTTGAATTGCGGCGCCCAGAACTGCATGCAGTACTCCAACTGCGGTCTGACCAGCGCCCGATAGAGGGGAAGTATCACCTCCTTGGACCTATTCGTCGTGCGTCTGCTGATGCACGATAAAGTGCCATTGGCTTTTTTGATGGCTTTGTCACACTGCCGACTCATGTTCATCTTGGAGTCCACTAGGACTCCAAGATCCCTTTCCACCTCTGTGCTACCCAGCAGGTCATTCCCTAGACTGTAGGTGTGCTGGACATTTTTCCTCCCTAGGTGCTGCTGCTCTTGCAGTTTGGAAGTTTCTGTGACACTCGATATAAATCTCTTCTGCTGCAGTCTGCCTCTGGCCTGCAGCTGACACCCGTGCTCTTCTTACCACTGTGTTTGCTCTTTGGTAACTGAGGGAGATCTAGCCCACCATGCCTTCCCACAGGTACTGCAGTTGGGCATTGGCTGAGGAGTGCTGAGAAGAGCTTGATCCTGCAGGGCTAGAAGCGGAGTGGGGTAGGGAAGTTTTCAATGCATACTGAAGCCTGGGAGTAACTCGGTGAACTTCAGTGGAGCTGCTGGGATGCTGCTAGTTCTGGACATATTTGGATCCTTTCCTAAACCTTCATGCAGAAAGACTCCCTGGTTGGACTTAGTCTCCAAGTGTTACTGTAGTGTTTTCTCTGAGGTCTTCTAAAGAATGCAGCTCTTTGCTCGTAACAAGAAGCACAGCCATCCAGACTGCTGTACTTGCCTTTTTCCCCACCATGGTGGTGGTGTGTTCCTTGTGTTGTACTCCATCATCTCCATGTATGCAGCCGTGGTGTGTGTTTAAGACCCCACACAGAATCTGGGCACTTGACAGTTTACAAGCTTGTAAAACATCGGCCTTGCCAGAGTCTCAGGCCACTGGCTTATGTTCTCCAGCTCACTGTGCTAGTTCAGCATAACTTCTGCTTTCAAAAGGCCTTTAGCAAGGTCTCTTTTAAAAGCAGCTCCTTTTAGGGAATGTAAGCAGTTGTGGGAGGAGGCAAAGTGCTGACCGGGGCAGAAACACAGATGGGGAACAGGATGGGCACAAAAGGCCAACTTGTATTCTGTAAAGGCTTGTTGATGGGGCCTCAAAGTTCTGCTGCTGGCTCCAGCCACCCCTTTGCTAGGTCATGTAGAAATCTGAGGCCCTCAGCCCGTGAGTGTTCCCTCTCTTCGCAAGAGAAGGCTGAGGGGGGACCTGGTGGCCGTCTGTAAACTCAGCAGGGGGGACCAGCAGGGTTTGGGAGAGACCCTGTTCCCCCTAGCAGCACCCAGGGTAACAAGGAATAATGGCCACAAATTGTTTGAGACTAGGTTTAGACTAGACGTCCAAAGTCATTACTTCACAGTCAGGATGGCTAGGATCTGGAACCAACTTCCAAGGGAAGTGGTGATGGCTCCTACCTTGGGGGTCTTTAAGAGGAGACTTGATGTCATGTCTACCTGGCTGGGGTCATTTGAGCCCAGTTTTCTCTCCTGCCTAGGGCAGGGGGTCGAACTTGATGATCTACAAGGTCCCTTCCGACCCGACTTCTGTGAATCTATGAATCAAGCATGTCAAGTCATGCGCAGTAGGAGACAGCATCTGAACTGCACATGCAGCTTCCTGGGCTCTAAGTTAACTCTGCCAGCCCAGGAAAGGCTCTGACCTGGGTGGCACAGAGCCAAGGTCTCCTTGACTGGCGCACAGCTGCCCCAGCAAAAATCAAACCAGAACTCCCCTGCCTGGGTTCTGGTGCGTACAGATTGGGGAGGAACACAGTGTTGCGACCCTTGTGGTCAGGAGCTGGTTTCATCTGGCATGCCGTGTGCAGGAATGGCCACTCCATTTCCAATAATGGTGAGGGAAAGGAAGCTATTGGTGATCAGCCAGCTGGAATATTCCCTTCAAGTAAGCAAGGAGGCCACAGTTGCTTGCCTTGTGGAGGTGGGGGAAGGACAAGTGGATAGTAAGCCATAAGAGACCTTGCACTTCTAAGGGGTGTAGAGTGGCAGGAGGGTGGGAGCTTCTGTTGCCCTCGTCTCAAGCATACGAACAGGTACTGACGACTGCCAGGGGGCAAATTAAAGGTGGATAACAAGGGTACACTTGTACAGTTGGCTTCCCCTGCTCTTGTGTGACTGGCACGGGACAGCTGTTGACGCACGCACCTTAAGTAGGAAGAAGATATGTAAAAACCACACTGGCAGGAGGATGTGGAGCAGGTGCATGTTGCCACCAGCTGTTGTGTTCTAAAATTACAGCTGTCAAAGGGACAGCACTGGTCACGTAACATTTGCTGCGTGCTTCTCAAGTCAGTGCGGTGGTCCAAGCACTGTCCTGTGCATGCAAGGAACTGCCATGCCACAACATGTTGGCTTGAGGTGGTGAAGAACACGATTTCGCAAAGCAGTCTGACTGAGTTGTGGTGATCCAGGTTGGGTTCAAATGGTAAAGAATTACAGCTGACTTCCCAGGGTTTTGGGTGCTACTTTACTACCACTAAGCAGCTTGCTCAAAAACAGCAGGAAAACATTGCTGGATGACAAAAGCAGATGAGCTAGAGCAGGTGTGGTCTGGTTATGAGTAGCTCACCGGTGCCTGCAGCCAGGATGGAGGGCATTTCTTGTCCTTCACTCTCCAGCTGCTTGCATCTGGGAAGCTCCCAGCGGTCCTTGGCATTGCTCATGCTGATCAAATGGCAGCAGTGGAGAGGAGCCCTGTTGTGGCCTACCCTACTGCAGGTTTCTCTGTACTGGTCTGGGGTTCCTCCACCACTCCCTGCCTGGGGGCCAGAAGTGTTGGCTTTGCTATGCTGTGTGGGGTCTCTCTGCCCCAGCGTCTGCTGTAGGGAGGCCTGTGGGGTGCTCCTGAGTTTCCCCTCTGCTGCCTGTGAGAGTCAAAAACGGGGAACCCTGAAAGCACCCCAGAATGTAAACCTCAGATCCAAGAAATATGGAGCTAAGGTACAGACTGCCTCTTGTGGGGGAGCAGCCAGCCTGCCTTTGGAGGAAGGTGGCCTGGGTGCAGGGGGCATGGGGTTAGTTGGTACATCACTAAGCTGTGTAATGAAGGGAGTTTGCCTCTGCTGGTTGCCTCTGCCTGTGCACATGCAGCACAGTGCAGAGCATCCCTGGATGAATTGGTTGGGCCAAGGCTGAGGGACCCCATGTCCTGTCTGCTCCATGCAGCCCAATGTAGCTGGGCTCAGGTCCCAGGCACAGTTCCAGGACAAGGCTGGCTAAGGGTGGGGATGGGGTGCTGGTGGGCTCCCGCTGTCTTCCTCTGCCTCAGCTCATCTTCACTTGGGAAGATACAGTGAATGCAGCAGATAATCCAGCAGGCTCTGACTGCCCCTTAGAAGGCAGTGCATTAGTGTGCCTGCTCCCCAGGCCTGGGCTTGCAGGACAGCAGTGGGAGGGTTGAGGAGAGAAGGGTGGCTTTGATAAGAGATGGATGTTTGGGACAAGGGGTCCTGTGGGTGGGGTGCTCTAACCCCTAGGCCCTGGTGTTCTAGGGTGCAAGGAGACCTGCTGCTCTGAGGGAGTGAGTCTGGGGCAGGGGTGGGATGTGCCCTCTGCCCCACTCCCTGCCATCCCTACCTGTGCTGGGGGTGCCCCTCTGCCCCAGTGTGAACCAGCAGGTGGGGAAGCCCTGCTCTGTACAGGCGGAGCTGAGGATAGACAAAACCAGTGAGCTGAGAATGAGCCCCATGGCATGCTGGGGTGGAGTGGGGTGGGGGATCAAGGTCATCTGCTGCAGCTAGTGGAGCCTACCTCCTGGAGCGTCTTGCTGCAGGTACCATCCCTATCTCCCCCTGATGGCATTGGGTCACTTCACCTTGCAGAGAATCATTTCCTCGGGCTGACCGTTGTGCGCTTGCCCTTGACAGGTCCCTTGAAAGATGGTGCCCCTGTGAGCAGGGGCAGCAGTACTAGTCCAGATGGCTGGTTCTTTGGTCTTGTAAGGTTTTTTTTTAACCTTAACCACCCTGCAGTTGTATGGTGGACGAGTTCTCCCAACTTTGCATGCGCCTGGAGGATTGGACCAGGCTTCTGATGGTGACTGAGACTGCTTTACCTCAACTGTGCTCAGCAGCTGTGTTGCTGTGGGGAAGAGACACCAAATGCTGGGTGCAGGGGGTATCGTTAAGTCTTCTGCCTTCCAGAAGCAGCCTGTGTTGGGAACGCAGCAGCAGAGGGCGCCCGCCGCCCGCGCCGGTTTCTGCGGCTGGCGGCTTCTGAGACTCCTGCCTTAATGACAGGGCAGCAGGGAGCAGCAGCAGGGACTGGCACGTGCCCCCCCCCTTTCATGGCCGCATCATAAAACCACTGCCCCGGGCATCCTTCATCCTCACTAGACCATTTGTCACCTGGGCTTTCCCCCCTTCCTGTCCTTTATCCTGATGAACTTCCAAATTATGTTGAATCACCTGGCTATGGACAGTGGCTGGTTTTATTTAAGTCCCTGCATTGTCTTTGCATTGAGTGGAGCAATCTTATTCCTTCTGCAGCAGCTCTGCATCCTTCTTCCCTGGCACCGCCAGCACTTTGAGGTTTTCCTTGAGTTTCTTCCCTCTACTGGGGTCTCCTTGCTCTGGATCGTGCTCCCAGGAAACCTTTCTGCATTCTCCCCCTCTGTGTCAGGACTGGGGTCTTAGCATTCAAGCCATCCAGAGAAGAGCTCCCTCCCTCTTCTGATGTGGTCTCGGCTTGCTCTGAGACTGCACTGTCAAAACTGGTGCTAGTAGCCTGCAGGGCTGGTTTTGCAGCCTCCCTTCCTCCGGAGCTAACATCCTCAACCTTAATCTCCTCTAAGGGATGTCAGTATCCGCCCTCTCCAGCATAACACTAGCTGCCTCCCCCTGTACAGGAGTTGTTCCTTCCTTGTCAGGGACATCAAAGACCTGAGCTCCATTTCTGTCCCCTCTCTCACTGGCCCTGATGGCAGCTACATGCTTCAAACATTTCTGTGTGCAATGATACTGTGGTTCCATCCAAAGAAAGCGTGGGGCAGGGAGCAGCCTTTACCTAGCCATGGTACTGGCCTCCTTGCAAACCTATATAATAGAACCGCCTACGCGAGCACTGAGAAATGCTTCTCTTTTCATTAAAAAGAAGCAGCATGTAGGAAATGCAGTACCGGAGAGCTTGTTAACATGGAGTGACTGCTGCCTCCAGCCCCTTCACAACAGCAAAGCTTCCCAACCTGGGAGATGGAGAGTCAGAGTATGTGTCCCAGCCTACCCCACACAGGCAAGCTTCCCTCTTGCTGCAGGGCAGCCTTGAACCCAGGCAAGGAGCGATGAGAACTTGTGCACTCATGTCTTAACCCTTGTGCCCAGGACTCTATGGAACTGGGCAGTTGAAATAGAGCTTGGCATAACAAGAACCTAGTCTTAAGCTCCAGCCAGGCACCCAGGCCATCCTTTGTCTTCTAGTGTGTTAGCCACAGACTGGTGACCCAAGATGCTGTTGCCAGGCTCGTGCAGGCCCTTCTTCCAGCTGCTGATGGGGCTTCTGCTACAAGCCTGGTGTTGGTGCAGTGAGTAGTGGGCTCCTTTAGACCAGGAAAGACCCTGGTGTGCTTCTCTCACTTGTTGGCCTATGCACTGCAGGAGGCCTGCCCCCTTGCTCTCAGGCTTCGCAGCTGGTCTGGAGGCTGATGGGCTGGGCTATGGGTGCTAGGGTAGAGACCAGGCGCACAGGCATCCCATTGGTCTGGGTTGTGTGGATGTGAGGCCTTGTGCCCTGATCTCCCCTTCTCTCTGTCTGGCAGATTTGAGAGCACCGTGCAGGTGGGCAAGCTGCAGGACCTCATCCACCGCAGCAAGATGGCCAGGTGCAGAGGCCGCTTCGTCTGTCCGGTCATCCTGTACAAAGGCAAGGTAAGGTGGCCTGAGCGTGCCTGGCTGATGTGTGGAGCATCCCTCTCCCCATTTTCTGAGCTGCTCTCATCACCTGGCAGCGTTAGTTTCTGCAGGCCAGATCCTGCTCCTGGACACCAACTGAAGAAGCAGATGGGCTGCCTGGGAATAGAGGGGCACTGCAGTAGATTGCATCCGCTCCCCAGCCTGTGCCAGGCGGGGTTTGTGCTGGGCCCCTGCGAGCTGGCATCAGGCTAAGACACTGCACTGGAGACCAATAGAAGGAGGGTTATGACAACTTGAACCACACAAGACTGTTTCTCCCTAGGGTGCCCTGGGTATTCCCCACAGGCCTGCCTACCACCCTGCCAAGCTCTGGGTTCCTCCTAGAGGAGCTGCGGGATAGGATCCCCTCCTGTAGCCCCAAACCATCCGGCAGCTTGCTCTCGTTCTCCTGTTTTGTCCCTGAAGAGAAGCTGACCAACTAAGTGAAGTGCCTTTTTGCAGCCATACAGGAAGCAATCTGAGGTTGCTTAGATGGCTGAGCAGATCCCCAAGCGTCTTACAAGGAGGGATGCAAGCGTGTTAATCTTGATTGACTTTACAGTGAATTAGTTGAGCTGCACTAAGTGTTGGTGTGGGCACTCCTCTGGAGAATTCAAGTGGCTGTAGTTCTATGTAGCTTGGCTCCTTGGCAGCTGTGTGCGCCATGGTTGCTTGTCTCACCTGGCGCCAATTAATGTGGTGTGGTCAGGCACCCATGCAGGCTGAGACCCTGGCCCTCCAGCCGGGAGGCTGCTGTGGAGGGGTCTGGGCAGGAACTACTGAGACAGATATAGGGGCAGTCCTTAGCCTTTGTGGCAGCAGTTTGAAGGATGAGGGTCAACCTAAACATGAACACAGCTCAGATGCTGCTTGTTTTATCAGGCAGTGCAAAATTGATGCAGGTGAGGAGGGTGTGGGGAGCTAGAGGCCAGAACAGGGGTAGGAATTGCCCATTGGAGGGCAGGTAGGTAAACAGACTGTAGAGACTGGGTACAAAGAGGTGGCAGCTGGGATGCCTGGAGGGGACAGGAAGCTGGGCATGGTTCCCTGTGTACAAGGGCAGCCCCTCTGAGACCTGCAAGAGGTTTATGATAGTTACTTTCTCCAGCACATCTGCAGGTCAGCAACCCTGGCAGGGTGGGGGGAGCTGTACGGCCGTACCGGATACAACTACATCTTCTCAGGTGAGTAAGGGACCCTGTGTGGTCAGCTCAGCAGGATGTCTGTCTATGCATTGCTGCAGGCACTGGTCTGGGCCTTGGTTGGTGGAGGGCACATCACAGGCCAGCTGTAAATCAGCCTCAGGGCACCTTGTCCCTGGGGGATGTTGACCTGTTTGCGCATTCATCAAAGAGCAGTGCGGTGGGGTGGGGGCATCCTCTGCAGAGACTCCAAGGATGTCATCCTAGGAGGGACATGGAACAAGAGCTAAACTTGCTGCCCAGGTCTGATGATTATAGTCTCTGACAGGGGTGGGAGACCAAGGGTGGGTCAGACCCCACTTGGGGCAGGCGGGGAGGAAGTTGCAGGCAGGATGACAACCCTGGTGTGTGTAGGCTGCAGGATGGGAGGGGCGTGAGGGCATTACACAAGCTTTGCCCCTGACATTGTGCTCTCCTTGCAGGGGGCTCTGACGATGCCTGGGCTGATACTGATGACCTTTCAGAGGAAGATCCTGCATTCAGGTGTGTGCGCAGCATTTGGGTAGGAAGAGAGGAACTCAGATCTGACCAGCCAGTTCAACCCTTCGTCTCCAGTCTGAGCCATAGTAATGTCTTGGGGCCACTGCAGGCCATGAGCTCCCTGCTCTCAAACACAAGCCCCTCATGATATCCCTGGTGTGGTTACAAAAACCAGAACCCGCTGATGCTGACACCTAGCTGAGCCTAGTGTAACTGAAGTCTCCTGTTCCACTGCTGGGGGCAGGCAGATACCAGATGTTAGATGGTCCTGAGCTGTACAGAGTGGGTAGGCGGTCCAGAAAGATAATGTGGATGGAAGGAATAATTCTGGATCTCCGTTCACAGAGAGGAGCATGCTGCGTGCACGACTCCCACGATCTGAGGGGGTGGGATGGGCCGTGAGGGGACACTTTCCTCCCTGCCCAAAGGCAGCTGCTGTGTCCGAAGGGAGGGCAATGCTGGAGTGATGTTTGGTGCATGGAGAAGCTGGTTGTGTGCCGGTGGTGCTGCAACACCCATGGGAGATGGCAGCAGGACTGGTTGTCAGCCCGGTTGCAAGCTAATGCCTCAGTGCTGCAGTTTATTGAGGGATGTTGTGTGGCCTGTGCTATGCAGCCAGTTAGGCAGGTGGTCATGGTGTTGGGAAACTGCCAGGATTTTCTGGCACTCATTAGTCTTGTGGGGTTCCCACTTTGCAGCATGCTGGGGCTGGTACCTGCACTCTGATCAGTGTGCATGTGTGGAGGCAGGTGCCCTGGGCATGTGCCAGGAGTGCAGGTGCTACCTTGCAGGGGGAAGGGACTGCAGGCGGCAGCCGGTGCTTAGTTGTCCAGGAGATCCTGCTGCCTCTAGCAGTGCCAGGGCTCCAGCCCTTAAAGCACCAACACTTCCTTCTCTTGCTTGGTTGTTCGCTCTCCTGAAAGCGCTGCAGACAGGCTCCGAGAGCTCACCTCAGGTTCTGCTTGGCTCTTTGCCACAAAACCAGCCCCTGTGACCCTGCTGAGCACTGGGTGAACTGCTGTAGGAAGAACAGCACCGATGTGACGTGGTGTCTTGACAGACATGTGCACAGGCAGGGCTGTGTTGTGGGGTCACAGGGCTCCTTGACAAGCAGCCGTTCCAGAGCTGCCAATAGGGAGAGGTCCTCCTGGGTGCAGTCTGGCCCCCAGCCCTGCCTGGGGACCAGCAGGTGTCTGCATTGACCCTGGGCTCTTGCCTCTCCTGCGCTTGTTGCAGAAATGCAGACTCCCAGTTGTTTGACAAGGTTAGAGGGCACGACATCAAGCTGCTGCGGTACCTGTCGGTCCGGTACATCTGTGACCTGATGGTGGAGAACAAGAAGGTGAAGTTTGGCTTGAAGTGAGTGTAGAACCTGCGCCTGCCCTTGGGCTGTATTTTGGGGGTGGCGGGTCTGCACCTGCTGCCCAGAGTCATAAGCCAACCCAGGGCTTGGACTGCATTGACCTGCATGCAGTGCTGTCTTCTCCTGGCAGGGCGCTGGAGAGGCCCCAGGAGGTGTTCATCAGTGCCTTAAAGCAGTGGTTCCGAAACTCTGACAGATTGTGCACCACCAATTTAAAATGATGCAACCTTACATATCACCAGCAAATTTTTGTCATACAAAGTAATTATAATAAATCTGTTAATGCATGCCACTGACAGTCTGTTTGCATACCACTGGTGGTACATGTACCACAGACTGGGAACCGGTGCCTTAAAATGTAGCCCTGGGGGCACACTGGGCTGTATATCAGGTCCATTTGGCCTTGGCCAGTGCTACTGTGAAGGCTGCTGCAGCAGGTTGAAGGTTGGCTCAGCGCCACCACCCTTCTTGCAACCAGGATGGGTTCCCACTTGCCTCGACTGGGGATGGAGGTTGGACACCATGGTCCCTGTGACTGCAGGTGTAGCGACTTTCTCGGCAGGGGCCGAGTAGGTGTGAGGACCCTGACTTCAGAGGAGGGGAGCAGAGAGGGTCAAGGAAGGTGGACAACTCCCTGGGATGCATCTGGGCTGAGGGTGTGACTGTCCTTGGGCTGGAGCTTCCCTGCATTGTTTGGATCTGAGTGGGGCTCTAGGCTGCCGCTGGAGTCAGGACTGTTCTGTCACCTGCATGTGCCTGTGCACCATGTGACCAGCCTGGGTGTCCCAGTGCCTGGGGCCGCGTCCTCTGAATATGTACCCTGTTCTTTCATCCTCCTCAGTGTTACGTCTTCGGAGAAGGTGGACAAAGCACAGCGCTATGCTGACTTCACCCTTCTCTCCATCCCATACCCAGGTACAGGGCTGATGGCTGAAGGGGCTGCTGGGGACGGGGAGATCCTTGTGTGTGGCGGACAGAGGCTGGGACTCCCTGCATGTTCCCTGGTCTCTGGAGCGGGAAGCTCTTTGGGCCAGCAGGAGCATGTGCAGGTGTCTAGAAGGGGTCTAGAGGATGTGAGCCAGCACCAGGCAGCTTAGTTGCATCCTGTGAGGGCTGGCCAAGTTGCAGTGGGAGTAGCTGTGTTCGTAGCCTTCCCTAAACTGCCAGTTCCAGGGGATTTAGGCCCTGGGCAGATATGTATGGATGGAACCTGAGTGCCCCACTGCTCCAGGTCTTTTTGGGGCTGGGGGGTCACTTGCGGAGTTCAAGTCTGTCCCTCTGACCCTTCAAAGGAGAGGGAAGAGGGAGATTCATGCTTGCTGGTCACAAAAGACCAGCCCTCACTGCTCCTCCTTGCCCTCCTCCTGGGTGAGCCCTGCCTCGCCCCAGACCTGCAGTGGGGAAGCGTTGTTTTGATACCGAGAGAAGGCACAAAGCATCTTGTTCCACAGTGCAGGTCAGCATTGGATTCACTGTGGATAGCCAGCGTGCACAGCTGCTTGGCCAACAACAGGCCTCCACAGCTCGTGCCTGCCACATCAGAGCCGTGCGGCTGCCCGTGTGCAGCAGAACTCCGGCCTGTGCCACTGCCTAGGCCCCTGTTTCTACCCTAGGCAGCTGGTCCTATGAAGGGCTTGGGCAGAGGGGGATTCTGCAGTTGGCTGTTGGTGCTCCTATGGGCTGGGGGCTGCCGGCTCATAATGCACATGGCTACACCTGACTCCTGCATCGCCTAGTGCCTGTGCAGCTGCTGCCCATGGCAGCTCCACTTGTGTGCCAGGGCAGAGCTTTGCTAGGCTGCCAACCTCTCCAAGCACAGCCTGGTCACAGCAGGAGGGGGAGGAGGCCACGGTGTTACATTAAAGCAAGTGCAGCAGCTGTAATGGATGGAGCAGCGCAGTGGGAATGCTCTAATTACGGCTGGATCCAGGTTCACAGCATCAGGACTTCCTGTTTGGAACTGGGCTGTAAAATTGCTCCAAGCTGAAACTGCAGAGAACTTGCGGTTCTCAGAGCAAGGGGGTCACTTCCAGGAGGT
The DNA here is from genome assembly GCF_030867095.1 of Alligator mississippiensis. NCBI lineage: Eukaryota > Metazoa > Chordata > Crocodylia > Alligatoridae > Alligator > Alligator mississippiensis. Next base: position 422,113 of record NC_081835.1, read on the forward strand.
GGAGAGCATTTGGGCTGGAGGCAGGTGTTAAAGGGGGAGGGGGTGGACATTCATGCTCTTGCAGTTCTCGTGGCTTCCCTTCCCATGGCCATCTGCAGCGTGCCTGCTGCTGGTGCAATGAGGTGCCGAGTTTGCTGCCCCAGTTCTTAAGGTTTAGTCTAAGCTCACAATTGAAATAGGGGTTTGAGCAGTCACTTAGTATCTTGGGCAGAGGCCTGTGGGAGCATTTCCCTAATGGGGGTTGGGTTGGCCGTATCCTGCTCCAAGTGACATTTCACATTTGAAAACCAAGGCCATCTCCTCCTCCTCCTCCTCCTCCCTGAGTTTTGAGGCTCTGGGTTGTCCCTCTCTCCTCCCTCTCCTTCCAGTCAGGTAGACTCCAAGTCCTGCTGCCACTGTGCATTGAGGCACTTGTGTGCAGATGGTTGCGCGCATGGTGCAACCACCCATCTCCATGCACTCGCGGTGGCGGCAGGGGGGATCCTGGTGCAGACTCCTAGTATCCAAAGAGAACCAGCTTCAGCTCTGCCAGAGCTACTGTTGTGCTCTGCTGTGCTGCCTGCAACCCCAGGGCAGCACTGTGGGGAACACCTGGTGCATGCCCCTGTGATGTGAAGGGAATACCCCAGACATGTGCTGTGCTGTCCCTGGGAACTGGGGGAGGGTCACAATAGGGTTAGCGCCTTGGGAGCCTCCTCTACATTGCCACTGGCTGGCCAGGGGGGCACTCGAACCAGGCTGCACACTGCATTGATGGCTGTCCCTGACCTCCCGCAGGCAGGCTGATTGTGGATTCACTCCATGTGCTGGAGTCCCGGCTGGCGCTGAGGCTGTCAGCTCCTTGTCCCCCTGGGGATTCCAGCAGTTAGCGATCAGTTGTCTACACAATCACTCGTTGCCTTGTCTCTTGCAGGCTGTGAATTTTTTAAGGAGTACAAAGATCGGGATTATACTGCTGAAGGCCTTGTGTTTAACTGGAAGCAGGTACAAAGATGTTGCTGACTGGAAAGCTGCGGGCTTTGCTGCGCCTAATCCTTGACGCAGGACCTTGCAAACAGTTACATAACAGTGCATGTCCCTCCTTGCCAGAGGGAGGGAACCCAGCAGGAAGGGGCTCTCTGCAGCGAGTCAGCATCCTGCACTCTGGGATGCTCTGGCTGCCTATGGGGAGGTGGACCTTGCTGTGGCTGGCCTGGTATCCTGGTCTTCACATACCTGTGACCTGAAGCTAGTACTTTGCAGGTGGCCTCTAGTCTCAGCTTTGCATTTATCTGGTCTGCCTGCTGGGGAGGTGGAGGCCCAGGGTCCTGCAGAGACCCTCACACTGAAGTGCCTTGTCCCCAGCTGCTTACTCTTCCCCTCAGGAGGAAGGGCCTCTCGTGGTGCACCAGCCTCTTCCCTCCAGCAACCCACTGTGTCCAGAAGTACCCCAAAGCCAGGCTAGAGGCAGCACTCACTGCCACTGCTCTGCTTTCTGTGCCCGGTTCCATTGGAGCTGCTCCCCCTCCCCCCAAATGATCCATGGCTGACCTGTGTGTCTGTTTGCAGGATTATGTAGATGCTCCATTAAGTATCCCAGTCTCCCTGACTCAGGCTCTGAATATTGACTGGAGCGAATACCAGGTGAGCAGTGCTGGGGCTCCTGGGGAATTGGCAGGCCACAGGCAGACGGGAGCAGTCAGGTCACCTGGACTGACCACACGTATGATATCCCACACTCCCGGCAGCAGGAGCTGCTGTGCTGGGTCACTGGCTTTCCTGGGCTCCGCGCTCCAACAGACTTGTGCTCGTAGCTCGTGGCTGTTGCCCTGCAGCCTGTCTCCTGAGGCTGCACCTCCCTCTGCCAGCAGGCAGCTGCACATGCAAAGCCAGCCCTGTTCCCTTCAGTGTCTGCGGCTGCAGCCTCTTGCCCTCTCTGCCTACCACGATTGCTTCGCTGGGTTCTCCTGAGTGGCATGTTGAGTCTCGTGTGGTCCCTGCATTAGAGTGTGTGTCCTTTTGGATCCCCTCTGCTCTGCCTATGATGTCAGCCTCTACCCCTAAGGTCCTTTCTCTTCCAGCTTCTGGCTGTCTCCCTGCCCCAGGTGTCTGTTATTGTTGGTGGTGGAATTGCCTCTCTACCCTTGTCCCAAATACCATATTTTTGCATTGTTTTCCTGGAAGAATGACTGTTTTGAGCTCCTGAGCCAGAACGCTGGCTTCCTTGGTTGTGCGGCTGGCATGAATGCTGCTGTCACAAAACTTGGGGTGCAGCACCCCTGGGGTGAGGTAAACGGCTCCCTGTTCCAAGAATAGCCCCATTACCTGCGTGACCTGTGAAAGAAAACGGGCTGTGCTTTGGGTTTGAAATTGGCACATCTGTTCCACGCTTGCCAAGTAGCTGCAGTAAGGTGCAGGCCAGCTCAGGAGGGTGCATGGACACGTGTGCCAGGTGCATGTGCATACATGGCCCCCATGGAGCTTTCTACATTTAGGTGGGTGCAGTGATGATTTCTTGGGCTCCACGCAGGCTCCAGGGACAGGCAGGGGCTTGGGGGCTTGACTGTCCAGAGCAGCAGTAGTTTAGTGTGGACCTTTGACCCTCAAGGGCTTTTCTTAACGTAGGATGCAAGCTGCAGGCGGCTGTGGGGTGTAGCTGGCTTCCCATGGTGGCAGTGCATCACGGGGGAAGAGCAGGGAGCACTGAAGCTCAGTGAATGGCAGTAGCGCTAGGTGACGTTCCCTCCCCCGGCGCCTGCCTGCTCCCTGCAGCTCAAGCTGGCAGGTGCAGAAGGAGCATGCTGCTGCCATTGCCACTGCTGGGGTTTTGGACAAAGTTCCCCACAGCTGGAAGGCCGAGATGGGGCCAGGCTTTATTGTCACATGCTGCTGGGGGTTGGCAGGTGCTCTCAGACCTGTAGGAGAAGGCAGGAAACGGCAGCTCTGCTGTGCCCCCACGTCCTTCCCTTCCACAGCCCCGTGCTGATGTGGTGCCTCCGGTGCCCTGCTGCTCCTGCAGGCTGCAGGTGTCCTGCTGGCACGGCAAGGGGTGCTCCCTGGCAGGAGCAAGCTGTTCTGTCCTGCCTGCCTGCCTGATGCTGCCGGAGCCATCAGTCCCTGGGATTTCCCTGGACAGGCTGCAGTGCTGGGCATGGAGCAGTACACCCACCTCTGTAGCACGCAGCAAGGAAGAGTCCACAAAAATTAATCTAAAGCACCAGCATGAGCCAAGCCAAGCGCAGCCACCCAGGAGAGGGCAGCACCTGTGAGGCACTGGGCCCAGGACCAGCCAGCCTGCAGCAAGCACCTTGTTCATTAAGTATCTTGAGCAGCCAGAGCTCCTGCAGCTGCCTGGGAAAGGATGTTGGAAGAGCAGATTGGGGGCAGGAAGGAGCCACAGAAACAACCAAAAGAAGCAGCAGAGCTTGGTTTGTTGGCCTGGGCAGGGCAAGCAAGCAGGGACTGAGTTAGGGGGCCAGCAGTGCAGCTGGGACCATGTGCTCAATAAGGGCAGAGATGGAGGCCGGAGCCACATAAATCCTAATGAGCACTGAGAGGGACTGACCATGCAGATCAAATACTGAGAAGGAGAGAGCTCCAGAACGGCAGCCAGAGATGGGGAAGCTCTAGGTGAATGCCGGGTGCCAGGGTCCTGGCAGGGCCTCTGGCTGGTGGGATAGGATGCGCTGTCCCTTCTGGCTTCTCCGTGGACCTGCCTGGGAATCTCTTGGCTCATGGACTCTGGCAAAGGCTGGGGAGTAGGAGGAGGTCCCAGGCTCATGTGCATCACTGTTCCCCACTTCTCAACCTGTGGCAGCTGTCTGGCAGGGTGTGTCTTATCCCTACCTTGCCCCTGCAGGTGTGGTGCAACAGGACAAGCTGGCAGTGGTCTGTCCTGCTGTCTCTGGAGCATGAGAGCACCTGTTCTCTGCTTCAGGTCACTGCATGGAAGTTCAGGGACTTGGTCGCCTGTCCTCTCCCTGCTCCCAGCACGGGTTGTGCTGCAGGTGGTTGCAGAGCCCTGGCCTGCTGTTCATCACCATGTGGAGGCCTGGCACTGATGTGCTGTGTTCATGCAAATGGGGCACAGGAGGAAAAATACCTGCTTCCCCAGCCCCTGCCGCCTGTGAGCTTGAGACCTGGAGGCCTTCTGTGTGGGTGAACAGGAATCTGCTGCTGTCTGCAGAAAGTGGGTCAGCGCTCAGCAGGAGCCCCCAGGTCTCCAGCAGTCCAGTCCAAGATGAGGGAGCTCACCTACAATTGCAGGGCCAGTGCCCGCCCCCCAATCTGGACCAACTGCACAGCTGCAGTGCTGCTGCAAAGCGCTTCCCAGCACCAACACCTGGGGCCACAGAACTGGGTCGGGGCTCAGCAGGGTGTGTGGAGGCGCTGCTCAGCTTTTGGTGCATGGGCAGGCTGCCATGCCTGCAGCCCCCAGCTCTGCTAGGGCCAGGGAGCCAACTTACACCTTCCCTTGCCCCACATTGGGCCCCCACAGTCCAGGGGCTGGGCCCCTCCTGCCCAGTCCCCTCCTCACTGGGCAGTTTCTGCGGGTGAAGCTGTTGGGCCAACATGGGTGGGAGGCAAAGCAGGGCTGTGGCCTTGGCAGTGCTCTGGGGGTTGTTTGCTGAGGGTCATGCATCCGCTGTGGCCTCTGGCCCCAGGACAGTTTCTCACCTCTCCTGTTCTCTGCAGAGCTGGGACCTGGTGCAGCAGACGCAGAACTACCTGAGGCTGCTGATCTCGCTCATCAACAGTGATGGTGAGGCTGCGCCCCAGCGGGTGCGACTTAGGGCACATTTCCCTCCCCCTAAGCCGGGCAGGATGATCATGCAGCACCCAGTCCGGGCACAGTCTGCAGCCCTGTCTGAAGCATCGCTCCTCTGGGGCTCTGCCCCCTGCGGCCACTCGTGGGGCCTCTATTTCCCCATGGCAGGGGGCTGTTGCAAGGAGCACACTCACCAGCCCCTCTTCCCCCTGTGAGGGTTAGTATCCCAAAAGTAGGAGAGACCGGGAGGCCCCAGGCAGGCGCTGGGCCCAGAACCTCTAAATGCCTGGCTCAGTGCCAAGTGGGCAAGTAGAGGGCAGGACCCTGCTGCTCCCCTTCCTGTGACCTGCCACTGGTGTCCCAGAAATGTTTGTGTGTCCTGCAGGAGGGGGCAGTGTGTCTAGGCCTGGGCCAGCCACTGTCACGCTGCCTCTGGAGACAGGCAGCATTGTACTGCCCTCCGTGCAGCTTCTCATGGGCATGAGGGCCTCAGAGCTCACTGCCCCAACAGCAGGCCGTGTTGCTGCTGCTGGCCTGTCTAACAAGGCGGTGGGGGGCTCAGTGGCCCTGTCAGCAGGAGGAGGGAGGGGACCCGCTGCTCCAGGGGTGACAGCTGAGTCTCGGCCTCCAGCGAGGATGGAGCTCTGATGGGGCGGGCTGGGATGGGCAGTACTCCTGCCATGCCACTCACCTTCGTGAGCTGAGGTTCCTGCTCCAGGATGGCTGCAGGTGTGGGAGACTTGGGCTGCCACATCCCCAGCACTTGGCTGCCTGGGCTGTGTTCCCTCCCACCTGCATGCAGAGTTGGGGGAGCTTTCACTGCAGCTCTGTCCCTAGTAAGGGGCTCTGTTCCTACTACAAAGCACTCTCTTGTCCTCCCCCTCGAGCAGATGACAGTGGGCTTCTGGTGCACTGCATCTCTGGCTGGGATCGGACCCCCCTCTTCATTTCTCTCCTGCGCCTCTCGCTGTGGGCTGTGAGTACCCAGTCCGTGCACTCTGGCTTAGGGGTGACAGCTGGGGTGGCTGGGGGCATGGGTCAAAGGACAGCTGGGTGTACTGCCCTGCTGGCTTGGTGGGTGGAGTAGGCAAGGTGTGCTGTCTTCGGGGTGCTGAGCTGGGCACCTGTGCCTGCACCAGCTGGGTATTGACATGGTGGCCTGGCACATGCTCTGGCTGCACGTGCATGAAACGCAGGGTCAAAGGGTGGACACCTGGCTGGCCCAGCCTGTGGCACTGAGCCTTGCCTGTCTCTTTGCAGGATGGGCTGATTCATGCATCCCTGGAGCCTGCCGAGATCCTCTACCTGACTGTGGCCTACGACTGGTTCCTCTTCGGGTAGGAGCTGGAGGTCTGCTGAGCAGTGGCTGGCACCTCCAGGGCCAGCTCTAGCCTGTGACCAGGCCAGCTGCCTGAGGCCAGAGGATTATAGGAAGATGATGGGGGAGGCAGGGTAGTCTGTTGGCCTGGAGGTGCCGCCTCTGTAGCGGGAGGGGCTTGCTTATGTCCCGCTCAACACTGCCAATGACCCTGTCCTGCTCTTGCCTGGGTCCCTGGCACATCGCAGCCTTCCCTTGCTCTTTCTAGGCACATGCTGGCAGATCGGCTCAGCAAAGGAGAGGAGGTGAGCTTATACTTCAGGCTGGGGGGCAGCTGCCAAGCACTGCTTGCTCTGCCCACACAGCATCCCTCTGTGCAACAGCCCCCACTGCCCCTTGGGCTGGCTGGCACTACAGGGTTGTGCCCACAAGGCAGGGGGCTGCCTCAGCACAGGGACTGCATCTCAGGGAGTTGGTGCTCATGTTCTCTTTGTGCCCTGGCACAGATGCTCTGAGATGCTGTTCAACTTGACTTAGGGACATTTCGGGTTCTGGCATCCTCCGAGCCCCGGAGCGGATTGGTCGAGCACTGCCCGGGTTAGCCAAGGCGGCGGTGCTTCAGAGCTGTGGTCACACAGGGCAGCAGCTTCAGGGACATGGTGCTCAGCCAGAGAGTAGGGGACCCTTGGGTCACTCTAGCGCGTGTGGGAACTTCCTCCCTCCCCCTGCCAGGCGGGGAAGTCAGGGAGTCTGAACCAGCCCAGCTGGCATGCAGGGGTGGGCTCCTGCTTTCTCAGAACCTCTAAATCTTAGCAAGCTGCTGCTGGGTGTGACATAGCCCCTGGTCCATGAGGCTTGTGCAGCTGGATGTCCTGAGAACAGGCACATCCCCTGGCTGGGTGAAGTGTGGCAGGAATGTGCTGGGACGTCTTCTGCAGCAGTGACCCAGGGGCAGCAGACAGGAGGCCCCAGAAGAGGCCATGGCTGATGTTGAGGTTGGGAGGGTCTGGTTACTGCCGGTGTCTTGCAGTCGCCCACCCCAGGAGCAGGGTGGGGGTGCGGGTGGCCCCAAGCCATAGGTCCCCCTCACCTGCTCTTCCCCCTCCTCCAGATTTTCTTCTTCTGCTTCAATTTTCTGAAGCACATCACCTCACAGGAGTTCTCAGCTGCACCGCCGCCCAGGTGAGGAACGCGCGCCTGCCGGAAGAGCTCGTTAGTGCTGCTGCTGCAGGGAGATGCAAGCCCTGGTGTCCTGGCCCACTTTCCCTTAATGTATTCTGTGCTCAGAAGGCTGCAAAATGGGGCCGAGGCCTGGGAGGTGCTGAGGCTGCCCGGGCTGGGAGGAGCTCTCTGCTTCATGCCGCATCCAGAGGCTCCCTGAGCATAGACGGGCCTTGGAGCACGAGGGCTCTGGGTGCTTGGGCCACAGGTGCTGTGTGAGCCAGGAGGTTGGGGGCTATTGTACCGCTGAGCGTGGGTTGAGCAGTGTTCCCTGCAGCTCTGCCAGCCCTCCCTAAGGCTTCTGTCTGCTCTGGGGCAGCCACTGTCTGGTGTTCTGCTGCCCCTGCTCCAGCCCTCCAGCATGCTGGGGCTGCGGCTGGGTCCCTGCCAATTCAAGCCCCATCTTGGGCTGGGGGTGAACCAGGGAGCCTGGTGTCCCTGCCCCTCGAAGGGACAGTGGGTCTCACAGCAGCTCTGAGGAGAGCCAGAACATGTTGGGCTGCCCTCCCTGGCCTGGTGGGTGGCAGCAGAGGTCTCCATCATTCCAAGCCTGGCAGAGGCATGAGGATCCAGCTTAGGCTAGTCCCTCTCTGGGTCTACACTGTGTTGCTGACTGTCCTTATGTCCCCAGGCGGAAAAGCTTGCCCCCTGGCTTCACTCTGGAGGAGATCTGCATGCTCCGTGAGTACTACCACAGTGCTGGCTGGGTCCCTCAGGGCAGGCCCCTTGGTGCCCAGCATGTTGGGTTGCATCCATGGCATTCATAGTTTTAGAGCATTGGGTCTGGCAGGGACCTGCAGAGGTCACAGCTAGTCCAACCCCCAGCCTGAGGCAGGATCAGCCCTTTCCAAACCAGCTTGGACAAATCTGTTGTCCAGCAGCTGAGCAAAACAAGACGGTCACCCTGACAGCACCAGGCATCACATCCAAACCTGCTGCAGGTAGAGCATGGGGACCATAGTGGCCACTGTCCTGCTGCTGCTACAGAGGTGGCTAATTTATGTTCAGGAGATCCAAGGAAGAGGCCATGGCCCCCACTACAGATGAAGGCAAAAGCCCCATGGTCTGTACCAGTCCAGTCACTGGGTGAAATTCCTTCCTGACCCCAAATATGGCATTTGGCCTGAACCTGAGCAGAGGGGCAAGGCCCTCCAGCTTTCTCCCAAAAGGAGCATTGGTGTAGCCCAGTTCCCATCCCCAGCCTGGGCAGCAGCCAATACCCACTGTGTCATGGGGAGACTCAAAAACCCTGACATGTAGCAGCAAAGGTGGTGGGGGGGCAGGGAGAGCAATTCCCTCCATCCCATGCTACAACCAGCAGAGCCCAGAAGCCTGGGAAATACCCATAGTAGAGCACAAGCATTGCCAAACCTAGATCACCCTGCCCAGTGGCTGTCCAGCCTCCTCTTGGACACCTCCAGTGACGGAGAATCCACAGCTTCCCTGGGCCTCTATTCTGCTGCCTCACTGCTCTGACAGTGAAGAAGTGTTTCCAGATATCCAGTCTAAACCTGCTTTGCTGCAACTGCCAGCCATTGGTCCACGTCTTGCTCTGCAGCAAGAGAGAAATGGTGCTATCCCTCTTTGGTATGGCTGCCCTTCAGGTGGCATTCCCTTCTGCTCTTTACTCGCCCCGGGTCTGGCCCTGGCCAGCAGAAGTGGTGGCAAAGTGGGGTGAGAGGCATGTGTTCCTCTGCTCCTCATTGGGACTCAGTTGTTCATGTCTCCCTTTCTCAGAGCAGAGGGACCGGGGCAGCACGACGAGCCTGAGCAGTGACTTCTCCCTGGGTGTGGAGAGCTCTCCTGGAGTGGTTGGGAGCTTCACCTACGAGGCCGTGGAGCTGATGCCAGCAGGAGCCCAGGCCCAGGCAGCCTGGTAAGAAGCTGGCCTTGCGCATAGGCCACACGCGTGGCCAGGCTGAGCACCGAGGGAGGCAGGTGTTGCATGCCACTTGCCCCTACTGTGCCCTGCTTGTGCAGTGCAGCTGATGGCTGGTTGCTGCAGCTTTCAGCTCTGGGCAGGAGTCAGGGGGAGACCAGCTGCAAGCAGTATGAATACTATCAGCATTACAGAACAGTGGGGCCTGACAGAAAAGGCAGGAGATCCCTACCTGGGGGCTGGCTCCTGCTTCTGGGGTAGCCCCGAGTCCATGGTCAGGGCAGAGCAGCTGTTCACACTGTTTGCTGGCCTGGTTCCTAGATGCACTAGGATTGGGGACACTCCCTGGAGCAGAGCTGCATACTGGTGCCCCATTGGCAGCCCATGCTACGCACCCTTCCCTGCCCATCAGGCCCACCGCTCCCAGTGACTTGAGAAGAACGTGCGTGGTGGAAGGAAGACGAGCAGCAGTTGACTCCCTTCCCCCACTCCTCTGAGGTGCTGGAGATGCCAGCTGGGTGCAGGGGGATTAATCAGGAATGTAGGTTACCCAAGCAAGCCGCACTCTGCTGTCAACAAGAACGAGGATAAAGCAGCTGGGAATCAATGCAGCCTGGGAGCTAGAAGCTTCCTGCCCCTGGGCCATCCTCTCCACCTGGCCCTGCCAGCCTTTGCCGTGTGGCTGGACCCACTCACGGGACGGGTGACCTGGAAGGCCAGGTCTGAACTCGAGGTCCAGAGCTCCCTGCTGGGGCAGCAATCAGCTGGCCACTCCTTGGAGCTTTCTAGAGGAGGGTCTGAGCAAAGGGCCCCTGTGTGGCATTGCTAAGACAGCATGGAGTAGTCCTGGCCGTGCTGGCCTGAGCCCCCGTCAGGTGGTGTCTCTGGCAGCCTGCCTGGAGAGCCTGATGCTGAGCTGGGCTGGGGATTTCAGAGCCTTTCTCTGGGCTTGCCCCGCTCAGTTTAATTTTGCCTCTCCTCTCCCTGAACACAAGCGCTGAGGCCGTTTTACACTGCAGTTAGTTTCAATTAAATCTGGGCCGTGCTGGGAGGCACCCGAGCTCCTCTGGGCAAGAGGAAGTTGCAGCTGCTGGCAGTGTGGCCTTCTGAAAGCCCATTGCAGTGCAACAAGGGGAGGGGAAGGGAGCTGGCCTTGTCGGGTTGGGGGGGAGGGGACCACGTAGTGCCTGGGCTGACACAGGTGTGGTGGCCAGTTCGCAGCCACAGCCACACTGCTGCTCCTGCCATGATCTGTAGCTCTGCCCGTCACCAGGGGCATGGAGGCAGTAACAGAGCAGTCAGGATCTTGGTGTGGGGGACTGCACAGGGCACCAGGAGGCATCTGGGCTTGTGCTTTGGGACATATCCCCCCCCAAACCACTTGCCCAGGGTGATGCTCTCAGTGGCTGCACATCTGCTTTGGTGTTCTTCGAAGCAGGCCATGGACCAGCGTGGCCCTTCCCAGCAGGGAGCTTCTTGCTTGGGCCAGACTGATGCTGGATGGACCAGCGTGTCAGAGCGTGCATGTGGGTGGATGGAGCCAGTGGGCATCTTGCTTCTTGCTCATGTGGGTGTGGACTGGGAGCTCCAGCGGAGCAACAGGCTGGCTGGGCAGATCTTGGTGGGCGTTGATGGGCCTGGCAGGGTTGGAGGTTGTGATCTGATTAGCTGTGCTCGAAGCACGCAGGTGAGGCGGCTGTCTCACCACAGGCTTGTATCTTCTGGGCAGGAAAAAGAACCGCTCCTCGTCACCACATGCTGCTCTCTGGAGCCGGGCGCAGCTGTCTGAAGACGGGCCAGCTGCCATGGGGTCGCTCGAAGCCAAGTCCTCCAGCTCATCCTCATCCAACCACTCTGACCACTTCCTGCGCATCGGGAGCAGCCCACTGGAAGTGCCCAGGCCCAGGTGAGCTGCACAAAAGAGCAAAGCTTGTCTTGGGCAAAAGGGAGCCAGTTGCATCTGTGCAGCTTGGAGCTGCTGTGTTTGGACAGTCCAATGGGGACTCAGGTCTTGTCTTTGGGCAGGGCAAAACAGGGCAGCAGGCCAGGGCCTGGGGAGAGGAGCTGTGGGGAGCCTGAGTGCTGAGCCTGCAGAGGAGGCTGGGCTTTCTCGCATGCCTCCAGCCCGGCGGGGGACAGTAGATGGCTTGCTGTAAGCCACTGAGGCAGGGTCTCCAGGTTCCCGTCAGCTCGTTGCTGGTGACTGCCATCCAAACACACCCCACAAACACTGCTGAGCTTGGGCAGACATGCCATAAAGGGGAGAAAGGGAAAAGGTTTCCTTCCTGGTTGTCCTTGTTCTCTATCCTCTGTGGGGTGTTTACAGTGGGGCAGGCCACTGGGTGAGGGAGCCCTTGGCATGGTGTTCAGCCCTTGCTGCTGGAGTGTGATCCTGTTCTCTCCAAGATGAACTTGGAGGGGTGGGAAGTAGAGAGGAAGTGCTGTCATGGAGATGGAAGCTGCTGTTGCTGGCACCTCGTGGCTGGAGAAACAGGCCCAGCTTCTGTAGTCTTGTCTTCGCCCTTTGAAGACCTGGGGAAGCTATTTCTAGGCTGGTGAGCGAGAGCTGGTCCCTGGTCATGGGCACACAGCATAGGAGGGAGAATAGGGGGGACCTGGCATGGGGAATGCAGGGAGGAGGCAAGGTGGGGAGGTTGAAATGGCTGCCGGGGGGGGGGGTCCGAGGGTGACAGCAGGAGCCTGGAACTTGTGTCCCAGCGGCCAGGACTTGGCTGAAGCCACTGCAGTTGGTCTCTGCCCCCCTCCCTGCCTGCCTGCCTGCCTGCAGCTGGCCTGGAGGAGGATGGCCCAGCAGTGCCACCCTGAATAGGGGCTCCCAGGAGGTGTCAGCAGCTGCAATGGTGACTCTTGTTCCTCCCCATCTGGAAGCCACAAAGTGCCCCACGTGGCTTGGGAGCACTGCGCCTCTGGCGGCGGCCGTGCCGGTCAGCATCTCATGGGACCCACATGTGAACTGGCAGCAAGTGTCTCCAGCTGGAGCGCTCCATTCTGGAGGGAAGAGGAGGGGACACGTTGGACTTCAGCACTGAGCTGGAGGGACATGGGGCAGACCAGAGAGGACGGGAGGATGCTGGCATGTGGGTGGAGCTGTCACTGGGACCCGCCAAGCAGCCACGTGGAGGAGCAGAGCACGTGGCGGGTGCTGCTGCCGGAACACGCGCGTCTCCATGGTGGTAGCTTCAGGGCAGCATCTGGGGAGGTTTTAAGCTGAGAAAATGACTGCACTTGACTTCTGATCCTGGTTGTGTGGCCATGGCAACAGAGCACTTAGCCACTGCCGCAGAGCAGGGAGGATGGTCCTTCCTGCCAGGCCAGCAGCCACTCGAGGCAGCTAAATATAGCCAGGCAGCATGGAGAGCCCACGGGGGGAGGGTGCTGGGCAGGGGGAAGCTGGCTACACAGCCCCAGGAGAAGCTCCTGCTGGTGTTTCATCGGGATGTCCGTGGGAGAGAACCACCGGCATCACCTGGTCAGCACGTTCCCGCGCCCAGCCGGACACAAGAAGCTTTGCGGTTGCTGTCTTCAGTGAGCCAGCTGGGCCCCTGGGCAAGGCAGCTTGAAAGCAGGCCAGTGTGCTGGGCCTCTGAGCTGCTCCCCCTCTGTCCCACCTCCACCACATGCCGCTTTGCCAGACTGCTGGGCACACCTCTGCAGAGTAGTGGTGGCAGCTGAGCAGGGCAGTCCGTGCACGTGGACACCCATGTGTGGGCAGCAGTGGTGCTGGCCCCGACTCCTTGCTCTGGGGCCAGGGCTGATGGACAAGACGGAGCCCCAGTCTGCGGTGTGTGCTAATGAGATCCGTGCCTGCATCAAGGCATTAGTGCACGCTGCTGACACTAATGTGGATTAGCAAACGGGATCAGCCACGCCTGAATGGGCTTTGCTAAGTCTTGTTAAACAGACCCCAGTGCGGCAGGACTGCCAGAGATCTGTTGACGGCGGTGGCGGGAATTACAAGGGACTATTGTACTGGTTGCCTGTTCTGCAACGTCGCTGCGAATACAGAGCCAGGCCCAGTCCAGCTAGTGTCTGAGCCTTCTCTTGCTGCTGCTCTGGGGCCTGGTAGCTCCAGGCTTTTGGACTCCTGCTCAAGCAGTGTCAGCTAGCTTGCTCCTGTGGCCGTATGTCTGAGGGCAGGCGAAACTTTGGGGCATCTGAACCCCAAGCCTCCGGCCTTGGGCCTACACGTAGGATGCCTGCCAAAAGACTTTGGAAATATCTGAAGCCCCTGGTGGGGGTGGAGCATGTTTGCCGGTTGTAGGGTCACTTATGGTTCTGGACTGACTCATGGATTTGGACTTGATTTGGCTTGGAACACGGGGAGGGGGGGTGGAAAAAGCAGTGTCAGCAGCTGGGCCCCAGGCTGGGCAGCAACGGGGCTGGAACACCTGACCGCAGCTGGGGATGGATTACTTGAGGCTAGGAATATTCTGTGGGCTTAGGGTTGGGGCTGCAGCTCTGCCAAGCCTCCCTCTGGCACCTGGGCCAGTGCTAGTGCTGCACCGTGGGCTAGCCGGTGCCCACAGAGCCTGGCATGGCTGAGGGTAGCCAGAGCCAAGTGCTGATTCCCAGCTGTTCCCAGGTGGGTGCTGGGAGCACCCCCCCCCCCCCCCCCCCCGGTGCACCAGGTGTCCAGTGTCTGCCTGCTCCGATGACGGGGACATGGGTGTCCAAGCTCCATTCCAGCTCCTGTTAACCAGGCAGGGGGGCTCCGTGCATGAGCGTTGGTGGAGGGCGGGCAGCAGGCAGGGCAGCAAGGCATGGCTGGCAGGTGTCCAGCTGCCGTGGGAAGGTGGGAAAGGATCTGTGGCTGTGCTGACACCTGCTGCCTTGGATCCCTGCTTGTGGGCATGTGTCCATGCATTCAGCACGCTGCGGGGCATCCTGCGGGGGAGGCAGTGCCTGGGCAGGAGCAACCTACTTAACAGGCAGGAGCCGTGTTGGGCAGCAGCTGCCAGGCCCCAGCCTGCCTGGGGAGCCCACAGGTGCTGTGGCCCATGCCTGCGTGCAGGCTTGGTGCCGGGCTGCTCTTTGCTCGCCAGTCTTACACTAGCCTCTTACCTCTGCCCTGCTTCCTGCTCGTGGCCCGGCAACAGCCCCCCTCCTGTCCCTATCCCTGCCATAGACCTTGGTCTCCTCTGCCCACAACTGAGAGCGGATCTGCATGGCCCTCCCCATCGTGCCCGGGCGCCTGCTGTCCTAGATCTGTGGTATTCGTGTCCCAGGGGCGACTGCAGTTCTGATGTGGTTATGGGCACCTGGGTCCTTGGGGAGACGAGGGGAACAGCAGGCCCAGGCTGCTGGACACCCCTTGGGCTCACAGCTTGCAAATGGTGACGTGTTTACATGAAAAATATTGGCCCCACTGGAGGTCCAGGAAGCTGACACTCTTGCTGCAGAATTGGGGGGGGGCTGCAACTCAGGGAAAGGCAGCTCTTTGGGGAGGGGCTGCTCTAGGTGACTCGCAGCAAAATCAGCAGCGCTTGATGCCTCAAACCTGGCACCTGCAAGTGAAGGCACTTCCCAGGGCCTTGGGAGCTCTGAGCCACTGCCGCTGGTCCCCTGAACTGTAAGTCCTCGGGGGCAGAGGCTCTTTGTGTCTCAGTCCTCTGGAGACATGGCTGTTGCAGGGCGTGTACTGCCCAGAGCTTTCCTGTCTTCTCTGAGCTCTGCTGCTGTGATTTAGCAGCAGCCAACAAGCCTTCAGCCAAGCCTGTGGAGGCCCCTGAACCTGGCAGGGAGGAGGAGGAGAGCTAGGAGCCAGGTAGGCTGGGTGGGAGCTGGGTTGTGGCTGCCTGGGGGCTGTTCAAGTGCAGTCGGTCTCGCCTCCTTGGCTTGCGTCTCCTGCCTCTTCCCTCACACCATTTGGACGTCAGGGGTCCTCCCATGGCTGAAGGGGTCCGTGGTCCCCAGCTGTAGCTGCCTCAAACTTGGCATGGAAGGGACCTTGGCTCGTGCTGCTAACGCTTAGGGGAACTGGAGGTGTCAGTCTCTGGCCTCCTGCAGACAGATGGAGCATCCCCACCACGTGACCCTTCGGAGCCCAGCATGGGCAGCTGTTGGCTGCAGCCCTGGAGATGCCAGCAGTCGTGGGCACAATGGAAAGGGAAAGGCCCAGGGACCTGCTGCCGTAGGTTTGCTTTGCCTCTGCGCTGCCCAGGTGTGGGTGGTACCACCAGATGCGCACTGCTCTGCAGGCCCTGAAGGTTTCGTTCGCTCCCCAGAGGCCAGGGATATGAGGACTCTCGGTCAGCACTTCCTTGGCTCTTCAAGGCTTTCACTTGCGTCTGCCTTTCCTGGTGGGAGGCTGCATGCACGAAGCTACGTCCCTTCCCTCAGCTGCTGTTCCTGTCCTGATGGCCATCTTCCAGCTGGCTTCTGCCACACCACCCATCTGCCAATGCATGGATGCACAGCATCGCCGGACAGGGCATGGGTGTAGCTGCTCCAACCCGTCCAGCTGTGGTGCCTCAAGGCTAACTTGCTTCCCAGTGGCGGCCAACACGGGGATGTTGAGATGTCTCCCAAGCCACCACCTGTGCTCTGAGGCACCAGAGCCGCCACGCTGGTGCCTCTCCTTGGGGCCGTGCAACCACAGGAGGATGTGAGAGCAGTGGGAGCATGCCCTTTGCAGGGCCAACCTGTGCCTGGTATTCAGGCAGGATCTTGCTTGTGGCTTCACAGAGTCCTGCATGGCCTCTGCTTCTTGCTAGCTTTGCCCACGTGGCTCACAGAAGGACTTGCTTCTTTACAGGCCACAGCCAGCTTGGCTTCTCCTCTTGCTGTTGGAGGAAGGGTCTGACTTGTGCTCCGTGCTGGCACGGCTCATCACTGCAGGCTGGATGCCATTGTCCGTGCTTGTGGGCACGCCTCGCTGGCCAGCTGTGGAGCTAGAGGCTTGTGGTTACTGGCTTGACTGACTGCCCCATCTCCCCTCTCTCTGCCCCAGATCAGTGGACTGTTCCCTGCCCGGCTCCTCCGTTTCTACAGACTTTGGCAGCTGGCAGCTGGTGTCGGGGTGTGGCAGCATTCAGGAGCAGGCGGTCCTGAGCGCAGACGCCTCCCTCCCTCGCAGCCTCCTGGACGAGCTCCCTAGCAGCTGCCTGTAAGTGCACCAACAACACCCAAGGCCCTTGTGCAGCTGGGTCTGTGAGTGGCCCGCAGGGCAGGAAAGAGCTGTGTTACCGCCCTACCCCCAGGTCCCTCCCTGCCCTAGCGCACACAGGAAGAGGCTTCTTCCAGGGAGTGGCCCACAGCGCTAAGGAAGGTGCGCACCCGAACGCTGAGAGCTACTGTGGCCTCTCCTGTGGCTGCCGTCTGGTTGGAACCTTGTCTGGCAAGCGAGCTGGGCCGGTTGGCCTTTCCCCAGCCCCTCGCCTCCATCTCCTAGCTGCGGCCCAGACCTTGGAGGACTGGGGGTTCCCTGCTCCGGCTCTGCCTGGACTTGTCTGACCAGAGCAATGGCTGTGCCCTTGCAGGGGCTAGGCCAGGGTGCAGTGCTGAGTGCCCGGCATTTGTGGCCTGGAAGTGCTAGGAAGCAAGTGGTCCTTCAAGGGTGAGATCCTGCGTGGGACTTCCAGGGATGTTCTTCCTCATCGCGGGCACGCTGCCCACAGTGGTGCCTGGCCGGCTGCTGCAGTCTGCTGCTGCCCTGTCAGCTTGTCCTGTCCCTGACAGCAGCACTGCCCCTCCTTTCGCACAGGTTGAGCCCAGGCCTCAGGGAGCCTCCAGCAAGGGTGTGCAGATGAGAACAGGAGACGTAGACAGCAATGGTCTCCCGGGAGTCCTGTCAGCACAGCCAAGCTGCTCGGCAAGAGTGACCCTCTGCTCCCTGGGCCAGTGTCAGCTCCTGCACCTTGTTGAGCACCAGCACCCAGGCCCACCAGGAGTGGCTTTGGACATGGGCCAGAAGCCTAATGAGTCACTGCTGCCCCGGCGTGGGAACGAGGATGGAGCATGCCAGGTGTGCAGCCCGGTAGGCTGGAGCTGTCTGCACGCGCTGCCTGGGCTTAGGGCACAAGTGAGAACAGCTGCAAGGGTCGGGGCCATGCTGCAGCTGCAGGGGCTGGTCACTGCTGGAGTACGGAGACCAGGAAGCATCCGGCCACACTTGCTGCCAGGAAGAGGAAGACGTCTCCTCCCTGCCCTGCTCTTGACCTTATTAGCCACCCTGCTCCTAGGAAATCTTGACCGAGACTGGCCTGATCGGCCCCTGCTGCAGGCGGCTGCTGCTTGCAGTCCACGTGCTGGGCCACCCCAGCCGCTGACGGCAGACTGCCAGCCTGTCAGAGAGGAGTCCTGCAGGTGACATCTCCCAACTGGGTCCACGCTGCGGCCCCTCTGCTGCTGCGGGCTGTGGCCAGCTCTGAGCAGTGCTCGCCTGTGGTGCGGTGCCGCCTGTCTCCGGCCAAGCCCCACCCTATGCCACTTTCACCTGGGGCGGAGGTTTCCTAGCTGCTGTCGTGCTGAAGGTGCATCTTTTTGGTCTCCATGTCCCATGCTGGTTCCTAGGAAGCCAGGCTCTAGTCTGGGCTCGCAGCTTCCGCTGCTCTGCACCTGTCGCTGTCCCGGGGCTGCTGGGTGCCCTTAGTGCCTGCATGGTGCCCAAGCCCAGCAGGGCCCGGAGCAGCAGGCAGCCGAGAGCCTGGAGCAGCTTGTGAGTGGTGCCAGCGCAAGGTCAGGCACTCAGGCTGCTGGCCATGGAGGGCAGCCACCCCTCAAAGACCAGCCGACCGGGCAGCCTCATGGGGAAGCAGCCCAGGATCCAGGGCTGGGTAAACAGAGTCCCCGGGGCTGCCTGGGCATTGCTTCTCAAGCCTCCCACCATCTCCTCGCTGCCACTTCCGGATGGAGCTGCTGGCAGTGGGTGGCTGACACTTCCCTTCAGACGCGCTGTGCCAGGTTGCAGCCCGGGAAGGGTTGTGTGCGCCCTTGGGGCAACTTCTGCCAAACATCTCTGGGGATGTGTGGCAGGGTGGGGTCAGCGCCGAACAGCACCTTGGAGCCATGCTGTCCTCATGTGGCCTTCCCCCTCGGCCCCCAGGGAGTGGCCTCATGGCCCTGCAGCCCTAGGCTGGGATGGGTGTGCGGGGGGGGTCATTCCTTCCCTGCTCCCCGTGGCTGGGGCCAGGGGGGACCCCCGTGCTTGCAGAGGTCCAGCCCTGCCCCCAGAGGCAGACAGTCCCCTCCTGCTGCAGGGGGGCCTGTGGGAGCTGGAGCCACCAAGGCCAGGAGACTTCTCCCCAGCAGGCAGGTCTGGCTGCACAGGCAGCCCTCCCCGTGGGAGCTCAGAGCTGGACTCGGCCCTGACTGGGGATGAACACACCTGGGGTTCTGGCCAGGGAGGGGCTGGGCCGTGTCCGCACAAGCAGGAGGCGGCAGGAGCAGCCGTGCCTGGTGCTTCCCTCGAGCCGGGCAGCTGAGCTTGCTGCAGGGGGGGCGGGTCAGGGTCCACCGCCCCCCGGTTGGGAGCTGCTGACCATCCCTCTATCCATCTGTCTTGCAGGCTGGGGTCCAGCAACGACCGTGCAGCACGGCTGGAGGAGGTGCGCGCCGCCTTCCTGGCCACCTACAGCCACACGCTGGGCCTGCGCTCGGCCGCACCCAGCCCCGTGGGCACCGGTGGCATCGGCAGCCTCCTGGAGCAGCTCGCCCGCGGGGTCGGCCTGCGTGGGAGCGGCAGCAGCAGCACGTTGTGAGAGGGCCTGGGCCCCCTTGGACTAGCTCCTGTGGCCCCGTGCAGCTGAGGCGCCCTGCCAGCCTCTGGGCCAGGCCCGCACCAGGCTGCGGCTCCAGGGCCAGGGGTGCGGGGCCCTCCTAGGCCCCCCGATGTGCGGGCTGGGCCGTGCGGGGCAGTCGAGGCTCCGGGCCCAGCTGCAGGTGCTGGCACAGCTTTGAGTAAAGTGTGCGCCCTGGCCTTGGCTTCTGCCTCTGGTTCGGGGGGGCTAGCCTTGCTGGGGGGCACAGCCCGTGCACGGGGGTGGGGGCTGCAGGGCGCGGCCCGGGGGGTTGCGGGGCAGGGCTGTGCCCCGGCGCTGCGGGCTGGGTGCAGAGGACCGGGGCTCACGCTCCCGTGCGGGGCCGGGCAGGGAGGGCAGCCCATGCCTCTGGCGCTTTGGGGCGGGATAGCCCGTGCCCCGGGTGCCCCGCACGTGCCCCGCGGAGCCCGGCCCGGCCGCTAGACGGTGCGAGCGGGAACGGGAGCGGGCGGCGGCGCACGGAGCTGCCCGGGGGGGGCCGCTGGGTCCCCGCCCGCGGAGCGCGCCCCGCACCCGCCCTAGCGCCGCCCGCCCGGAGCAGCCCCGCAGCAGCGGCACCGGCGGAGCGGAGCGGAGCGGGCGGGATGGCGGCGCCGGGGGGGCGCGGCGGCGCGGTGCCGGCCACCAAGGTGGAGCTCAGCGTCTGCTGCAGGTGAGGGCGCCCGGCCCCGCGCGGGGCGAGCCCCGGGGGTGCGGGGGCGAGGTGCGGGCCGGGCAGCGCCTGAACTCGTCAGCGGTCCCGGGCTGCGTGGCGGGGGCGGCCCGGGCCGGGGGCTCCGGCTCCCCACGCGCTGGGGCGGCAGGAGGCGCGGAGTCCGCTCGGGGTCGGGGCGGGGGCAGCGCAGGGACCCGGCGGCCGCGGCTAAAAATAGCCCTGTCCGCGCTGCTGGGGGCGGGCTCCGGGACCCCGGGGCCGCCGGCCTCTGCCCGGGAGCAGCCGTGAACACGCTCCCGCGGGGGCCCCCGACGCGGCCGGAGCCCCGTGCGCCCGCCCGCCCCCAGCCGGTGGCCCCGTGGCTAGACGGGGTCCTCCAGAGCTCGCGCCTGGGGCAGGGGCTTGGGGAAGCCGCCCCGCAGGACGGAGCCCCCGGCCCCGCCCCGCCCCGCGAGCAGCCCCGGGCGCTCTCCCGCGCGCCGCGGTCCCGGGGGTCCCGCCTGCCCCGCTCAGCGCCGGCCCCCACGAGCGCTCGGGCCCCTCCAGCCTGGCGGCGGTGGCCACCTCTGGGGCCGGGGCAGCTCCCCTGCTCTGTCCGGGGGCCACGAGGCTGCAAGGCAGGCAGGGAGGGTGACAGAGAAGCACCCGGCTCCTGCCAGCTGCCCCCAACCTTCCCCAGGGACAGCCAGCCGGGTCTCTGCAGGCTGCCTATGGCTGGGCTGGGCTGCGCTGGGCTGGGCTGGTCAGCCGGGCCGGGGCTAGCTGCAGGGGTGGGGGGCTGGGCAGGGCCCCCGAGAGCCGGGTCAGAGGCCAAGCCGTCCTTCCAGAGGAGCCTCCAGCCTGGCTGAGGCATGCCTCCATCTCCCCAGGAACCTGCTGGACATGGACACCTTCTCCAAGTCCGACCCTGGTATGTGTCCGCAGCCACAGGCCGTGGCCAGGGGTGCTGGGGCCCAGGCACGGGGGTGACGTCCTCCAGGCCCCTGCGTGGTAGGCGGGAGGCTGCGGCCTGCGAGTCCCTGGCGCCAGCACTGACCCCAGCTGCCGCGGCCTCTGGGCTGGTCTCCCTGGTGCCCTGTGGGCCCAGCCCCAGCCAGGGGCAGCTGGCGGGAGGGCGAGGGGCAACTGCGCTGTGTCGCGGGAGCCTGGGGGGCGCCTAGCTCAGCCGCACTCTCCTCCTGGCAGTGGTGGTGCTGTACGTGCAGGGCACTGGGGACAAGGATTGGAGGGAGGTGAGTGACCCCCAAGGCTGGCGGCTCAGGCCCCCCTGGCCGGGCCTGGCCCAGCCCTGGGACTGCTTTGCTTGGGGACCCCCTGCTCCCTCCCCACGGCTCTGCTCTGCCCCTGTGCTCCGGCACAGCCCAGCCAGGCCCCCGCAGCCCCTGTGCCTCTCCCAGGACTGGGCCGGGAGGTGTCGCCGAGGGCTAGGCCGGGGGGGCCACCAGAGGCTGGGCTGCCCCCTCCACAGCACAGCACAGCACAGCACAGCTAATCGCCTCGTCGAACAAGCCCATATGCTCCGCTGCGCTAATGACCCCACTGCTGCGGGCACTAATCCCAGGGGATCCGGATTACAGCCCGGTAGCCGCGGCAATTAGTGCTGCGGCCCAGCCATCCTCGGGCACACGGGCTGCGGCGGGGGCCCTGCTAGGCCATGCTGAGGCGGGCCAGGCTGCACTGCCCACACCCCCTCACCTGCAGTTCGGTCGCACTGAAGTCATTGACAACACCCTGAACCCCGACTTCGTCCGCAAGTTCGTCCTGGACTACTACTTCGAGGAGAAGCAGAACCTGCGCTTCGACGTGTGAGCACAGCCAGCCCCGCGCCCCACCCCTGGGCCCTGCTCCGGGGGCCCAGCCCCGCTCCTTTGCTCCTGCCAGCCCCAGCCGCTGCCCTGCCCTAGCCACTCTCCTCCCAACCTGCTCGTGCAGCCCCAGCTCAGGGCTGGGCCCTGGGCACCTCACAGCCCCCACTGCTGACGGGCTCTGGAGCGGGGTCCAGGCCACAGAGAGGTGATGTCCTGGGGCCGTCAGGGGGGCCAGGTGCTCAGAGGGGTGGGCAGGGCAACGTAGCCCTCATCCTCTGGCCCTGGGGGTTGGGTGCTGCAAGCCCATGGCTCTGGGGTGCAAAAGCAAGGGGGGCGCAGCCTGTGCCTACCTATTCCCACTGCGGCATTCACGGCTTTCCTCTCCCACTCCCAAGCTACAACGTGGACTCCAGGAGCTGCAACATCTATAAACACGTGAGTGCAGCCCTGTCTCCAGCCCTGCGGCATGTCCCAGCTCACCTTGCAGGGGAGGGGGAGCCCTGACCTTGCTGCCCCAGGCCCAGGGGCTGCCTGCCAGGGCAAGCCTGGCATTGGAGGGTCATGGGCCTGGGCTGGGATGAGCGCTGGTTGCTGCACGGTCCGGATAGACACAGCTGCCCCAGGCTGGGGCCACGGCTGCTCCCTTGGCTCTGCCAGAGCCCATGCGGGGTCCTGCCCATCACTGACAGGTCTGTCCTGTGGGCTGCTGTGGGGGGAGCCTGACCTCCCCATGGTACAGCTCAAACCTGCTCTGTCTCTCTCTGCTGCCTGGCGCCGGGACCCACAGAAGGTACGTGCCTGCAGCTGGCAGGTGGGGACAGACTGCGATGGCCGGGGTGGCCCTGGGGGAAACAGCCAGGCCCAGGCTCAGATCGGGCCCCCCCCGTCTCTGCCAGGGAGGGAGGGGGTGGGAGTGGGGTCCCACGGGGACAGGACAAGGTCCCGGGGCAGGAGCAGTTCGTGGCAGGGCCCTGGGGCGGCTGCACGTAGGGCTGAGCCCTGAGCCGTGTCTGGCACAGGACTTCCTGGGACAGGCCTTTGTGGCGCTGGGCGAAGTCATCGGGTCCCGCAGAGGCCGCCTGGAGAAAGCCCTGACGTGAGTCACGGAGCCCAGGAGCCTGGCGGGTGGTGGCAGTGGGAGGCCCCCAGGCGGTCGGGCCTGCCGTGGGCTTGGTGGATGTGAGCAGACGGCAGCTGCGCCTTGCCCTGTTCTTGGCCCGTTCAAGACCTTCCTCTCCCTGCCCAGTGGGGTGCCGGGCAAGAAGTGCGGGACCATCATGGTGCTGGCAGAGGAGCTGAGTAATTGCCGGGTAAGCGTGAATGCCCCCAGCCCCATGCTGCCCTGCACAGCCCCCACCTTGGCCCAGCTGGAGGGGCCAGGCCTAGAGGGCAGGGCCTGGGGAAGCCCAGGTGTGACAGGGCCAAGGTGGGCGGGGGGGGCGTGAGCACGGACTGCCCTGGCACTGACTGGCCTCTGCCCACAGGACGTGGTCACCATGCAGCTGTGCGCCAACAAGCTGGACAAGAAGGATTTCTTCGGGAAGTCGGACCCCTTCCTTGTCTTCTACCGCAGCAACGAGGATGGCACGTACGTGGGGACCAAGCCGGGCTGGACCAGGGGGCTCCCCGCGCAGCCGCTCTCAGCCCACCCCTCTGCTGCTCCTACAGGTTCACCATCTGCCACAAGACGGAGGTGGTGAAGAACACGCTCAATCCTGTGTGGCAGCCGTTCACCATCCCTGTGCGAGCCCTGTGCAACGGGGACTACGACAGGTTGGTCAGGGCCTGCACCTCCCACCCCCGCGCCCCAGCAGCACGTGCTCCCTGCGGCTCGCGCCAGGCCCAGCGAGCACCCGCAGTTGTGCAGACGCAGCCCTGCCCAGGCGGGATGGGTGCGTGGTGCCCGGGGCTGAGAGGATGGACAGCATTGTGCTGGGGGCCGATGCCCGCTCACCGTGGCTGGCTCCTCTGTTCCAGGACAGTGAAGATCGACGTGTACGACTGGGACCGAGATGGCAGGTGAGGCGTCCCCAGGGCCCTGCTGTCTGGCAGGCTGCAAGCAGCTGCACGAGCCCTGCTGTGCCCACAGGCCTGCTCTTGCCCACCCGTGGCCCTTGGGCCTCCTGTTGGGAGCTGCCCTTGGCAGCATGTCCCGGCTCCAGCACCACAGCCCTGCCCGCTGAGCCTGGGCAGGGCAGCCTCCGCTTCCATCTCCCGGGGAGCATGGGGCTGGGCGTCGAGCCGAGACACCCGGGCTCATCTCACGTGGGGGTGGAGAGGAGCTGCGTGCAGGGCTGGGTCTGGCCTGGCCCAGGGGCTGTGGGTCACTCCCCTTGCACAACCGCTTTGCCCCCAGCCACGACTTCATTGGGGAGTTTGCCACCAGCTACCGGGAGCTCTCCCGCGCCCAGAGCCAGTTCACGGTCTATGAGGTGAGGCCGTGGGCATGGGGCAGGGAGGCAGGAAGGGCTGGGGGTGGCTTTGGGGCAGGCCTGGGGGTGCATGGAGCTGGGGGGGCTGGTGCCTGACCACCCCTCTAAACCAGGTGCTGAACCCCAGGAAGAAATGCAAGAAGAAGAAATACGTCAACTCGGGAACTGTGAGTGCCCCCCGCTCTGCTTAGCCAGGCTGTGCCCCCCCCAAATCCAGCTCCCCGCCTCGGGTCCGGGGCCTGCCCGCGTGCCTGGTGCTCCAGGGAGGACAGGGCTCTCTGGGGAGCCTGTAGGTCACCTGGGCGGGGGCCGCCGGGTGTTTGCAGTCCTGACCCCTTCCCCCGCAGGTGACCCTGCTCTCCTTCTCCGTGGAGTCCGAGTTCACCTTTGTGGATTACATCCGTGGCGGGTGAGTGGCTGTGGCTCCGAGGCAGCCCGGCTTCCTGCTGCCCCCGTGCTCCGAGCGAGCTCTTGGTCGAGCGCCCGCAGGCCCGGGGGCCGAGCACGACTCCCCACAGCCAGGGGCCGCAGGGCTGGATGGGGCCCGGCCGAGAGCGGCAGGAGATGTAGGGGAAGGAGGGGGCTGGTGGTCCAGATGCCTGTGGGGGGCCGGGGCTAGACTCTCCCCCCCCACAGGACACAGCTGAATTTCACAGTTGCCATCGATTTCACGGCCTCCAACGGTGAGTGCAGTGCGGCGTGGCAGCCTGGCTGCTGTGGGGACGGGCTCTCCACGTCTGTCCTCGTCCGTCCGTGGGTTCCCAGGCAGCCGGGACGTGGCCCCCGCACACCTGGCCGGGGATGCCCTGGTGCAGGGCAGGGCGCAGCCCCGACACGGGCCCTGGGGCTGCCCCTAACCGGGGTGGGGAGCCCGGGCTTGGGGGCCGTGGGTGGGGTGGGGTGGGGGCAGACTGCCCGGGCTGAGGGGCCACGCGGTGCTGGCAGGGATCCCGTCGCAACCCACGTCCCTGCACTACATGAGCCCGTACCAGCTGAGCGCCTACGCCATGGCGCTGAAGGCCGTCGGGGAGATCATCCAGGACTACGACAGCGACAAGCTCTTCCCTGCTTACGGCTTTGGTGCCAAGGTCCCTCCGGATGGCAGGATCTCCCACCAGTTCCCCCTGGTAGGAGGTGTGATGGTGGGGGGCTTGCGGCGGGAGCCGGGGGCCCTGCTGGGCAGGGAGGGGCCGGGCCCGTCACCTGCGTCCTGCCTCCGGCTCCGCGGCGAATCCCAGGGGGAGGAGGCGCTTCTGGACACGGGCACTGGGGACAGCCTGCGCCTGGCGCCGGTCCAGACGCCCACCTGCGGCCCGTCCCTGGGGGCTGCCACTGCACCCGTGCGCCCACGTGCACGGAGCCCCCTGCACGCACCTGCGAGGTGTGCACGTGCACACGCACACGCAGCTCCCTGCCCTCTGCCCTGGCAGAACAACAACCTCGAGGACCCGAACTGCACAGGCATCGAGGGCGTGCTGGAGGCGTACTTCCAGAGCCTGCGCACCGTGCAGCTCTACGGGCCCACCAACTTCGCCCCCGTCATCAACCAGGTGGCACGGTGAGCGCGGCGGGGGTTGTGGGGCGGGGGCACGGGGCGCGGGGCAGGGCTGCCCGGCACTGCGCTCTCTCTGCCCGCGCAGGTCGGCGGCGCAGGTGACGGACGGGTCGCAGTACCACGTGCTGCTCATCATCACGGACGGCGTCATCTCCGACATGCTGCAGACCAAGGAGGCCATCGTCAGCGTGAGTCTGCCCGGGGCCGGGCCGGGGCGGGGGCCGGGGCTGGGGCACGCTGCCCGGCCGGGGGCGCCTCTCTGGGCGCCCCGTGACGCCGCCTCTGCCCGCAGGCGTCCGCCCTGCCCATGTCCATCATCATCGTGGGAGTGGGCCCGGCCGAGTTCGAGGGTGAGTCGGGCCGGGGCCGGGGCCGGGGCCGGGCGGGCGGGCGGGCCGGGGGCGCCCGGGCGCGCTGACCCGCTGTCCCCGCAGCCATGGAGGAGCTGGACGGGGACGACGTGCGCGTGTCGTCGCGGGGCCGCTCGGCGGAGCGGGACATCGTGCAGGTACCGGGCGGGCGGGCGGGCGGGCCGGGCGGGCGGGCGGGGGCGCGCTGACCGCCTCTCTTGCAGTTCGTGCCGTTCCGGGACTACGTGGACCGCGCCGGGAGCCAGGTGCTGAGCATGGCGCGCCTGGCCCGGGACGTGCTGGCCGAGGTGCCCGAGCAGCTGCTCAGCTACATGCGTGCGCACGACCTGGAGCCGCGGCCCGCGGGCCCCGCCGCGCGCTAGCCCCGCCCCCGCTGTACCGCCCCCGATGCACCGCTGTACCGCGCAATAAACCGCTCCACTGCCGCCGCCGCCACCGCCGCCTGCTTGGGGGGCGGGGCACCGCGCCGCGGGACACCCCCCCCCACACACATGGGCCCGCGCGCATTGGCTGCGCCCGCAGCTTCGACCACGCCCCCGGGCGCTGATTGGCCGCGCCGCAGCGGAGCGGCGTGCCAGCCCCGCCCCCTGGCGCTGATTGGCCACGCAGCAGCGGAGCAGCGTGCTATCCCGGTCCCCGGCCGCTGATTGGCGGAGCCGCGGCGGCCCCGGGCGGGGGCGCCCTCTCGCGCTCCTGGGCCGCGCAGGAGGCGCTTGCGATTCGCCACCGCAGATTCGCCTCGCGCGGCGCGGCCCGGCCCGGCCCGGCCCGGCCCCCCCGCGCCGGCCCCCCCGCGGCCTCCGGGGCGCGGCCCCCCGCGCCGCCGCCGCCCTCGCCGCCGCCCGCCCGCCGCCCGCCGCCCGCGGCGAAAGTGCGGTTGCTAGGGGCCGCGCGGCGCTTTACCCAGCGGCCGCCCCGCGCCAGGCGCCGCCGCCGCCGCCTCCATTGTTCCGGCCCGGCCCGGCCCCGCCGCCCATGGGCGCCCCGGGCCCGCCGCGCAGCGCCGCCAGCCCGTGAGTGCGCGCCGCGCCGCGCCGCGCCCCGCCCCGCCCGCAGTGGGGGCCGCCCGCCTGCCCAGCGCGCGGCCGGGGGCCTTGGCCGGGCAGGGCCGCGGGGCCGGGGCCGGGCGCCGGGCCGGGGGCCCGCGGAGCCGCCGCCATGGGCGTGGACTTCGACGTGAAGACCTTCTGCCACAACCTGCGCGCCACCAAGCCGCCCTACGAGTGCCCGGTGGGCACCTGCCGCAAGATCTACAAGAGCTACAGCGGGATCGAGTACCACCTGTACCACTACGACCACGACAACCCGCCGCCGCCCCAGCACGCCCCGCTGCGCAAGCACAAGAAGAAGGGGCGCCAGGCGCGCGCCGCCAACAAGCAGTCGCCCAGCCCCTCCGAGACCTCGCAGTCGCCGGGCCGCGAGGTGATGACCTACGCGCAGGCGCAGCGCATGGTGGAGGTGGACCTGCACGGCCGCGTGCACCGCATCAGCATCTTCGACAACCTGGACGTGGTGTCGGAGGACGAGGAGGCGCCCGAGGAGGCGCCCGAGAGCGGCAGCAACAAGGAGAACGCGGAGGCGCCGGCCGCCGCGCCCAAGGCCGCCAAGCACAAGAACAAGGAGAAGCGCAAGGACTCCAACCACCACCACCACAGCGCCGCGGCCGGCGCCACGCCCAAGCTGCCCGAGGCCGTGTACCGGGAGCTGGAGCAGGACACCCCCGACGCCCCGCCGCGCCCCACCTCCTACTACAGGTACGCTCCGCGCGGGGCCTGTGCACCCCCGCCGCGCTCACGCCCTGCCCTGCCCTGCCCTGCAGCCTGGTGGCTGCGTTCCCCCCCGCCCCGCCCCGCCCCGCCCCGCGCGCTGCAGGTCTCTGCTCCGTGCAAGCTCTTCTTCTCCGGCTATGACGGGGCAGTGCAGAGATGACTGGCCGTGGCCGAGCGGGTGAGCTGTCTCGGCACCGCGTGGAGGTCAGCGCTGCGAGCTGGCGGGAGCGCTTGCACAGCTCCCTGGGCCCTGCCGTCTCCGCTGCAGAGCACGATGTGGGCGCTGCTCCGGCGCTGCTGGCTGTAGCAGACGCCTCCCCAGCCACGTGTCTGCGCGTGCTGGCAGTTGCTGCGGTGGCAGGCGGCTGCTGCTGCGGCTGCTGCCGCTGGGCAAGGCACCACGACCTCAGACTTTGTGAATAAGTAAATAAATAAATAAAATAAAAACACAAGTAATGCTCTCCACCCACAACTGGCAGGGGAGGAGCAGAGGCAGCTGCCTCTGCCTGGCCGTACGTGGGAGCACCTCCTTTGTCCTCCCGAGTGCCAGGGACACCTGCTGCACAAGCACCGGGACACGAGAACCTGGCACTGCCGTGCCGTGAAACTGAGCGGTGGCCCCAGAGCAGCAACCTCGGGGCTCGCGCAGGTTCCCCACGGTTGTCTTGCATCAGCGAGTGCCCCGTGCTCCCTCCCTCGCAGCTCGGGGAGCGCTGGGTAGTCCAGCTCAGGCGGCGGTGCTGAATTGTGTCGCCACTCTGGTGGGTGCTGGAGAATGGGTGCGAGCTGCAGCGCACCCTGCTTCCCGGGTCCCTTCTCCATCCCTGCTCTTCCTGGGTCACAGCTGCTTTGTGGCTGCCACGATAAAACTCGCCTGGTCTAACCTCTCCCCTCCCTCCCTGAGGTTGGCTGCGTGGGCCTGCACCCATGCTGGGTGCTCATTCCCTCTCCCCTTCTCTTTGAGGTACATTGAGAAGTCAGCTGAGGAGCTGGATGAGGAGGTGGAGTACGACATGGATGAGGAGGATTACATCTGGCTGGACATCATGAATGAGCGGCGGAAGACGGAGGGTGTGAGCCCCATCCCCCAGGAGATCTTTGAGTACCTGATGGACCGGCTGGAGAAAGAGTCCTACTTTGAGAGCCACAACAAGGGGGACCCCAACGCGCTGGTTGACGAGGACGCGGTCTGCTGTATCTGCAACGACGGGGAGTGTCAGAACAGCAACGTCATCCTCTTCTGCGACATGTGCAACCTGGCCGTTCACCAGGAGTGCTATGGCGTGCCCTACATCCCCGAGGGCCAGTGGCTGTGCAGGAGGTGCCTGCAGTCACCCTCCCGGGCTGTGGACTGTGCCCTCTGCCCCAACAAGGGTGGAGCTTTCAAACAGACGGACGATGGGCGCTGGGCACACGTGGTCTGTGCCCTCTGGATCCCAGAGGTGTGCTTTGCCAACACGGTGTTTCTAGAGCCCATCGACAGCATCGAGCACATCCCCCCAGCCCGCTGGAAGCTGACCTGCTACATCTGTAAGCAGCGTGGCTCTGGGGCCTGCATCCAGTGTCACAAGGCCAACTGCTACACTGCCTTCCACGTGACCTGTGCCCAGCAGGCTGGACTCTACATGAAGATGGAGCCTGTCCGCGAGACGGGAGCAAATGGCACCTCCTTCAGTGTGCGCAAGACAGCCTACTGCGACATTCATACGCCCCCGGGCTCCATGCGCCGGCTCCCTGCCCTCTCTCACAGTGAAGGGGAGGAGGAAGACGAGGAAGAGGAAGAAGAGGGCAAAGGCTGGAGTTCGGAGAAGGTGAAGAAGGCAAAGGCCAAGTCCAGGATCAAAATGAAGAAGGCAAGGAAGATCCTGGCCGAGAAGCGAGCAGCAGCACCGGTGGTTTCCGTGCCCTGCATCCCCCCGCACAGGTACGGCCAGGTACCTCCCTCTCCACCCTCTGCCTTGCTGCTTGCAGCTCAGGTGTGGCCCTCGCTTACAGGCGGCCTCACTGTCCCCAGCACTGCCTCTCCCCTCCTCCCCCACACCTACCTTAGCAAGCCCCTGCTGGCTTTGTTCTTGGGTAAGAGCTCGGGCCTACGCCTCTGCTCTGCGCTGTGCTGTGGTGTCATGGAGGTAGCTGGCCTGGAAGAGGCAGGAAGTTGGTGCCGTTAGACCAGCGGCAGAGAGCGAGCCCAGCTGGATGTGCCAGGAAGCAGCTGGGGGTTCCCAGGGCTCCTTTCCTGTTATACCGATCTCAGGGACACAGGAACAAGCTGTTGCCAGAGACGGGGAGCTGTTAGCTGTCAGGCTAGTTTCCCCTTTGCCTCTGTGGAGAGGCGGGGGCTTTGTAACTGAGACTTCTTTGCCGGTGGCTGCGGTCTGGCTGAGCTGGCCAGGCTGGGACTGAGCTGACACTCTCCTCCAGCTGTCTTTTCATCCCAGCCCCAGAGGTCAGGGTTCCCAGCCCTGCCTGAACCTCCCTTCTTGAGCACGGCTGGAACCTGGCTCGCTCCTGGGAAACCCCAGCTCATGCCTGCACTTCTCATCATCCGTGCTGGCCCCAGTCAGCTGCCTCCTGCTGAGTGCCAGCCAGCCCTCCAATATCCATGCAGTTTGTGGGACCCAGCGTCCTAGGTTTGATCGCCTGCGGGGCTGGGGCAGCTGCTGGGGAACACGAGAGTCGCAGTGAGGGAGAACTAGACTGGAGGCCCGTCCTGCCCAACCCCAAGTGTTTCTGAGAGGGGAACAGGAGCAGCTGGGGAGTAATTCGATGTTAGATCTCCTGCGGTCTCCGGTACACAGGCTCTGGCCTAAGCCCTGGCATGGGACGTTTTTGTCCTTGTCGAGATGTGTAAGCATGGACTGTGAGAGCTCTGGGTGGTCGTTAGCCCTGAGCATACAGCAGCCCCTTTGGAGCCTGGTGAGCTCCCGGCCTCAGGAGACGCTGCGGCAATACCGCTGGCTGGCTCCTGTGAGTGTGATCTTGTCCCCCTTCAGTTTGTTGCATGCTCCCTCGTCTGGGGTAGCAAGACGGGGAGCACAGAGGAGCCGAGCCCAGGGAGTGACCAGGGTGCTTCTGGCCTGTCTGCCTCATGGCAGCATGTCTCTTCCACAGAGCATGTGCTCAGGGCTGGGCAGGGCTGGGCCTTTGAGCCTAGGTCCAGTCCCTGGGCAGAAGTGTGGGGCTTGCTTCCCAGAGATGAAGGCTGCTCAGCAGCAGGGCTGGGGCATGGCATACAGTGGCGACAGGTCTCTGGCTGTGCTGCGGCCTCTCCCAGCTCAGTTGGCCTCGTGTTCTGTTGCTGGTCTGCAGCCTCCTTTCCTGCAGGCTTTGCTGCTGTGTGACATGCTGATGAGCTGCATGCATGCTGGTCTGCCTTGCTAGATGGCAGGATCATGGGAAAGCTGGGCTGAAAGGGGCCTCGCAAGGGCAACTAGTCCAGCCCCTGCTCCAGGCAGGGTCCTCCCTAACTAAACCGTCCCGGCCCCATGTCTGTCCGGCCTGCCCTGGGAAACTTCCAAAGATGGAGATTCCATGGTGTCTCTAGGCAGCCTGTTCCAGCGCCTGCCCGCCCTCGGCATCAGAACGGTCCTCCTCATCTCCAGCCTCACTTTCCTCTGCTGCTGCTTGTTGATGGGAATGTCATGGGAGATGGTGTCAGAAGCCTTGCTGAAGTCAAGGTATATCATATCCGGTGCTCTCCCCTGTCCACAGAGCCTGTCACTTTATCATAGAAGGAATTGGGGTTGGTCGGGCACAGCTTGCTTTTGGTGAACTCAGGCTGTTCCCAATCACCTGGTTCTCTTCTAGGTGCTTCACGATAGAGTTCTTGAGGACCTGCTTCATGAGCTTTGCAGATATTGAGGTCGGGCTGGCTGGTCTGTAGTTCCCCAGATCCTCCTCCTTTCCCTTCTTAAAGGTGGGCGCTGTATGTGCCTTTTTCCAGTGGTCTGGGACCTCACCCGACCTCCCCGAGTTCTCAAAGAGGAGAGCTAATGACTCTGACATTACCTCAGCCAGTTCCTTCAGTACCTTTGGGTGCATCCCACCCAGCCCTGCCAACTTGAAAGCATCTAACTTCTCTAAGTAATCCCTAACCTGTTCTACTCAAGGCTATTTGTCCCCTTCCCTGTCTTTGCTGCCAATGGCACCCATTATCTGGTAGCTGCCCCTATCTGCGAAATGTCAAGGAAAACTGGCATTAGATGCTTCAGCCTTCCCTGCATCCTCCATAGCTAGATTGCCTTCTGCAGTCCATAGGGAGCCTGCGATTTCTCTGCTCTTCCTCTTCCTCTTGACATGTGGACCCGTTTCTATTGCCTTTTAAAGCCCTTGCCAGTTGCATCTCAAATCATGCCTTGACCTTCCTAAATTTCTCCCTGCCCACCCATGCAGTGCTCTTGTACTCTTCCCTAGTGCTGTGACCAAGTTCTGTAGGCTTCCTCTGTGAGCTTCAGCTCGCTGGAGATTGAAGAGAGCCTAGCCAGGCTGGCCTCCTTTGCCCTCCTGTTGTTCCATTGCATTGGGGTAGCTTGCTTCTGTGCCCTTCAGAGGGCCTCCTTGAAATCCAACCAGCTCTCCTGGACTCCTTTACCTCTCTGACTTGCCTCCCAGGGGACCTGCCTGCCAGTTCCCTAAGTGTGCTACAGTCTGGAGCATGCAGAGCAGCCTGGGCCTGCCTGCCTGCCTGAGACGCTGCTAATTGGGGCTGGCATTAAGTGCTGCCTGCATGTCTGTGGCAACAGGAGGCAGACAAGGCAGCCCTGGCAGGTGCACCCGTGGGCTGGGTGTGGTGAGGATCATGTATGGGCCTGTGCAGCAGGCGTTGGCTGGCCCCAGAGGCAGAGCACGTGCCTCCCAGGAACCTCCTTCTCTCCCTGCCCTGCTCATTGCCCAACTCCCACATCCCCGAGGGAGGAGTCGCAGAGTCTCCAGGCACTAGAAGCAGCTGCAGCAGGGACCTTTGGCCAGGCTGAATTACCTGCCGTTTGTGCTGGGTGGTCTCTGCCCTGTGCTGCGGGCTGTTTGCTCCAGCCCTTTCCCTGCACCTCCCCAGCTCAGCTCCCCCCTGGGTGTCCCCTGTACCAGTGTCCTGCCCTGTCTCTCACCCACTCGGCTGGTGGCCCTCCTAAATGCCTCCCCCACATGTGCATAACAATGTTTGCTCTCTGTTGTATTCACTTCCCTGCCCCCCAGCCTGCCTGGTGTGGCTGCAACAGCACTGCTGTGGAGGAGAGTCCTGCTGCCTCCCTGCTGCTGGTCAGCTCATGCTCGCTGACTACGCTGCAGGCTCGCCCGAGGGGCGCCTTGTCTGAACCCAGCAGCAGGCCTGGGCACTACCGTGACGCGTGTGATCCAAGGCTGCTGGATGCCTGGCTGCTTTGTTACTCTCATGCACCGTCCCCCAGGGAGGGTTTGTGGGGAAGAGGGTAACCGCCCCTCTGAGCTCATGTAGCATCTGCCCCACCTCCAGAGAAGCAAGAGGGGAGCCCCTGCCTTTCTGAGGCTCTCCTGTGCTGCCAGCTTGCCTGGCATTGCAGCAGTCCCCTTAGCCACATAGAGCAGCAGTGCAGGGCCTGCCAGTAGTACCTTTGGCAGCTCAGACTCTGCTGTGGCTGACTGCATGTGTTTTCTCATTTCCCTCAGGCTCAGTAAGATCACCAATCGCTTAACCATCCAGAGGAAGAGCCAGTTCATGCAGAGGCTTCACAGCTACTGGACGCTGAAGAGGCAGTCCCGCAACGGGGTCCCTCTGCTGCGCCGGCTCCAGACACACTTGCAGTCTCAAAGGAACTGCGATCAGGTAGGGGCTTCCTGCCTGGTGAGGAGGCAGCCCGGGGCCCAGAGCATTTGCTACATGTGGTGCCTGGAGTTTCACATGGGAAGGACAGCCCTGGGTGCCTGCCACTGCTGCTCCAGCAGCCTCTACCGCCCTTGGCATCACAGACTTGGCAGGCAGCGACCCCTGCCAAAGCCTGTGGGGGGGGCAGCAGATGTGAGCACCCAGACGGGGCTGTCAGTAATGAAATGTGAACCCTGGTGGAAATGGAGCGTCAAGCCCCCCCGCACCCTTTGTCCCAGCTTGTTGACATGGGGGGGCTGTGTCCCTACCCGTCCCATAGCCTCTGC
The DNA here is from genome assembly GCF_030867095.1 of Alligator mississippiensis. Lineage (NCBI taxonomy): Eukaryota > Metazoa > Chordata > Crocodylia > Alligatoridae > Alligator > Alligator mississippiensis. The sequence continues at coordinate 455,773 of NC_081835.1, forward strand.
TGTTCCTGCAGAGAGACACTGAGGATAAGAACTGGGCCCTCAAGGAGCAGCTGAAATCCTGGCAGCGCCTCCGCCATGACCTGGAGCGCGCACGCCTGCTGGTGGAACTGATCCGCAAGAGGGAGAAGCTCAAGAGAGAGACGGTAAAGACTGCGAGCCCTCCTGGGGGTCCATCACCCTCAGCCCCTCTGCTCTCTGTGCTGTGCCCTGCATGTGGGGCATGGGGCTGGGGAAGACATTGCCTCCATTTCCCAGGACAGCGCCAGGCAGAGCTAGAACCAGTTCTGCTGGTGCCAAGGCCCCTGTGTGTGGCTATTGTGTGGGCAGGGTGATGCCTGCAGTGGCTTCTTCTTCCTGCGTGGGTCTGTGGGGCCTGTGGCCCTGGCTGCCTGGCCAGGGCAGGCGCCATGCATGGGAGCAAACGCTCCCGGCTCAGAGGCACCGTGTCTGTGTATTCCAGATCAAGGTCCAGCAGGTGGCACTGGAAATGCAGCTGACCCCTTTCCTCATCCTCCTCCGCAAGACTCTGGAGCAGCTGCAGGAGAAGGACACGGGCAACATCTTCAGCGAGCCGGTCCCTCTGTCTGAGGTAACAGAACTCTACGAAGTAAGAACCCCCTCCCCCAGCTTTCTGCTTCACTCGCACTCGACCCGGGCTCGTGCACGGGCACCCAGACCGCTGGCGTGGCCGGGGGGCAGCTGGGAGCAGGCCAGCTTGTCCCAGTGGCGGTTGTTGAGGGGATGCAGGGCAGAGATGCTGCCCTGTTGACCGGGCTGAGCTTGGCTGTGGCTCACACCCTGCGGGCTGGCAGCTGCTGCTGACAGAGAGCTGAAAGGCTCTGTGCTCTTTGTGCACGTCGGTGATCTCAGCATGCGGCAGGCCAGGCTGGGGGAGCGGGATTTCCTGCCGGGAATGGCAGATGCTGGCAGCCGGCAAATGTCATGCTTCGCACTGCCCCTCAGGTGCACCGCTGGTGGAGCCGGGAATGGATGCGACAGCGTCTGGCCTCAGAGCAGCCCCCGGCCCAGTGGGAAGCGTGGCTCAAGGCTGTGGGTTACAGTCCGCTTGGGGGGAACCGTGCACAGCCAGCGGCTGCTAGTCTGGGCCCAGGTGCTGCAGCAGTGTCAGGGCGTCCCTGCCTGCGCTGCTGCCGGCTCCACCTCGTTGGTTTGTGTGTCACCCCCACGCCTCCACCATCCCAGGAATGGAAGCAAACTGCTTCTCTGCCCCGGGAAATTAATTCTGGATGCTGTGGCCTGCAGGCCGGAGGACCCAGCTGGGTCAGGAACATGCTGGGGTTGGGGCACCTCCACATTGCTCTGCCTTGCGTTTCTGTGAGCTGCAGCACTCAGGCAGAGTGCGGAGCCAGATCCAAGATCCAGGAGCTCTGGGGCTTTGCCATTCCCTCTGGTCACGCAGGGCAGGAGGCGCATTTGGGATGGAGCACCAGTGAGCAGAGCCTCTAACAGCCACTTTCTTAGAGCAGGTGGTCACGAGGTGGGGCTCCTGCCTCTGAGCTCTGGTGCCTTCCTTTGCAGGTCCCAGACTACCTGGACCACATCAAGAAGCCGATGGACTTCCAAACTATGAAACAGAACCTGGAGGCCTATCGCTACCTGAACTTCGATGATTTCGAGGAGGACTTCAACCTTATCATCAATAACTGCCTGAAGTACAATGCCAAGGACACCATCTTCTACCGGGCGGCCATCCGGCTGCGAGAGCAGGGGGGTGCTGTGTTGCGCCAGGCTCGCCGCCAGGCAGACAAGATGGGCATCGACTTTGAGACAGGCATGCACTTCCCTCACTGCATGCCTGTGGATGATGCTCAGTGCATGGGCATCGAGGATGGTGGGTACCAACTCCCAGTCCTGGGGATCAAAGGGTTGACCCAGGAGTTAGAGCTGGGGTTTTATCAGATTGTCGGGGGCCTGGGCAGGGCAGAAACAGTCCTGAACATGTGTTGTCCACCACCCCCATCCTTCTGGTGGGGTCTCTTCCTTGCACTGCTCCCTGCGAGGTGGGGGGCAGTGGTGAGCCCACTGAGGCTGTTGTACAGCAGGATGGGGCAGTGCTGCATTTCCAGTTGGGGCCAGAGAGCTGTTCTGGGCAGCTTCTGGCCCTGCAGTGGCCTGAGTTCCCCCTCAACCAATCCTCAGCATTGTCCCTGTTGGCAGTGTGTGGTGAGCTGCCAGGCTGGGGGGGGGGGTGCCCTTGCTGCCTGACTGCACAGTGTTGCCTGAAAGAAGTGAAACAGGCGCTTGAGAGCTGGACTTCCCTGCCATGGTCCCCCCCGGGGGACGGGTCAGTGTAGTGTTGTGCCTCTGGGTAGATTCTCTCTGGCTGGAACACAAGCCCCTTCTCATTCAACCGCATGCTGCGGGGTGGTTCCTGCCCATGGACAGCTGCTGCTATGTGCCCCTTGGCCAGGCATCTCTTCCCTCCAGTCCCTGACTGTGGTCCCGGCATCTCTTGTAGCCTGCAGTGAGTGTGTGGAGCAGAACCCCTGGCTGAGAGAGACGATCTTGTCTGCCCAGGTTCATCCCTGCCCTGTGACAGTCTGGCAGCCCAGTGGGGTGGAGAGGCCAGGAGCTGAGCAGGGACTAAGGGTGTGGGGATGTCCTTGTGCCTGGGAGGGGACTATCCTTTCCCTGCCCCGCAATTGTCCAGGCTGTGCTGACTTCCTCCCTGCTGCATGCCAGTGCCCTGTTCTTGTCACTCCCTGGTGCCAGGTGGAAGCATGCTGCTGGCCCCACCAATGTTGTGCTGCCCCTGAGCTTTTCATCCGTCCTCTTGTGGGACCAGGAGAGCTCCATGCCTCTCACCCATGTGCCTCTCTCTGCCCCCAGAGGATGCACGGCTGCTGCTGACAGAGAACCAGAAGCACCTGCCCTTGGAGGAGCAACTGAAGATCTTGGTGGAGCGGCTGGATGAGGTCAACACAGGGAAGCAGAGCATTGGGCGCTCCCGCCGAGCCAAGATGATCAAGAAGGAGATCACCATCCTGCGCCGGAAGCTCGCACACCCACGGGAGCTGGGCCGGGAGGTGATGGATAGGCACGGGGGCTCTGCCAGGGGCATCCTGCAGCCCCACAACCCCTGTGAGAAGGACACACAGACCGACAGCGCAGCTGAGGAGAGCAGCAGCCAGGAAACTGGCAAAGGTAGTGGCTGCATGGGGGCCCAAGCCCCAACAGAGTTGGGGGCTGTTGTGTGAATAGGGGCGTGGAGTGGAGAGGCTACCCCTGCCGTGTCCCTGCAGCAAAAGAGGGGGCAGGGCAGCTCCCTGCAGAGAGTGGGGGTCACAGCCAGCATGCTTGAAGTCTGGCCTGGAGTAGCCTGGTCCCCTCCAACAGGAGAGGCTGCAGTGGGTGGAGACAAGGGTCCCCGCTTCTCTCTGGAGTGCAGCTGAGGTCCCCTCCTCTCAAGCGTAGTGGCAGAGCAGAATCACTGCAAGCCGTTGCTACTGGTTTTGCTCTCTTGGCTTGCGTGGGACTCGCTGCCTGGGAAAACAAGGGAGCAGCTGAAGCTGCACCTGCCGAAACAGAACCCAGCCGCGCCAGAGTGAGAACCCCGCAAGGCAGCTCTCCGGAGGAGAAGTCCCAGGGCTGGCCCTCCTTTCTGTATGTCGGGCTCAGGTGGGCTTGACACCTGCTTCCCCCCCACCTCTGTTTTAGGCCTAGGCCCCAACTCCTCCTCCACCCCAGCGCATGAAGTTGGCCGTAGAACCTCTGTGCTCTTCTCCAAGAAGAACCCCAAAACTGCAGGACCCCCAAAGCGGCCAGGGCGCCCTCCCAAGAATCGGGAGAGCCAGCTGGTCCCCGGACATGGGAGCAGCCCTATTGGCCCCCCGCAGCTCCCAATAATGGGAGGGTCACAGCGGCAGCGGAAGAGGGTAAGAAAGAGCCCGCACCAGAGCTCCAGCTCGGACAGCGACAGTGATAAATCTGCTGAGGAGCCTCCCATGGGTGAGTGTGGCAGCCCTGGCCCTGTGGGAGTCTGTTGTGGGGGTCAGGACTGGGGGCCACGCATAGCTCACGCTGCCCCTCTGCCTGTCTGCTGCAGACCTGCCTGCCAACGGCTTCAGCAGCGGAAACCAACCCGTGAAGAAGAGCTTCCTGGTGTACCGCAATGACTGCAACCTGCCCCGAAGCAGCTCTGACTCAGAATCCAGCAGCAGCAGCAGTAGCAGCGCGGCCTCCGATCGCACCAGGTGCGGCACTGGCACAGCCAGGCAGCCTCCCACCTGGCCTAGAGCTCCCCCAGGGCATGGGCTCCTGCAGCCTCTGGCAGCCCCCTCAAGCATTGCCCCTCCAGAGGCTGCAGTGCTGTGGGGTGCCATGCAGCCCACTCCCCCTTCTCACATGACATGGGAGAAGGATCTTCCTCTCCCCAAGGGTGCTGACTGCAGCTGGAGCAGGAAGCCAGTGCCTACATGGCTCTGAGCAGCCCCCTAACTGCTCGCTCCCTCCCCCACAGCACCACACCCTCCAAGCAGGGCAGAGGGAAGCCCTCCTTCTCCCGTGTGAACTTCCCAGAGGACAGCAGTGAGGACACGTCTGGGACGGAGAATGAGTCCTACTCTGTCAGCACCGGGCGAGGTGTCGGGCACAGCAGTGAGTGTTTTGGGCTCTCGCACAGCAATCCCAGCTCCTGTGGCGGCAGGGAGGGGCAGTGCTGACTCTCTTCCCCCCCTTCCTCTCTCCTTTGGTGCAGTGGTGCGGAAGAGCATTGGCCGTGGGGCAGGGTGGTTGTCAGAAGACGAGGACTCCTCTTTGGATGCCCTGGACCTGGTGTGGGCCAAGTGCCGGGGATACCCGTCATACCCAGCATTGGTGAGTATGGCACGTACTATTCCACCCAGGTATGGGGCCTGGCCACAAACCATCCAGTGTAGGTGCTGGCTCTACAGGGAGCCAGACTGCCTGGTCACATGTTGGATAGGGCACAGGGACTCCCTTTCCAGCAGCACTGCACTGCCAGTTCCCTGCACACCTGGACCCTTGCAGTGTGCAGACTAGAGCTCTGCTCCCCAGCGACCTGGAGTGGGCCAGGAGCTGTAGCCCCCAGTGCCTGCCCCTGAGAGCTCGCAGTCAGGGCAAGACAGCACAGGATGCTGACACGGGCACTGTGAAATAGGACACAACTGGCTGGGGGTCTAAGCACATGGTCTTATTGAGGGACAGTGGCACAAGGCCCACAGCTAACAGCAGAGATTGCCCTGGGGCTGGCTGCTGTTGCTGAATAGATGGCCTGCAGGAGGCACTGCCTGTTCCTGCATTCCCGGTGCCATGGAGAGAGCGCCCGCTGCTGCCTGGCTCAGCCGCCAGCAGGCAAACAGAACCTGAGACTCACCGAGCACAGCACAGGGAGCGCTGGTCTGCCCCCGGTGCTCCCACACCTCGCGTCTCCACGCTCCCCCCAGCTGCCTAACAGACACCAGGGCACTGAGAATGGGGCAGAAAGGAAGATCAGGGTCTGGAACGGCTTCTAGACAGGGAGAGATCGGGCCTCCCAGCCCGAGAGAGGACGGGATACAACAGAGGGCTGCAGAGTGTGGGCGGGTCAGTAGGGATTTCCTGTTTACCATGAACGTAGGAAGCGGGTTTCAGCCGTTCCTCTGCACACAGCGTGTAGCTAACTTGTGGAGCACAGGGTTGTAGAGCTGACCGTTCAACCAGGGTCAGACAGACTTGTGCTGGATGGGGTGGTGGGCACGACCCATTAGAGCTACGGTTGCGGGCTCCATTTGGGTCCTTCCTGGGCCTCTAAAGGCAGGAAACTGTAAGGGCAGGAACAGATCAGTCTGGTAGACCCTGTATGAATCCTGTTGCTCTTAACATCTGCTTCATGGTGCTGCGATACAGCCGTGGGCTAGATGGACCTGTAGCCTGGCCCAGGACAGCAGCCCATCCATTCTTATGGGCAGACACTGCAGCACAGAGCTACCCTGGGGGCCTAGAACCAGCCATCCTGTGCTTCTGGGCTACAAGTGCAACAGTCTGGAACAAAGGGGGATTTCCCAGGCTTCTGGGCTTCCCCCACCCTCTGCTCCATGTGGCGGGAGGGTTTTAAGCCTCCCCCAGAGGTGCTGGTGCTGCTGCAGCCCCGGCTGGGCTGTGCCGATGCTCCTGCTGGGCCCAGCCCTGCAGGGTCCTGGCTGGAGGGCCTGGCCCCTGTGCCTGGGGTCAGACTGATGCCAGATCTGGGGTCAGTCCATACCATGGTTCGATTAGTACAGACTGGGGGGTTGCCTTGCTCTGCAGCGGGGGCACGGCCTCTGCCCGGGCGGGACCTCGACTGTGTATTGACGTTTGATAGAAGCGGGGTGTTGGCTGCCGTGGGTCCCTGCTCGACCTGCGGCAGGTGCGAGCGTTAGGGCTGCCGTCAGGGTCGAGGGTAGTTTTACGAGGAGTCTAGACGGGACTTGTATAGGACGGTTTGGACAGGGCTGATCCCACCTCAGGCAGGGGGGTGGACTAGACCTCTCCAGCCCCCGTCGCTACGCCCCTGCGAGCAGTAGTGGTATGAAGCGGGGCTTCTGCTGGAGCACGATGCTGCGCGGCTCCCCCGGCAGGGCTGGGGCGGCCGGCTCCGGCCCGCTCACCCCAGCCTGGCTTTGTCTCCCCGCTGCACGCCCGGGCAGATCATCGACCCCAAAATGCCGCGGGAGGGCATGTTCCACCACGGCGTCCCCATCCCCGTGCCGCCCCTGGAGGTGCTGAAGCTGGGCGAGCAGATGACTCAGGAAGCGCGGGAGCACCTCTACCTGGTCCTCTTCTTCGACAACAAGCGGACCTGGTAAGGAGGAGGCCGGGCGCTGCGCGGGGCAGGGGCGGGGCCGCGCGTGACCGGGCCGCCCCTTTCCCCGCAGGCAGTGGCTGCCCCGGACCAAGCTGGTGCCTCTGGGCGTGAACCAGGACCTGGACAAGGAGAAGATGCTGGAGGGCCGCAAGTCCAACATCCGCAAGTCGGTGCAGATCGCCTACCACCGCGCCATGCAGCACCGCAACAAGGTGCAGGGCGAGCAGAGCAGCGACTCCAGCGAGAGCGACTAGCCCCCCCCGCTGCTGCTGCTGCTGCTCGAGCCCGGCCCGGCCGCGGCTCCCCCATCTCAGGGCAAGGGGCGCCCCGGCCCTCGTGCAGCTGGTCTGCGCGGGAGGGGCCGGCCCGGCCCGGCCCGGCCCGGCCCGGACGCAGCGGGCGGCTCCCGGCGGCCGGCCCAGCGGCGCTGCGCGGGAGGCGGCCCCGCCCGGCCCGGCCCGGCCCGGCCCCGCGCTCGGCGCCGCCGCTCTTTGTATTTATTTTGACGGAAGAAAAATCTATCGGTTCTTAGAAAATAAACGGTCTATTTGCACCGCGGCTCCGCCCGCCGCCGGGGGGGCAGCCCGCTTCCGGCCTCCGGGCCATAGAGCGGCCGGCAGCGGCCTAGAGCGGCCCGCCCGCCTTCCGGCAGCGGCGCCCGGCGCAGCCATGCAGGCGCCCGCGCCCGGCCCCGGCCCCGGCCCGTGGCACGCGCTGCCCTGCGCTCGCTCCGAGCTGCGCCTCGACCTGGTGCTGAGCTGCGGCCAGGCCTTCCGGTCAGTGCTTCCGGGCGGGGGGCGGCCTTCCGGGCGGGGGGCGGGCCGGGCCGGGCCGGGAGCGCTCCCTCCCCGCTGACCGGGCGCGCGCAGGTGGCGGGAGCGCAGCGCCGGGCACTGGACGGGCGAGCTGGGCGGCCGCGTGTGGACGCTGCGGCAGACGGAGGAGCAGCTCTGGTTCACGGTGCACGCGGGGCCCGACCCGGATCCCGAGCCCGACCCCGGCCGCATCCTGCGCGACTACTTCCAGCTGGACGTGCCGCTGGCGCCGCTCTACGCGGCCTGGGCCGCCGCCGACCCCCGCTTCCAGCGCGCCGCCGCCGCCTGCCCGGGTAGGGGCGGGGCCGGGGGGCGGGGCCGGCCGGGGGCGGGGCCGGGGGCGGGGCTGAGCGGGTGCCGCCCGCAGGCGTGCGCGTGCTGCGCCAGGACCCGCTCGAGTGCCTCGTCGCCTTCATCTGCTCGGCCAACAACCGGCTGCCGCGCATCGCCGCCATGCTGCAGCGCCTGTGCCGCGCCTTCGGGCGCCGCCTGGCCCGGCTCGGCCGCCAGCCCTACCACGCCTTCCCCTCGCTGCAGGCGCTCGCAGGTCAGTGCCGGCCCGCCCCGGCCCGCCCCGCCCCGCTCGGCCCTGACCCGCCCGCCCCGTCCCGCCCCGCAGGCCCCGGGGTGGAGGCCCGGCTGCGGGAGCTCGGCTTCGGCTACCGGGCGCGGTTCGTGAGCGGCGCGGCGCGGGCGGTGCTGCAGGACCTGGGCGCCGAGGGGCTGGCCCGGCTGCGCGGCGCGCCCTACGCGGAGGCGCGGCGCGTGCTGTGCTCGCTGCCCGGCGTGGGCGCCAAGGTGAGTGCGCGCGCGGCCCCGCCCCGCCGGCCCGCCCGCCCGCCGCGCCGAGCCGGCAGTGACCCGCGTGTGCCGGCGCGGGCAGGTGGCCGACTGCGTGTGCCTCATGGCGCTGGACAAGCCGGAGGCCGTGCCCGTGGACACGCACGTGTGGCAGGTGGCGCGGCAGCGGTACGGGCTGGAGCCAGGCGCGGCCGCCAGGAGCCTGACGCCGCGGGTCTACCGGGAGACGGGTGAGTGGCGGGGCGGGCCGGGGCGCGCACGGGCCGGGCCCCGGCTCCCCGCTCACCCCGCTTCTCTCCGCAGGGGACTTCTTCCGGCGGCTGTGGGGCCCGCGCGCGGGCTGGGCGCAGGCGGTGAGTGCCGGGCCTCTGCCCTGCGCCGGCGGCGCGTTGGCGCCCGCTCGCCTGGCCTCACCTCGCCTCGCCTCGCCTCGCCCCTTCTCTCCCCAGGTCCTGTTCTGCGCCGAGGTGACGCGGCCGCGGGGCGCCCTGCCGTGCGCCAGCCCCAGCCCCAAGCGGGGCCGAGCCCGTCGCAGCCGCAGCAGCTGCCTGGGCCCCCCCTAGGCGCCGCGGCCGAGGCGGGGTGAAGGCGGCTGGAGCAGCCTCCTCTGCCTGCCGCCGGCCCAGGGCACGAGGTGCCGCGTGCTGGAGCACGGTTCCCCGGGGCCAGGGCCGCGCCCTGCCCCTGCCCCAGCCCGTGCAGCGCCCTGCTGGCAGGGAGCTCACAGCACTGGGGCCGCAGGCAGCCGTCCGGCCCGGGGCCGGGGCTCTGCCCTATGCCCCTTCCCTGTCACAGCACAGCCAAGTCCTCCTTCGTCTCTTTTCTTTAATACAAGCAACAAAATAGAAACAGCCATTTGAAAACGTGTCTGGACATGCGGGGCAGTGGCAGCGGGGCAGGCGCGGGCCCCTCCCCGGGACCTGGAGCAGCGGGGCTGTGCAGAGCGGGGCAGGTGCTCAGGCCCCCGGCTCGGGGCTGGGGCAGGCACGTGGGCTGGGGGCCCCGGCGCCCCGTGGCAGGGCCGATCCCAGCTCACTGTGGACCCTCCAGGGGCACCAGGGCCTAGGCAGAGCAGGGCCTGGGTCCCCCTGCGCGGGAGCCCTGGGCAGAGGGCAGGGGCCAGGCCTGGCAGGCTCCGTGCTGCAGCGCCCTGGCATCTTGCTGCTCTCCGCTCCCCGCCCTGGCGGCAGAGGGCTCGGGGCGGGCCCAGGGCTGGAGTTACCCCCACCCCCCAGGCCGGCGCACCGAGTCCTGCCCCATCCCCGAGCGGCTCAGCCCACGGCCCGGCTCGAGCAGTGGGGGCAAGGCCGGGCCCTGCACGCCGCGGGGGGCGTCAGTCCGGGGGCAGCTGCAGGCAGTCGTTCCCTGGCGACCGGTCACTGCTGCTGGAGTCGGAGCCTGCCGGAGAAGGGCAGCATGAGGCCGAGCTGCAGCCCCTCCCGGGGATGGGATGGGATGGGACGGGGGCAGGGTGCGGCGCAGGGCAGCACTTACCGTCGCTGGGGCCTGGCATGAGCTGGTCGCTGCGGCAGGGGCTGGTCGGCGTCGTGGGCCCCGGCAACTCCTGGCTTGTCCCCAGCTGCAGCTTCCGCATGTGCCGCACCACCGCCGTGGCATTGAAGGCTTGCTGCGGTGGGCACAGCGTCAGCATCGGGGCAGACCAGAGCCCCCTACGCCTACCCCCAGCGCCCGGGCCCCCTGCCTGGTCCTGCCCCAGCACCAGCACCCCTGCACGACCTGCAGCTCCCTCAGCCAGTGCCCCGCCCCACTGCACAGGGCGCCCCCTGCTGGACCTGCCGCTGCCCCAGGGCTAGTGCTCCCCCCTGGCACCTGCCCCCCCTGCGTGGACTGCAGTTTCCCCAGGGGCCGCGCTCCGCTGCTGGCAGCGCCCCTGCTGGTCCTGCGGCTGCCCCACAGCCCACGGCGCCCCCCGCAGACCCTGCAGCTGCCCACGCACCAGTGCTGCCTCCCTGCACACGGTGCCTCCTGCCGGCCTGCAGCTGGCTGTGCCCAGCCTGCGCGCTCCCCCCACAAACAGCCAGCAGCCCCCTCCAGGTAAAAATCAAGGAACGAAGACAACATCAGCGCCCCCAACCCCAGTGCCTCCACCCCAACAGCTCCCAAGTACAGGATGCACCAGAGCCCTCAATGCTCCCAAATAAAGGCGGACGCATGTGCGTGGGCATGTCCCCAAATTCACTGCACAGCAGACCCTAAAAACACCCCCACCACCACATACAGGGCAACACAGACCCCCCCCCCCCCCAAGTACTCAAACCGAGCGGAACAGACACCCAATCCCCAACACAGGGCAGAGCTGCCCCCTCTGATGCCCCCAACTACAAGGCTGAGCAGCCCCCAACACCCCCGACTACAGGGCAGCCTAGATGCCCCCCCATTGCAGGGTGGAACAACCACCCCAGCACCCCAGAATCGAAATCAGAACAGCCACCCCAAACGGGCTGACGTACCCCCCACCCCCCAACATCCATACATACATGTGGCAACCCCCCCCCCCCCCCAGCCCAGCATGCAGGGCAGAATTCCCCCCCTTTGCCCCCTTCAGATACTGGCTAGAAGAGCTCCCCAAAGCCCCCCAATGCAGGGCAGATGAGGCCCCCCCCAACACCCCCAAGCACAGGGCAGAGCACTTCCCCCCCCCCCCCACAATCCTGCCCCCCCACGTCTCCAACTACAGGGCAGAACAACCCCCGCCCCCCAGTCAGCACCTAGGAATACCGAGCAAAACAACCACCCTGAAATCCCCAAACGCAGGGCAAAACAGCCCCCACCACCCTGCACCACAGGGGGAAATGGCGACCACGAAATCCCCAAAGGAAGTGCAGACCCTGACACCAACTACAGGGCAGATCAGCACCCGCCCCAGGCATCCCCTAACTAAAGGGCCAGACAACCTCCCCCCACCCACAGGGCAAGATTGCCCCCCTGGCCCCAAATACACCCCCTAATTAAAGCTGAACAGACCCTGACACCCCAAAACACAGGACAGACTAGCCCCCTCCAACACCCCAAATGCAGGGCAGCCCCCCCCCCGCCCCTATATACAGGGCAGCACAGACCCCCAACACCCCCAGGGCAGAACCACCACCCCAGAATACAGGGCAAAATGCCCCCACCCCACCCTTGCCAAATATAGAGCAGAACAGCTCCCCAGCACCCCCAAACACAAGGCACAACACCCCAACACCCCAACTGCAGGGCAGAACAACCACCCCAACAGCCCCATATACTTGGCAGAACAGCCCCCCTTTGAAGCCCCCAGTACAGGGCAGAATAGCCCCCATGACACCCCCAAACACAGGGCAGAACTGTCCCTGACACCTCCAGGCACAGGGCAAACACAGGACAAAACAACCCCCAGAATACAGGGCAAAATGCCCCCCCAACCCCCAAACACAGGGCAGAGCAGAGCAGACCCCCCTGAAACCCCCCAGTTACAGGATCAACCCCCCCCCCCAGTCACACCCAAACACAGGCTCTCCACAACACCTCCAAAAAAGAGGGCAGAAAGGCCCCTGTGACACCCCAAAGACAGGGCAAAGTTTTCCGTTGTCTGCCCAGAAAGCAGGACTGCCCCCCCCCCCCCCCAGCACAGAAGGGCCCCTGAGCCCCCGGGGGGGTGGGGGGGGGCGGGACAGCCCCTGGACACCCCACCCAGGGCAGCACCCCAGCACCGCGCGGCAGGGCCGCCCCTCACCTTCCACCTGCTCTTGGCGAAGTTCTTCTTGATCTGCTCGCTGACGGACTGGTGGATGTTCTTGTCCAGCGCCGTGTCCCCGGCGATCCTGGGGGCAGGCGGGGTGGGGGGCGGGTCAGTGCGGTCCTGAGGGCTGCCCCGGTGCAGGGACCCAGGGGCCCCGGGGCAGCGTCCCCCTTACCAGGGGTGCTGCAGGGCCTGCTCGCAGGTGAAGCGCTTGCCCGGGTCCTTTTCCATCAGGTGCTTGATGAAGTCCTTGGCTGCGGGGCAGCAAGCACGGATGGTCGGGCAGTGCCGGGGCCGCAGGGGTCGAAGCACCCAGCCAGGCGTTAGCCCCTGTGCCCTGACCCCTCCCTGAGCCCCCTCCAGCCCTGGTGCCAGCAGGACGGGCAGGGCAGGGGGGGGCAGCTGGGCCTGGCCGTGCTCACCCGAGTCGGAGATGTCGTCCCAGTAGGGCGAGTCAAACTCGTACTCGGCCCGCAGGATCTGCTCGAAGAGCTTGGCGTCGTTCTCGTCGTAGAAGGGGGGGTAGCCGCACAGCCTGCGGAGACAGGGACGGTGGGCGCGGGCCGAGGGCAGGGCGGGGGGCAGGGGCTGCAGCCGGGCCCCGGCCCTGCGGTACGTACAGGATGTAGGCGATGACGCCGATGGACCAGCAATCCACCGCCTTGCTGTAGGGCTTCTGCGCCAGCACCTCCGGGGCTGCAGGGAGCAGGGCCGTCAACAGGGGCAGACGCGACCCACGCCCCTCCCTGGCTCCCCCCAGCCCGGCACAAAGCCCAGTGTCTACCCAGGCCCCCGGCTGCATGGAGGGGGCGAGGGCCCTGCCCAGGGGCACTCACCCACGTAGCCGGGCGTGCCGCATGCCGTAGACATGACGCTGCCGGAGCCCTCAATCTTGGACAACCCAAAGTCACTGATCATGATCTTGGAGTCCTCGTCCAGGCTGTAATAGAGCAGGTTTTCGGGCTGCACGAGGGGGGGAAGGGGGGTCAGAGCAGGCACCCAGGGATCTGGCCCCCATGGGCGCAGCTGGCCTGGGCAGCCTTGCTCAGTGACCCTGGGCGTCACACATGCGTGCAATCCCGAACCGGCACCCCCATGCCCCTGCACATGCAGCCAGGCATGACCCCTGCCCCTCACGCACCTGGGCCTATGCACACCGTGCACAGCTGCCCCGTCTGCCACAGCTGGCCTTTCACCTGCACATTCCCCTGCCTTGCTTGGCAGCTGCCTCCGCCAGGGAGCCAGCCCAGGCCAGGCAGCTCGGGCTGTGCTGGGCAATGGGGTGGGGGTACGGTGGAGCGGGGGCAGGACAGGGAGCCAGGGTAGAGCCCCCGAGGGCAGTGCCAGCTCACCTTGAGGTCGCGGTGCACGATGCCCATGTCATGCAGGTACTTGACGGCGTCCAGGATCTGCCGGATGAGCTGGCTGGCGTCGCGCTCTGTGTAGAAGCCCTTCTCCACTATGCGGTCAAACAGCTCCCCGCCCGACACCCTGTGCAGGGGCAGAGAGGTCAGCTGGGGGCAGGGCACCGCGGCCTGCCCCTGGACGGGGCATCCACACGATGCCCCTGCCCCGCAGCGCCTGGACTCACAGCTGCATGATGAGGTAGAGGTGGCTGCCGCTCTCATAGATGTCATCCAGAGCAACGATGTTGGGGTGCTGGATCCTGCGGGGCAGAGGCGAGGTGAAGGGCCCTGCTGCTGTCCCTACCCCGTGCCCCCGGCCCAGCAGCTGCACACCAGGCCCGGGGCTGGCCTTGGGGGAAACCAGCACCCCCTGGGATGAGGCACGTGGTGGGTGGGCTGCCAGCATCGGGCAGGGCATGGGGCTGGGCTCCGGCAGCACGGCACTAGGATGCTGCGGCCCCTGCTGCGCCCTGCACCTGGGACAGGGCAGGTGGGGTGAGGTGCTCGAGCCCCGGCATCCTGCAGCCCCCGGGCCACGTGCAGAGGGGCTGCGAGGACCCAGGGCAGGGTGGGGCGGGCAGTGCCTACTTGTGCAGGACGTCGATCTCGTTCTCGATGCTGGTCTCCTTGCCCTCCAGCGCCTTCTTGGTGATGCACTTGATGGCCACCAGCTTGCGGGTCGTCCGCTCCTCTGCCAGCACCACCTCTGAGAAGGCGCCCCTGGGGGGCGGTGGGCATAAGATGGGGGCTGTCCTGGGCATGGCCTTAGCAGGGACCCTGCTGGGGTCAGCAGGATGTTCTCTTTTGCAGGCGGCAGGATGGGGGCGGGTGAGCACGTGGGAGGCCCAGGCCAGGCCAGGCCAGGGGTGCCTGGGAGTGGGGCAGGGGTCAGGCTGAGGCCAGGCAGGGTGCAAAGTGCCAGGGCTGGGCTGGGCCAGGGTGCAAGGTGCCTGGGGCCAGGGCTGGGCTGGAGAAGCTGTTGCCATTGCTGGGCAGAGGGTGCAAGGTGCTGAGGGCTGGGCAGGGGAGGCCAGGGCCAAGGCTGAGCAGGGGATGGAGGTTCCTGGAGCAGGAGCTAGGCATGGGATGCAGGGTACCCAGGGGTGGGTGGAGGGTGCAAGGTGCTCAGGGCCAGGCTGGGCAGGGCTGCATGGGGCTCATCCAGGGGCTGGGCAGAACTGAGCTGTGCCCGAGCCCGTGCAGGGGGCGAGTGGGCAGGGGAGGCTGGGGCCAGAGCTGAGGAGAGGCCTGGGGCCATGGCTGGCAGGGACTGGAGGTGCTCGGGGCTGGGACCAGGCCAGGCTGTGAGGGCCTCATCCAGGGCCTGGGTAAAGCTGCAGGGTGCCTCGGACTGGGCATGGGTGGCTGGAGCCAGGGCTGGGCAGGGCCTGGAGGGGCCAGGGCCAGGGCCAGGGCTGGAGCTGAGGCCAGGCAGGGCTGTGTGAGCCTCATGCAGGGGCTGGGCAGAGCTGTGGGGTGCCCAGGGCCAGGCAGGGCTGGAGGTGCCTGCAGCTGAGCTGGGCTGGGGCTGGAGGTGCGCAGGGCCGGGGCCAGGCAGGCTGCTGGTGGCGGGAGGCCGGCGGCAGTGGGAACCCGGGGCGCGGTGAGGCCTACAGGGCTCCGCACCCGCCAGGAAATCGCGCCGTGCTGCTATCACCATGACAACAGGCAGAAAGTCCGGCTATTTATAGGCAAGTGGGTGAGCCGCAGCGCGGGCCGGTGGCTGTGGCTGTGGCAAAGCAGGCTGCCCCGGGCCCCAGGCACCGGTCCCCACCGCGCAGCAGAGATGTCCTGGGGCGAAGGCGCTGGCCCCAGGCAATGCCCTCCTGCCCTGGAGGGCCCTGCCACAGGCCCGCGCCCTTGGCGCCCTGCTTATCTGCTGCGACAGCACCAGCGGTGCAGGCGTGTGGCATCACGGCTATGGCAGGCATCTGCTGCGCGCGTGACAAGGGGCGCCGGGCGGGCACCGGCCTGGGCTGAGGGAGGCCTGCAAGGGAGGGGCTCATGCCAGGCCTGGGCGGGGGGCCGTGGCCACATGGCCGGCTGGCAGGAGGCGGCTGTGTGGATGTTTCCAGGAGCTCCTCCGGCTGGGGCGTGGGAGCGTGGGAAGGGCTTGTTTGGAAACACAGCCGTGCTGGCAGCGGGGCCGCCAGGCGGAGGCAGCTCGGCTGGGGGATGGAGCTGGAGCTGGGGGGATGCGCGGGGCACGAGCCGCGTGGGGGTGGAAGGATCGGAGCAGCAGCCGTCTGGACAGGCGACACCCGCCACGGGATTCGCACGGGGAGAGGGCGCTGCCAGCCTGTGAGGGCCAGCAGCCCGGCCGGGGCCGAGGCAGTTGTGCATCCGCGCACCACCCCGGCAGCCTGGGCCTTGCTGGGGAGGCCTCGCAGAGGCCGAGTCCCGCGGGCAGCTGCAGCAGCTGCTGGGGCTGTGCTGGGGACTCCGGCGCCGCCAGAGCCAGGACCCCTCCGCAGCGGGCAGCTGCAGCCAGGAGGGGCCGTGCGCAGGGAGCCCAGGCCGAGCAGGCGCGGGGGCTCTGGCCCAGGACCCCGCGCTCCTGCTCCGACGGCGACCCAGCACAGGGTTCCCGCCACATGCCCAGCTCCAGGGCCTGCACTTGGGGGCGGGCGGCCATGGGACCCAGCCCAGCACCCCGGTGCTGGGGCTGCTTGGGCCTGGCGGGCTCCCTCCATGCGCCGTGCCCAGGCCTGCCAGGCTCAGTGCAGGGGTGGGAACAGCCCGGGCGATCCCCGGTCTCTCATCCCCTCCGTGATTACACTAATCCCTCCCGAGCGCCTGAGACGGCCATGCTGGCGGCACGCGCCTGCTCGGCCTAATGCCACACGCCGCCAGCCCAGCACCCCTGCCCGGGGGACGCAGAGCACAGCCCAGCCCCGCCATGGCCTGGCTCCTCCTGACATGGGCGCAGGCCCCAACCTTTGGACCTGCCTCGGCGGCAGGCATCCACGGAGCTCCCGCTCCAGGCCCAGGCCAGCCCTGCGGGCATGGGGGCCGAGGCGACGCAGCCGCGCCGGGGCAACGGGACCCGACACCCCAGCAAGGGCCGGGGCGACAGGCTCGGGGGCTGCAGCGTCCCGGCGCAGGGCGGCGCGGGCCACGTGGCGGGAGCGGCCCCAGCCCCGGCGCTGCGGCGGGGCCCGGCCCGGCGGCGCGGCGCGACTCACGTGCCCAGGATCTCCCGGAACTCGTAGATGTCGCGGATGTCCTGGGTCCTCTTCTTCCAGCTGGGGCCGTCCTCTCCCAGCGGCATCGTCCCTCCCGGGCCGCCTGCCTGCGCGTCCCAGGGCCGGCGCGGCCGAGCTCGGGGCCTGCGCGGGCGGCAGGCGGGGGTGTCAGCCAGGGTGGGCCCGGGGCCCGCGCTGCCAGGCCAGGACCTCCAGCCCCCTGCGCGGCACGGGCAGCGCGGCTCGGGCCACGGGCAGCCCGTCGGCTCCCGGCCCGCGTCCACTCCGCAAACTTTGCGGCCTCGGAAGAATCCCGGGCAGTTGCCATGACAACGGCAGCTGCTGCGGGGCCGCGGGGCAGCGCGCGGGGCGGGGCGGGGCGGGGCCTGTCCTGTCCTGTCCCAGCCCGGCCCGGCCCGGCCCGGCAGCGCGCGGGACCGACCCCCGCCCCGCCCCGCCCCGCCCCGAGCCCGCACCCCGCCCCGGGCACGGACCCACGCGGCCAGCGCCCCCCGCGCCGCCGCTTACCGGGCCGGGCCGCGCTGGAGCGGAGCGGGGCCGGGCGGGGCCGGGGGGGCGGGCGGTGCTCGGCGCTGCACGGTCCCGCGCCCGGCGCAGCGGCTCCCCCGGCGCCAGGGCCAGCCACCGGTGACGTCAGGGGGCGGGGCTGGCGCGGCGCGGCCAATCGGGGGGCGGCGGCGGGGGTGCCTGGAGACGGGGCCAAGCTAAAATTAGCGCGGGGGGGGCGGGGCCCACTCACTGCCCCCCCCCCGCCCCCTCCCTCACCGCACCGCACCGCACCGCACCGCACACAGCGCAGGCTTCGCGCACGGGCTTTATTGAGGGCAGGCGCGGGCCGCACACAACGCGACCCCCGGGCGCGGGGCCGCCCCCACATCGGCCGCCCCGCGGGCCAGCTGGGCTGGGGCAGCCAGGGGCAGGGGAGTCACAGCAAGAGGCGCCCGGGGAGAGGGAGGGCAAGGGCGGCGCAGCGCCCGCCTGGCCGTGGCAGACAAGCAGCCGGGGTGCGGGCCCGGCCGCCCCGCTCCATGGCAGCAAGCAAGGCC
This sequence comes from Alligator mississippiensis, assembly GCF_030867095.1. Classification (NCBI taxonomy): domain Eukaryota; kingdom Metazoa; phylum Chordata; order Crocodylia; family Alligatoridae; genus Alligator; species Alligator mississippiensis. The sequence goes on from NC_081835.1 coordinate 473,576, forward strand.
CCTCCACCCCCCCGCAGCCCCGACCCCAGGGAGCGCGGCCCCCCCCCGGCACACGGCCCCGCGCTCAGCCAGTCTCCAGCGGGGCGGCGCGGGCAAGTCCAGAGCCCCGCTAGCCGTCCAGTAGCTTGAGGATGCTCTCCCGCTCCTTCAGGGTCTTCCAGGCCTGGTCCTTCTCCTTCTTGGTGGGCGTGCGCTTCTTCTGCCGCGCGGCCATGATCTTGCGGAAGGCGTCCATGACCTCGTTGTCCGCCATGCGCACGCGCTGCCGCAGCTCCTGCCGGTGCAGCTCCTCCTTGGCCAGCCTGCCAGGGCAGAGCCGTCAGCCCCACCAGACCAGGCCCAGGCCCAGGCCCGGCCCCGGCCCCCAGGCCGCCTGCGGTACCCACCGGAGCAGGTCGTGCTTCTTGGCGCGGTTGTGAGCGCTGAGCGCCTTGAGCTCCGCCTGCCGCTTGCGCAGCTCCGCCAGCACCTCGTCCTCAGCGTCCTCGGCCGGGCGGTCCTCCGAGTCCAGCAGCCCCTGTGCGATCAGCTCCTCCTTGATGCGCCCCTCCAGCGACTTGGTGTGCGGCACGCTGCCAGGGACGAGGGCGGGCTGCTGTCACCCCACGGGCCCTTTCAAGGCGGGCCGCAGGGAAGAGGGCAGCGGGGCCCCACGGCTGCTCACCTGAAGGGCTTGTTCTGGCTGCGGGGCGAGGTGCCAGCGCCATCAGCCCCCGAGTCCTTGCCCACGATCTCGGGGATCGGGGAGTCCTCCACGGGGGAGATGATGTTCTCCTAACAACAGAGCGTGGAGACAGGGGTCAGCGCTGGGCAGCGGGGGCCAAGTACGGCCCAGCCCGGAGCCCCACTCACCTCCACCAGCGCTTGTAGGAGGCGCTGCGTCAGGGGGCCGAAGGGGCAGCCATCCTCGGGCTGCTCGTGCTGGGCCTCCGACTTCTTCAGCAGTGCGTCCACATCTGCAGGGAGACGGGGAGGGGGCTATGAGCAGCGTTGGGGAGATGGGCCCCCGAGCCAGCTGAGCAGCGAGGGAACCCCCCTCCCACCTGTGGCTCTTGGTCCCAGGCCTCACCCCACCTGCCCCCCCGTAGAGCGTGCCCAGGCAGGCTGCAGAGCAAGGTGCCCGCGTGCTGGGCAGGGCCCCGGAGCCCAAAGGTCATCTGTGCTCCCCAGGCCTGGCTGAACCAGACCGTGCCCCGCACCAGGTGCCCCTGTGCCCAGCTGCCGGGATGCAGGGCTGAGCCAGAGGCACCTTTCGTGTCCAGCTCGGTCAGTGGCCCCAGGACGCCTTTCTTCTTGTCCGCAGCTGCAGCCACGCGGGCGCCGTCTTTCTGCTCCTCCAGCAGGTCCTCCTGGGCCCAGCGCTGCGAGTAGTGCTTCCCCAGGGGCGGGATCTGCAACAGAAGCCTTGTGAGCAGCACGCGGCTGGGGAGCCCCGAGCCGCCGTCCCCTCCTGGGGAACACGGCCACAGGGGAGTGCCCCAGCCCCACGGCCCAGCGCCCAGGCTCCTGCAGCGCTGCAGGCCCTGCCTCCAGGAAGTCACAGGGCGCCAGGCTCACAGCACATCGGCAGGCTCAGGGAGGGGCCACTTGAGCGTCCCTGCTTCTCTGCGTCAAGTCTGAGAACGCCCATCGCACCCGGAGCTTTGCACCGTGCCTGGCCCTGGGCTGCCGACACAAGGGGCTGCTCCGGTGCCCTGGCCTTGCCCCATGCGCCCGACCACGCCAGGAGCCTGCGCCGAGCCCCTGCAGGATCACCTCCAACTCCTGCCCCGCGCTCCCTTGTGCTCTGCTGCTGCCAACCAGCCAGAGGCTGATGGCCGAGCCGGGAGCCCTGCGGGGTGGCAGAGACCGCTTGTCTGGCCCTGCCTGGCAGCGACACGTGGGCGTCCTTTGGCGCCCGAGATGCTGCTCGGTGCCTGGTGCGAGGGCAGAGAACGCCCCCTCCTGGCTGGCGCCGCATTGGGCTTTCAGGCCCCCGACAGGGTCCCTGGGGCCGACAGCGGTGGGGGGGACGGGATCGGCTCAGCATCGCCTGGCTGCGGTCCCCGTCCAGGCCGGGCCCGGGGGCAGCGTGCAGGGCGCGAGCTCGGCGGCAGCGCCGGGCGCAGCTGGGCCCGCGGGCGCTCACCTTGTAGTGCTCGGCCTCGTCCTCGGGCGGCTTGAGCAGCTCCTCCAGCACGCGCAGCTCCTCGGTGGTGAGGTCGGCGCAGTACGGCTCCACCGAGTTCCAGAACCTGCGGGGGGAGGGGCAGAGCCGTGCTGCGAGGGGGCCGGGCAGGGCAGGGCAGGGCAGGGCAGGGCGGAGCGGGGCAGGCGGGCGGGCGGGGCCGGGCACGCACCTGTTGGGCGCGTCGTTCTTGGGGATGCGCGGCACGTCCACGGGGTCGTCGGGGAACTCGTACTCCTGGATCTTGGGCTGCAGGTTCTTGGACTTGGGCCGCCCGGGGCCCGGCCCCGGCCCGTGGCCCCCCTTGCCCTCGAGCTTCTGCTTCTTGGGCTTGCCGTGCTTGACCGGGGCGCCCAGGTCGTGCTCCTTCAGCTTCAGGAACCGCCGGTCCCCCTTCTTGTCCTGCCAGTCCGTCAGGATCTGCGGGCGGCGCGGCGCGGCTCAGCCCCGGCCCGGCCCGGCCCGGCCCCCCTGCCCCGCCCCGCCCCGCCCCGCCCCGCCCCCGCACCTGGGTCTCGGCCTCCAGCACGCGCAGGCGGCGGCTGGCGGACGACAGCAGCGTCTCGAGCTCCAGCTGCAGCGTGTCCAGCTCCTCGATGCCGATGCCGTCGTCCTCGGAGCGCGCCAGCACGGCCGTGTAGCGCGGGCACACCTTGCCGTGGTCCACCGACTTGAAGTCGTGGAACTGCAGCGGGCAGTCCTTCAACTCGCTCATCGCGCCGGGCGCCGCGCACCGGGCGCTCCGCACGTGGCCGCCGCCGGCACCGGGCGCGGGGGGCGGGGGCGCTCCGCCGGGGTCGCGCCGCGGCCGCGCTCAGCCCCTTCCGGCCGCCGTAGCCAGAGTCAGCGCCCGCCCCGCGCGCTCCTCATTGGCTGGGCCGCACCCCGCGGAGATCCCCATTGGCCGCGCCGCCCGCTCGCTCTCCGTTCCCTAATATGGAGGCCGCGGCGGGGCCGTACCAAGTGCGGCGCGGGGGGAGGGGGGGGCGCGGATCCCGCTGGCGGGGGCGCGCGCTCAGGGCGCTCGGGGCCGCGGCGGCGAGAGGACCCCGGCCTCGGAGGTGAAGTCGCGGCCCCGGCGCGGCCGCTGCTCCCGCGTGAGGGGGTGGCTCCGGCTGCGGCTCCTGCAGCGCTCCGCCCCCCCCCCCCCGCCCCCGGGGCGCAATGGGCGGTGCCGCCCGTCCCGGAACAGAGGAGCCGCCCGCGCCGCTAGTTCCGCTTCCGCTTCCCGGGACCCCACCGGAGCCGCCGTCAGCGCCGCCATGGTAGGACCGGGCCGGGCCGGGCGGGGAAGCGGGGCGGGGGCGGGGGCCGGGGCCGGGGGCCGGGGCGCGCTGACCCGTGCCCGCTGCCCGCAGACCGCCACGCTGCGCCCCTACCTGAGCGCGGTGCGCGCCACGCTGCAGGCCGCGCTCTGCCTGGAGAACTTCTCGTCGCAGGTGGTGGAGCGGCACAACAAGCCCGAGGTGGAAGTCAGGTACGGGGCCGGGGCCCGGGCCCGGGGGGCGGCGCGCCGGGGGCCGCTGGCGTTGCGGGGCGGGGGCGGGGGCGGGGGCCGGGGCCGGGGCTGACGTGTGGGCGGCTGCCAGGAGCAGCAAAGAGCTGCTGCTGCAGCCCGTGATCATCAGCCGGAACGAGAAGGAGAAGGTGCTGATCGAGGGGTCCATCAACTCGGTGCGGGTCAGCATCGCCGTGAAGCAGGTGAGCCGGGGCCGGGGCCCGGGGGGGCGGCGCGGGGCGGGGCGGGGGGGCCGAGCCTGACTTCCTCCGCCCCCCTGCTCCCCCCCTCGCCTGCCCGCAGGCTGACGAGATCGAGAAGATCCTCTGCCACAAGTTCATGCGGTTCATGATGATGAGAGCCGAGAACTTCTTCATCCTGCGCAGGAAGGCCGTGGAGGTGAGGGGCGCCGGGCCGGGCCGGGCCGCTTCCCGCTGGGCCCCGGGCACAGCAGGGCTGAGCGCTCGCCCCTTCCTCTTCCCCCAGGGCTACGACATCAGCTTCCTGATCACGAACTTCCACACGGAGCAGATGTACAAGCACAAGCTGGTGGACTTCGTGATACACTTCATGGAGGAGATCGACAAGGAGATCAGCGAGATGAAGCTGTCCGTCAATGCCAGGGCTCGCATTGTGGCGGAGGAGTTCCTCAAAAACGTGAGGCTCGCAGGCGGGGCGGTGGGCGCCCGTGGTGCGGGGCAGCGGCACGGTTCTGTTAGAGGGCTCGGTGGAGGGGAGCAGAGCGGCCTGCTTAGGCTGTCTGACCCCCCTGTTAGAAGAAGCCCCTGCCCGCTGGCCCCTGCGTGGGGGGCTGAGGCTCCCCGTGCAGGGAGCGGTGGGGGGTGCAGCAGCCCCTGCAGGGCCGAGAGACCTGGGGCAGGCCGCCCACCCGCTGCAGGGAGGCTGGTGACATCCGCGGCAGCCTGTTGGGAGCGAAAGCAGAAGCTGTGGGTTGGAGCGTCTCGGGCAGGCAGCGGGGGGAGAAGGGATGTCTCTAGCCTGCTGCGCTGTGGGAGGGGCCTCAGTGCCGGCTTCCCACGCTGATTGTTTCCATCCCGCCCTCGTGCGCTCGGGCTGAGGCGGCTCGGCTGTGCAGACGCAGGGGGGCTGGCAGGGCGCCAACCTGGCCCTGTGCGGTGTGTGGCCGGAAATCAGACCTGCAGCCATTAACGGCCTGTCTCTTCTCGCCCCTGCCCAGTTTTAGACCATGGTGCTGGACTCCACGGCTTCACGTTCTCATTCTCTCCTGCGTCTCTGCACAGCCGCCCTGCCAGGCTGGGGGGCCGCAGCCTGGGCCTTGCTCTCGGGAAGAGAGATGAGAAGCAGCCAGATCTTATGGAGCTGTCCAGTGGAATGTACATTGCATTCTCCATCGTCCCCAGGGAAGGGAGGGAGGAGTTAATATTTGAAGCAAACCGTGCTTGTTTGAGACTGTGTCGACTCCATGTTCTTTTTTAAATGACTAATCATTTGCTGTAACGTCTCCGATTCTCCTAGCGGTGGGGGCGCGGGGTTGGAGGGGAGCTTTGGCTGCTATGGCGCTGGACAGCACGTGCGATGCGTGTCTCCTGCCCCGAGGCTGGCAGCTGCTGGCCGCCCTGCCAGCGTCCAGCAGGGCCTCTCTGCAAAGGGGGGTGCCCGCTAGCTGCCAAATGTGGCTCCTTGCCCCTAGTGCTCGGGCCGCAGCTAGGCCGCGCCTGGTGCCATCTGCAGGGGTTTGGCCCAGCAGCAGAGGGGCCTGCTTTGCTTTTAGGGCAGGACTGCAGCTCTCTCGGGCTGGGGCTGGGCCCTCCACCTCCCTGCTCCTGGGCAGTGCCTGCTCCAGTCTGCCTGTTCCCTGCGGGGGCGGAGTGGGGAAGGCTGCAGCTTGTCCCCCCTGCTGGAGCCGGGGGTCCAGGCACAGCGGCTGTGGCAGCTGCTGTGCCTGGGCACCCCGGTCGGCAGGCACGCATGCAGCCCCCTCTCCTTCAACCCGCCCCCAGGAACAGGGCATTCCCGGCGCAGCACGTCCTCTCGCCGCTGGCCTTCACCTCTGCTCCCTCTGCCTGTGGTGGAGGGAGCCGGGGCTCTGCCCAGAGCAGGGCCTCCCCTGACGGAGCTGGAATCTGTAACTCTTGGTTCTTTTGCTTTTGCACTTGCTGTAACTTTTCTTACTCTGAAACCTTCCCTATTAAAGCCTTTTTTCATGCCTCCAGGGGCTGCATGCTTCCTCGCCGGCGGTCTGGGGGTGGTGCTGCGCCGAGAGCCGGGCCTGAGTCACGGCTGTAGCCGGCCCCTGGTTTCCCCTGCGGGTGGGAGGGCTATAAATAGCTGCGCTCCCTTCCCCGCGGCCGCCGGCGGCCCTGCCTGCCCCGTGCGGGGGCGCGGCGCGGCGCGGCGCGGCGCGGCGCGGCGCGGCGCGGCGCGGCGGGAGGGATCGTTGCGGCCGCTGCTGCCGGTTTCCATGGAGACGCCAAACAGGCCGTGGCGGGCGGGGCGGCCCGAGGCTCGGCCGAGTCCCCGCGCTGCCGGCGCCGCACCGCACCGCCCGCCCGCCCGCAGCGGCCGGCCGAGGAGCGAGGCGGCGGCCCATGGAGGCGCGGGGGCGCGGGGCGGGCGCGGGCGCGGAGCGGGGCCGGCAGCGCCCCGCGCTCAAGCCCGAGCGCCTGAAGCAGGCCCGGCTGCACGTGGAGCGCGCCGCCAAGGTGAGGGGCGCGGGGGGGAGCGGGCCGCCGCCGCCCCTGCCCGGCTCCAGCGCGGCGCTGTCCCCGCAGCAGAAGAAGATCTTCGTGGTGCAGGGGCCCTACCCGGTGATCCGCAGCCTGCTGCGCGCCCGCGGCTGGGTGGAGAAGCGCCTGCCCCGGCCCGGCCGCGCCGCACGCCGGCGGGAGCGCGAGGCCGAGGCGGACGACAGCGCCGCGGCCCCGGAGGGCGAGCGGGCGGCCCGCGCCCTCGCCGCCGGCGCTCGCTCTTCCCCTCCCCCGGCCGAGGAGGAGGGCGAGGGCGAGGGCGAGGAGGGGCAGGACGAGGACCCCGAGGGCACCTACAGCCTCCTGGTGAGTGCGGGCCCGGGCTGGGCGGGCTCCCGGCCTGGCACGGGGCAGGCCCTCACCCGCTGCCCCCGCAGTCGCGGCTGGCTCGCAACCAGGTGCCCTACTTCATCTGGACCAACCGGCGCGACGTCGTGGACTGCCGCGCTCTGCGCAAGGAGCAGGTCATGAACCACTACGCCCGGGCCGGCTCCTTCACCACCAAGGTGCGGGGCGCGGAGGCTGCGGGCGCACGGGGCGGGGGGCAGCCCCCGGTGCTGCCTCGCCAGGCCCGGCTGCCATCCCCACAGGTGGGGCTGTGCCTCAACCTCCGGAACCTGCCCTGGTTCGACCAGGCCGACGCCGACACCTTCTTCCCCCGCTGCTACCGGCTGGGCGCCGAGGACGACAAGCAGGCCTTCATTGGTGAGAGCCACTCCCAGGGCCAGATGCCACCCCCTCGCTGCCACCCGTGCCAGCTGACACCTTCTCCCCCTGCCGCCACAGAGGACTTCCGGCTCACTGCTGCCCGCAGCCTGCTCAAGGTGGTGCTGAGCAGGGCCGGTGGCCCGCTTGCTCGGGAGGCCGGGGCCAACTCCACGCACGAGGGGCCCCCAGAGGCCAGCACATCCCCTGGTAGGTGGTGGACACGGGACCAGGGACGTGACAATGCCAGGGCCAAGCTGACCCTCTCCTCCCTTGGAGCCAGCTGGGGGCAGCTGGACAGCTGCCCCTGCCCCCGGTATCCAGGAGGAGAGGACATGCAGGGGGTGCCTGGTCCTCTGGTGCCCTGCTATGCCCAGAGCACAGCCCCCTACAGCCAGAGACCACTGAGCCCCCAGCCAGCTCCACCCAGCTCACTGACCTCCCTGCTGCATCATGGGCCTGGGGGGCAAGGCCTGCCAGACAAAGCAGGGAGCCCCCTGCTGCTCCCCCTTTCAGTGTCCCTGCGGGGGGCTGCCCGGCGGCGGGGCAGCCCGCTCCCCAGGCGGCTGGTGGAGATGGCGCTGCAGGCCTGCGAGGAGCACCTGAACAGCCTGCAGCACCAGGACATCGACAAGGCGGCAGAGCTGGCCCCAGCTAGGGCAGATGCCCGCTGGGAGGAGTTCCTGCGTGGCTACTACTGCATGGTGCAGTAAGTGCTGGGGACCAGGGTGAGCTGGGCAGGGGGCTGCTCGGCCCCTGGCTCTGAGCAGCCGTGTCTGACTGCAGCGAGGGGGCACCCCTGGAGCTGTCGCCCGCCCATGCTGAGCAGTGCCAAGACATGCTGCAGCAGCTGCAGGAGCTGCTGCCACAGCTGGAGATGGAGGGGGACCACAACATCTGGATCGTGAAGCCTGGAGCCAAGTCCCGTGGCAGAGGTAAGGGGCCCCTGCCCCAGGGGATGCGCCTGTTCCTCACCCAGCACCAGCCCCCTGGACTGCGCAGCTCCAGCTCCAGATCCTTGAGCCCTGCTGCCCCCCAAGCTCCTGGCTCCCAGTACCTGGACTGTGTCCAGCGAGGAACGTCCTTGGCCAGGCAGCTGGTGCTCCGAGGCTTGGACAGCGTTCGGGCTGGGTGTCCCTGCAAGGGTTCTGCAGCTGGAGCTATTCCCGAGGAGGAAAGGGCAGGCTGGCTGGCCAGCCAGGATGGCATCAAGTGCTGGGTTGCTGCAGGGATCGTGTGCATGGCACGCCTGGAGGAGATGCTGAGGCTGGTGAACTGCGACCCCATTGTGGTGAAGGACGGGAAGTGGGTGGTGCAGAAGTACATCGAGAGGCCCCTGCTCATCTTCGGCACCAAGTTCGACCTGCGCCAGTGGTTCTTGGTGACAGACTGGAACCCGCTCACCATCTGGTTCTACCGCGACAGCTACCTGCGCTTCTCCACGCAGCCCTTCTCCCTGCACAACCTGGACGCGTAAGCAATGGCACTCCCTCTGGGGCCGGGGCCGTGCCAGCAGCAGGAGGCAAGGGCTGGTGCCAGCTGTGCCGTCTCTACCCCAGTGCCGTCCACCTGTGCAACAACTCCATCCAGAAACACTACGAGGCCTCGCTCCAGCGCCACCCGCGCCTGCCCCCTGGCAACATGTGGTCGTCGCAGCAGTTTCAGGAGCACCTGCAGCAGGCGGGGGCAGGGGCAGCCTGGCAGGATGTAATGGTGCCGGGCATGAAGGCGGCCATCATCCACGCTGTGCAGAGCGCACAGGACGTCGTGGAGCTGCGCAAGGGCAGCTTTGAGCTCTATGGCGCTGACTTCATCTTTGGGGAGGACTTTAAGCCCTGGCTGCTAGAGGTCAATGCCAGCCCCACCATGGCAGCCTCCACAGCTGTGACCAGCCGGCTGTGCGCCGGCGTGCAGGCTGACACGTTGCGTGTCGTCATTGACCGCAGGCACGACCGCACCTGCCCCACCGGCGCCTTCGAACTTATTTACAAGCAGGTGAGCGCTCCGCGGCACCCGGAGCACAACCAGCATGGCCGGGGACCCGCAGCCCTGGGGCCAGCAGGCAGCGTCAGGGAGCCCAGCCCTGGCTGGGACCTCCTGAGGGGGGCAGCTTGCCACCCACGATGGGCCTTCCTGGCAGCCACAGCCATGTCAAGGCTGCACGCCCCTTCCTTTTCCACTTGCTCGCAGCCATCCCCAGGGCCAGGGGCACAGCCCAGCCAGGCTGGGGAGCCTACTGGCACCACTTCCAGCTGCCCCACCCGAGAGGGGACGCGGACTCAGGCTCCCACACAGGAGCAGGGCAAGTGCAAAGCTCTCCATTGCTCCCCCCAGCCTGCTCTTATTTGCCCTCCCCCAGGCTGCCGTGGACGTGCCACAGTACGTGGGAATCAGTCTCCTGGTGGAAGGGTCCACAGTGAAGAAGCCATGGGCTTCAGCCCAAAGGAACTGCAGCAGCAGCCCCAGGCGCAGCCCCCTGGCCTCCACGCTGGGCTGTCTGCATGGCTCCCAGCAGCACCCCAGCCCCCGCTGGCCCAAAACTGCTGGGAGCCCCAGGGCTGTGGGACCCCCTGTGCGGCTCAGTGCCGGCGCGAGCAAAGAGGGCAAGGCCCGGGAACAGGCAGTGGCCAGCAGGGCCTCTGCCCCCACTGATGCCAGGCTGAAGGCACCTGGCAGGCTGAGGCCAGAGCTAGGGCAGAAGCGGCGCTTGGTGCTGCCCAGCGTGGTCACCTCTCTGCCGGGGGACAAGCAGCTGCTGCTGCCATCCCAGCCCCAGCCCTGCCCCAAGGGCAGCCCCCGGCTGCCAGCTGCCCGCATGGGGGGGTCCTCCCACCGCCGCCTGCTGCAGTCCTCCTGGGGCAGCTGCAGAAAAACTCTGCAGAGGCCTGTTTGGCAGCCAGGGCAGGAGCTGCAGCCCTGTGTGCGAGGCCTGGGCACCTTGGCAGCAGCTTACAGGCAGCTCCCCTGCCCTGCAGAGTCCCCTGGGCCAGAGGCCCAGCAGGGATATGCCCAGGCCATCCCATGGGGCAGGGTGCCAGCTGCTCCTGCCCAAGACGGCAGCAGCAACAGGCACCCATGGGTCTTCTCGGCCCCTGAGCTGGGGCCCTCCCAGCCGTGCCCTGTTAGGAGAAGGAAGAAGAGGGACAGGCCACACAGGTGAGGAAGCAGCTGGGCCCAGGGACTGCAGACAGTGCCTGCTATGGTCCAGCCACCCAAACAGGATCATGTGCCAGGGTCCAATAAAGGACGCTGAGGAAGGCGCTGGCCTGCGCGTGATGTGGGCAGACACATGACAGCAAGCAGAGCTCTGCTTTATTCAGTGTTCACAGCGGCTGCAGGGACAGCTGGGGGTGCAGGCGATCACCTCCCTTCCCCACGCGCCCCACAAACAGCAGGTGTTGCCTGGGCTCAGCCCCACACCCAAGGGCCTTGGGAGGTAAGAGCAGGGGCCCAAGGATGCACAACAGGAAAGACTAGGGCAGCAGGTGGGGTAGGGCAAGGGGCCCGGACCCCTCCCCTGCCTCCGAGATGAGGAGCAGGGAAACGTGTTCCTGGCTATACACTTCTAGGGCTCAGGCAGCATCCCAGGAACACCAGCCCCAGCCCAGGCAGCCCCTCTGTTCTGCCACTGCCTAGGGCAGAAAGTCTCTGGGAGAAGGCAGGTCACAGGCCATCATGGAGCCACTACTGCCTGCAGCCACCCTGCGGCTCCAGGTGTGTAGGCAGCCCCAGGCAGTGAAGCGTCCTCAGGAAGAAGGGCGGGGGAGGTGCAGCCAGGACCACTGCCGGGAGCTGCAGCTGGTGCAGGTGGAGATGCAAGGGCAGAAGATGCACCTGCTGCTGTGTGAGGCGCAGCCTGTCAAGCACCTGCTTAGGCAGGACCTGCCAAGAGAGACAGGCAGGGCTCAGGGCCTGGGAGACTGACCGCGCCGACCCACAGGAGACGTCCCCTGCACTGCGGCCTCCGCTGCTGCTGGTCCCTGTGCCAAGACAGGGACAGGCAGCAGGCACCGTGAGAGGGCTGGGAGGCAGACAAGACACTGCCTCAGAGGACAGAAGGATGCCAGGGGACACAGGCAAAGACAAGGCTGAGGATTCCCATCTCCCTGGGAGGGGAGAAGGTGTGTTGGGAACCAGAGGTCTGGCACCCCGCAGCACCAGAGCAGGGAATCTGCTCCCAGGCTGGCAGCGAGACCAAGGGCCCAGAGACTGCTGGATCCCAGGAAGCTGGAAGCCAGCACCTGGTCTTAACTCCCAGCAAGTGCCCCACCCCCCTGCCCCCACCCCAAAATCATGCATGGTCCAGGACCCTGGGCCATGCAGGGCCTGGCCCCTTTGCTCACCGAGGATGCGTGCCACCCAGCCACTGAGAGCAGAGGCGAGGGGAGGGCGCTCGTACCTGTGTGCAGGGAGGCGTGCTCTCTGCTGGCAGCAGGAAGGACTGCCCCAGGACTGCGCCCACCCGGGGCGAGTACACGTGGTCACCCAGCGCGGGGCACAGCAGCAGCGTCAGGTGCACCAGGAGCTGGCTAGAGAAGGCTGCAGCAACGAGCAGGAGGGTCAGCCCTGGGGCTCAGGTCCTGCCCCCACCCCAGCCATGCACCTGTCCCACCTGTCACTGGCTGGAGTTGCAGGAGGGAGCAGCCGTGCGCAGAGCCCAGCACAGTGTAGCACGTCCGGGTTTTCTTCACCTCCTTCCTCGCCACGCTGCCCTGGGACGGCGCCGCCACCGGCACCACCTGGCATCGGAGCCGAGCCGTCAGCACTGCCCCCGGCCGCGCCCCAGGCCTGGCCAGCACCAGGCTGCACGGGGCCGAGGAGCAGGCGACAGTGCCGCTGCCAGACCCGCAGCCCAGGTCCTGCGTCCCGCTGCCCTCGTACCTGCCCTGCACTGCCAAGCGAACTCTTACCAGCCGCGCATCCCCGACCTGCGCCAGCTTCAGCCCTGTGCGGATTTCCCCCTGGGAGTCAGCGGGGACCCCGACCGTGACAGCACTGGGGTGGGGGAGGAAGAGGGAGGTGGCGTCGGGCTGCCTGGTCAGAGCTGGTACCAGCCCGGTCCCTCCGCAGGGCCAGGGCTCCCGACAGCCCCGTGCCGGGAGCCGCCGTCTTGCGGGGCCGGCCGACGAGAGGGGCCAGGAGCCGGGCTACCCTCCCCACGGACTCGCCCCCCGCGTCCCCAGCCGCCTGGAGATAGATAGGAGGTGCCTCCGCTCACCAGTACGTGGCAGGAGGGCGCCCCGTCCGCCGGGCCCGCACGAAGAACTCCTGGAGCCGCTGCGTGGTGGCGTGGCAGGTGGAGAGGAGCACGAGGCCGGAGCTCTCCCTGGGGGAAGCGGTGTCACGCTGCGCCTGGGCCCGGGCCCCCCACCCCGCCCGCCCGCCCGCCCGCCCGCCCGCGGGCCTCTGCCCGGACACCTACTTCCCGGGGGCTCTGACGATGTGGAGCTCGGGCGACAGGGCCAGGCGCTGGCTCAGCTGCGGCAGCAGCGCCTCCAGGCTCAGCTGCCCCGGGCTGCCCGCAGCAGGGCGCGAGGTCAGGCCCCCGGCCCCGGCCCCGGCCCCTCCTGCCACGGGCAGCCCCACCGGCTTGCTGAGGGCCACGAGCGCTCCTGAAAGGCAGACGGACGCGTCAGCCCGGGGCGGGGCGGGGCGGGGCGGGGGGCGAGGGGGCGGGGCCGGCGCTACCTTCGCGGTGGACGACCGAGGCCTCCAACAACCGCAGCGCCTGCTCCGCGCTCAAGGGCCCGGCCGCGGCCCTCAGCGCCTCGGTCTCAGCCCGGGTCGCGCCCCGCGCTTTCCCCCGCACCGCCTCGTACTTGCGGGGGCAGGCACACAGGAGGCGGGCCCCGGCGGGGGCGGGGGCGGGCCGGGCTCTGCCCCCCGCCCGCAGCACGAGCCGGGCGGCCGCTCTGGGCGCCGCCATCTTGGGACCGGCGCATGCGCGGGGGCCGCCGGGAGGAGCCGGCCGAGCGCCCGGAGCGACCATAGAGTCGGGGCCTCCGGCGGCGCAGACAGGCTGCGCGCCGTTTCCGGTCCGGTCCGCCATGGCCTCCCGCGCCGGCCCCCGCGCCGCGGGCACCGACGGCAGCGACTTCCGGCACCGCGAGCGCGTGGCCGAGCACTACCAGATGAGGTGCGGGGTCCCGGTCCTGGGGGCTCCGGGGAGGGGGCTGGTCCCGGTGCCGCGGGGCTGCCCCGCCACGCCTGGCTCAGGCGCGGACGGCTCAGCCGGTGCTCTGCCCGCTCCAGTGCGGGGCAGGCGGGTCGTGGTGCGGTGCGGTGCGGTGCGGTGCGGTGCAGCGGGGGGAGGTGGGGCAGGTGCGACCCGTGCCGTGCCGTGCCATGCCCCGCAGCGCGGCGCTGAAGGCGGAGGTGCGGAAGCTGACGTACGTGCACGTGGCGCTGTGGGCGCTGCTGGCGGCGCAGGCGGTGGCGGCGCACCTGAAGCTGGTGGCGCACGAGCGCGTGGCCGTGCCGTACCGCTGGCAGTACCCGTACCTGCTGAGCATCCTGCCCTCGCTGCTGGGCCTGCTCGCCTTCCCGCGCAACAACATCAGCTACCTGGTGCTGTCCATGATCAGCGCCGGGCTCTTCTCGGTGGCGCCGCTCATCTACGGCAGCATGGAGATGTTCCCCGTGGCGCAGCAGCTCTACCGCCACGGCAAGGCCTACCGCTTCATCTTCGGCTTCTCCGCCGTCTCCGTCATGTACCTGGTGGTGCTGGTGGCCGCGCAGGTGCACGGCTGGCAGCTCTACTACAGCAAGAAGCTGCTGGACTCCTGGTTCGCCAGCACGCAGGACAGGAAGAAGAAGTGAGCGGGCCGCGAGCCCAGCCCGGCTGCCGGCAGGGCCGCGTCCAGCCCCCGGCCGGGCCGCGGGGCCGGGGGCCGAGCCCCTGGCGGGGGTGGGCCGCGCCCCGCTCCTTCGCGCTCGGGCTGGCGGAGGCGCCCTGTGGCGTCACGGGCTCATCCGGCCTCGCAGGGTGCTGCCCGTGCCCTCGCCGTCTCTCACCTCCACCACCCGCCACTTCCTTCCCTGCCGCCGCCACCTTGTGGCAGCCGCCCCCGCCGCCGTGGCAGGGAGCGCCTGCCGGGCCACCCCTGGGCCCGGGCCCGCCCGCGGCCCCCTGTGCAGCTGGAAGTCAATAAAGAGCAGCCTCGCCCAGCACCGTCTGCAGCACTTTGTGGGGCACGGGGGGGGGGGCTCCAGCGTCTGCCCCGGACCTGTGGGGCCCCGCGTGGCCTGGCCACGAGACAGCCTGGGGGCCGCGCGGGCCGCCCCCGGACGGAAAGCGGAGCACGTGCAGGCGGCAGCGGGGAAACCAGGTCGGGGCGTCCCCGGCGCTCCGCCCCGCCCCGGCGGCAGGAATGCAGACAAGCCGGCGGGGCAGGGAAGGGAAGGGCACGGCACGGCTGGGCCGGGCCGGCGGGGAGGAGCCGGAGCCCGTGTGCCCCCGTGGGCCGAGCGCGCGTGTTCGGGGCCCGGCCATGGGCCGCCCCGCGGGCAGCGCTGCGCTGCCAGCCCCGCTCCTGCTGCTGCCGCTGCTGCTGGCAGCCGCACCGCGCCCGGACCCCGCCGCGCCCCGTCTGCGGGTCGCTGCCAACTTCGTAAGGAGCCGCTGGGGTGGGGCCGGGTCGGGCCAGGCGGGGGTGCGGGCCCGTCCGGGCCCCACGGGGTGCAACGGGCCCGGCCTGTCCCGTCGCAGGGCCCGGGAGCTGGGCGCTCGCTGCCCGGGGCTGCGGTTGCTGCTGGACTCCAGCCAGGGCGGGGCCAGGAGGGGGGAGCCCCGGGGGAGGCGGTGTCTGCCCGGGGCCGAGCTAGTGCCCTGCCCCTGCGTGTCACCTCCGGCCGTGGCACGGCCCCAGGCTGCGGGGCTGCCCGGGCCCGGCCCGGAGCTCGCCCCTGCTGCCGGGCCTGCCTGACACGTGCCCCTTCCTCCCGCAGGATTGCAGAGCCAGCGGTGAGTGCGGAGACAGGGAGGGGGAGGGTGGGGGTGGCAGGGGGGCGACCCCGGCCCCGCGGGGCTCAGTCCTGCTGCGTGGCCGCAGCCTGGCACCTCTCACCCGATGCTCTCGCCCTGCAGTGGACCACACGCTGCCCCGGCCCCGGTGCCGGCGGGGCCTGCCCAATGAGCCGCTCCTGCCCCCGCCAGCGCTGGCCTTGAGCACGGCCCAGCTGTGCCCAAACCGGCAGGACTGCCAGCCCTGCGTACGCGTGCGCCTAGCCCTGCACGCATCAGGTACAGCTGCCCCGACAACGTGGTAGGAGCCCCGGGTCTGGGCAGGGCCCGCAGCCCTGACCAGAGACGGTCCCTGGGCAGCAGGATACACCTGGGGCGCTTCCATGGGGCCTGTGGGGCAGGGGCAGTGACCCAGGGCTCCCACCCGCTCTCTCCCAGGCCTTGGGGGCGTCCGGGGGCTGCAGCTGCATTTCCTGGAGCTGGGCTCTAACCGGGCCGGCTGGCTGCAGGTGTGGCGACGGCGGCAAGCGGCAGGGAGTGCACTGGTGAGTGCCCAGCTGCTAGGCCCCCCCCTCCCCATGGGGGCACTGGGGCTCGAGGCACCTGGAGGCTGGTGCTCACCAGGCCTCGGGTTTTCTGTCCTCTCCCTGCAGTGGCAGGTGCAGTTTGATTGCTACCCTGTGGAGAGCGGGCGCCGTGTCCTGGTCTCGCTGGGCACGGTCCCTGACCGGGGCCTGAGCCTCAACCAAACCCTCTTGGTTGCCACAGAACCAGCAGGTAAGGGCAGGGGTCCCAGCTGGGAGCGGCAGGGGCTGCAGGCTGGCAGGGCCCTGCCTGGGGCTGGTCATGAGCCCAGGTGGGTGCTGGGTGGGTGCAGAGCTCTGGGGAGGGCTCTGCACATGCCCACCCCGTGCCCGCGGTCTCCAGGCCCCACGTTCTCCTACGAGTGGCTCCCAGCAGCACGGGCGATCGCAGTGTCAGTGCCCGAGGGCCCTGCCCTGATGGTTCGGCTCTGCCACCAGCTAACCCTGGAGTGCGAGGAGTTGCACCGCCCCTTCCACCAGCAGGTAATGCCCCCCCTGCCTTCCACGTGTCAGGCTGGAGCATCTGGCCAGGCTGGCTCAGGCACTGCGGCCCTCATGCTGCTCCCCTCCTCCCCCCAGGTGCTGGTGCACGGGGGCCATCGTGCCGTGCTGCCCTACGAGTTCCTACTGCCCTGTCTGTGCATCGAGGTGTGTGCCCTGCCAGGGCGTGGGCAGGCTCAGGCTTTGCCACCCCGGGGGGAGCTGGGGAGGAAGGAAGGGGGATGCCAGGACTGGGGGTGGTATGGGTATGGGGAAGCTAGGGAGCCAGAGGGGCGGTTTGGTGGCCAGTTGCGTGGGGGTCTGTGTCCATGGGGAGGAGCCCAGCCAGGGCTTCCTACTCCTGGCCCAGCCATGGCAGGGGATGGGGCGCAGGGGCCAGCCTTGTGGCTCTGGGGAGAGGGTCCGTGGTGGCACCTGACCTCCCTGCTCCCCCAGGCCTCCTGGTTGCACCGTGACGGCCTGCGCACCAAGCGCTGTCCCTTCCAGGACCATCCAGCAGCCTGTGAGTGTCCTGGGGCTACGGGGGTGGCTCTGCTTGGGGCAATTGGAGGGTCTGGCCCAGACGACCGTGGGGCCAGCTTGTAGCCAGGGCCTTGGGGCTGCTGGTATCCCTGGCTGATGCCACGGCCGGTGTCCGCAGATGGGGCTGAGCTGTGGGTGTCGGTGCAGTTCCATGACTACAGCGCCAACGGCCGAGACCAGATGGCCATGGCGCTGAGCGCCCGTTGCCCGCTGCGTGCCACCGCCGCCCTGTGCTGGAAAGAGCGTGATGCCAGCCCCACGGCTTGTCATGACGTCCCCAACTCCACAGCCACCGAGGATGAGCAGGTGAATGCCGGGCTGGGGGCAGCATGGTCCAGACCCAGCCTGCACCCAGCGCTCTCCAGGGACCTGCAGCTGCAGGGTGACACACCCTGGCCCTTGGAGCTGAGGGGCTGCCCCCCTTGGCTTCCTGCAGCTGCAGCTGGGACAGCCCAGCCTGGCCTCATAGGGGCACACAGCCTCGGAGCCCCCAGCGCATGGGACTCGGGCTGGAGCTGCTGTGAAGTCCCTCTGCGCAGGTTCCCAGGACAGGGCAGGGTGGGTGGGAGCAGGCAGGAGTGCTGCATCCTGACATGCCCTCTGTTCTGCCCAGACCTACACCCTGGAGGAGGTGGACGTGCACCCACAGCTCTGCTTCAAGGTGAGCCCACACTGGTCTCCACTACCGGCACATCCACAGGGGCTGTCCCCACCCCTCCACATCCCTGCCCGCAGGAGGTGCTGGCTGCTCCTGACAGTCCCTGTCCAGCACAGCCACCTCTGGGGCAGGTGCTGGTGCCAGTCTGTAGGTGCCCAGCTTGGGACAGGTGGCCCATGCTGTGATGCCCCATCTCAGTGGAGCAGGGTGGAGGGGACCTTGGGCTGAGCGTCAGCCTGGGCTGGAGCTGTGCGAGGCTCTAGGCCAGACCAGGCGCAGCATGAGGGGGGTGGGGGGACCTTGCAGTGGAGCTCTCGCTGACCTCCCTGTCCTCCCCAGTTCTCCTATGCCAACAGCAGCCATGTGGAGTGCCCACACTGGAAAGGTGAGTCCGGGCACAGCAGGGCTCGGGGGCTGTGGCTCCTGGTGCTTGGGGCTTCCTGCCATGGGTATTCCCTGCCTGCCTGCCTCTGCTGCCCTCCCCTGGCAGCGGAGCCAGGGCTGGGGTTGGGGCTGTTCTGTGCATAGGAGCTCTGAGCCCCAAGGTGCAAAAGGGTCGGTTGTAGCCGCCGCAGGCAATGTCTCCATGCCTCGTCCCTGCAGACACAGCCTGGAACGTGTCCATGAGCCTCTGGCCCCTGCAGCTACTGCTGCACTTCACCTCCAGCATCCCAGCAGCCTTCAGCGCGGCCCTGTGCCAACAGCGTGCAGGGCGCTGCGACCCGGCGGCCCCCATCTACACTGTCACGCACGTGAGTGCTGTGCCCTGTGCAAGGGTGGGGGTCCTGCCCTGCCTGTCAGGGCAAGGGCAAGCAGTGCAAGGGGTGGCTGCGGGACCAGGACAGGGGCTGCTTGTCCCATGCGTCCTCTCCCTACAGGCAGAGGGCTCGCGCCCCGGGGAGCTGGTCCTGCTCCTGCCAGTGCAGATCCTGGGCAGCTGCGTGCTGGTAAGGGCCCCATCCCTCTCCCACCCCATTTTGCCATGGGTACCCCTCACCCTGGCACCTGGCCATGCTGTGCCAACTCCAGCGCTCTCTGTGCCCCCAGGTGTGGCGCTCAGATGTGCGGTTTGCCCGAAAACAGCTCCTGTGCCCAGATGGTGAGTGCAGGGAAGGGGGGGGCCTGGGGATGGCACTGTGGACTCCTCTCATCCGCCAGTCATCTCAGTCTCTCACAGGCGCTTCGGGCTCTTGGCACTGGGGCTGGTGCTGGCACTGGTGCTGCTGGCTGCTGTGCTGCTGTGGAGCTGTCGTCGCCTCTGCAAGCTGCCCCCAGGTGAGGAACGGGCACCAGGTGGGGTCCTGGGTCCGTGCGGGTGCCAGGAGCCAGGGCTTCCTGGGAGCAGGGGCAGAGTGGGAGGCAGCTACCGAGGCAAGCACGGAACCAGGGACTGGGGCAGATGGGCGACAGCTTGGGCGCCCTGACCTTCCACCTGCGTCTGGAGCCAGGGCCGGGGCTGGGGCGAGACTGCATACCTGAAGAGGCTCTGAGCCACTGTTTGTCCATCCTGCAGCGGTCCCAGGGCAGCGGCCCGTGCTGCTGGTGTACTCGCCCGACTCAGAGCAGCACCGGCGCCTGGTGTGCGCCTTGGCCGACCTGCTGCACGCGGGGCTGGGCTGCGACGTGCGGCTGGACCTGTGGGACACGCGGCACGTGGGCCAGCTGGGCGCGCTGCCCTGGCTGCACGCCCAGCGTGAGCACGTGGGCCGTGAGCGCGGCACTGTGCTGTTGCTCTGGAGCCGTGGCAGCGCCCGGCTCTACCGCCTCTGGAGGGCAGGTGCCAGGGGCTGCGAGCCCGCCGACCTCTTCAGCGCAGCCATGGGCTGCCTGCTGGGTGAGCTGCAGCAGGCGCCAGGGGCCGGGGCCCCAGGGGACTGGGTGCTGGCCTACTTCAGCGAGCTGTGCAACCGCCGGGACGTGCCACGGGCCCTGCGCCCCCTGCCCTGCTACCGCCTGCCGCAGGAGCTTCCCAGCCTGGCCAGAGTGCTGCAGGGCAGGCCCCTGCCCCACGGCTGGCTCCAGGTGGGCGCCAAGGCCCTGGTGTGCCAGCTGCTCGCGTCCGAGGTGAGCCAGGGCCTGCGGGGCCACTTGGAGCTGTGCCGCCAGCTGCAGCCCAAGGCAGCACCTGCAGTCCCGTGGAGACCCGGCGGCTCCTGAGAGCCCCTGCAGGACGTGCCCGCGGGTCGGGCCTAGTGCCGCACGGAGAGCCAAGGTCCTAGCCTGGGAGACTGGGGCCAGGGCCAGGCTGCCTTGGAGCCCTGCACTTAGCTGCGAGGTCGTGGATGAGCTGCAAGTCACCAGATGGGACCTGCTCGGGGCCGGTGTGGCTGCCCGGGGACCCCAGGTGCCGGAGACGGTGCGCCCTGCCAGCCAGGGTGTGCCAGGAGCCAGGACCCTGGGCTGCAAGGATGGAGATGGCAACTCTTGTCTCGTCCCTGGTGCCTTGGAGGAGGACAGATGTGGCAGAGGCAGGGGCTGCTGCAGGGCAGGAGTCTGCCCTAACGGGGCAGGTGCTGCTTGGCTTCCACCTGCTGGGGCTGGGCAGAGCGGGCACCTCCGAGCTGTGCCCATGGGGCCAGGCCTGGGTGACCTGTGGACTGAATAAAAGAGCCTGTGAAGTACAGAGGGCCTGGCTCATCCATGGGGCCAGATGCGTGGGGGGCGCAGTGGGGCTGCCCATGTGGCACCAGGAGGGCTACGAGGACAAGGGCACAGGCCCCATGGGCGTTTGCCGGGTGTGGCTGTCCAGGGGGACTGAGCAGGGGAAGGCCTGGGGGCATGGGTTGCTGCAGGGCAGCCCTGGGAGCCTGGGTTGCAAGCAGCCCCGAAGCTCCCCAGCCCTGCGGCTGGGGCTGAGCGAGCGACAAGGCTGTCTCCAGGCCGAGAAATGCCGCATGGGGGAGCTGGACACGCAGGCCCCTGTGCTGGGATGCTGGGGGGTGCAGCAGGCAACTGCCTGGGTGCCTGGACCTCCAAGGGCTCTGGCTGGGGCCCGGGTGCAGCCAGGCTGAGCCCTGGGCAGTGATGCCATCCCCAGGGGCTGCCAGGATCCCCACACAGCCTGGCCTGGGCCCTCCTGGGAGGTGGTGGGGGCTGGGAGAGCTCCAGGGCACCCGCCTGAGTGCTGGCTCACAGCCTTGCCCTGGGGGCTGGGGGGAAGAGCAGTGACCAGGCCAGGGAGCCTGGGCATGGGCCCGAGTGCCTGCAGGGAGCCTGGTGCGACCTGGTGCTCGACCCTGCCATGTCTGGGCTTGGCATATTCGCCAGCGCGGACAGCTCCGGTCCAACCGGGTGCCCCAGGTAGGAGTCCCAGCAGCCACATCCTGGTGAGCAGAGCTGCCCGGAGACGGGCCAGGGCCAGGGGCTCGAGGCCCTGCAGCTTTAGCCAGCGCAGGCACCGGGCAGCCGTGCCAGACCCCCCAGCTCAGTCCGCGGGGCCCCTGGCTGCTGCCAGGCCGCAGCTCGGAGCAGCCAGGCCCCGCCTCGCCTCGCCTCGCCGGCGCCTGCGCTAGGACCCAGGTGCAGCAGGAAGCTGGGAACACACCTGCCCTCTGACCTGCTTCCCGGGAAGGGGAAGGGGAAGGGAGCTGGGACTGGGAGGGACAGACAGGCAGGCCGGACGTGCGCAGGCTGGCCGTGCCACAGGCCCAGGCGCTGAGGCTGACAGCCGGCCGCCCCAAGCCAGTTCTGCGCCACGGGCCCAGCCAGGACCCCGGCCCGGGGCTGCCCCTGTGGCCGGCAGAGCCATGGTGGGGTGGCGCAGGCCCCAGGGCTGGCTCTGAGGCGGTGGGACCTGCGATGCAGGCACTGCGCCTGGGGCTGCTCCTGGCACTGCTGCCTGTCGTGGAGCCCCGCGCAGCCTGGCCCTCTGTCAGCTGCTCCCAGGTGCGTGCAGGGTCTGCCGGGCCCCCGGTGGCCTCATGGGCCAGGCTGGGACGTGGCACCGGGCACCGCGCTCACTGGGCTGGTTCCAGGTGGGCCTGCCCTCCCCCAGCCGGCAGGGCCTCCGCGCAGCTGTTTGCTCAGCTCAGTCAACAAACCTGCCGCCTGGCAGTGCTGGCACCGCTCCACAACCCACAGTGACAGTCACACCTGGGCCCTGCCTGGGGCTGGGGCCAGCTCTGGGGACCAGCCAGGCAGCAGGGCAGAGCCGGGCCAGCCACAAGGGCTCCCACTGCCGCCTGCGGCCCTATGCGGCACCCGCGGACGGACGGGGTCCTGGCAGGGCTGCTGCGGGGCGGGCCTGCGGTGGGTGGCGAGGTGCTGCGGGGTGGGGGCAGGAGCTGGCAGGGGGGTCTGCGTGGCCGTAGGGGCCGGGCTCTGACCTCTGCCTTCTCCCTGCAGGGCCTGTCCTGCCAGCTGCTGGGTGAGTGTCCCCCAACCCTGCCGGTGACCCGGGCATGCTGCCTGGCTGCAGGGTGCTGCCCCAGCAGCCCGGGGCAGGGCTCACAGCTTGCTCCAGTGCCCGGCGGTACAGGCCCCCTCTCCACCCCCACAGAGGCCGACGTGCTGTGCAGCCCCGGCACCCAGGTGCAGCCTCGCGGCCCCGTGCTGGTGCCCACGCAGCTGCAAACAGAGCCGGAGCTGCGCTGCAGGCATGGCCGCGCCTGCTCTGCCTGCCTCCGCGTGGACCTGCACCTGACTGTGCTGGGTGAGGGCCAGGCCAGGGGTGTGTGGGGGCCCATGCTCGGGCTTTGCCCCGCAGCCCAGGGGGAAGGGAGCCATGCCCTCGAGGAGGTGCATGGCAAGGCCCTGGGTGGAACAGGGCTGGTTGGGCAGCAACTCCCTTGGCCAGGTTGGGTGAGCTGGGGGGCACAGGTGCTTGTGGGGAGTTCGCAAGCAGCCGCTGCTGTTGCAGGGCCCCAGGAGGTGGCAGCTGATGGCACCAGAGACACGCCTGGAGCAGCCCCTCTGCACCCCAGGGATGGTGGTAAGTGCCCCGTGGCCAGGCCCTGCCCAGCCCTGCTGGGGACTCTGTGCTGCCCTGCTCCTGTTGCCCCTCTCCCCACAGGAGCCTTGCGGGGCTGGCTGGTGCTTTCAGCCCAAAGCCCATCATCCTCCCGCTGTGCCGCCATCGAGGTCCAGCTGCACAGGGCTGTCACACACCCTGGCCGCACTGTGGTAGGTGGCAG
This sequence comes from Alligator mississippiensis, assembly GCF_030867095.1. Taxonomy (NCBI): domain Eukaryota; kingdom Metazoa; phylum Chordata; order Crocodylia; family Alligatoridae; genus Alligator; species Alligator mississippiensis. Next base: position 496,035 of record NC_081835.1, read on the forward strand.
GGCCCAGGGGTTGCAGCACCGTGCTGGGAACCAGGCACTCTGCTCCCACTGCAGGGCACAGGGGCTGGGAGGGGCAAGGTGGGTGCTGCGTGACCCCGCCAGACGCCTGTCCACTCCCCAGGGTTCTTTGCGGTTCCACTGCTTCGAGGCTCCCCTGCAGGCGGAGGTGCTCGTCATGTCCTACACACAGCCCCTCTACCACGAGGTGCTGAACAAAACCCACCACATCCCAAGTGAGTGCCCCATCCCCCTGGGCAGCCAGCCCCTCCCCTTGGCTGCCAGCCCTGCTGACCTGCACTTCCTCCCTGCAGGCTGCTCCTGGCTGGCAGCGCAGGACGCCATGCAGTTGTGCCAAGGTAGGTGCTTAGGGCACTGCCCGCCCTGCTCCCTGGCATCCACAGGAGCTAGAGGAGCCTGTGTAGAGGGACCGTTGGACAGACAGACAGCTCCACGCCAGCAAGCGGGGCCAGGGGTCCCTGGAGGGCGGCATGGGGCGGGGGTCCCAGCTTCACTCTTTGTGCCTGCAGTGCCCAGGCTGCAGGTGTCCCCGAGACCAACGGAGGCAGTGGTGCAGCTGCAAGTGGAGGTGCCAGTGGCCGTCCCTGCATGGCTGAACTACACGCTGTGGGTCTATCGCAACCAGACCCAGGGGTGCACCAACCTCGGCAACAGGACCACACTGGTGAGTGCGGGCTGGGCCCTGGGCCCTCCCTGGGCGGCAGTGGCCCAGCGGTTAAGGCAGGGAGCAGCGGGCAGCTGGACTCCCATGTTCCAGGCCCAGCTCTTCCACCAGCACAGCCCTGGGGTGCCCTGTCCCTGGGGCTGTGCTGCCCGCAGGGGCCAGGGCTGGCTGGGCCCGGTTTGTCAGTGACCAGTGTCTCATTCCTGGGTGCAGAGTGCACCCCAGAACTACAGCCTGCCTGAGGCCCACATGCTGCCCTGCGTCTGCCTGCAGGTAGGCCCAGCTGAGTGGCACTGGCAGGGGGCACCAGGGGCATGGGGCTGGCAGGGGGTGCCGCTGGGCAGGGGGCTCTCCTCTTGCCCTGCTTCTCTCCTAGGTCTGGCCCGAGATCCCTGACCCGCCCAGGACCATCCTGTGCCCCTTCTCAAATGGTAGGGACAGCTGGACCAGCACTGAGGAGGGTGTGGCTTGGCTAAAGGGGCTCCAGGGATGCCCAGCAGGGCTGGGGCCAGGTTGGAGGCCCCAAGAGGTGCCTCATGTGGGCAGGGGGTGGGCAGGCGGGCAGACCAGATGCAAAGGCACTGCATGGCTGCTGCCCAGACCCCCCCATTCCTTCCCTGCAGACACTGCTGCGTGGGCCCGGCTGTGGGCGCAGACCCAGCTGAAGTTACGTGTCAACAAGGGGACGCTGAGCTACAAGATATCTGCACCATGTGACATCTCAGCCGAGCTCATGCCCTGCTGGCGACCAGACCCCGCCGGGCCCTGCACCGCGCTGCCTCAGCTGCGCCAGGCCACCCTGCCCGTAAGTGGGTCTGCCTGCCATGGGGAGCTGGGCGGCTGGGGGCAAAGCAGGAGGGTAGAGGATGGGTAGCGCTGGGCAGGGACAGCATCTCTCCTTGGAGCAGAGCGCCCTGCAAGCGGGTGGGAGGGTGCTTGCCACGGGCACCCAGTGGCACGGAGCTAGGCCCTGCGTGGCTGGGGACACACGTGACGCTGCCCCCTCCCCTCTCAGGGGTTACAAGAGCTGGACACACTGCAGCCTCACCCGAACCTCTGCATCCAGGTAAGAGCCTCCACAGGGCTCCTGGCCAGCCCCCTTTGCGGCTGAGGTCTGCCGCCGGCTCCTGCTGACCCCTCTCTCTGCCAGGTGAGGAGCGAGGGGCAGGTCCGACTCACACAGTGTCTGCAGGAGGGTGAGTACCGCCCCGGGATGGCACGGAGCCTGCCTGGGGGGCTGGTGGAGGGGCTCTGGCCCCATAGGAAACCTGAGGCAGAGCTGAGGGCCCCGGGGGCAGCTTGCTGCCCTGCGCCCGTGAATGCTCATTTGTCCTCTGTTCCCAGGCACCCTGCCTGCCCGCCCAGCCGACCTGCTCCTTGTGGAGACCGCAGACCCCCAGGGCAGTGCGACCCTCTGTGCTGTGGAGCGGGGCACCTGTGTCCCACTCACCAGCTCCACCAGCATGGTAAGCTGCCCTGGCCAGCCCGGGGCCCCCTGCCCTGCCGGGTTGTGCCCGGGGGCCGGACTCACCCTGGGTCTCCTTGGCAGGGTGCTGCTGACCCCGGGCTCCTGGAGCAGCACCTGCGACAGGACGTGCAGTCGGGGCAGTGCCTACAGGTGAGCACGGGGCCGGGCACATGCGGGGCGGGGCAGGGGGGGCCCTGCGCCAGGCCCAGGCACGAACAAGGATCTCTCCCCTCAGGTCTGGCGCGTGGAGGGCGGTGCCGCGGGCACAGGCTGGGCCTGCTCCCTGGACAAGTGTGAGTGCGTGGGGGCGAGTCCTGCCTGCGGCCGTGCTCAGGGCTGCCCTGGCCTCTGGGCCGGGTGGGCGGGTGGGCTGCCAGGGCGGTCCCAGCAGCCGTGCTTGTGCCCGCAGACGTGCGCTCCCGCTGGGGGCTGGCCTGGGCCGGGGGCCTGCTCTGCGCGGCCGGCGCCCTGCTGCTGCTGCTGCTCAACAAGGAGCATCTCAAAGGTGAGACCCCGCCCCCGCCCCCGCCCGGCGCACGGGCAGCACCGCGGGCCTGCCTCGCGCGCGGGCCCTCACCCCCGCTGTCCCCGCAGGCTGGCTGCGGCTGCTGAAGGCGGAGCCGGGCGCCGCGGGTGAGTGCGGGACCGGGGCGGGGCGGGGAGCCCCCTGCCGCCTCCCGCCTGAGCGCCCTCCCCCCGCAGGGCCGCTGCGGGGCCGGCGCGTGCTGGTGCTGTACGCGGCGGCGGAGCAGGGCGCGGCGGCGGCGCTGGGCGCGGAGCTGCGGGCGCGGGGCGCGGCGGCGGCGCTGGAGCAGTGGAGCCGCGCGGAGCTGAGCGCGCGCGGGGCGCTGGCCTGGCTGCACGCCGAGCGGCGCCGGGCGCTGCGGGACGGCGGCGCCGTGCTGCTGCTGCTGTCGCCGGGCGCGGCGGAGCGCTGCGCGGGCTGGCTGCGCGGGGCCGCCCCGCCCCCGGACCCGGACCCGGACCCGGACCCGCTGGACGTCTTCGCGGCGGCGCTCAACGCCGTCCTGCCCGACTTCGCGGCGGGGCGCGCGGGCGGCGGCCGCTACCTCGTGGCCTGCGTGGCGGGGCTGCGGCCCGCGCGCCTCCCGCCGCTGCTCCGCGCCGCGCCCGCCTTCGCGCTGCCCGCGCAGCTGCCCGCCCTGCTGCGCGCACTGGCCGCGCCGCGCCCGCAATAAACCCGCGCTGCTCTGGGCCGCCGCCTCGTCCTTCCGCCGCGCACGCGGGACATGCGCCGTGCGGGACACCCCCTGCCCCCCCCGCGCGGCCCCTTTAACCCCGCACAGGTGCCGGCGGCCGGGGCTGCGCGCAGCCCGCGGATTGGCCGCCCGCCGGAACGTCACGCAGCAGGGCGCGCCGCCATTGGCGGAGGCGCTGGGCCGGCCGTGGACTGCGGTGCTTAGCGGGCGGGGCGGGGGCGCTGCGGCGGGGCCGTGCGGGGCGGTGCGGGGCCGCGATGGCGCCGCGCTGCCGCCCGCTCCTGCCGCTGCCGCTGCTGCTGCTGCTGGCGCTGCCCGCGGCCGCCGCCCCCGAGCCCTGCCGCACCTGCCAAGGCCTGGCCCGCAGCTTCCGCCAGGTGCGGGGCCGGGGCCGGGGCGCGACACCGACACCGTGGGGGGGGGGGGCGACTGGGACCGACACCGTGCGGGGGCCCGGGACGGGGGGGCACGGCTGACACCGGCGGGGCGGGGGCGGGGGGTCAGGACCGGGGGGGGCGCGACCGAGACCGTGCGGGGGAACTGCCTGGGACCGACATCGACACCAGCGGGACCGCGGGGCACGGCTGACAGCGGCGGGGGGCGGGGGGGGGCGCGACCGACACCGTGCGGGGGGACTGCCTGGGACCGACATCGACCCGGTGCGGGCGGAGGTCGGGCCCGGGCCGGGGGGGACACGCCCGGCAGCGGCGGGGGGCGCGCCGGGGGGCTGGCGGCGCCGGGCGGTGACGTGCGGCGGCCCCAGGGCCTGGAGCGGACGGAGCGGGACAACTTCGGCGGCGGGAACACGGCGTGGGAGGAGGAGAAGCTGGCCAAGTACCGGCACAGGTGAGCGGCGGGGCGGTGCGGGGGGGGGCTGCGGGCGGCGGCCGTGCCCTGACCGCCCCCGCCCGCAGCGAGACCCGCCTGCTGGACGTGCTGGAGGGCGCGTGCGGCGCCGCCGACTTCGCCTGTCACCGGCTGCTGGAGCAGAGCGAGGAGCACGTCGAGCGCTGGTGGTTCCACGAGTGAGTGCTGCCCGCCCGGCCCGGCCCCAGCTGCTTGGCGGGCGGCGGGGGTCGCGGGCGGCCGGGCCAGCCCCAGGCACCAGCCAGGCCCCGGGGAAGCGGGCCCGGGGCGCCAACCCGCAGCGCAGCACCCCGGGTCACGGCCGGCCCCGCTGTCCCCCCAGGCAGCAGCTGCACCCCGACTTCTTCCAGTGGCTCTGCATGGACACGCTGAAGCTCTGCTGCCCGCCCGGCACCTACGGCCCCGACTGCCTGCGTGAGTCCCCCGCTGCCCTGGCCAGGTCGGGCCAGGCTGGGCGCCCGGGTGATGGGGGTGGGGGACCCGGGAGCTGCGGTGGGGCTGGGGCTGGGGCCGGGGATAGGAGCGGCTGCGCCTGGCCCTGCCCTCAGCGCGCCCTCCCGCAGCCTGCGCCGGCGGGCCCCAGCAGCCGTGCAGCGGGAACGGGAAGTGTGACGGCGACGGCACGCGCGGGGGCACCGGCCTGTGCATGTGCAGCCCGGGCTACGGCGGCTCCTTCTGCTCCGAGTGCGGCGACGGCTACTATGAGGCGTCCCGGAACGAGAGCCACCTGGTATGTGCTGGTAGGTAGAGGGCTGGGGCCGGGGGTGGGGGCCGTGACCTGCTGCACCCGGGGGCCTGGGCCCTACGCAGCCTGGAGAGGATGCTGCAGCGTGCATGGGGCGCTGGGGCTCGGCCCTGGCCTCACCACCGCCTCCCACCTGCAGAGTGCTACCCGGCCTGCGGGCGCTGCTCGGGGCCGGAGGACTCCAGCTGCCTGCGCTGCAAGAGGGGCTGGATGCTGCACGACCACCGGTGCATCGGTGAGTCCCCACGGACGCAGGGCTCAGACCGGAGGGCGAGGCGCAGGGTGCAGTGACCCTGCCTGGGTCTGGCAGAACCCGCAGCCCTGGGGTGCTGCTTTCTCTGCGCGATTCTCCCCCCCGGCCTGGAGGAGCTTCCCCTTCTCCTCAGCTGCCGCAAGAGGGGTGCAGGACTGCACCCCCGTCAGAGGAGCGTGCATGGGGGAGCGGGTCTGGGGGCAGTAGCCCTGTGGGCGGTCCCCCGCTGCTGACGCCCCTTCCACTGCAGACATAGACGAGTGTGGCACGGAGATGGCGCACTGTCGGGCCAACCAGTTCTGCGTCAACACGGAGGGCTCCTACGAGTGCCGAGGTCAGCGCCCATCCAGGGTGTGGGGCATGTTGGGGGCTGGGTTGCAGCTGCTCTACTAGAGCACCCGGCCTGTGACCCTAGCATTGCTGCCACCCTGGGCACATCCTCGCCTGGTGCCCACCCCGGTGCCATTGCCCTGGCACAGGGAAGGGCCCCTTCCCCACTTGGCTTGACCTGCCTCTGGGCCTGGCTATGGGCAGGGCACTGGGCCTTGCGGTCCAGGGGAGTGTGTCCTGCTGTCCATCTGTCTGTGGTGGCCCCAGCTTGAGGGGCCTCCCTCCCCTCACGCCTTCCTGTCGCCCAGACTGCTCCACGGCCTGCATCGGCTGCATGGGCGCTGGCCCTGCCCGCTGCAAGAAGTGCAACAAGGGGTACCAGCGGGACGGCGCCAAGTGCCTCGGTGAGTGCCCCAGCCCCTGCCTTGGTCAGTGCTCCTGCAGCCCCCCCACCTCTGACCTCAGCCCCCTCGCCCTGCAGATGTGGATGAGTGTGCCAGCATGGAGGAGCCCGTGTGCTCTGGGGTGCATGAGGTCTGCGAGAATACAGACGGCGCGTATCGGTGCGTGTGTGCCGAGGGCCACATGCGCAGGGACGGCGAGTGCATCGAGGACAAGCCGCCAGGTACTGCCTCCCTCGGGGGCTGGGGCTGCTGCCGTGGGCAGAGCAAGGCCCTCTCAGGCTGGGATGTGGCCCAGGGGTGACATGCATCATTAGGGGGCAGCAGTTAGAACAGGAGACTGGGGGGTCCAGGCAGGGGGCCGTGCTGTCTCCCTGGGGCAGAGCCAGGTCAGGCTGGCCCTGACCCCTCCGGGCCCCCGCAGAGTCCCCGCCCAAGGGCTTTTTCGACGACGTGACAGATGACGAGGTGGTGGTGCTGCAGCAGATGTTCTTCGGCGTGGTGATCTGTGCACTGGCCACGCTGGCTGCCAAGGGTGACATGGTCTTCACCGCCATCTTCATCGGCGCTGTGGCTGCCATGGCCGGCTACTGGCTCTCAGACCGCGGTGACCGCGTGCTCGATGGCTTCATGAAGGGCAGATAGTGCGGGCGGCTCCCTGGGCAGGGCGGGCTGTGCCTGGGGCTCAGGCAGAGGGTCCGTGCACATGGGGCCTGGGTGAGAGCGGGCCCTGCGGCTGGTGGCATGGCCTGTGCCCTGTGCGTTTCCAGTGCAGTCCCAGCCTGCACCAGTTCAGAGCCCAGTGGGCCGGACCTCTCAGGGCCAGGCGCTGGCTGTGCCCCCTTGACTTTGCCCCTGTGGGTCCAGTACCTGGTGAACAGCACCCACAGTGCCAGTGGGACTGTGGCATCTCCTGAAGGGCCCTAGTTCAGTTGTGGGGCTTTTGAGTCCCCCAAAGTGGGAGCTGGCCAAGGGGGACTGGTGCCTAGGGGAGCTCCTGTGCTCTGAGGCCAAGGTCCCTGTGGCCCTGGGACTTGACTGGACTGAGGTGGGGCTGTTGGGGACCCAGGCCCTTGCCCTGTAGCCCCCTCCCAGCTCAGGCTGCTCTGCCCTCCCTGTCCAGCCCTATTGCCTCTTCAGCGCCTCTCCTCCTGGAGGGACCCGTGTGGCAGCAGCAGCTGTGGGCTCTGCCCTGCTCTGCTGCATTGCAGCTTGTCTACATGAGCCCTGCACTCTGCCTGCCCCGAGGAGCTACCGGGCTGCTTCTCAGCACTCCTGCCAGCCCCTGGCTGCTAGCAAACCCCCGCCCTGCCCCCAGCTTTGCTGGGCCCTTCGGGGGCCCAGAGCTGCACTGCTGGCCTGCCGTTTCCCAGCCCAAGGAGCTGGCCACCTCCCCCGGCCCTAGTGTGCCACGCCCGCCCTGCCCAGCTGCGAGACCGCCAGGTGCATGGGCCTGGCACGCTGGACACGGGACAGTGGGAGGACATCCATCTGCCCTCTTGACCTTAGGGCTCAATGTCCGTGTTAGGCAGGTCCCCTTCAGGGCCTGAGCTGGGGGCAGCTGCAGCACAGCCTGGCAGCAAAGGGCAGTGCCAGGGCACCCTGGGCCTGGCAGCACTGCCCCCAGCCCGGGGCAGGGGCCACCCCCGTCCCCTCCCTGCTGCAGCCCCGGGCTGGGCGGCACTGGGCCCCGCCTGTGCATGAGCCTCCCCCCTGCGCGGCCGCGTCTGTCTGCTGCAGCTCAGGAAAATAAAAGTTCATCCCCCACCGACTCCATGCTTGTGCTGCGGGCGGGCGGTGCTGGGTTCGGGCTGCACGCGCCCCGGCCCCGACAAGAAGCAGGCGGGGCGGCTGCGGGACAGGGTTTATTGTCGCTTGGCACAGGGGCCGGGCCGGCCCGGTCACAGCTCGATGGTGTCGCTGGAGAGGCTGTGCGAGTCCACCCGCCGGCTCAGCGCCACGAAGCTGCGCCGGGCCTCGCGCTCCGCCTCGTCGGGGCCGCGCGGGGGCTGCGCGGGGTGCGGGGCGCGGGGCGCCAGGCTCTCCAGCGAGGCCCGGCCGTGGCGCCAGGGGTCCCAGCTGATCTGCAGCGAGCCCCGCGAGAGGCTGCCCAGGGAGCTGCCGCCCAGCGAGGCGCTGCGGGGCGCGGAGCGCGGGGAGCCGCCGGGCCGTGGCTCGGCCTCGGGGAGGCTGCGGCGGCGGGCGGGGCGGCCCGGCGGCGACGGGAAGAGGCGGCGGCGCAGCAGGTGGCGGCGGCAGAGCGCCTCGTCGATGCTGCGGCTCAGGCTGATGGGCGACGGCGGGCGCAGCTCCAGCTCGCTCAGGCTGGCGCGGGGGCTGGGCCGGGGCCCGGGCCCGGGGCCGGGCTCGGGCAGGGGCTGCGGCTGGCAGGGGCCCAGCGGCGCCGCGGCCTTGCGCGGGGCGCACAGGTAGCGCGCGGCCTTGGCCCAGCAGGCGTGCTCCGCCGCCCCGCACGCCCGCGCCGCCAGCGCCAGCAGCGCCCCGGCCAGCGCCAGCTCGCAGGCGCACAGCCCCAGTTGCGCGGCCCAGCCGCCCCAGGCCCAGGCGGGTGCGGGCGCGGGCGCGGCCGGCGCCCCGCACAGCCACAGCGCCCCGCACGCCTGCAGCGCGCAGCACGGCAGCCCCAGCGCGGCGCAGCCCGCCAGCGCCCGCAGCCGCCGGCGCCAGCAGGCCGCCAGCCCGGCCAGCAGCAGCGCGGCCCCGCACAGCGCGCCCAGCCCCGCGCCCAGCAGCTCGGCGCCCAGCAGCGCGGCCCCGCACAGCGCGCCCAGCAGCGCGGCCAGGCCCGGCGCGGCCGGCGGCGCGGAGCGCAGCAGCAGCGCGGCCAGGGCGCCCAGCAGCAGCGGCAGCGGCGCGGCGTGCAGCAGCAGCAGGGCGCGGGGCGGCGGGCGGCCGTGCGGCGCGGCCAGCAGCAGCAGCAGGAAGGCGGCGCGGAGCAGCCCCGCGCCCAGCAGCAGCGCGTGTGCCGCCGCCACGCAGCGCAGGTGCGGGGGGCGCAGGGCGCGGACCGCCGCCAGCCCCGCCAGCGCGCCCAGGCTGAGCAGCGCGAAGAGGGCGCCGGCGCCGTAGACGTGCAGCGCCCAGGCCAGGCGCAGCGCCGGGGGCAGCTCGGCCCAGCGCGGCCGCGTGGCGTTGGGCGGCGCCGAGGTGGGGCCGGGCCGGGCGCGGCCCGGGTCCCGGTCCTGGTCCCAGTCCCGGTCCCGGTCCCGGTCGGGGGGCGGCGGCAGCGCCCGCTGCGTGCTCACGCGGATCAGGCCCCGGCGCGGGGTGCTGCGCGGCGGCGCGGGGCTGGGGCCTGCGGGAGGGAGCGGGAGCGGGCTGGCTGCAGGCGGGGCCGGCCGGCCGCCACCTGCTCCAGCCCGCGGCAGATGCACGCCTCCCCCGCCGCCACCTGTCACCCGGCGCCGGGCGAGGGCGGCCCCCGGCTCCGCTGCCTGCCCGCGCCAGGCTGCCAGGGCGGCCGGGCCCAGCTGGGCACCGCGGCTAATCCGGGATTAGCACCGCCGCCGGGCCCGAGCCTGCCCGCCACTGTCTGCCCAGCCGGATCCGGGCCCGGGCCGCCACCCCCGCCCCCGTCACCTGCGCGCGGGGTCCCCGGCGTGACGTCTGCAGCCGGCGTGGCCGTGGCGTTCGCGGGGAGTCTCGGGCCCACGGCGCCGCGAACGCGCTGCGGGGAGCCAATGTCCTCGGCTGTCGCCGTGGTCGTGCCGGTGCCTGGAAGTGAAGCGAGTGCGGGGCACCCGTGGGGCCGCTGGAGCAGGCCCGACCCTGTGGCCAGGTCTCGCCGGGGGGCACCTACCTGGGAGGGGAGGCGCGGGGGCGGCTGAGCCTGAGCCGGTTGGCGCGGGGTCCGGCGTGGCCGGGCGGGTGTCGGGGCTGGGCCGAGCGTGGGGCTGCCCCGCGGAGGTGGCTCCCGGCGCGGGCGCGGGCGCGGGCGCTGGCGTGGCCGTGGCGTTGCGGGCCGGGGCCCCCCGGGTGCTGCGCGGGCGGGCGAGGGGCCCCTCTGTCCAGGCCGATGTCGGTGCCAGATCCGCGTGCGAGTCGAGTCCCGCGCCAGCCCCGTGCGGCGCGGGGGACGTGCCCTCGGCTCCTCGCGGCGGCCCCCGTAGGGCCACGGTGGACACGCTGGGCCGCGGGGTCGGGGTCCGCGCTGCGGCCGGGCTGCGGTCCACGGCCCGCGGGGTCTCTGTCCAGGGGCTGGCGATGCCCGGGCGCGCCTCCCGCGCTTGCCGGGAGTCTGCGGCGCCCAGGAGCGGGGCCCAGAGGGCGGAGCCCCCCGCCGGGGCCGTCACCCGCTCCTTGGCCTCGGCCTCGGGCTCGGCCTCGGGCTCGCCGGCGCCGCTGGAGCCGAGCGGGGCGGCGGGCGGGCCGGGCTGCACCAGGGCGGGCAGCAGCAGGCCCCAGGCCAGGAGCCGCGCCGCGGCCATGGCGAGCCCCGCGCTACAGCCTGCGGGAAGGAGAGGCCGCCTGGGTGCGGGTGCGGGATCGGCCCGCGGGGACAGCCCGGCGCGGCGGGAGCCTCTCGCCCGCCCGCCCCGCGCATCCCTCACCTGGCGGCGCCGGGCCGGGCCGCGCCGGGAGCGGCGGGGCCAGCGCGGCGCTGCGGCGGCAGGAACCCGGTCACGCGCCGCGCCGCGCCGAGCAGCCGCACCGCAGCCGCCGGATTACCGGCCCACGTGGGCTGCAACCTGAGCGGCGCCGCGGCCCGCGCCCTGCCCCCGGCTCCGGCAGCCCGCGGCGGAGGGTCAGGGCCGCGGGTGAGGGACACCGGCAGGGCTTGGCCCCTCCGAGCTGCGCCCCGCCTGGCCCGCGCCTCCCCGGCCCGGCTGGTGCGGGATGCCCCGCAGCGCTGGACCCCGCCGGCACACGGGGCCGCGGGATTAGCGCGGGCCGGGCCGGGCCGGGCCGGGTGGCTTTAACGGGGCAGGGAGGCGGCCCTGCTCCAGGCAGAGGCAAGGCCCAGAGCCCCGGCACCCAGCACCTGCCTCCTCAGGGCCCGGGGCCGGGCCCGGCTGGCCCGAGGCGAACTGCAGGTGGAGCCAGGACGGGGTTACCTCGGCCAGCACCATCGTGACTGGGCCTGGCCCCACAACTGGCACCCGCAGCCCCTGGGGACCAGCCTCCGCCCCTGTCCCCAGTATCTGCACCAGGCATGGCCCTACTGAGCTCCTCAGAGAACGGGTCTGCCAGAGTCCAGAGCCCTGCTGTGGGGGTGGCTCAGCTGCTCCTGTGCCAAGAGGTGGGCTGGGCAAGAGCAGCTTGGGGCCCCTGTGCCCCCACCAGTGTCACAGCAGCACAGGCAACTGCTCTGCAGCCCATACGCTGGTGCCTGAGCTTCCCCTCTCAGCTGGGCTGCACTCACAGGGGCCCCCACGGCACAAGAGCCTCATTCTTCCCCTCCCAGTGGATTCCCCCGGGGGAGCTGCAGCCACACACGCCAATGGCAGCAGATGGCAGCTCCTACAAGCCGTGTGTCTGGCCAGCCAAGTGGAACCAAGTGGAAAGGCCACAAAAGCATCAAAGACTATGGCATGGGAAATGAGCACATCCCGCTGGCTGCAACGGGGCACGGGGCCATGGCCTTGTCCGCCAGCACACACAGCCCCTGCGAGAAGCATGCATCGCCCCTGGCCTGACAGGGGTGGGACCTGAGCAGCAGGCAGGCAGCTGGGCTCCTCAGCCCTTGTGCTTGCTGTGTGGGTCACAGCGCCAGGCAGGGGCCAGACCTGTGGGCCCCGAGGTGCAGTGAGTGGCGCCTAGCTGGCACCAGAGCCCCCGGTTCCCGCCGCTCCCATGTCTGGCCACAGGGACCGCGTGGTGGTGCTGCGCCAGGACTGGGCTGCTCAGGCCGGGCAAGCAGGGGTCTGCAGGAAGCATGGGAGCTTTGCGGCAGAGGCTCAGGCAGGAAGCGCAGGGCCCAGGAAAATGCAGCTGTTCGCAGCACTCCTAGCACAGATGGAGATGCTGACACGGACACGTGCACATGTCCACTGGACAGCACAAATGAACAGCCAGATGCACAGGCACACAGGTATGCCCCTGCCAGCCGGGACTCATGCTCTGGTGCTGCTGTGTGGCTGTGGCCACCAGTGATCCTGCTAAAACCCCTTCATTACATGCCGAAGCATCGCTGGCTTCTGTGAACCATGGGGGCTGGTCACAGCCATGAACGGTAGCTGCACTTACAAGCGCGTGGTCAGAACGCCCACAGCAGGGCCAGCCAAGAGCTGGTCCGGCTGCCCCACGCTGGCAGCTCCAGCAGTCCCGGTAGTGCTAACAGACCCCACCCTCCTGCTCGCTTTATCTCCCCAGGCCGCTTGTCCATCTTCCCTGGGGTGCTTGCCCCCTGCATCTGGGCATGTTCAGTGATCCCTTAAACTGAACCAGCTGTATAGTCGGGAAAGAGGTTAGACATCTCCTGGGCACGAAGTGACCTTCCTTGGGTCTGGGGAAGAAGCGGGGACAGCCGGGGCTCAATACCAGGCAGAAAGAACAACCACCCCCCCGCTACCATGGGGGGCACACAGAAATACACTCTCAAAGCAGGGATGAGGGCAGTGGGCCTGTGGAGCCGGCAGGCCTGCGACTCACCCATGTGCCTTCTCTTTCCAGACCAGAGCCCCATGTCCCTCGCTTTGTCGCTTGTTCTTGCCTCTGCAGTGGAGCCCAGAGGCTCACAAAGGGCACTCCAGGCTGCTGCTCCCCTGCTTTCATGCTGCATGAGCCCAGCCGACCGCTCCCATGTCTCGTTCTCAGCACACCCTGCCCTAGCAATGCCTTCCTTCGCTCACACCACAGCTTTCTGCCAGCTTGGTCCAGCCTTGGGCTCAGGGTACAAAATCAAGGCTCTCACACGCATGGAGTGTAAATTAGGTTCAGTTTCCTCGACACTAATAACAAGAAACCAACACAAGCTGTCATGGGCAGATTCACTGAGTGTCTGGCAGAAGTGAGAGGGCACAAGTGCTTTCACTTCCTGTCCTTTGATGAAGGCTGAAACGGTCTGAGTCACAGGATTCCAGGAGCTGGGGCTTTGGGAATAAGTCTGAGTTGGGCAGTTGGAGCCGGGAGGGACTGGAGTCACTTGAGGGTCAGTGAACAGCTGTTCGTCGGGGTTTGGGATCCTGTTTTGTGCACGTGGGCTCTGGGTTTGGCGGATCCTCCGTCTGATGAATCAGAAGATTGATGCGTTAATGACGCTGCTCCCCATGGGAATGACAGATCAGAGCGGTCTGCGACTTTGATCACTCGGCTCAAACCCGGGGCCTCTCCTGAAGACGCGTTTCATGTCGACAGGTGCAGCAGGGCAGGTGCTGAGCCCCGCCAGGCAGGCATGTCGGGTGAGCGAGAGGAGCTGTGGCCCAGCAGGTGGCAGTGCTGGTCCAACCTCACCCCAGCACGGGGCTGCAGGCCAGAGACGGCCCTGCTGCAGGCCTGAGCTGGGGCAGGGCCCCGGAGTCACCACTCCCCACCATCGGGGGACAGGCAGCAAAACACTTCTTGACCCTACTCTCATCCAGGAGCTGCATCTGCCTGCCGGCCTCATTCCACTCGTCTCAAGCACATGCTCAGTCGCTGAGCTGGAGAGGAGGCTTGCTGGGTCCTGAGCCTACAGCACCAGGCACCAGCTGGGAGCCCCCTGCAAGGCTGGCAGGGGTGGGGGGCTGAGGAAAGGTCTCCATCGCTCCTTCCTGGAGCCACAGCAGCCTGAGATGCTCTGCACTCCCCAGAAACTGGGCTGATGCCACAGGCTGTGCAGGCTAGAGGCCAGGTCCAGGGCCTGGCCACAGCCCCACACAGCCACTGAAGAGCACCCCAAGCCAGGCATGTATCGTTAGCAGAGAGCATGCACTCGTAGGCACCACTGCGGCAGGACACCAGGCTCCTGTAACCATGCAACAGGCTTAGGCGAGGCCGCCAGAAACAAAGCCCACACGCCCCCGCCTTCTCCCGGTAGCTACCTGCCAGCGTAGCAATCGACCCACCGAAGGGCCCGCGCCGCCTCCAGCATGGCACAGCCCTGCTATTAGTGATGGTGCACGGACTTGCCGTGGCTGGGTTCCCACCCCAGCTCCTCAGAGGGGCTCAGGTCCCTGGAAGGATCAGGCCTGGCTTCTCCTGGGCTCTGATATTGTTCCCCCAGGCACTGTCTCCTCCCAGGCAGCTCTTCACAAGAGCATCTCTGCGGCCCCAGCCTCGGTAGCTCTGCAAGCTGGGAGGGACAGCGGCGTCCCAGGGGCTCGTCCTCAGTCTGTTGCCAGGCCCTTCAGTGGGAACATGTGACCTGTTGGTGCAACCTCAGTGTTGTGTGTGTGACTGCCCTCGCCCGGTGCAGGAGACCGCAGTGGGACCGCCTGGACCCCACGGCGCACACAACCTTCGACACTGACGCCCTTAAACATTTTTTTGCATTGTGCCATTTTGTTTCCTTGTTTTACAGGAGTCCTTAGAATCAAAAGAATGGCCTTTATATGCATATTGCCATGGAAACATAATGGAGGTATGGCTGTGTTGGTGATGAGACAAGGCGGGGGAGAGCTCTGCAGGTATACTACAGCTCAGGGCACCAGCTGTGCACTTGCCTGTGCCTGAGGCAGCAGGGCAGGCCCACACACAGCCCCTCTCCCAGGGGACCCCACACAGCTTGGTGCTGCATCATGCCTGGAAGTTACTGCGAAAGACCGGAATGAAAGGCAGCCCCTGGCGCGAATGCACTTGCTGGTCAGAAGACCAGAACACCGATACCCTGATCTGAGCCCCCTGTCAGCGCAGGATCTGCTCCCTTCCATACAGCTATGCTCTTAGGAGGGGGCACCCCTGGAGGAGCTCCCCACAGAAGCTGTCTCTGTCATGCTCTGTCCCTTGGCAGTTTCCTCTGCCCCCCACCCTCTGGCTCCAGCTCAGATGAGCCAGCTGGCAAACCATGCCTCTGCCCCCCTGCTGCCAGCCTGCCCCAGTGGGTTCAGCATGTGAGTCCTGCTGCTGCCTCCCAGCTCCAGCCTCCTCCAGCCCTGGCTCAGGCAAGTCAGGTCCTGAGGCCTCCCCGCTGCTCTCAGCAATCCTGGGGTCTCACATCAGACCCAACTCGCTGCTTTCTCTGGGAAGCCCCAGCTGGCTGCTCCATCCCATGGCTCAAGATCACGTGAGACTAATTTGCTAAGGCAGGAGGGAGCTGGTTTTTAACTCTGAGCAAATGTGTGGCAACCACAATCCCAAAGGGTCTGTAAACTCCTTTCACAGACATAGCAGCTCCTTCTGCAGAGGTAGGAGGGGAGCAAGGAAAGTGCCCCTCACTCCTGTGGGAACAAATCCACCCTACAGAACTTTGTCAGTAGTTAAGTCACTGCCACTGTCAATTAATAAAGGAAGGATTATGTTTTCTAAGATTTAAGCTTCCTTCCTGGGCAAAAAGCATCTCCTGTGTGAGTCTAAATAATCCTGGATCCACAAGGAAGGATGAAGGAGCTGAGTTTTCCACTGTCAGTTCTACCCCTCACTTAAAATGGCTTCTTTTGAACTACATGGCTGTTCCTATTTTCAAAAGGTGCTTTACCTTCTATACCACCATCTCCTTTCTCTGTGCTAGCTAGAAGACCGTTCCAATAAAAAACCAGTGGTGACCTTCTGAATTAATAAACAATACTTTTGAATCACTATTAATAAGAAATACTTGGACTTTTGAAAGAAGACTAGAGCTCAATTGTCTGTTTTGTGCATACCATTTGTTCCTGGATGTTACTGTGTTGGGTTGTGCGAGACCCTGGTACAATGGGAAGTCATAATGCGATGTTCTCGACTAGCCCAGAAAAGGGGAATGAACAGGAAGGTAGATCAGTTCTAAAGGGGAAGGCTATAGGCTGGCTAGGTTGACATGAATCCCAGGCAAAACTGCGGAAAGGCTGGTTTGAGATGCAAACAGCAGACAAGTAAAGAAACGAGGTTCGGAAGCTCTACCATTTGAAACCTTTGCTATCGCCCTACATGAAGTCTGCTGACTTTATGCAAGCTCTTCTGAATGGAATTCACTTGCTGCCTTAAGCAGGTCAGGCTAGGTACCCACAATGACCCTTCTCTCTGTAAACTCCTTATATGAATAAGGAAAGGGCTTCCGAAGTGAGGAAAAAATGCTAATAAAACTGAAGCATAGAAGTAATTCAGGAAGAAAATCAGACACTAAGGCCTGAAAGCTATGATCAAAGAAGTCAACAGTATAAATAAATCCTGAATTACAAAGACAGGAATACAAAAAAAAAACACAGAAAAAGTGGGAAAAACCGTGCAGCACCACTGTTGTGCAAGAGAGCGTAAAAAAATCAACATCATCCTTCATATGACCTGAATTTCAAGGACTGGTTCAAAAACAGGAGAATTTCTTCACTGCCAAGCATGGTTTGGGATAAAGCAACCTTTCCATGCTCTTGACCAGCCTGTTGGGGCACTGCTAGCCCCCACCACTGTCTTCCATCTTAACTGCGAGGCTGCAAAGGCAGGCAAGTGTAGCAATGCACGTTGGCCAAGCCTGCCTGCTGGAACAGTGCACTCCAAAATGTGAATAAATGACATGAAACCTCCCAAGAAACAGCAGCCTTCCTCAACCAGAGTCTGAGCAGCGATTCCACAGACTGGCCTACAAAAACTGGGTAGTCCAGAACAGTTAAAATGCACTGCCACACACAGGACTTAGCTGGTCTCTTCTACTGTGGGGGAAAGACTAAGCAGTGTGATTGAGCTGTTTCTTTTTCACATCAGGGCGTAATCAAAAGATTCTTCCCACCCCAATGAACAGCATAAACGGCTAAGAGACATTAAGAACAGATTGAGGCCTTTGGCACAACGTATCTGATGCAGCCCAGGGGCCCGAACAAATCTGAACCATCTCAGCCCCACCTTTCTGTTTTTCACTGTAAATCTTATTGCTAATACTGTGGCACCTAAGGCCTTAGTCATGGGCAGGACCTTTTGTGCCAGGTGCTGTACAAGCCTGGAACAAAAGTCAGTCCCTTTCTCAGAGTGTAAAAGAGCAGAGACAACAGATGGATGCAGACAGACTGGGGGGAGCACAAGGAAGCAAGGAGACAATATTAGTCAGCTTGACAGGCAGTGGGCTCAGCGCACCAGCCACCCAGCTGCTGTCAAGTTTTTGAAGGCAACAAAGCAGCAGCAGGTTTTAAGAAGGCTTTTGGAGGAGGACGAGGAGGCTTTGTGCATGTTTACAGGGAGCTTCTCCTAAGCGTGGGTGGAAGCGAGAAGGGCTTGTTTGGAAACAGTCAGTGGGTGACAAAGGCAGGGGCCCAGGCCAATCTGACATGGGGTTCAACATTTCAATACTGAATGCATGGTGGCAGGGAGGGCCATGACAGGGAAGACAAGTAGCTTCTGCTGGTGGGCTGGAAAAAGGGGGAGGGATGCATGGAGGATAGATGACATGGACCAAGCTGGGGGCCAGAAGAATGATTCTTGCAGCGGCAGTCTGGAGAGGCACCTGCAAGGCGAGATTCTAGGTGTCCAGCCTGGAGGAAAGGGTGCTGCAGTCACTGAGGTATGGGGTGATGAGCCAGCTATGTGGCTGGGCAGGAAAGTCTGTGTCTTAGGGTTGAGTAGATGCAGCCTGGAAGTGAGACCCCAGCAAGAGGTCTGCGTCAAAGAGGATGCGCAGATCGAATCCAAGACACAAGGTGGGACAGGGATGTTGCTTATAGTAATTAAAGGACATGAGGCCTAGGGTGGGGAGAAGTTAGAGGTCTGTTGTAGCCATGTTGAACTTGCACAGATTTCTAGCCTCCACAGGGAGACGACAGAGGCAGGCTCAAGTTTTAGCGCAGACAGAAGAGCAGCCAGGAGCAGACATGAGGCTTTGTGAGACATCTACGTAGCAATGGTCGTTGAATGCATGTTTATGGATGACATTACCCAGAGATGATGTGTAGGCCATTCACAGAACAAAGAGGATGGGGGCAGGGGGCAGCACTGGTTCTGAGATCTGGCTAACAAAGTCAGCAGGGACTGGAAAGAACAGTTTCCACAGAGATGTCAGCTGCCCATGGTACCACTGTTCTGCTGACCACCACTAGGCAGCCTTGTGTGACTGCCTGTATGTGACTGACAGCAGTCACATGTGTGCACAGGCGGCGTGTTACACGGGTGCTAGAGGCCCACATCATAGCTACCATACCAACATTCCTTAGAACAGCCAAGAATTTGGAGACTCCCCCATCTGCTGATCCATGTTACTGTCTGTCACTTACTAAGAAATAGAAGGCAGGGCACAGGGGCACCTTATAGTCTTAACTTGCTCAGAGAGTCATGAGCCTTCACAAGCTACAGCCTTTCTGAACAAAATGTATAAACGGAAAAAAGTGATGTTACCTCATTTCTTGAAATATCAGCTAAATAATAATGCTTGGAAATACATTAACTAGACAACAACTGTTTTTTAATTCACCAAAACAGATCACTAGACTGTCCCCTGAAATCATTCTATAGAAACTAGCCAAAGTGAAGAAATATTGGACTTTATAATCAAGGCAAAGATAAGGAAGGTCTTTTATTTTGGGATAGCAATATTAATCCATTTGTATTCATAACAATAGATGATCACATTGATACCTTCTGACCTTTGAGCTACACATTTTACAGTCCTGTTAATTAGAAATACTTAGAGTTTTAAAAGAAGATTACAAGACATAAATGATTTTTCTTTTGCATCTTGTATGATTATAGGTGCCACCTTTTTAGGCTTTTTGTTGAGATGTTAACACACTAGAAACCTGTAGGGTGAAGTTCTTGATTAGCTAAGAGATACAGATGAGACAAATAAGGCTGAAATTCAGTAACATGACCAGAAAAAACTGCCTGAAAGGAAAAGAAATGCTGGAGCTGGTGAATGTAACAAGATGTTAGGGTTCTGTTTTTCTCACACAATGGGCATTTACCCACAGTGATGCAAGAAGCCTTGTGCCAAATCTTAACACTGTTGAAATCAATCATAAAATGCCCATTAACTTAAATAGGCCAAAGATCTGAACTGTGAGCCACAGAAACTGGTACAAAAATAACAGTAAAGCCCCAGGCTGCAGACATCTTACTGCATATATATTTAATTTAAAAGTTTCAAATAGATTTAAATATTATAACAGACTTAGATGTGCTCCTGTGCCCTGCTGGCACTGCTCTCTCTAACAACAATCTAGGCAAGCACCTACATATCTTCTTCTGTTAAAGATGAATGACAACTATTAGAAAACAATAGTATTTCTGCTAAGAGCAGAGAGATGAAATAATAATGAGCACATCCGCCTTCTCAGGCCAAAAGAAATCCTTCCCTCAGACCTCATTTTCAGCAGAATAAGCAGTGTATGATCCCTTCTACACACAAAACTTGGCAATAACATTTTAAAGCAAATTAGGCATGACTGCTTTTTGCCTACTGCCAGAAGGCTGCCATGTTCATGAAAAAAACTCATTGCTTCACATACAGCCCCACAGTGCAGTTTGCACAGTTATGTGCAACACCCAGAGTCAAATAAATCAAGGAATTAAAATGACAACAGACCTGAAGAATAAATTGTGATTGAAATAGCTACACTTGCATAACACACCTGGAAAATCAACTGGAACATGTCAGTCGGAATAATCACTATCAAAAGCTAAGGAGCAAAATGTCATAGTCTTTTGCTGGACTGGTGAAACGGAAAGACAGGACTTGGCAGAACCTGTGGAGCTTGGGAGACTGAACAAGCTCCTCTGCTTTTCATCTTTCAAGTTATACAGTGAAAATGAACTTTCTTGGGAGGAGGAATCCCACAAAGATGGATTCCTGCTGGCACTGAAAATGCCCATGCCGTTCTTGCTTTCCAGCATCCCCTTTCTCCTGGCTGCAGGCAGTTCCATGTTTTCACGGGGATGTAGCACTGGCAAAGAATCCTCACTCTTCCTATGTGTGGCCCTGCTTAGCTTTTGTTGGCTGGGAGCTGAGGACCCCTCAGCAGAGTTCTCTGACTGAAGAGTAACTGTATCTTGGGACTTGCCATTTTTTCCAGAGTCCTTCCGCTCCATGCCGCCATTTGTCATTTTTTTCTTCAGTCCATTGTCAGGACACTTGGAAAATTCTCCTTTTTTCTTACTAAAATACATTCTTTTCCACACTGTTACTTTGCTCCGGTGGTTTTGTTTTGACTTCTCCTTTTTCAGCCTATTTCCTAGCGATGTCTTTTGCATCATGACGTGGCCTGTGGCCTCGTCTGTTTGTTCAGCCATGTAGTTTTGTATGGGACTGAAGCAAATGTGGCTCTGATTCTCTTGTGCACGAGTCACAGCTTTGGTTCTCTTAAATTCTTTCCTGCCTGTCTTCCTCAGTGGTGTGGCACAAGATTTTTCTTGGGGAAGCAGCTGGTGTTTCTGGTGACTAGCCCTTGAAATGCCAGTGCTGCAGCAGCAGACACAAGGTGGTTTGTTAGCATAGGCATGCATTTCTAAAGCAGACTTTGACTCTTGAATAGTCACATTTTCTTTGTCTTGTAAAGCTGCAGTAATGGGACCAACCTTTCTTCCAGATCCTGTGTTTGAATCACTCCTGTATGTATCATCTCCAGCTATTTCCCTGTTGGAGTGGTCAGGCTGGTTCAGCATTGTCATGGTGTGCGGCTGAGTCTGAAAGGAAGCTATCCTGCAAACCCTCGTGGTTTGATAGCACTGCTGGCATGTTTTCTCCTGGCTCAGAAAGAGATCCTGGAACATAGCTGGGGAGGTCTGAGAAGTGTTATCCTGTATGTGGCTTGGCAATCTGGAAGTGGAAATGAATGTCTGCAGTTCAGTTAAGATGTTGGGGAACTGTAGACAACTCAACTGCTTGCATAGCTTCACGTGCTGCTCATTCTGCTGAGCTGTTAATAGTTCCAGACTCTCCTTCAGTAACTGCCAATTCGATTTCATGTCTAAAATCTCCACATCCTTCTGGGGAAACCATTCAGCAGAGGAGAAATATTAGGCAACACATTATGAATGGTAACAATAGTATTCAAACTGGAACACTAGGAGAGCACACAAAACACCTGCAGTCTCCCTGTGCCTGAAGAAGGGTATTTGTGCCTGACAGCTTGTACAGACAATTTTTCCAATTATTTAGCTGGTCTAATAAAAGATACACATTTACCCAAAATATCTGATGATACACTTAATCTTCATATTGACCCCCACATCAGCAGTCTACTAGATAGATCTCTGTAGGGACAGTCTTTCCAACTGTTAGTCAAATGTGACACTGTGGGTGGTGGGCATGCCCCAGTGTCTCCCTATCTTTGTAAAGATGCCCTCTTTCTTCTTCCTGTAGCTTACCCCTAGCCAACAAACAAGGTCATATAGTGGACCTGCCCTGGAACCCAGTTCCATCTAGACAGCCTAAGTTACAGATTTCAATCTTGCACCATTAGGACAAGCTAGATTCCACTCCCTTTGAGGCCTTTTCTTTTCCCACTGGGGTCCATTTGACCTGATGGGTCGCCAGACTGACGTTCTATGAGAAGCAAGCCCATCCCTCTTTACCAGGGAGGCACTGCCTCAGCATTTTCCATCCAGTCAGAATCCTGTCCCTTCCAGGGTACTGCTTCCTGCCATCATCAAGAAATGGGGCCACCACTGTGAAGACAGCACCTGCTATCTGGGGTCCAGACATAATGATCAGTTCTCAGGCTTGGATCTCTGCATGGCAGCATAATACACTATTAGTGCACCAGTGGGTTAGCCTCAAATTAGCATTTTAATATATAATTTTCCCTCAATTTAAATTGCAACCTTCACCTTTATAACCCATTATAGGAAGACATATTCTAATGCTGGGTTAGTATGTTTGAAGAAATAAAAGAATTTCAGGATGAAGATTAGACAATTGACTGCTCTCTGCACTTACAGCTGCAAGTCTCTGTTCCATCTCCAGTAACATCTGCTCCATCTGGCTTTTGTCTGCAAGAGCATTCAGCACCAATCCATAATGGGACTGAGCAGCGTCTTGTACTGAACATGAAAATCAATAAAAAACTCCATTTAGTCTTTTAATTTGTAATTATGAATAAAACACTACCTGATACTTCCCCCTGGGTTTAGAATTACATTGTCTTCCATGCTGTGTGATCACAGTGACCTCTGAATTGAAACCTCCTAGATCACCAGACTGGCAGACTACGGGGTGCAAAATTTAGTGCAAGTCACATACATTTTTAGGGCTCTACACCTAATTGCAGAACTTTGGGTATGTCACTTGACCATAGTCAATCTTGCTGAAAACTTGTCAAAAGCAGGAGCTTAATTAAAAACTTGCACAATGGGTTTGAGTTTCTTGGAAAATAATATAACCTCCCCCACACCACCCTCATTATTTTTACTATAATTACCATTATTAGTAATGACTAATACAATACAGCACAGGATTACAGACTAAAATCTGAAATAAGAATGCAGATGAAGATTCCTAGATAAGCTCACAGCAAAGCTGCATTCTCCTGGTAAAATCCTAAAGGGTGATGCACAAACAGATATTTCTGATTGATTCAGGAGGATGCATCTGAATGATGTTGCGCGTGGAATGAAAAGCTTAGCTTTGTAAAAAAAGGAGAATTCAGAGCAGCACCTGCTAAAATTTGACATTCTCAAATCACCTGGCCTAGATAACTTTGACATCCAAGAGTCTTAAAGGAACTAGCTAAGGAACATTCTGAACTACAAATGTCAATTTCTAACAAATCTTGGAAACTGGGGAAATTCCAAATGACTGGAGGGCCAGCAACAACATAATTCTGAAATTCAAAGCTAGTCAGAGAGAAGATCCAGGGAACTACTGTCTAGTTAACACTCATGCCCCATAACATAGTGGAGAGGTTTATTGAGGACTCTATAAACACCGAATTGGAGGTTAAAATACAATGAATCCCATTCAAAATGGTCTTGTCAAACAAACCTTTCTTATTGGTTTCACACAATTATAGGTCTGTTTGATATAGGGAACTGTGCTGTACTTGGATTTCTATATGATGTTTGACTTAGTACCATATGACACCATGATTAAAAACTTGCATGATATGAAACTAACGGAGCACTTGTTATCTGGATTAAAAACTGGCCCACTAACATCTCAAAATGTAGCTGTTAGCACAGACATCAGTAAGCAGGGCTATTGCAAAAGGGATCCTGCAGGGACTGGTTCTTGGTGCAACACTATTTAATGGTTGTATCAAAGAGCTAGGTGACACTATAGAATCCTTACTGCTTAATCTGGCAGGTAACAAAGCTTGGTCAGGGAGTAAATAA
This sequence comes from Alligator mississippiensis, assembly GCF_030867095.1. NCBI lineage: Eukaryota > Metazoa > Chordata > Crocodylia > Alligatoridae > Alligator > Alligator mississippiensis. The sequence continues at coordinate 519,320 of NC_081835.1, forward strand.
TGAGGACACATTACTTTTACAGCACAATCTGAATTGCCTGGTCAAATGTTCACAGTCCAACAGAGTAAATTTAAACACAGCCAAAGGCACCTGGGAACAAAGAATGTGTTCTGTGTCTTCAGGATGGAAGATTTCGATCTTGGAAATCAGTGACACAGAAAAGGGCATGGGATCATTGCAGACAGCTTCCTGAAATGAATTCTCGGAGTAAGGTTGTGGCTACTGTGATCCTTGGATGTATAAGGGGGTGCATGGGGTTGGAGTAGCTGACCTCCTGAGGTCCCTTCCAGCTCTATTTTTCTATTATTCTAAGAAAAGAGAGGTATCAAGGGCGGAAGCGACTGATCTTGTCTCTGAACAAGTGTTGGTAAGACTGCTGCTAGAATACTGAACATGAGGATGCCCAGCTGGATCAGCCCAGGAGACTGTCTATTCCAGTGTCTTGTTTCCAGCAGTGGCCAAGACATTCCAAGGAGGCTTGTAGCAGGGAATTATTGAATAACCACAGAAGCTGTGCCTTCCTATCTTCTCTCAGTTAACAGCTGGCTTGTACCTGTAGCATAAGGACTGCTATCTCCTCTAAAGCTATTTCTACCTCACCTCACATTGCTATGGATGTGTTCATCCTCCATATAAACGCGTTGAATTCTCTTAAGTTATGCTAATGGTGCATATGTCTATGAAATGAGTTGCCAGCACTGTAAGCATGGCAAGACTGTGGCATAGAGAAACAAGGCAGACAGCAACTGGACATGTTCCATTATAAGCTCTTCTTCAAAGAACTCATACAGATGTGGCAAAATCAGCTCTCTTTATCAAAATTTCTCTCTTTATCTGAGACCACATTCTGAAATACTATACTCAGCAGTTGTGGGATCACAGCGTCATTTTTCCAACATAGTAAAAAAATATACAATGACCTGTCTTCGGCTGCCTCCCTATCCATCACAGACACATATACAATTCTTTCTGGAGTCAGCTCTGGTAGCCTATAGGCTTTTAAGTGTCAGTCTCTTTGTGGGAGGCTTCTTTGTCCCTACCAAATTCAGAAGTAGAAGTGTAAGGTGGTATAAATCTGCTGAGATTCAAGTGGTGACCGAGTTCAGGAGAACAATACATTTTTCCTAGAGGCAGTGGATGGGGACACCCCCGTATGCAAGAAAGGGGATGAACTGAAATTTATCACCTGAACTGAACCCCAGTGATATAGCCATAGGAATTACCAGACTGATCAGACCTGAGCTGCTTTGAGTCTGGCAATTCTTTTGATTTCCTTTCCAAGGTAACAATTTCAGTCTTTTCAGTCTCTTTTCATATAATGCCAATACCAACTGCAAAATGCCATGTCAGGCTGTGTGCCCATATAATTTAAATAGTTCAAGACTGCAAATAGCATCTTGTCCTGAAAACTGCTTCTCTGCTTTTCTCTCTAACAAAGACTTGCAAGGATGTTCTGTTCTCTGTGGACAATTTCCATATTATTACTCAGTGTAGTGCAAGTGAAGCAACATTTATGCTCTAACTACTAGGCAATTATGCAAAAGGTAGGTAGTAACACCATGCTTCTAGTGAGTTAGGCCCCTGCCCTCAGAACAGGGAACAGGTCCTCTGGACCCAGATGGAAGAGATGTCTGGCAGCAGCTGCCTATGCTTTGGAGAGGGGCAAGAACTCAGGCACACCTCTGTGCCTAGCATTTCTTATCACTCAGTAGTGTAAGTACTAAGTAGGGGTGGGCAAGCAGGGCAATAAAGGGTGCAAGGCTGGTGGTCACTGCCATTTCCCAGGACACAAAAACTGTCTGTATGCCTCTGTTTCTTATTGACCGGATCTAGACACTCTTCAGAGCCATGTACCTTTGCCCACTGACTGTACAGCCTGCCAGGAGGAAAACTCTTGGGGCCAGGCACCTACATTTTTGGCTTTGTGGCAGGTAAGGAAGGGAGCCTAGGAGAATAATCTGAATTCTGCCCTTCACCAGAGGCAGACTAGCTGTGGTGAACATAACAGGCTGATTCTCATTTATGCTAAGATCCCTTCAGTACCTCTTCATGCTGACTAAGCAATGTAAAGGGATCAGTAAATTGAGAATCAAGTCCACGGTATTTTCAAACAGGAAATCTACTGTGCACTTTGCTCTGTAAAGAACTAATCAGGAACCATCTCATTCAATAGTACCCCCTCAGGTGAATAAGACAGAGCAAATTTCAGAGCTCTGTCATGTTTAGTTCACATTTCACTCTACAGTAAAAGAAGCAATGCTCCTGCAAAAGCCTGTTACATCTAATGAATAAATCTTAAGCACACTTCTACTTAGTAGTATGCAATAAGCTGGCCTCTTGTGCTTGCGTGGTGAAGCTCACTCTCTTTAGAACCCTGGCAGGTAATTGTTAAAAATATTGCTAGCATTAACATCCAATCCACATCATAATGTGTGTTTTTTTCAAATGCTCAGGGCTCAACTAAATCAGACCCAACTTTCTCTGAAAACATTCAGAAACATCCTTCCTCAAGAAAGACTTTCTACAACTAACAGCTTCAGCACACAACTATTTTACAATGTTCAAGAAATTTTATAATGGGCAATGTGCATCTCCTTTTTACTCGTCTCTTACTCAAGACTGCCTTTGTTGATTAATCTAAAAATAAAACAAAACACCAGAGACCAACAGGTGAGGGTTTGAGGAAGTGTTGAAAATTGGAAAATGGATGCTCAGAATGTAAACATTTGGGTAACCTGAAATGTACCTGTCAGTCTTGCTCCAAATAGTCTACTGTTTATCATGTCATATCATGAATTGTGGATGTGCCTGATGTCTTAACCTTTCAGACCTTTGATGCAACAATAAATGACAATAAGCAGAGGGCTGGGAGGGTATGTATAGGTAGAAGAATAAAATCCATATGCCTAAATGTTGTGTAAACCCCCTTTCCTTCCTCTGTTAAGAAAAGCCATTGAGAGTGACCTTCCTGCCTTGGAGACAGCACACTAACATTCGGTAGCTTGACAATGCCCTCTGCTGTTAATAGAAATACATCCAGTGCTTACATGTCTTAGAAATGGCTTCCAACCCATCCAAAATGGATTTATTTCCTGAATTCAGAATTTCTTCAAACTTGTCCAGGCATGCTTGCATCTACAATAACCAGTTCAAATGAGAAAAATAATGTATAGACTGTCATCTATTCACGTGCATTTCAGCATTTGCAAGAAGTTGTGAAAAATGAATGGAATAGTATCAACATTGTTTAAAATATTTTAATAAGGTAAATATTACATCAACTAGAAAATAAGAAAACTAGTATACTACATGTTTCCAGCCTCTCTCTGTTTTGGACTTGGAATTTAGATTACTCACCCCTTGAAGGCTCTCTCTGACATGGGAAATAAAGCTGAGCAAAACCTCACTAAAATAGAAACACACAGCAAGCATCAAATTGGCATGCAAAGCTGGAGTAGTCAAGACTGAACATACATCACAAGGCACAACACATAATAGGGGCTTAATATGCTTATTTCAAGGGCCCCTCACCTCAACCTCATCAGGGGGAAAAAAAAAAACCTTTGTAAGCTTTGTCTATGATGGGCAGCTTTGAATTCTCTCTCTTGGCCCAGTATAGGTGTAACTGAGAAGGTGCTTGCTTCTAGTGTAGAGAAGTCACTAGTATTTTTACCACTGTGCAGTCTGCTCAGGACAGATCTGTTTGAGGTGATGGTGAAATGCCAGCAGTTGGTCTGCATTAGAATTACATCAGGACTATACAATTGCAGGAAAAAAAATCAGACAGTTTTCATTTAGACAAGGCCAGTGTCAGGAAGACAGTAACAGAAGGTTACAGCGCTCTTTTTCCTGAAATGCTAACAGTGGTTCCTGTAAATTGATCCTCATCTCTGAGATGTACTAGCCAAACACAATTAATAGTCTCTTCAGAATAAAAGGCCTGTTGCTAAGCAAAGAAATAATCTGACTCCATTTCTGAGGATTCGGACTATTTTTGGATTGATTATTTAGTGATTCAAGCCACCATCACTACCAAACAGGGACATGGGATACAATGTAATTACAAATGGAAGGTAGGAAGAGGCACTAAAATATCTCTGTGGTCATGAAAAGGAATATATTCCTTGTAATTCTCAAACTAGTAAGGAGACAGCTTGATAAATCATTTTATTTACCTTCACAATTATATATGATTATTACTATAAAGAAGTGTTTAATTCTGGGAGTCACCTTTCCCCTTGCAGCATAGTTTCTGTCACTTGCTGAAATCCCAGCTGGGAGAGGGAAGCAAATCATTAAGAGGTTGCATAAGCAGTTAAACTGATTTTAGGGTGACAGGTGCTATATCACAAATTACAATGAATTGTGCAGTCTTTGTAGGTCTTCCTTTCCTTTTACCAAAAAGTGACCTAGACATCTGATGAAAGCATTGTTGCAAAGTGAGTTTCTGTTCATTGCTAACTTCTTCTCCAGGGACAGAGGCCATGTGTTTGCTATCATACAATGGAATGTCTCGAAATCCATGACACCGACAATGTTTCTGAGTCACTGATTTAATTTACAAAGGTCCTGAGATGATATCAGCCCTAAGCACAACAGTGCACTCACTTCAAACTACTTCACTGTTGAACAAGAAGGAAAGATTTTTTGAGCCTCCCTGCCTTTCTGACATCTGACACCTCCAGGGATGAGACCAGCATTATCTGCACATCAAGGAGCAACTCACACAAAGGACTCTCACAGACCCAGGTGAACAGACATCCAGCCTCAGCATTCCCCTGTGCAACATAAAGTTTATTTTCTACCTAAGAGGATTTTTGGATTTGGATTTGTCCTCAGCTTGAAGAAGGGCACGTGTGCCTGAAAGCTTGCCAAGAAAGATAATGTTTTTGTGATTTCTTAGTTGGTCTACTAAAAGGTATCATCTTTGAACCAAGAGTTTTAGAGTTTTGCAATACTCCCTAAAATACTAAGACTCTGTATTTATCTGAATATGCTCTCTTTTCCAAAAACTACATACTTGGAGTCAACTCTTGACTGCTGACCATAGTCAAGGAGGAAAGGAATAGGAGACTCTGGATGCTGAGGCAGTGAAAGCTGGGACTGTGCAACCAGGCAATAAAAGGAAGATCGAAGATCCACCTGAGCCTAGAGGCCAGTGGGCTAGCATGGTTAAGGCACACAAGGGAGTCATACAGCATCACATACCTTTGACTCCCCAGGCTAGTGACCAGGTACCCATTTACAATAAAGGGAAGGCTCAAGTACAATTTACCACTCTTACCACTATCTCAAAGGGTCAAACAACTTGTGCAAACACTGTCTTGCACTGGGAAGGCCCCAGAGTAATACTTTGGTGCAGATGGCCTCTTTTAAAAGGATTTTCTTTGGAGCTTATAAAAAAAATTAAGATATGTTCATGAGAGAAACAAAAGAGAATTTTGAATTTTGCCTAAACATTTAAAATTAAATATCTGAATCTCCATTAGTTTAATCCTTATTCTCAAATAATAGGTACTAGAACATCAAATTATGCATTACTGGAGACATATACAATATTTCAGAAGAAAGATAATGATACAATATATATATATATATATATATATATATATATATATATATATATATATACCCATATATTTGCATTTCTATAATCAATGCAAACAGCTCGAAAGCAGGTATTGGCTGATGGGAGAATATGCCATCCTACACACTTGTGGTTGTTACTTGTTCAACCCTAGGATTTTCAGGCAAAGACTAATCATTAGTATACATTGAAAAACTTATTAGGACACATCACACACATCCTCCATGTAAATAAAGTTAATGATAGGTATATACTTTTAAAGATGCAACTGAATGCAAATATATTCCTCTGTTGCACAGACATCTGCCTAGCAATCTCCTCCTTTATCTTACATGTAAATGATGATAAAATGATCCCTTTGATCATATGCAACATAATCCTTTGAATCTGGAGAAAAAGGGGCCTTACCAGGGGATCTGCCTGGAACAGAATCTGTGGCTAGGGATAAAGGAGGATGAAGGTAAATTCAAGTGAAATTGTTGCTGTTCCTTGTAGTTTATGGATAGAAGTGTTACATAAACCTATGCTCTAAGTAGAACGCATTCTCTCAGCCTGTGATTCCTTCTGACTGGAGATTATCTATGACAGAAATGATTATTTCCTTGCAAGAATAAACAGCTGGGTCATGTTACTATTTTTTATTACTGGGATTATTATGATGAGAATGTGCACTGCCTTCACAGTCATAATGTACAAAGAGCATTTGCATACCTGTTATGTTTGTCCTTTATTTTTTTCTTATTTATTTCAAACTGCTCCAAAACACTTTTCAGTTTTCCAGCACCAAAATTAAGTGAACCCTTTTCTTTTACATCTCCACCAAATAGCTGTGGTTTTGTCTGGTACTTAGTAAAAATACTAGGCTCACTCTGTTGCGAGAGAGAAAAAATGACTGTATTTAAAGGCATAAAAATAATGAGACAAGCAAACATAAAAAAAATTCTTTACAGACTATGAGGTAATCTTAAAACATATGGATCACAGAAATTGGATATGATAGCTTTAATTGGACAGGCATTAAGAATTTCTTGAGACTTGGTTCACCTGAGGTAGCTAGTCCAACTTCCTGCAGGCAGGACTGGAACCAGCTGCACTCCCAGCAGACTAAACTAGTTGAAACTTTACTTAGCTTGCACCTTTTAAAAAGAAAGCTTCCCTTCATTTTGCTTGTGTTGAATTAGCTGTTATTACCACACACCTCAAGGAAAAAAATAGATGTCATATTGCTGAACATAGACATTGTCTATTGATGGAGTCTTGATGGGTGACAAAAGCACAGCACATGCAAGAGGACAATCAGTGAATGAGTTCATACTCCCATGGGGAAGGACACTGTAAGACATTTAATTTAAACAGGTGTTGCTGAGCTTCCTGTTGGCTAAGTAATGACACCACCACAATATTCTTGGGGGTGAGGAGGGGTGCTCTTTATCTAAAGCTCATCCAATGAGCTTTAGATAAAGCAGGCCTACCACCATTTTGAAATGCAGGGATGCTGATACACAAGACACAGGAGGATGCTGGAGTGCAATATATGCCACACTCCAGCAGACTTGATTAATCGGCCCTGCTTATACACGAGCCTCTTTACTAATGTGTAGGCACTCTCCGTTGCGAGGTACTAGAAAAAGGCACGTGAGCCTATTTTAATGCACATTAGCTAAAAAGCAAGGCTTTTTGTGATGCTTGAATGTGCATTAATAGGCTAATGCGCATTAAAGCGCAAGTGTAATGTGCACTGTGTGACCAAAGTAAAAACAGCTTTCCCTTAACATTTAATTTAAAAAATGCAAATTACACTGCAGTGCCCTCTTTTATCTTGAAGAGTGAATGTCCTTTTCCATGTTTAATGAAAAGCTACTTCAGTCAATGGACAAAGACCATCGGCTTGCCTGCAGAGGGGGCCAGATAGGATCTAGAATTGAATTCCTGTCTTTTACTAGGAACTGGCTCCTTACTCTTTTCTAATCTCTGCTGTTGAGTGGCTCTATTTGGATCCTCTGGTATGTACTAATGGTATAGGCAGTATTTTAGTGTAAATGAGAACATCATTTTAGATGATAAACTTGATAAAAGCAGGATAAATATTCATAGCTTGCAGACTCACACTCCGAAAGTCACTGAAGTGTCGGCCATACTATAATCAACAACAATGGGGCAAATTAATTTTCAGCCTACAGAAGTAAATGAGAACATTACTGGAAATCTCAGCTTACACAAATCTTACACCTGGTAAGAAAAACACAGCCTTTTCCACAGAAGAAGAAACTGTGAGAATTTAGCTTAACTGAGTAATTAAATACCTGTACATTTCATACTTGGAATAATTTCATGTAAGTTCAGTAAATGAAGCAATGAGATAAAAATATCTACTCCAGCAAGAAAAAAAATCTAACTTAAACTTAGCAGATCAGGCACTTCTTTTGGATACCACTATTAAATATATATATATATTTTTTTTTTTTCTGTAGTACCTCAAAAAATATTACCATTGCAACAGTAGCCAGCAATTTGCTGAATGGTATACATCTTAATATTTGTGCTGTGGAGACTTGGGAACCTATTAGGTTATATAGTAGATACACAGAGCATATACAATTGATTTAGAATGGTTAATGCTTCCCCTCAGTTTGTATGGGGCTAGCTGAACATTTTGGAGAATCTGACTCACATCCTGAGAGTTCTGCTGGGAGCTTCTTGGTTGTCTTGATAGTGCACCAAACTCATGGGGTACTGAAGCAGGCTGCGAGTTCTCTGGACAGAACTGGGAACCAAAAAGGAACTGAGAATCACTCAAGCTGGAGTAATCACTAAGAGTGCTGCTCCGAGTAGACAATTTGTTAGGCCTGAAATAGCACAGAGTAGAATGGGAATGAACCACAAGCAAGTGTAACCAAGAAAATCATGACACAGTAATAAATAATACAACAAACAGCATTAGATAGCACTGTAAATATGTTAGTCTTCAAACTTTGTGTTGCAGAGAGGAAGGTGATTTAGCACTCAGGACATTTGCTGTTGGTAGTGCATGTTGTGAAGAAAAATGCATTAAAGGAACGTCAGGTGCTCAGAGGCTACGTAATGGCACCATGGAGACAAGAAGTAGCACACAGAGGAAGGAAAGCCTGTCCTGTACATGTATGATGCCTCTGGATTTGATCTTTCACAAGTCAAAGTGAAGCCATTGCACTGGTTTCTTTAAACCATTTTAGAAAACACAAACACCCTAATGAAGTCACCTGCCCTCCCAACCATCCAGTCCTGCACTGCTTGGTTGTTAGACACAACTTACAGACCACCAACGGGAACATCTCTACAGATCAGTTTGAAAGCCACTCGCATTATTTCCTGCTGAAAACTTACAAACAGCACATTGTCTTCAAATCTATTCTGGCTGCTCCTGTATGTCCCTGCACTGAGGGAGAAAAAGGCACAAGTCTTCTGCCATGTAGCGCTCTTTCCTGGGGGCCAGGCATAATTCTAGTCTGCTCTCCCTAAGGCTAATGCAACCAGCAACACTAGTGAGCTGAAAAGTGGCAGGACCAGACCACAGTACCTACCAGCTAATAAAGCTGAGCTGATGCAGAGTCTGCTCTGTACCTCTGTACCAAAAGATAGCAGGGCTGTCACTTCAGCTGCGAGCTATGACATCAAGCTACCATCCAGCCCTTGGGGTTTACCTCCTTCCAAGCCAATTTCTGAAGACAGTTATTATATCAGATTCCCTGCCTAGCAGGTGTTTAGCCATGATATACACAGTTTGTTCTTTTTAACTTGCTTCATCCGCCAACTTCCAATTTAAGAAACACCTCGGGATTTGATTTCCCTGAAGTGTCAAACATCTTCCTTTTCAGAACTCTGGATAACATCTTCTGTTGTAAATCAGTTGATGGGTTTGGTTAGTGTTTGCAGGATGGGTCTTATGAAATAACCTTTTCCTGTCTAGATTTGGCATTTATTTGGCTTCTATCAAATTGGTACCTCAACTCTGACACATCAAAAAGAAAAGGGTAGTATCTGACTGATAAAATGGATTAAATTGGGTGAAGTGTTTCACATTTAATAACAAAACACATTATGACCCTAATCATGCTACTAAGATTCAGGCACCAGCACCAGGCCTGAAGTAAAAGGAGGTTACTCACCTCACTGGCACAGTTCATAGACCCTTACTGAGGACCCATGGTAGGCTGGAGATACACAAGTATGGGAGGAAGGTCTGAGCCTCTGGGGCACGAGTACTCCTACCCCTTTGAACTGTGTGGCTAGTCATTACTTTGGGTCTTGCAAGTTGTTTTAATAGGATGAGAAATTGATTACAGAGCCAGATATTTCATTACGGATTGTTTTTTTAAAAGTACATACAGTTTATACTGGGCTTACAATAACTGGCAAGGGGAGTACAAGATTTTAGTTACATTAGGCAAGAAATTCCACTTTGGGATTTATCTTTCTCTGTAACAAAAGAAACTGCCTGAATTACTATCAGAGAAAGAAAAAAAATTTCGCTTGGAATACTTCATTACTAACACCTCTCCCCTATCCAAACGTTTGGGTAAACCCTACCTAAGAATGCTGACACTGTGTTTTCTTGCCTCAAGTAAACTGACTCTAGTTATATCTTTTTGTAAATCTGTGTCCGATGGTGCCACCCTGCCTTGACTTTGGTCTGATGAGTGAAGCATGTTGCTTGTACATTACTGGCATTCAGCCCTGTGTGTACACAGGCTGAGAAAAGAAGGGTTTCCATGTTGTTAGCAAAGTGAGAGCCTTCAACATAGGATGAAGTGTCCAAATGTCCGAGTTCTCACAAAAAACGTTTATCCTCTTTTATTCTGGGTGGCACAGACACCCAAACATAAAGGCCCTGAAGTCAGAAAGCTGGGGGAGCAGATTCCAGAGCATGTTGCCCCTTCCACAGTGAGCCCACTGAAGCTATATCATATGGCTGCAGCCCCATAGGTATTATGGGATTGGGCAATGATTGCTCTCCAAAGCTTCACCCCACCTCAGATCTGCATGGAATGTGTAGCATGGTTCTTACCCTTCTTCATATGCTCATCATTCCACAGGGAGAAGTTTGAGGAACATGCCAGAAGGGTTCCCAGAAATGCATGGCTCTCAAGGAAATCAGGAGAAAGAGGCCAGAGAAGAACCTGGCAGTATAAGGCCTCTAAGCATGGGATATGGGGTCTCATGTCTTCTAGGGAGGAGATAATGTTGCAGGGTTTACTTACAGAGCAGTGGGTATCAGATGCATGGAAGAGCTATTTCTAGGACAGCACAGATCACAGACCATAAAGTAGATGGAAAGCAGAATAAACTTTGCCACCCCTCTTTGCATGATGGCATGACCTGTAGCAAACTGAGCAGACACTCATGGAGGTTCTTAACCTTCTCACAGACATTTCCTGCATACAAAATATGGCTCTGCTCTTAATTTTTACTGTGCATGGACTTCATATGCTTTTAAATAGTAATTGCTGTAATGGGAATAAATAGTGTTAGAGAAAATTATCCCATGAATAATAAGAAGGGTTATAAAATCAGTAATTATCAGCTTCCTAAAATCCCCTCTCAGCTAATGTAAATCAGTATAACTGAATTAAACTGAATGGCATCGCATTAATTTACACCAGCTGAAGATATGGTTCTGTGCCTTAAGAGACCATTGCCACTGCTGGATGTAGGGATGACCCAGTCACAGCATCTAGGGACAATCAAACTAACAGTCTCAGCTTGAAGAGGTATCAGTCAAAAGGTTCCTAGCAGGATGCGGACTGTGTGTATGACTCACTATGCCAATTTGCAACACAGAGCTTCAGTCATATTCGCTGCAACGCCACTTGCAGCCCCACGACTTTGGTAGCTGTCACTCCTTAAGCTGGGTGCCTTTTTCTTGCATACTGGCACTGCACTGCTTTTCACAGAGCTCAGCTACCTCTGCCTGCCACACCACCACTGTATAACCCCAGCCAGCAAGGCCCATCAGTCAGGTGGTGTCCTGCTATGAACAAGGTGGAACTTCAGTAGGTCTGCAAAATGCTTCTTCAGATAGCCTTGCTTTGCTCATTACATTCCAGTTCTCCATACAGCAGCTGCATAAATAGGTGCTCATTATCCACGCATGTAACAGCCATCCTAACAAAGTTGTACCTCCATTATCAGTGCTCCGATGCTGTAGCAATACGCTGGTTGCAGCAACTTAGCACTGGATACTCAGTCACATGATCTGACCTTCAGGATGGAAAGCAAGAACTGTGGGCAGATTTCTCCAGCTGCCTCAAGTGTCATCTATGCAAGGTCCAGGTTTCACACCCATAAAGCAGAACAGCAAGACCCACAGCTATATAAACCCTCACTTCTGGGCAGACAGGCAATTAGCCGCATTAGTCTGAAGTTGGGCAGGGTAGAGATGCACCTTATAGACTAAATGAATCAAGAGATGCATAAGCTTTTGTGAGCAAGGGTTCACTTTATCAGTGAAAGGACAGGCAGAGAGGACTTTTGTGGAGACCTTGACTCCTCAATGCCTCCAAACCCAACCTGTCAGTTTGCCAAAGGCTGCATTTTCTTCAGGAATGTGGGAAACAACTCCCCCCTCAATACTAGCTAGATGTGTCAGCGTACCACCCGAGCAGTAGAAGTCATGAGTCGCAGTAAGTCATTCTCCACCAACATACTGTGCAGGTGGGACACCAGCAGTCAGCTGCCCACAGCTGCCTGTGGCTGCTGCAGGGTGGACATCCAACTCTGTCTTGAACAGTAATAATTAAAAGAAGGGCTGTGGACAAAGAACAAGTCAACATTCTGTAGCTAGAGTCATACTAGGCAAATGTAAACTGCTGTCCTCTGAATTATCTCCTCTTTAACACCTTCACCCTTGCAAAACTCAATTCACACCTATGTTGGATTTTTTTAATGGCCAAATAAACTATTATTAGTTTGATGTTATCACCCATCTTCATTTGAATTTGTGACCAAGGAGATTTTGTGCATAAACTGGTGAGTTTTCATGACAGTTGTAAAAAATAATTTAAATAGCATAAACTCAAAAGGCCTAATTCAGCATTTAGCTGTAGTAGTTACACAAGGGATGCATAGGGCTCAATAATTAGTGAGGATGGCATTTTGTTGACAGAACAATGTAGCAGTCTGTAGGTTTTCACTCTCTGGATGCTGACAACTGAATAATATTTAGGATGCGGTGAGTTCTATCTGATTTTCTGACTCATACTGGAAAGCCTGTCATGCATACAAGTATAACATATGGAATAAGTTACAGGGTTACATAATGTGTATTATTATTCTGAACATCATGCTTTCTCTCATGCATTCATAGATTATAAAGGCAGAAGGGACCATTTTGCTCATTGAGTCTGACCTCCTGCATAAAACAGGCTGCAGAACTTTTCTGAATTAATTTATATTTGAATCTCAGCATATCTTTTAGAAAAAACATACGATCTCGGTTTGGAAATTTTCTGCAGTGGAGAACACATCATGACCCTTAATAGGCCAGGACTGATACAGACATGAACTTACACTGTAGTTCCAGCAATACTTCTTGGTTTGAGACAGTCCAATAAAATATCCACTCCTTTTCCAGCTTGTGCAAGGGCCATGCAATTGTGGCAATATCAGCAATCAATCTCTGAAGGTATGAGGCCAAGCTAACGTAACTCTGCATCTCATGGAGAGAGTAGGGCACCAGTCAGGGCTGGATGTTTTCCACCTTTACAGGGTCTGTCCCTATCCCAGCCCATGAGATCACATGCTCCAGATAGTTTATGGCAGAAATAAAGCATTTCTGCATTTCATCAGGATACACAAAACAAGAAGTACCCCTCAGATGGCCAACTTGATATCCACCAACTTCTGGAATATTTCAGGACTACTAGAGTAAAAACGACATAACATTAAACTCAAAGCAATCTGGTTTGGTGGTGAATGCCTTCTTTCGTCACTGCTTAGTGTGCACCTTTACTTGCCAGTAGCCAGGCCACATCCAGAGTGGAGAACCATCAGACCTCCTCCAGCAAGTCTAGCATCTGATAAATCCTAGGCAAGAAGAAGCATCTCTCACAGGAACATCATCCAGTAGCCAATAGACCACACATACCCCTGTTCCTCCATCTTTCTTCTTTGCCAAAATGATGCATGGAGCCCAGGGGCTCATGGAAGGTTAGATGATGTTCCTCTTCATCCATTGAAGCTATTTGCTGAATTCTGCCTCGTGGTGGATAAGGGACTATCACCAGAGCAGCATCTCTAGAGTCAATCCAGTGCTGTGTCAGCCTCTGCACTCCAGTGGCCATTGAGGGAATTTCCCAGCAGACTTCAGGCTGCTCAAGGTGAGGGGACGCTCCTCAGCACAATTCCTGCATGACACCTCCTCTCTCTTGCACTTATGTAGCACCCAGGTTTGGCCTGCCTTACAGACTCTTCCTTCTTCTCCCAGAGCCTTGCTGTGTTTCTTGTTTCAACCTGCAAAAACTTGTAGGGTGTTTTCTGGTGTTTTGGATATTGTTCCTCATAGTTGTGGGTAAGGGTTTGAGGCACCGACACTGGGAATTCCTTTGGTTAGCAATGGGTGAATGCAGGGGACAGGATGTGATGGCCTAGGAGGCCCCTTCCGGGTTTACATCCCTGATGCTTCATGAGGCCATTTCTTTATAAATGCTTCCTCCTGCAGACTGTAGAGGTAGTTCCAACTCTGAAGCAATCCTCCTGGCCTCTTTCTGCTCTTTAAGTTTCTTCTTCCAAAGACCATCCAGATGTCATCTCCATCTGCATCAGTCACAAATCAGTCCCACATTTGATTTCTAGAATCTTGGGACGGCCATTCCTTAGTGACCAGAAGTCAGAGGGCATGCCAGAAAATCACTGACAAATTCTTCTTTTCCTTTTTTCTGGTTCTGGAAGGCTTCTTGGTTCCATTCAGAGTCTGTAGTTTGGTGTACGGACAGCTGAAGAGTATCCTTGCAAGAGGCATATTTTCCCTCTGGCATTGTGTCAGCCCTTTCAAAAACCTCCTATGCTTTGCCTTGGGGCACAATGCCAAAAATACAGCTTCCTGACCTCAACCCAGCCAGTTCAAAGTGGGGATGCAGTTGGCCCAGCCTTGGCAGTTGTGCTACAGGCATGAGGATGGCTTCTAACCTTTTGCTTCCCTTATCAATCTTCTATCTTCCAGAGTTTCTATTTTTAAATTCTTAATTGTGGATTTTTGAACATTAGTAAAATGTTCCTAAATAGGTCCCAATTATCATTCAGATTATTCTGCTCAAACTCATTTTTTTTTTCAGCTGAATTGGTTTATAACTGTTTTCAGTGCTGGGAAATTGACCATTTAAAGTTCTCTCACTGTTAAATGCATTTTCCATATATTAGTGCTTTGAACTTCATTCCATTTGCATATAAAAAGTAATTAAGTCATGATTGCTTGTACCTAAGTAACCACTGATTTTACTTCTGTGATCAGTTCTTTTTATCTAACAAGATGAGGTTTAATATAGAATTCTCCCATATTGGATACTACTCTTTTTAAGTCAAGAAACTACCTCTGAATTTAAGTAATCCCAAGGATATTTTATCATGGACAGCATGAGACTTCTGGCATTTGCCACTATGATTGAAATCCCTTAAACAGACGGTTTCCTTTATTCATCACTGAGGCCTTTTTACTTAATATGCTCTCAGTCTATAGTGTAAACAGCACAGGGGAAATCACACAGGTTATATACACAAAGGCTGGGAGTAAAACATCTTATGCATATTTAAAATATTTCCTCAAGGAAAACTTGAATACAGTATCTGGTCCGTGTTACTGTAGCTCTAAGTGCACATATGTTAGACTTGGGGTTTTATAAAGGTCTCAGACATAATAGCCAAAGTCAAGTTGTAATGACATACCATGGCAAATAGAAATCACAACAGCCCTTTAACTAGAAATCTGCTAATGACCTCTGGAATAAATATGCCATGAGCATTAAGATGTGTCAGCAGACATGATGTTTCCAGTGATTTGACTTTGTTCTGTACAGGGCTCTTTAGCTATCCTTCACTACAAACAGCAGCTATCTTCTCTCTCAGTTAAATATAGCCAGTAGGCTGTCCTGATTATTTGAGCATTATAAATGTGAAAACAAAAACAAAAACCACTTACCCAGTGGCTGTGGGAGTGCTGAACATCTCTTTGATATTCCAAACATTAAAATTCATTTCTTATGCTTAGCTGTTAAAAATGAAAGAAAATATATGAAGACTGCCATCAATTATTTTTTCTTCAGATAACTATACAAGTATCTGCAGCAACCAGATGACACACATTTCAACAGCTATAGCTCCGTTAAACTGGCACTAAAGCACTACAGTAAAAGGAGATCAAGTGCTGTGGGTACATGTAAGTGTGGCCTGCTAATTGTATTTATGCTAATTTTTTATCTGCCTACTGTAAAACTTTCAAATGCACTGGTTTGTCTGGTCTGTTAAATAACTATTCTGTTTCTAGGGCTTCAGTTAGGGTTTGGGAAGCCTTTGCTTATTTGCGGTTTGTCAACATAGCTTATAGTAACCTGTAAGATAAGGAGGCTTTGGTTTTCTTGGAAGTTATGTGTAGCCATGGAAGCAATTCAAACCAAATACTTCCACGGCTGAATTCATTGTGTCGAAGGGCACCACGATATTCGCATGTACTGAGCAGCACACTGTGTTATTGTTCCCTGAGGAGATAAGTGCATTCTGCTGAGCATTCAGCTTTGTCACAAAAACTAGGCTGAGGCAACCTAACCCATCCCAAAACCAGTGTGAGTGGGTAACATTTGATTTAATTTGTTTCTGATAACAAATTATTTTTAACATCTCTTTTCAAAATCACCATCATTGCAGACTATGGTCCCCATCATACGGGCTGCAACCCAAGTGTCAATCAACGCCACGCTCTCCCTGTCTCCTAGCTGCGTCTCCAAATCCTGTCAATTCTTTCACGCCAATACCGAAAATAATTCATTCTTTCATCCAAATGCTTGTCACTGCTTTGGTCATCTGCTTTCTTGATTAATGCAGGCTCTTCCTATCTGCCTTGCCTGCCTTCCTTTCAATCCTGTCCAGTGTTCAAAACCCTACAGATAAAGTCATCTCCCCCTCCTGCCATTTAGGCCATGTCAGTCATCTCCTCCACTATCCAACTATAAACACTTTTACAGCTGTAGTATCTATCACCGTTTCTAGTACTGGTATCCATGCACTGAACAGAAACAAGAAGGCACAAAGGTAGTCGCCGAAAGGCCATTCAGTTTTGCATCCTACGCAGGGATTATCATAATCCACTGATTCTGAGTGTAATATTAGTTCTTCATCCTGCTCCTGCTTTAGATACAGGCTGCAATTTCTAGAAGTTGTATTGGCCTTTTTTTTTGCATTTTTATGTTGGGTGACGCTATGGCACACGGGGTCTGCCGAAGAGGCCCTGCCCACTGGCCGTCTGCCTGGTAAATGTTACGTGTACAGTGCTCACAGTCGTGTTTGCTGATGTCAGGGAGCCAGTGTTTCAAATACTATGGCCCTATTCTGATGAGGTCTTTGTAAATTAATACTAGAGCCCTGAAACGGATCTGGCATTGGATGGAAAACAGGTATAAGTAGTGCAGTAGAGCTGTGTCTTTCCTTTTGTGTTTTCTCTCTAAGATGAGAGAAAGCAGGACCTGGACGAAGCGTAACCTGCTTGGCTCTCTCTCACAACTGTGAGAATCAGGATTAACTCCGTTATGTAATGGCATTACTGAAATCAGTATCTGGCTCCAAGAAGATTACTTGGCTGCTTGACACACTGACAATTCAGAGAGATCCCTGCACGCTCTGTTATGGTATCGGTTCTGCTGGTGCCTCCACACCATTTCTAAAAGCTAGTAATACTTCAGCAGATTAATTTACTGACTCTTACTGAACATTCAGGTTATCAGACAAACGTGCTCTCACCAGGCGCCCTGGCCACAGTCACGTATCAATGCATTAGGGACCATCAGTTTGGATAAGAACCCAGTTGGACTAGAAGCATTTTTGTGCAAACGTCTTGTGCCTAAAAGTGATGCGGATAGTGATGCCTATGAGACTCAGAGCTGGATATACGTGATCCAATGTGCTTGACAAGTGATTTGGAACCACGACCTTGCTGAGAACTAAAACTGCAGACAAACTTTAAAATGGAAATACATGCAATTATTAATTGAAGCAGGAGTAAGTTTCCTCAGGTCTCCAAGGCCCCTTCGCTGCTCAGTTTTGGAGTCTGTTTGAATGGCGGAGTCACCGACCGGCTCGGCACGACCCGCGCTGGCCCACGGCGCCGCCCCGAGGGCGCTCAGGCCGCAGGCCTCCCCTCGGGTTTCTGGAGCAGGGGAGCAGGCCCCGACCGGCGAAGGCTGCTGGAGACATGAGCCACAGCCTTTCCCAGCCCGCAGCCCCCACTTTGTGGAGGGCCCGCGCCTCAGAGCCCAGCCCAGCGCTCTCCCCTCAGCAGGGTCGCCGCCAGCCCCGGGCCAAGCTCGGCCCTGCTGCCCGCAGGCTCCACGCACCGGCACCGCACCGCGCCGCACCGCACCGCGGACAAGGTGGTGCATGCGGGGGGCACTGAGCCCTCACGGCGGGTCCTCAGGCCTGGCCCACAATAGCAGCATGGTGGTGGCTGCCCCGTCCTGGCTGAGCGCCCTGAATGGGGCAGGGGTGGGCCGGGCTCAGGCCCTCGCTTATGGCATGACCCCCGCTCCCCCTGGCCCAGCAGCACCACCGCCTCAGGGCCTGCGCTGCCGGCTGCCTGTCTCCTCGGGACCATGGCATGGAGGGGAGCTGTCCCCACACTGACTGGGGCGCTGCCCTGAGGGGATGATGGCGGGGGTCTCCCCACACTGACTGGGGCACTCCCCTGAGGGGATGATGGTGGGGGTCTCCCCACACTGACTGGGGTGCTGCCCTGAGGGGATGATGGCGGGGGTCTCCCCACACTGACTGGGGTGCTGCCCTGAGGGGATGATGGTGGGGGTCTCCCCACACTGACTGGGGCTGTCTTCTGAGGGGATGATGGTGGGGGTCTCCCCACACTGACTGGGGCACTCCCCTGAGGGGATGATGGCGGGGGTCTCCCCACACTGACTGGGGCTGTCTTCTGAGGGGATGATGGCGGGGGTCTCCCCACACTGACTGGGGTGCTGCCCTGAGGGGATGATGGCGGGGGTCTCCCCACACTGACTGGGGCTGTCTCCTCAGGGAGGAGGGCTCCCTCCGCCTGCCCAGGGCCCGGGGCACTGCCATGGCCCCTGATAGGGGCGCAGAGAGAAGACAGGAATGGGGGCAGCCCGGGACAGGATGCTGTTCAAGACCCCAGCAAAGATGTCCAAACCTCCAGGCTGAGGTGTCACTGCACCTGGGCACCATTCAGCTCCGTGAATCCTCCCCAGTGGGTCGAGTCTCCCGCTCCGCGGTCATTAGACGAGCTGGCGCAGGGGTCCTGACATGGCTATGCCCAATGAAGCTATCAAGCAGAAATGCAATCTGGGCTGACAACCCTTAGTTCGCTCGAGAGGTAGAACAGGAGGTTTTGTGCACGCCTGTCATTTAGGAGATGTCTTCAAAGGGAGAGGCTCGTGCGGGTGTCTCCGTGCTAGCGGTCCATAGCACCATCCATAGCGCAGGCACTTCCTCGGCACTTGCACCTTGAACCACTTATCAGGCAGCTGTGGGGCACCCAAATAAAGAAAAATGTGACCCTTCCCACATTCTCAAATATTGATCAAATTCCTTCTTTTAGATGATCTGGTGGTTAAAACAAAAAGCACAGCTTCCACCATCAGCTGTACCACAGCAGAAAAATGGCTCCTAGGATAGACGCTCGAGGCTGGAGAAAGAGAAGCCGGTGCTGCGCAGAGGCCCACCTTCCCCTCCGACCACGGACATCCCAAAAAACACTGCGCAGAAAAATCAAATCTAGCCGGACACTTGTACTGCTGCCTTCCTACTCAGCTCGCTGCTCCCTCCGAAGTGCCCCCAGCTGCAGCCCTTCCGGCTTCGTGCATACGGGATAATACTACACAGCCATTTACATTTTCAAAGTGGTTTCTCCAAATTAGCTAGTTGGCAATAACCTGCTCTTTCAAGATGTTTCCAGCAAACTCCTTTTCTCATGATCTAAAGTGAGATTGTCCCCTCTGCCCTAGATAATACTGATTAGACACCAGACCAGACCCACCCGAGGTGAAGGGAAGGAAGAAGGGAAACAACAACCCGTGTCCCCAGATGCAATTATCAACAGCCATTTCGTTATGTCCACAGCGCAGCATGGTGGTCCTTCGACTCCCTAAGGGCAGCGACCGTCAGCCCCCATTAGTGCAGCTCACCCTGCGACCTGAACAACATTCACCTTTCTCTGGATCAGGTATGCCACAGCGCACCCGAAACCTACCTAGTTTTAAAGGTGCGCTGGAGCTGCTCATGAAAAGGTTCTGGACCTGATGACCCAGGGCTTCCCTCCCAGTCCCATGTCAACCACTTTTCTGTCCTTGGCCACCTCCTTCCAGGCCTCTAACCTCAGCCTCCCGAGCTCTCCTGGTACCCTTCTAGGCTTTGCAGCCATTACATAGATCAGCCATATTTCAGCAAACCTCCAGCTCTTTTATCAGGTTGACATGTGTCAGGCATTTACACTGGGACGACCTGAAGGGAATGACCACGGGCAGAATTGCTTCACGGTGCTGGATAGGTTTTCACTGACGTTTAGAAAACAAACAATGAGCCTTTTCTAGCCCCAATGAATGTTGTTCTAGATCTGCTCAAATTCCAAAGAACAAATATAAAAACCTCATCTGCGGGCAGAAACATTTCTTTCCTTCTGCAGCAATCCTTACCTTGCGCTGCCTCGCAGTCACGAGCCTCAGCACACAAAGAGACTCACAAAGAAAAATCATAGCCCTATATGGTATAACACAATAACAAAAGAAAAAGCAGCATGCCAAGGTTTTGTTTTCCATTTTCTCCTCGCTGAGGTCTTTCAGGATCAGATTTTCCTTTTTCTGCTCCCTTTGCTTAGAACGTGGTTCTGCATGTGGAAGTGGAACGAGGGGGGAGACATCCCTACTTGGAGGTCTGACAAGCAGGGAAGTTAAATCTTCTCTACGGTAGGTAGTCTTAAGAAGAATATGGTAACACTGTTCTTTTTTTCCATTTGAACTTTGCTGTATAAATGGCAATTTACACTGGCTCTGGGTGCAGAGGCTGTGTGGTCTGTCATGTAAATCCCGTTCTCAGAAATTAATTCAGTGCGTAATGGGTAAATGCAGATCTCTCCAAACAACTCTTAGGTAAATAATCCACAAGATAAATATTCTCAAAAGGAAGCATTTCAAATATGGTTTTACAGTTTTAGCAGATTTTTTATACTGCAATTTTTTTATATCCTCCTTTTGTTTGGGGGTGGGGGTGGCATTCTTGTTTGCCTATTACTTCTTCCTTTCTTTTGATATTTTAATTTTCAAAGAGAATTTAATGCTGGTTAGAGATGCTGGGTTGTCAGTTTTGAAGGCACACTGTAAGCACTAAAACAATATGCATGATATAGATGCACTGATGGAGAAAATGCATGCATTTTCTTTCTGCTCTTCTTATTTAGTGGAGCTTTCTTTAGAATTAAAGAAATTTCCAGCTCAGAGGTGTCAAACAGGCATCCTGCTTAATGTATTTATCTGGCTTTCTTGGCAAATTTTGCAGACCCTTTTAATCCAACTCAAACATTGCATTGTCTTAACTTGCAACTCTAAGATACTTGTAAATGACCCTCCATTCATTTCACTGGGAGATTTAGCCTTGACCCTAATGATGGTGCAGCAAAGGGTAGATTTTCTAAAGCCTTAGGCACTACATTGCGTGTCATGAAGTAAAGATGAAAGTTCTCCTAATGACCAAGTAATCAAAGATAGCTGTGGTCCTAAGAGCGCATCATTCTTCCTCAACAAAGTAATCCTGACTGGAACAAAAATGTTTCTCTTGCAGCGTTTAGTGTGTAAATGTGGGTCTTATTCTACCCTTGATCTTTGTACTCGCCTCCCTTTGGCACCCATAAGAGAGTCACTGTATATCTAGAAAAGTGTGTGGCACTATTTGCCTATGATTCATAATGATGACAAATACAGTTTGGCATTCTCCTCAAAACAAATCTCAGGCTTCTGCTCTAGTTTACAACATTTTTACCATTATTAAAAATGGATTTGCCATGCTTCATGCAACTCTGAGTGGTGCATGCTTCGTATTTTATGATAGGTTGTTACGCAGAGCTGTTTCAGTCCCTGATGCCACTATGGCTTCTGGTTTGGATGTTTGCTGAATCTCAGGGACACAGTAAATGAGATTTTATATTTCTGCCAGGCCTCTACAAGGGAGAGAAATTGCTATAAAGGAGGACATTTCCTTAATTATAGTTTTGACAGCTAACTCTGGTTTCTAGCCTCCCTCCCCCACCATCCACAGCACAACTCCTCTGAGATTAATAATACTTCTAAGCTCTGGCTTGTAGCCCTGCTCATATCTGGAGCAGCAGACTGTGCTTCTAACATTACAGAGTGAGACCACGTATTTTGAGTCTTTCATTCATTTAGTAAAAATTAGAAGTTGCCAGACTGTAGTTGGTATTCTATTTAGTATGCAGTCTTTAACACATTTCCTCATAGTACACATGATTCTGAGTTGTGCTATGTATAAAACATACCAGTAATCAAATATGTCCAAGGCCATTTAAAAAACCTTTCCCTGACTGCTTTTCCCTGACCATCTTGAAATAACCTTGGTCTCTCGTGATGTGTTCATGATGGATTTTCTCTTCTTCCCCTCCACTGGGGAATAACCTGATCCTGGGGTTGCAGTGGTGATGGTTGAGAATGAGTAATCCAGACTTCCAGGGAAAATGACTAGTTTTGCCAAAATCTGCTTCCACAAGCTCAACACTGAAAAGCACTGTGCACAACAAGGCACCTCTCTCATCTTCCTGCAAGAGTGTCTTCAAGTGTCACCTATGTCACGTGGCAGGCAATGGCTACAGCCAGCACTGATCCCTCTGATTCCTAACCTTTGCTGGCACATAAATACACTACTATGGAGATCAGATCACCTATAGAATTTAGGAGCCCAAATACACAGTTGTTGTCAACATTTATCTCCCAAGTTTGAAAACAGACACTTGTAGTTTTAACCCAGGTCAGACAAATGCTTGACCAAGAGATGTGCTTTGTGTCCTGCCTTGAAGGTTAAGAAAACAGAGCTCAAGTAGGGACAAACTGCACACAGCTGAGAACACCTAATCTCAAGAATTCAAGCTCCCTAGCAGGGCTCAAACATCTTAACAGAGTGTTCTCCGAAGTAGCTAGATCCCAAACCATGCAAAGTGGCAGAAGCATGGTTTAACTTTAGAATTGCCTTTAGGATCTACAGAAAAGACTGATGTCCCCTGGGGAGATTGCGCAGCAGTTTGCTTTCTGTGGCTGGTTGCACTAAAGGCTTTCCAAGGAAGAGGTGCCCTGCTCACCTGCTCCATACATCTGGAATAGCCCCACCGCTGTCCAAGGTCCCTTCTCCTTTCCTTCAAAAGTGATCTAGCTGTTGGCTGACATAAGTCCAGCCTTCATAGCTGGAAGCATTGGACCTAAGTGCAGGTAGGTTGGATTTAACACTCACCTAAGTCAAAAGAAGAGCAATTGTCGACTTAAAGGGCCTGGCCTCATTTTCATCTGTACCTTTTGGCTGTAAGTACTTTGGGTCAGGGGTCTGTTTTGTATTGGCCCACTGCATCCCCCTGCACAGCCCTATCAGCATTGTAACAATGAAACAGTGAGCAACACCAGAATTAACATACCAAAGCAAAGCCAGTCTGTGGCTTGTAAACCCACCCTGCCTTATGAACTCTGCTGAGGCCACTACAGGCCTGCATGGTCTCTGTGGTCCCCTAGCCACAAGTAAGGAAAAGCTGCAGTAAAGTACAAAATGGTGTGATCTTACCCACTCTGTATCAAACATTTCATTTCTCTCTCTCTTCTGAGTACCCTGTATGTAATACCCCAGGGAAAGCTGATCACCTAAGGCAAAATCTTTAAAAACTCCTACACGATTTGGAAGCCCAAATCCCATTAACTTTTGATAAGCCTTCAGCTCTGCAAGTACCTAATGACTTGTGAAGAGGCATGAGACTTTTGAGGGACAGAGCCTGGGAAGTGTGCTTATTTTTGAAACTCTAACACAAGATGATTAAAAGGTGGGGAGCCTGCCACATCACATTGAACAGAGTGATCAGAAGGGGAAGTACATCTGAGTAGTTTGTTATGTTATAGTCATATTTAATTCCTATAGAAGAAGGAATGCCCCAGCTGAAGGTAGCACTAAGGGTCATTGAAAAAGTCTGAATTTGCTGTAATTCCCATAGAACTAAACGCTTTGCATCTTAAGCGGTTTATAAATTTAGAACACAAATTAGATTGGTCCCCTCACAACTGCTGGATTTGTCTTATCACCGTAGTTCTGCACTGTTCCGGGGTCTGAACACTTGGGTACCTCCGACCATGTCTCACCAAGCTGGGCGGGGGGAGGCAGTCATTTAACTCTAAGCAATTTGTGCTTATGCAACTGATAAATTCCAAACCGCTGGGATAGCGCCGGCCAGAGCCCTTCAAAACCATCTCACCCTAGGCCTGCAGGCTCGCCCTTCATGTTCCCTCTCTACCTTACTGCTGGCTGCAGCAGCTTGGCAAACCACGCTACACTCTGCAAGGGGATAAACATCCAGGATGAGCAAACCAAAAGCGCCCAACTGTCCACTTGGTTTTAGACATAAATGGAAACCAGCTCCCAGAGACTCCCGTGCCACCTGCATCTCACCAAGGAGTTGCTTTTGTTTTCAGAGAGCAGCAGTCTCTGTTTAAAACCCTTCCTCAGACTTGGAAGCATACTGTGAACCACTGACCTTGTCAAGCTGCCAATATATTTTATTGGCTGCTGCGGTATTGCTCAATTACTAATTAGGAGCTCCCTGTTGATACTTCCTGCTACCACACCAGTGGTTTCTATGGCAACTTCAGAAGCAGATGTGGGAGTGACTTCACCCAGGACATCACAAAGCAGCCCTTGCACCACCTCCTGGGTAATTTCTCCAGACAATGAAGCAAGTGACCAAGCACGCTACCACGTCCGGACATCTCCCTGGTGTTTCAGTTGCTAGCACAAAGGTAGGAGGTGATGAAACAAGAACCTTTGCCCTCTGTAACCTGTTCCCACCAAGGAATTACAAGCACTTTACAGACATTCAAAAATCTCATGGACAGAGGGGACATTATGGTCATCTAGTCTGTGAGCAATGCAGACCCCAGCACCACACCAGTCATTTGCATTAGTGAGCTCTGCCAATCCATGGAAGAACATTCCAGTTCAGGCTAAGTGACCCAGCAAGCTTAGTTTGCAGTGGGATTGTCTTAACTGCCTGATTTCAGAGTTGCTGAAATCAGAACAAAATGGCTCAGCAGGTGGATGCTGACCTGCAGTAACTGTAGCTGTATGAGAGGCTAAGTGCAGCTGTGCCTCGTGCACAAAGTTGGAATCTAGGAACAGCAGCATCCACATGGCCATGCATGTGCTCCTGTCCTCCCCCAAAAGGCTGGATGGGCAGAACAGCCTTGGCCCCCCTCTGCTCCCTCGCTAATTCAGCCGCTCATGCAACAAGGATGCTGGGGGCAGAGTGCAGGATCCACACCAGCCACCACATCATCTCCAAGAACCAGTCACTGTCAAAGAGACTGTCCTCTCCAAGCGCATGTCTGTGTGGATCATACTGTAGATGACTGATAAGCCTGTCTCCATCTAGAAAGCAGGATGGAGAACTGCTGACTGCTGTTAAATAACAAGTGACCGCAGCAGCACTCTGCCAAATGCTGCCCTGCAGATCTCAGTGATGGGATGCTTCTAAATCCTGCAGAGATGGCAGCTTGGGTTTCTCAGCAGCATATGCAGCTATGCTTGGAGGATGGGTAGCGCCAGCCATGTGACAGCAGATTGAGATTCACTGAACAGTCCATCTGGATAGCCCCTGGGAAGAAGTGGCCTCCTCCTTAACGAGTGAGCTGTGGCAATAAAAATGAACGCAGAGCATGCCTGGAACATGCTATTGACATGATGGTGAAATGTAGGCGTGACAACAGAGCTCTTCAGAAACCATTCATGGTTGCTGATGGGGTTTTAGCTTAAGAAACCTGCTCCAGGAAAAGGGAGAGCATTTGGGGTGCTCACATTGTCAGCATGACCATAACTTGTTTGCACACTGGCATAGGGGGGTGATAACCATCTCCTTCCTTGTTTGTAGAACACCGTGACCCCCTTGACTGAAACTGTTAGCCAATATCCTGGGCCTTGTGGGCTGTTTCTATTAGGAGGAACCGCATCTTCTGCTCTGAGGCAACCCCATTTATTTACAAGCTCCTGTTTCCCCAAACACAGTAGGCACCAAACAGTAGGAAACCACGCCCTTGCTTTACATGCCAAAACTCTATTGCCAGCCAGACTCTCCCAGTTTTCTTACAAGGTCACACTGCAAGTGTTTCTCTGGCTGTCCTGGGCATTCTGCTGCTGTGATCCTTTTGACTGACTCTCACACATACATCTCCATCAAACAATACCCAGGCCTCCTGCATTTGTATTCAGCCTCCAATGAAACTCTTCCACCCACATTGTTCTGCTCCTGACTGATGTTACATGTGGCTCCTATTCTTTTACTCCTGAAGGGGATGAACTGACTCCTGCATTTACACTGACTGAAGTGCAACTGTTACATCCACTGGCTTCAGTGAGGCTTCATTGGCCTCCAGCATAACAATGTACTGCAGATGTACTGCCTGCAAGAAGCTGCACAGTGCAGTTCTGCGGAACAAGCTGGACCGCTCTGCAAGCTAATCCGATCCCCTGCAGTTCGAGGACATTTACATGATGAATCATGTCCCTAAGGGAAGAGTTCCTTATATGCAGAGATGGCCCAAATGCGTGCCCTGACTGTCTTTGCTGTATCTGTAATAAGTCCTTTGTTGTTGGAGGAGGAGTGGAGAGAAGGGGTCCCTTCCAAACATTCTTGGGGACTGACCACCACCAGCTCAGTGATGGCAGAACTGGTTGAGCTGGGGTTACAACATGCATGCTCTTCTGAGGCTCGTGGCGTTACACAAATTGCCAATTGCTCAAATCATAAGCAAGACCTTATGAGGGAAGATAAGGCAAGGTGCTGCATTTATTGATTAAACACTTCATACATCCCTCCCCCCGCCCCCCATTCATATCCCAATTTCTGTTTTGCACTGGTATATGTTACCAGTCTTATCAGTGCTCAGATCAACTTAGTGGCCAGCCAAGTTGATCACGAGTAGAAGCCAGACTCCTGCTGATCCATCTCATCAGATGAACCCATGCTTCAGGATGACATGCAGAACAAGATCCAAAATCGGTATGTCTCGCCCCATCTTTTATAGCCTTGTCAATTCACTCAGTCCTCTCGGCTTTTGCAGCGTTATCACTGTGTTCTTCCTTGAAGGTCAATTGCCATTATTCTCTCACTGTTCTGGGGCGGATTCTTCTTGTTTTGGTCTTTTATCTGTCTGTATTCTTCAGCCAGTTGCTAGCTGATCTTTTCCTTTTCCACAGACACGCTCTCACCCATTCTCTCACACATACAAAGATTGAGCACTTATGTCAAGCTACAGAGCAATACAAAATGGAACTTCTTAAGGCAATGCAAGACTCAAGAAAATTCATAAGATTAAAAGCAATAAGCAAAAAGTCTATTTGTATAAAAATGAGGTACTATGCCAACCTCAGCCAGCCTTGCAAGGGGCTGGGTGACACTGGTTAGCAGTGTCATATACATGCATACTAATTTGGGTCTGATTACATTTCTCTGGAGACAGCAAAATCTGTCCTTGGGAAGATATTCATTCACTGATTTGGAGCTGATTGAGGGTGGGTGATGGGGGTCAGAGATGATTTTTCATAATTCACCAGGAGACTCAGCAGTCTGAATAGGTGAAAACATAATATAGTGCTGTGATAACCTTGTGATGAAATCTGCCCTCGATTAGCCAATCGTCTAGGTACAGATAGAGGAGCTGCTGCCACAGCCGAGCATCTTGCTAAAGTTCTCAGACCAACTGATAGCATCTTGTATTGGCAATCTAATGCTCTGAATCACAAACACTTCTTGTCAGCTGGTGAATTGCTGGAAAGCAGCATAGAAAACGTGTCTTGGAGGTCAAGAACTGCAAACCAGCCCTAAGCCTGAACAGAAAGGATGAGCAAGGCAAGTGCCACCACACTGAGCCCAAGATGGAGCATCTCTTTGTTCATTCTTCACTGGCCTGGGATAGGAGGAAGACTGCTATTTCTGGACAATGGGTATTTTGAGGTGCTGTTGGTACGATTAGGCCACAGATCCAGAGCACAGCACATCAGCACAGAGGATGCTGCCAGAAATCTAGCTGCTCCTGACATAGATTTCTAGAGTTGGAAGGGACCTGGTAGATCATCAAGTCTGACCCCCTGCTCCAGGCAGGAAAGAGCGCTGGGGTTAAGTAACCCCAGCCAGATGCCTGTCTAATCTCCTCTTGAACACCTCCAACGTAGGGCAAAGCACCACCTCCCTTGGAAGCCTATTCCATATTTTGGCAACCCTTCCCATAAATAATTTCTTCCTTATGTCCAGTCTAAATCTACTCTCCTTCAGTTTGTAGCCATTATTTCTGGTAACCCCGAGGGGCGCCCTGGTAAACAGAGTGTTCCCTATTCCCTCCTGACCCCCCCGATGAGTTTGTAGGCAGTCACAAGATTGCCTCTCAGCCTTCTCTTGCGGAGGCTAAAGAGATTCAGGTCCCGTAGTCTGTTTTCATAGGGGCTTACCTGCAGGCCCTCAACCATACGAGTGGCCCTCCTCTGAACCGTCTCAAAATTATCCACATCCCTCCTGAAGTGCGGTGCCCAAAACTGGACACACGTCCAATCAGCCAGTTTGAACCAAGGCTTCTGTTGTCATTTCTGATGCCAGTGTTAGTGCTGCTGACTGGCAGCCTCCAAGACTGTCAGATGCAGGTGCACAAGGAGGGGCAGGGCTTGGGTACTGAGCTGGTATCTTTGTCCCTGCTGCGTAAGCAGGGCAAGACCTCCATTCCTGGGAGAAAAGAGGGTTTAAGCTACTTCTTATGGAATAAGGAGGTCAGTTCTGGGAATTGTGTCTGGCCAAGCATGTGATCTTCCTTGCCGTGGTGCGGAGGTGGCCCTTCACAGTCTCATACCCATGCATTTCTTTGCCAGTAGTGATATTAAGCATCATTTATTGTCTCCTGAGGCACCGGCTAGCTAAGACTTAGAAGTGGCTAGGCCCACTATGGAAGCTGATGACTGTTCTTCAGGATCTAAAGTTCCTCTCAACAAATGCTTGGGAAGGCAGTAGTGCAAACAAATGTCCCTGGGTGGCCATCAAGCAGCTGGCTGGCATATGGCTCTCACCATGACAAAAAAGGGAGCAGCTTGGGCCACAGGAGTTGCAAGATATACAGGGTTTGAAGCTGCTATTTCAGATGAATGTACCTGAGGGAAAATATTGAGGACAAATTACATTTAACGCTACTTTTTGAGGGGGAAAATGACATGAAGAGGACGTAACTTGTATGAAGTTAATCCTCGCTAACTAAAGGAAATTGCAATAAGATGAAGGTTTGCTTAAGTATGGGACAACACTGGCTGTACCTTGCTGTGACAGGCAGTGAGCCAGGTCCCTCTGCATTTTGTGCTCTGTGGGGAGAGGACAAGTAGGAGGACGTGACTGGAGCAGCCACCATTCAGCTGATGCCACTGTTCAAAGACTTACACTTGCATACAGCCAGCCATTTGAGTGTGCTACAGGTGTCTTGCACAATCTTTCACGCTAATTATACACATGTAAAATACCTAATGTCTGGGTTCAAAGCTAGCTCCAGCCTCCTCTGCTCTAAGATGAACTGGCACCTGATTACACAAGGCACGGACAAATGTGACTGCTGCATATTGTGGGCAGGCGCTGCCCGCCAGGGAGAGCCCATTGCCCTTCCCAGGGACCATTAGTGTGTGCTGCACAAATGTCTCATAATACACTTCTCCCTGGGGTGCTGCAGCTCTGGCTGGGTGCCCCGTTCGTCTCTGCATGGTCCAGGCACTTGGAGCAGAGGCTTGGCATCTACCACTGATACGAGCTATCCTGGCTTCTAACATTAGAAACCTGAGAATGGCAGCTGCCAGTTTGTTGCTAGTTAGGCTCTGCAGCAGTTTCACAACAGGTACAATCAGAGCTGTCACCCCTCATGCGTCAGCTCCACAGTGCCCACAACCCTGTCACCCCACAGAACAGCATGCACGTAAGCAAGCATGATATACTGTGACAGAAGGTTTCTATTGCACGACAGATCAGTCAACATGCGTTTGCCTCATTTGATGCAGGTCTCCCTGGTCCCCATGGTCAGCTGGGGCAACCTTCAGATGACAACCACCCCTGTCCCTGCAAAGCCAGAAATTGGGGAGCCACGCCTCACTACCAGGACCACGCAAAAGTGCCCAGACCATTGTCCCTCCAAGCCCCTGGTGCTGCATTGGGGTCAGGAAGCACTTCAGAGAGGCATTAAGCCAGCTCCGTGAGGGTCAGCACACCATCCACCCTCTCCCCAGCCCAGAGTTTACACTGACACCCCTCCCCGCCCTACCCGAGCGCCTCCCACATAAAACCAATAGCCACAAATACTCTATGGGCCTCCATGGAGCCTTTGCCCCATCTCCCTTCTTGGGAGAGGAGATGGGCCAAGTAGCCCAGATGCAGCAGCAGCTTCTAGCCCAACTCAATCCTCACCTTGCCCTTGCAGGCTGCACATGACACTGTTTGCAAAGGAACAAGCTAGCAGAGCAGAACAGAACAGAGCTGAGCGCTCCTCCAGCTTGTTAATCAGGAGCAAAGGGCCCCAGCTGGACATGTTCAGGCATCTGTAGCAGAGCTCAGTTAGATGAGGTGGGTGGATGTTCCCGCCAAGCTCATTAGAGACCATTCTTCCTTTCCCCGAGTCTTTCTTGGAGGGTGGATGGTAGAACAATCAGAACAGAGTTGGCTCAGGACTCTTGGGTCCTACACCCAGCTGTGCCACGGACCAGCTGCGCGGTCTTGCTGGGTCACCGATCCTCTCTGCGTTCATGCCCCCAGTGGCAGAGTGGAGCTAGCAGCCACAGGCCACACAAGGAGTAGCCTATTAGGATACTGTCTCCCATGTGGCCGTACAAAGCCGAGCAGGATGGGATCAGTCCAACAGTCTTGTCCTTGAGCGGGGCAGCTCAGGGAATAGCTTTCCCAGGTAAAATTCCCTCTGCAAGCCTTTTGCCTGCCCCTGCCCCAGCCCCTGCCCCCACACCCTCTGGAGAGATTCCAGCTTCCCCTGGGTGGGGCCAGCGCACTCAGGCCTTGCAGGCAAGACCCCAGGATTTCGGGACACGGGGGGACATGTGAATCTCCTAGCCCAGGGCCAAAGATGAAAGGAGGATGAAATCCCCCTTCTCTGTCCAAAGAGAACCCAGACAGGCACAGACTCTCCAGCACACTGTGCCGCAAGCAGCAAGAACCAGGTGACGCACAAACTCTCCTGGCACTTCCCGCTCTGCCGCCAGGGAGCTGGAGGATAAGTGCATCTGGAGCAGGCCTTGATTAGCATCATCATTTTCATTTCTAATGTAATTAGCATTCCCCATGAGGCTCCACAGCCTGCAGGGCTCCCTTGTTAGCGTAGGGCTCCATCTGGTAGCCCAGCCCACCTGGCAGCACGTGGGTGCATCAGTAAGGGCCCTGCCCTGGGTCACACTGCATAGCCTGGAAAGTGCTTACACCTCTCCCGGTTAGCTGGGCCTGAGCCACAGAAGAGGCAGTTCTGCGTTGAAGAGCTGCTGCTGCTTTGCAGTCCACAAGCAAACTTCCCCTGGGAACCACTCAGAGCTCCTGACTTTAGCAACGCAGGGAAGAACGTATTCTGTTTAGGTCGAGAGTCAGTGCAATGTCAGAGGAAGGGAGCTGAGGTTTCTTTCCTTCTGCCATCCACCCACCTGAGTGACACAGCTGCTCGGCCGGGCTGCAGCCTAGAGATTGGAAGACACTAAACACTTAAAAGGGGTCTCCAGATAGGAGGCGGACACAGAGAGGGTCTGCAGAGGAAGGCTGGAGAAGCTGGGTGGGATACAGCTGCACAAGATGGCACAGATAAGCTGTGGGGAGAGACGCACTGCCCAGGCAGTAAGCTGAATCTGAGCCAGCAGTGTGCCCTTGTTGTCAGGAAGACTACCGGCATCCTGGGCTGCACTGGTAGGAGCGTTGCCAACAGATGGAGGGCAGTGATTCTTCCCCTCTGTTCTGCACTGGGGAGGCCACATCTGGAGTGCTGTGTCCAGTTGTGGGCCCCCCACTACAGAAAGGATGTGGACACATTGGAGAGAGTCCAGTGGAGAGCAACAAAAATGGTTCGGGGGCTGCGGAACATAACTTGTGAGGAGAGGCTGAGGGAACTTGGTTTGTGATTAGTCTGGAGAAGAGAAGACTGAGGGGGATTGAATAGCAGCCTTCAACTGCCTGATGGGGCACTCAAAAGAGGATGGAGCCAGACTGTTCTCAGTGGGGGCAGAGGATGGAACAAGGAGCAATGGGCTCCCATTGCAGCAAGGGATGTTTCAGTTCGATATTAGGAAGAATTCTCTCACGAGGAGGGTGGTGAAGCACTGGAACAGGTTACCCAGAGAGGTGATGGACTCTCCATCCTTGGAGGTTTTCAAAACCTAGGTAGACAGAGTCTTGCCTGGGATGATGTAGTTGGGGCTGGTCCTGCTTTGAGCTGCCTACAAACTCATCAGGGGAGATCAACAGCAAATAGGCAGAGCCCTTTTCTCCCCAGCACCACCTGGGGTGACAAGGAACAATGGTAATAAGTTGATGGAGAATAGGTTTAGGTTGGAGATCAGAAGGCAATATTTGACATTTGGGGTGGTCAAAATCTGGAACCAATTTCCCAGGGAAGTGGTCCTCGCCCCTATCATGGGCAAATTCAAGAGGAGGTTGGATGATCACTGTCTGGGGTCTTGTGAACCCAGCATTCATTCCTGCCTGTGGCAGGGGGTCAGGCTAGATGATCTGTTCAGGTCCCTCCTGACCCTAGCTACATGAAACTATGAAACAGGGGTTGGACTAGATGTGACCTCTTGAGGTCCCTTCAACCCTCATTTTCTGTGATTCTATACTTCAGGAGGAGCTGACCCAGGGGTGCAGGCCTGCCAAGGGGATCCTGGGGAAGCACAGGGACCTGGTGCCCGACCTGAGATCAGGGGAAGCCCACCACACATGAGAACATGTGACAGCTGCGTGCCCCCACTCAGACCGGAGCCCTGATTCCCATAGAGGCAGCAGTGTGCTCCCTTCCCCACAGCTGCTGGGGCCCCAGTGGCTGCGCCAGCCTGTTTCGCCTGCCTGGCCACCCTCCGGCGCTACCTGCAGATGCTCAGCAATGCAAGGCTTCGGCATGGATAAAACTCCACTTGTTGGTTTATTTGAGGTGCTACGTCACCTCCTAGGCACTGAGCTACAGGGCACCCGATGTGCTACATGAGACACAGACTGGGTCTACAACGACACAGCGCTCGCTATGAGCATATAGCCCCTCTCCTCCTCTCTCCTCACTGTGCGGCACACGATACAGCTGCAAAAGGACGGCACAGACACCCAAACTGGACAACAGGCAGCTTAGGCCAGCAAGGGCAGGATGCCAGCTTGCCTCTGCCGAGGACTGTCCCTCCCCGCTCCACTGAGGGGGTGGATGGAGCCGATTCTCCCCCATTCCCAGGCAAGACAGAGCCAGCGCCCACCACCGAGCTACTCTAGACTTGAAGAAGCTGAAATTAGTTTTCTAAACAGTGAAAGAAAACGTCACTGCTCTGGTGCCCGCCACAGCAACTACAGCTTTTGCTCCCCGCCGCCGTCTTCAGGCACTTGGTCCTCAGGCCTGCTGCTGGATCCTTGGTGCTGAGAGCTGTTGTCAGGCCCCCTCCCGCAGGCACAGTGCCTCCACAGCGCTGCTGGGCCCCTGCGCCACCCCACCGATCACAAAGAGCAGGTTTTGTGCCTGGAAGCTGGAGCAGGAGCAGCGGCCCGTGGGCATGGGTGGCAGCGGCTCCCACTTCTTCCTGCTCAAGCTAAATCCTTCCACCGAGTCGAGAGGGCACGGCTGGTTCCCTGCAGGAGAACACATACACCGCTGAGCTCCTGCTCACAACGGGGGAGAGGTCCCCTCCCTCCCACCTCCCTTGGGACACAGCATGGCTGCACTGCCCGTGGCAACCCCCGCCGCTGCAGCCCAGCTCAGCCCAGCACCTGCACCTGGTTCGGCGGGCTCCTCCGCCCAGCAGTGGGTTGCCTGCCATTTCAGGCCGGGCCCAGATGTAAATGCCAAGTCCCACACTCTCCCAGCCCTCTGCCTCTGCTCAGGAGGTCGCTGCCCACACCAAATCGGGCGGCCACACTCTTGCCTACCCTGGCGGGATCTCAGGGTGGCTGCCGTGAAAAGCAGCAGCCTGGATGGCAGCGGGAGCCCAGCAGTGAGCCCAGCCTGCACTGCCGAGCCCAGTCACAGGTGCTCGGCCGTGGGCCGGAGGAGACTTGCACACGGATGCCATGCAGCGTGCTGCTGGGACCCACGATGCCTGCGAAGGCCCATTCCTGGGGGAGTGCTGAATGCTCCAGCTGCATACAGGCACCTCCCTCCCTGCCTCCTGCCCGTGCATAATTAAAGCCATTTGTTCTGAAGCCAGAGTAATGCTAATAACTGGAGACAAAAGCCCCCTAACGAACCCTGATGGTAACTCGTGCTGGCAGCTGGTCCCTCCTGCATTGCAGGAGACCTCCCCCACGGCTCTCTTCACTCATGGGCAACCCTAAGCAGACTCCCTGTGGCTCTCAGCCAGGGCCTGGGCCTCATAGCCCCTCCTGCCTGCCCAGGGGTGGGGGAAGGCTGCCAGGGCTCTGGCAGGGCTCCATGTCTCTGCCCAGTGTGAGCAATGCACAGGCATCTGGCTGGGAATCACCCTGGTCCCTGCAGGGCTCAGGCCCACCAGACCCTCCCTCCTCTCCCCCAAGCCTGCCCACAGCTGCTCACTGGCAGCCACAGCCAGGGAGGCACTGCTTCCCTCTGCCCACCCAGGAGCTGGCCAGAGCCCAGGTGTCTCCCACCCAGGAAATTCACTGGGCTGCATTCACTGTCCTACTGGTCCCTGCTACTCCAGCTAGGGGCGCATGCTAGCTGGGCCCTGGGGACAGCTCCTCTCTTGCCTGCACGGTTGGTCATGCCACTGACTGACAGCGCTAACCTTTATCTGGCAGAGGTGGAGGAGCGGGCAGCCCTGCACAGCTGAGATCCTGAGCCCAGGACAACGCGCAGGGCAGGGGCCTGACCCCAAATCTAGGACGTGGCCCCTGTCCAGATCCAACGAGGGGCTAACTTTGCCTGCCCTGTCCCTGCAGCCCCCACGGCCTGCGGCCTCAGGCTCCTGTCGGCACAGCAATGCAGAGGGCCGTGCCCCGTAGCTTCTCAACAGCCCTTGGCGAGTCCAGGCTCTGCCATTTGGCCTGCTGCGCTCTCCCAGCACAGGTTCATTAGCACTGCTGCTTGGCCCAGATCCGTGTGACAAGAGAGAGAGGGGAGACAGAGGAGATGTGGCGGCTGGCACCAAAGGCTGCCTGGCAGCAACTGCCCGGCACTCTCTGAGACACACAGGCGCGAAGGGGAGCCAGCAGCCAAGTGTGGCCCCAGCTGGTAGCCACCCGCCCCTGCCACAGAGGTAACTGACTTCCCACGACGGAGTAGGGAACTGACCCGAATGGAATCAATTTTCCCGTTTGCCAGGTGCTTCCCCCGTGAGCAGGCACGGCTGCGCTGTGCTGACACGGGACGATGGGCCTGGGCTGCAGGGCTCTGCAGCTGGGCTCCCAGGGCTCCTCAGCAGTGTCCCCTTCATGTGCCCCGGCTGGGAGCCCAGGAGGCCCAGCTGTGCCTGTCCTCGGGGCACTGTCCTGCGGTCCCGCCACCCCCACCCTTCTTGGCTCCACAGAGGTTTCACTGCCAGGTCCCAGCCCGACCCCAGCCTGAGAGCCCCAGCACTCACCGAGGCCGCCCACCGCCACTACTCGCCCACCAAGGCAGCCTGCCACGAAGTCAGCCCTCTTGTCCCGCATGCGGATGGTGCGGCTCGGCTTCACCCAGGCACCTGCCAGGGAAGAGGCAGCGTGAGGCCCTGCGCTGCTGCGGGATGCCCTCTTCCTTCCCACACCCTGGGGCAAGGGCAGCCCAGCTAAGCATGCTGAGGAGAGCACAGGCCTCCTCTACTCCTGCCCCCAGCCCAGGCTGAGCCCAACACCCACGCGCTCATAGCCCCAAGGCCATGCATGACCCCATCCCCAGCTCACCCTGCTCGGGGTCGAACATCTCCACGGTGTTGACAAAGTGGGGCCGGGAGTAGAAGTTGTGGGGGCCAGGCTGCTGCAAGCCCCCGAGACTGAAGAAGCAGCCCTCAGCCATGGCGCAGCTGGAGAAGGCACGGCGGCTGGGCACACTGGGGAAGCGCGTCCAGCTCCTCACCTCCAGGTCAAAGGCCTCGAAGGCTGTGACGGGCAGCTTGCCCTGCCGGCCCCCTGCCAAGAGAGGAGTGGCTGAGACGGTCTGTGGGCTCTGCCAGGATCCCACACGTGCAGCCCGTGGGGCTGGGGAGCAGAAGGGGGACCCAGGGCAGGGGCCACACAGGTGTCAAAAGCCAGGCCGTGTGGCTGTGCTCTGGCAAAGGGCCAGCATGGGGCTCAAAGCATTGGCTGGTGCCACTCACCCAAGATGAAGATCTTGCTGCCCTGCAGAAAGGCGGAGGCCCCGTAGCAGGGGGTGGGCATGGAGGGCAGGGGCTGCCAGAGGTCCTTGGCCGGCTCGTAGACCCGTGCCAGTGCCTGCGGGGAGGTGTCGGCACCCATGCCCCCGAGCGCGTAGACCGTACCGTCTGCAAGAGGAGGGACCGTCAGGCGTGCAGCCCGGGGCAGGGTGCTGGGGAGCTGGCGGAGCTGAGCAGGCGCCCTCCCCATCTATGTGCAGCTGGGAGCCAGGCGTCCCTGGGCAACAAGCGCCAGGCCGGCTGCTCCCCTCCAGACCAGGGCAGGTGGCTCCCTGTGCCTGGCCTGCCCAGGGCCCGTTCCACCCCAGGGCCCGCTGGCCCCCACGTGGCCCCCACCCCGCGCACACATTGAAAATAGAACAGAACGCAAGGCCATCGCATCTAATTATACTCACTCGGCGCCATCTCCCTGGAGATGCCATGGCAACCCAGCCATGCTACTGAGTGCTGCTCCCACCCGCCCGCCGCTGGCTGCCACCGGGGCGTCCAGCGCCCAGCTCCCAGCTCCAGCCGAGCGGCCCCGGGCCCAGCTCTGACCCGGGGCTGCGTTCAGGGAAGGCCCCGAGGTACTGTACAGTTCTGGCTGTCCTGGAGCCAGGCAGGATCAGGCCATTGCCCCATGGCAACCTGCCTACGGCTGCACAGGGAGGCAATGCAACCCGAGCACTGACCCTAACCACTGGGTCATGCTGCCCCCTGGCACGGCAGCCAGGGCCAGTGGGGCGGGGCTGGGGACCCGGGTGCCTTTGCTCCAGGGAGGGGCAGCAGGTTGCGCCCAGCACCTGCAAGCTGTGGACAGGGACCCCATGCCAGGCCCGCTGAGCCCCAGGCCCGCTGTGCAGCACCCCTAGCACCACTGGGCCAGGGTCAGGCCCCCCAGCAGCACCCCCACCCCATGGGCTCAGGCTCCTGGGCCAGGGAGCAGGCTCCAGGTGCTGACCCCAGGAGCAAGTCCCCACCAGGCTCCCCAGCTTCTCCCACACCGGGCTCTGCCCCTCTAGGCTGAGCACCCGCAGGTCTTGGCTGCGTAACCCGGGGGAAGCGCTCAGTCGTGCTGTCACCCATGAGAGGCACCCTGTGCCCAGCCTGCCAGGGACTGCCCCGCTCTGCCCTGCTCCCCTCGCACCTCTCCTGATGGCGGCGATGCCCATGGACGGCTGGGCCAGCGAGGTCTTCTGCTCCCACTTGCCCTCGTCGGCGTTGTAGGCTTCGACGGAGGCCAGGGGGCTCTGCCGCGAGTCCATGCCACCCACGACCAGGACCTGCTTGCCCAGAGCCACGGCGGTGGCACCGGCCCGTGGCGTGGGCAGCGGGGGCAGCGCCACCCACTTCTGGGCCCGCACGTCCAGCAGCTCGGCCGTGTCCAGGGGCAGCCCCGCCGTGCCGCAGCCGCCCAGCACCAGGAGCTGCCCGTCCTGGTAGAGCGGGCTGCAGTACACGCGCCCCGTGGGCATGGGCGGCAAGACCTCCCACGCGAAGGCCCGCGCGCTGGCCATGCCGCTCAGGACGGGGCCATGGCCGCGCCCTCACGCCCGGCCCCGGGGCTCCGGGGCTGCGCTCGGGTCGGGCGGCGGGCACAGCCGCTCAGCGCCCGGGGCTGCCGGCTCCATCGGCGGCTGGGAGCGGGCGCGGGTGCCGGAGGGGAGAGGCAGGGGCCGCCGTCCAGCCGGGCAGCGCCGGGGCGCGGGGCTCCGCTCCGCTCCGCTCCGCCTGTCCCGCGGACGAGGCTGCAGCCGCGCCGGGCTCGCCTGCCGGGCGCTGCCGCCGGACCCGCCGCGGCCGCAAACTTTCCCAGAGTGCGTGCCCGCCCGCCCGCCCGAGCCGGCTGCGGCGCTCCCCTCCGCCCGGCCGGGCTCGGCGCTGCTCGGTTCTGGCTCCGGCAGCGCGGGCGCGGGGAAAACCCACCCACCGCCGCTTAACTCTTCCGCCCCCGGCGCGGCGCTGGTCCCGGTGCCGCTCGCGGGGCTCGGCTCCACCCTGCCCGGCCCCGGCCCCGGCCCCGGCCCCGGCCCGCGGCCGTCCCGGCGCGCTCGCTGCAGCCCGCGCTTGTGGCTCCCGCCCCGACCGCGACGCGCCGCCCCTGCTCTGCGCCCCGGGCCGCGGGAGCGGGCGGGCGGAGGGCCCCAGCCGGGGGCAGGGCGCCTCCCTGCAGAGCTGGCCCGGCCCCAACGGGCGGTCCCACAGCCCGGCCGCGGGCCAGGAGCTGCGGGGCCGACAGCCACCTCCATCCCGCTGGGCTCTGGCCCAGCCCCGGCACCCTCCTGCGGGAAAGCCAGCTCCTGCGCCCTAGGGCCTGACCCGCTCCGATAGCAGAGGGAGCCCCAGGGACAGTGCCTGCTGCGCCGTCCCGCGCTGCCTGCTGTCACAGCCCATGCTGCCCCGCCAACAGCCCCCAGCGCTTCAGCCAGAGCCCTCATTAACAGCAGGGACCTGCCCCCCAGCTCCCTCGGGTGCCGCAGGGCAACACGACTGCAGCCACCTCCCTCAGCTGCCAGGCCCTTTTGCTGCCACAGGGCTCCCAGGTGGCCCGTGCTCCCCAGGGACCGTTAACAAGCCAGCTCCATTGCCCCTGCAGAGGAAGCAGCATTCTTCCCCCCCCCTCCCCGCCTTCCTCCTCAGCCCAGCACCAGCCCCAGCCCCAGCATCCACTGGACAAGGCTGTCCCTGCTGCTGTGGCCCCCAGGCTGGGCTCCATGCCAGTCTGCAGCCCTGATGATTGCCTCCAAGGCAGCTTCTGCCTAAGGGACCCATTATGCTGGGAAGCACCCTGCCTACAGGTGCCCAGGGGGCAGCAGAAGAGCCTAGATGAGGCTCCTGGCTCCAGGCCAGTGCCCTGCTGCCCTCTCCCAGCCCCAACCTCAACTGTAAGGAGCAGGATCCCTACCCCCACCAGGCGCTAGGATCCAACTCATGGCAGACACGCACAAGATAAAAACACATTTAAGAATGCACAGGAGGGGCACAGACCGCAGCACAGGCAGGGAGCAAGGGCAGCCATGCGCAGCGTGGTCACACCAGGCAATGGGATTCACAGCAAGACAGCCATGCCAGGGCTGTGGCAGAGCCACACTAACTCTACAGATATGGCCGCTGCAGCCGGAGTCCCGCGCCCCTCCATGCCAGGCGCTGTGCACACGTAACAGGAGGGTCCCTGTAGAAGCGCTCACAATCCCAGTGCGAGATCAGTGGCGGGCACCAGGCATGGCCCAGGGGCACCCTGCAGCAGGGCCCGCCCCAGCAGCCCTTCTGGAGGCCGAATGGCAATGGAGAAACACCCCTCTTGCTGCCAGGGCTCAGGGAATGCATCCATGTCCTGCGGATGCCAGCCAGGTGAGCTCCTGGAGTACGGGCACCTCCGTGGAGGCCCGTGCCTCGCCCTGGCTGGGGAGAAGGGAGAACCCAGTTGGAGGCAGCAGCAGTCAGGGCTCATTGCCCTCACTGGCCATTCTGCAGCTGGTTCCCAGCACTGGCCAGGTAGTGCTCGTAGTTCTCCTCGCATTGTCTCACGCAGCGGAGGAAGTAGTCCTCATCCGCGATGGCCTCCAGGAGGTTGGTCTGCACCAGGCACACACCATACAGCTCTGAGGTGGGTGCCAGCCTGGGGCAGCTGCCCCCTGGCTCTGAAAACACCTTTGGGGAGGAGAGCAGGCATTAGAGCCGGGGGAGGGACAGCAGGAGCACAGCCCCCCCACGCATGCTGGCACAAAGCCTGGCAGTAAGTCCTGCCCTGCCGCCAGCTGCATTGCCCACTCGGCCTTGTGCACCAGCAAGGGGCCAAGGAGGCTCAACTGGGAAGATCTCCCAGCCCTTGATCCTTCCCTCAAGGGCCGAGCCTTCCCCAGGGGAGGGGACATGCCTTCAAGCAGTCCCAGGAATGCCTGCAAGAGCAGCTCGCCATCACTGGGGTCTGGGCTGCTCACTCAGGTTCCTCTTCCCCGCACAGTGGTTCCTGGGGCTTTGTAGCTAGAGCATTGCTGGTGGGGGCCAGCTGCTTCTGCAGCGATAAGGACCCCTCCATGACCCAGCTGCTAATGAGTCTGAGCAAGATACATGGAAACTGCTGAAGGCCCAAAGCTGTCCTCCTAGCATTGGTCATGGCAGCCCAAGCAGGGGACCTGGGCTGGCGGGCAGGCAGACAACGGGTTCCTGGCTCAGCAAAAGGGACTCAGCCCAAAACCCAGAGGATGGGGGGCAAGGACCCTTGGGGCTACTGCCGCTGGGCATGCTCCGAGACCCCTTCCCTGGTGGCTGCAGCAAACATCAGAGAGAAGCCGGCAGCGGGCAGCGCCTCATGCTGCAGCCTCGCCTGGAGAGCTGCTACATTATTGATGTGCAAGCACCAGTCGCCCCCTCCCAGGG
Source organism: Alligator mississippiensis (assembly GCF_030867095.1). Classification (NCBI taxonomy): domain Eukaryota; kingdom Metazoa; phylum Chordata; order Crocodylia; family Alligatoridae; genus Alligator; species Alligator mississippiensis. The sequence continues at coordinate 560,289 of NC_081835.1, forward strand.
GCGTCGTGCCAACAGTGCTGTGCGGCACCAACCGGACGCCAGCTCTTCAGAGACGGTTGACCTCCCTCGGCCTGCCACTCTCCCAGCACCTACTCAGGGGGTGCAAGCCAGGGAGCTGGGACACCTGGCAGGAGGGGGGGCAGCTCCCTCCATACACCCTGGGCTGCATTGCACTCTCTGCTCCTGAGAGGGCATTAGCGCAAGAGCTGGCGGGCTGGAGCAGCTGCACAAATGAGTCACACAGAAGCCGGTGCAGGGATGCACACCTGTTGTGCCAACAAGTGATCTCATCCTCTGCGAGATGCAGTGCTGCTCCCACCCGCAGCCAGGCCCACATGCTGGGCGGGCAGCAGGCCCAGTACCTGGGGGCAGACAATGGTGTCCGAATCATCCAGCCGGATGTTGTCATCAATGCAGATGTGGTGAACGTCAGGGTCGTGGGGGTCAATCCACAGGGGCTTCCCACCCTGGCAGGAGAAGTGGTTTCTGGCCCACCTGCAACGCAGGGCAGTGGGAGCAGTGCTGGCACGGGGCCGCTGCTCAGGGAGCAGCCGGTGGGCAACGTGGCTGGCCAGGCCGGGGCCCATCACGTGCAGCACTCTCAGGCTCTGCTCAGCCCTTAAAGCCCAGGACACTTGTGTCTGCAAAGCGCCTCCTGCAGTGGCAGGGGGTGGGCTGGGAGGACAGGAGCCCGGTGCCTGCACCAGGGCTGCAATCAGGGCAACCAGTTCACGGGAAAGAGCAGAGCGGAGAGAAGCAGGGGCAGGAAGGGCCGGCTCCAGGGGCAGAGGGCAGGAGCGAGGCTGCCTGGCGCAGGTGGGGGAGGCGGGGCAACGTCTGAGCTACACCCCAGCCCCACTGGTTCCTCACCAGTCGAAGTGGTCCTGGAAGCCACTGAGCCCTTCTGTGGCGCTGAAGAAGCTGTACAGTGCCCGCGCGTTGTCCTGAGTCGAGAGCCGGGTGTGGCCCTGGCACAGCACCACCTCCTGCTCGCTGCAGCGGATCTGCCCCACGCTGCTGTCCACAGGGAGCTGCAAGACCACCGCGGGGACCGGAGTGACCGTGCCCAAAGGCACTGCGGCCGCCCAGCGCCCCCAGACTGGTGCTGCCTTCCCTAGCCCAGCCCACGGGCACTCACTGGCAGGCCCCGCAGGGCCGGGAAGCCGGGGTGCTGCCCCTGCAGCGCGCAGCGCAGGGCGCGGAGCACACGGGGCAGGTCAGTGCCGAAGGTGCGGAAGACGACGGCGAAGCGGCGGCCGTCACGGTGCAACTCATCCAGCAGGCGCAGGAAGGCGGGCAGCACCAGGTGGTAGCGCTGCCCGCCCTCGCCACACACCGACAGCCCCTCGTGGGGTGGCCCCGGCCACGCCAGCAGCCGCAGGTGCCGCCGCAGCGCGCCCCGGAACCGGCTGCCCCGCGGCGAGTCGGCGAAGCGCGGGTCGCGCCCGTGCGCCGAGCTGTAGCTCACGGCACCGGGGCAGGGCGGCCGCAGCGACGGCGCCTCGCTCAGCCACTGCCACGCGCCTGCCGTGCGGGGAGGGGGGGGGTTTGCACCAGCCCGGGCCTGGGGCTCCCCCCGCACCCCCCACCGCTCCGCTCCCCCCTCCCCTCCAGCCCAACCCACCGCTCCCCTCCCGCCCGACCCCTCCCCCCTGCACCCCCCACCGCTCCGCTCCCCCCTCCCCTCCCCTCCAGCCCAACCCACCGCTCCACCCCCGCCCGACCCCTCCCCCCGCTGACCGTCGGGCGCGCGGCGGCCCCAGGCGGCGGCGCTGAGGAAGGCGTTGAGGGCGGCGCGCGGGCCCTGCCCGGTCACAGCGTCCGCCACCACCACCGTGTTGTTCACGTCCACATGCAGCACCAGCTTCCGCCGCCGCCGCTGCCCCGGCCCCGGCCCCGGCCCCGGGCTGCCCGCGCCCGCCTCGCCCATGGCCCGCGTGGGGGGGTCCCGGGCTGTGGGGGGGGGGGGCCGTGGCGACGGCCGTTACTACGCGACAGCGACTCCGCGCCACTTCCGGCGCCGGCACAATCGAGCGCACGAGCGGCCAGAGCGCCACTTCCGGCACGTGGCCCCTCCCCTCGCGCGGCCGGGGGGGGGGGGGTCACGGGGTCACGAGGCCCCAGGGAGCGGCGGCGGGGAGGGGCGTGAATCGGAAGCGGAAGTGTCGCTTACTTCCGGCGCCCCGCGGCGGCCATGTTGGAGCGGCGGAGACAGCGCAGCGGCGGGGCCTGGTCCGCGTCCGGGCTCCGCGGCGGCCGGTAGGTCCGGTAGGGCCAGGCGGCCCCGCCCCGCCCCGGCAGCGCCCGGATCGGGACCCGCCGCCGTGGATCAGCGGGGCCGGGCTCGGCGCGGGGCTGCGGCTGCGCGGCCTCCCCCGGCCCGTGTCAGCCCGGGGCCGGGGCCGCGTCCCGCGGCTCCTGCTGGAGAAGGCGCCGGGCCGTGCAGGGCTGTCGCTGGCGGGGCCGCCCGGGGACTCGCCCTCGCGCTCTGGCCGGTTTCCCGTGGGATCCCCGGCCTCCCGGCGCGGGCGGGGGACGCTGCTCGCCCGTGTCCGTGTCCCCGACCAGCAGCTCGAGGGGCCGCGGGCCCTGCCTGTGCCAGCCGTGGCTCCAGCGCGGCGATGCCGGCCGGGCGTCATGCCCCCGGTGCCCCGCTCCCTCCCGCTGCGGCGTAGCCTCGCTCCCGGGCACGGCCCCACCCCCCGTCCCCCCCGCTCTGCTCGGGTCCTCGCGGGGCCTGCCGCAGCACCCGTCCTTGGCCGTGCTCCCTCCCAGCGCGCTCGCTCGCTCGCTCGCAGGGGGTTCTTCGTGTGGTCCAGGTCCAGTGCTGAGCTTGGATGAGGAGCTCTCGGGGCAGGGACTGGCCTGCGGCCCTGGGCTTGCCCCGTGGCCTGCTCTGCTCTGCTCTGCTCCGGGCGCTGGGGCCGGGGCTGCGCCAGCTCTGGAGGGGGCTGAGCAGGGCGTGGAGCTGATCTCTGGGTGTGTTTGTTTTCCCGTCCTCACCCTGGAGCCCGCGCTCCCCCTCTCCTTGCACCTGCCCGAGGCCTTTGAACTTGGGGAGGGGAGCGTTTGCCAAATACTAAGCTTTTCTGCGGGGTCTGGAGGTGCCTCCCAGCTAATAGTTTTACAGCCTGTTTTTACTGCTCTTGCCCAGCTCGTGCTGCTGCTCCCAGTTGCAAAATCTCCTGCTCGCTGGGGGCGGAGTGACTACTTACCTTGTGGCAGCCTTGGAGTGCGGTCGTGTCCCTGAGGGCCCAGGGAAACGCCAGAGGCGAGGATTGTTGTGGGTAGCGGCTGCCTGTAGAGCTGGGCGAGGGGCATAGCTGAGCTCTCAGGGACTGCTGTACCCTTCTTCCGGTTCTGCCTCCTGGCTCCCATCTGTAGTTGGCTGTTAATGCCTCGCCTGTGCAGGTAGTTGCGGGTCTAAAGGCGATGTGGCGTCATTCCTCTGGTCCACCCACCCCGGCTTCCAGGCACACGGGTGTCAGGCTTCCTCGCTCCCTGGCTGCCGCGGGTCATGCTTCAGGGGAAACCCATCTTCTGCTGCTTTGGCAGGCGAGCTTCCTTGGCTTGGCAGTGGTGTGCCCTGACAGCGAGTTGCAGATGCCTCCACAGATGGGAGCTGCCAGCAGGCATGGGGAACCCTGCAGAGGTAGCCCTCCGTTCGACGGTGCGTGCTTTGAACAGGAAGCTCTGGAGATAGAGCAGGATCAGAGCCATGGGGTGATTCTGGGGCTGGAGGCAGAACATGACCTACAGCAGCGGCCGTGGAGGGTTGAAGGGATGTGGTTGTGACCATGCACACAGAAGGGATCTCTGGTGACTGAGTGCCTCGGCGGGCAGCCGGAGGCAAACATGGAGTTGGTGCTGGTCAGCAAGGTGCAGATATGCCCCTGGAGCAGCTCTAGTTCTGGGGTGCATTTGCCACTTGGGAAGTGGGCCTCCTATAGTTGTTGAGGCCATTGCAGGAGGTGCTCGGGGCACATCTGGCTCGCGTGACCCAGGCAGTCAGGAGGGTCCCCAGTGGCAGTCCTGCAGCACTGTGGGGCATCATGCCTGTGGTGTCAGCTAACTCTCTTCTCTCTTTCCCTTTGAGGTGTCCAGCGTTGGCTTTCAAGTGATTCAAACCCCCTGGAAGCTCCTGCTTGCCTAATGCCATGAATATTGCAGTGAACAATGTGGAAGAAAAAGCTGTGCATTCCTGGTCACGAATCTCGTCTGCAGGACAGAAAGCCCTGGAGGAAGCCCTCCGCGTCTTCAACCCCATGTCCAAGGACCTCTCTGACACAGAGACCCAGCTGGTGGCCTTTCTCCAGGGCCTCAGGGAGGAGGGCTACCAGCCCACAATCCTGAGAAGCAAGGATGTGTACGGCTACAGCTCGTGCACAGCGGACACACCTGGGCAGACCGAAGAGAGCATACAGCATAGCTCTGGCGCGGCCATGGCACCCAACTCTGCCGATGCTCCTGCCAGACCCACAGCAACCGCGACCAGGATGGCAGCTCCACTGGCCGGGATCTCGGTGAGCTCTTCCACAGTCTCCCCCAAGCCAGTCTCCAAAGGCAGTTCTACAAATCTCCTCTTGAACTCATTGAAACAGACCAGGTCGGGCACCTCGAAAGCCCCAGCCATGGCCTTTCCTGCTAACATGTACCCCGACGTGTACCCAGCCGTGAGGCTGTCTGTGGTGCTGGAAGCCCTGGTTCCCCTGAAAACTGCAGCCCCCTGCTTGGAATCGAAATACAAGCCAGGTCAACTAGGTCTCTCCCCCTCAGACCACAGGCTCCACAAGGCCTCAAGTGCGTCGGCCAGAACCGCTAAGGTAATGTCAGGCCCGCTGGATCCCAAAGGCTGCAAACACTTCGCTAAGAAAGTACCCGACTCCTCCAGCCTTGCTGCAGGGCTCCTGAAGGGACCGAAGGGTGGCGTGCTGCAGGAAAGCAATGCCTGCAAGGCATCTGGGGTCCTGAACGGGCGCATCACGGGCAGCTCCTCGCAGAGCATTAGCGGCGGGCCACCGGCCAAGGCCTCCAAAGTCAAAGCCAGGGAGGTCCCTGGAGGGCGAACAGAGTGGAGGGAGAGCAGCGGGCCCACAGAGACCACCGGGCAGAAGAGGAAGAGGGCTCTGGAGCCCAGAGACACGCCACAGAAGGCGACGGCCAACGCCATGCCGGCACCGCACAAGGCCGACCGGGCACCGAGCACCTGGAACCTGCTCAAGTTCCGGGTCATCAAGGTGGACGGTTCCTCCTCGGATGACGAAGTACGGAGGAGAGCCCAGCAGATCCTGAGGGTCAACCTGTCCCCCGTGATCCGCATCCAGCCCCTCTCCCACGCCCACAGTGTTCCCTGAGGGGCCTTATTTTGCCACCTCTTTTAAGCGAGCGAGCGTGAGCTGAGGCCAGAACATGGAGATGTTTGAGTGCAGCTGCAGTCCTCTGGCGCCTGGGGACGATAGCGGAGCAACTGCCTGCAGCCGTGAGCCGCATGCCCTGTGCCCTTCGCGGTGGCTGCCCGGCAGCGTTGTGCAGCGCTGGACTGCGGCTGCACAGACCGTTTTTAGAGACGGAGAAGGATGCCTTCCGCCCCTGTACTGCCCTGGCCAGAGCCCTGGTCTCCTGCGGGAACTTCCCAATGGAGCAGCGGCACGTGCCCTGCACAGTGGGAGGACGTGGGAATGTCTCACACCGTCAATGCACTGTGACGTTTCACTCCCTTTCCAAGTTGTACATTTCCTGGGTTTATTTTAATCAAATTTTCTAAGGTTATTATCTATATCTGTACACGTGCAGACTGCCCAGGATGGTCAGGGACACTGGTCCTGCCTGCCCCCTCTGGAGCTTGGTTCCGGAGGTGTTTACTCTCTCTCCTCTCCCCTCCGTCCATCATTCCTTTGAAGGTGCCACATTTCTCCCCTCCTTACAGTGTTGTCATCAGCTGGCTCCGGGCTCCTGCCGAAGCAAGTGGAGTTGTTGCCCCTCCGGCCCCAGGAAGCACAACGCAGCATGGGGGCATCCCAGCTGGGTGTCGAATGTCGGTCTCCTTGTGCTTTGCCTGTGACCACCATTGTGTGCCAGGGGAGCAGGGCTGACTGCTGCCCTGGGGCCCACACAGCTTTTCTCATATGTCCTCCCTTTGTTGTCAGCAGCAGTGCTGAGCTCTAGCAGCAGCATTGCCTCGTGTCAGCGCTTCCACCCTGGGACCTGGGTATGCCCCTGTGGCACTGTGCTGGCAGTCAGCTGAGGCCTGGAACTGTCCGCTGGTAGTCACCTGACATTCCCTGGCCAGACTTGAACCACTTGGCTGTCACGGAGGGTGCTGGAGCAGCTTCTCATGGGGACAAAAACCACTCCCCCACCCCGGGTGCTTGGGATTGTACTCGGTGGGCCCAGCATTCCACTGGTGCCTGTGGCATGTTCATGTGCAAGCCCAGAGGAGCAGCAGAAGGGTCTGGGGGGGATGGTTGATTGCACCTGGTTTTTGAACATATGGACAGTCCTAAGGTTTGAGGCTGTGGTGCGGGGAGGAGGGGCTCAGTCACTACTTAAGTTTCTCACTGTGGGTTAAAGATTCAGCAGCTTACCTAGTGCCTAGCAGGGACTGGCTGCAGGGTGTCCGCCTGTCTGCCCTGGGCCTCTGTGCCCCACCCCTCCTGGGCGGTCTGGGAACGCGTGTGCAACCATACCGGTGCCAGTGCTCCAGGTTGGGTGAGGGCAGGTTCTACCTCCTGCTGCCGAGGGGTGGGCTGCGCCGCAGGGGATGCATAGTGCTGTTCGCAACATGCCAGAAGGTGGAAAGGACTGTTGTCCTGTGGGATGGGGCAGCCCGTGGACCTCATGCCTGGTTGATCTGGCCCAGGTACCAAATGCAGGGGGTTGTCACCCTGGGGCAGGCAGGGCCTGGCCTTGCTGTCCAGCGGGCATAGTAGCCGGGGACTTGGGCCCCACAGGACCTGTCCCTTTCCTGTCAGCACCAGGGCCAGTAGTCAGCGGCTCAGCCTTGGCTGCAGCTCAGTGCTCCATTGTCTGTACCAGCCGTCCCGGCCACAATGCAGCCATTCCCGTGCTGTGCAGCACAGCTAGCTGATGCAGGGCGAGGGGGCGGCTTGCTTCATGTCACTGAGCAGGCCAGGGGCTGGGCGGGGAGTGGACCCCAGGGCCCAGCACAGCAGGCCCCACAGCACTTGTCCGTGCAGCCCTCCCTGGAGCAGCTGGCAGCTCACACTGGGGCTGGGCCATCCTTCCCTGTCTCCGACTTTTGATTGTGCTCTTACTTTGCCAAATGCCCCAGCCCTGAGTATTTGAGGAATTTTGGGGGGGTCCCAGGCGACTGTAGAAGTCACCACTTGGCCCCTTGTTGCAGGCCCCTTCTGTGTTAATTTTCCCAGTGTTCCCCTTTCGTGGGCCCTTTGAACACTACTGCCCTGCCTGGACCCTCCGTCCTTGTTGTCCCCACCCTCAGCTCTTTCCTGGACCCCTGCAACCACCCCCCACCCCCCAGATACATCAGTCTCAGCTGTTCTCGGCAGGCCCGGGGTTCCTGCCAGGCGGCAGCACTCGCACATGCTGCAGTGCTCATGTTGGTGCGCTGTACTCGGGGTGCCCAGGTACGAACCCCTGGGCAGGTGTCGACGCGGAGCTGGTTGGGCTCCAGCAGCCTGGTGTAGGTAGGTGCAGCTCCCTCTGGTAGGGAGCAGCTGCCGGAGCATGTTTGGGGCGCTGCATTTCGGATCCCTGTGCTGTGGGGCTGCCTTCGCCCTCACCTGGCTGATCCTGCAGCAGTGCTCAGCCCCTCCCTGTGCTGATACTGGCAGGGGCAGGGGCAGGCAATGCTGGTGAGAGCCGTGGACCAGGTGCTCCTGGCTGACTCGGAGCCCAGCACCCCTGGGGGCTGTGCCTTCCCTCTGGTCCTGCAGGGTTTCGCTGGGGTCCCTTGGCCCTGGGCTCGGGCAGGCCCAACCCACTGTTCTCTAGTGTTTTCTCAGTCGTGGCCTGCGCAGTAAGCGCCGCCCCCAGCTGTGGGGCAGGGGCCGAGACGGGGGGGCTGGAGAGAAACAGGAGCCAGGCTGAAGGAGACCAGAGATGTGGCGATGGGCTGGGCTTGCTTCTGCCTGGTTCCTGCAGCAAGCCCTTCTCTGGCCTCTCACAGGACACAGCACTCCTAGCACTTGCCAGACCCTGCTGGGATCCTGTCCCCTAGTGGGTCTTGCCCGTGCCCTCGATGCTGCCGGGGAGAGCAGTGGTCCCAGCCTTCTCTGTGTGAGCAGGGAGGGGATCTGAGTGTCAGGCCTGTCCTTGTCCTAGCCCCTGAGAGCCTGGGGCAGGGGCAGCTCCACACACCTGCGCCTGGGGCATGACCGCTTGGACCCGGCCCCACTGGCTGTGTTGTCTGCCTTAATTGGCCCTTCTGTTCCTGTCGCTCTGGGCGGCTGCCTGTGCCCATGCCACCTGCCTGGGGGTGCTGGCACCCGCCTGGCCAGAGCAGCGGTGTCAAGGGGCAGATGCTGCGGAGCTGCCCTCAGCCCTGACCGCAGGCCCAGGAGGACCCAGAGCACTTTGAAGCCTCTCGTCTGGCTGGGCTTCGTTGGCCTCTGGTCTCTAGGAGCCAGTGGTTCCTGTAGCACAACCAGCACATTCCTGCCCTGGTCTGTGGGGCTCTGGTCGCACAGCACGGCAGCTGTGTCCTCTCCTCCTGTGGCAGCCACACCACAGCCCAGCCTTGGGGCTGCCACCCACCCTGCCGTGGAGCTTCCTGCGGCTCCGCAGCCCGAAACCACTCTGCCACGCGCAGGCTGCCCGTGCCCTGGTCCACCGCAGGCCTGGCTCCCGTGCTGCGTGCCCACACCAGGGGTGTCAGGCTGCGGCCAGGCAGCCCCCGGCTCCTACTAATGCCCAGCTGCGGTGCTGGGACAAACTGTCTTTTCTTCAATGACGTGACCGTTTGTTATGAGCCCCCGGCCTGGCCCATCCCCTCCAGTAAAATGGTGCTTCACAACCCAGCTACCACATCTGCGTTGTCTTTGCGCTGGCAGAGGGAGCTCAGGCCTCTGCCTCGCCTGGGCGGGGGCGGGTTTGGGAGCAGCTCCGGCTGCTGGGGCTGGGCCTGGAGCTGCTGCTGCCACCGTGGGCTGCTGTGGCAGGGGTTGTGGGCAGTGCCTCTGCGCCATCTCCTCTTGGGTGCTGGTGTCTCCCTGTGGGGCAGTGCCTGGCCTCCACCTCTGCTTGGGCCCTGGGCTGTGGGAGCGGGGTCCCCTACCCACCCCATGGACCCGTCTCTTCCCCTCCTGCCTGTCCTGGACCGTGGCAGCAAGCAAAGCCCAGCGCAGCGCTCAGGCAGCACTGCAGCAGCCCCAGGGCCTGTCTGGGCCGTGGCGCTCGGGTTGGGGGTCTCCCTGGGCTCCTGCTGCTCAGGGCAGTGACCGGGTCTGGCAAAGGGAGTAGCCCTGCCCTGGGTCCTCTCCCAGCCGCCCGGCCGCAGGGGGCCAGGCCTGCGATGGGACCAGGGGCCAGAGGTCACACCCAGGCTGTTTCCTCGCCTGCGCAGGTGAGCTGGGGTGGGGGGGCAGGGAGCTCTGGATGAGGGGCTGGGCTGGCGCAGGGAAGGGACGGGAGCCGTCTCCGTCGCAGCAGACCCGTGGGCCGGGGCAAGGCAGGGCATGACTCCCAGCCTCCCCTCCCCGCGGCTCCTGGCATGGCTATACCTGGTGCCTGCCTCACCTGAGCAGCTAGCAGGTCCCTCCCTTCCCGGCTCAGCTCCGGGAGGAGGAGACGGGGGAGGGAACCTGCTCCAGGAACAAACAGCCCAGCCCAGAGCCGAGCAGGGCGGAGGGCCGGACCCCTGCTGCCCGGGCAGGTGGCACCCTGGACCTGGGGCCGAGCAGAGACAGCCACCCAGGTACTGGCCCGGCCCAGCCGGGGCGCCGCAAGCTCCCTGCTCCTGTGCCGCGCAGCCCTGGGCCCAGCAGCCCCAGGCAGGGCCTGCTCCTGGGCGTGTGGGCAGCCCGGACGCCTGCACCGCTATGTCCCAGCTCCACTGCTCCGGGCCTCGGCATGAGCCCCCTTGCCCCGCTCCTCTGGGAGGAGCAGCCCGGCTGGTACCTGCCCAGGGATGATGGCAGACAGGGCGCGGCCGGGCAGGGGCCCTCGGCCTGCAGGGCAGGAGGTTACGGGGCCAGCGATGGTGCCAGGCAGTGGCTGTAGGAGGCGGCTGGGCCCCGCAGGTGACACGCCTGCCTCATGGAGCCAGGGAGCGCCTGCCTGGGGCGCTGGGCTCTGCGGGGCGCGACCCACGTGGGGCTGGCTGGTCCCGGCTGCCCGCGGGTGTCAGCACATGCCCCGGCAACAAGTACCGTGGCCAGGGTCCTTGTGTGGGGAGCCCTGTGGGCGTGAGCTGCTGGGCCCTGCCGGGGCCATGGCAGGGCCTGGCCCAGCGCTACGGGGCCGGGGCCAGCGCCAGGGCAGGGCCGGGCTCCTCCCAAAGGCACCAGCCCTGCTGCTCCCGCATCCCTCCCCTCCCTGGTGGCCTGGGAACAGGGGCCTGGGCCGTTTCCCAGGCTGGAGGGAGGGAGCGCGGGAGGAGAGGGCGGCCCACCCCCTGTGTCCTGTGGGGCCTGGGGCCAGCACCGCATTCCTGCCTGGCTGCTGCGGGCACCCGGGGAACACGGCTGCCCCTTTGTTCCCTCCGGCTCCCGCGCCCACCCGCCTGCCCCACGCTCCCAGCGCCCACTCCCCCACGTGCTAGGCGCTGTGCTGTCCACGATGGCCACGGTGCCCCGTGCTCGTCCTGCATGCAGGGCTGCTCCTGTTGTGCCCCGGAGGTCGCTGAGGCTGTGGGCTCTTCCACAGCCAGCAGTCCGGGCAGGTGGGCAGGGGCAGGCCCCCAACCCGGGCTCTCCTGTGCCCCATGCAGGCCTGGGCTGTGGCAGCCAGGAGCTGCGGTGCAGGCCGCGGGACGCCCCTGCCTGCCCGGCACGGCCCGGGTGCATGTGTGTCCGTGCGTGCACGAGCGAGCCGCCAAGCAGAAAGAATCGGCTGTGACATTCCCGTAGCCTGGCGACGGCCGGGCCTTTCAGCGCCAGGCCCCAATTTGAATAAGAATCACGCTCCATCCCCCCCGCTTCCAGAGGGCGGGCGGCTGGGCCGAGGCCGGGGCCAGGCTGGGCTGAGCAGGGTCGGACTCGCTGGGCTGGGCTGGGCTGGGCTGAGCCGCTGTGCTGCGTTTGCCCATTGCCGCCCTGCCGGGCAGTGAGTTTCTGCACCGCCGGGGTTCTGGTGCGCTCAGCACCGTCCCGCCCCGTCCTGTCCTGCTTGGCTGCGGGCAGCGTGTGAGTACTGGGCGCGCGCCTCTGGGCAGGGGCAGGGGAAAAGGAGCCAGAGCCATGCCATGCCCTGTGGAGCCAACCCCGGTGCTGGGAGCTGCAGGGCAGGGGGCTTGGCCGGTGCCTGGGTCGGAGGGTCCACGAGGCACTGTTGAGAGTGAGCCCAGTGGGGAGGAGCGGGCAGGGCTGGGGGGCGCAGGGCACCAGGCCCTGCACCGATTGGCTGCCCACCTGCCTGCTCCAGGCTTTTGCTTTCCTGCCCCAACCTGGCCTGCGCCCAACCTGCCCTCGGGGCTGAGGTGGGGGCCGGCGGAGGGCGCCCTCCTGGGTGCAGCCGCCCAGCCCTGCTCTCCCTCAGGTTTGCAAAGGGGTTGGGGGCCAGTGAACCCCTGCCCCGGCGTGTCTGGGCCCTGCCAGCTGTGACATGCTTTGCCCGCCTGTCCCCAGGCTGGACCCGCTGCTGCGCATGGAGCTGCTGCTCACCCTCCTGCTCCTGGGTAAGCACCAGCGCTCCCAGGGCAGCCAGGCTGGGGGCCCTGGGCAGGCGGGGGGCTGGGGGTTCTGGGGCAAAGCAGGGCCATGTCTGCCCTGGCATGGCCATGCTGGGCTGTGCAGGTGCTGGGGCCCTGGGCAGCCCCTGGCTTGGCAGGGCCGAGCGGCCGAGCTCCCAGCGCCGGCCCCAGGATTATCCCTAAATCCCGGCTCGCAGCCCCAGCTGGATTAGGCAGCGCCTGACTGCGGCTGGCGCCTCCCAGGGCTGTGCAACCCCTGCCCTACAGCCTGGCCTCCCCGGCCTTTTTGGCCGCTGCCCACGGGCACGGCCCCTGCCTACGCTTGTGACCAGCCCCGCCAGGCACGTGCCCACATGTCCAGTCCCATGCCACCAGGCTCTGCTGGGGGTGGGGAGGGATTTGGGAGCCCCCTGTGCAGCCAGGGCAGCTCTGGGCACCTCTGTTGCCACGCCAGGCCTCGCAGACAGGCTGCAGGTGGGTGCGATGCCAGCTCGGGGGTGCAGCCCGGGGGGTGCAGGGAGCCAGGGGCTGGGGGCAGGGCGGGGAGCGCAGGCGGCTCTGTCACCCCAGCTCTGTCTGCAGCCCAAGCGCCAGCCGCCAGCAGCGAGGAGGAACCCGATCTGCCGGCAGAGGCCCAGGGCTGCGCCGAGGGCAGCTGCTACCCAGCCACAGGGAACCTGCTGGTGGGCCGGGCCGGGAGCCTGAGCGCCACGTCCACGTGTGGGCTGGCCGGCCCCCAGGAGTACTGCATCGTCAGCCACCTGCAGGTATCACCCTGCCGCTGCCTGGGCCGCACTGGCGTGTGCGCAGGGGCCCCGCACAATTGCCACACTTGTGGCTGCCCTGCCTCACCTCGGTGCTGCGCACCTGGCTGCATCTGGCCGTGTGCCCGTGCGTTCTCCGCACGCTGATGAGAATGGGCCCGGCTGTGGTGGAGCCGGGGCAGGGGTGCAACTTGCATGTTGGCTGTGTGCATGTGCAGGCACACTGAGCAAGGCAGTGATGTGTGTGCGTGGGTGGCACGGGACGGGGCAGCGATGCGTGGGGGTGACACGGGATGGGGTGCTGTGTGCCCAGGACTCGGAGAAATGTTTCATCTGTGACTCGCGGGCGCCGTGGGGGCATGAGAGCCACCGCATCCAGAACATCATCTACCTGCAGGGCCCCGGCGGCCAGCGCTCCTGGTGGCAGTCGGAGAACGGTGAGGCCAGGGCATGGCACCAGGCAGGGGGCCCTTGTGGGCACCCTGGGCCCCTGTGATAGCCCGGCCTCAGGGCACCAGGGGCCACAGCCCGGGCATTCCTGCCCCCGTACCTCCATGCCAGCCCCTGGGATGGCTCCCTGCCCTGGCACCTCTGCAGGGATGAGGAAAGGGGCAAGGGCAGGGAAGGCGAGCTGGCCGGGGAGAGGGCTGCCCCGTACACACCCCCCTGCCCCGGGTGAGAGGGGCCAGGGGTGACCCCTCCTGCTCCCCAGGGGTGGAGCAGGTCAGCATCCGCCTGGACCTGGAGGCCGAGTTCCACTTCACCCACCTCATCATGAAGTTCAAGGTGACCAGGATACAAGGGGGGGCGGGGGGGGCGTTGGAGCATGCCTGTGCCAGGGGTGCCAGCGCCTGCTGCTGTGCTGTGCCGGGCCGGGCCCCGTGACCGCGCCGCGGCCCATGCGCCGGCTCCCCGCAGACCTTCCGCCCGGCCGCCATGCTGGTGGAGCGCTCGGCCGACTTCGGCCGCACCTGGCGGGTTTACCGCTACTTTGCCTACGACTGCGCCCGGCTCTTCCCCGGCGTCCCCGTCCAGCCCTCGGGCCGCATCGACGAGGTGCTCTGCGACCAGCGCTACTCTGAGATCGAGCCCTCCAGCCAAGGCGAGGTCAGTGCAGGCGCAGGGCTGGGGCAGCAGGGCACAGGCTCACGGCGCTTATGCTCCAACCCCCCATCCCGTGGCCCAGGTGATCTTCAAGGTGCTGGACCCATCCATCCCGGTGGAAGACCCCTACAGCCAGGACAGCCAGGGTATGGGGTACAGGGTCTGGGGCAGGGCGGGCACCGCTGGGGCTCAGGGCTGCCCGGCGCAGCTGCAGGGGGTGAGGGCGACAGGGCCAGGAGGGGCCGGGGTAGCGCTGAGCAGGACGGTGCCCCCAGACTTGCTGCGCGTGACCAACCTGCGGGTGAATCTGAGCAAGCTGCACACGCTGGGTGACGAGCTGCTGGATGCGCGCCGCACCGTGCTGGACAAGTACTACTACGCCGTGGACGAGCTGGTGCTGCGTGGCAGCTGCCTCTGCTACGGCCACGCTGCCCAGTGTGCCCCTGCTGCTGGGGGCCCCGCCACCACCGATGGCATGGTACGGCGCTGGGGCTGGGCTGGGCACGCGTGGCACTGAGGCAGCGCCCCGTGCCCTAGGCTCAGCACCACCCGCTCCCGCACAGATCCACGGTGGCTGCCAGTGCAGACACCACACCGCAGGCCCCAACTGCGAGCGCTGCCAGGACTTCTACCAGGACCTGCCCTGGCAGCCGGCCCAGCCCTCCGACCCACACGCCTGCCGCGGTGAGACCCCCCGCCACGGGCCAGGCCAGGCGCCTCCTTGCCCCGGTGCCCACGGCTGCCCTGGTCTCAGGGTCTGGACTGGGCAATGGGCGTCAGGGAGCGGGTACCTGGGGGCAGCACGGCGTTGTGGTGCCTGGAGACACCTGTGAGGGGAGGCACTGCCCGTGTGCACCGGTGACGGCTGCGCCCCTGCCCCATACAGCCTGCGAGTGCAACGGGCACGCGAGCCGGTGCCACTTCGACATGGCCGTGTTCCTGGCCACGGGCAACACCAGCGGTGGCGTGTGCGACGACTGCCAGCACAACACCATGGGGCGGCGCTGCGAGCTCTGCAAGCCCTTCTACTACAAGGACCCCGCGCGCGACCTGCGGGACCCCAGCGCCTGCCTGCGTGAGTGCCCTGCCCCAGCCCTCGCCTCCCCCAGGGCTCAGCTCTGCGTTGCCCCTGGGCCTCGCACCCTGGCCCAGGCGCCCTCCAGCCACGCAGCCCGATGCCCTCTGGCCCCAGCTGGGCTCGTGGTGGTGCCTGTCCCTGGAGACCGGTCTGGGTGCTGAGCCAGCTCCCCAGCTCCGGGGCCGTAGGCCCCGCGCCCCCTGTGCTGCCTGCACCGGAGCAGGGCAGGGCTGCATCAGTGCTGCTGTGCCCGTACCTGCAGCCTGCGACTGCGACCCGGTGGGCTCGCTGGACGGGGGCGTGTGCGACGGCCACACGGACGTGGCGCTGGGCCTGATCGCGGGGCAGTGCCGCTGCAAGGAGCACGTCCGGGGTGCCCGCTGCGACCACTGCAAGGAGGCCTTCTACGGTCTGAGCCTCAACGACCCCCAGGGCTGCCAGCGTGAGTCCGAGGCGGGGTGGGGGGCTCCTCAATGCTCACCTGTGCCAGGTGCTGCAGGGCCAGGACAGCGCTGCAGGACCCACAGATGGCATCACTGGGGGTCTGGGCCATGCATTTGCCACGTGGCAGCTGCGCCCCCATCCCAGCCCTGCACCTGCCAGCGCCCTGTGTCTTGGCCTTGCCACACTGCTGACCCTGGGGTCCCCACGCTCCCGTGTGGCCAAGGCTCCGGGCATATGGAGGGCTTCTGCCACGCGGTCCCGGCAGCCAGTGCCCGCCAGCACCTGGGGCTGGGCCGGGCCACGGGTCTTGAGGCCCAGCTGTGACAGGTTACGCTGCGGTGCCCAGGGCCCTGAGGGTGGGTGCTGGGGTGCGGGGCCGTGGCGAGTGCACCGTGCTTCCCCCAGCCTGCAGGTGCGACCCGCGGGGCATCATTGCGGGCAGCGCGCCGTGCGACCACATCAGCGGGGACTGCTACTGCAAGCGCTTTGTCACGGGGCGGTACTGCAGCCAGTGCCTGGTGAGCGACCCCCGGCCCCCGCCCCGCCCCGCCCAGCCCCGGCCCCGTCTGACCAGCTCTCTCCGCAGCCTGAGTTCTGGGGCCTGAGCTACGACGTTGCCGGCTGCCGGCCTTGTGCCTGCGACTTCGGGGGTGCCTACAGCAACAGGTAGGGTTCCCTGGGGGCAGCGGGACCCTGCACCTGGCCCCCCGGGCACAGCCACCCTGCACCGTGGGTCTGCCTCCCTGAGTGGCGCGTGGACAGCTGGACAGAGCTGCCGTGCCCCCAGGTGCTCTGCAGAGGATGGGATGTGCCCCTGCCGCCCCAGGCTGATGGGGCGCCTGTGCGACACAGTGCAACCCGGCGCCTTCTGCGCCCCCCTGGACCACTACACCTACGAGGCCGAGCAGGCCACGGGCCACGCGCCCGCCCACCCCCAGCTCCCGGTGAGTGTGTGACGGGGGAGGGGAGGTCACACCCACGCACTGGGTGCAGTCGGCTCTGGGTGCCCCCGTGGCTGTGGGCAAAGCCCCGCGGACACGTATGGGCCATGGCAGGTGTTTGGCGCCAGCCCACGTCAGCCAGACTTGCTGCCTGGCGAGCATGGGCGCAGCGGTGTCATCGATCCAGATTCACGGACATTCGGGCTGGAAGGGACCGGGAGGATCATGGAGTCCAGCCCCCGCCCAGGGGCAGGAAGTCAGCAGGGATCCTAGGATCCCAGCATAAGCCATGTTCTCCTGTGGGATCTCCCAGGCTCCCAGCTGTGCTGCTTCCCCCCCACCTGCTCCCTGTGTCTGGGGTTTCATCCCCCCCGGGGCGCTGGGTGCTGCAGCCCAGGCTGGGGCTGGGGCCGGGCTGCGCCGATGCTCCTGCTGGGACCAGGCCCGCAGGGTCCTGGTGGAGGGTCTTGCCCCTGTGCTGCACTGGGGCAGGGAGGGATTTCCCCCCTGCTCAGACCGGTTGCACAGGGGGCTTTGCCTTCCTCTGCGGCGGGGGCACGGCCTGGGCCTGGGCTCCCTGAAGTGTCCATGCCCCCCCCGGCAGCAGCAGGATGTTGGCCACAGGCCCCCTGTGTCCCGGGTCAGGGGTGGGGGTGATGCCTGGGTGTGTCGGGGTGACTGTGTCGCGTGGCTCTGAGGTCGAACCTGAGGTTTGTCTGGGCGGGTTTGGATGGGCCTGATCCTGCCTCAGGCAGGGCTGGGACCGCAGGTGACTTCCGCGGGTTCGTGCCAGTCCCGCAGCTCTGGGGGGGGTCCGTGACTTGGTAACCGGTGCCCCCACACAGGGCGAGGTGCGGGCTGAGGCCCCCGGCGACTGCCTGGAGCAGTACAACGGGCTCCCGCACGGGCGGAAGGGGCGGCTCCGGCGCCAGCGCAGCGCCTGGCGACCCCGGCTGCAGCGGGCGGCCCCGCGGCGTGGCCGGCAGCTCCCCCACAAGGTGAGCGGGGTGGGGTCCTGCCGTCGGCGAGGGCATGAGGGTGGGTGTGGGGGCCCGGGCCGCTGACGTGTCTGTGCCAGCAGCCGGACGTGGAAGCCGTGGCGCGGGAGCCCGGGGGCCGCATGCTGACGTGGACGGGCCCCGGGTTTGCCCGTGTGCGGGATGGCGCCGGCCTGTCTTTCCTTGTGGGCGACGTGCCCCTGCCACTGGAGTACGACCTGCTGCTGCGCTACGAGCCCCAGGTGCGTGCGGGACAGCAGGGCCGGCACTGGGGAGCCCACAGCGCCGTGGGCCCAGGCGTGATGTCCCATCGGCTCCGGGCGCCGGCACTGGGCTGCGGGGGTGGGGGCAGCCCAAGCCCCCCTGACCTCACGTCTCCCCACAGTCCACCGAGGACTGGGAGGCGGTGGTCAGTGTCCGCTCCCAGGCGCTGCCCTCCAGCCCCCGCTGCGGCAACGCGCTGCCCTCGGAGCAGCTGTACCGCCAGGGCCTGCCCCACACCCAGAGGTGAGCCGGGCGGGCGTGGGGGCGCAGGCCAGCGCCCCGGCCCCAGCACCCATCCGCCCGCCCGCCCAGCTCAGCCCCTCCCTCCGCCCAGGTACGTGCTGCTGTCCCGGCCCTTCTGCTTCGAGCCGGGCAACCGGTACGTGGTGGCCGTGCGGCTGCAGCGGGCGGGCGCGGCCCACCGGCACCCCGCTGCCTTCATCCTCGTGGACTCGGTAAGGGCCTGAACCCCGCGCCCTGCCCTGCCCTGCCCTGCCAGCCTGGCCCAGGCCCCGGTCCCGCTGCAGAGCCACAGGGCTGCCCTAGCCCAGCCCCGGGCCTGGGGCCTGGCTCCAGGCTGTGCTTCAAGGGGGCAGTTCTGCCCCCCAGCTGCCCAGCCACGAGCTTTGCCCCTGCCCTGCCCCAGCCGTGCTCAAGCCAGGCTCTCCCCACTGTGCAGGGGGGCTGGGGAGACCCAGTTCCCCCCGTGGCAGCTCCGTGGCGGTGGGCGCTGGGGTGGCAGGCAGTCCTGGGCTCCCCCGGCTCCCCGTCAGCCAGGGCTTGCTCTCTCGGTCTCCCCCCTCAGCTGGTCCTGCTGCCGCGGGTGATGGAGCTGCCCGGTTTCCACGGCAGCGAGCCGGCGGCGGTGCAGCGCCGGGAGGAGATGGAGCGCTACACCTGCCTGGAGGCCTTCCGCATGGCCACCATGCCCGCCCTGCCCGAGGCCTGCGCCCGCCTGCTCTGCAGCATCTCCGCCCTGCTGCACGACGGTGCCCTGCGTGAGTCCAAGGGACGGGCGCTGGAATGACCGCTGCCCCTCGGCCCCGGGTGGTGAGGTCCTTGTCCTGCCTGTGCCGTGGGGGGCCGTGCCACAGTTTCCCCGTGGTGCAACGGGCCCCCTCTCCCCCCGCCCCCCAGGCTGCCAGTGTGACCCCCAGGGCTCCACCAGCAGCGTCTGCCAGCCGCTGGGCGGCCAGTGCCCCTGCAAGCCCCACGTAGCCGGCCGGCGCTGCGACCGGTGCGTCCCGGGCACCCACGGCTTCGGACCCGCCGGCTGCAGCCGTGAGTACCAGGCCCCCGTCCTCCCGCGTCCATCTGTCTGTCCATCGGATAACGCCCTGTCCTGCCCCCACAGCCTGCGCCTGCTCCCCTGAGGGCGCGCTCTCCCGCCTGTGCGACCCCGCCACTGGGCAGTGCCGATGCCAGCCCGGGGCCGTGGGGCGCCGCTGCGACCAGTGCCAGCCAGGCCAGTGGGGCTTCCCCGCCTGCCGGCCCTGCCACTGCAACGGGCACGCTGAGCACTGCGACCCCCACACAGGCGCCTGCCACCAGTGCCGAGACTTCACCGCCGGGCGCCACTGCGAGAGGTGGGCGCGGGGCAGACCCTGGCGCCAGCCGGCTGGGGTGGCCAGGGACGGCTCGGCGCAGCGGGCGCGGGGCTGGCGGGGAGCTGGGGGCAGTGGGAGGGCTGCTGCAGGGGTGAGAGCTGATTCTGGGGTGCCTTGACCTCTGCCCCCCTGCCACCCCCCACCGCCGGCAGGTGCCTGGATGGTTACTACGGCGACCCGGTGCTGGGCTCGGGGCAGCAGTGCCGGCCCTGCCCGTGCCCCGGGTATCCGGGAACGCGGAGCTATCACGGCACCGCCTGCCACGCTGACAAGGAGACCCGCCACATCGTGTGCCTGTGCACGCCGGGCTACGCGGGTGAGCCAGGGGGCTGGGCCGGGCGGTGGGGCCGGGGGCTGGCCCCGGGGCTCTGGCACCTGCTGAGACCTCGGTGTCTGCCGCAGGGCTGCGCTGCGACCGCTGTGCGCCAGGGTACTTTGGGGCGCTGGAGCAGGAGGGGGGCGCCTGCCGGCCCTGCCAGTGCAACAACAACATTGACCCCAGTGACCCCGAGGCCTGCGACCCACGCACCGGGCACTGCCGGCGCTGCCTGCACCACACCGACGGGCCCCGCTGCGCCCAGTGCCAGCCCGGCTACTACGGCAATGCCCTGCAGCGTGGCTGCCGACGTGAGACCGGGCTGGGCTGGTGGCACCAGGGGTGGGGGACAGGGCAGCCTGCGCCCACGTCCAAGGGCGGGTGGTGACTGGGGACTGGCAGGGGTGGGGGGCCGGGTTGGTGTGGGCAAGAGGCAGCGTGGGTGTCCCCCAGCCAAGCCCTGGGCCCCTCCCTGCAGGCTGCACCTGTAACCAGCAGGGAACGCTGCCCTCCCACTGCGCCTCCGGCACCTGCCACTGCGACCGGGCCACGGGCCACTGCGCCTGCCGTGCCCACGTGGTGGGCAGGAACTGCGACCGCTGCGCCCCGGACTCCTGGAACTTCGGCGGGGAGCACGGCTGCCAGCCCTGCGCCTGCCACCCCGACCATGCCCTGCCACGCGGCTGCAACCTGGTGAGTACCGTGGGCGCCAGGCCAGCAGGGACGGTGCCAGGGAGCCCATGCCCCGGCTGCACTGAGCACTCTCTGCCCTCCGCACAGTTCACGGGGCAGTGCGTCTGCCGGCCGGGCTTCGGGGGCCGTGTCTGTGCCCATTGCCAGGAGGACCACTGGGGCGACCCAGAGCGCGAGTGCCGGGGTAAGTGTGAACCGGTGCAGGGACGTGACTGCGGGCAGCTTCAGGTGCATGCTGACACACTGCTCCCCCACAGCCTGCGACTGCGACGCAGCCGGCGCAGAGAGCCTGCAATGCGACCGTGCCAGCGGGGGCTGCACCTGCCGCCCGGGCTTCACAGGGCCACGCTGTGACCAATGCCACCGTGGTGCCCAGAATGACTTCCCACGCTGCTCCCCCTGCCACCCCTGCTTCGGGCCCTGGGACCAGGTGCTGGGGCAGCTGCAGGAGCAGCTGAGGTCGCTGCAGGAGCAGGCGCGGGCACTGCAGGAGGGCGGCCCCATGCCAGAGCTCAGCAACAGCCGCCTGCGGGAGCTGGAGGAGAAGCTGCAGCGCGTGGAGCAGCTGGCCAGGGTGGGGGACAGTCCGGGCACCGCCGCCCTGCACCAGCTGGACACCCTGCTGGACAGCACCAGGCAAGGGGCACGCGCCAGCTGGGCGCGATCAGTCTGAATGTGGGTGGTCTGGGCCCCTCCCCTCCTCTGGGCTGTGCAGCGAGTGTGCCAGGCCTCGGCCAGTGCACAGGGCATGCTCTCACTCAGCCCCTCTGGCATCACTGGTCCCCCACTAGCAGGGGCTGTGGAGGCCCTGGCCTGGGTCAAGCTGGCCCAGGTCCCCTTCCCTTCCACCATCCTCCCAGCTCCTGGGCCTCAGCACCACCTGCCCTCTGGACCCTGGCTGCTGGTGGCTGCCCTGGCCTGGGGAGGGGGCTGAGGGAAGCGGGGAGGGGGGACACTGAGTGTGCATCCCCCCAGGAGAGATCTGGATGAGTTCTGGCAGCAGCTGCAGGAGGTGGAGGGGCGGCTGGACGGGGCGGCGGGCAGCGCCACTGGGCAGAGGGGCCGCCTCGACCGCCTGAGCCAAGAGCTGCAGGAGCTGAACAGCACGGCCACCCGCCTGCGAGGGCAGCTGGGCACTGTGGTGGGCACCGGCTTTGGGGGTAAGAAACCCCCTCCCCGCAGCTGCAGACATCCCTGGCCGGGCCAGCCTGGTGCACAGGCCTGGCTGATGGGGGTGCTCCCAGCCGCACCCTGACGCCTTCCTTGCACCCGCAGAGTCCTACCGCAGCCTCGTGGCTGCTGCCCAGCACTCCCGGCAGCAGCAGCAGCGGGCGCAGGATGCAGTGCAGGGCCCGGGCAGCCTGGTGGGGCACGCCCAGGCAACGCGGCGGGTGGCAGAGCGGGTGCTGCGGGAGCGGGGAGATGCCTTCCGCAGGAGCGCGGCCGCGCAGGGGCGGGCACTGCGGGAAGCCCAGCGCCGGGCCGCAGCCCTGAGCATCGCCCGGATCAGCCAGCAGGTGAGGGCTGGGGCAGCACCCTGGGTGCAGGGCACGTAGGGATGCCCGGCACTAAAACAAACCCGTCTGTGCCCTGCAGATCTGTGGAGCCCCAGGGCACCAGGGCTGTGATGGTGCCCCCTGCGGAGGGGCATTGTGCCGGGACCACATGGGCCATCGCCACTGTGGGGGCCCAGGCTGTGTTGGGGCCCTGCCCGTGTCTGTGAGGGCACTGGGCCAGGCTGGGAACACCTCGCTGGAGCTGGAGAGTGTGGCCCAGCAGCTGGGCACCGTCGCCCTGCAGGTACTGGGAATGCAGGGGCAGGGAGCGGCCGCGGGACAGCCCCCAGGTGCCCAGTGCTCAGCACTACTCCCCCTCGCAGCTGCAAGAGGCACACGAGCTGGCCCGCAGTGCCAGGACCCATGCCCAGGAGACCCTGGGCCGGTCGCAGGCGGCCAGGACACACATGGAGGAGTCCACGGCTGGGCTGCGGGATTTCATCCGGCGGATCAAAGCTTTCCTGGCAGGTAGGGGTGGGCGCCGGGGCTGGGGCTGTGCCATGCAGGCCCTGGGCTGCACCGCCTGCGCTGAGCGCTGCTGTGTCTCTGCAGAGGAGGGGGCCGACCCCGAGAGCATCGAGCTGGTGGCCCGGCAGGTGTTGAACATCTCGCTGCCCAGCAGCCCTGGCCGCATCCACCACCTGCTGCAGGAGATCCGTGACAGCCTGAGCGGCCTGGACAGCGTGGACGCCATCCTCAATGGCACGGCCCGTGGGCTCGCCGCCGCCCGCGACCTACTCGCCCAGGCCCGGCAGGCCCAGTGAGTCACTCGGGGGAGGGCAGGGCAGGGCAGCGTGGGCGTGGGGCAGGCTGGCGAGGGTCCGGTGTGGTGATGGCGCTGCCTCATGTCTCCCCAGGGAGCGAGCGGAGGGCTCGCGAGGAGCTGTAGCGGAGATGCAGGGGGCTCTGGCGGCAGCAAGGGCCAAGGTGGCGGCAGCTGGGGCTGCGCTACAGGGTGCCAGGGAGGTGGTGCGGGGCGTGGAGAACCGGGTGAAGGAGGTGAGTGGGGCAGCACGGGGTTGGCTCTGTGCCCGACCGGGCCTTATCCCTGAGGGCTGGGGCTGCCTGGGGCAGGAGGGGGTGCGAGGGCCCGGGGGGGGTGCAGGCCTGGCCTCTGTGTGCAGGGCACAGGTGGCGTGGGGGCTGCTCCTGTCACCCTGGCACCCCCGACCCTGGGCAGGTGGAGCGGAGGCTGCAGGCGCTGGAGGGGACGGAGTCGCAGCTGCTGAGCCGCCTGCGGGAGCTGGCCCAGGCCGCCGGCGCCCTGCAGGAGAAGACTGAGGCCACGCGCCAGCTGGCCACGCAGGCCCGGCAGGGCGCCGAGCGTGCCACGGCTGCCACGGGAGCGCTGGACCAGGTGAGGCAGCCCCAGCCCGACTCCGGGACCCGCGTGCAGGGGTCTGGGCCAGGCAGCGGGGCCGCCTGACCGTGCCTGTCCGCAGGCGCTGGAGCGGGCGACGCAGCGCTACGGCGAGCTGCGCAGCCAGGTGGGCGACCGCGCCGGGGCCTCGGGCGACGCGCTGCTGCGGGCCACGCGCCTGGCGCAGGACGCACGGCGGCTCCTGGACAAGGCCAGCGGCAGCCAGCGGCGGCTGGAAGGTACCGGGGGCGGGAGGACCGGGACCGGGACCGGGGCCCTGCCCTGCCCTGCCCTGCGCTGCGCTGCGCGGCCTGCGCTGAGCTCCGTGTCCTGCAGAGCTGGAGCGGCGCTTCGAGGCCAACGAGGCGGCGCTGGAGGCCAAGGCCGGGCGGCTGCGGGCGCTGGAGCGGCGCGTCGCGGGGCTGCTGGAGGACATCCGCCACCGGGCCGGCGCCTACGCCACCTGCTAGCGGGGCGGGGCGGGGCGGGGCGGGGGGCCGGGGGCCCGCGCCGCCTGCACCAATAAAGTCCCGCATCCCGCCGCTGCCGCCTGTGTGTCCGCCCGCCCGGGGCCCGCCCGGGGGAGCCGCATTCCTGCCCGCCGCGAGCTGCAGCCGGGGGCCGGGCGGGGCCGTGCGCTCCGCCCCGCGCCGCCCCCGCGCCGCCCCGCGCACAAACTTCGGCCGAGTTGGGAGCGGGCGGAGCGGAGCGGAGCGATGCGGGCGCGGGGCGCGCTGCGGCGGCTGCTGCTGCTGGCCGGTGAGTGCGGGGCGGGCCGGCCCCGAGCCGCGACCCGCACCTGCTCCCGCCCCCGGTGCCCCTGCCCTGCCCTGCCCTGCCCTGCCCTGCCCACGTGCCCCCGCACCGCCGCGCAGGAGCTCCAGGCCGGGGTCTGCGCCCTGCCCCGCCCCGCCCTGCCCAGCCGGGCGCGGGTGCGGGTGCGGGTGCGGGCAGCGGGCGCGGGCCTGGCGGTGCGGAGCGGGCAGGGCGCTGGCGGGACCCTCGCTCCCTCCCTGTCCAGGGCGCCGCACGGGGCCGGCTCCTGCCCGGGGCGGCGTCTCGCGGGGCCGGCGGGGCCCAGGCCCCCAGCGCCGCCGCTGGCCGCGGGCCAGGCTGGAGGGGGGCTCTCCCGCACAGCTATTTCTGGCCCATTTCCGCCAGGCCCTGCCTGCCGGCCGCGTCCGGTCCCCACGGAGGGGCAGCAGCAGGTGGTCGGGGGCAGGGGGCTCCCCGCCCTGCCTGCCGCAGCTCGGCACCGGACCCAGCCTCCATCGTGGACCCCTCCAGGGGCACAAACCGGTGCCCAGCACCCCTTTCCCTCCGGGATCCCCGGGGCAGGGGATGCCCCCGAGCCCCTGGATTGTGCGGACAGGGACGGCGCTGCGCCCCGGTCTCCCTGGCCCCCGCTGTGCCCAGGTCTCAGCCGCAGCCTCTCCCCGCAGTGCTGGGGGCTGTGCAGTGCCAGGACCCTGAGCCCCTGCACGGCTGCTCTCTGGGCAGCTGCTACCCGGCCACTGGGGACCTGCTGGTTGGCCGCGCCCAGCGGCTCTCGGCCTCGTCCACCTGCGGCCTGCGGCGCCCACAGCGCTACTGCATCGTCAGCCACCTGCAGGTCAGCGGCGCGGGCCCGGGCACGGCTGGGGGCACCTGGGTCAGCCCGGCCGCTGCAGGGTGCAGACACAGGCTGGGCGCTACTGGAAAGGAGAAGGGTGGGGGGCGATTGTCCGGCCGGCCGTAAGGTGTGCGTGGTTCCAGGATGAGAAGAAGTGCTTCACCTGCGACTCGCGCCGGCCCTACGACCCGCGCACCAACCCCCGCAGCCACCGCGTGGACAGTGTCGTCACCACCTTCGCGCCCCACCGCAAGGAGGCCTGGTGGCAGTCGGAGAACGGTGCGCCCAGCCCCGCCAC
This sequence comes from Alligator mississippiensis, assembly GCF_030867095.1. Lineage (NCBI taxonomy): Eukaryota > Metazoa > Chordata > Crocodylia > Alligatoridae > Alligator > Alligator mississippiensis. Next base: position 585,154 of record NC_081835.1, read on the forward strand.
GCCCCGGCCCTCTCCCCGCCCGGGCTGCCCCCCACCACCTCCCAGCACGTGTCTCTGCCACGGGGCCGGCGTCCCCGGGCGGGCCCTGGCTCCTCCTGCACTCCCCAGCCTGGCAGAGACTGGCCAGGGCGGGACCTGCCGTGGGGTCCCTGGGGCATCTCCTTCCCCTCACTCCCACGTGCAGGAAACAGTGACTCATCCGACAGCCATGGCTCCGGCCTGGCTATTTCCAGCCTGGGCCCCTGCCAGGCCTGGCCCGGCCCTCGGCAGCCGCCGGGATGCTGGGGGGGTCACTTCAGCTCTGCAGTGGTGCCCCAGGGAGCCCCTGCCTAGCATGACCCCCACCCCCCTGGCCCAGCGTGCCCTCGCCCCACCCTGGCCAGTGTGCCCTCTGCCCCAGCCATGCTGGCTGCTCCCCGCCGGGCTCAGGGCCGTCTCTGCCTCCCCAGGGGTGGAGCAGGTCAGCATCCACCTGGACCTGGAGGCCGAGTTCCACTTCACCCACCTCATCATGACCTTCAAGGTGAGCCCTGGCAGGCTGGTGGGGGTGGGACGCCTGGCCTGGCCGGCAGCGAGCCGTGCGACTGCACCGGGCCCATCCCTTCAGGCCTTGCGCATCCCATCACCACGGTTCGTGCTGCCTCTGCCACGGTCCTCCCTGCTGCCACGCCGGGGGCAGGATGCGCTGGCCCTGTCTAGGCCATGCTGCGATGGACACGCCAGCTCCTGCGGCCGTGCCGTGGCTGACGTGCTGGTTCTTGTGGCCATTCTGTGGGCAACGTGCCAGCTCTCACGGCCATGCCACGGCTGATGTGCTAGTTCCCATGACTGTGCCATGGCCAATGTGTTGGCTCCTGTGGCCTTGCTATGGTGAACACACCATCTCCCATGGGCTTGCCATGGGCAGCCCATCTGCTCCTGGGGCCATGCTATGGTTGACGTGCTGGGTCCCGTGGCCAAGCCCTGGCTCACGCACCGGGTGCTCCCCGCAGACCTTCCGCCCGGCTGCCATGCTGGTGGAGCGCTCCGCCGACTTTGGCCGCACCTGGCGGGTTTACCGCTACTTCGCCTACGACTGTGCGAGCTCCTTCCCAGGCGTGTCACGTGGGCCCCTGCGCCACGTGGACGACGTCATCTGCGAGTCCCGCTACTCGGACATTGAGCCGTCCACAGAGGGCGAGGTGAGCAGCCCTGCACGGCTCCCTCCCGCCAGGCCCAGCCGCCGCGGTGGCTCGGAGGCAGGCAGGGCCCCATGGGCTGAGGGCTGTGCTCTCGTGCTCCAGGTGATCTACAGGGTGCTGGACCCGGCCCTGCCCATCCGGGACCCCTACAGCCCCGACATCCAGAGTGAGTGGAGCCAGCGGGGTGGGGGCTGGGCTGGGCTGGCACGCATGGGGTCTGTGCAGCCCGGGAGACGCGCCTGGCTGTGCTGGCGCGGGGATCCCTGCCCGTCTGCCCACCCATCTCCCAGCGCTGCTGGACCCTATTTTGGGCAGAGTTATTCTGGCTACTGCTGCTTTTAGCCCGCGGCTGCAGGGAGGGAGCATGCCCCCTCCATGCTCTGTGTCCTGTCCTGCCCTGCAGAATGTGCCTGGCCCCCGGGAGCGGCGGGGAGGCGCAGGCTGGGGCTGGAGGCTGTGGGAAGGGCCAGCCAGCCCTCGCCAGGGGTCCTGCCAGCACGAGCAAAGAGACCGAGGGGCAGCACTTGGGCCAGCTGGGACTAGGCATCGTGGGGCTGGCAGCTGGGGTGGGCACCCAGGGCTGGGGTGCAGCAGGTGGGGCAGCACCTGTGAGTGCTGCAAAGCTGGGGGCCTGCCCTGGCCCTGGCCCCTGCCTCTGCCCGTGGGGGCTGGCAGTAGCCTCCTGCCACCCACAGACCTGGTGCGTGTGACCAACCTGCGGGTGAACCTGACCAAGCTGCACACGCTGGGCGACGACCTGCTGGACTCGCGGCGGGAGATCAAGGAGAAGTACTACTACGCTGTGTACGAGATGGTGCTGCGCGGCAACTGCTTCTGCTACGGCCACGCGGCCCAGTGCGCCCCACTCCCCGGCAGCCCCGACCGCGAGGGCATGGTACGGCCGCCCGCCCCGGGCAGAGCTGGCTCCTGTCACTGGGCATGGGGCAGCTCATGCCCTGGCGCCCAAGCGGGGTGGGCCTGGGGGTCTCGGCCCTGCTCCCCATGGCTAGGGCAGGCCAAAAGGTCCCTGGTCTTGTCCTTGGGGTCCTTCCACCTCCCCACGCCGGGCCGGGCCCCCCTGGGCCCTGTGGCTGAACAGGGCTCAGGCTGTGGGGGTCTCATGGCTGCCCTCCCCGCAGGTGCACGGCCGCTGCGTCTGCCAGCACAACACACACGGCCTGAACTGCGAGACCTGTGCCGACTTTTACCATGACCTGCCCTGGCGCCCGGCCGAGGGGCACAGCACCAACGCCTGCCGCAGTGAGTGCCCACAGGGACCTGTGCCCACGTGCTGCCAGGAGGGGTCTGGCTGGGCCAGGGGGAGCAGGCAACAGCTGGGGATGCCAGGCCATGGTGCTGCGGGGGTGAAGCCGGTGCTGGCGTCTCTGCAGGGTGCGAGTGCAACGGGCACGCCAGCCGGTGCCACTTCGACATGGCCGTGTTCCTGGCCACGGGCAATGCCAGCGGTGGCGTGTGTGACGACTGCCAGCACAACACCATGGGGCGGCGCTGCGAGCTCTGCAAGCCCTTCTACTACAAGGACCCCGCGCGCGACCTGCGGGACCCCAGCGCCTGCCGAGGTGAGGGGCCGCAGGGCAGGGCAGGGCAGCTGTGGCCAGGGACGGACAGACTGTGGTGACTGGCCGGCCTGCCTGCCTGCAGCCTGCGACTGTGACCCCGATGGGACCCTGGACGGGGGCCTGTGCGACAGTCACGATGACCCGGCGCTGGGGATGCTGGCTGGGCAATGCCGCTGCAAGGAGCACGTGCAGGGCCCCCGCTGCGACCGCTGCAAGATGGGCTTCTTTGGGCTGCGCGCCGACAACCCCCAGGGCTGCCAGCGTAGGTGCCGGGCCCTGCCCCCTCACGGGGTGCTGGGGCAGGAGCACGGGCGGGGGCTTCTCCAGCCCAGCCGGGGCACTGGGGGGTGGGGCAGTGCTGGGGGGCCTGGCTCCTGCAGCCGTGCCACAAGGTGGGGGCACTGGCAGGGCCTGGGGAGGGCCGTGCTGGGGGGCTCCCTGCCCCTGCAGCTGTGCCCCCAGTTCAGGCGCAGGGAAGGGGTGCTGGGGGGCCAGGGCAGGCTGCCATGCAGGTGCCCTCCACCCCGCTCTCGCGGGCAGGCTGCCAGTGCGACTCCCGCGGGACTGTGTCAGAGGGGACTCCATGCAACCCCGTCAGCGGCGACTGCTTCTGTAAGCGCCTGGTGACCGGCCGCAGCTGCAGCCAGTGCCTGGTGAGTGCTGGGGGGCTGGGGCCACGCGCGGCAGCCCCGGCGCTGAGGCCCTGACGGCGTGTCTCCCCCCAGCCCGAGCACTGGGCCCTGAACCACGACCTGCCCGGCTGCCGTGCCTGCGACTGCGACGTGGGAGGTGCCTGGGACAACCAGTGAGTGGCGCTGGGGGAGCAGGGCTGGGGCAGCTCGGGGGTGCCCTGCGCTGCCCAGGTCCCTAATGGTGCCCGTGCGGCAGGTGTGTGGCAGAGATGGGGCAGTGCCGCTGCCGTGCCCACATGCTGGGCCGCCAGTGCCACCAGGTGGAGCCCGGCTACTTCCGCATCCGCCTGGACCACTACACCTACGAGGCCGAAGATGCCCGGCTGCGACAGGTGAGGGGCCGCGAGCCCAGAAAGACCTGCCAAGGGGCTGTGCCAGGGCAGGCCCCGTGCCACGTGCGTGCTGGGCTGCTGCAACCGAGCGTGATCCCCGCAGGGCTCGGCAGTGCCGCGCACAGCCCCTGACGGCCGCTCGCCCACGTGGACGGGCACGGGGTTCGCCCACCTGCAGCAGGGCGGCGCGGTGGAGTTCCACGTTGCCGATGTGCCAGCCGCCATGGACTACGACGTCGTGTTGCGCTACGAGCCCCAGGTGAGCAGCGTCCTGCCCCTGGTGCAGCCCCAGTTGCCCCCATCCCGCCGTGAGCCCCAGGTCACACCCCCGGGGCACCCTGCTCAGACCTCTGCACGCCCCCCACTCATCAGTGCCCAGGCACTGACTGCGTCCTGCTCTCAGCTGCCGGAGCCGTGGGAGGAGGTGAAGCTGTCAGTGCTGCGGCCAGGCCGCATCCCCACCAGCAGCCCCTGCGGCAACACCATCCCCGACGATGACCTGCTCACTGTGGCCCTGCCGCCCGACGCCAGGTGAGGGCCCCCACCATGAGGGCAGCTGCCTGTGGGTAACAAGCTGCTGTGTTATACGCTATGTTGTGCGGGCGCCGGTGCAGGGCAGTGGTGGCATCGCTGTGCCCGGTGTCCTGCCCCACACCGGCCGCCCTGTCCTTACCACCTTGTCCCACCCGCCTGCAGGCACGTGGTGCTGTCCCAGCCCGTCTGCCTGGAGCCAGGCGTCAGCTACACCATCCGCCTGGAGCTCGGGCGCTACTCGTCCCGCCAGCCGGAGCCTGGCGTCGCCATCCTCATCGACTCAGTGAGTGCCTGGAGCGCGGGGGGACATGCCAGGGCCGTAGGGCTTGCTGGGGGCAGGGGTGCCCATGTGATGGAGATGTGCTGGCAGTGGGGGAATCATACCAGGGGAGGCTTGGTGCCCAGCCCAGACAGGACTCGGTGCCCACCTGGGTGGCTGGATGCCTGACGGGCAGGGCACAGTGCCTGTCTCATGCCCTGCTCCGCAGCTGGTGCTGGTGCCGCGCTACTCCTCCATGGAGATGTTCATTGCGGGGGACGCCGCTGCACTGGGGCGCAGAGAGACCTTCGAGCGGTACCGCTGCGCCCAGCACGCCTGGGCCGTGGGCCAGGCGCTGGCTGCCGAGGCGTGTGCTGGCCTGCTCACCAGCATGTCGGCCATCCTGCACGGCGGGGCGCTGCGTAAGTCCCCTGCCCCCCATCCCCTGCTGGGTGCCCGCCCGGTGCCGACGCTGATGCCACTCTGTGCCCGCAGCCTGCCGCTGCGACCCCCAGGGCTCGCTGAGCTCCGAGTGCGACCCCCAGGGCGGGCAGTGCACCTGCAAGGCCAACGTCATGGGGCGCCGCTGCCACCTCTGCACCCCGGGCACCTTCGGCTTCGGGCCCAGTGGATGCCGCCGTGAGTGCCCCCTCCCCCTCCCCCTGCCCCAGTGCCCCCAGCCGCTGCTCTGGGGAGGTGCCTCTGGGGTATGCTCTTGGTTGGGGGGTGGGCACTGCTTCTGGCTGGGGGGGCTGTTTCCCATGGTGTATTGGGGCGGGGTCTGCGGGCCCCATCCTCGGGGGCACGTTCGAGGCGTGGGGTCCCTGGTTCCAGGCGCGTTCTCGGGGCGATGCCTGGGTGAGGCAGACCTAGGAGTGGGCAGGGTCGGCAGACAGTCCCATCACCCCACACGACACGGCGGGTTTCTCTCCTGTTAACAAGAAACTCGCAGGTTTACTGACGTGTTGGGGGCTCCGTGCTGTACGCTCACCTTAAAAGCAAAGCAGAAGCAAGCGTAACAATAGCAGCTGGCGTGCGAAAGTGCTGCTTGGCACGTTCAATTTAACACACACGACCAGCCAGGCAGTCCAAAACCTTGTTGCATGTGCCTGGTAGCGGCTCTAGGTAAAGGTACATCTCTTACTCCCATTCACAAAACAAAATCCAACTTTGAGCATCTGCGCAGTGCGTCCAACACATCGCCGCACTCAGTTAACTTTCCCTTCAGCTAACGTTACGGTGCCTGAGCTAAGGCTCTGGACGAGTCCGCAGGGCGTGCACTGGGGGAGAACCAGGAGGAGCCGACGTAGCAACATTGCAGAAGAAAGGGTCGCTTGATTAGTGGCATGTCAAGGCCAGTAGTGAGGACAGAGGATTGCTAGCACCTGTGGAGTGAAGAGAGATTAGCAGGAACCAGATAAGAAGCCATGGAGCAAATAGATGCTCTGGCCTTGCCCAAAGAGCAATGCTGCTGCCTCTCCCGGGCAGGTGGCTTTAGTGTTGGGGGAGAGCTGGGGTGTGACTGCACTGGTGCACCCCCCCCCCCCCCCGGTCTGCCCTGGCTCCCAGGGGCCCCTTCCTGCCGGCTGCAGCCGGTTTGGGGTGAGGGCGGGTGCGTCTCTGCCCCCACTCACAGCCCTGCCCTTCCAGCCTGCCAGTGCAGCGGTGACGGGGCCCTGAATGGGGTCTGTGATGGCGCCACGGGGCAGTGCCACTGCCAGCCAGGCGCCTTCGGGCCCCGTTGCGACCGCTGCCAGCCTGGCCACTGGGGTTTCCCCGCCTGCCGGCCCTGCCAGTGCAATGGGCACGCCGAGGAGTGCGACCTGCGGACCGGCTCCTGCCTGCGCTGCCGGGACAACACGGACGGCGACCGCTGCCAGAGGTGACGGGCAGGGAGTCACCAGGCCGGCAGGCTCCTTTCATCGATGGGGGGGTACAGGGTGGCAGCGGGGGGCACCTTGAGGGTGCTGGGGGCGGGGGGTCCCCTTGCAGGGCTCCTATGCAGTGCAGGGGCAGGGGTGCCCTCGCAGGGCCGGACTGGTGCCCTGCCCCCATGCTCTGCCTGCCCCGCAGGTGTGCGGCGGGTTACTTTGGGAACCCGGCGCTGGGCTCGGGTGAGCGGTGCCGGCCCTGCCCCTGCCCTGAGGGCCCCGGCAGCACCCGCTACTTCGCCAGCTCCTGCCACCAGGACGCCCGCTCGGGGCAGGTGGTCTGCCACTGCCAGGCGGGCCACGCCGGTGAGTGCCACGGCGTGGAGTGGGCCAAGAGCACGGGCGCCGGGCCCCCTCCTCTCTCAGCGGGGCGGGGGTCCAGCCGCCTCTTAGCCCCCTCTGGCCACCACAGGGCCCCGCTGCGAGGAGTGCGCGCCCGGGCACTTTGGGAGACCCCAGCAGGCGGGTGGGCACTGCCGGCCCTGCCAGTGCAGCGGCAACATCGACACAGCCGACCCAGGCGCCTGTGACCCACGCACTGGGCACTGCCAGCGCTGCCTGTACCACACCGAGGGGACACACTGCCAGCACTGCCAGCCTGGCTACTTCGGCAATGCTGCCCAGCGCTCCTGCAGGCGTGAGTATGGGCCGGGGACACGGCAGGGGGCTTCCCTCCTGGGCGTGCCCCGGTCCCAGCAGGGCTGACACTGTGTCTGCCGGCCACAGGCTGCTCCTGCCATGCCCTGGGCACGCAGCACAGTGAGTGCCCGTCGCCAGATGCCTGCCGGTGCGAGCGGCGCAGTGGGCAGTGCCACTGCCTGCCCCATGTGCAGGGCCAGAGCTGCGACCGCTGCGCCCCCCACTTCTGGAACCTGGCCAGCGGCCGGGGCTGCGAGCCCTGCGGCTGCCACCCCCTGCATGCCCAGAGCCCGGCCTGCAACGAGGTGAGGTGTGCAGCCCGGGAGGGCACGGGGACGGCAGGCTCCAGGGGGGCAGGACGGTGTGGTGGTGGCAGGTCTGGGCGCAGGCGAGTCCAGCAGGATGCATAAACCCCAGTGCCAGCGAGCTGCGCTAGGCCCCCACCACCTACCCCAGCAGGGTCTGTCTCTGCCCGGGTCCCCGCTGCTCCCCATCCCTCCTGGCAGGGAGGGCAGGGCACTGCTCACAGCAGCCAGGTGCTGGTCTCAGTTCACAGGGCAGTGCCCGTGCCAACCGGGCTTCGGAGGCCGCACCTGCGCCGACTGCCAGGAGAACCACTGGGGCGACCCCGGCCAGCAGTGCCGCGGTGAGTGCTGCCGGGCGGGGCGGGACGGGGCACTGAGAGGCCCCCGACTGACACCCCTGCCCTTTCACAGCCTGCGACTGTCACCCCCGCGGCATCGCCAGCCCCCAGTGTGACCGCACCACCGGGCACTGCGCCTGCCGTCCCGGCGTCTCGGGCGTGCGCTGTGATCAGTGCGCCCGCGGCTTCACTGGCGCCTTCCCCGACTGCCGGCCCTGCCACCAGTGCTTCGGGGACTGGGACCGGGCCGTGCAGGACCTGGCCGCCCGCACCCGCAGCCTGGCACAGCGTGCCCGCCACATCCAGCACACCGGCTTGGCCGGCGCCTTCGAGAAGCACTTCAAGCAGCTGGAAGAGAAGCTGGGCACAGTGCAGGCCATTGTTGCAGCCCGCAACGCCACCGCGGCCGCTGTCACCAACCTGATGCGCACCATGGAGGAGCTGCGGTGAGCAGGCGGCTGGGACAGACCCCACACGGTGCCCAGGCCCCTGCATGCGTTCCTCCACGGGCAGACCCCGCTACTAGTACCAGGGTGGTGGGTTGGTGTCCTTGGGCCAGCCTGAGAGTCCTTGGCAGGGGCAGGGCGGCTGGGGCCGGGGCTGCGGGAGCTCACCCGGTGCCCGTGGCAGGCGGGGCATCGAGGAGGCCACGGAGGCGCTGACACAGCTGGAGGGGGAGTTGACGGCCACGCAGGACAAGACTTTCAATGCCAGCCACATACTGGGCACGCTGGAGCGCAGTGCCCGCGGCCTCAACGTCAGCCTGCACGGCCTGGCGCAGGAGCTCCATCGCCTCAAGGACTCCAACTTCCTGGGTGAGCGGCACTGGGGCCAGGGCTGGAGCTGGGGCAAGCCAGGGACTTTCCGGGGCAGGGGTCTCACACCGTGGCCGCCTGTCCCCCGAGCAGGCGCCTACGACAGCGTGCGCCAGTCTCATGCCCAGTCGCAGGAGGCAGAGCGCCGTGCCAACGCCTCCAGCCTGGCAGTGCCCAGCCCCGTGCGGGACTCAGCAGCCATCCGGCGCCGGGCTGAGCAGCTGCTGACCCGGGGACGGGACGACTTCAACCGCAAGAACGCGGCCAGCCGGCGCGCCCTCATCGACCTGGAGGCCAAGGCCAGTGCCCTGCACCTGCACCGCATCAACGAGAAGGTGGGGCCGGGCTGCGGGAAAGCCTGGGGCAGGCGTGGGGCTGGGGCGACCCGGCACAGCCATGGCACAGCTCTCGCCCATGTCTGCAGGTGTGCGGGGCACCGGGGGACGTGCCCTGCTCCAGCAGCCCCTGCGGGGGGGCCGGCTGCCGGGATGAGGACGGCAGGCGTCACTGCGGCGGCCTGAGCTGCACTGGGGCGGCAGCCACGGCTGACAACGCGCTGGACCGGGCCCGGCACGCCGAGGACGAGCTGCGCCGAGCGCTGGGGGAGGTGGACGAGTTGGCCCACCAGGTGCGTGCTGGGGGGGCGCAGGGCGGGAGGGGCTGCGCCGGGCACTGAGCACCTGTGCACCGTGGCAGGTGGCGCTGGCAAAGGGCAAGGCGGACGAGGCGCGGCTGCGGGCCCAGGCGGCGCTGGACAAAGCCAACGAGACGCGGGCACGCGTGGAGCGCTCCAACAAGGAGCTGCGGGAGCTCATCCAGCAGATCAAGAGCTTCCTGAACCGTGAGTGCCCAGGGGTCAGGGAAGGGCAGGGGGCTGTGGGCACGGGGCAGGGTGGTGCCATGGGATGGGAGGGCTGCCTCGGCGCATGATGCCCGCGGTCCGTGCTGATGACACTGCCCCTGCTCCCAGAGGAGGGGGCCGACCCTGACAGCATCGAGGCGGTGGCCAGCCGGGTGCTGGAGCTCTCCATCCCGGCCTCGCCTGCCCAGATCCGTCACCTGGCCGAGGAGATCAAGGAGCGGGTCAGCAGCCTGGCCAACGTCGACGCCATCCTGGAGCAGACGGCCGGCGACGTGCGGCGAGCCGAGCAGCTGCTGCGCGATGCCCGCCGCGCCAAGTGAGCGCTGGGCTGCCGGCCGCGGGGGTGAGCTCGGCACTGCGTGGGGCGGGGGGGTCGGCTGCCCACACGCGTGCTGGTTGCAGGTCGCGGGCAGAGGGCGTGAAGAGCACAGCTGAGGGGGTGCGGCGCGCGCTGGAGGATGCCAGGCAGGCCCAGAGCGCAGCCACGAGTGCCATCAACAGTGCCAGCGCCGACATCCGGCACACGGAGCAGGCCCTTGGCGAGGTACGTGCAGCTGCTGCCCGCTCCTGGCTCGGGGGGCTGGGACCCACGGCGGGGCGGGGGCACGGCCCCCACCTCCCCGGGAGAGGGTCCGTCCTGGGCAAAGCCCAGCTGCGTGGGGCTGAGGCTGTCCCTGCCCCGGGCACGGGCAGATCCAGGCGCAGACGGCGAGCGCGGAGCGGCAGCTGCAAGGCGCGCTGGCCCGGGCCGGGCAGCTGGACGGGCAGCTGGACGTGCTGCGCATGAAGCGGGCCAACAACAGCCTGGCGGCCACGCGGGCCCAGGACACGGCCAGCGCCGCGCGCCTCCGCGCCGGGGAGGCCAAGCAGGTGGGCAGGGCGCAGGGCCGGGGTTTGCTCTCAGGCTCCCCCACCCGGGGGTCTCTGCCGGGTGGGGCAGCCGAGGGGCCAGGGAGAGCCGGGAGCAGAGGACCTGACCCTGCCCCCGGCCCCGGCCCCGGCCCCGGCCGCGCGCAGCAGCTGGAGGGGCACCTGCAGGACAGGTACCGGACGGTGCAGGAGCTGGTGGAGCGCAAGGCGCAGAGCCTGGTGCGGGCCCGGGCGCGGGCGGAGCGGCTGCGCGGCGAGGCCGAGGGGCTCCTGCGGGACGCCCAGAGCAAGCTGCAGCGCCTGCGCGGTAAGCGGGGGGGGTGCGAGCGGGGCGGGGGGGTGCGGGGGGAGGCCGGGCTGACCTGCCCCCCCCCCGCCCCCCAGCGCTGGAGGAGTCGTACGAGGGGAACGAGCGGGTGCTGGAGGAGAAGGCGGCGCAGCTGGACGGGCTGGAGGCCAAGATGAAGGGCATCCTGGGCACCATCAACGAGCAGATCCAGATCTACAACACCTGCCAGTGACCCCCCCCCCGCGCCGCGCCCGGCGCAGCCGCTTGTGTGTGAATAAAGCCCGGCTGGCGCTGCCCCTTGTCTCCGCGCCCTCGCTGCTGGGCTGGGCTGGGTTGGGTCGGGGGCGGCTGCCCACCCGGGGACGCCAGGCGCTGCCAGCGCTCCGAGCACTCCGCTCGCTGCCGGGCCGGGCCGGGCCGGGCGCAGCCGCACGCGGGGGCTCCGGCAGGGCCAAGGGCAGCGCCAAGGTCAGGGGCTGCCCAGCCGGGGTCCGCCCTGCTGCCAGGGGGCGCGCTGGCCTCGCCTGGCTGTGACGTGATGTCAGGGGGCGGGGCAGACCGGGCAGCGAGAGGGGGAGAGAGCGGCTCCGTCACGTGAGGGCGTCGGTCACGTGGCGCCCGGCGCGGCTTCCGGAAGTGCGTCACGGGCGGGGCCGCGTCCGCATCCGGCGGGTCGGGTCGGGTCGGGTCGGGCTGGGAGCGGAGCGGAGCGGAGAGCGACGTGACCCCTGCGGGGCCGAGCGGAGCCCGTCCCGAGCCGGCCGGGGCGGCGCCGCGGAGCCGCCAAGATAGCCGGGCCGGGCAGGAGGCGCCGCGCCGACCCCGCCTCCGTCAGCGCGCCCGGGCCCTGCGCCTCGCCCAAGCGGCCCAAGATGTCCGGCGGCGCCGGGCGGCGGGCGAGGGGCGCGGACGACGCCGCCTGCAAGAAGCGGCAGAAGGACCGCGCCAACCAGGAGAGCCGCGACGGTGAGCGCGCCGCTCGGCCCGGCCCCTGCCCGCGGCCTGAGCGCCGCCCCCGCGTCCCGCGCCGAGCCCGCGGGCGCTGCCCCCGGCCGGGCCGGGCCCGGTAGCGGCGCGGGGGCCGCAGGCCAGGGCCCCCCGGGGCTGGCGGGGGAGCTGCTTGTGGCCGGCGGCTGCGGACACCACCTGCCGGCGTGTCCCCCAGCGTCTCGTGCGGGGCCCTGGCTGCCGGCGCCCGGCTCTGCTCATGCGGGGGCCGGGGGGCAGCGCCCACCCCCGAGCAGAGCGGCCCTGCAGCTGGGAGCGCTGCCCCGGCCTGCGCCCCCTTGGGCTGCCTGCTGCCCCCCCGCGGGGCCCTTCGTTTCCGTCCCGCGCTCTCCCTGCCCCGGCGCTGCTCCGCGCGGGGCGGGGGTGACGTCTCCCTTCCCTGCGCAGAGCTGCTGCCGGACTGGAAGCAGAACGCAGACGAGATCATCATCAAGCTGAACCTGGGCAGCAGCGCCCCGAAGGTGGAGGACGTGGAGACCGTGTTCACGGACACTGACTGCATCGTCAAGCTGCCAGGTGCGGGCCGTGGCTGGCCGGAGCGTGGGCCGCGAGCGCGTGGCGTGACGGGGTCTCCCACTTGCTCCGCTGGCTGCGTCTGAGCGAGCGGCTTGGGCGCGTGGAGGGGGCAGGGGGTCGCAGGGGTGTGACGGGACTGCCGGGGCCAAGGGAAGGTGAGAGCGGGGCTCCCCGGCGGGTGCATGGCCGGACCATCACGTCCCCGTTTCTGCAGACGGGCGGCAGTGGAGCTGCCAGTTCTACGAGGAGATCGAAAGTTCCTGCAGCCGCGTGCAGCACAAGAAGGGCAACTTCCTCCAGCTGGTGCTGCAGAAGAAGATCCCGCTGCACACCTGGGCCTCGCTGGTGGTAAGGCTGGGGGCATCGGGGGGGGGGGGGCCGGGCAGGGTGAGGCTGGGCATCCCTGCTCCCACGGGAGCTAGCTGGGATGCGGGAGAAGCCCTCACCCCATCGTAGTGCTTCAGAGCAGGTGGAGACCTGCCTGTTGCCTTGGAGGCCCCCGTCGGCACCTGGGGGTTGGGAGCCTCTGGTGGGCAGGTGGTGCCCAGGGATGCAGGCATGGGCAGGACTGGCCACCGCTGGGCTAGGCAGTGTCCCCACCGCACCTCTGCCCTCCACAGAAGAGGCGGAAGGACGGGCCCAAGGAGCCAGCGTGGGGCGCGGCGTGCTGGGAGAACGGCAAGGAAAAGGCCCCTCCTGCTGAGGTGGCCCCCGTGGAGCCCCAGGCGGACAGCAGCCTAGAGCCACCCCGGGCTAAGCGGGATCCCTCCAACCCCAAGCGAGCTCCAGGCAGGAGCGAGGCCCTGGCAGGCAGGACCCCGCTGAGCCCCGGGCTGCTGAGTGGTCCCAGCGCGAAGCGGGCCGTGTACCTCAAGGCGGCACCGTCGGAAGAGGAACCTAACGCCAGGGTCGTGGAGGGCCCGGAGCCCGGCAAGGGACATGGTGGGAAAGCAGGCAGCCGGCGCAATGGCAGGGGTGGCCAGAGCGAGGCCCCTTCGCCTGCCACAGACCCCAGCCTGCCCCTGCAGAAGGTAATGGAGAGGGGCCCTGAACAGCCCCTGGTAGGTGGTGGGGGCTGCTTCTTTCCACCTGCCTTATGGGTGCCCCAGACATTCAGTGGTCCTGGGAGTCAGCCCATCTGGGGTTGGGGAGGGGAGAGCTGGGGGCTGGGCAGAGCCGTTTGCAGAGGGTTGTGGCCTGTAGGCTGGAAGGGAGCCCACGCGCCAGCCATGTTTCACCACATGCCCCCATGCTGCCAGGTGGAGCTGCTGGAGAAAGAGCCCATGCCCGTGGAAATGCAGCCGCTTGTGGACCCTTCAGAGACGTTCCCCCTTCCTGCCACCACCTGCCTGGAGAAGAGAGTCCTGCCCCCAGCTGAAGCTGCACGGGGCTGGGAGTGCACGCCAGCCCCAGGTGAGGGCCCCAAGGCAGCCCCAGTCATCGCTGCTCCCTTGCTCCTGAGCAGAGACAACGAGAAGAGGGACTGGTCCAAGGATGAGGCAGCTTTGGAAGCCACCGTGGATGGTAGGTGCTGGGAGCTTCATCAGAGGCCAGGTTTACCTGGGTGCTCGGAACCCGAGTGACCCCAGCGAAAGGTCACCAAGTGCATGCTGTAGAGGTCCTTGCACCCTGGCCTGGGAGCCCAGTGGCCTCTGGTCTGTGGCTGGGCAGCCTGCTCTGGCTCCCTGGGTGGCCAACAGCCACTCCTTATGGGGCTCCTGGGGGTGGGACTGGGACACCCCCGCTACCCCTGACCTGTGCTCACACTCCTCAGAGCCAGAGCCGATCGTGAGCCTGACGTTTGTGAAGAACGACTCGTATGAGAAGGGGAATGACTTGGTGGTGGTGCACGTCTACGTGAAGGAGATCCACAAGGAGAGCTCCAAGGTGCTGTTCCGAGAGCAGGACTTCACGCTGGTTTTTCAGACCAGGTACCGCTGGCAGGGCGGGGGCTGGCAGGCTCCAGGGCTGGGGCTGCCACATGTGCCTGACCGGGGGCCACAGCCCTTACTCTGATCCCTCTCCGCTCTGCCTGTAGCGACGCAAATTTCCTGCGCCTTCACCCTGGCTGTGGCTCCCACACAGTGTTCCGGTGGCAGGTGAAACTCAGGTACGGTGCCTCCCCATAGCATCCCACGCTCCCTAGGGCCACGCTTAGCTGGGGGTAGTCACCCTCACTGCTTCGGGCCTCCTGCAGGCTTTGTCAGTGGTGTCTTGGAAGGACAGCTAAGTGCAGCTCAGATGGTCCTAACGTCCAGCTCTGGGCCATGGGGCACTGGGTGAGGCAGGCACCCTGTGCCAGCAGGCTATGGCTCTAGCTGCAGAGTCCCAGCACTCTGTGGGAGGCAGGACGGGGGGATGGGCAGGGGCTGTGGTGTCCAGGCAGAATGCTGCCTCCTATCTGCTGGGCCCCTCTTGCGCCTTCAGCCAGGGGTTGTGATGCTGGGGCTCTCCCAGCCAGGAGAGCCATGTTTAAGACCCAAGCCTGGCACTGGCTAGGGGGAGCTTGGGGGTGGGGGGTCTCCAGACCCCAACCCCTGAGGTGTCTGGTGTCATGCAGGAACCTCATCGAGCCAGAGCAGTGCACCTACAACTTCACTGTCTCCCGCATCAACATCTGCCTGAAGAAGCGCCAGAGCCAGCGCTGGGGTGGGCTGGAGGCTCCTGCCACACGAGGTCTGTACCCCGGCTGCCCCTTGGCCCCCCCTGCACATGGTGCAACCTCTGCAGGGCAGGGCTGGTGCTCTGCAGGCTCCAGCTGGGCGCTGGGGTGCAGCTGCTGGGGTTGGGCAGGGGCTGCTGTAGCCCATGTAGCACTGGTAGGGGATGCAGAGCTGGAAGCAGGCTGCTGGGCTGCAGGGGGGGCTTGAGGGACCTGGTGAGCCTGGGATGGGGAGCTGTAGTTGTCTGGCTTAGCATGTGGGGCATGCTGCAGTGCCTCAGCATGACGGTGGCTCCGGGCCCCATACCAGCCTCCATACACACCGTGCTGCTAACCACAGGTCCACCCCTTCCCCCTGTTTAAGGTGCAGTGGGTGGTGCAAAGGTGGCCATGCCAACAGGCCCTACCCCCCTGGACAAAAGCCAGCCAGGCAACAACCAGCTCCCACTGTCCGCCAAGGAGGAGGCCCGGGCAGGCGAGAAGGAGAAGCCGCGGGTGGAGGACAGTGGCCTGGATGGCGTCACCACCCGCACCACTGCTGAGCACATGGCCGTGAAGCCAGAGCCACATGTCCCCTCAGTGAGCACTTGTGGGGTTGGCCCCTGCCACACTGTGAGCCATGGGGCGCTCTTGGGGTGGGCAGCACTGGCTGCAGGAGAGACCCTCATGGCTCCAGACCCCCGCACTGGGAGTGAAACCCCTGACACCTGTCCATGTTTCCCCACCGGGTCACAGCCGAAGCCGACGTGCATGGTGCCTCCGATGACACACAGCCCGGTGAGCAGCGAGAGCGTGGAGGAAGAGGAAGAGGAGGAGGAGAAGAAGGTGTGTCTACCTGGTTTCACAGGGCTGGTCAACCTAGGCAACACCTGCTTTATGAACAGTGTCATCCAGTCCCTGTCCAACACGCGGGAGCTGCGGGATTACTTCCACGGTGAGTGGGGCTCCGGGGCTGCGGGTGGGGACACAGGTGGCGCTGCCTTCCTCCCTCCCCTTGTCCTCACCCCCTTCTCACTGGCTTCTACCGTAGATTGCTCTTTCGAGTCTGAGATTAATTACAACAACCCGCTGGGCACAGGTGGGCGCCTGGCCATCGGCTTTGCTGTGCTGCTGCGGGCGCTGTGGAAGGGCACGCACCATGCCTTCCAGCCCTCCAAGCTGAAGGTGAGGCCTGTGCTGGTGGCAGCACCAGTCATCTGCTGGGCTGCTGTGGTGACCCCGTCTCCTGCTGTCCCTAGCAGCCAGCACTCTCCGCCCTGGCACAGGCCTGAGTCCTGCGTGGCGAGGGCACCTGGCGTGTTGGGGTGGGGCCCCTGATTGTGACCATGATCGTGACCTTGTCTGCCCGCAGGCGATCGTGGCCAGCAAGGCCAGCCAGTTCACGGGCTACGCCCAGCACGATGCACAGGAGTTCATGGCTTTCCTGCTGGATGGGCTGCACGAGGACCTGAACCGCATCCAGAACAAGCCCTACACGGAGACGGTGGACTCGGATGGGCGGCCTGATGAGGTGAGTGCCCTGCCCCCAGCCCGACCCTGCCCCAGGGGGCACCTGGTGCCAGACTGAACTCCGTTCTCTTTCCCTGCAGGTTGTGGCTGAGGAGGCATGGCAGCGGCACAAGATGCGCAATGACTCCTTCATCGTGGACTTGTTCCAGGGCCAGTACAAGTCCAAGCTGGTGTGCCCTGTGTGCTCCAAGGTAGGGCGGGAGTGGGCCAAGCCCATGCTCACAGGTACCCATGGCACAGCGCAAGGGCCCCAGCTGTGACCCTCTGTGTCCACCTTCCCTTCACCCACCAGCTGCCACGTGGAGGGAGCCAGGACTCCTTTCCCTGCCCCTGCCCGGCTGTCCTGCCTGCCCTGGGTAGAGCTGTGCCCTGGGCCCCGGAGTTGTGCTCTGCTCGCTCTCTCTTTCTGCCCCTGAGGTCTTGGCATGTGAGGGCTGATTTTGTCTCTGCGTGCAGGTATCTATTACCTTTGATCCCTTCCTGTACCTGCCTGTGCCACTGCCGCAGAAGCAGAAGGTGCTGACGGTCTACTTCTTTGCCAAGGAGCCGCACAAGAAGCCCATCAAGGTAGGAGGAGCCTCCCCAGTGCCAGAAGCTGTTGCCGTTCCCATCCAGATAAGTGACTGGGCCAAGCTGGGCCTGTCGAGGCACCCTGACAGCCAGCGTCACGTGCACAGACCAAGGCTGCCAGGGAAGGCCTGGCCCCGTGGGACTGGCTGACGTGGCCTTTCTTGCGGCAGTTCCTCGTGAGCATCAGCAAAGAGAACTCCAGTGCCATGGAGGTGCTAGACTCGGTGGCCCACAGCGTACACGTGAAGTCAGAGAACCTGCGCCTGGCGGAGGTGAGCAGCAGCCTTTGGGGCTCTGTGCTGAGTCTGGTCCCAGGCAGCTTCCTGCCAGCACAGCCGAGTAGTGCCTTGGGTGCAGCATGGTCTTAGTAGTTCCCGTTGTGCAGGGAGACAAGCTGCAGCGGTTACAGCAGGGTTGACCAGGCTGGGCTGGGTGCCCTGCTTGCCTTCCATGTTGCCTCAGGGTCTCTTTGCCACTGTTGGGTACTGGTGGCAAGGGAGGGGTAGGCTGTGCTGTGGTGGTGGTGAGAATGGACTGTGCCCTGTGCGTGGAGGCAGGGGTGCTAGGCAAGGCTCACACCTGCTCCCCTGTAGGTGATCAAGAACCGCTTCCACCGCATGTTTCTGCCTTCCCATTCCCTGGACACCGTGTCCCCCACGGACCTGCTGCTCTGCTTTGAGGTGCTGTCCCCAGAGCTGGCCAAGGAACACGTGGTGGTGCTGCAGGTCCAGCAGGTATGGGGCGGGAGCAGGGATGCTGCTCCTGGCAGCTGGAGGGAAAGCTGCGGGCCCCACAAGGGGATCGGGGTCACAGGGGCGGGAGCTCCCTGAAAAAGCACTAATGCTTCTCCTCGCCTGGGAGATGGGCCATGCCGGTAACTAGGCTGCCCGGTCGACCTCGCAGAAGCTACTCTCCATTTGCCAGCCCTTCTCCCTTCCTGCATGTTGGGGCCTGCCCTGCCATGCCCCCCGGGGGGGTGGGGCAGGGCTGTTGTGCAGGGCCTGGCCTGCCCCCCCCCCAGTGCCTCCTGTCTCCCCCAGCGCCCCCAGGTGCCCAGCGTGCCCATCTCCAAGTGTGCAGCCTGCCAGAAGAAACAGCAGTCAGAGGATGAGAAGCTGCGGCGCTGCACGAGGTGCTACCGTGTGGGCTACTGCAACGTGTGAGTTGGGTACCTGTCTTGGCAGTGTTGGGGGTGGAGATGTGAAAGGTTCAACAGTTGCTTAACCAATAAGTGCAGTCATAACTGGGTAGCTTACAGTTATCCTTTAGCTGGGGCAGGCCCGGTCTAGCAGGAAAAGGGCAAAAGAAAGCCCCAGGGTGCCCCAGCAGGAAGAGGGGGGATAGTACTCCTAGACTAAGAGGAAAGTAGCAAGAAGCCTATTGACTCATCAGTTAAGCAATTGGCTCAGGGGTGGGCAAAATGCAGCCATTCTATCTGGCTCACAGGGCCCCTAAAAAATTTAGAAAATAAATATTTATCTGCCCTGGGCTGCCTGTCATGTGGCCCTCGATGGCTTGCCAAAACTCAGTAAGCGTCCCTCTGCCCAAAATAATTGCCCGCCTTGAATTAGCTGGTGGTTCACAGGTGCGCCAGGAGCAGCTCCCAGCAGCAGCTGTGTGGAAGCTGCTGTGTTATGGGTTAATCATTTAACTGATGTAATTCGAGGAGACCAATTGTATTTCTTAAAGGATATTTATATGCCTGGTTGGAGTTGGGGCAGGGGGGCCTGGGCCCTAGGGGTGCAGTGCTGCCCACATTGGCCTAAGGGCATGGGATAGGAGCTCCCACATTGGAGCAGGGCCCAGCCTACCATGGGTAGAGCTGCTCAAACCAGAGGCAGACTCAGCCTCTCTTAGGGCTGGGCAGGGCAGGGGCTGTGGGCAGCGTGGGGGCTGCAGGCCCACATGGGACTCAGTGGCCATGTGTTGCAGACTCTGTCAGAAGACGCACTGGCCGGACCACAAGACCTTGTGTCGTCCTGAGAACATCGGCTTCCCCTTCCTCGTCAGTGTGCCGGAGTCACGCCTCACCTATGCCCGGCTGGCCCAGCTCCTGGAGGGCTATGCCAGGTATGGGCTCTGGCAAGCACAAGCCTCTGGGCCCGTTAGGGGTGCCCTCCCCAGCCAGCCGAAGGCTCCAGGCCTGGCGCTGGGCAGAGGCAGCACAGCCACAGCCCTGGCCCAGCTTGCCCTGATGCCTCTCTGTCCCTCAGGTACTCAGTCAGTGTGTTCCAGCCGCCCTTCCAGCTGGGCAGGATTTCACCAGAGCAGGGCCTACAGCCTCTGCTCCCCGAGAAGCCGGAGCCCCCAGCCAAGAGCAGCTGCACAGCGGCTGCCCCAGCCTCTGAGTCAGGAGATGGGGATCGGGTCTCCCACCTGCTGCCAGAGCCCCAGCCCTCACCCCCTGCACCAGAGCTACACCCTGAGCTGGGGGACACCAGCACCGTTCGGAGCAAGGTCCTTGCAGCCCGGAGCTCCTTCCTCAGCTTGGACTCTGACTTCTCTGAGCACCCTCTGGAGGCGCTAGGCGAGGGCCATGGGGAGAAGGAGCCTTCCTACGAGAGAGCCCTCAAGCCCGAAGGTGAGCACCCAGCCTCTGGCTGCTGCTCCTGCCCCAGCTGTGAATCCCCTGGGCAGAGCCTGTGGGGGCCCACCCCTGCCCTTTGCCAGGGTGCCTGGCCCCAGTGCAGGGCTGAGCTGGGCAGCCTGCCTGTCCCACTCCCTGCTGGGGCGGGTGCCTTTGGCTTGACAGATCAGACCCAGCCCAGCATGGGGCAGGGAGGTGACATGGCAGGTCAGGGCTGAAGCCCCTGTTGGCTTGCAAGGTTTTTGTGCATTGGAACATGGCACAGAGCTGGCTGGCAGCGTTGCTAACATGCTGCCCTTGCCACCTCCAGCTGCCATCCCTGGGTACCAGCAGCCACCTGAGGTACTGAGTGCCCACGCCACACAGTTCTACATCAACAAGATCGACGCAGCCAACAAGGAGCACAAGCTGGAGGACAAAGGTGAGCCCAGCCGGCACCATGGGGTGGTGCAGCTGAGCACGGTGCACTGTGGGGGCTTCTAGGGGTGGGGGGGCAGGCTGGCCTGGAGCTCTGCTGGCTGTGCAGCAGGTAGGGAAAGTGCCCAGCCAGCAGCCTGGATTCCTGGGTTCTTCTGGCTCTGCTGTGCCCTGGGTGGAGCTGCAGGGAGACATTGACCCAGTCATGACCAGGCTGTCCAAGCAGGAGGTCCTGCACCACTTGGGAGGGCAGCCAGTGCCCTGACTGGCAGACCCTGCCAGGAGGAGCCGGTGTGCCCAGGGCCCTGTTGACCTGCCGGCCAGTGGGGAAGTGCTTCACAGGCAGCAGAGCTGGAGCCTACAGACCTGGCTGGCCATGACGATCCTGTGGGCCCTGGAGTGGTGGAGACAGAGGGGTGGGGCAGGCAGTGTGCTAAACTCCCCCACCCCACAGGTGACTGCCCGCTGGAGCTGGCTGATGACTGCTCCCTGGCCTTGGTGTGGAAGAATAATGAGCGGCTCAAGGAGTTTGTGCTGGTGCAGTCCAAGGAGCTGGAGTGTGTGGAGGACCCGGGCTCAGCCAGCGAGGCGGCCCGCACCGGGCACTTCACCCTGGAGCAGTGCCTCAACCTCTTCACCAAGCCTGAAGTGCTGGCCCCCGAGGAGGCATGGTGAGCAGTGGGCAGGGCCTAGAGTGCTGATACTGGGGGTGGGCAAAGCCCCCCCACCAGTCTAGGCCCCAGCCTGCCCCATGACCAGCACCTCCTCCATCTCCCCAGGTACTGCCCCAAGTGCAAGCAGCACCGCGAAGCCTCCAAGCAGCTGATGCTATGGCGCCTGCCCAACGTTCTCATCATCCAGCTCAAGCGCTTCTCCTTCCGCAGCTTTATCTGGCGGGACAAGATCAATGACATGGTCGACTTCCCAGTCCGGTGAGCAGCCCCAGGGGCTGGAGACGGGCCTTCCTGGGGTGCCAGGGCTCTCCCAGAGCCTGCTGCCAGCCTGCAGCTCTTTGGGCATGGCCTTGGGATGGCGGGGAGGGAGGAGTAGCAGCTGCACTGACAAACCTGCACGTCCCCAGGAGCCTGGACCTGAGCAAGTTCTGCATCGGGCAGAAAGAGGAGCAGCAGCTGCCCATGTATGACCTATATGCGGTGATCAACCACTATGGGGGCATGATTGGCGGGCACTACACTGCCTATGCCCGCCTGCCTAGCGACAAGAACAGCCAGCGCAGCGACATGGGTGAGGTCCCCAGCCTGGCCGGCCCACGGCCTTCCCTTCCCCTCCCAGCTGGCTGGCTTTGCCATGGGCAGTGACTGATTCTTCTCTCCTCCCCACAGGCTGGCGGCTCTTTGACGACAGCACGGTCACCATGGTGGATGAGAGCCAGGTGGTGACGCGCTATGCCTACGTCCTCTTCTACCGCCGGCGGAACTCTCCTGTGGAGAGACCCCTGCAGGGCCGGGCCCCGGAGCGCCGCGCTGAGCGGGCCAGCTCTGCCGAGGCAGCTGCCAGCCAGGTGAGAGTTGCGGGGAGCTGGGCCTGGAAGGGGGCGGGAGCAGCCTGCACTGGCACTTGACATGTGCCCACCTGCTGGGAGGGGCAACTGGCACCCTGCTCGCCCTGCATGGGCGTTGTTCACAGGAGGATGCACTAGGCCTGCTGCCCACAGAGAGAGCCGCTGGGGCAGGCTGCATTGTAGCTAGCGTGTGGTGTGGGGACCAGCTGTGGGCATAGACCCATTGTGGTAGCCAAGGTGACTGCCAGCTGCACAGGTGGGCATCCCAGTAGGACCCCCACCACCTCAACGTGGGAGCAGCACAGAGAAGCCTGGTGTCAAGGACCCAGAACCCTGGGGGAGGCCAGGCCCTGGGTTTGGTGGCTGTGCTGCTCTGAAAGTGCTGCTGGGGATCCCCAGATCCCCTCAGGCAGGATCTGGGGTCTTTGTACTGGAGCAGGGCCTGTGTTCAGGGGAGCTTGGCGTGGGGCTCCATGGCCAGCTGGGTGGCAGAGTAAGTCTTGTCTCCAGCTGTGCTGAGGCAGCCTGCGGCGGGCTGCCAGCAGGCCTTGCCATGGGGTTAGCGCCGTGCCAAAACCTGGGGGTGAGGGACCCGCCGCCTCCTGCCATCCTGGCATGCCTGAGCCGCTACTCCCACCCCCGCAGTGCTCAGTTGAGCTGTGACCTTTGGGAGCACGGCCCCTGCCCACCAGGCTGCAGGTCCCGTTCTCAGTACTCGCTGATCTCCTCTGTCCATCTGTCTTAGCTGCTCTTGCCCAGTGCCCTGCATGCCTGCCCGGGACTGGCGCTCCCAGCTGGAGGCAGCTGGAGCAGAGCGGCAGGCATGGAGGGAGCATGCAGGGGTCTGGGGCACCGCCAGCCACCCTGCCCCTGAGCCAGGCCCCACCTGGGGCTCCTGGAAGAGTCCTCTGCAGTCTGAGGAGCAATGCCCCTGCCTCCCCCTGGTCAGGTCAGCACAGAGCCGAGGGCCAGCTGGTGCCCCCGGCCCAGGAGAGTGGCATGCCAGGCCAGCACGGGCCGTCATTGGGGTGCTGCGTGGCTCTGGCTGCCAGGCCCTCAGGCTCCCTGCTGCGCCCAGGGTCACGTGTGCCCCTGGGCGTGCACTGCTCTGATTGGCTGTTCTTTCGCTGATCTGCCTGCGTTTGGAAAGCTGAGCTGCGATTGGCCGCACTGAATAATCCTCCTGTGCACTTGCAAAGCCTGGGCTGTGATTGGCTGTCGTCCACGTCCCCCCCAACCTGCAGAAGCTGAGCTGTGACTGGCTGTCCTATGAGTGAGCTTCGTGTTCCCGCCTGCAAAGCCTGGGCTGCGATTGGCTGCTGTCTGGAAGGTCCTGCATATGGAGCAGCTGGGCTGTGATTGGCTGGTGCCTGTGCCATGTAATCCTCTGGGAGCCAAGCCTCGAGGGCTGGGTGAAGCTGCACTGCTGGACCAGGACCCCGCCTGCCAGGCACCCTCCTCCACCACCCGCACGGACCCTGCCTGGTGCCCGGGAGCTCCCTGTGCCACCCGCCCATCTCCTGCCTGCCACGGGGTCGCCGCACGGACCACAGGCTGCCAGGAGCCGTGGGGCGGGCACGGCTGTGGGGCGCCGGGGCCGGCGGGCGCGGGTCGGGGATGGCAAGGGGTCCTGCCCGTTTACTCTCCAAGCGCTGACGCAGGTTTCCACATCGCAGGCTTCTCTGATCTGGCAGGAACTGGAGGCTGAAGAGCAAGAGGAGCTGCCTGCGGCGCCCTGGCAGGCCCGTGACCCACGGGTCAGGGCACAGGTGGCCACCCTCCCGGAGCACGCCGACGAGGGCTGCGTGCGGTACTTTGTCCTGGGCACTATGGCTGCCATCGTGGCCTTCTTCTTGAACATCTTCTACCCGCTCCTCTACCAGCCACGCTGGAGGTAGGCACCGGGCCTGCCCTGCACAAGTCTGCCCCTGGTGAGGGCTGCTCTGCACCTGGACAAGGACTCACCTCACCAGGTAGGTGCTGGCCAGGGCACAGGACTGGAGCCTCCAGGACAGACTTCACCTCCCGCCAGAACCAAGAGCCCTGCTCCCCTGGGGAGAGGCCACCAGGCTCCCAGCTCGCCAACCTTCACATCAGTGCCCCGCCACAGGGATGGACTCAGCCAGGATCCAGCAAAGGCCCCATGTGGCCATGAGCTGCTCAGCGCCCACTTGCTCGCTGCGGCCCCAACTGGAATGGGGTTGGTCTGGAGGCCAGGGGGGTAGGACAGGCAGGGGCTGAGGAGGCTTCCCTAGCTCTGTACAACACCTGCTCCCTTCTGCGCGCCAATGCCCATGGCTGCTGCTCGCACCTGGCTGGACTCTGACCTGCTGCAAGGCTGGGGCTGGCACCAGGCCCTTCCTGGGACCACGTCACCTAGTGCTCACACTGGCACATAGATGCTGCCTTGTGGCATGAGCAGGCTCGGGAGCCTGTGCAGCTGTTTGGACATGGTGTGCCAGCCCATGGACCCTACAACCCGACAGATGCCCACGGTGCAGGGCCCTGGTGGCCAGACCAAGTGGGGTGGATCTTAGGGAAGCACTCTGAATCTGGGCCCCGCGCCAAGGACCCAGCCTGCTCCCAGTGCTGCCCCGCTGTTGTGGGCAGCAGCTG
Organism: Alligator mississippiensis; assembly: GCF_030867095.1. Classification (NCBI taxonomy): domain Eukaryota; kingdom Metazoa; phylum Chordata; order Crocodylia; family Alligatoridae; genus Alligator; species Alligator mississippiensis. The sequence continues at coordinate 609,188 of NC_081835.1, forward strand.
CTGGCCCCCGGTGCAGGGAGGGTGCCCAGGAGGAAGAAAGCTGCTCCCTCCCTTGCGTCTGAATGCACTAATAAAGCCCGGCTGTTCTACGATCCACGGTGTTGGTCTGCTCTGTGCCTCCCTGGCTCTCCTGAGGGCTGTGCGGTGGAGCGGGGCTGGGGCTGGGGCTGCCTGGCGGGCTCTGCTGCGCTGCTGGGCAGGTATGGAGCCCCAGCGCGGGGGGCTGCAGCGGTGCGTGGTGCTGCAGGCGCCCACCCAGGAACAAGCCTGCCGCTGTCCTGGCCCCGTGCTGCTGAATCGATGCCCGTCCTGTCTCCTCGCGGGCTGGCAGGGGCAGGACCGGTGGCAGCCCGGGGCTGGAGCCGGCCTGGCGCCCCTCTAACCTGTGTTGTGTTCTGGTTGCAGGGGGTGACGGCGGGGCCCTTCGCACCGGGCGCGGCCCCCGAGGTGGCCCCGGACGCGGTCCCCGACCACTTCGCCGGCGCGGCCGAGCGCCCTGCCCCGTCCTACAGCAACATGGAGGAGGTCGACTGAGGCGGGGCCGCCGCCCGCAGCCGCGTCCCTTTCTCGAGCACTTTTGCCCCCTCCCCGGCCCCGGCCCCGGCCCCGCGTGTCACGGCCGCGGGCGGGCGGCGGGGCTCGCCCCTTCTGTACAAAGTTGGTGTTTGTCTCCGGTGCCCGCATTAAACTGTACAACCGCGCCTGTCCGCCTGCTCCGTGCGCCGCGCCGCGCCGCGCCGCGCCCCGCCCGGCCCCAGCCCCAGCCCCAGCCCGCGGCGGCGGCGGCGGCGGCGGACTGCATGTCCCGGCAGGCAGCGGGAGCCAATGGGCGCGGGGGGCGGCCCGGCCGCGGCGCGGTGGCGGCTGCCGTCGCTGCCGGCGGCGCAGAGCGATGGAGCGGCCGCCCGGAGCTGGCCCCGCCGCCGCCCGGCGCTGAGCCCGCCGCCCCCGCCGCCCGGCCCGGCCGCCCCCGGTGCCCAGCGCCATCCATGAGGTTCTTCCGGCTCACCTTCAAGTGCTTCGTGGACTGCTTCTGAGCCGGGCCGCCCCCGCGCCCGCCCGCCCGCCGCCGCCGCCCCGCGCCCGCGCCCGCGCCGCCATGGCCCCGGCCCCGGCCCCTGCGCCCGCCGGGACCGGCCCAGGTAAGGCCCCGCCGGCCCGCCTGCGCCACCGACCCGCTCCGCGCCGCTCGGCCGCCCTTATATGGAGACGCCTCCCGCTTTGTGCCCCGCGCCGCCCCCGGCCCGGCCCGGCCCGGCCCGGCCCGGCCCGCACCGCACGTGCGGCGCCTGAGTCACCGCTCTGCAGCCTGACGTCACGCCGCAGCCCGCACCTGCGGCGTCACTCGCGGTCGGCGGCCCGCACCCCCAGTCCAGCCTGGTGCGGGGGGTTCCCAGTGCCCCCAGTCCAGCCTGCTGGAGGAGTTCCCAGCGTCCCCAGTCCAGCCTGCTGGAGGAGTTCCCAGTGACCCTAGTCCAGCCTGGTGGCAGGTTCCCAGTGTCCCCAGTCCAGCCTGGTGGGGGGGGCTTCCCAGTGTCCCCAGTCCAGCCTGGCGGGGGGGCTTCCCAGTGTCCCCAGTCCAGCCTGGCGGGGGGGCTTCCCAGTGTCCCCAGTCCAGCCTGGCAGGGGGGTTCCCGGTGCCCCCAGTCCAGCCTGGTGGCAGGTTCCCAGTGCCCCCCGTCCCAGCCTGGTGGAGAGGTTCCCGGTGCCCCCAGTCCAGCCTGGCGGCCCATGGGGCAGGGCTCCTGTGACCAGGGCAGCGATGGCGCCCAGGCCCGTGGGGGTCCCAGTCCCCACAGCCACCCCCCCGGCCCGGCCTTGTCTCCGCAGAGGGCAGCAGGTGCTCGGAGGCAGCCGAGGTGGAGGGCGCGGAGCCGGCGGGGCCGGGCGAGCCGGGCCCCGAGGAGCGGGCCGTCACCGCGCCGCTGGTGGTGCCCGCAGCGCCCGTGAAGATCCCCGTGCCTGAGCGCGAGACCTGGACGCGGCAGATGGACTTCATCATGTCGTGCGTGGGCTTCGCCGTGGGGCTGGGCAACGTCTGGCGCTTCCCCTACCTCTGCTACAAGAACGGCGGAGGTGAGGGCCGGCCGCGGGCCGCACTCCCCGCACCGCACCGCACCGCCCCGGCCCTGCCTGCTCTCCCCGTTTCCACGGCAACCGTCTCCGCGCTGCCGTGGAGCTCTGTTTTGCCTCCCTGCCCTCCCCCCCCCACCCCAACGCGGCACGCACAGCCCCGGCTCTGCCCTGGTGCATTGTGGGAGAATCCCGCACACCCGCAGGCAGCTGGCTGGCCGGGGCCAGACCCCTGGGCACGCGCCCGCTCCCGCGCCCCTGCCAGCTCTGACCTAGATCCGCGAGCAGGCGGCGGGCGCAGCGTGCTGGAGCAGGGGGGCTGCAGCGGGGGGAGGGGCGCGGCTGCCTGCCCACATTTCAGAGCTGGAAGCCGCTGGGCCTGGCCCCGGCCCCCTGCCTGTCCCAACGGCGCAGGTGTCCCCACAGGCGTCTTTCTGATCCCCTACCTCCTGATCGTCTTTGTGGGGGGCATCCCCGTCTTCTTCCTGGAGGTGGCGCTGGGCCAGTTCATGAAGCAGGGCGGGATCGCCGCCTGGAACATCGCCCCCCTCTTCAAAGGTGCGTGCGGGGGCCACGCGCCCAGCCCCGCCCAGCCCGTCAGAGCCAGCTCTGGCTCCGGCGCTGAGCCCTGCCGGCTCTGATGTGCCCCCCGCACCTCCAGGTCTGGGCCTGGCCTCCATGGTCATCGTGTTCTTCTGCAACTCCTACTACATCATGATCCTGGTCTGGGGGCTCTTCTACCTGGCCCACTCGCTCACGGACACGCTGCCCTGGGCCACCTGCGGCCACGCCTGGAACACGGAGCGCTGCACTGAGCTCTTCGCCCTGGGCCTGTGCCCCAACGGCACCAACAGCAGTGCCGGCCCTGGCAACTTCAGCTGCGCCGAGCTGGCCGGCAAGCGCTCGCCCGTCATCGAGTTCTGGGAGTGAGTGCCCAGGCCGGGGGTGGGCGGGGGCCAGGGAGCTCCGGTGGGAGCCGCCTGCTGAGCTGGCCGTGCCGCGCTGTGCCCGCTGCAGGAACAAGGTGCTGCGGCTCTCAGGGGGCCTGGGCGAGCCAGGGGAGCTGCACTGGCAGATGGTGCTGTGCCTGCTGGCCACGTGGCTCATCGTCTACTTCTGCATCTGGAAGGGCGTCAAGTCCACCGGGAAGGTAACGGCCGCCCGGGCAGGCGGCAGGGACGCGGCCACGAGATCCGGCGTGAGGTCCGTGCTGCGCACACCCCGCCCCAAGGGGCTGTCAGTGCCGGGTGCCAGCCAGTTGAGCTGCAGCATCCCCTGGGCTCCTGCTGGAGGTGGGGCTCTGCAGGGCTTGGCTCTGCTCCCGAGCGCTGCCGTGCCCTCGGTCTCCCGCACCCCGACGCGGGCAGATGGCAGGGAGGAGCCACTGGCGGGGACCAGAGTCCTAGCTCCTGGGTCAGCATTGCGCCTGGCTCGGAGGTAACCCTGGGACAGTCGCGGCTGGCACCGCAGAGCTCCCAGCGCCTTGCCAGTGCCCGCTTGTCCTGGCCCCCGCTCTGCTGCCCAAGGGACCCAGCAGCCCCACAAGGCTGAGGCATGGACTCCCCGAGTGAAGACAGCAGCGTGGGCTGAGCCCTGGGGATGTGGCTGGGGCTGTTGCGCCCCCAGGCCAGACAGCTGCAGCCTGCCCTGGGAAGGGCCCCTGCCCAGCGCCGAGTGCAGCCGGCCTGACCCGCGCCTGCTCCGGCAGGTCGTGTACTTCACAGCACTGTTCCCCTACGTGGTCCTGATTCTGCTGCTGGTGCACGGTGTCACACTGCCTGGGGCGCTGGGGGGCATCGTCTACTACCTGAAGCCCGACTGGTCCAAGCTGGCTGAAGCCCAGGTGAGGGGTGGCTGAAAGGGCTGGAGCGGGGTGGGGTGGGGCGGGGCAGAGCTGGGGGCACCCCTGGGCTGTGACCCTCCTGTGCGCCCAGGTGTGGATCGACGCGGGCACGCAGATCTTCTTCTCCTATGCCATCGGGCTGGGTGCCCTGACCGCACTGGGCAGCTACAACCGGTTCCACAACAACTGCTACCGGTGAGGTCCGGCACTGGGGGGGCCAGGCCACACGCAGCGCGTTCCCCACATGGCACTGACCTTCCCCCTGCCTCCTGCAGGGACGCCTACGTCCTGGCCGTGATCAACAGCTCCACCAGCTTCTTTGCCGGCTTCGTGGTCTTCTCAGTGCTGGGCTTCATGGCGTCCGAGCAGGGCGTCGACATCTCCAAAGTGGCCGAGTCAGGTGAGTGCTGACTCCAGCCTGGTGCTGGGGCAGCTCCCAGCACTGGAGGCTATGCCAGGCCTGCCCCTGCCACCCCCTGACCCAGCCGTTTCCCGCAGGCCCCGGACTGGCCTTCATTGCCTACCCCAAGGCTGTGACCCTGATGCCCCTGTCACCGCTCTGGGCCACCCTCTTCTTCTTCATGCTGCTTGTGCTGGGACTCGACAGCCAGGTGCGGCCGGGAAAGAGGGGCTGTGGGCCAGAGTGAGCAGGAGCGGGGGGGAACGTGGGGGCTCGGTGCTATGCTGACCCTTCTGCCCTGTGCAGTTCGTGGGCGTCGAGGGCTTCATCACGGGCATCCTGGACCTGTTCCCGCAGCCGGGCGCTGGCTCGCTGCGCCGGGAGTTCACAGCCGCGCTGTGCTGCCTGCTCTGCTGCCTCATCGACCTCTCCATGGTGACCGAGGTAGGGGTGCGGGCTGGGTGCAGGGGTGGGTGCTGTGCAGGGCCGGGGGGGGCTGGCGGTGATGGCTGTGCTGCCCCAGGGCGGCATGTACGTCTTTCAGCTCTTCGACTACTACTCGGCCAGCGGCATCACGCTGCTGTGGCAGGCCTTCTGGGAGTGTGTCGTCATCGCCTGGGTCTATGGTGAGGGCCAGGGGACCGAGTGCCAGGGGTGGGACAGAGTGTCTGGGGCAGGGCACCAGGTCCCCAGCAAACCCGCTGTGCTCGTCCCACAGGAGCCGACCGCTTCATGGATGACGTGGCCCGCATGATCGGCTACCGGCCCCTGCCCTTCATGAAGTGGTGCTGGGCCGTCATCACTCCCCTGGTCTGCGTGGTGAGTGCACCCCCGCGGGGGCACATGTGCCGGTGTGGCCCGTGGCTGCAGGGAGGCAGCTCTGTCCTGCACCCACCTCGTGGCGCAGGCAGGAGTCCCAGCCCTCGCGCCCACCCTGCCACGGTCCTTGGGCTGCCCAGGCCCTGGGGAGGAAGAGACTTCCCTGGGTCTCATGGCTGTCTCCTGCACCCCAGGGCATCTTCCTCTTCCATGTGGTGAACTACCAGCAGCTGACGTACAACCAGACCTACGTGTACCCCTGGTGGGGTGACGCCATCGGCTGGGCCATGGCCCTCTCTTCCATGCTCTGCATCCCATGCACCGTTCTCTACAAACTGCTGCGCTGCAAGGGCTCCCTGCGAGAGGTGAGCACCCGGGGCCCTGGCACCGGCTGCATGGTGCAGCCTGACAGGGATGGGGTGGGGGCGGGAGGGGTTGGGCCCCCCAAGACCAGGCTGGTGACCGGCGGCTTCGCTCGCAGCGCTGGCAGCTCCTGACAACGCCGATCTGGGGGCACCACCACCTCGAGTACTTGACGCCTGAGGCCGAGGCCAAGCTGCTGGCACCTGAAGCCCCCAAGGAGAAGGCAACGCTCTTTGAGACTGTGATCTGAGCGCCCGCCGGGGCGGTCCTGCCGCCCCACTCATAGCAATAACGCCACACGCCGCCGGCACCTCCCCGGCACCCGCTCTGCACTTGCCCGAGGCCTGGCTGGGCACTGGGGCCCTTCCAGACCTGAGGCTGCCTCGGTGCACAGTCAGCCCACGTGACCCCTCTGGCCTGGCCTGCCTGGGGGCAGCAGGGCACCTGCAGCTGGGGCAGACACAGCCCAGAGGGGGCACGGGGGTTCCCCGGTTCCCACACAGGCAGGTCTTCCTTCCATCTGGCTGCAGGGTGGGGGAGATAGGGCCCATGCTCGGCCCCTCTGCTCTTCCAGGCCCCGGCTGCCCCATGGCCCCCGCTCTGGCCCCGGCGGTGACTCGCTGCCCTTGTGCTACCCTGGCCCTTGCATCGCCTGGGCAGGGGCTGCGTCCTGCCCCCTTTGCACCAGCCCCTGGCATCCAGTCCCGCCTCGGCCCCCGCGCCCTCGCCCCAGTCCCGGCCGAGCTGCCCCGTGTCGTGCCGTGCCGTGTGTGTGTGCGCCGCACCGCCCCTGGCTTTGCCCTCGGTGTCGCTCTGTACGGACCCATCCAACATCTGGCAATAAATGTGGGACACCCTAGGCCTGGCCCCAGTTCTGAGCTGCGCGGGGGCTGCAGGGGGGTGCGGTGTGGGAGTAGGGCCAGGCCACTGCTGTCTCCCAGGCTGCTGGGAGCTTCAGGGTGGGCAGGAGCTCCAGGGCCCTCCATGACCTTGGCGCAGATGCCTGGGTTCCCCCTGCCTGGCGCTGCGTGCTCAATGGGGCAGGGCCTGGGAGCTGTCTCACCCCACCCCAGCTGGTGCCGCCATCCCCCTGGGCTCTGGCCACATCCCTCAATAGCGCATCGCTCAGCCACGGGGCAATGCCAGGGTCCAGCAGCTCACGGGCCCTGTGTCATACGTCTGCTCCCTGGCCCCTTGCTCCTGCTGCGCAGCCCCCGCCAGGCTGGTGCCCCTCCATGCTGACCCCCACCCTCGCTGTGCCTGCCATGCTGCCCAGCTGCAACGGGTGGTCCACTGGCCTCTTCCCCAGGGTTGTGGCCATGGCCAGGTCAGGGCAGGCATCAGTGGGTGCCTGTCCCGGCCCTCAGGGCCCAGCCTTGCCCAGGATGAGGGTTGCTTTGGGCTCACAGCCGCGTGGTCTATGATGGCTGCTCACCAAGGTGGGAAGCTATGGCCTGAGCGATCAATGGCTCCCAATCCCCACAGGCCGGTGGTAGGGGCATTGTGGGTTGCAGCACCAGTGGGAAAGGCCTGAGGCCCTGGTGTGGTCGTGGTGCGGGGCCACCCCCAGGCCCAGCCACAGGATCCCTAGCGTGCTACCCACAGCCGTGGCTGGGCAGGGCCTGGAGGAAGGACGTGGGTGGCTCTCACCACCTGGCCTTGGCTTGCCCAGCCGGGGTCATGGTGCCCCAGGTCGGCTGGGGCTAGGACTAGGGCTTGAAAGCAAAGCGCCTGCCCAGCTCCCCCCATGGCAGCCTCCCCATGCGCCAGGGGCTGCAGCCTGGCCGGGGCCTCGCACTCATTCCTGGCAGGCCTGGGGCTCGGCGCCATGCTGGGGCGGCTCCTGGGCCAGGCAGTGCCTGCGCAGTCGGGCTGCGTCTCCCGCTCCCGCTCTCCTTGGAATGCTGCTCCCGCCCGCCCGGGCGCTGCGGTGCCACAGGCCTGGCCGCCCGCCAAGCCGAGCTGCCAAGCAGGCAGGGAGCGGGATCACCTTGCGCCCGGGGGCTCCATGTCCTCTTAGCCAGTGCCTGCCAGGGGGGCTGGGGCCTGGCAGGGCTGGGCCGGGGCAATGCTGTGCCCCGAGCAGGGGCTGTGCCCCATGCCCCCGCCATCCACCCGGCTGCAGCAGCACAGCCACGGTGATCTGGAAAGCGGGGGCCACTAATGGCCAGGGCCACGGAGCCCCCCACCCCTCCCCTGCAGGGCACCTGCATCACCTCTACGTTGCCTGGGTCTTGGCTGGGGGCTGCACCCAAGCGAGCAGGTTTTGCTGGAGCTGGGGCCGGCGGTGGTGCGTGGCCTGACCTTGCACCGCCCTCGCAGCTTGGCTCCGTGCTGCCTCCAGCCTGGCCTGCACCGAGCCGCCTGGCTGTGACCCCCCACCCTGGCCCGCCACGTTCCTGCCCCCACCACACACACACACACACACACACACACACACACACACACACACACACACACACACACACACGGCGGGTGGGGGCGAGCAGGCGGGGCCCACGCGGGATGGTGCTGCCACCTTGTGGCCTGCTGAGTGCCACGGAGACACGGCACCAGCAGCAGTGAGACCGTGTCCTGGGGCCCCATGGTTTGGGGTGGCAGAGCTGGGGGGTGGGTTGGACCATGACCAATCTGGGGAGGGTTGGGGTGAGCGGGTCCTGGGGCCTGAGCAGCCCACGGGGAGCCCGGCAGAGCACCGTGGCAGCAGCCCTAGGCTCAAGACGCGGCTCCTTGGCCAGCTCTTTTACAACTCCTGGGCAGTGCCCAGGGGGCCTCGGCCAAGAACTGCCCAGGCCAAGCAGCCCCACTCCTGGCCCTGCTGGGGCCTGGCTGGCAGGCCTGGCGTGGGGGCTGCGGGTACTCAGCTCCCTCCAGGCGTGTCTGGGGGTGGGCCAGGGGTACACACACAGAGGGCTGGGCCTGTCCCAGGCTGGCACCCCCCCCGCGGCCGAGTGTGGCACAGACAGTGCTTATGGCGGGTCGGCCTGAAAGGGGGCTGTGCTGCCTGCGGGGAAGGGGCTGCCAGAGCCCTGGGAGCGGGGGTCAGAGGGCCACGCTGAGCTGGGAGTGCCCAGCCAGGGCAGGGCGGAGGTGGGACGGCCCATCCTGCGCAGGGCTGGGAGCAGACGGAGTGGAAGCAGGGCAGGAGCTGCCCTGAGCTGCAGGCACCTGCCCTGTGCACTGCCAGCTGGGCAAGGCCTCTCTGGCCAAGGACGGGAAGGGCTTCTTACCTCAGTAACCGGGCACGAGTCTGGCCTCTGCCCACCTGCCTGGGCTCTGGGATGGAGCAGCTCTGCACATAAACCACAGAGAAAAGTCACCAGGGCCTGAGCCTCCTGCCCACAGCAGCACCCTCACAGGGCCCACAGGCAGGACGGGGCGTCGGGCTCCACAGGGAGCAGGACACGGCCGTGGAGCTCATTCAGGCCCCCCTGAGAGCAGGGGCACGGGGTACCTGTGCCAGGCAGGGCTGTGGCCTCAGCATCAGGGCAGCGCATCGGGGCCTTGGGGTGCTGCTGCCCACTAGGAAGGGTGCAGAGCAAAGCCCGGCATCGCTCACGTGGCTAAGTGCCTGTCACCGGGGCAGGGCCAGGTCGCCTGACCAGACTGTCCCGACGCACTGGCTCAGAGGCAGGATGGACTGGGCCAGACTGGCCATGCCAGTGGGGCGAGGCCCTGTGCTGTGTGATCCTGTGCAGCACCCAGGCGCAGGGCGTGGTGGGTGGGGTCTGCTGTGTGGGTGCAGCGTTGTCATCGCAGGATGCTGCAGGACCTGCAGCCCTGGGTGCAGGCCTCGACGTGCCTGGAGCCGTCCCTGCACCTATTAAAGCAGCCACAGCACAGGGCTGCCGGCACCTGGGAAGTTCGCTGCAGCTGGGCCACACGGGTGAGGCGCGACCCCGTCCAGGTGAGGCACTGCACGGCGCTGAGCTGGGAGCCAGGAGCTCCAGGGGCCTCCACCCCCAGTGCCCTGTGTCCTCCAGCCCTGGCACCAGGCCTGGATTTCCCACGGGACCCCAAGGTGTCTGGCAAGGGTGGGCAGCCCCTGCCCAGGCCCATGGGCACAGCTGGGCTGGCAAGCGCAGCAGCTGCCGGGGCTGGAAGGAGCAGCTGCGGGAGGTGGCAGAGCTGGACTGGGTCCCCCGCGCTCCGGAAGCAGGGTGGTGCCAGCAGGGCTGGCGGGGAGGCCTGGGCAGGGACCCGTGGAGGGGAACTGGGATCTCACTGGGGGCGGAGAAGGGGGAACGACTGACACCTCCACGGGTGGACGTGTCGGGCCCTCGGGCGGGAGCAGCCCCAAGGCTGTGGACAGCAGCATTGCCCTGGGGAGCGGCCCGAGGATGGGAGCTCATCCCCGGGCCAAGGGGCAGGGCCAGGTTTCAGGCCGCTCCAAGCCCAGGCACCCACGTCTCGCCTCCCACCCCTGCAGAGCTGGTTCCTGCTGCCCCAGCACAGACATGCTGCCAGGCGCCGAGATGGAGGTGGCCCCGGCAGAGCCCAGCGCCAACCGGATCGTGGTGTACGAGCGCCCCGGCTTCGAGGGGCTGCAGCGGGAGTTCACGTGCGACGTGCCCGACCTGCACGAGCTGGACTTCGGGGACTGCATCAGCTCCCTGCGCGTGGTGGGGCAGCCCTGGGTGGCCTACACGGGCCCCAAGTACGAGGGCGACGCCTTCCCCTTTGAGGAGGGCGAGTACGCGGAGGTGGAGCCGCGCGGCAGCTTCTCCTCGCTGCGCCTCGTGCACCACGACCTGGACGAGCCGCAGATCACGCTGTACGAGGACGCCGGCTTCGCGGGCCGCAGCAAGGTGGTGACGGAGGAGACCAACCTGGCCTACGGCTACTTTGACGACCGCGTGTCCTCGCATGAGGTGCAGCGCGGCGTGTGGCTGCTCTACCAGGACCCAGGCCGCGGCGGCCAGCGGTACATCGCCTGGCCCGGCGAGCGCCTGGCCGACTACCGGCCCGGCCTGCGCTTGCAAGACCGCCTCTCGCACCTGCGGCCGCTGCGGCCCGGGCGGCCCCGCATCACGGCCCGCCTGCTCTGGGACCAGAAGCGCGTGGAGGAGGAGCGCGAGGTGCTGCTGGACGAGATGGTGGCGGTGAACGAGACGGAGACGGAGCAGGCGCTGAGCAGCGGCAGCAGCCGGGAGTACAGCACGGTCACGGCGCAGAGCTTCCACTTCAGCGCCGCCACCCGCCTGCGCGCCGGCCTGGCCTTCACGCTGGCCCTGGAGGCGGCCGCCGAGTTCCGCGTGGAGAAGGGCCGCAGCGAGAGCCGCACTCTGCGCGAGCGGGCCGAGGTGCTGCTGCCCGCCAAGGTGCCGCCGCGCACCCGCCTGGCCGTGCAGGTGGTGCGGCGCGAGGCGGCCGTGGTCGTGCCCGTGGAGCTCACGCTGCTGCAGAACGAGCGCGTCCGCACCGAGCGCGGCGAGTACCGCTGCCGCTCCGCCGCCAGCCTCTGCGCCCGCTACACCATGACCCCCATCGCCGACCCCGCCCCGGACCGGCGTGGTCCCGCGGCCCCGGCCCCGGCCCCGGCCCCGGATGATGCCCCGGCCCCGGCCCCGGCCCCGGCCCAGCCCTGAGCCCCGCGGGGAAGGGTCGTGGGCGGACCCTCCACCCCCCGCACCGCAGCGGGTGCCGTGAGCGCGGGCTGCGCTGAGCCCGCGCCGGGCGTCAATAAACCCGCTGCAGCCGCGTGCCAGTGCCAGTGTCCGTGTCCGTGTCCGAGTCCGAGTGGGGGTAGTGCGGGGGGGGGGGGGGGCTCCGCGACCGCCACGTGGGTGTCCCTGGCTTCTGGCCCTTTAAATGACGCAATCGTCAACCGCTCTGGCCCCGCCCTCGCGGGCCTCTCCGTTCCCCATTGGTTGCGCGGCCCGCGGCCCACCATTGGTCAGCGCGCCGTCGAGGGCTCCGATTGGCGTCGCCCCCCCCTGCGCCCTCCTCCCGCGCGCTGATTGGGCGGCCGCGGCCACACCCCAGCCGGGTGCTGGAAGTGGCGGCATGGCGGCGGCGGGGCCGGGCGAGGCGGAGGCGGAGGCGCTGCGGGTCTTCACCGCGCTCGGGCTCAGCGCGGACAAGGCGCGCGAGACCCTGAAGAACGAGGCGCTGAGCGCGTTGCTGCGCCAGGCCGCCGCCCAGGTGCGCGCCCCCGGCCCCTGACCGCCGCTCCCTGGCCTGGTCCCCGCCCCCCCCCGTGAGCTCTGACCCCCCCCGGCCCCTCACCTGTGACCCGTCACCTGGCCCCTCCCCCTCCCCCTCCATGAACTCTGGCCCCCGCCCCCCCCGTGAGCTCTAACCCCCCCCGGCCCCTCACCTGTGACCCGTCACCTGGCCCCGCCCCCTCCATGAACTCTGACCCCTGACCTGGCCCCTGCCCCCCCCGTGAGGTCTGCCCCCCCCGGCCCCTCACCTGTGACCCGTGACCTGGCCCCGCCCCCTCCATGAACTCTGACCCCTGACCTGGCCCCTGCCCCCCCCCCCGTGAGGTCTGCCCCCCCCCGGCCCCTCACCTGTGACCCGTGACCTGGCCCCGCCCCCTCCATGAACTCTGACCCCTGACCTGGCCCCTGCCACCCCCGTCCCCCGTGTGCTCTGACCCCTCTTCCTGCCCCTGCCCTGTGCCCCGACGGCCCCTGCCTCCTGCCCCGCAGCGAGCCCGGCCCCAGCCCCCCGCCCCTGCCCGCTGCAACGTGCCTTCGCCGTGTCTGCCGCAGGCTCAGGGCGCGCTGGGCCCCGCCATCGACCGGGCGACCGGGACGCTGCTGTACAACGTGGCGTCGCGCCTCAAGGACCCCAAGCGCCTTGGCTTCCTCGTGGGCTGCGTCACCAGCAAGAAGATCGTCACGGACCTGCAGCTCAGCGGTGCGCCCCCGCCCGCCTCCACCCTCCCCTGCCCCGTTCCCCCTTTGCTCAGCTGCACTGGGGCTGCGGCCGGTCCCCGGCGCTCGCCCCGGCCCTGCTCCGGTCGGTGCAGGCACTCGCGGGTCCGTGGGTCGAGGGGCGGGCGCAGGGGCCGACCTCGCGAGCCGCGGCTCCGGGTCTTGGCTGGCGCCGCGCTCGTGCGGAGGAGCCCAGGGCAGGGGAAGGGGCTGGAGGCTGCAGGCAGCAGCTCCGTGGTTGAGTGCTGCTGGGCAGGGCCGGGCTCCGGAGGGAGCACAGGTGCCAGGGGTTTCCTGCCCCTGGGGCAGCTGCCTGCCACCCCCTGACCTGGCCTGGCCCTGCTCCCCCCAGCCGCGCTGGACTATGTGAAGAGCCACCCGCTCGACCCCATCGACGTGGCCGACTTCGAGCACACCTGCGGCGTGGGCGTGGCTGTGACCCCCGAGCAGATAGAGGAGGCGGTGAGCACGGGCGCAGGGCGGGCAGCGCCAGTGTCGGGGGGCGCAGCCCTGTCCAAGCTGCCAGGGCCGTTTCTGCTGTCGGGCTGCTCTGCCCGGCCCTGGGGAGCTGGAGCGCCTTGTGGCAGATGACGGTGGGCACCCGCGGGTGCCAGGGAGCAGCTCGCAGCCCGGCCCTGACAGACCCTGCCCGTCTCTAGGTGGAGGCTGCCATCAGCAAGCACCGTGCGGAGCTGCTGGCTGAGCGCTATCGCTTCAACATGGGGCTGCTGATGGGTGAGTGCGAGGGCAGGCAGAGCCGGTAGTGGGGCCTGCACCTCCATGCTGTGTCCCCTCCCGGCCGCGGCTGTTCACCAGTGCCCTGCACACTGTGCCCCTCGGTCTGCGTCCCCGGCCCGTGTCCCCAGCCACCCTCGTGTGCCCCTGCCCTGACCTGTTCTCCTGGTCGCTGCGATACAGTGCCGTGGCACCGGGCTGCCCCTGCCCTGGGGGTTCGCCCGGCCCGTCCGATCAGCTCCTTGGCCCTGGGGCCTTAGCTGGGCCCATGCAGCCCGCCTGTCCCATGGCCAAGCTGTGCCCTGCTGGAGATGCTGTTGCTGCCCCAGGGAGTGCCACGGGGCCCTGGTGCAGACAGTGGGCTGTGGCAGAGGGACCTGGCTGTGCCCCCCCAGAGTTTCTGCACACCATCCTCGGGTGGGCAGGGCCAGTGCTTGTGGGTGGCTGTGCCCATGTTCGTGTCCATGCTCCTGGGCTGTGCCAGACAGGCCATGACCCTTGTCTAAAGGGGCTGGCATGTGTCCCGGGGCCTGTTGGCGGGGAGCCCCCAAGTGAGTGCCCAACACAGTTGCCTTCTGTTGCTCACAGGGGAGGCGCGCAGCAGGCTGAAGTGGGCGGACGGGAAGATCATCAAGAACGAGGTGGACTTGCAGGTGGGCTGGTGTTAGGGCTGGGGTGGACAGTGCTGCCTGGGAGGGCCCAGATGCCATGTCCAGAGGGCAGGACCCAGGGGCACTGGGGTGGGTGCCCTGCCACCCTGCCCATCCCTCCACACTCAGCCCCCTTCCCTGGCAGGTGCTGCACTTGCTGGGCCCAAAGACGGAGGCCGACCTGGAGAAGAAGCCAAAGGTAGTGGGGGATGGTGGGTGGGCTCAGGCTTTGTGCCATGCAGTGACAGAGCTGCTGCTTTTCTGTGGCTGTGCATGACATCGTGGGGCTGGGGGGGGCTGGCAGCGGTTGACATTTCCTGTGTGCCTCCCAACAAGCTCCTCATGTGACTGGCTGTGCTTCTGCGGCCCCTTCCCCCAGCTGCCCTTGGGTGTCACAGCCCCCGCAGACCGTGCCGTGGCCGGCAGGGAGTTCTGGTGCTCCGGTGGGGCAGGAACTCCCAGCTCCATGCTGGGCAGCCCTGCCCAGAAAGGGGCTCCTGTGGCCGTGGGAGCTAGCCAGCCTATGCTGCGGGCAGCTGGCGGGGGCAGCTTTGCGGTGGGTAGCGCTGGGAAGCCCCACAGCGCTGATGCTGCTCCCTGTCCCCGCAGGCTGCCAAGGCCAAGCCAGCCGAGGTGGAGAAGAGGCGTAAGGCAGCCGTAGCGGTGAACGGTGAGTGGCCTCTGCCCCGGGGCTGGCGGTGAGGCAGCCTCAGTGGGCCTGGCTGTGCCTTAGGTTGGGGGGGGGGCAGCACTGGCAGGTCAGGGCTTGCTGCTCTCCTCCCTGTGGGGGTCTGCGCATCCCAGAGACTGTGGCCTGTCTGCCCCATCAGCCGGGATGCCACTCGTCCTGGGTGGGGGTAGGGGCTCAGTCCAGCTCCCCCCACCCTAAGGAGCCTCGTTTCCCCCCTGCAGGGGCTGAGAGCCTGGAGGAGCGGTCGCTCATGGAGCAGCTACGTGGCGAGGCTCTCAAGTTTCACAAGCCGGGTGAGTGCAGGGCTGGGGTTACATCATCGGGGTGGCTGGGCAGCTCCTGGGGCATTGGGGTCCTGCCCTGCCTACTCACAGCCTCCTGCTTCCCTAGGCGAGAACTACAAGGCAGACGGCTACGTGACCACGCCTCACACCATGGCCCTGCTGAAGCAGCACCTAGAGATCACCGGCGGGCAGGTGGGTCGGCCCCGCCACCAAATCATAGATTCACAGAGCAGTGGGGCGACACAGTTGCCCTGACAGCCCCAGGCATCGCCTCCACCCTTGCCACCGGAAAACGGGCCACAGCCGCCAACATCCTGTTCCTGTACAAGGTTGTCAGTATACAGCCCAGACTGAGGCCGTGCCCCTGCTGCAGAGGAAGGCAAAATCCCCCAGTACATACCAG
Source organism: Alligator mississippiensis (assembly GCF_030867095.1). NCBI lineage: Eukaryota > Metazoa > Chordata > Crocodylia > Alligatoridae > Alligator > Alligator mississippiensis. The sequence continues at coordinate 624,333 of NC_081835.1, forward strand.
TTTGAGCAGGGGGAAAATCCCTTCCTGCCCCACTGCATTGCGGGGCTGAGCCTGAGCGTAGGAGCAGGACCCTGCGCGGTTGGTGCCAGCAGGAGCATTGGCACAGCCCAGCCCCAGCCTGGGCTACAGCAGCACCAGTGCCTCTGGGGGAGGCTTAGAAACCCCCCTGACACATGGAGCAGAAAGCAGGTGGGGGGACAGCCAGCACAGCCCAGAAGCCTGGGAGTTTGCACAATAGAGCCACCGGCACCAGTGCACCTAGATCATCCCAGAGCAACACCTGTCCAGCCTCTCGGACGCCTCCACTCCCTACGGCAAGGCGGGGCAGCACTAGGGTCATGCCAGGCAGGGAGATTTCCCCCTTCTTCTCCCAGGCTCCGAGATGCCTCCTCTCACTGGGCTGCTGGCCTGAACCTGCAGAGGGACCTGGTCCCATGCTCCCTGCCCTGGCAGCTGGCCCCTGAATGCTGTTCCTTACCTCCCTGAGGACCAAGCACCCTCTGGCTCGCCAGGGAGGACTCTGGTGGTGGTGCTGAGCTTGGGGATATAGCCAGCCCGGGTAAGAGCTTGGGAGTTTGGGGGCTGCTCTCAGGTGGAGGGCACTGATAGCTGGGTCTCCCACAGGTGCGGACGCGGTTCCCACCAGAGCCCAATGGCATCCTGCACATCGGCCACGCCAAGGCCATCAACTTCAACTTCGGCTATGCCAAGGTGAGGCCCTCTGGCCTGGCACCTGTTGCACGTGCCATCTGGGTCCTGCCCCCTGTGCTGAGTGGCTCCGGGAAGCGGCTGGGGGCAGGGCACTGGCACAGGGGGCTATGCAGGGTTGACCAGGCCGTACCCCTCCCCAGGCCAACGACGGCATCTGCTTCCTGCGCTATGATGACACCAACCCCGAGAAGGAGGAGGAGAAGTACTTCACGGCCATCCGGGAGATGGTCGAGTGGCTGGGTACAGGGCACGGGGCTGTGGAGCACCACAGGGAGGGAGGGGCAGCACTGGGGCGCAGGAGCTGCTGCAGGGGTGTGCCTGGCAGGGCTGGAGGGCAGGAGCAGGGCTCTGAGCTGTGAGCCAGGCCCTGCAGATCCGGGGTGGGTGGTTGGGGAAGGTGCTGCTGACCTGGCCCGGTCCAGCCCGCTCCTCTGTTGCTGTGTGGGGCTCAGCACTGAGGCAAGAGCCACCTGTGCCCCAGGCCTGGTGCTGAGCCTGGCACTTGGAAGCGAGGGCCCTGGTGCTGCAGGGGCACTGGCTTACAGGCTCTCTGCTCCCTGCAGGCTACGAGCCATATGCGGTGACGCATGCGTCTGACTACTTTGACCAGCTCTATGCCTGGGCCGTGGAGCTCATCCAGAGGTGACCCTGGGCCCAGGCAGAGCTGGGTGGAGGGGGCTGGGGTGGGCTGCACCAGCTGGAGGCAGGCAGGTGGGGGTCAGGCCCAAGCAGGGCAGGTGGGATGTGCTGCATCTAAGGCGGAGCAGTGGGCTCTGGTTGTCCAGCTACCCCAGTGGTGGGCTAGGCGGGGGTGCTGGAGCTGGCTCTTACTCCCTCCCTGCCCCCCCACAGGGGCCATGCCTACGTCTGCCATCAGAAGGTGGAGGAGATCAAGGGCCACAACCCGCCACCCTCGCCGTGGCGGGACCGGCCGGCGGAGGAGTCACTCCTGCTCTTCGAGGTACTGCGCTGTGCTGGGGCATCTGGGAGCACCTTCCTCACCTGCACCAGTCCCCCTGCTCTAGATGTTGGGGGCAGTAGCCAGCAGCCCCACTGCCAGCTCCTGCCCCATGACACCTCTCCATGGGTGAGGCAGTGGTTGAGGTCCCCTGTCTTGGCAGGGTATGCGCAAGGGGAAGTTTGAGGAGGGCGAAGCCACACTTCGCATGAAGCTGGTGATGGAGGACGGGAAGATGGACCCCGTTGCCTACCGGATCAAGTACACACCGCACCACCGCAGCGGGGATGCCTGGTATGCTGTCTGCCGCCTTCTGGCTTGGCATCAGGGCACGGGGGCTGTCCCACGCGTTGGGGCTTGGGATCAGCCTGGGCTGACTGGGGCATTCTGGTACCTGCTAGGGCCCGGGGGGTGGCACTGGCAGGTGGAGCAGAGTCTGCTCCCCAAGGGTGGGCTGGGATGGGCACATAGCCTGGGCTACGGGGCTGGCAGGGAGGAGCTAGGTGGTGCAAAGCGTGGCACGTTGCATGGGTAGGCGGGGGGGTCATGGCGCTGGTCCCAGGCGCTCATTCCCTGTTGCCTTCCAGGTGCATCTACCCCACATATGACTACACTCACTGTCTGTGCGACTCCATCGAACACATCACCCACTCGCTCTGCACCAAGGAGTTCCAGGCCAGGTGGGGCGGCACTGGGGAGGCTCCGGGGGTACTATAGGGCCAGGCCGGGCATTGCCAGGGGGCAGGGGGATGCTGCTCCAGACTGGCTGCGTGGGGTCTGCAGGGCACAGGTTAGAGGGCACAGGGGCTGTGCCAGCTGCAGGCAGTGATGGGGTTCCCCGGCAGGCGCTCGTCCTACTTCTGGTTGTGCAACGCCCTGGACGTGTACTGCCCCGTGCAGTGGGAGTATGGGCGTCTGAACCTCCTCTACACCGTTGTCTCCAAGCGCAAGATCATCAGGCTGGTGGAGACGGGTGCTGTCAGGTGAGGGCCAGGCCCGGGCCTGGGGCCAAGCACTCGGGGCTGGGACTGGCCGTGCCCTGCCACTGACTGCACATGCTGCCATTGTAGGGACTGGGACGACCCACGGCTCTTCACACTGACAGCGCTGCGGCGCCGAGGCTTCCCTTCCGAGGCCATCAACAACTTCTGTGCCCGGGTAGGTGCTGTGAGGGGTGGACAGGACCATGCCACCCTCCTGGGCAGGCAGGTAATGATGCAGTGTCCCTGCAGGTGGGGGTGACGGTGGCCCAAGCAACAATGGAGCCACACCTGCTGGAGGCCTGTGTGCGGGATGTGCTGAACGAGCAGGCGCCTCGTGCCATGGCTGTGCTGGACCCACTCAGAGTCACCATTACCAACTTCCCAGCTGCAAAGGTGAGGCTGCTGGGGATGGGGTAGGGGGCTGCGCACGGACCAAGCCGCCATGCCAGCGCTGCCCACCCCACCTGACCCCCGCTCTCCTCCATAGGCTTTGGAGGTCCCAGTGCCCAATTTCCCAGCTGATGAGACCAAGGGTTTCCACCATGTGCCCTTCCTGCCCACCCTCTACATCGAGCAGAGTGACTTCCGGGAGGTGAGCCAGGTGGCTGGGGGCTGCTGGGAGCCAGTGCTGCCCAGGGGCTGAGCAGCTGTGCCAGTAGGCCAGGACAGCCACGGCCTGACTGCGATGCCCAGCCCTGATGCAGCAGGTTTCCCGGCAGGTGTTGGAGAAGGGCTACAAGCGCCTGACTCCTGGGCAGCCGGTGGGGCTGAGACACACGGGCTACATCATCGCCGTCCAGAACATCATCAAGGTGAGTCTGGACGGCCTGGTCTGGCTCAGCACCAGACGCGGGGGGTGTAGCTGGCACCCACCCTGGGAGAGGGGCTCACTCCTGATGGCTCCCCTCCTCCCCAGGATGCCAGCGGGCATGTGACTGAACTGGAGGTGACCTGCACACGGTCGGACGCCGCGGAGAAGCCCAAGGCCTTTATCCACTGGGTGTCAGAGCCGCTGGTCTGTGAGGTTCGGCTCTACGAGCGCCTGTGAGTACCACCTGCGCCACGCCGTCTTCACACAAGTGTACACGTGGCAGTGCTGGGACAGAGCACCCTAGGGTCCACGCTTCCCCCTGCCACGGGAGGGAGCTGCACCGAGCGGGTGCCAGGAGCAGTGGCGAGCGGGGCTGACACAGCCCTGTCTGATTGCAGCTTCCTGCACAAGAACCCAGAGGACCCTGCGGAGGTGCCGGGCGGATTCCTAAGTGACCTCAACCCCGTGAGTGAGCAGGGAGGGTGCGGCAGCTGGTGGGGGCCCTGGGAGGGTGGCTGCTGGGGCAGGGGAGCCCTGGGCTGCAGGAGCCAAAGCCGTCCCCCTGTGCTTGGCATCTGTGGCGGAGGCAGGGAGCAGAGCCCGGGCTCCAACCGCTGTGTGCTGCTTCCCCCAGGACTCGCTGCAGGTGGTGGAGGATGCCCTGGTGGACCGCTCTGTGCGGGTGGCGCGGCCCTTCGACAGGTTCCAGTTTGAGCGCCTGGGCTACTTCTCGGTGGATCCCGACAGCACGGAGGAGAAGGTCCGTGTGCCTCTCGCCCCCGCCAGCACTGCTGGGCACTGCCTGCCACGGGGTCCAGGCCGTGCTCAGTGTCTCTCCCCCTCCCCAGGTGGTATTCAACCGCACCGTGACCCTCAAGGAGGACCCGGGCAAGGCCTGAGTGGCCGAACCCACCGCTGCTGCCCTGGTGCCGGCGTCTGCACAGGAGCGGCCCCTTCCACTGGCCTGGGCACGGGCACGGGCAGGGGCAGGCGCTCGGCCAGACCCAGGCCCTGCACAAGCGCAAGAGCCACAGCTGCCTTAATGCGGGGCCGCTCGCCCGCTCCACCACCTCCCTCAATAAACCTGAGCACTGCAGCTACTGCCTCCTCCTCACTGCGGAGCGGGGCGGGGCGGGGGGGGGCGCAGCTGGGCACCAGTGCCCTACCACACGTGTGCATGCATGCGCGCCTGGACGTTCCACGTCTGTGACTGCATGTGCTCCAACACATGTAGGCGCGTGTACCTCTGCCTAGTACGTATCACGTTTGCCCTGGTGTGTGTGTGCATGGTACGTGCCTACGTGTGTCCTGATGGACGTGTTTGTGCTCGTGTGCGTGCGTGCACCTGCCTGATATAGCAGGGCACACTCAGGCATGTATGTGTGTACTTGCCTGGTACACGCCTGTATCTGCGTGGGCCCTGGCACGTGCACGTGTGTGTGTGGGCGGGCACGTGTGTGCGTGTGCAGGCCTGCAGCCCGCGGGGGCCCGGTGCGAAGGAGACGGAACGCCAGCGGACGGCCCTCCCCCAGCCGGTCCCGCGTGGAGCAGAGCAGGACGCGGGGCCCACCCGGGGTGCAGCAACCCACTCCGGGCTCCGCGCGCCGCCCCCCCTCGTGGGCCCCGCCCCGGGCGTGGCCCCTTTAAGACAGCGGGCGGGCGGGGCCGGGGTTCTCGCGAGCCTTGGCGGCGGCGGCCTCGCGAGAGCTGCGCGGCGCGCGGATTGGCTGCGGGGGGTTGAATGTAAGATGGCGCCCGGGGAGCTGTGAGGGGACGGCTCGGGCCCGGGCGGCGGCGGCGCGGCGGAGGGAGGCGGCGGCGCCGGGGTGAGGGGCGGCAGCAGCGGTGGGGCCGCGTTCGGGTGGGCGCGGGGCGGCGGGGCTGGGCCTGACGGAGGCGGCGACGCGCGGGAGCGCAGGCGCGGGCCCGGGTGGGGGGGAGGAGGCGCGGCCCCGCGGCGCGCGCGCGCTCCCGCCCGTTGCGCCCGGGGCGGGGTGGGGCGCGCGCGGGAAGGGCCCCGCCGCCGGCTCGTGCACGCGCCCGTGCCCGCGCTGGGCCTGCCCCTGCCGCCGCCGCCGCCTCGGCTGCCCGCCCCTCCCCAACCCCGCCCCCCCCCCCGGCCGGGCGCGCGCGCGACGCTAATTGTTTTAATTAACCCCCTCCCCCGCGGGGCTCCCGGCCTCGGCCCGGCCTTTGTTCCGGTGCGGGCCCCGCCGCCCCCAGCGCGGCCGGGACGGGGCTCCCCGCAGGGACGACTCCCCGCGCCGCTCCCGGGGGATGGTGCTCATCGCGCCCCTCGTATGGCGTTTCCCGTGGGTAGATTGCGGGCGCTTGCAGGAACCCCCGTGTCTTTCTCCACGGTCCCTGGAGACTTGGGCAGGGCAGGCCGAGCAGCATCCCTGCGCCCGGCGCCGGTCCCGTCTTTCTGTCCCGCGCACACGGGGCTGCTTAGAAAGCTGCTGTCGCCAGGAAACGCCAGTGACACTGTAGCAAACGCTTCCCTTTTCCGGTGTCTGCGGCTGCACGGCAGCCTCTGCCTGGGGCCGGCGAAGGCACCGGGGGGCTCGGCTCGGCTCGGCTCGGCAGCGCGCTGGGCGTGAGCACGATTCCAGGGATGCCTGTGCTGTAAACGCTCAGGGTCGCTTAAGAGGTCGCGCGTGGATTTAGCAGCAGAAGTTTCTGAAGCTTGAACGTGTTGCCCTGCTTGGGTTGCCCCGCCGTGGGGATCCGCACGCTGGCTGCCTCGTGCCTCGCAGCCACGACCCCTCGTGCATCAGTGATCACAGCCGTGTTCGGACCCTGTCCCTCAACGGGGAAGAGCGAGTCCGGCCTGGCCCTGTGCTCCTGGACTTCAGCGAGGGCTGCAGCTGGAGTCCTGTTTAAATCGCACGTAGCGCTGCTGACAGGCTGCTGCTGCTGCACCTCTCTGCCCCTGAGTTCCATCTGCGGTGGCGCTCGATTAAGTGGGGCACTGCCTGGCTGTAGCAAGTCTCTTGCAGCCATTCAGGGTTGAAGCTATGGGATCGCTTCCTTTTCCCGCGTCTGTTTTGTGCTCGGCACCTGTTGCTATAGCTCACACGAGGCGCTGTCTGTATCCCCCTTTCCTCCTCTTCGTACGTCACTAGCCCAAGGTTCCCAAAGTTCAGTGCTCTGGCCACTGTGGTTTGGACTCTGTCGCTATGCTGGACCTCATGACTGCGTTAGTGGTTGGAGGTTTAATGTCTAAATGTGTTTATCATTTGCCAGGCTAATTAGAAACAGGAATAAACTCATCAGAGAAATAGTTCTCGTAGTAAGGCAGGATTAGTCTGCAGTTCAGATGCTGCGTGCCTGGAAGCATACCCTTGATCTCACTACCCTTGAGCTCTCAAGTGGATTTTTTGCTCTGTTTTTCTCCTTGCCCTCACTCTCTTCCTGTTCTCCAGGTTTCTTTTTCTCTCTTCACCTCACGTGCATGTCCTCCTCGCACAGGCTGCTGCTGCTGCTGTCCCCTTGTTTCCAGACCTCCTTTCCCTGTCTCCTGGAATCTTCTTGCTGCTGTTTTCTCTCCCCTCTCCTGTTGGTGGTCTGAAAACTCTGTTCAGACTTATCACAGTTAACAAGGAGCTGACTACTATCTAAAGAAATATGGTACCTTAACACTACAGCTCCTGCCTCGCAAGGCTTCCCAGTATGCGCGCTTACCAGGCAGGGCTCCACTCCGTGTGTGGTTTGCCACTGACTATGCTCATGTTCTTGTACAGTATAAGTATTAAAGTATTCAAATTTCTCTTTGCTAAGGAATCCTGAGGACCTTGCAATATGAATAATTCCCTGGAGAACACCATTTCCTTTGAAGAATACATCCGTGTGAAGGCGCGAACAATCCCTCAGCACAGGATGAAGGAGTTCCTGGACTCCCTTGCTTCCAAGGGGCCTGAAGCTCTACAGGAGTTCCAGCAGACGGCTACTACCACGATGGTATATCAGCAGGGTGGCAACTGCATTTACACGGACAGCACAGAAGTAGCTGGGTCTTTGCTTGAACTTGCTTGTCCTGTTACAACCAGTGTCCAGCAGCAAACCCAGCAAGAGCAGCAGATACAGGTTCAGCAGCCACAGCAGGTCCAGGTAAGTGTCTCAGTCATCCCTTTCAATGTATGCATCTGGCAGAGGCTGGTGTTGCAGGAGCCTGTGCATCTAGAGCCACAGCTTAAACCGGTCCAGTCTTTTAAACCCCTGCTATTCGGATGCTAAGTGTTGTGTGTGCCGGTCTTATTTTTCTTTCCTGTAAGAAGCTTGTTTGTGTCTTCATGAAGTTTCCCCCTGGGGCCCTGTTCCAGGAGAAGCTGTGGATGTAGTGGTATAACCCTTTGGAGAAACAGTAGTGGTTTTGGCATGTGCATTCCACAGGAAGCGGCTATAAATACCCCGGGTCCCTCCACTCCCTGCTCACTTCTGTGTGTGTTCATTGTAGTAGTCACAGAACCAAGTGTGTGTCTTTCTCCCCATTGATAATTGTCAAGAAATCATTCCTAGAGGCAGAGGATTCACATGAGACGTCTTTGCTTTGTAGCTCCTTGGTTTGGTTTGAAATCTTTCTGGTTTTGGGCTCCCTTTGGGCCCAAGGTGGTAAGATCAGTCTAAGAAAATGTCCTTGGTCATTCTCCTTGCTCTGTTTTTTTTCCCCTCGTTTTTTTCCCCTGCTTCTTATTGGGCCCAGGTAGTACTGCTTACCCCTTAAGGATGAATGTTGAGCCCATGGCTGTGATGCCTGCAAGATGCTATCAAAAAAGGCCAAGGACTTCATTCTTGATAGCATAGCACATGAGTTCAGGAGACCTTTTTGGAAGGAGAACTCCCAAGTACAAATAGTGTAGCCTCTGAGCCTCCTGTAGTGCAGCTTCCCAGGCTAGAGAGGATCCTCTCCAAAGGGGCCTTATAAGAACCCTTGAAGCTCTTTCCAGGGTCTAAAGATGAAACCAAGGAGAACAATTCAGTGGTCCCTTAGAGCCACTGAAAGTAGGGAGGGAAGAGGTTTCTCCAGCAAGAATTCTGTACTTTGATCCAAGTGGACATGAAGCCAGTGGCTTCCCAAGATATTATTTATTCTAGTGAGTGTGAGGTTGTACCTGTGTTTAATCAATCATCTGTTCTTGCTAGACCCAGCTGGCAAGAGAACCAAGAGTCATCAGTGTTTTCTGACATTCCCTAGATCAGAGTCTGCACTTGATGCCATTATCAGCCCCGAGTCCAGAGACTGTGTTGAGTCAAACTCTTTGGCTTCTTTGTATCCCCTCCTGATATCTTAACTACTTCCTGAGTGACACCAGGACCTTCTGGAACACAAGTCTCACAGCTCTAGTATTAGGGATTCCAGTGCCAGCCTTGTAGGTGTACATGATTGCTGCACATTTTGGAGAATCAAGAGAAAAGTAGTAATAGCTGTAAAAGGAACCATCTTCTGCTGCCTTAATTTCTGGAAAACTTCTTTCTTTCTGTCTGGTCCAAAAGAAAAGATTAAACTTCTTTTTCCAGCCTCATACCCCAGGAGAAAGTGATAGCTATCTGTGTGGGGAGTGAACCTGCTTATACCTCTGTGCAGGGGTGCCAAATCTCCAGTTGTTGTAACAGCTGTTACAAGAATAGAGCTTTGACAAAGCAGCCCCAGCAGAAGCACTTGAGGAGCAGAACACTCCAGTGCTTTGTCACAGTCTGACAAAACTGCATGGCCCAGTTAATTCCAAAAGACAAAATCCAGTTGAGTGTCCAAGGAAGGCCTAGTGATAGCTAGGTATTTGTTGAGGACCTCTTGTAATGTACTCCAGTGTAGCTGCGAAGTGTCTGACAGCTGTAATTTTCATAGACGCTTGGCTGCAGATTTCAGGTCTCTCCATAGACTGAACCTAAAATAATAGGTTTTACCTTTCTACAACAAATGAGGCTCTTGTTTCTTCAAAGCCGCAGAATTCACAGACAGATGGCTTGGTTTGAATCCAGTATCTCCATACAGTCATTTTTATGCTGCCTCTGGGTCCGCCTGCTAGCAAAGATGTAGTGCAGGGATCTGCTTTATCTTCATGCTTACCTACCTTAGCAAGAGGAGGTGGGCTATGTCCAAAGAGCTGGTTTGAGTGGGCTGGGAGATCCCAAACAAGCAGGAAGATAGTTCCTCATCCTCCATCTTCTGCCACTTCCCTTGAGAATGGTGTGCACCAAAGCCTTCCGGTGGGACCTTGGAAATTCTTCACTGGGGATAACCCCTGTCCTTCCAGGAGAGGAGCTCTTGACTCCCTTGAAAATAACAGCTTTGCAATAGATGCCAGAGGCTGACTTCCACCCCCCCCCCCCCCCCAAAATGAGGACATGTGCCTTGGGTGGGACCCCAGCAAGTGTGAGCAAATGGCATTGTGTGTGATTTTCTTTAGCTCCTGCACTCAGCTCTTTTGCTTTGGTCTGAGGCCTGCTGTTTAAAATGCCTGCTTCCACCTCTTTGTCACTGTGGGCTCATGTCAACTTCCTGAGCATGCACCTAGTGCTTGACAGTGGCTGTAGCTTGGACACTGTGTCAGGACCTGCAGGGCTGCCTGTGTTTGGACAGCTGGCTCTTAAAGAGTTCAGCTTTAAAGCAGGAATAGTTTCTGCCTTGTGGGAGACAAGTGCCCTTTCTCCAAACGTCTTGGATTTATCATGCGCGCAGAGAATCATTCATTGTTGTCCATTCTGGGGTTCTAAGGTACTTTGTAGAAACCCTGAACATTAGCATTCCTACTTCAGGACAGGTTTCAGGTTCTCCCAGCCCAGTGGGATTTCTTTCTTTGTGTATTAGACCTGACAGCCTCTGGCCCTCTGCATCCCCTTTTCAGAGCTGTTGAGGTAGTGCTCAGAGTGGTGTCTAGGTGGAATGTATGACCAAGCTTTTGACACTTTGGGTATGGTAGTGTTTCCAGGCCTTGAAGGGTACTGCTCTCAGCTGCTGTCTGGATAATGATAGCCAGAATCCTCAATCTGCTGTGAGGAGCACATCTGGGATCTCCTAAAACTAATTCCTCCACCCCTTCCTGTCCTGTTTCTGATGGCAGCCTGTGTATGATCTCAGCCCTGGTTAGTGTGCGACCTGAACAGCCCTTGTGTGAGGAGGTGATCCCTCTTTGGGAGTGCAGCAGAGTGACAACCCTGCCACCTGAGAGTGTACCTACAGATACTAGATCAAACCAAACCTTGGCTACACCTGGACTCTTTGGGCTTTGCTCTAACGTGTGGATTTTATTACAAGTGTGAGTTGGCAGTGTTACTCCGCTAACCCAAGCAGAGTTAAAAGACGTGCTTAAAGGAGAAGCCTTGATTGTTTTGCAGTTACTTTGCTTTTCTTTTTCCTGTCCAGGCATTCCTGGCTGCAATTGGGACTGCTTCAACAATGAGCTTTGCATAGCCATATTCCTAGGAAAATTTCCAATGACTTGTCCACCTGCTGCTATGTGTTCTTAAAGGATCCTGTTGAATTTGTACTGTCCCATCCAAGAGCTTAACATTTCCTACTGCTTGAATTTGTTACTAGCCTTGTAGAAGGGCCATTTGAATAACCCGCTCTCTTCTGCCCCACTGCTTGACCTCTCTGTTCTGAAGGTTTTGTCTTCAGTGTCAGGCAGGAAAGAAAGTCCTGCAAGTGCTGCTGAGCAACCCACTTAGTATATAGGGCAGACAAGTGATACTTGGGCTTCACCCTCTGTGTGATGGATTGTAGTCTGTCTCTGCCTTTTACTACCTGCTCCAAAGTTCCACACTTGTCTTGGGGAAGGCACATTTCATTGTAGAGGGAGCAGCTACTCTACTTGGAATTCTGACTCTTAAAAGGCTCAGTACGCTGTGACCACTGGAGAAAACCTTAAAGGTCAGCCCGTCTTATCTCTGCGGCTGTCTACGTGGGTAAAAGTGCCTAGTCATGTTCTGCACTAGTCACACCTGTGCCAGAGTGTTTTGGAGCTCCTTCAGCTAGGGGTCCACAGTGCACCCTTACCTGCACTACCGCTAGGGTTCAGGGCTTTAGTTACGAAGCTGAATTCGCACCTCTGCAAATCACTGTCCTTGGAACCCTGCACCAAGAGCTGGTTCTGGCAGGACAGCACTTCAGTCCCATTGGACTGGCAGGGATCCTTAGTCCACCTCTTCAGGGAGATGGCTTCTGACTGAGCATCCATCCAGCTGATGCCCTGATGGAGAGTTGAGAACAGTAACAGTGGGTTGTTTACTGAATGTGTTGTGCACACAGAACCCTCTTAACCTCCACTCTGCTCTCAAGATCAGTTCTAAATAAGCCTTTTGGAGGTAGGGATAGACATAAAAACCTGTTTGCAGCGGGTGGGTTGTTCACATCCTCAGCTTGGAGTAGCAAACTTGAAGAGCCTCAGGGAAGTGGCAGCTCCGACTCATAGAGGCTCTCAATCTTATGGCTGGGCATCCTTTAGCTCCTCTTTGTGGGGGTGCTCTGGATGTAACACTTAGTCACACTCTTACTGTTCACACACACAGCAACAGCAGAAAGATGGTTTTCCTTCCTAGTCTAGGATACCTGTCACTAGTAGCAGGTTGTCAGCATGAAACTGTCAAGGGTCTTGACTTTGGTTTTCATCTCTGTGGCTGCAGAAATTGTCATCTCTATGCTAGTCACTAACGCAGTTTTGCCTCTTGATGCATTCAGGGAAGTCTGAAGTGGTGCACAGGGGTCATTTTGTTCAGTTTATTCCTGTTTGTGTATAACTGGATAGGGAAAGGTGAGATGTCCACCACCTGAGCAGGCTCAGACACGCCTGCTCATCTTCTCCCTAACAGATTTGCTGGTAAGTTGTTAGTGCCATTGCTCATTATTTCAGCCCTCACCCAAGGAGAATAAGATTTGTTCCCTGATTTCAAACCCACTTCAGGAGAACAGGAAGTAATCTGGAAATGGAGGATAGAGAAGGAGTCATCTGAGAAGTCAAAAAAGACCTAGACCCCTTCATCTCCATAGAAGGGAATGATGTCACTAAGAAATATGAAGGCATATATGTTCCCTTCATGATTTAGTTCTGTTGATGATACCTTTATCCACCTAAATAATTTCAAAATATCTAAATCTGGTCTCTTCATAGGAGATGCACTTCCTATTACGTTTCATAGCTTTTCCAAAACCATTCGTATCATTACAGCCAAGAGTACTTCTGTTTTTAGAAGGAAGGAGAGAAAGAAGTCATGTTCTTACTTGGGAGATGTTCCCTGCATAGATTCTGAATTGGATCAAATTTCAGTGGAAAAAAAATAACCACAAGCTTTGAGAGGGAGCTGGAATTTTGTCTGGTTTGCACATCAGAAACAGTCATGAAGGCCTACATAGAGGATCAAGTTGCCCTTGGGTATAGCTTGAAGCCTGATTTTCAAGGCAGTGGGCTTGAGAGATTGCAGTTGTGAGCACAACTTGGGCTGCAGTCTTCTGAAACTGGGCAGAGAAGAACCCCCCTTTTCAGAACCCAAGGTGACAGTGGGTCAGCCTCTGAGACTTGCACTTCCCTCAGGTCTTGTTCACTCTGGTAGATGGTAAAGCACTTCCAGTAAAGCAGCTATAGCATCTTCAGTGTGGTTCCTGCCACTTCAGTGAAACTCCAAACTAAGTGTTTTTATCTCCTTTTCAAAGATATCTTCAATGCATAGAAAAATCTAAAATAAAAAGCACCATATCTACATGTTCTAGGTGCCCTTGACATAATTTAAAATTACAACAAAAATAGTCCCCTAATAAATATTAATTATAATAGCCAAGTCGCTCACATTGACTTAAGACTTCTTGAGGAGGCCTGTCTTATACTGTGTCTGTGTTTATGGTCTGGAGGGATGAAAGCAGCCTTTGCAGAATGTATGGGTGAGCTTAATATGAAAGAACGTTGACAGTGAAGGTTTTTTGAAGCCTGCAGAAAGCATCACTTCTATTTACTACAGCACTTGTCTTGCTCTGTCCTGGGAAAAGGCTGAGTTTCAGTACCTGAAGAGTTCCCAGTACCAGCTGGTACTTGCTACAACTTGCCAGCTTATTTCATAGTTTCATGTAGCTAGGGTCAGGAGGGACCTGAACAGATCATCTAGCCTGACCCCCTGCCACAGGCAGAAATGAATGCTGGGTTCACAAGACCCCGGACAGGTGATCGTCCAACCTCCTCTTGAATTTGCCCAAGGTAGGGGCAAGGACCACTTCCCTGGGAGGTTGGTTCCAAATTTTGACCACCTTAACTGTAAAATATTGCCTTCTGATCTCCAACCTAAACCTATTCTCCATCAGCTTATGACCATTGTTCCTCGTCACCCCAGGTGGTGCTGGAGAGAAAAGAACTCTGCCAATTTGCTGTTGATCCTCCCCCGATGAGTTCGTAGGCAGCCACCAGTTCCCCCCTCAGCCGCCTCTTGCTGAGGCTGAACAGGTTCAGGTCCTTCAGTCTCTCCTCGTAGGGCCTGTCCTGCTGCCCTCTCACCAAGCAGGTGGCCCTCCTCGGAACCCTCTCCAGGCTGGCCACATCCCTTTTGAAGTGCGGTGCCCAGTACTGGATGCAGTACTCCAACTGTGGCCTGACCAAAGTCACATAGAGGGGGAGGATCACCTCTCTGGACCGGCTTGAGATGCACCTTTGGACGCATGACAAGGTATGGCTGGCCTTGCTGCTGCAGTCTGGCATTGGCGGCTCATGTTCATCTTGGAGTCAATAATGACTCCGAGATCCCTTTCCGCCTCTGTGCTTTCAAGAATGGAACTCCCCAGCCTGTATGCGTGCTGTGGACTCCTTCTCCCAAGGTGCAGCACCCTGCGTTTGTCTACGCTGAGGAGATTCATTTCAGCTTGGCCCTCAGTGCAAGTGGGCTTGGTAGCCTGATGGAAACAGCTGTTTCCAGACTCCCAGTCCATTGAGTCCCATGCCAGGCATCTGAAGACTAGGCTCTTCCTTCACTGAATTTAGCTTTGAAAAGCTTTTACAGCTTTTCAATGGTGTCAAGTGAAAGACTGCATCAAGGTGGTGACAGCTAGCAGTGGGCTAAGAGTTTCCTTTGACTGCAAAGAAGTTGTAACAGCACCTTGGTAACTCCTTAAGCGTGATTCTTTGTCATTTTCCCTTCTGCGTGGGCTCTCTGCCTCTGGCTATTCAGGACGCTGTGTAAACTGTCCTCAAATGTACGGGTGTAGTCAGTGGTTGGGACTTGCCTGGGCTGAGGTGGGGGGAATTGATGTGCAGCATGGGGCTTGCTCTTGCACCTGTTGAAGCTAAGGGAAGCTCCCTGTTGCTTTTGTTGCATTTGGCATCAGGCTCTAACACGTGGAAGCTGCAGTGGGGGAATGCTGACTGTGCTGTTTCCTGCTCCTGGGATTGGAGACTGCTTTTGTTTTAAAAGCAGTAGTTTTACCACCTGCGGGTCTGCACTGTAGTACTGACCAGACTAGCACCACCTGCAGGAAGAGGAAGCCTGTTCCCTCCACTGAACTGAACAAAGCCTAGCTCTGGGGCACTGGTTCTTAACCTCTTTGGACTCGAGGCCTCTTCTATAACTTTGCAAATTGAGTGGCACCCAAAAAAAAAAAAAAAAAGTATATATAGCTGTGCTTATCTCCTTGCAGAGGGGTCCCGGCTGTGGGGGCAAGGGGTTGCCCAGGCAGGGAGAGCCTCTGCCTGCCCTTATCTGCTTATATCCTCGCACCTCTCTGCTTGCAAAGAACTTTTTTCCGACTATTTATTTGGTCTAAAAAGATATCACATCTACCCAGAGACCCTTGCTCACCTTTGGAGGCACCCTTCAAAGGTTCTGGTGGCACTGTGGTTGAGAATCATTGCTCTAGGGACTAATAGAGGTACAGAAGTCTGGGAACCAAGAGAGGCACAGGAAACCTAAGTATACCGAAGGCTTGGATCCCCTGTGCAAGGGAAGCACAAAAAGAACTAGATTTTCAACTCGTGACGCTCTCGGTCCCTGACTGTACTTCTGTCTGCCTCATATCCTGCAGAGTCTACTGGCCTTTCTTTTCACTGCTGGCCTCTGCCCCCTTCATTACATGGCACCTGAGAAATTGGAGGGGGTACATGGCAGAATGCAAGCAGAGGATTCCTGCTCTTGCATAATATGAAGCATAGGAGACCTGGGTTTTTGGATACTCCTTTGCTTGTGCCTTTGTATTGCTGGTCTCCAGCTTGCCCTAAGGTCAGAACTTGGCCACCTTTTGTATATTAAGAGGTTATGCACAAATAGGTGGTATTTAGTCTGCACTTGTCTAGGGTGGGTCTTCCAAGAGCTTGGGAGTGGCTGTGGTGTACAGTTGGAAGGCACTTTCAGTGGACTTAGTTTGATCTTTCAGAAGAGCCCTAAAGAGGCCAATAGACCCAGACTTTTCCCATTTTGTGTAGAAGGCAAGAAACTGTAGATGAGAGATGCTGGTGAGTAAAAAGTGGCAGACCATGAAATGTTAGCTGTGGATGTGATTCCTTCTGTTCAGTAAACTGCCTGATAGCATTGTCACTGATGCAGCTGTGGGCTCTTGTCCGCTGGAGGCGGAATGCTACTTGTGATTTTGCAGGAAGTGGATCAAATGCCCTGGGCTGCAGGGCACTGCATGCAGCTCCTATCCCATGCTAGGGATACACACAGTTCACTGCACTTCCTGGGAAGAGATTTAGCACAGCAGCACTTGTAGATCAGCTGTGACCAATGCATCCTTGCCAAGCCCACTTCTCCATGGCAACTGGATGCAAAGTAATCCTTGGGATTTTGTTTAAGACTCCTGGAACTCTGAGCCAGGGAAGCAGGCCTTCCTGACAGACTGTGCTGCAGTGGCTTCCCACGCCTGGGCAGTGCTGGCCTCATGCATGAGGCGGGGCCAGGCACCTGCCTCACATAGCTAATGTTAGAATTTGCCTGGAGTAAATGTGGGGAGAGGAGGGGAGGGCAAGAGTGAGGAGAACACGCTTGGGCAGCTGCATAAATGAACTACCGCTTCCAAACAGCAAATGGTCTTAACTCTGCTGTCCCTGCCCAGTGGGCCATCACTGGGGTTCTTGGCATCTTGTATGCATTGTGGTAGGAAGGGAGGTGACCATGAAGATTAATTCCTCAACAGAATCGTGCCTGCATTAGAGGCAGCATGGAGGTAGTTTGTTGGAGAGGAAGACAGTTGTATGCTCAATGCTGGGGATTGCTGTTGGAGCACAGGGGAGGAGCAACATAAAAGCAGCAGGTCTGTAGGACGGGGTGAAGTTGTGAAGAATCTTGTAGGTGAAGCGAAGCTCCGATTTGATAGTGGTTACTGTCAATAGTGGCTGCTCCTCTATTTGGGAAGATGGGACGAATCCAGAAATATGGAGAACATGGGGGCAGGGCAGAGCAGGAAGAGCTTGGTTAGCTGTTTAAAATCAGTTGGGGGACTGTAAATTACTGTTGGTCCCAGGAACTCGAGTTTCCTGCTGAAACAAGCAGAAGAGGAGTTTGCTTTCTCCAGTCCCTGACCTCTGGGCTCTTCTGATTCCTGGCAGCTTGTCAGCATCTGTGAGAAGCTGTTCTCAATAAGGAGTAGGTATCTTAATGCAGAGATGTATCTTTGAGTGGCATCCTAACCTTGGGAGAAAGAGACTGGGCTGCCTGTTGGGTGTAGATCTTCGTTGTGGTGTTTTGAATCTATGCTCTCTGTTGTTGGGTAAGCATACGGGACTTGGAAGAGCTGTCTATTGTCCAGACAGTACAAAGCTGACCAGACTCGGGGATGCCTCCACTTCTGATGGCCTGTTGTGATGGTAACTTAAAAGTTTAAAGAAACCTTTGACATAATGGTGCCTCCTTAACCTGCAGCACATGCATGACACCCACCCACCCACTTAGTGCTGCTGTTAGTTCCAAGGCTGGGTAAGGAGCCCTCAGGTCTGTAGCCTAACGCTTTGTTCCTCTCCAGGAGATTTACCCTGTGTTCCTAGTGCACACCATATGTCAAGGGACCTTACAGTCACTTCTGGGGCTCAGGCCCTTGGAGAAAGGAGCCTGTTTCCTTGTTCTTGCAGTGCCCTATGAATGGAAAAGCATGGCAGCTTGGGGCTTTGACAGTAAGGCAGGTATTAAAATTTTAACAGCAAAATTACGATTCATAAAGTTATACCAGAGATGCCCTTTAATTTGTGATGAGAGGGGCTGGCCCTCCAGTGCTGCGTATCCTATCAGTGTGAATTGTTTTGCAGGATGTTCTTCTGCAGTCTCTTTTTAAAGGCTGCACTTATTGGGGAAGTGATGCAGCTTGTGTGCAGCCTGTGCCTCTGCACCGACGGGGGGGATGGACACTGCTCTGTAATGCTGAGTAGGTGCTTCCTTCTGCCAGCCAGGCTGGGGTCTCAGATGCATGTGGTCTGGCATTTGTGTGTGAAAGAGCCCCCCCCGCAGTCTGGAACAGCACGGCAGCCACAGCAAGTTCCTGGTGCGGGGGTTCTGGTTTGCACTGACTGCTGCTTTGCTGTTACAGGTTCAAGTCCAGGTCCAGCAGTCGCCACAGCAGGTCTCCGCCCAGCAGCTCTCACCCCAGCTCACTGTTCACCAGGCCTCTGAGCAGCCAATCCAGGTGCAGGTGCAGATCCAGGGCCAGGCTCAGCAGCAGGCATCACAGACCATCCAGAGTCAGGCTCTACAGAGCCCAAGCCCCTCGCAGCTGCAGGCGGCTCAAATCCAGGTGCAGCATGTGCAGACAGCCCAGCAGATCCAGGCTGCTGAGATCCAGGAGGAGCACATACAGCACCAGCAGATCCAGGCCCAGCTGGTGGCAGGACAAGCTATTGCAGGAGGCCAACAGATCCAGATCCAGACTGTGGGGGCGCTGTCACCTCCACCCTCCCAGCAGGGCTCCCCACGGGAGGGAGAGCGCCGCATCAGCACAGCCAGCGTCTTGCAGCCCGTGAAGAAGCGCAAAGTGGATATGCCGATTACGGTATCATATGCAATTTCGGGGCAGCCTGTTGCCACAGTGCTGGCCATTCCCCAGGGCCAGCAGCAGAGCTACGTGTCTTTGAGGCCAGATTTGTTAACAGTGGACAGTGCCCACCTCTACAGTGCCACTGGGACCATTACTAGCCCCACTGGAGAGACTTGGACCATCCCTGTTTATTCTGCTCAGCCACGCGGAGACCTCCAGCAGCAAAACATAACCCACATTGCCATCCCCCAGGAGGCCTACAACGCCGTCCATGTCAGTGGCTCGCCAACAACGCTGGCTGCTGTGAAGCTGGAGGACGACAAAGAGAAGATGGTGGGGAGCACGTCTGTTGTGAAGAACTCGCACGAGGAAGTGGTGCAGACACTTGCCAATTCGCTCTTCCCAGCACAGTTCATGAATGGCAACATCCACATTCCCGTGGCCGTGCAGGCTGTGGCAGGGACATACCAGAACACGGCGCAGACAGTGCACATATGGGACCCACAGCAGCAGCAGCAGCAACCCACACCCCAGGAGCAGGGGCAGCAGCAGCAGCAGTTGCAAGTAACTTGTTCGGTAAGTGTGACCGCCTCTGCTTGTCTGCCCTTGACTTATGATTCTGTGATCCTATGATTTAAGGACATGGATGTGGTGGGGAGGGGGCAGTGCCATCTGTCAAAAGGCATCCTTGGCAGCACAGGATACCCATGATTTTGCAGCCCAATAATCTGGGCATGGCAGCCTGCATTGGGTCTTCCATGTACATCACGTACCTGTCAGTTTGGACCAGGTCCCAAGTGATGGGGGTGGATCTGTTGGGCTCGCCTTTGTAGTGGCATGAGGCGCCAGCTCAGAGCTGCTGTGTTAAATAGCAGGAGCTCTGAGTCCTGAGACCACTTCTGTCCTTAGTTAGTGCACTGGATGGTTGTAAGGACTGCACTGGCAGGCTACAGCCCTCCAGCAGGGAAGTCCTGAAATGCAGCAGACATTAGCTGCCTTGCAAGTCACTGTGAATCACTTGGCTCTGGGAGCACTGCTAGATGCTTGGCAGGTTAAAAGTGCTTCAGAGCTGAGGGTTTGACAGCTGATTGACTGGAACAAGCCTCACTGCTATGTACAGTAGGCCCCATTTCCAGTAAATGTGGGCTGGGAAAGACGAGATGTCACAGAAATGAACCCTGGAAACTGAACAGCATCTTTTTAGCAGTGTGGTGTATATCATGGCCAAATGCACTGCTGTATTAAAGGCCACAGTTGGAGTTGGTGGCCAAAACCCTTTACATGTCTAAATGTGACCTTTCTTTGGAGGGGGGGGGGGGGGGCCGAATCAAGACCCAAGAAAACCAAGAAAACCCCCTCAAATCCTGTGGAATGCAGCAAATGACTGCCTTGCTAGGATTCCACCCTCCCGGTGTCCCCTTCACTTGTCCATGTGTGCATTACTGTCTTGGTACTGAGATGAGACGATGAAAAGTAATTGCTCTTGTCATAGCCTTACCCAACTATTATGTGAAAATGGCCCTAGCCAAGCAACATAAATGTTAGATCAAACAGGGGGGTACTCTATAACAGAGGAGGGTAATTAGAAAAGCAGAGGGTCACTCCTGGCCCCACAGGGCCAAGGGATGGCAGGTGCAGCTTCCTTTTGTACAGGGCCAAGGCATCAGCTGGGCAGCCTGCCAGCTTCCTAAGATGATGCTGGCCCCACTGGGCTTCATGGGAGTGTGGTTGCTGCCTCTGCCCAGTGGTTCATCAGCCATGTTTAGACTAGAAGGGCCCAGTGTAATCCTTGGGGCTGGAGGGCAGCCCATTAGTTTCGGGCAGAGGGATGAGACTGCTCTGCCTAAGCCCTGGCCTTGTTGGATTGTCCCTGGATCCACTGTAGCTATCGTGTAGCAGGGCTGTCCAGCTTCAGAGTCTGCAAACCCTGTAGGCTGCACCAGTGGGGGCTGCACTAGTGAGCCACATCCCCTCCCCCTTAGCTCCCTGGCTGCAGGCTGTGCAACGCCTCACCACCCACTAGAACGGGGGGCAGAAAATAGAAGCTGGAGGAGGAAGAGGGAGCCAGGAGAACCTGCTGGAGTGGGTGGGAGCCCATGGTCTGCAGATTAACCTCTTGCAGGCTGCGTGTGACCTGCGATGTTGTTTGGACAGCCTTGTCCTGTAGGGTCCTTCCTGAGGAAGGGCACAAGTCCTGCCTTGCCAGCCTCCCTCAGGCAGTGTGCTGCTGTGGGAGTGCTGAGGGGCTTGCTGTGGTGTGGAGTGAGCTCCTTGGGTCTTCCAGAAACCTGCTTTGTGCCTTCCAGCGACCTGCTTTGCTCCCCACAGTGGCTGTGTCGTTCTGCCCTGGTGCCTGGCCTCAGCGTTCCCCTTGCCACTGCCGCCTAGGCAAGGTGCATTGTGTGCCAGGAGGGTGGAATCCTAGCAAGGAAATCATTTGCTGCATTGACTCCAGCCTGTTTGTCTGCCCTAGGCCTAGCAGAGAGCGGCTGTGAGGTAATCGTGGGAAGCAAGCCAGCAGTCTCCTGCCAAGCTGAGTGGCAGTGGATGTTTTTTCTTTCCATGGGGAGCACAGACACAGCATTGGACAGGCTAAAGGAGCAGGTTTAGCCTGCACAATTCTGGCGTTGCCTCACCCTTAGGTCGTGTCTTTCTTGAGACAGCAGCTGTGCAGTGACTTAGGTTTGTCCCAGTGCCCTGAGGATAACAACGGAGTACTGTCAGTGAAGGGAGCACCTTGCTATGGAGCCCTGCAGGTGCCGCTGTGCAGACAGCTCCTGGCAGCTGCTGCAGGAGAGCTGGCCGTGGCATAGTCGGTCTGTCTGAGCTTGCGCACGATTATAGCAGGGCTTCGGCACTTTGGCTTTCTTACTGCGTGGGAGCGCTGTGGGCCGCTCCAGTGTTCAGCACCAGTATCCTGAAAGGCTGCGGGTGTAACACCAGCAAGGACACGCACTTTACTGAGCAAGTTGTAAAATGCTTGTAGCACAAACTCCCCTCCAGGCTTGCACGTTCTGTGCACAGGTCGGTCCCCTTGTCTCTTCCTCAGCAGGACTGCAAGTACAGGAGGGCCTTGCGATGGCTAGGGCTCCTGTTCTCAGTACCTATCAGGAAAAGTGAGATGAGTTACAGTCCTTCATCGCCTCAGCATCTAGTTTGTGTTTAATTTTGTAGCCTTCAGTTTTGCACAGGAGGAAGAGGAGGGCAGGGAAGTACCTCTCTTTCTGTGTAGCTCAAGTCCCCCTGGGCAGAGGCTGCTGCAGAGAGGTCACCACACTTGGAAAGAGTGGCTGCACCTTGAGGTGACCAAGCTGTGGGGCTCAGAGGTCCAGTGGGAAGAGGAAGGTGCTGTGGCCTGTCAGAGGCTGCACCCAGAACATGGCAGCGAGTCCCTGAATAGGTCAAGGGGAGCAGTGCAGTGAGCCGACCTGTGTGAGCGAGACTGACCTGCCCTCTGTCAGTGTCACGAAGGCAGCTGCCATTGCACGGAAGAAGTGGCTCATTGGTGGCATGCTGCTCTGAGCCTGGTGCTCAGCAGCTGATGGCTTCTAGTGGTGGACACTGTCAGGTTCTCCCTCCCTTTAGGAAGGGACCTTCATAAAGGCTTGGATAAGGGTTGAAGGGTGTCACTGTTCCTCCTGTCCCTTTTCCTATACAGCTGTGATGCTGGACAATTTGGGCATCCTGCCCTTGCCTGACAAGGGAGAAGGCTGTCAACAGGATAGTAGTACCCACCAGGCCGTCCAGGTGGGGGTGTGGATCAGGGCATCTGCCCCAGGCCCAGCACTTTGGGGGCCCCGCAGAGCTGAGCGGAGCGGCCATGGTGACTCCATGCTGCCGCAGCCAGCTTCGCATCCGGCCACTCAGCACCCCCATCCCCACTGCCGAATCTGCTGCTGGCTTCCTCACATCCAGGGGTGGGCCCCGATGATTTGCCCCAGGCTCCACACCCTGCTCAGGTCATCTCTGAGCTGAGCCCAGGTGCTGGGTACTATTTGTGCTGCTCACGTGAGGTGATAGACCTGGGGTGGTTGTGATGGATTCAGTCCTTCAGGGGTCCAGTGTGAGCAGTGCTCCCTAGGAGAGGGTCGGCCTTGGTGGCGTGTCTTGAGGCTGCTCTGCTGCCGCAGGCACCTGGCCCTTTCACACTGCATGTGTTGGCATAAATGCCACACCCTGGATGGAGCACAGTTGAAGTGGATGACGGGACTGGGGCGTGCTCCCAGGCGTCTCTCCAGAGCTGTCTCTGCTCTGCCACTCTCGCCCAGCAGAGGGCACCTTCCTCTCTGTGTGCCTGATGCCTGGCCAAGGCGGTTGTAGTCCCACTGTCCTGCGAGCCATGGGACCCAAGCCCAGAAACGAATCATTTCCATGTCCCATCAGTCACCAAAGCCAGCAGGGGGAAGGGTTGGAGGGCTTTACCCTGACAAAGACAACAGAACCATGGGGGAGTAGGGCCATAGGAGATCTCTGTAGGCCAGTTCCCTGCCTGAGGCAGGATCATCCCTGTCCAAACCAGCTCTTGTAAACCCTTGTCTAACCTATTGCTAAAGCTACACAGTCAACCCTGTCACACGGCCACAAAGACACCAAGCGCACCCGGTCCTGCCACCAGTAAAGCAGGGAACAACGGCACCCAGTGTTTTAAGGTGGTTAAAATATATGTGAGAGATCCCACTACGGAGGAAGGCAAGGCCCCCCCACTCCAGTCCATATTAGTCTGCCCACAGGGGAGAATTCCTTCCTGACCTCAAATACAGCAATCGGTCTGACCCTGAGTGGAGAGGCAAGATCCTCTGGGTTTGAGTCCCAGCTGGAGCACCAGCGCACCCAAATGTTCACCTCTTCACATTTGCATTGGCTAGCTTGTTTTTCCTTTAGGAATGGCTGTACAGATGAATTGCAAACCTGGGCTGCAAGTTTATAAGACTGGCTTAAAACACATGCCTAGAATGTCAGGTTGCGCAGATGGACCAACCAGTTTCTAGAGCCCCTGCTTGGAGTGGCAGTGCAGGTGTTCTTGGGGCCAGGGGAGTGAGCTTGCATGATCACGACACCAGAACAGATGTGACAGCGGTGTTGTGCTCTGTGCAGGCTCGCGTGTATGGTGGCCGCAGCAGCGGGAGAGGGCGTGGTCCTACGTGACTTGCAAAGACAAAAAATGTCTTTGCTCCAGTGTTCAGCACCAACAAGCAAGCAAATAGAACAGCCGTACGTTTTTTTTCTGGCTTGGTAGTAAGTGTCTTGGAGGAAATGTGACTGTAGTGACTGTCTTTCACAGGCTCAAACTGTTCAGGTAGCAGAAGTGGAGCCACAGCCACAGCCTCAGCCTTCACCTGAACTCCTGCTTCCAAACTCTCTGAAACCAGAAGAAGGGCTGGAAGTGTGGAAGAACTGGGCACAAACCAAGAATGCAGAGCTGGAGAAGGAGGCCCAGAACAGGCTAGCTCCCATCGGCAGTAAGTGTCATGGCCTCACACACATCAGTCTCATCTTTCTTTCACCACTAGAGCATTATCTATGGGGAGATTTGTAGCAGGTGAAAAGAGCTAATGGGGTTGAAACCCTTGTAGCTCTCTGACTCTCCTGATCTTGCCTTAGTCTTTTCAGCTCCCCTGAGATTTTGTTTTTTTTTTTTGTTTTTTGGGGGGGGGTTAAGGGCTGTTTTCTAGTTCAGTGTAACCACCCACAGTGTTCCCTCCTCCTGTTTGAAAAATTCCCTCCTTGCCTCCTTGAAGGTGAAGGCAGTTTGAGATCTCAAGCTACACTTGTTAATAATGATTTATATTCTTTGGCAGTTGCATCCTGGAACATTCCAAGGATTATCTGAATTCCAGCCTGAGCCAGCTAGCCTGAGCTAGCTCAGTGAGCCCAAAGAGGCTGTGTAGGGCTGTGGTAGATGGGTGCCAGTTACTGGAACACAATAGCCTCATGTTCTGATTGAGTGCTAAAGAGTTAGCAAGTGCTGTTCTGGAGTTGCTCTCACTGCTGCCCAAGGCCTCACTGCAGATCCTGGAGCAGGAGCTGATGTCAGTTTCCTCCGTCCCCCGTTTCCCTCTGAGCAGATGTACAAGTGCTTAAAGCATCCATCGCCTCAACTGCTGCATGTGCTGGAGAGCCTGTGATGCTGGGGCTGTGCCAGGAAGGGGAGATGGGCCAGCTGGGAGGATGGCAGATCGTGCTGTGGGGTATCTTTGACGCTGTCATTGCTGTGCTTTGCCTGCAGGGCGCCAGCTGCTGAGATTCCAGGAAGATCTGATCTCCTCGGCCGTGGCTGAGCTAAATTACGGGCTCTGCTTAATGACACGAGAGGCTCGCAACGGAGATGGCGAGCCCTACGACCCAGACGTGCTTTACTACATCTTCCTGTGCATTCAGAAGGTAGGGGGTGTCTCACTGCACATCCTGTGCACAGCGGAACCGTGTGCACTGGTCAGTGCTTGTGCGCAGGCAGCTCTGCGTCAGACCAAGGAAATGGGCCGCTGCCTTGAATATCACACTCCCCGGGTTTAGATGTCATAGACTGAAATGTCTCAGAAAACTCGGGCAGATGCTTCTGGGTGGTTTTCCACACCTGCTATTTAAGTTCTTTTTATGATCGAAGGCTTCCATAACTAGTGTCCTTTTTAAATCCTAGTGAGGGGGTTGGGGGGAATAGTAATAATTGTAAATGAATAATGTGGTGAAAATTACATGTCAAGTTTTTCAAACAAAATCTAAAGCTCGGGGTTTAGCTTTGGACTTGCTTAAGTCACTGGTTCACATGTGGCCTAACTGGACCTTAAAAACAAGCCTGCCGCTATTGGTGCAGGGAGCAGTGACAGTTTGCAGCAGTAGTATGTTTTCTGACAGAGCTACAGGAGCAGTGAGGCACAACGCCTATGAGGTGCTTCCTGCAACTGGCTGGGCCAAGCATGCTACACAAGGACCTTCATAAAGCAAAAGCATCTTCCTACCTTAAAGAGGTTATTTCAGTGTAAAATTCCAGATAAATGCGGCCTAGTAGAAAGCCATATGCTTTGCTTGCAAGTCTTCCTTGTGACACCCACTCACACAACAGTAATTGGGATGATTTCTGGCATGCTGACCTTGCTACAGGGATCTCTATACATTCCAGGAGGAGCCTGGGGATCCCTCTCCAGCAGGGTAGGTCTATAGCAGGCCGTATGTCTATCTGCCTGGCACCTGAGGCTTGGGGCTGCCAGGAGCCTATGCCATCCTGCAGTAAGGTCCTCTGAGGGGCATGCTCAGCACCACTCCCTGGGACCATTTGTGAATGTCTCTTGCAGTATCTCTTTGAAAATGGCCGAGTGGACGACATCTTCTCAGATCTCTATTACATACGGTTCACCGAGTGGTTACATGAAGTTCTCAAGGATGTGCAGCCCCGGGTCACTCCTCTGGGTAAGAGCACTTAGGTTGCCCTGTTTTAGGAAGAGCCTCTTGAGATATGGTGGCCTATGAATCGGAGAGGGACTCTTGCTGCCTCAGTGGCTAGCGTCTTACCCACCAGAAACAGGCTGACACCGGCTGTTTCCAAGCTCAGCTCCCTGACATTGAGTTACAGTGGCGTATTGCTTTGGCACCTCTACTGGGAGACTGGAGCTAGCATCCAGGAGTGACAACAGAATTATGCTTGGAAGCTTCTCTTGGTTTTGAAGTGCAGTGGGTTTTGCAGCCTTCCTGAGCGCGAGGCAGAGCCTTGGAAGTGTCCAGCCGGCAGGCTGTGGCCGCTAAACTCTTCGTTCACAGTAGAGTGGTTGGGCAACAGCTAAAGGAGCAAGTTATGCATGAACTAGCTTTGCTAGTGCTGCACTAGAGACTAGGCCATCCCCACACCCTTGCGGTTCTGCTTTGGCCTAAGCAGAGGTGTTTGAGGCTGCCTGCTCTCTGACTTGTTTTGCTTGGTGAGGCAGTTTCCAGGCCCCTTTTGTCTGTCATCTGCCTCTGACCTGCGTGCTCTGTTCTTTGGGCCAGTCCATGGCTGCGCAGTACGCACTGCCGTCCATGCTGCTGCTCCTCCTTTCCGAACAGCTGAGCAGGGAAAGGCCTGAGGAATCAAAGGCTTGCTCGGGTGTCCAAGCAATGCATTCAGCTCCAGGCACTGGCTATGCTGCACAGGGGGCAGGAGCTGAATCTACTGTGCCGGCTTGTAGGCTGTTGTGTGCTGTTGGATTGGGAGGATCTGCACTGGACTTGGACATAAATTGCGAAGTTGCTCAGGTGCATGTTCCTGCTGTTTCTGGGTGGTGGTGTGGGAAACTGCAGCACCAGAGGCTGTGGTACACAGGTGGAGTCCTTCCTCCTTGTGTCTGCTCCTCGTGTAGTCCTAAAGGTTCCTCACAGTCCTGGTGGTGGAACGGGGGCATTGAGCAGCCCCCACACCCCTCAGGGGCGGTCCCCTCCCTGGGAGCGCCTCTCTTGTTCCTGCTGTAACTACACAGGGCTGATCCTGACTTCTGACTGCTGCAGGTTACGTCCTCCCCAGTCACGTGACCGAGGAGATGCTGTGGGAGTGCAAGCAGCTGGGAGCCCATTCCCCTTCCACTTTGCTCACTACGCTGATGTTTTTCAACACCAAGTAAGTATTTGGGACTGCTGGTTTGCGAGGCGGAGCCTTCAGCATCTTTTCCAGGACTGCTGGGAGGCGGTGAGGAATCCGGATGAGGGTGGGTTGGATGGGGGACCCCAAAGCCAACCTCTTACCCAGGAAAGTAGTGTGCCTGCCTTCTCTCACAGTGCACTGTTCTGTGTCCCCCGCTGCTGCACAGGTACTTCCTCTTGAAAACCGTAGACCAACATATGAAGTTGGCCTTCTCCAAGGTCTTAAGGCAGACCAAGAAGAATCCTTCCAACCCCAAGGATAAGAGCACAAGTATCCGGTATCTGAAGGCACTTGGGATACACCAGACAGGCCAGAAAGGTAGCGTGTGTGTGGAGGGGAGAGGCGGATGTGGTTTGGGAATGTCTGAGCTCCTATTTGGAGTAGTCCAATAGAGATGCAGAGGTGATGAGGGAATACAGCCTCTTGTCCTCACAAAGTCACTGGATTGGCATCGAGGCCTCTTGCCTTTCGGGCTGCAGCTGGGTGGGGACAGTGATGAGTGGGCTGTAGAGCTAAAGCCAGTGGCCTCGGGCATGAAGCGGGGTCTCACACAGCTCGCAAGCCTGCGATGCTGTGGGACGGGGCAGCCACCTGGCTCTTTTGGCCTTCTGATAGCGGTACCTTGTGGCCCTGCCTGTCAGGGGAAGGGTAGCAAACATCCGGTGGCAAAACCGGGGCCCTGCCAGGCCCTGCACTGGGTCTTACTGCCTGCATGGGGGTTGCAGTTACAGATGACATGTATGCAGAGCAGACGGAGAATCCCGAGAACCCTCTGAGGTGTCCGATAAAGCTCTATGACTTCTACCTCTTCAAATGGTGAGCGCTTTTGGGCTGTGCTGTGCATGGGCTGGCCCACTGTGTGCAAATGCAGATATAAGCTACACCTTAAGCTGTTTCAGGGCAGGATGTCTCCCCCTGGCCTGGCCTCTGCTGACATACCAAGGTCACCTACATGGCTATGTTGCATGAAGGGATGCACGTGCCTCTGACCCTGCGTTCATCACAATTGCTGGTTTTGCTCAGCTCTTAGAGGGGCTCAGTCCTGATGTGTGCACTGGCTTGGAGGGTTTTACAGTGCTGGCACAGCGCAGATGCCCTGCCGGAAGCACCCTCTACTTCTGCTGAGCTGTCTGCCTCGGTGCAATTCCTAATTCAGACAGGAGTTGGCTTTCGAAATCAGGAGAACTAAATTCCCGTGCCCTTGGTGGCTGGGTTTGTGCATGCTCCTCATTGCCGCAGTGCAAGCAGAGCAGTCTGTGCACGACTACCTTGCAAAGGAAAACAGGCCCTTATGGCCTGCCACTTCCCTCCTGGCCGTGTGCTAGCAAACACGTTCCCACGTCAGGGGGCCCTCGCATGTTAGTCTTGGCCCACCTGAAAGGCTGAGCTGAGCTATCCAGATGGAACTCCCCGCCTGCCGCAAGCAACATGGGGAAGTAGTTGGGTAACATGGGTGAGGCTCTGTGGCTGCCCAGTCTAGCCTTTCTTCAGCTGCCGTCTGTGCTCCGGGTCCTGAGAGGCCCAGGCAAGCAGGGCGGTGCTTCCCGAGTGTTCCCTGCTAGCCTGGCTGTTTCTGCTTTTCCCTGTACAGCCCTCAGAGCGTGAAAGGCCGGAATGACACGTTCTACCTGACTCCGGAGCCGGTGGTAGCCCCCAACAGCCCTATCTGGTATTCCATCCAGCCCATCAGCAGGGAGCAGATGGAACAGATGCTCACCCGGATCCTGGTGATACGAGAGATTCAGGAAGCGATCGCGGTGGCTAACGCCAGCACCATGCACTAGGCATCCGTCTCGGCTGGACGGGGGTGGGGGGGGCGAGGATGGATTGTACAGACTTTCACACTAAAGGAGATGCCTACATTTTGTTTTTTATTGGTGTAGTTATGAAGCCCTTTTAGGCTTCTTCTCTTTAAAAGAATCTAAAAGGAAAACCTACCCTTTGTGTCTCCTACCGAACACGCTGAACTGTGGCACCAGTGGAGGCCAATCCTGTGCGCAGGGAGCTGCGGAAAGCTGCCGGCCAACTGGCTTTTCTATGATGTGGAAAACGGACGTGAACCATAGGTTTGGCCAGGACGGCCGGGGCTCAGTGTCTCCTCGGATCACGAGCAGAGTGAATGAGGGCTGGACCTGCCCCGCTGTGGGAAGAGGCAGGTGTCTCTTCTGACCTCGCATTTGGACGGTGCGTCGCCATTGCCCTGGAGGACGAGGAGGAGAGTGAACTGCGATTATGATTTATTAAAAATACAATTTCTATCCAAACCTTTAAGTGACATTTTTAGATGTTAAAAGTAAAAACTTTACCACGCATTTCTTTTTTTTTTTTTTTTTTTTTTTTGGCCCAGCTTGAGGCCTTAAACCTTGAGGCTCCCATGCCTGATGGAATTCTTGTAACATACACTTGTGTATCATATAAAGATACCACGCTGTTTCTCTTATGTATTCTTACTCTAGTTGTTTATTAAGAATGACGAGCACGTCTTTTCAACATGCCGGTGAACAACGTGTCTTTATTTGGGGAAGAGAGTGAGAGCCACGAGAGGGGGGCTTGCAAAAGGTTAGTGTCACCGGGTTGTTCTGGGCCTCTCTTCTCCCTCCACCCCTCCTGTGGGGATGCCATGTCCTCCTCTGTTTTGTGTCTCGGGTCGGTTTTACTCTTTGATGCGGTAAATCAGCTGTTCGGAAGTCCCGGTTTGCTGATCGGACCCCAGCGTCGGGCTGCGAGCACAGGGTTCATCCTCCCAGATAAGATTACTGGCGTGTCTAGTGTCCTGCCCCTGGGGGCAGCTAGTGCCTTCAGCTTGAGAGTCCGAGGTGACTGCTCTTCTACCTAGATCAGCTATGTGATGGCTGATGGGGTAGGGAGACGAGCACTGCACAAACTGTATGTCACTGGCTTGCCCCAGGTGACAGCCCTGGAGGTTGGAACGTAAGCAGTGGTCCATTTAAACTGAGCCCACAGCCCCTGCCTTGCTGCTGTTCGTGTCGGTCACCAGAAGTCTGCTTTTTTGCTGCAGGCAGGTAGACAGCTGTGCTCATAGCGAGGTGTGAGGGAACTGCGCTTCCAGCTGCTGGGACATGGAGACAGCTCTAGCTTCTTGAATGTCTTCTCTTCTGCCTCTTTTCCCTGTCTCATTTCTGAGAAGATGTGCTGGAATCGGCAGAAGCTTCTCCCTTGGGGTTCAGACAGGGGCGGGTTTGGAGGCTCCCACTGGTCACCACCCTGTTCCCAATTAGCAAGGGGAGCGTGCGCTCCTGTTCAGTGTCTGGAGGTCACTCGTGCCGGGGCAGATGTCAGCCCTCAGCTAGGAGTGGCCCTCGCGTGCTGTCTGTGTTAGAAAAGGTGTACAGCATGGAAGAGTTTGGGGTGCTATCAGATGTGCCCAGGAACAAGATAGTGAGGATGTGAGTGAGGAATCTGCTGCCATAGAACCTGAGGGCTGTGGTCGGGATGGGAAGTCAGGCCATGCGCTGAAGTGGACTTGATCCCTTGGTTAGTGACCAAAGCAAGCAGCAGAATGGTGGTGTAAGTAGCGCCCTCTTCCCTCCCCAAGTACAGCTCGTCCCACCTAATAGTAGGGATAGGCTGTGTCTGGCTGAGCTAGTGCTGGGAAGGAGAGACCAGCACGCTCCCAAGCAGGGTGGTCCCTTTGGCTGGGGGCTTTCGGTGTGAGTGATGCGCTGCAGTTGGTTGCAAGATGCTTCTATTCCCTCCCTGTGTTTTGGTGATCAGAGCGGGCCTCTTTGCAGGCCCCACTGCTCTGTTCCTCACGCTGGCTAGATTTGACAGGGAGTTATCCTGCCTCCTGCCCAGAAGCCCAGTGACGCTGAGGGGGTGGCATGCCCAGGAGGCTGTGCAAGAATGCAGCTGCAGCTTGCCTGGCTTTCAGAGCACACAGGCCCAGGGCGATCAGTCTGAGAGCAGCGCGAAGATAAAAGCCAGGAGTGCAGGGGGGCATTTCTGTTCCCTGCGAGCTGCTGAACAGATGGGATGGTCCCATATCTGGTTTGGAAAACCACATAGATAATGCAACGTTGCAAGAGCCTGAAACCACTTGCCAAGCATGAGAGGCTAGAAATAGAGCAGTGAGGGCAGGTGCAGGGTCCGAGGGAGCAGGGACCTGCCAGCAGCACTGTGCTGAAACTGTACACCCCGCTGCACAGAGCCACTGCTCTGGCCCGGTGCGGGTGCAAGAGGGGAGACCCCGAGTAGGGTTCCCATCTGTCTTGAGCCAGTTCTCTAGCCTGGGGTGCTGGCAGGCACAGGGGGTTGTGCAGACACCTCACTGGGTTTTGCCCTCCTGACCTGCAGATTTTCCATCGCTCGTCTTTGTCTTTCTGACCTTTGTGTGGAGGGCAGCCATGCCCCTTTCATTCCTTGTTTTAGAGACTACCGATATGCTGTGATCTACGGGTGGGTTGTCTGGAACTTGTCTCTAGCCGGTGGCTGTGGATCCGGTTTGAGATCTACCTTATTTCTTGAGATCATGTCTCCCAGAAGGGCTCCTAAGCGAGCATGGCGGAGTGCTGTGGCCTGGAGTTGTGAGCCTGGTTGTGGGAAGGCTGTTCCTAGTTACACGGTGCAAAGTAGCCTGCCGCTTCCTCCT
Organism: Alligator mississippiensis; assembly: GCF_030867095.1. Taxonomy (NCBI): domain Eukaryota; kingdom Metazoa; phylum Chordata; order Crocodylia; family Alligatoridae; genus Alligator; species Alligator mississippiensis. The sequence continues at coordinate 655,936 of NC_081835.1, forward strand.
GTAAGAGCTGCAGCGTGAGGGCACTGGGTGCCAGTCACGTGGCTGTTGCGGAGGTGTCTGCTCCCAGTGTCGCGCCCCTGCTTTGGCTTGCACAGGGGCTGTTTCAGCTTTCTGTCCCTGCCTGGCTGGCTGGCTAAGCTGAGGCGAGGCTGCCTTTGCGTCGCGTCCCTCTTGCGTTTGGACCAGGAGAAACCATAGCAAGCGTGACTGACCCGTGCGCGTTCCTTGCCGTCTCGTGTCTGACCTGCATACGGCCCTGTCCCCTGCTACCGCTCCTGCCCCTCTAACCGCCCTGGGGCCTGCTGTGCCCTTAGACCCTTCCTTCCTTTCTGAGGACGCGGGGTTGCTTCCCTAAGGCTGCAGTGGGCCAGGCCGCGGCGCGAGGAAGCCCGTAGAGGGGCCATGTCCCTGTACCCGTGGAGGGGCTGGTGCAGGAAGCTGCCTGGCACTCGGGACGGCGAGGGCAGGACAGGCCTGGTGCTGGGGCCGCCTCGCAGCGAGCATGCAGCCCGCAGCCCCTGCCCTCGGCTCCTGCCAAGTGCCCTTCAGCGCTGCGGCGGCTTGGCCCGCCTTACTGCTCCCGCCCCGCAGGTGGTTTGCAAGATGCACTTGACTATTTTTTACGTTCCTTTGATCTCTGCTCTTTGTAATCGGCTTGGAAATAAAACAATTGTTTCCCCGCAGCCTTTGTCCGACTCTGTTTGCCCGGCACCTGCAAGCGCCGGAGCCCCCACGTGGCGCGGCTGCCGCGCGGCCTCCCGCCGCCGGGGGCGCTGCTCCGCCCGCTCGTGAGGGGCGCCCGGCCCTTCCCGGCCGCCGTGGGGGGCGGGGGGGAGGGGCGGCGCGAGGTCTCGGCGCGGCGGGCGGGCGGCCATGGCGGACTACCTCATCAGCGGCGGCACCGGCTACGTGCCCGACGACGGGCTGGCGGCCGCGCAGCTCTTCGGCGCCGGCGACGGCCTCACCTACAAGTCAGCGGGGGCCGGGCTGGGCGGGCGGGCGGGGGCTGTGGGGGGCCCGGGGCCGGCTCTCACCGCCTTTCCCCCCGCAGCGACTTCCTCATCCTGCCCGGCTACATCGACTTCACGGCCGAGCAGGTGGTGAGTGCGGGGGCGGCGCGGGGCGGGGGGGGCGGCGGCGACCCGACCCCCCCGTGACCGTGCGCCCTCCCCCCAGGACCTGACCTCGGCGCTGACCAAGCAGATCACGCTGAAGACGCCGCTGGTGTCGTCGCCCATGGACACGGTGACGGAGGCGAGCATGGCCATCGCCATGGCGGTGAGCGCGGCCACGTGCGGGCCCCGCCCCCTCCCCCACCCCCCCCCTCCCCCTCCCCCGCTCACCGCCGCCTCTCCCGCAGCTCACCGGCGGCATCGGCTTCATCCACCACAACTGCACCCCCGAGTTCCAGGCCAACGAAGTGCGCAAAGTCAAGGTGAGCGGCCGGGCCGGGGCCAGGGGCCCCCGCGGCGGGACCGGGACTGGGACTGGGGCCTGCGCGGCGCTCACCTCCCCCCTCGCCCCTCCCAGAAATACGAGCAGGGCTTCATCACCGACCCCGTGGTGCTGAGCCCCAGGGACCGGGTGCGCGACGTGTTCGAAGCCAAGGCGCGGCACGGGTTCTGCGGCATCCCCATCACGGACAACGGGAAGATGGGCAGCAAGCTGGTGGGCATCATCTCCTCGCGGGACATCGACTTCCTGAAGGAGCTGGAGCACGACCTGCCCCTCAGCGAGGTCAGCCGCGGAGCGGTGCCGGGGGGCGGGCGGGCGACATCTCGGTCGCGGGCTGTAACCGGAGCCGCGGGGCTGTCGGGGCGCAGCGTGCCGCGCTCCTCAGAGCTGCCTGCTGACTCGGGGCTATATTTAGCTCCAGCTGGCGCTGCTTGCTCTCCTGTCGGGAGCCACGGAGGAGCTGGCAGGCCTGCTGCCTGCCTGGGCCGCACACCAGGCCCGCGTCCCTGCGGGGACACGCAGCTCTCGGGCAGGGCTGCGCACGGGCTCTGCGCGGCCATCCGGGAGCCCCGGACTGCAGCCTGCGATGCAGCGGACAGGCCGCGGGGAAGCCTGCGGGGCCTCTCCAGGCCCAACTGCGCCCGTCCTTGCCGGCCAGCCGGCTGTTGTGCTCGCGGCCCCTTCCTCTGGCACCCCTGTTCTTGCCGCCTGAGGCTAAACGAGCTCATCCCTGCCTTGGCTTCGGGTCGGACAGCTTGCCTTCCCCCGTGCCCCCAAGCTGCGTGTTAGGCCAGTGTACGAGTGCGTGTTGGGCCTGGCTGTCGGCACGTGCATGGGCAGGTGTGTTTGTTTTAGAGCGTGTCGTGCCCGTCCCTCGCCCCCGGCCTTCCCAGAAGTACAGAGCGCTTCCAGGCAGAGTCCAGCAAAGGCCAGCCTGCCCCTAGCGCTGTCTGCCAGCCCGCCTGCCCAGCTGTGGGGACACGTGACAGGAAGAGCTGGGGCCCTGTCCCGCATTTGCCTGTTACAGTCTGTTCAGGGTGCTTGAGTCTGCAGCCTGTGCTGCTGAAATCCCGAGGAGCGAGCAAGGCCCTTCCCTGTTCTGGGCCATCTTGCTGAGCTGGCCGTAGCCTGGGCCCTTCCATCTGCTTCAAGCAACGCGCTCGTGGAGGTTGTGCCCTGCTGCTCCCCTGGGTCTGAGCCCACCCGGCTTGTGGCAGGGTGGGGGCAGGAGGCTAAGCCGTACATTCCCTGCGTGCTGTAGGCTTCCTTCCCGTACCATCGCATGGGGGACAACCAGGGGCCCACAGCTTCTTGCAGTCTGCTGGGGCACCTCCATGAGACAGGCTGGCTCCGTCTCTGGTCGGGCAGGGCAGGGTTTTCACGCCTGCTCCCTCCCTTTCTTTCTCAGATCATGACAAAACGGGAGGATCTCGTCGTGGCCCCTGCAGGGGTCACGTTGAAAGAAGCAAACGAAATTCTACAGAGGAGTAAAAAAGGTACCTAGGGCCATCTGTGTGGCATGGGGAAGCCATGCATGGCATAGCATGTGGGAGCACATGCTCCTGCACGTGTGTGGAAATGCTTTCCTGCTTCTCTGGCCTGGGTTGTGCACAAGGACAGGACAGGAAAGTCTGCCCAGAGTCAAGGGCCATGCAGGGCCTTCCAGGCATGTGGCTGCCTAACTTTGGTGGTAGGGTGGACACGGGCAAGTGCATGGGGCACCCCTGAGCTTGCGCCAGGGAGCTGTACTTGCCCCCCTCGCATCTGTCCTGAACCCAAGGGGTTGTTGCCAGCTCCAGGCCACGAAGTGCAAACACTGAGGGTGCCCTGATGGCAGGTCTCTGACACTATACCCTGTTCGCTATACCCTCATCTGTGCAAAAATGCTGTAGGGCCTGCTCAGGCTGCAGCCTCACTTAAAGCTGGGGCCCTTGGCCCAGAGCTGGGCTCCTGCAAGGGGGACCTCTGCTTCGTAGAGCCGATGTGCAGATGTTTGTCTCTTGGGAAGCCCAGTGGCAGTGGCATGTCTGTGCTTGTTTCCAGGCAAGCTGCCCATCGTTAACGAGGATGACGAGCTGGTAGCCATCATTGCCCGCACAGACCTGAAGAAGAACCGTGACTATCCGCTGGCCTCAAAGGATGCCAAGAAGCAGCTGCTGTGTGGGGCAGCCATCGGCACCCACGAGGACGACAAATACCGCCTTGACCTCCTGGTGCAGTCCGGCGTGGACGTCGTCGTGCTGGTGAGCACCTGGGTGGGCTGCGAGCCTTGAGATGGCACCTTTGGCTCCTCCTCTGGCTTGACCAGACTTGCAAAAAAGTCATGTGCTTGCTTTCCTTGCACTCTTCCACAGACTGCTAAATAGCAGTGGTCATGATGTGTCGTTTAATTACCTCGATCAAAGCAGCCTCGGGCTCTCTGTTCCAGAGCTGCCATCTCTGCTGAGCCCTGTGCCACCACACATGGTGTGTGTCCATCACACCCGGCTTGGTGGGGCTTTGCAGGGCTCATTGGTCAGCCTGCTCTGTGCTCTCTCTGCCAGGATTCCTCTCAGGGGAACTCCATCTTCCAAATCAACATGATCAAGTACATCAAGGAAAAGTACCCCAGCCTGCAGGTCATTGGTGGCAACGGTAAGGACCTCCCTGCACTGGCCTGGCTTCTAGGCCTAGCTGCTTTCAGGTGCAAGGGAGTTTGTAGCAGTGGGACTCGGCGGGGCAGGCGGAGGTGTGCCTGCTGAGTTCCCTCATGCTGGTGTAGTGGTGAAGCCACCCTGCAAATGCCAGGAGCGGTTTTAGAGCAAGCCATTCACAGAGCTACTAGGACCCAGCGAGGTAGAGGGGCAGTCCCCAGCTGTGGCCCTTTCACGCAGCTCAGTTGCGTGGGTTTAAACCATGCTGGGGTTCCAGTTGTCCCAATCCTAGACTGCTGCCTGCTGTGGGCCTCCTTCCCCCTCCCCTCCACAGCCTGTCGCACTGGCAGTGAGCTCAGGAACAGCAAAGGCAGGTCTGGCTCTCCAGCCTGAGGCGTGTGGCAGGTGACAGCCACAGGCAGTGGAGAAAGCCATGTGACAGTGCTCTGTTCCCCAGTGGTGACGGCGGCCCAGGCAAAGAACCTGATCGACGCTGGGGTGGATGCGCTGAGGGTTGGGATGGGCAGCGGCTCCATCTGCATCACACAGGAAGGTACCGAAGCCGTTGCATGTCTCCCGCGTGAGTAGAGGAGCAGAGACAGTAGCTGAATGTGGGGCACCCCTCTGGGGACCTGGTGAAGCTGGCAGCCCCTGGCGCTCGTGGGCGAGTGGAGGCTGTGCTGCAGGGCCAGCCGGCCCCTGGTGACAGCTGTGACCCTCCTCCCAGGGCACGCGTCTGCTCTCCGCTCCCTCCCTCCCTCCCTCTTTTGTGCTCTCCTTTCTCTCTCTCTCTCTTTCCAGCAGCTCTTGCTTGGTTGTGGTTGTTGGGATCAAACCTTTGGGCTTGTAGCAGCAGAAAGGGCCTTTCCCGGTGCTGGCCAAGAGCTCAGCAGAGCGGGCACGGCTGCAGACCAGAGACAGCAGGGGTGCAGGGGGTGGCACCACCGTAGGGAACATGGGCAGTGGTCATGAGGGGCCCAATGTGGGCGAGGAGGCAGCAGCAAGGAGGGTGTCATCCCCAAGTGCCTACCTGTGGTGTCCACAGCAGCCAGCAAGAGCCTCGTGCCCTGGAAGACCATGTACAGGAGCAGAGGGAGCTGCTAGGCCCCTGCCAGGCCAGGGGAGGCTTGAGTGTCATGGCAGGCAAGGCCAGGCACCGGCGGTTCTCTTGGCTGCGCTGCAGGCTGCCAGGGACAGGCTGAGTGTCAGGCTGAGGCTGGTGTCCAGGGAAGCAGCCCTAGGCTGTGTGCAGGCTACCACGTTCACTGTAGCTGTCTGAGCAGAGTAGCCTGCCGCAGCTGGCAGGGGCCTCAGCTTGGCCCTTTCAGGACCAGCAGCTCTGAGCTTCCTTCCACCGGCTCCCATTGATTGAAGCTAGCAATGTCAGGGCAGGGTGGGGGCAGAGCAGTTGAAGTCCCCAGCGGACATGGGTGCAGAACCACTGTGTGAGCAGGGAGCCCCCAAAGCGGCACCCTCGGGGCGGGGCAGAGCAGCGCCAGGTGCTTGCGGGGCCGGTGCTGCAAGGCACATCTTGCCCCCAGCCCAGCAGCTCCTGCCCCGAAGCCTGCTGTCCCCGAGGCCGCAGCTCCACCCAGTTCCCTGCCCCCACCGGGGCCCTCCTGCTGCTGCTGCTGCTGTTTCTAAACTCTGTGTGTTTGTTTCTGTTTAGCTGCTCCAAAGATCCCTCCAGACCTAAAGTCCCACAGCCCCAAATGCCCTTCTACTGTCACGGGCACCTATAGTAAGTCACCTGCCCTGTTCCCAACCCCAATTCTGTGTCTAGAAGCAAGACTCTGATTTGGCTGCACTTGGCCCTTCTGCTTGTTTGAGAATAATTTAGTGGTAGACGCACTTGGGGTTTTGTGGCTTTGGATACTGGTGTCGCCCCCAGCAGAAGCCAAGGAGCCTTCCCAAGTCTCTAAAGCAGGGTTCTGGTGGTCCAGAGCAGGATGCCGAGCTGCAGCTCCAGACCCCAGGTCAGCTCAGCTGAGCTCTCTTCTAGCGCTTCTGATGCTGCAGCAGGGGTTCGAATGTGGGGATGGAGCAATGTCTTGGCAGAGCCCCTTCCCCTGGCATCACTGGCAGGAGGACTGGAGCAGCAGCAGCTAAGCTGTGCTGAGCTAGCCTGCACCAAGAAGAGAAGGGGGGCTTTCACCACCGTAGGGAAGCTCCAGGTCCTTTCCCAGGGATGCTGGGGCCAGGAATGTAGAAGGGGTGCTGCCCCCTCCCCTGGGCTCCTGCCGTGACAAGAGCAAGGAGGGGCTGAGGGGCCTTTCCCCTTCCTGCTCACTGATGCACCACGACAGGGAGAGGCTTGGGGTCAGGTCCCCACATGGCGCCCCTTCAGCGCAGTCTGGGAGGAGCCGGCTCTCCTGCAAGCCCAGGCTAGCACGCGCGCACATCTTGAACCCTGCTTTGGAAGCCTATACCTGCCCCACTGAGCCTTGGTGCTGGGTGCTCCCACCCCCAGTGCCAGAAGCTCAGTCACAAAGGGCTGGCCTCTGCCATCGCTGTCATGTTGCAGCCACAGACCTGCCGCATTGCTGGGGGGGGCTCTGGTTCCATCGGGGGCTGTTGCCCACGCAGGCTGGGGTTCAGCCCAGCACCAGCATAGACCACCCCTTCAGTACTAACAGCCTCACTGCTGCTGCCAGGTGCTTCTCCATGGCTGGCCAGGGTGCGGCTCGGAACACCCTCTGCCAAAGCTCCTGCCTGTAGTCAGGCTCCTAGTCTGGGCTGCCAGTGCTTGACATGAGGAGCTGTGCAGCAGGGCCCAGTGCCCAGGAGCTGGCCGGCCCCTGGGGCAGCCGGGACCCTGCACCAGCCCTGAGACTTGCACTGGATCACTAATCATGCATGCTCGTGATCTCTGCTCTGTTGCACTAACTGCCATGGGGAAGCAGCCTCTGGGGAATGGGGGCCCCATCAAATGTGCCTCTGTCCTCAAGGGCCCGTGACTGCTAATCCGGGGAGAGTGCCGGTAAATCTGAGCCTGATGACTCCTGGCACGTGCTGGTGGCTGCACGTGAGAGCTGTGGCTGCACGGAGGGAGGGGGAGGGGAGCTCCAGTCCCCACATGCCCTCGCCGCGTCCTGCCTCTGTCTCTTCTCCTGCCTTTAGAGGTGGCAGGGCTCCCCTCCCTCTACCCCTGTGAGCGTCGGGAGGCTGCTGGCTGGGGCGGGCGGTGGGCTGTAGACATGCTGGGGACTCGCGGAGTTCTTGGTCTGGCCCTTCCACCCTCTCCATCCCCACCCCTCTGGGCCTGACCAGACGCTGAATTGGGACCCCTGACTGACCTGCGGCTATGCCCCCTGCCGTGCCCAGGCTGCTGGCACAGCCCCACATCCCCCCAGAAGCCCTCAGGGGTGGAGGGGCCCATGCAGCTTCTCCGCAGTCGTCTGCTGCTCGTCCTGGGAGCAGCAGCCTGGGGGTCTCCCCAGGCAGGACCCTGTCCGTGTGAGTGCGCATGTGAGAAGGTTGTGCGCCTTATGGGGAGGGAGCCGTGGCGGAGTTGGGCTGACAGCTCCCACCCCTCTCTCCCTGGGTCTAGTGCTGGCATGTGGCAGGCCCCAGGCCACAGCTGTGTACAAGGTGTCCGAGTATGCACGACGGTTTGGGGTGCCCGTGATCGCAGATGGAGGGATCCAGACAGTGGGCCACATCGCCAAGGCCCTTGCACTTGGTGCCTCCACAGGTGAGCGGGGAGCTTGGCCCTGATGTTGGATTTCTGGGCATCAGCCCATATCTGGCAGCCCCTGCAGCCTTCCTAGAGCCCCGGGCCTGTGAGCAGATCCTATAGACCCAGCTCTGGGGCTCCCCTAAGACTCTGCCCTACCCAGGGGTCAGCTCAGTCAGATGCCTGGAGACTGATCCGCTCATGGAGCTGAGCTCCTGCCCCATCAGAGCCAGAACCCTGCTCCAGAGGCCCCCACCTCCTTTCCCCCATGGGTGGGGAGCAGTCCTTCCCTGGTGCCTCTGCAGGACTATGCAGCCCTCTCCCAGCACCTGCTGCATGTCTGGCCCCCTTACATCCTGCAGCCCCACTGGGATGCAGTGGCACACAGGAGCCCCTCAGCCTGCTCCAGGTCGCTAAGTGCCACCTTGGGCTACTGTGCTGCCCGTACTTCTGCTGACCTGCTGCTCTTTCTGGCTGCAGTGATGATGGGCTCCCTCCTGGCTGCCACCACGGAGGCCCCTGGCGAGTACTTCTTCTCGGATGGGATCCGGCTAAAGAAATACCGAGGGATGGGGTCGCTGGATGCCATGGACAAGAACCTAGGCAGCCAGAACCGGTACTTCAGGTAGGAGCGCTCGCCTGGCGCAGGACCCTGGGACTCGGGCAGCCCTGGGCCAGGCTATGACAGCCTCCTTGTTTCCTCCCGCTGCAGCGAGGCAGACAAGATCAAAGTGGCACAGGGGGTCTCGGGCGCAGTGCAGGACAAGGGCTCCATCCACAAGTTCATTCCGTACCTGATTGCTGGTATCCAGCACTCCTGCCAGGACATCGGTGCCAAGAGCCTCACCCAAGTCAGGTAGGTGCTGTGCACCATTCAGCCTCGCGCTGCTGCCCTTCCCATCCCGAAACAGGCATCGCTGGGCCTGCCTGCCGCCCTGCTCCATTGCTGCCAGGGGATCATAGAATCCTAGAGAAGTGGGGCTGGGAGGGAGCTCCAGGGGTCACAGCTACTCCAGCCCCTGCCTGAGGCAGTCAGCCCTGTCCAAACCATCATCTCCTGAGCATTGGCACCGCCCAGTCCGCAGCCAACACCCAGTGCCTCTGAGGGAGGCTTAAGGGCACCCTGGCCCAGTGCCTGTCCAACCTGTTCATGGACACCTCCAGTGATGGAGAGTCCACCCCTTCCCTGGCATCTGTTCTGCTGCCTCCCTGCTCTCATGGTGAAGAAGTGTTTCCCGAGATCCAATCTAAACTGTCTTTGCTGCAACTTCAAGTTATTGGTCTGTGTCCACCTCTCTGCAGCAAGAGAGAAGAGGTGCTTTCCCTCTTCACGGCAGCCCTGCCGGTATTTGCAGACTGCTCCCATTCCCCCCTCCTTAGCACCTTTTCCATAAGCTGAACATGTCCAGCTCCTTCAGCCTTTTCTTGTAGGACTTGCTTTCTAAGCCCATCATCATCTTTGTCACCCGCCTCTGGACCTTCAACTTCTCCACGTCATCTTAAAACATGGAGCCCAGAACAGCGCACAGTTCTCTACTCGACCCTGTTCAGGCCTCATCTAGAGGTACCCTCACCTCCCAGGTCTGGCCCCTAATGCTCCTATTGATGCACCCTGAAACTGCGTTTGCCTTTTGTGTAGCTGCACTGCACTGCACTGCAGACTTGCATTGAGTCTGTGCTCTGCCAAGACTCCCAAGTCCTTTTCCACAGAGGTGCTGTCCAGCCGGGTGTCCCCCACTTGGTAATTGTGTGGGGAATTATCCCTCGTGAGGTGCACCACCTTGCATGTCTGCACTGGGCTGCATCCTGTTGCTCTAGCCCAATTCCTTCTGAATTGCACTCGCATCCCAGTCCTCCGCAGTTTCTTGTCATCCACAGACATGCTCAAGAAATGTTCTATGCCAGCATCTAAATCATTATTAAACATGTAGAATCGCGTGGGGGGACTCCACTTGAAACCTCCTGCCATTCTGGTATGGACCCATTAATAATTGCTGGTAGTAGTTTTAAGCAGCCACCTTTCTCCGTTTCTGAGATGGTCGTATGGGCCCAGGGCAAAAGCCTGGCTGAAGTCCAGACACACAATACCCAGCGTTCCCTTCATCCACCCAAGCAGTTACTTCGTCAAAGGAGGGAACCAGGTTCATTTGGCACGATTTGCTTTCCATAAATGGATGCTGGCTTCTTGGGATCAGCCTTTCCTCCCCCAGATGCTTGCATTGGCCTTCCTCAGGAAACTCCAGTCACTTCCCAGCTACTGCAGTGAGACAAACCGCTCTGCAGTTCCCCGCATCCCCCTCCTTGCCTCTTTGAAAGAGGGGTGCCACGCTGGCCCTTCTCCAGCTGCCTGGTGCCCGGCCCATCTCCCACAGCTGGTGAAGATCACTGCCGAGGGCTCTGGTGTCTCTGCCCCTTCCTTCAGGACCCTGCGCTGAGGCTCCTCCGGCCATGCTGCCTGAACTCACTCTGACTTATCCAAAGCTCTCGGCCCGTCTCTTATCTCCTCCCTCAGCTTTTTCCTTCTGTACCCGGATCATCCCCACCGGGTGTCTGGCTACAGCGTCGTTTTTCTGTGAACGCTGAGGCAACGTAGGTGTGGAGCAGCTCCACCTTCCTCGCCTCTTCGGTTCCGAGTTCCCTGGCTCCTTAACAGCTCCCCGAGTCCTTTTCTTGCCAACACCTTGTCCGTGACCCCCCTGCCAGGTGCAGCTCAGCCCCCATCTTGGCCTTCCGGGTCTGGCCAGTTCCTGCCTGCGTCCTGGGTGATCTGCGCGTCCTTCCATTGCCACACGCTTTCCTCTTGCACCGGAGCGGTTTTCACAGCCTCCTGCAGCCTTGCTGGGCTCTTGCCTTCCTTGTGCTTCCATCCTCCCAGGACAGGTGCGTGCTGGATGTGCAGCACCGTGCCCTGGAGGAGCCCACAGCCCCTGGGTGCGCTCTCCTTCAGCCTGCCCTGCCCTATCGGTGCCTGGAGGCAGATGAAACGACCTTGGGCCTTCCCTGTCTCCGGACCTGTGACCGTAGCGCGGTCACCTTCTTGCCCTGAACCGGCTCCTCCCTGGGCTCAGGAGGGATGCGAGCGGGAGCAGGCCCCAGTTGTGCCCTGTCTTCTCGCACGAGCTGGGCCCCAGCTCGGCCTCCCGCGTGGGGTGGCGCAGGTGTGGGGCGCTGCTGGGCGACAGCAGCCTCCCCCCGGCACCGGCCCACGGCAGCGGGCTCGGCCCGGCCCGGCCCCGCCTCACGCGCTGCCTCTCCCGCAGGGCCATGATGTACTCGGGGGAGCTGAAGTTCGAGCGCAGGACGGCGTCGGCGCAGGTGGAAGGCGGGGTGCACGGCCTGCACTCGTGAGTGCCGGGGGGGGGGGGCGCGCGGGGCGGGGGGGGTTGGGGGAATGCCCGCGATAACCGTCCTGTCCCGCAGGTACGAGAAGCGGCTGTTCTGAGCCCGGCCCGCCGCCCTGCCTTGCCCCGCCCTGCCCCGCCCTGCCCTGCCGTCCGCCCGCCGAAGTGCCCTTGTCCGTGACGCCTGGACTGGACCGGACCGACCCAGGGGGGGAAGGGGGGACACGCGCACGTGCGGCGCCGCGCAATAAACGGGGGAGGGCGCGGCCCCCCAGCACGTGACCCGGCTCCTCGCGCGCTTCTGGGGGGGCGGGGCCTGCGGGGTGGGGTTGGGGATTCCGGGCAAATGCGTGCGTCCACACGGGTTCACAACAGCCCTGCCTGATTGGCCGATGGACCCTGGCGGCCCGCTCCCCATCCCTGATTGGTGGGACGGCACACAGCAGTCCTCTTGGCCAATCAGTGGCGGAGGGAGGCGGGCAGACGCCATTTTGCCCGTTCCTCTCGTGCTGCCCGTGACAAGGGAATTGAAACCCGCTGCTCTCCGCCCCCGGGGAGGCGCGTAAGAGGCACGGGACACGTGCATTTCCACGTAGGGGAGACCACTACACCCCAGCACGGCGTGGTTACGTGCTCGGTTATCCCTTTCCCCCTCCCCCCCCATTCAGCTCAACTGCCGGGGGGAGGGGGGGGGGGGCTAAAAGTGCGCGCTCATGTGCACACGTGCATGAGAGGCAGCGCTGCTCCCTTCACCAGCCCGCGGTCACGAGCTGGAGCGCGCCACGAGCACGCGCACCTCCCCGCGGACACGTGTTCGAGCGCTCTCCCCCCCCCCCCCAACCGGCGCCGAGCTGCTGCACTCGCAAATGGGCACGCGTGTCCGCACGTGCGATAAGCAGCGCCTCCTCCGGCCCGCCCCCATCCCACACGTCACATGGGGGGGGAGCCGCATGCCCCCGCACGTGACACGCACTAGGGCGCCTGGTCCAGTGCCTTTTGGGCCCAGGCGGTGTGCGCCTGCGCCCCACACGCGCATGTGAGCGCTGCCCCTCCCAGCAGCGACGGCAGTCACGTGCTCAGCCCCGTCTCCTTCCCGTCAGGTGACGGTGGGGGCAAACGTACGTGCAGATCTAGACACGTGAGGCAGCTGCCCCCTCCGCCGCCCCCAGCCCCTGCCCTGGAGCAGTCCCAGGGGCCGGGCCTGCCCGTGTGCCTGCGCAGCCAGGGCTGAGGGTGAGCAAGGCTCTCTCTCCCCGCCGTGGCTCCCACCAAAAGGCTGCGTGCGTGTGTGTGCACCCACACCTGTACCTGCCCTGCCACATCCACACAGGGGCTTGGCTCACGCCCTCTGCTCCAAGCCCCAGCCTGGCATGGCTGTTCCTGCCTCTCCTCTGGCCCTGCTCCCACCACTGGCATTACGTGTGCACTGCTACATCTTGTGCTTGTGCATGAGAACCCGTGTGCGTGCGCCAGCATCGCATCTGGGGCAGTCACGCTCCACAGGGGCTGCTACGGCTCTATGCCCTTGGCACCGCTGCGCCCAGGCCCCTCTTCCTGCCCCCAACACGCACTCGGAGCTTAGGCCTGAGCCGGGACCGGCACCACAGATCCCTTGCTGCCTGCTGCAGGGGGGAAGGGACACGGGTGAGCTAGCCCCCAGCCCTGGCAGGGCTCTCCATGCGTGGGGCTCCACACCCTGAGTGTCCAGGGCAGGGTAGGGCAAAGCAGAAGTGCAGGGAGGGGAGCCCAGTGCCCAGGCCGGCAGCGGGAGCAGGCAGGGGCTGTGCGAGGCTGCAGCCTCTGTCACGGGCTCCTGCTCCAGCCCCTGCTTCCTCTGGGCTGCTGACAGCACGGGGGGGCTCCCACCAGGCAGCCAAGCGCCAGCAGCCCTGCCCGGGCCCCGCTCCCTGCCCAAAAGAAGCTGCACCCAGCTGCCTGTGGCACGCACTTTATTGTGGGGCGCCCTCCCCTGCTCCAGCAGCAGCTCTGTCTGGCAGTCTGGCAGGGCTGGGCAGGGTGAAGGGGAGGGTCCTGCCGACCGAGGGCGGAGGGATGAGGCCGGCGGCCACAAGTCGATTCTCACTCACCAGGAAGTTGAAGGTGGCGCAGGCGTTGAGCTATGAGAGGGGAGAGAGGGGTCAGGGGGGTGCCCTGCTCCCAGCTTGCAGCTCCCTGGCTTGCGAGGCCTCCCCCGGCAGGGAGCATCAGGCCTTCCCGCTGCCGCAGTGCAGTGGCCACCTCAGCCCTGAGGGGACGCAGCTGCCTGCACAGGGGTGGGTGCGCGCCCCACCAGCCAGGGCTGCGCAGCGCTCCTGTACCCCCGTACCGTGTCCTGCACCTCCACCGCAATGCCCTGCTGCCGCATCTCCCTCAGGACGGCAGGGTCCACCAGCTCCATCCGGTCACCTGTGCCCAGCACCAGGATTTCTGCATGAAAGAAGCCAGTTAGCGCCGGCGACAGGCCGGGAGGCAGGGTGGGGTGGGGTTGGCTTAACACATCTCCTCTCAGGAGAGAGAGGTCAGCAGTGGGGTCCTGCAGGGCTCTGTGCTGGGCCCGCCCGCATTACCAAGGGCTGAGGTTGAGGCCAAGGGAGAGGAGCTGCAGAAAGCATCAAGGCCAGCAACTGGGCAAAACAAAACAGCAGAGGAACCTCAGTGCTGGCCAGCTCAAGGTGCCGCGCAGGAGAAACAACTCGGGCACGGAGGCAGTGCCGAGCGCCGAACCCACTCTTATGACTTGGTCACTGACCTCAGTGCAGAGCTCTGAGAACGGCGGCTCCACATGCAGCAGCTGCCAAAAAAGCCACTAATGCGCCCTGCGCCGTTGGGAAGGGAACCGAAAACAAAAGGGAGGCCAAATCGTGCTGCTGTGCAGAGCCTGGGGCGCCCACGTCTCGACACCTGTGCGCACATCTGGTCTCTGCCTCTCCAGAAAAGGTGGTAGAGTCTTGATGGAGGCCTATAAACCATACAGGGTGTGGACCAAGTGAACAGGGAGCTGCTGTTCGCCACATCCCAGAAGACTGGAACTAGGGGCACCTGCTGCCATGGGCAGGGGACAGCTTTAGCCTTAATGAGGGGAAGGACTTGTGGGAGGGCAACATGGCAGTGCGCAGGCAATCCACAAACTGTCTGGGGTGCTGGAGAAAACGTCCTGGTGCAAGTGCTGAAGAAGCCAAGTAGGGGCCCTGCTCTCCTTGACCTGCTGCTCACAAACAGAGACAACGTGGTGGGGGACGTAGTAGTGGATAGGAACTTGGGCAGCAGCGACCCCCAGATGACTGAGTGCAGGATCCTGAGGAAAGGAAGGACGGAGAGCAGCAGAGTAAGGTCCCTGGACTGCAGAAAAGCAGAATTCAGCTCGGCTTAGCAGGAAACTTCAGTAAACTAAATCTCAAAAAGGAAGCTTATAAGAAGTGGAAACTTGGACAAACAACTAGGGAGGAGGATAAGAGCGTTGCTCGGGCATGCAGAGATGAAGCCAGGAAGGCCAAGGTGCAACTGGAGCTGCAGCTAGCAAGGGACGTGAAGGGTAAAAGAAGGGTTTCTACAAGTATGTCGGTAGCAAGAGGAGGATCAGGAAAAGTGCAGGTCCCTTCCTGAATGGGGGAGGCAGCCTGGTGATGGGATGCAGAAAAGGCTGACGTGCTCAATGCCTTTTTGCCCGTCTTCACTGGGAAGGTCAGGCCCTATACTGCACTGGGCAGCAGTCCGGGGAGGAGGTGAGCAGCCCTCAGTGCTGAAAGATCAGGTTAGGGACTACCTAGAAAAGCTGGACGTGTCCATGGGGCTGGATGGGATGCACCCGAGTGCTGAGAGAGCGGGCTGATGTACTTGCACAGCCACTGGCCATCAACTGTGAAGACTCCTGGCATTTGGGGGAGGTCCCAGTTGAAAGGAAGAGGACAAACATAGTGCCCATTTTTATGAAAGAAAGAGGATCCAGGGAATTACACCAAGAGCAAGTCATGCCTGACCCACCTGATTGCCTTCTATGATGAGGTGACTGGCTCTGTGGATGCGGGGAGACTGGTGGATGGGGGGGGTACCTTGATTTTAGCAAGGCTCTTGATATGGTCTCCCACAGCATTTTCGCAAGCAAGCTGAGGAAGTACAAGCTGGATGACGACTATGGCGGACAGGAAGCTGACCGCAGTGTTGAGCTCAATGGGGAGTAATCAATGGTCTAATGTCTAGTTGGCAGCCAGTATCAAGTGGAGTGCTGCAGGGGTTGGTCCTGGGGCGGGTTTTACTTAATATCTTCATTAATGACCTAGAAGATAACAGAGTGAACCCTTAGGAAGTTTGCAGATGACACTAAGCTGGGGGTGTAGTAGATATGCTGGAAGGCAGGGCTAGGATTCAGAGCTGGACAAATTGGGAGGAGCGGGCCAAAAGAGATCTCCTGGCACTCAGCAAGGACAAGTGTAAAGTCCTGCACTCAGGACAGAACAATGCCACGCACCGGTGCAGGCTGGGGGCTGACAGGCGAGGCAGCAGCTCTGCAGAAAAGCCAAGAAAGCTTCATAGACGTTAGGGCTGGAAGGGACCTCTGAAGATCACCGAGTCCAGCCCCGCGCCCCCGGGGCAAGATGGTTAGCGACATCCTGGGCTGCACTGCGAGGAGCGCTGCTAACACATCGAGAGAAGTGATTCTTCCCCTCTGTTTGGCACTGGCGAGGCCACGTCTGGAGCCCTGTGTCCAGCTGCGGGCCCCCCACCGCAGAACGGACGTGGACACATTGGAGAGAGTCCAGCGGAGGGGAGCGAAGATGGTTAGGGAGCTCGGGGACAGGACTGGCAAGGAGAGGCCGAGGGAACTCGGCTGATTTGGTCTGCACAAGAGGAGCCTGAGAGGGATTGAATAGCAGCTGTCACCTCCCTGCAGGGGGCTGCAAAGAGGATGGTGCTGGGCTGGTCTCAGTGGGGGCAGATGACAGGACAAGGAGCAACGGGCTCCGGCTGCAGCAAGGGAGGTTGAGGTTGGATGTGAGGAAAAACTCTCTCATGAGGAGCGTAGTATGGCACTGGACCAGGCTCCCCAGAGCGGTGGTGCAGTCTCCATCCTCGGAGGTCTTTAAGACACAGGCAGACCAAGCCTCGGCTGGGATGATGTAGTTGGGGCTGGTCCTGCTTGGAGCAGGGGCTGGACTAGACGTGATCCCACGGTCCCTTCCACCCCGGCTCTCTCGGATCCTATGAAGTCCAGCCCGTGGGAGGCGTGAAGGCAGGCAGCACAGGCAGGGTCAACGAGGGACCAGACCAGCGGTGACCGATGGCTGCACGAGGAGCTCCGAGACAGAACGGCCGGGCTGTCCCTGCGGGCGTCTCCCAGCCGAGGGTGTCGCCCTCACCCGGGGCCTCAGCTCAGACCCAGGCTGCGGGGCGCTCACGGGCAGGATGCAGCCCAGGGCACGGGGTGCCAGCCCGGCCAGCGCAGCAGCGAGGGCTCTGGCAACGCAGCGATGGTCCGTGGCCAGTGGGGCCGCGCTCCGCAGCAGGCTGCGCCCAGGAGGCCGGACAGAGGTTCTGGGCCAGATCCAGCACGCGGGCAGCGTGTGCAACACCCCTGCCCCAGGGCACCGATGGTGGGTGCTGGGGGGCCACAGCGAGCGAGCGAGGGAGTGCGGCCTGCAGCCGGCCCTGCCCCCCTCCCTGCGGCAGCACTGCTCGCTCACCGGGGCTGCCAGCTGCGGCAGCTCGCCCGGGGCCGGGAGGGGCCGTCGCTCCAGGCCGACCTGTGCCTGAAGCAGCAAGGGGCAGAGGGGAGCCCGGGGGGCCGCGCGCGCCGCGCCAGGGCACTCACGGATGCGCGGCATCAGCAGGCGGAAGAGCAGGAGGCTCTCGGACGTGATGTCCCGGTGCGACCCCACCTGCGAGACGGCAGTGAGGGACCGCGCCCGAGCACCCCCACTGACCCCGCCCCCTCCCGCAGCCCCGCCCCGCCCCACTCACGTTCCAGGTGAGCAGCGTGGCGGGCAGCAGCATGCAGGGCCCGACCAGGCGCGCCCCGGCCATTGTGAAGCCGTGCGCCGAGCAGCCCTCGAGCAGCGGCCGCCCGCCCGCCTCGCGCTGCAGCATCGACACGAAGGTGCGGGACAGGCGCTCGTCGTCCGTCTGGATCAGCCCGTGCGCGCGGCAGGGCGCCCTAGGGGGACAGGCGGTCACGGCGGGCGCCGGGGGGGGCACCCCGCTCCCCCCCCCGCGGCACCCCCGCACCCACCGGCCCAGCACGACGCGCGGCGACAGCCGCCCCCACAGCCCGTGCGCGCGCAGCGCCATCGCGGTCGCCATGTGATGACGACAGCGCCGTGATGACAGCAGCGCGGCGGGGAGGAACTGACCGCGTCCCCTAGCAGCCCCGCCCCCGGCCCCGCCCGCGCACCTGGCCCCGACACCCGCCACGCCCCCCACGCACCTGCCGCCCGCCACGCCCCGCCCCGCCCCCGGGTCCGGCCTGGCCCGAGCGGCTCCGCCCCGGGGCCCCGCCCGCCCTGCCCCGCCCCGGGGCCACCAGGCCCGGTCCCGACCCCCGCCCCGCCCCGCCCCGCCCCGCCCGCAGGGAGCCGAGGAGCCCGGGGCGGGGCTCGTCGCCGCGAGAGCAAAAGTGAAAGTGCGGCGGCGGCGGCGGCGGGGCGCGATTGGCCGCGGGCGGCGGGAGCTGCGCCCTCCCGCATAAAGCAGCGGGCAAAGGCGGCCGGGCCGGGCCGGGCCGGGCTGGGCCGGCACACGCGGCACCTGCTGCCCACAGGTGAGGGGCCGGGGCCGGGGCCGGGGCCGGGGCCGGGGCCGGGGCCGGGGCCGGGGCCGGGGGCAGGGTGGGGGCCCGCGGGCTGGCAGGAGGCCAGGGTCCCGCAGGCAGACCTCGACGCTCCGGCTCCCCGTCCCAGCACCGGGCAGCACCCGCCGGGCCCAGCCGTGCCAGGGCCTCGCCCAGCCCTCGACGCCCGCGGGGCGGGAGCAGCGGAGCGGGGCGTTGGCGAGCGGCCCGGGCCCTGCGCTGACGCCGACACCCATTTCCCGCGCTCCCCCCCACCCGGCGCACCGCACAGCCCCGCAGGGCCCCCGTGCAGGGGGCAGGGAGGGGCAGGCGGCCCTAGGACACCCTTGGCCAGGGATGGGGGCAGCTGCACGCGGGGGGGGTCCCCGGCTCCAGCACCCAGTGGACACGGGCCAGGTCCTCACATGTGCTGGCGCCCCCGGGTGAGCTGCCCTGGGCCTCGCCGCCGCGGGGGGCAGGCCCCGGGGGTCCTTCTCTGGGCTGGGCGGGGGCTGGGACGGGGCACGCGCCTAGTTCCAGCCTTGCCGGCAACGGAGCCCCCGGGCACTGACTACAGGCCCGGCATGGAAATCCCCTGGCAAGCCAGTGCGCTTCCTCCCTGCCTGGCCTGGCCTGGCCTGGCCTCGCAGGGGGGGCCGGGCGCGGGGCTGGCCAGCCTGGCGCGGGGGAGGGCAGCCCGCGCCCGGGGGTGCAGAGCGGCGGAGTCCAGGGGTGGGGCTGGGTCTCAGGTTTCTGGCACAGCCCCAGCACCAGGTGCGCTGCTCCCGGGCCGGCTCCGCGCCAGGCTTTGTTGCAGGGCAGTGCCCCTGGCACCAGCTCCGCACGGGCCCGTCCCTCTGCCCCGCGGGACAGGACTGGAGCCCGGCTGCAGGGGCCGAGCAGCCCTGACCCCAGCTCCCCCCTACCCGGGGTGCCGTGGGGACAGCTCTGGCAAGTCATCGTCCTCGTCCCCGTGTCCTCGCTCTGCCTGTCTGCCCGCCCCGCGCACGCTGAGAACGGACTCGCCCGCTCCACCCCGGCGTCTGGGCGCCCCGACGCGCGACAGCGGGCAACGGAATCCCAAAAGCAGCTGTCTTCCGCTCGGCACCTCAGCTGCGCTTGGATTTCGTTCCCTGCTCTCCCGCCCGTGCTCCCCCGCCCAGGGCCACCTCGCCGGGGCCCAGATGCCGGCCAGCCCCCACCCCACAGGAGCCCCCAGGAGGAGAGGGGGGCCCGCTGAGCCCAGGCTCTTCACCAGTCTCGTGCTCCTGCAAGCTAAAGATAGACCCTGGCTTCCTGAGGAGAAACCACCACAGCAGCAACAGCTGCCGCAAGCTGCCGGCCACAATGTGGATGTGGCCACCTGCAGCAGGCCGGAGCGGGTGGCGGGATCACGCGATGCACTCGTGCTTCCTGCAGCTCCAAGCGCGGCGCGGGGTGGGGGACAGACACTGGGCTGGCTGCCTGCCTGGGAAGGGCCCTGGCTGCCCGGGACGGACCCTGGAGCCGGTGAGGGACAGCCCTCTGGAGAGAGATTGCTTTGGAATGACACGATCACTCCCGCTGAGCGAGACGCCCGACAGCCATCGGGAATATCGTGTCGGTCCAAAGCTCTTTCGGCGCCACCCGGAGCAGAGCGCGCCCACGGGTGGCCTGGCCCGGCCTGCAACAGCCCCTGCCGCGGACGGAGATGGCCCCAGGATGCGCCCGCCTGGCTGCTGGGACGTGCTGCTGCCCCCCCGCCTGGTGTAACGACGCCGGCGCCTGCCCTACACTACAGCCCCACGCATCGCTGCCCGCCACCATGCTGCGGCAGTGGGGGATGTGTGGACACGGGTCTGCTGCAGCCACCGGCCATCCAGTCGGCGAGGCTGCGGCTGGCAGCCGGGGTGCCCGGGCCTCTTCCTGCCACTGCAGACAGTCAGCAGTTGGTCTGGCGTGAGCAGCATTCTCAGATCACCTCTTGGCTGTGGGTGGTGCAGAGAGCGCCGCACCTTTGCCACAGGCTCCAGCAGGGAAGGGGGCCTGGAGGCCTTGGCAGCCACCTTGAACTCAGGGCAAGGGGCAGCTGTGGGTGCGGGTGTGCATGCACGCGCGGGTGTGGGGGGTGCTTGCCCCAGCAGGTTCCCGTTTGCAGACGCACGTGCCTCGGCGGTAGAGGAAAGAGGAGCCGCTCCCTCGCCTTGTTCCTCTTTCGCCAGCGCACAGCCCCGTCCTTCCCAACCCGGAGCCCGACTCGGGACCACGGGCCCGGCTCCCCCCGCGCCTCCCAGCTCCCGGGCCCCGCCTCGGCCCCAGGCAGCAGGAGCCTCAGTGAAACGGGTGCTGTAAGGGGCTGCCGATGCACAATAAAGCTCCTCCCTGCCTGCTCCTGACTGCTGTGGTCGCTGTTTGCTGCGGGCAGAGATGCCAGCAAGTTCCTTCTGCTTTTGTTTCCAACGGCTTCTCTGCGAGGATCTAGACCCAAGGCGGCTGCGCGGGCCCAGCCCGGAAATCCCCGGGTGTAGCGCCGAGCGCGTGACGAGCCTGCCCGATGCCGCCTGGGCCTGGCCTGGCCTGGTGCCGCACCACAGCCTGGGCGTGCTTGGGGCAGCGCTGCGGGGGAGCGCCACATCCGCAGTGACGCTGCGAGGGGGCAGATGTGACACCGCGGTGTGGTGTGAACAGCCGTGGCTCTCAGCTCGGTCCTGGGCACGTGGAGCCCCCCCTCCACTCCCAGCCCCGCGCTGCCCCGGGGGAGCCGAGCCGGGGTCGCGGCGCACCACGCGGGCCTCGCCCACAGCCCGGGGAAGGCGCCACTGTTGCCACGCCCAACATGGCCTCTGCCCCGCCCCCACCGCGCCACACCCAACATGGCCGCCGCCGCCCCTTGCTTGGCCCAAGATGGCCGCTTACCCGCGTCCAAGATGGCTGCCCGCCGCGCGCTGAGCCACATCCAAGATGCCCGCCGCAGCTCGCCCTTCCGCGCCGTGACCTCACTGCCGCGCGCCGGAAGTGGCCGTTCGTCCGTTGTCACGCCGCGGCTCCGGCCCGGGGTTCCGGGGTCGGCGGCGGCCCGGCAGTCATGGAGACGGGCGAGGCCCGGCTGGCCGTGGCGGACACGCTGGCGGCGCTGAACGCGGCGCTGCGGCGGGACGCGGGCCCCGGGCTCTGGTTTAAGGAGACCAGCGCCCGCAACCTGCGCAGCCGCGACTTCCTGGCGCCGCGCGGCGCGCTGCGCACGCTCTTCCCCGGCGGCCAGGTCGGGGGCGGGGCCTGGGCGAAGGGGCGGGGCCTGCGCAGCCCGGCACGTGCCCAGCGCGGCACGAGGGCCGGGCCGGGGCTCACGGCGCTGTCCCCGCAGGTGCCCGGGGCGGCGGTGGAGGCAGTGCAGGCACTGCGGGGCGCGGCGGTGCCGCCGGTGCGGAGCTGCCAGCAGGGCGTGGCGGGGCTGGCCGTGCAGCTGCACCGCACTGCCGTCTTCCGCCACGTCCTGGCCTCCGCCGACACCTACGCCCGGCCGCCGCCGCCTGCCGCTGCGGTGTCGCCGCGCGTGGTCCTGCACTGCGCCGCCCTGCAGCGCCGCCGCCCCGCGCCGCTCGGCCTGGCCCAGCTGCGCGCCGTCCTGCTGACCGACCACCTGGCTGCGGTGCTCCGGGCATGCGGGTCAGTGGGGCGCTGCCCGGCTTGGGGGGGCGCTCAGGCCTGGCCCCCGTGCTCACGCATTGGTCTCGCAGGGCGAACGTGCGCCTGGTCCCGGCTGCCCCTGAGGACAGCGTCCGCGAGCTCCTGGGCCAGCTGGGGGTGGACTGGCCCTGGGCGCCCGAAGCGCCGTCCCCCCCGGAGGCTGTGGCAGCCTGGAAACGAGCGCTCAGCCAGTGCCCGCACGCCACGGCGAGGGAGCCGGGCCCAGGGGCCGACGGGACGCTGTTTGTGGTGCGCCTGAGGAGCTTCCTGGAGCAGCGGGGCCTGCAGGGCTACGACCCCAGCCTGGACGTCCTCCGGGGTAGCGTTGCTGGTGGCGGGCACGGGGCGGCGGCAGGGCGTGCTTCCTTGCCCAGCGGCAGCGTGCGGCTGGATTGGCGCTTTCTGCCCCGCCGCACGGAGGCAGGACGCCAAGGCAGAAGCCTGTGGGGCGGGGCAGATGGAGAGAGAGGGCCCCTTGCAGAGCTCTTCCCTCCCCGCAGTGACCGAGGAGGAGCTGCGAGCGCTGGCAGAGGTGGAGCGCGCGGCCCAGCGCAGCCTGGTGAGTAGCTGTGCTGCCGCGGCCTGGGCAGCGCGCGGGGGTCGCGGGGCTCGGAGCACACGCGAAGCAGCCCCTGCTGCCCTCGCGCTGTGCGCAGGCCGAGGCCCCGGGGAGCGCCTGCACCGTGCTGCACGTGGTGAGCGGCGAGGAGGAGCTGCAGCAGCAGAAGGCCGACTTGCTCTGGAGGATGCTGGAGCCTGGGGCGCTCTCTGCCGCACAGGTGAGGGGCAGCGTTGGCCTCGTGCCCACCCGAGGGCAGTGGGGGGAGCTCGACCTGCTGTGCTCCCCGGCGAGGGGGCAGGGGCTCGGCTGTCCCCAGCCCAGGCTGATCTCTTCTCTCTCTTTCAGAAACACCTCGTGTGCGGGCCAGTGAAGGCTACAAGCGCTTCACTCCCTGAAGGGGCCTCGCAGTACTACCAGTAAGTGGGGGTCACCAGTCGCTCCCCGGTGCTGCCTGCTGTTGCACTCTGCCAGGGGCGGCACCCAGCGCTGCGGTCGCTGCCTCGGCCAGGCCACGGGTGCTGCTGTTGGCTCTGCCAGCAGGGCCAGGCTCGGCGGTCGCAGCCACGGGGCTGCCTGGGCTCTCACCTGCACTCATCTCCCCAGGCTGCGCCAGCGCCAGCTGCACAAAGCCTCGGTGATGAAGTACGGAGACCTCGCCCATGGTAACGTGTCGCCCGCCACTGGGGGAGAGGAGCTGCTAGCACCCCGGGGCCCTGCCTGGCACATGCAGGAGCAGGCGGTGCGAGGGGAGGCAGAGGTCAGTACCTGCAGCGTCCCTACTCTGCCCCCCTCCTCCGCACAGACGAGTCCTGGACCGAGGTCAGCAGGGTCCTGACCTCCGCAGCCATCCGCTTTGAGATGTTGAGCACAGCCCACCGCAGCCAGGTGAGAGCCACGAGGCTGCCTCATGCCCAAGGACAGCAGCACGGTGCCCCCAGCCAAGCGCCCAGGGTCTCTGCGGACGGGATGACATTGCAGGGCCTTCCCCAGGGCACAGGGGTCCAGGGCTCCCTGGAGCAGGGGTAGGCCGAACTTGGTATTGGGGAGCAGGGAGGTGGGGGACCAGGTGGCCTCTCCCCACAGATCACGCTGGACCTGGCAGATGGCGGCATCTCCACCAAGGGCACCCGGAGTGGGGCCTTTGTGATGTACAACTGCGCCCGGCTGGCCACACTCTTCCAGATGTACCAGCAGGCTGTAGAGCAAGGTGAGCGTGCGCCAGCCCTGCCGGCAGGGTGGGGGAAGTGCTGGCAGGTGGGCCCAGGCTGGGGCTCCGTGCCTAGAGGGTCGCTTGAAGGACTGCAGGGGTGGGAGCGTGGATCTGGCAGGCTGGGCTGTGGAGACGCCAGCATCAGGCACCTGGGGCACAACCCGGGGCTGGAAACCCTTGGCCCCAAGTCTGCACAGCCATGGGCACTGCCCAGTCCGGCCTCTGCTTCCAGGTACCTACCCAGCCTTGCCTCCGCCGCCAGAGCTGGACTTCTCCTGCCTCCGGGAAGAGGTGAGCAGGGCAGAGGACCCAGGCTGGGAGGGGCCGCTCCCTCGAAGGGCCCGGGCAGCGCAGCAGGAGGCGGAGGGCAGAGCCCAGGGCCCAGGGGCTGTTGCTGGCTGGGAGGGAGGCAGCTGCAGCCACTTGGTGCCACAGGGAAGCATTGGGTCTGCTCCAGGCTTGGGGCTTCCCTCCCTGCTCCCTCCCAGGCTTGGGGCCAGGGGCTGAGAAGGGAGCAAGGCAACACTCACCCACATCTCCACTCCCTGCCAGGGCGAGTGGCTCCTGCTCTTCAACCACATCCTCCCCTTCCCTGAGCTCCTGCAGCAAGCAGCTCAGCTCCCCATCTCCAGCAGCGGGATCCGCATCACGGCCAACACCGAGGCGGTGAGAGGCGGGTGCTTCCTCAAGCAGGGGCAGAGGAGCTGGTGGGAGGCAGGGCAAGGGACAGGCTGCGGGCCCAGGCTCACGTGCCACGTCTTGCAGGTGTGCAGGTTCCTGGTCCAGCTCAGCATGGACTTCAGCTCCTACTACAACCGTGTCCACATCCTGGGGGTGAGTCCTGCGGCCGCGGGGCCGGCACTGGCCAAGGGACCTGTCCCACAGTTGCAGCCCTCACTGCTGCCTTCTCTCTGCAGGAGCCACTGCCTCATTTGTTCCCCCCAATGCTGGCCCGGCTACAGCTGCTGAGTGTGGTGAGGAATGTGCTGCACAGCGCCTTGGCCACGCTCCACCTGCCACCCCTCAACCAGGTCTGACAGCGAGGACCCTGCCGATGCCAGCCAGGGCATCCTGCCAGCACCCTCGGCCGTCATAGGCTGTGCAGGGTGCTGGTGAGCACACGGGACAGGAGGTGGAGGGGTCTGCTCCACCTGAGACGGGTGCCCACTGGAGCAGACGGGGCCTCATGCCTGGCTGGAGGCGCTCCAGGGAGCCATCCTGCTATGGAGACTTCTGCTTCTGCTTTGCTGAGGTCCTATTGCCTCTGCCCACCTGGGGCCAAATACAGCCTGTTCTCCAGCCGCTGCCCTGTGCCTGCTTGACCCCTGCCCTGACCTCCTGCGGGGGGAGGGAGTGACCCCGGGCAGGCGCTGCGGGTCCCTAGCACAGTGGCTGCAGCAGCTGGCGGGTGGGGAGCTGGCGTGGGCACGCCAGGGCTGGCAGGTGAAGTCGCAGCTGAAGCGAAGGTTGGTGGCAGGTGGTAGCTTTGCCTTGGGCAGCCTGTCCCTATGGCACCCCCAAGGGTGCACACCTCTGCCACGTCACAGCTGCCTGGGCCCTGCTGTCCTGGGGGCTACGGCCTGGCTCTCTGAGGCCTGGGCAGAGGCTGATGGGGCCAGCGAGCGCAACATCGCTACCGCCCAGGTTCGGGCTCCGCTAGGCACCGTGAGGGCTGGGCTGCTCCCCTGCAGTGGCACAGAGAAGGCATCTCAGGGCCTCATGCTTGGTGGCAGCTGGTTACAGCCCTCAGGGCCCTGCAGCAGTAACGAGCACCCGTGTCTGGGTTCTCAGTGCTCCCCAGAGCCTCCACCTGCTGCCCCCCACCCTGAGCCACAACCAGGTGCAGGGGAACCACTGAGGGCATCTCACTGCACTCCTCATGCACCGTGCTAGGCACTCGGGGCAGCTCCGTCCTGCTCGGCTGCACAGCAGCAGGAATTGCCAGAGCCGTCGGGCAGAGGCATGCAGGCATGGCACCCGCCTAGGGAAGGGGGCATGTCCTGTGCGCCCGTGGAGCCTGGCTGGCAGCCGGTCACCCGAGGGACAGCAGGGAAGGCACCTCCAGGCACAGGCTGCGCAGCCTGCGTGGTGACAGCAGCATCCTCTTGTGGACCACGTGGCACCAAGCCCAGCTCAGTAGCACCCTCCCCATGCACCCAAGAGCTCCATCTCTACCTCCTGGTGTCTCCCACAGGGCAGGGTTGCAGCACTTGTGTGCCTGGCGCAGCCCAGGGTAGTGCCAGCGCCTGAGTCACAGACGGCAGTGCTGGCTGCCCCAGTGCCTGTGGGGTGCCTGCCCCGCACCTCGCTTGCCTGGAGAGCTGTGTCTGCAGCAGCATCACAGCCCAGCCCAGCCTGCAGCAGCCACAGCAAGGGCACAAAGGCAGCTGCCAACCGGGCACAAAATATGTATGGGGCTCCAGTGCCAAGTCTTCCCCGCAGCAGCTGCATGGTCCCAACCCCTGCCCCCCCTCCCAGGAACGAGGGCGCCCAGCCTGGCCCCAGGTCACCAGCCCTTTATTGCCCGCTCAGGCCTGGCACCACATGACCTCCAGGCCCTGCCCGGCCAGCGCGCAGCAGTAGCCTGGCTGCTCCCCCGGCCCCGTGGCTTCCCAGCAGTCCAGCTCCGCCACATCTGCCACGGGGCAAAACCTGGCACCCAGGAAGGCGAGGCCTGCCTTGCCCAGGTGCCACAGCACAAGGCGCTGGTCCACAGAGGCAGAAGCCAGCAGGTCAGGCTGCAGCAGCCGCAGCCCTGTCACAGAGGCTGCGTGGGCGCTTGGCTGCTGCAGCTGCTCCTGCAACAGGACTGGCGTGGTGGCTGCACCCACAGCCACAACACACACGTGGATGGAGCCATCGTCACTGCCGCTGGCCACCAGGAAGCGCCCGCAGGGAATCTCCAGGACATGGAGGCTGTTCACACCACAGCTGTGTGCTGGGACGGTCAGCACTGGGGCACCCAGGTCTGTGGGGCAGAGGGGCATCAGTGCTGGGCTCCCGCCACGGCACAGGGGACAGTCAGAGCATCACTCACCCCAGGGCTGCGTCTCCTCGTCCGTTGGCTCCGGGGCTGCCGTGGCCTGAGCGACGGTGGCGGTGATATCCCAGAAGGCAATGTTGCCATCCGTGGCGGCACTGCACAGGAAGTGTTTCCTGGGGAAACAGGCAGGGTGAGGGCGTAGTCGGGGGCACAGGACGCTCCACCCCGTGCGGCTCCCACAGCCTAGGTGGCCCCTGCTGACTCCATGCCAGGGGTTTGTCGGGGGCAATGCCTGGCTGCTGCTTGGGGTCCCTGCCCCTCACCCCCCGAGGCAGCAGGGGCTGGTGCTCACCTGGCACCGCCAGCCGGCCGGTGCACAAAGGCCTCCACCTGGAGGACGCAGCGCTGGTGGTGGAAGGACTCGGCAACGAGCTGCAGGCACCGGGCAGCCTCCTGCAGCACAAACAGCCTACGCCCGCGACCCAACAGGGTCAGCACCGGGGCAGGGGCTCCCCCAGCTCCCTGCCTTCAGCCAAACCAGCCTGGGGCACTTCCAGCTGGGCCCCCCCCCCCCAAAACCAGCCCCCGCAGGGCCTCACCGCACAGATCCGTCGCTGCAAGCAGCAGCCAGGACCACGCAAGGTGGCGGCAGCTCTGTGGCATCAGCGCCAACCACGACCGCAATGCGCATGTACCTGGAGCACGTGGCACTGTCACCCCACCTGCAGAACTGGGCACCAGGGCCCCTGCCCCACACCGGAGCAGCAGAGCCCTGCCAGCCCCACCCCACGGAGCCCCAGCCGCCTGGCACGAGGGGGGGTTGTCACCTTGTCTCAGGATCCATCTTGACCATGCGGTGCTTGTTTCTCATGCGGTCCCAGCGCTCGTCCAGCCGGTGGGAGGCCACGTGCAGCACCAGGCAGGCGATGCCAGCTGGGGCCGTGGGGGCTGCGCTCAGCAGCAGCCGGTAGCACTCCAGCTGCGCCCGGCCCCCTGCCGACACCAGCAGGGCCGACAGCTCCCCGGGCACAGGCGGGCTCAGGCTCCCAGCAGCTATGGCCAAGGCTCTGATGCTAGAGATGTGGTCGCTGAGTGTGGTGAGCGGCGTGGCCGTGCTGTCCTCTGTGTTGAGGGCCAGGACCGTGGCTGTGGTGTCCTCGCTGCCCGTGACGAGCACATGCAGGGGAGGGCGGCCTGGTCCAAGCACGGCCCCCACATGCCGCACACTTGTGACTTGCCGCCCATGCAGGGCCTCGCGCAGCACCTGCAGCCCAGAGGAGCCTGCCTGGCCGCAGCAGACGTGCACGGCCCCGGCCTGCACCCAGGAGAAGGCATCGGTGGCCGTGCCGCGATGGTAGCTCCAGGAGCGGTGGCCCCCGCCGCAGGGCAGGCAGCGCAGCGGGGCGCCGGCACAGGTGCTCCACAGCACGAAGCTATCGGCGTGGAAGCCCAGCACCAGCAGGTCACCGTCGGGTGTGAAGCGCAGCTCCTCCACCCACTCCAGCCCCTTGCCGGGCCTCTGCCGCCGCAGCTCCTCCAGCTGCCCAGCTCGCACCCGCAGCTGCCGGAAGCAGCCGTCCCTGCCCGTGCTGTACACCAGGCCCTCGTGACAGGTCACCGAGGTCACGCCCATCTTCCCATGCAGCCCGAAGAGGAGGGAGACGGGACCCTGCGCGGGGGACTCGCCAGTGGGTTCAGGGGTGTTTCCGCAGGCCGGGGGCTCCTCGCTCTCTCCCTCCCCTCGGGCAGGGTCCGGGCCGCAGGGGAAGAGCAGCAGAGAGCCCCTGCGGTCACCGCAGACCCAGAGCCCGTCCTGGGGCAGGAAGGCGGCGCTGGTGTGCCAGCGGTGTCTGCAAAGTGGCAGCAGGTAGCGTCCCCGGGGGATCAGCACCAAGCCCTGGCCCCCGGGGCCGCAGCAGGCCTCCAGCCAGAACAAGGCACCCTCAGGGCCCGAGGCGAAGAGCGCGCAGGTGCCGGGGTCGCTGCCTGGGCGCGAGGCCCAGCTCAGGCTGTGCACCTTGCCTGCAAACAGCTGCCGCTCCGCCCCGCCCGCCACGTGCTCCAAGGGGAAGACCCGGACGTACCCCCCCAGGCTGCCCATGGCAACCAGCGCGGCTCGGCCCGGCAGCCGCGCCACCTCCAGCAGCCCGTAGGAGCGGAAGCGCCCGTCCTCCAGCACCGGGCTCCAGCGCCCGGAGCCCACGTCGCAGGCATGGACGGCGCCCGCGTCCGTCAGCACCAGCAGCTGGTCAGGATCCACGAGCCGCACGGCCCGGGGGGCCCCGCTGCCCGGGGGCGCGCCCAGGTCCCGCTGCTGCAGCTCGTCCCCGCGGAGGTGCCAGAGCCGCGTCCCGGCGTCCATCCCGCCCGTGGCCAGCCAGCCCCGCTCCTCGTGCACGGCCACGGCCCGGACGCCGCGGCCCCGGTGCCCCTGGAAGCTGCGGACCACGTCGCCGCCGGGGCTCCACAGCAGGCAGGCGCAGTCCTCGCCGGCGCTGACCAGGCCGTCGCGCAGCAGCTGCACGGCCCACACGCGCGCCTGGTGGCCGTAGCGCACCCAGAGGCAGCGGGCGGGCGTGCGGGGGGCGCGCAGGTCGCCCACGTCCCAGAGGCGCACGCTGCGGTCGTCGGCGGCGGAGGCCAGCAGCCCGCGGCCCGGCGCGTAGCACATGCTGAAGACGACGCCGTCGTGGCCGGCCAGGCGCGCCCGCGGCCGCACCCCGCCGTCCGCCTGGGCCGGCTCGGCCGCGCGCCACACCACCAGCTGCTTGCCCACGGTGCCGGCCACCAGCGCCAGGTCGTGCCAGGCGTCGCCGGCCAGCAGCGCCGAGTAGAGCACGCCGCGGTCCTGGCAGCGCGCCTCGCGCAGGGTGCGCCGCGCCGCCCAGTCGAACAGCGCCACGGCGTTGTGGGCCAGCGCCAGGGCCAGCTGCTCGCCCGCGCCCCGCAGCCAGCGCGCGTCCCACACCCAGTCGGGCAGCTCGCAGGGCGGCCCCCGCGGCACCAGCTCCGCCGCCGCCCCGCGCCCGCGCAGCTCCAGCACGGCCAGGCCCTTGCCCCCGAAGGCGGCCAGCGCGGGGCCCGCGGCGCCGGCCAGGGGCTCCTTCCGCTCGCGGAGCCCGTGCACCGTGTGGCCCCGCAGCACCCGCCGCGCCCGGCGCCCCGCGCCCGCGCCCGCCTCCGCCGCCGGGCTGTAGAGCACCACGCCGGGGCCCTCGCCTGCGGGGAGGGAGGGAGGCGGTCAGGGGAGGGCCCTTCCCCGCGCCCCGCCCCGGCTCCGGCCCGCCCGCACGCACCGGCCAGCAGCTGGTCCCCCACGAAGGCGAGCGCGGTGACGGGCGCCACCAGCACCAGCGGCTCCATCGCGGGGGCGGCCGCGGCCCCGGCCTCGCCCCGCACCATGGCGCCCCGGCGCGCACGTGGGCCGGCGCCGCAGGAACCCGAGGGCGTGGCCACCGGCCGTAGCGCACTGGCCTCGCCCCTGCCGGCGGACCAATCCGGTGGCCCCGCGCTGCCAGGCACCACCCCACTTCCGGATTCTGCAAGGCGGCGCGCCATTGGCCCGTGGTTGCTAGGGGCGGTGCGCAGCCCGGTGCCAGGGCCCCCCCGCCCCCGACAGAGCAGGGCCGAGCCCGAGCCTCGCAGCCGCCTTTATTGCACCGCCCGGGGGCGCTGCTCCAAGACAGCGACAGCGATAGCGATGGCGTCATCCGCCCGCGCGTGCGCACCGGGGGCCCCGGCCGCAGGAGCTGGGCACGTGGCAGGGGCGAGGGCAGCGTGCGAAGGGCCGAGCGGGCCGGGACCAGGACGGCCAAGGAGTCCCTAGAGTTCCGCGTGCTTGTCACTGTCCGGCGTGTCCACGGCCCGCTCGCTCTGGCCTGCCGCACCCTCGCCCGCTCCCGCGTCCACGTCCTCTCCCGTGTAGCGAGCCATCTCCTGCTGGAACTGCAGCTGGCGCCGCCGGTTGGGGTCCACGTTGATCCAGTTGTTGGCCACCCACTTAGTGCCCTGCGTGACCAGGCAGCCTCCGTGCAATGCATACTCGTCCAGCTCGCCCACCCAGCCTGCGGGGCAACGGCAGCGCGCTGTGCCGGGGCAGGCGGCACAGCCCAGCACCGCGAGGCCAGGCAGCTCCTCCCTCCCTCGGGCTTCCCTGCTGCCTCCCGGGCTGGCCGCGCCGGATCGCGCCGTGCAGGGGGGTCTGGGGAAGCCAGGTGCCACCTGCCGCGCAGAGCAGGGCAGGACAGCCGGAGCCTCGCTGCCTGCACCTGACAAGGACAGGGCCCAGCCTCTTGCAAGCCACTGCGGGTCTGTTCCCGTGCACCGGCCCTGCAGCCGACAGGGGCAGGGACGGGTCCCACAGCACGCGTTGCGGACGGCAGGAAGTGATTGCAGCTCAAGGCTGGAGGGCCCCATCTCCCTCGGGCGTGTGATGCCCTGGGGTCCCCCGCACCAGGGGCCGGGAGGCAGCAGAGCCTGATCCCCGCGCCCCGTGGCAGGCAGTACCTTCCCCGTCCGACAGGTAGTTGTACCAGAAGACAGCCGTGCCCTGCCGAGGCTTCACGCGCAGGTTGCCCTTGTCGCAGTTCTTCCGGGTGTCTCGCAGGTCGACGTCGTTCTGGATCAGAGACTGAGACGCACACAACGGCAGTGTGCCGGAGTGCTGAGCACGCGACACCCCCGCGCCCCTGGCCCAGCCCGCAAGAGAGCAGCCCTGGCACCCCCCAAGAACAGCCCCGTCTCGCTTGCGGGGCTTCCCTGCACCTCCGATTTCAGCTGCTGCCCCTAGATGCTCCACGCCTCCCCAGCATCTGTGGCCAGCAGGGCAGCACCTCAACCCCTGAGAACCATGCTCTGCGCCTTCCCGGATGTGGGCACTATTGGACTATGAAATGTAAGGGCCCAGGGTGTGACCGTGTTGCAAGTGCGGGCGTAAGGAACCCAAGACCCAGACCCTGCCTTGCCCTGGGCACGAGGGGCTCCCGTTCACAGCATGGGGGCCAGAGGTGGCTGCATTACCATCTCCTCGTAGGTTCTGTTGTCAGCAATGGGGAAGACCGTCTCGCCGCCCCCGGTCACGTTGTTCAGGTAGAACAGCACCGTCACATAGCTGCGAGAAAGCATAGCTGAGGGACGCAGCCTGCAGCTCGGACACCAGGCTCCCGGCACCACCCATGGGCTGGCCTGGGTTGCTGTCTGGGGAGCAGAGGTGGGCAGAAACACTCTGGCAAGGAGGTGCCCAGTGCTTGCCTCTGCCAGGGTCAGTCCCCTGCTTCTCCCTGGGCTTCCCCCTCTCCTGCACCCTCCTGAGCTGGCTCCCGAGGTCACAGTCAGACCAGCCACACATGCAAGGCCCCCAGCGTCTGACAACTGCACAGACCCTGCTCCTGGCCCAAGCCCCCTCCCCTCCAGCCCCGCTCACCGGCATGAAGTCTCGAAGGGAGCACTCTCGTTGGCCACCAGCTTGGTGTGGCTGCAGGCGGTCTCGGGGAACACGGGCCCGCTGTCCATGTGGGCATGGTAGTGCCCTCCCTGGTCGTACCGCACCACCTGCAGCGGTTCGCTGTGCTCCACGATCTCTGGGGGCAGGCGTGTCAGGCGCATCACCCTGGGGGCAAGAGGCAGAGCAGGTGAGGCAGGAGCAGCACTGAGGGAGAGGCTGCCAGCTCTGCAGCCCAGGAGCCTACCCCCGAGTCCAGGTCCCCAGGACTACCCATGACATGTAGGGCAGTCCCAAGCCTGTATGGGGATGGCCCTGCCTGGGAGACTGTGTCCCTGAGGGCAGGTGGAGAGGGAGGCCTGCGACAGGGGCTCCAGGAGACAAGGAGCACAGGCCCTGGGACCATGCACATTGACAGTGCTTGTACAACCCTGGTTCCCAGCCTGAATGAAGACAGCAGGCTCAGCCCTCCCCTGGTGGGGTGTCAGATGTAGCTCTGGCATCAGTGACTGGGGAGGAATCCCTCTTCTTAATGCCTTGGTTCTGCCTAATTGGTACTCAGGTGAGACATGCAATCAGCCCCGTAATTGGTGGCAGCCCCATAAGGGGAAAGTTGCTGCTCTCCCCCAATCAGTCTTCCTGTCACTTCTAATTAATTACCCCCCCACCCCCTCCAGGCTCCCTGGAGTCTTTGCAGGGCTGCCCCGGAAGCAGGATGTGCTGCAGGCTTGACTCTGCACAGCGTGAGCCGTGTTGCTGGATGAATTAGAGTCCTAATGGGAAACTGGGCTCCTCTCCTTCCAGCGGGGTGAACACTAACAAGGCAGGCTGTGGCCATCCCAGCAGGGCTGTGTGTGGGCAGACAGCTCGGCTGTGAGTGTGTGTGGACGCCGCCTCCACCCCTGCCCCTGGACCTGGGCTGCCGGACCCCGAACCTTTGTCGTATGGCCCTCATGACGTGGTGGGCACCCTCGCCTTGGTACAGCCACGTGTGCTGGCTGTTCCGCACCAGCTCGCTCATCTTCACAGTCCGGCTCCCCATGTACTTGTGGAAGTCACGGATGTTAAGCTGTTTGAACTCCTCCAAGCTCAGCACGCCTGCAGGAGAGAGGGGCGCCAGCCAGCTCTGAGCTGTGCGCGTGACCTGAGCCTGGGCTTTGTCGTAGGAAAGGGCAAACCCTTGCGAGTGCCCACAGCTGTGTGCGCCTGGCTGAGGGGTGCACGCGATGGGCATGACGTGGAGATGACGGCACACGCCCGTGCTGTGCAGGGAGGCGCGTCCTGCAGGTGACATTCCATCCAGATAGGAGCGTGCTACGGCAGGGCAGGGCTTTGCTTATCCAGAGGAAACCGGACAATGAAGCCAGCCCGCTCAATGAAGCACAGGGGAGATTGCAGCCCCCAGCCGGTGCTTCCAGGGCCTCGGTGCCCCTTGCCCAAAGGGGTGCCTGGTCACAGGGTCAGCTGGGGATAGCTGCCCCCAGCATGGGCACAGCCAGACTGCTGGCTGCCTCCACTTCCAGCTGCCTGCATACATCCTCTCCCTACTGCCCTTCCCCTTCCCGCCGCCCACGACACAGTGCCACGTCCGGGGCTGACCCAGCCTGCCCCTGCTGTGGGCAACAATGGAGGGAAGCAGCAGCCTGGAAGTGAGGCCCTGCCAGTGGCGCAGAGCAGGGCACAGGAGCTGGCCCCCAGGCTTCCCCTCCCTGAGCGCTCACAGCAGGGAAGCTGCAGACAGCTAGCTCCTCCGCCCACGGCCTGCCAAGGAGGTCACGAGCCACAAGGGCACGGGGCCAGCGCGGGGGCGGCTCCCTGGTCCCGGCGTGGCTCAGTGTGCCAGGCGACTGGAAGTGAGCGCGCCCAGCCTGTGCGTGCACTTGATTTGACCAGGAAATGGAGAGGCGCTCCATTGAGAGCACTCTAATTGGAGGGGGGCCAGGCCAGCTGGAGGCCGGGGGGAGGGGGGCTCTGGGAACGCTCGCACCCTTTGGTGGGGTGGGCAGGGAGGGAGAAGGGCAAAGTGACCTCCTGCCCATATACCCTGGCATCTCGCGCAGTGCCCAGGCCTCCGCAGTGCCACCTGCCCTGGGACTCCAGCTCCCCCGTGAACAGACCCGCAGGCCTCCCCGACTCAGCCACCCCAGGGCCAGTTCCACAGCCACCGTGCAGCTGGCACGGAGAGCACGCGCTGTGGGGACTAGGGCATGCCAAGGGCTCTGCAGACAGGATGTGGCGTGGGCTCTGGCCACCTCTTCTCCGTGGGGTGGGGGCCAGGGCAGGAAACCTGCTGCAGAGCAGATGCAAGCAAGGCCCATCCATGCATCCATGCCACAGGGGCTCCAGCACACAGGGTGGGGGGTTGCCCCAGGGCTGCACTCACCATTGCCATCAGGATCTGCCTTGACTGCAGCGTACATCTCCCGGACGCTCTCGGGGGTCATCCACCGGCCACTCCCCAGGCGGGTGTGCGTCAGCACCTGCAGCAACAGGCCACAGGTCACCCGGGGGCACAGAGTGGTCCTGCCCTGGCCCCCTTTCCCTCCTCTCTACCTCCTTAAGCTGCAGCTGCCCATCCTGGTTGTGGTCCAACAGGTTGAAGATGTCCATCTGGCTGATCTCAATCATCTCCAGGGCCTCCTCGTAGTCTTCGGTGGGCAGGATCTGGCTCTTCTGCAGCCCCTTCAGCTGGGCCAGGTGGATGATCAGCTTGCACTCCTCCTCGGTCAGGAAGTCGGGAATTTCTGCGGAGAGGAGGGGAGCTGGTTGGAAAATCCCAGAGCTTCCCCAGGGCGTGGGGAGCCCGGGCCTGGCTGGTGGGAGGCAGCTACACTGGAGGGGCAAACACGAGGCACTCACGCTAGCAAGCCTGTCAAGCATGTCGACCTCCCCTGCCCTCAGGACAGGAATTCAGTGTGTGGCAGATGGTCACACGTGGCCTGGCACGGGCCCTGCACCCCAGGGCCCAGAGCAGCCGGCCACTGGGCTTGCTCAGCACCCGCAGCGAGAAGCTCTCGGCTCAGGACACCATGGATGTGGGTTTGTATTTGAGGGTCGGCCGGAGGCCATGAGAGCTGCACAGTGCTCAGGGCCGGCTTTGCCCTGGACCCTGCAGGAACCTCACTTCACCTGGCCCTGGTCAGCAGCACAAAGCCGGGCACAGGCAGCTACTGCCAAGAGGGCCTGGCATTTTGAAAGCAAAACCATCTCCCTGTGCCCACGTGGCTGGGGGAGTTCTGGCTGAACGGTGCCTGGAGCACACAGCAGTGGCCACAGGACACGGGGGGGCCCACGGGACGTGCCGCCTAAGTACAAGCAGCCCCAGACAGTTGAGGGTGAGGACAAGAGCTGCTGCGGGAGCGCTCCCAGCTCCTGCTCTGTGGCTGTAACCCAGAACCTCTGCAGGGGTCAGAGCCAGGCCCAAGACAGCCACCTGCTTCCCAGGCAGCCAGCTCCAGCCGCAGCCACAGCGTCTTGGACAGAGGGGTCCCCGAGGCACGCACCCCACAGTGACCAGCAGGACAGGCGAGGCGGACAGTGATACAACTGCCTGGGCATCTGGACTGCAGGCCAGATGGGAGCGCCAAGCCCCAAGCCCCGCGGCACGGCTCCCTGCCCGTGCCCTGCCATGGGCCGCGAGATGCCAGCCACCAGGCCAGCCAGTGGGAAGCTCCCTGCAGTGGTTAAGTGCTGGCTGGGCGCCCAGCCTGCTGCCCTTAACAATGGCTGCAGCTAAGCAAATGGCTCCTAATTGACTTCGGGCGACACTTGATTGCTCCTCTGCAAAAACAAAGGAGTGGGAAGCATCAGGGTTTACACAGCAACAACAACAACTAATCCGGGAGGCGGGAGCAGGGGTGGGCCTCGGAGACCTGTCAAGCAGAGAGTCAATCAGGGCCAGGGGCCAAGCAGCACCTTCTGGGCCAAGCCAAGCCCCCCAGGAAATGGGAACAATCAGGGCAATTGGCAAGCAGAAGGGCAGCATTGTCTCCCCCAGAGAGGGCTGCCCCAGCCAGACTGGATTAGCACAGGGACTCCCGGGCTATAAAAGCCAGGGGCTGAAGGCAGTGGCACATCTGCTGCCTGCCTCCCACCAGAGATGGGTGCAAAGAGTGGCAGGGACTGGGTGCTGGTGCGGCCGTGGCTGCTGGCCCTGCTGCTGGGGCTGCTGGGCAGGGGCCGCCTGGCCGCCCAGGGGAGCGCCCTGCCCAGGTCCTCGCAGTGCGTGCCCATCCCCAAGAGCATGGCCCTGTGCTATGGCCTGGGCTACACCGACATGAGGCTGCCCAACCTGCTGGAGCACGAGACTGTGGCCGAGGCCACTCAGCAGGCCTCCAGCTGGCTGCCTCTGCTGGCCAGGGAGTGCCACCCGGACGCCCGGATCCTGCTCTGCTCGCTCCTCGCCCCTGTCTGCCTGGACAGGTAAGGTGCCACCGTCTTGCCAGGGGGGTGGAAGGTGCCTGCGGCTGCCTGGCATCTCCATCTCCTTGCTGTGCACCCACCTGGCATGGGGCTTTTCCTGCCAGCTCCCGCCTCCACCTCAGGCCACACACCGCACGCCAGCAGCCTCGCACGGACCCCACAACTGCCCCGCTTCCCTGCCCCAGCCCCTCTGTACCCCCAGGCTCACCCCATGCTGCTTTCTGCCCCGGGGCACACAAGCAGCTTCCCCTCCCCAGACATTCCCCTACCCGCCCCGGAGCCACGAACCCCTCTGTATCCTGCAGCCACCTGCGCTGCCCGTCGGGGAGGCGTGGGAAGGAGGCAGCTCCCAGACCTTCCCTGGGCTCAGGCACTTTGCTCCCACTGCTCTCCCTTGTCCCTGCAGCGAGGGTTGTCTGACAGGCTGGTGGAGCAGGGGGCTCCCCAGATACAAGGCTCCATTTGGTTCCCAACCTGGAGGGCACAGGGTCCAGGTCAGAGCCAGCAGAGCGTGGTCCCCATCTAACATATAGGGACAAATGAGGCCTGGGCTGAGGAAGGTGCAGGGCAATGGATAGGGAGCGTGGGCCCTTGAGCAGGCTCTGGAAGGCTACGGGGAAAGGCTCACCTCAATCCCACCGACTCTCTCCAGCTTCATCTACCCGTGCCGCAGCCTGTGCGAGGCCGTGCGGAGCAGCTGCGCCCCCATCATGGAGTGCTACGGCTACCCCTGGCCTGAAATCCTGAACTGCGCCAAGTTCCCCGCGGATCACAACCTGTGCATCGCAGCCGTCACCCCCGAAGAGACGGCTGCCAGCCGGAGAGGTAAGGCGCCTCCTGACCCACCCTGCTGTCCGGAGCATTGAGTAGCATCCTGCCACGGGGGCAACACTATTTCCAAGGTTAAAACCCCCCACGCCCCAGAGAGCAGAAACAGCCACAGAGTTCATCTAAGATTCCTCCCTGCGGGCCTGACCTGCCCAGGACTCCTGGGGGCTTCTCAGATAGCGGTGGAGTAGCAGCTCCAAGGCAAAGCCAGCTCCGCTGTGCTGCTCTGAGCTAACTACCCTTCCACCTGTACAGCCCTGGTGCTGGCCTTGCCACACCCAATGCTTGGGTGTTTGTGGAGGACCTAGCCCAGCTAACCCACATTTCCAGGGGCAGAGACCCAGTCCAGCCCGGGCTCCAGCTCTCACCCAACACCAGTCAGGAGGCAAAGAGCTGGAGGAAACGGCCCAGCTGAGCACAAGCAAAGCAGAGAGGGGACAGCCAAGGGAGAGGCAGAAGCTGCCCGGGCTGTTCTTCCTACACCCCTAGGGTAGTGGGCTAGTTGTGCACAAGGAAGGCTCTGATGCCTTCTCTTACAGCTGTACCACGAGCCAGCTGCAACGACTGCGAGCTCCAGGAGGCTGGCACCACCAGGGAGGTCCTGGAGGGCTTCTGCGCCAGCGACTTCAGTGAGTACCGCGCTTCTCCCCCAGCCAGCTTGGGGAGCTGCAGAGACCCAGGGGATGGTGGGGTGGAGGGGAACCAAGCAGCACGAGCGTCTCCATGGCGGGCAGCACCCAGCGGGGTCAGCCCAGTGGCTGTCATGACTCCCATCCACATCACGCCTGGAAGCTCACTGTCCTTGCTCGAGCGGAGGGCTGGGAGCAGAGGGCTGTCCAGAGCCGTCAGCCATGCCATCCCCCACAGCACCAGTGCTGAGCTGTCCTGCCACTGCCTGGGTCTCTGGAGCAGAGGTGGAGCTGGAGCTCAGGGCACGGCTGTGGGGGGCCCTCGCCCAGCTGCTTCGAGTGATCCTAGCACTCCCTTTGCTCTCCCTGCTCCAGCAAAGAGCAAAGGGCAGAGCCAGGATCAGCTCCAGGGAACATGCGGGTCTGCTCAGGAAGTTCCCAAGCTCTGTGCAGTCACACTGATTGGGCAGGGAGGGGAAGCCTGGAACTGGCTTTTTGGCCGTAGGAGGGACCCCAGTAGGACATCTCCATGTGTCTGTCTCCTGCTCCACCAGCTGCAAAAATCCGCATCTCCCGGAGGAACGCGACGTCCACCCTGGCCGGCTTCAGCCTGGACACCAGGTTGGAGATGCTGAAGCACGGCCCCCTGCTGTGGGCGGACACCTACCCCAAGCTGCAGCAGTGGCTGGACCTGGATGCCACGTGCGTGCACAACATCATGCGGGGGACGCAGGCGGGTGTCTACATCGTCAGTGGGACCATGCACCAGGGCCGCCTGGTGGTGAACAAGGCCTACGACTGGCACAGGAGGAACCGAGCCCTGCAGCTGGCTGTGCGGCGCTGGAAGCAGCACCGGTGCCGCAGATAGGCTGGCAGGCTGCTCCAGCCCCGCTCCCACACACTGCTCCCTCCCCAGGCCTAGAGCACGACCCCTGCCACCTCTGGCCAGGGGAAGGGGCTCGGAGCAGCAGGCACTTGAGTGGGTCAGACGTAGTTGCTGGCCAGGGGCCAGGCCAGAGCATCACACCACGGGATCCCTGTAAGAGGCTAGGGAGGCACTGCTGCTCCTAGGAGCCCGAGGCTACAGCACTCTCCTCCCACCGCACTGGAGCCCAGCTGGAAGCAGCATCGCAGAGAAAGCGAAGGGGACCCCTCAGGTCAGAGCTGCCCCATGGAGACACCCACTAATTAGCCCTGCCTGTTCCCTCCCAGCACCACGCCGTAGGCACTTCAGCGCTGTTACCGATCTGCGACACAGGGCCACTGGCTGTTCCAGGCACAGAGGTATCATGTGGGTCACCTGCCTGGCAGGAAAAGACAAGGGAGCTGCATCCTCCGTCACACCTTGTACCCCCCAGGCTCCCTGTGCAGGGGAGCAAGGGCTTCGTTTTGTACTGCACTAGCACAGGGCAACACCAGGCGCAGCCCTCCGGCAGCCTCAACCCTGCAGCGCCAGGCCAGGCCCAGAGCGGGGAGAGGCAGCGCCAGCATGAGAGCGTTCTGCTCTCCCACTGCCACAGATGTTCAGGGCAGTGGGCAAACTGGAGAAGGCAGAAAGCAGGGCAGTTGGAGGGGGTGGCTTTGGCCAGGCTGTTCAGGGAGCTGGAGAGGCAAGGTTATTATGGTAATATCTTTTATTGCACCAACTGCTCGTTAGCACCTTTGTTAGCACCTAATGATGCCCCTGACCTAGTGCCCTGGAGAAAGGGAAGCCCCAGGGCAGGATTTACTGCTTTCCCACAACAGGGAAGCTGATCACCAGCAAATCACTGTAAACATCCCCTAGCTGGAGATGCATCTGATACCATTGTCTCCCTAATGATGGCACTAATTGGCCACGAGACTTCCCTGAGGTCAGGGATGGAGTCCCCAGGCCTTCCCCTATTGAAATAGGGTCAGGGAGGTCAGCTCGGCCCTGGCCCTTGTCAGGAGGGAAGATCCCCCTTAGCTGTCAGCCCAGCTCAGCACTGCCAGCTGGTCTGTGAACAGCCAGGCTGCACAGGCCTTGCTTACGGTATGGAGTTAGCTGGGAACTGCTCCTCAAGAAAGATTTGCACTGACAGCCAGGAAACGCAGGGGTGGGGGAGACTTCCCGCTGCCCCCCTCACCCAGCGAGATCTCCAGTCCCAGGGCAAAGCGGAGCCAGCTGGAAGGAGGCCTCTTGTTGAACTCTGAGTACGTTCCTGCAGCACTGCCTCTCCAGAGCAAGTCCTCCCGGGTCAGACAGAGGGGCTGGAGTGCCAGGCTAAGTCTGCCGATGGTCCACAGCTTTCCTGAAGGCTGGGACCAGCTCTCTGAAGTAAACAGCATTCACAAAGACAAAGCAGCCAGGACCCAGGGAAACTGGACTAGCAAAACCCAATTGTCCTGTACCCCCAGGCCACACTGTCTCACTGCTCTTATCACGGGGGTGACTGTTGGAAGACATTCGCTCCACATCTGGGTCCTCTCCCGCTGCCAGAAGGAACACTGTTGGAACGTGTGAGTTATGAATACTGTGTATTCAGACCCGATGATGACCGAGCTGTGGGTTTCTGAAGGATGCTTGTTGCATTAAAGGGATCCAACAAGAAACGCTTGTGGTTCGTTCTGTGTCAGCCACTGTGCCCGTCTTTCCCTACCAGAGGAGGGGACGGTGCCATGCAGAAGTCAGTGGTGCTGCTGCGCCAGGACCTGCCCTGGGCGCACTTTCTCTCTGCCCTACCGAGAGAGCTGGGGAATCGTTACTGCCAGGAAGATGGACGCAGGCACTTCCCAGTGGGACAGAGAGAACTTCCAGGAAGCCTAGAACCAAGGGCCTGGAGAACCAGGCTGTCCATGGGGGTCAAAATGCAGGGTGGAGTGGGTTTCACATGGAGGGCTTTTGTGCCTGTGGAAAGGGAAAGGAGCGTGAGCTCAGGGCCATGCACAGGGGCTGCAGGAGCCCCCCCCACTTGTCTCCCATCTCCTCTGTCAGCGCCCGGGCCCTGCCACAGCCCTGCCCCACCACTGCTTCCAGAGGCCAGGGCCCCTGCCCCTCCCTGGCCCTCGGCCAGCTCTGCAGCACTCCCGGCAAACACTCTGGTCCCTGGGTTTAAAACAAACGCAAGGCGGGGATGTTTGGGGGGGACCCTGGGAACAACCCCAGCCCCCAACCCCCGCAGCAACTGCCCGCGACCAGACCAGGGTGCGGGCACCGGCCTCCCGGCCCCGATCCCGGCACGAGGCACTCGGGAGCCCCGCCCCGGGCGCACGCCTGCCTGGCTGCCCCGACGCGAGGAGGCCCGCGCGGTCCGTCTCCCGAGGGCGGGCGCCAGCGCCGGCAGGACTCGCGGGCAGCGCGCCGAGGGCAAGCCACCGGGCCGTCCTCCTCGCCCGCGCCTGCCTTACCGAAGAGCAGCGGCTTCAGGCTGAGGGTCCTCATGGCGTGCGCCCGGCCCGGCACCAGCTCCAGCCGCTGCTCGTGGCCCACCTGAGGGGAGAGAGGGCGGTCAGGGGCCGCGGTCACGGGTCAGGGGTCACAGGTCACGACCCCCCCCACCCCGGGCCTTGCCTTGATGCCCTCGCGGCGGGGCAGGGCGGCGGCGGGGCCGGCGGGGGAGGGGCCGCGGCCCGGGGTGGCGGGAGGCGGGTGGGGGTCGCCGTCGCCCGCGCTGAGGTGCACGAAGAGCAGCAGCCCCAGCACGTTGAGCACGTAGAGGTGCGCGAAGACCATGAGCACCACGAAGTAGGGCCGCGAGCACACGGGCCGCGGGCGCCCGCCGGGGGGTCCGGGCAGCGGCCGCCCCTCCGCCGCCGCCGCCGCCGCCGCCCCCCCTGCCGCCGCCGCCATTGCCGGTCTCCCGGCAACCGTCGCCGCGGCAACACGTCACCGCGCACGCGTCTCGCGCTAGCCTCAAGGGCGCCTCCATCTTGGCTAAGGGCAAGCCGGCTCCGGGCTGGCGAGGAGGAGGGAGGTGGCGGGCATCTTTAGTGAGGGCACGCCCCCCCCGCCTGCAGTGAGCGGCCATCTTGAGTGAGGGCAGCTTCTGGCTTCAGGCGCAGCCATGGCTCGTGAGGGCACGTGGGGCCGCCCTCAGCCGAGGCCCCCACCCCTCGGCTGCCCCTCCCGTGGTCTTCCGATACGAAACCGGACACCTGCGTCCACGTGTTCAGAGGACAACAGCGGACATAAGGGCGTCACGTTTGCATCACCCGAGCCGCAGAGATGTGATGGCTTGCAGCCAGGAGGCGTCTTCCGCGGCGGGGCGGGGGCGGGGCTCCCTCCCCCCTCAGGGCCGGGCCGGGCCGGGCGGGGCACGGGGCAGATGTGACACCTTTCCTTGCCCCGGCTCCGACGCTGGAGCAGAGCTGTGGCCGCGCTTCGGGCCCGGGGAAGCGGCGAGGAGCTGGCTCAGGCCCCGAGGCGTTCCCTCCCTGCGCGCCGCGCGTCCCCTGCAGAATGAAGACTCTGCGCACGTTTAAAATTAGAAATTCACAATTTATTTCAAATAAACCACTTCACCTCTGGCAAGCGTCTCAAGGGCAGCCTCCCCCGCCGGCCCCTGGGGCAAGGCTAGGAGCGCCCCTGCTCCCCCCGCCGCCCGAGGCAGCCGGGACAGGCCTCCCGCGGCCGCCTCGGCTCCCTGAGACACCTGCAGCCGCCCCCGTGGAGCCGACGCGGGCGAGGAAGGAAACCCCTAGAACACGTCTCGTCGAAAAATAGAGTTCTATGTATCGCCTGCTGAAAACGTCTATACCTGGAGCGCGCGATTCTAGTACAGAAACCTCCTGCCGTCCCACCCGTGCGCGGGGCAGCAGTCATGCAGTTCGGATCAGCAGAAAACGCCGGGTCGCTGCCTGGGAAGCCTGAGGACTGTTAGGGGGCGGCCGCGAGCAAAGCAGGAGTGCGAGGCAGGCTGGCGAGGCGCAGCGAGCAGCTAGCTGCAAGGAGGGAGGGAGAAAAGCGCCCCAAGACAGACAGACACGCTACCGCTGCGGAGGGGAACCTCCCACACGCAAGAGCAGATGTGGGCCCTTCGCCTTTGCTCTCCAGAGCTCCCCTTTTCCTTCCCGTCCGGCACCTGCCTCTGATGGCACCAGCAGCAGATGGAAGGGTGCAAGAGATGACACCTGAGTCGCCCTGGGGGAGCCAAGGGCAGAGTGGACAGAGGAGCCGTGCATGAGAACCAGGAAATCCCAGCCTCCCCTGCCAGGACTGTTTGAGGGAACACAACCTGCTGACAAAGCTGGGGCTGCAGGTGGTCCCGGAGAGCAAGGGGGCTTCCCAAGCAGCACCTGGCGCTGGGCATTTCCACAGTGCTCATCGCCCAGGTGTCGCAGCAGTCTGAACTGCAAGTCGGCTCCCGGTGCCCGCAGGGGCTGGTTCCAGCTAGGGATGGAGCTGCTCTAGCTACGCATGAGAGTCGTGACAAGCACCCGGAGAAAATACGCTCGTCCTTGCTCAAAGCTGACCTGCTGTGCAGGGAGGAAGAGGCAGAGCTGAGCTGTGGGGATTAGACACCTCCACATACCTCTCGCAAAGAGGCTAAATCTCATCTGAATGCAGCTAGCTTAACAATAACACCAACTCGTAGCCTACATCAATGCACAGGATGTCTTTAAAGACCTGTATAAGCATTAAATCTCCACCCTGTTGTATTCTCCAAACTCTGCTCAAAAGATTAGTTCATATAACAGCTATTTCTTTCCCAAACCAAGATGCCTTCTGTTTTTGCCACCTTTACACTGTTAAATCTACAACACCATGCTGGCTACCAGAGCCAC
This sequence comes from Alligator mississippiensis, assembly GCF_030867095.1. NCBI lineage: Eukaryota > Metazoa > Chordata > Crocodylia > Alligatoridae > Alligator > Alligator mississippiensis. The sequence continues at coordinate 699,286 of NC_081835.1, forward strand.
AAGGTAGCCACATTTCAGACAGAGAAAAATGTAGCTCCCAAAGCACAGTTCTAGTTTTCTCGGTTATGCAGAAACTAACAACCCTCCAATCCATCAAGGGTGACATCGAGATATCCTAGCACTGGGCTGTGGCAGGGCAATGCTCACAGGAGCAGCAGGGAAGGGAATTCCACTCCTTTCTGCCTACATCAGGGGACTCCATCTACTCCGCTTCTGCCAGCCTGGAGCAGACAGAGAGCACCAGAGAGACCTGCAGAGTCTACTAACCCTGTTATTAGCCTGTGACCTGGTAAGTAACTGCCTGCTCATGTGCTGACATTACAGTAACTGCTTTGAGGTTAGTTCCCTCCCAAGATGAACAAGGCATTCTCACATCTGTTCAATTTACTTAGGTTTCACATTAAAAAATAAAGGTTGTAGAAGAGCTCCAAGCCCCTGCAAACATGATAGCATTCACAGGATCCACCCAGCGTCATTCACATGGAGACAGAAATAAAGTGAAGTCTGCCAGTTACTTTGCAGGATGGCTCAGCACAGGCTCCAACAGCACAGCGCACTCATTCCCAAAGGCCTGGCTACACGGCCCACACGCATCAGGGCTCGCGTCAAACAGGGCTCTTCTCCCTTGGCTCAAGGAACAGGATCAGCCTTGTTTATCCAGGTAACAGCAGGTGGGACTGATCTGATCGTTGCCAACCTGCAGACACTGACACAACACAGCTTATTCCAAGGTGCTTACACACCACCAGGCTCTATCCAACACGGTCAGGACAGCTGCAATTTAACAGTCCCTCACTGCTGTACTTTTGGCAGCAAAGAACACCCGCACTCCAATAAAACAAGTCAGGCAAAATCCATGCAGAAGACAAACTCTCCGACAGCAAGGCTCCCACTTGTACCTGGGCACGCCGTCTCCATCATGCCTCCATTTGCGCAGCACAAACTCCTGCTGGGGCGTTCCACAGAAGAGCTCACACACCACTGCACTAATCTGCAGCCACTGAGGTGCTCAGGCTCAGACCTCCAGCCGCCCCCCTGAGAACCAGCCACTCTCCTCGTGCAGTCACTGGCCAATGCTATGAAGCACGTGTTACAGGAGGAAACGGGAACGCAGCTGGGTGGCTTCACAACTCTCAGTGCCTAAGAGGATTTGGAGGCAGAGGGAGGGAGAAAAAGCCCGTGGAATTTACAAGCAGATTACTGAGGAAAAACACTCCACTGCCAATTTATTTTTAAAAAGGGTTGTGTGTTATTCTAAGCTTTGTTTGTATAATTGTACAACCGTTGAAAATTACATAAGTTGTAATGATCTAATACTATTAACAGCCATTCAGAAAAAACTCCCTCCCTCCAAAACCAACCAGGGCGGGAGGAAAGTGTCCTGTGAACTATGCCATTCTGACCTCTGCCCTCTAGCCTGGCAGAAACAAAACGCAGAGATAAGAACAGGAACGGACTAAGAGGTGGTGTTTGCGTGTCTGTTTTGCAAGGGGCCGGGGTGGGTCTGTCCTTGGCTGTGTTTTCCCAGGGGCGGTGCCCGTGTCTCACGAGGAAGCCGCCGTCATGTTGCTTGCCGCTCTCACCCCTGCACTCTGCCATCTGCTCCCACCTTACGTGTCGTGGAAGTCTTTCAGCAGGGTCCTCCTCCTCTGCTCTGCTATGTGCATCTGATTCTCCAAGTCCTGGAGTCAGGAGAGAGCGCTGTCAGTCTGCACCACATGCAGTGGAGCTCTCCGCAAGGACCTTTCCGTGCCCCTTGCGCCCCATGGTCTCTGACCCTGGGTTAGAAGAACCCAGCTCTCCCCTTGTGGGGGTTCTGCTTCACATCTCCAACCTCAAAGGCTCTGCACCAAGATAATCAGCCCTGGAGCAAAGGCTACCTGCTGCCTTCTGCAGGGACTACTGGCTCCTTTCAGTCAGCCAGGAGCAGCCAGAGGCCTTACTCTCTCTGCTAGCATGGGCATTGCTGTCACAGCAGCCACAGGCCAGCCTGAGAAGCTAGTCCCTGGCACTCGCCTAACTGCCAGGCTGGGCAGGGGCTTGCGTGTCGTTTCTCAGCCACCTAGGCCAAACGAAATACTCACGCCTCGGTCATAGCTGTCTGCTCGCTCCACCTTCCACGAGAGGTTTTCAATTTCTGCCTCCAGCTGCGCCTGCTGGTACTCAAACTGCAACCAACAGCACAGATCATTAGAGATGTCAAGGGGCAACTACACCCCTGCCAAAAGCTGCAAGGAGAGGAGCTTGCTCCCAGCCCAGCCTCTCACAACAGAAGGGGGCTGAACAAACCTCCAGAAGAGCTGGGGAAAGCAGTAAGCAATAAGGCTGCAGGAGGAGCAGCAGCTTCATGATCACTGGGGGCTGGTGCTGCTCAGCTCTACTTATGACTGCCCAAGCGCTCCAAGACTCGACCCAGAAGAAATTGCTACAACCATCCACAGTACCCCATGGAGATAAATGCCTCCCCCCCAACACCTGGGCTGCAAACCCCCACCCACAGTCTCCAGAACCTGCTGGAGACATCGCTCACTAGGCCCAGGCACGCAGAGCAGGGAAGCATGTCCAAGGGTCCAGCAGCTGCGATTAGCAGGGGGGCAGTCAGACTCATTTGTCCTTCCTATCCTGACTCCCCATGTGAGAGAGAATGCCCAGAAGAGAGACCAGAGGGGCTCTGGGGCCCACACAGCCCGGGACTCTCGCAGGCCACCCCAGTGCTGGCTAGACCTCCCAGAGATTGTTACCCTGTGGCAAGTTGGGCTGCAAACACGTGATGCCTCCTGGCAGCAGCGTAGCTGAGCAACGTGCTCCTGGTTTCCCTCTTCAGGTGCCCACAATCTCTCTCCTGCTAGAGTTTCTACAAGGCTCATTTGATGCCAAGGTCCTGTTCCTTCCCCCTTCCCAACAGGGCCGATGGCCAGGAGTGACCAACTCTGAGCTCCCAGGTACACACTAGCTTCTAAGCTAACTAGAACAGCAACGTGAACTCTTAACAGTGAAAACAGGCTGAGAAGCTGAAGGTGTCACAATGCAGCACTGCTCTACAGCAAGCCTTAAGTGAGGCTCTTGGAGGGGGACTTAGCAGCACTTTTACTGTGGGAAGGGAGAGCAGTACAGGATCTGGGGCCATCAAAAGCGTGCGGATCTATAGGGTTTAGTTTCACACCTATGCAACTCACACACAAACTCTGGGACTGAAAGACAAGCCCCGGGTCCCCTTGGCCCACCACCTAAGTCCCAAGCTAAGCAGTTGGAAACAGAGTGCCAGACACCTTACCAGCTTCTTCCTGGGGCCAGACTCCATGTAATAAGCATATGGATAAGTGTACTGCAGGGTGTAGCGACACTGCAAGAGAGGAGGGGAAGAGATTCTCAGATCCAGACCACACCAGGATAGAACATTTCTGTGACAGACACAGAAACATGACCACAGAGCCTAGTCCACTATGACTGTATGCATTATGGTAGATGGATGCTCTAAGGCACAGAGCAGCCCGGCACAAAGAAAAACAGAGCCACTCCCAGAGGTAGCTTCTTCTCAACCCTGAGGGGTTTATGCACTGAGCCCAGAAGGGCTACCTGTTTGGCAGTGCAATCCCTGGCCACAGGCCCTCTCCTGTACTGTCCTGGAGTAGAGCACTTTGGTATGCAAGCTCCCCTTTGGCAGCAAATGAGCCCCTTGTGCCCACCTTTGCAAGCAGCTTGGCAGCGTTCTGCAGGTACTGCCAGTCTATCCACGTTCCCAGGTTGTTCATCACCCTCTCCTGGATCTTCTCCTGGATGCGCTGGTATGTCTGTGCCTCTAGCTGCAGGCTTTTATTGTGGTTCTCCCACTGCAAAAGCAGAGGGACACAGGCATGAGACCAAAGCGCTGCCACGGGCAGATAAGTTCTAGCAAGCATAAAACAAGGTGGGGTGGAGTCCAGTGAAGCAGGATTGGTCACAGCAAGGATGGGGGCAAGGCAGCACGCCCCAGCTGCAAGCCAGAGGCTGCACAGGCCACAGGAGGCAGGGAGCAAACCCAGCCCCTCTGTAAGCAGAGATTAGCATTTCCCATGAACTCAGCCAAATCTAACATCTGTGCTAGGACACACTGTAAACATGGCTGCTCCCCAGAAGTCCTGGGGCAGGAAGGTTGAGATTACAGGTCATTTTTTCAGAACAGGCTCATGCTATGTGGAACAAGCTGGTGGATCTGAATGCAGCAGCAAGTGCTTGCTGACCTCACTGACAAGGGCCGTTGGGAACTCTCTTCTTAAGAAGCTCCATCAGAATGGCTCGGTTTGGCCACTCCCAGCCATGCCCGCTGCAGGGGGAAGGGGTGCTGCAGCTGTCTCACTGGCTAGTGACACAGTCCAGAAACCTTAAGCACGACTCACAAGGAAGTCCCCACAGCATTTACACAAACACAATGGACTTTGGAATCCACCTCCGAGAGTACACCTTCTCCTGCCACGCAGGCTGCCCTGTGGGCAAGGCATCACCTTCCCCAATTTCCTCTAGGAGGGCAGAGCAGCGGCTTGCTGGAGGCAAGGGAGCAGGAAGCGTGTGCTGCATCAGGCAACATAAGCAACATGCCACACTTGCTCTGGTGGAGGACACAGGGCACGAGCTTGGGGATTTGTTGGGTTGGACTCAAGTCTGACCTATGCTGGGCTCAGGATGTTATGGTATCTGCACAGATTCTTTGGTGAGGCAGTTTCTTGCACACACATTACTGGCAGGGACCTTTGCACCAGGCAGGGAGCATTACAAGGCTACAGCAGCTCTGGCCAAGGAGATGTCTCCTACCCTCTCAAAATAGAACAAGTACTTCTTAAGGGCCTCCCTGGCCTGTGCTTGCTGACTCTGGTTTACAATATCAGGATTCTCTTTGTACCGACTGCATTCGTAGTACTCGCTGCCATGCGTCTTCCAGTCTCCCAGACACATCCAGCAGAAGTCTGTAAAGAAGAGCAAAGCACAATCACTATGATGCACGCAAACAACACAACACAACAGCTTCCAGAAAGATAACGCAGGGGCTGTTTCTCTGGAACTTGTCAGCAGTGCCCTGCAGCCAGTGAACACCTAAAGCTTCTCAATTCCAAGAGCAGCCAGGTTGTGATCTGTGAACTACAAATACAACAGCATTGGCATCATTTGGGGGGGGGGGGGTGTCAGGGGTAAGCACTGTGCAAACCTTTGTCCTTGAATGGGGAATTCCAGCTTGCAGAGACTACTGCATCCTGCAAGTGCCACTGGGACGTGGCTTGGGTCAGTATGGAGCACTGGACACTGGGACTAGCCATGTCCACAGGCTGCACCTCCTCGCTAAAAACAAGGATGGCTGCAGCCTTCAGCTCAGCCCACACTACAGGGCTGCTGCTACTCTAACAGTGGCTGAGCCCCCCAGGGAAAAGCTGTACCCACTCATGCCAGAGGTTTTGCTGGCACAACTCCAGTGAACAACCTGCCCAACCCCTCACTGGCATGGCTATGCTGGCAAAACCACGGACCACAGGGAAAGCTTTACTTGCAAGCAAGCTGCAGCTTTCCAGGTGCCACCAGTCTGCCAACATGGATAATCCTAATCTGATCCCACAGTGCACAACTCTACACAGAGGGTGTGTGCTCACCTCTGACTGCAGCAGCTACTACCAGACCTAGCCCTCTCTAGTGGCTTAAAAGGCTTCGGACCAGAAGCCACTGAAATGCAGAGACAGGTGAGAATTGAAAAGGACATGCAGAGCAACTCAGAAGCCCACAAAATGTAGCTTCCTGGCTTTAGGCATGAGACACTGTAGTGCTGTTCTGGGAAGGAGGACAGATGGACATTGCCTGCTGCTCTGGCAGCCCTGACAGGTTCTTCTTCCTGCTCAGCTGGGCTAAAATCTGCTCTTTGCAGAGTGCCAGCCACTATGCTCAAATCCCAGGCACTGCTGTACCTGAGCTCGTTCTCCACCACACCCCGAAAGTCACTGCCAGTGCAAAGGAAGTGACCTGGGGCAGGAGATTTTAAAGATCTTCTGCAGTAGGGTTTGTGTAGCAGTTGTTCCCAGCATCTAGTAGCTGAAAGCAAAACTGCAGTGTAGGAGCCCCCAAGTCATTTTTCCAGGGTGACCAGGCTCTGGCACCCCCCAGAAGCCATTCTGTGATGGCATGAGCTCTTCTGCGACACAGAGCTGCATGACTATGCATCCCCGGCGCTGCAAGTCTGCACTCAAGACCTAGGACAGGCAGGCTGCTGCTGCACGGATGGGGTGGGGTGGATGTGGCCTGGTGTGTCCGGCTCTGTAACCCTAGCTGCTTGCTCTGACTTGACACCTTGCAGTCCCATGGCAGAAGCAGCGCATGTCAGCTGGTGGCCCATAATCTGTTTACCCAAAAAGCTTTCAGACATCAGTGCCTGTTATCATCATGACAGAGGGAGATGGAGATGTCTGATGTGTAGGCATTTCAAGGAGACGGAACTTAAACACCAGAGTCTGAAACCAACTGAGAACACAACAAGTGAGACAAGAGGCCTCTATCACAGAGCAACCCCGTCATCCTTCACCAGGAGAAGTGCTGTACTGGAGAGCCAGGCAGAAAGGAGAGAACACTGCCTCCTCCTCCAGAAAGGAGCAGAGCAGATTCCAGATGCTGCAACTTACCATGCTTGCACTTGGAGCATTGCTAAAAGAGAAGGAAAGAGGCAGCATTAGCAACTGGCAAGAGGACATGAGGGTTTCAGCTAGGATAAGGAACATCTGGAGTGATCAGGGAACTGCTCACCATGTGATTGCAGCCTCCATTCTTTTCAATACAGATATTGCACTTGGGACACTGGAGAAACAGAAGTGTGTTAGAGCCGGCTGTTATGTACCATCCCGAGAACACAACCGTGATTCCCGCACCCTAATCACACACACACGATGCTGGACAGCTCCATGTTCCAGCAGGAGGAAGGGGATGTACAGCTCAGCACATCACAACCGTGGCTCTGGATAAACATTCCCTGTGCACAAGGCCAGTAGTCTTAGCATGTCCCTCAGACCAGAACGTAGACCTGCCACTCCTGGGCTACTCAGAATTAGTGCCTACACCCATGTATGCAGAAATGCAGCATTTGCACCATGGCTCAGGCTGCAGGACCATCTGCTTCTACCAGCAGTGACCAAGGGTAAAAACATCTCAAGCCTGCTTGACTGTGCACTGCTGCACACAGGTGCCCTGGTTCCATGGCCATTCAGCAGATGTGCTGGCATAGTTTCTTCCACTATTGTCACCCTTGGCTTGTGTTGCCACAAAGGACTCCACTGGCCTGAGCAGATTTACTGTTGGAAGAGATGCCCAAAAGAAGTCAGCACCTTTTGTCTACAAACCCTTCTGCTGAACGAGCCCCCTACTCTCAACTCCAAGGTGCAAGAGCCCAAACCAGATGCAGCCATGGACAGGGCAGGACCATGCATCACAGAGTGCGTTCTATCCTCCCTGCACCAGGGCATTCTGCCCTTTTCCTAACATGTGCCATCTGCTCAAAGGGACAAGTCCTTGAGCCAGCCACATGCTGCCTTTCTGCAATACATCTGGCTGCAGCCTGATGTCTGCTCCAGTCTCAGGGCCTGAAAAGACAAACCCGCCCTGCAGTGTAATCTATATCTGTCCTATGCACAGACATATGTTACACCAGGACAAGGGCAGCTATCCCAGGGTGGCCCCCACCCAGTGTAGGAGGCTATTACTGCACTTTGCACCTAGCGCCAGCCTGTTTGCTGTGGGAAAACTGCTACCTCATGACGGTTGTAGATATATGTTCCTCCAGTTTGGGTTTCATCTATCAGCTGAATTCTATCCCTGCCCCCTGATTTTTCCAGGGGTAATTCTCTACCAACTGGACAAAGCTATTCTGGCTTGAGAGATTTGCATAATCTGTCTACAACTTTTTACACTGGGGCAATGCCAACTGCAGTAGTAACAATGCCTCATCTTGCAGGGCCGGGTACAAGGGAGTCAACGCAGAGGGAACACTTCTGTGATCAGCTCTCAGCACTAGCGAGGAGCTGGGCCAGAGACAGCAGGGCATTGGCATCCCTGCACCAACAGCCCCAGGGAGGGGATTTGATAGCACCATTGCCAAACTGCCTAGGATCCCAAGCATGCTCTGAGCTGCTGCCCCCACTATCCAGGTGGGAAGCCAGGCACCCGCCTTACATCTTTAGTGTGAGCACTGATATAGTTGGCAGTTTCAGAGTCGTCCGCACACTTGGTGAGCCACTTCCGGATGGTGGCGCAGTCTGTAGGGGCATGGTACATCTGCCGACACTTGAAGCTTGAGAGAAAGAGAGAAAGAAATTCTCATTTCCCATTAACACTAAGGCATTGCGTGAATAGCCAAGCAGCAAGTCTGTCCTTGGGGCCAGGGTGGCAGTCACGGCAGGAAGCCCGACATCTGGACCCATAACCAAACGCTACAGAAGCTGAGCTCTTGGTTCAGTGATAGGATAACCCAACCCAGCTCCTCGGAGGGAGGGTGTATCCTGCTCCTGAAGCTTTCTACCACATCTTTCCTCTGCAGGGCAGTGGAAACTGAGCTCCTTCTCCCCCAGGGAGCAGAAATGCAGCTGGCTGCCTGCTTGAAGAACAAGCATCACCCTCTCACTGGAGCAAGGCTTTACCATTCCAGGTGCCCCATCAGGTTTTAGCTCTGGCCACAGGCACCCGGTTCTCAGACCACAGGTCCCACCTCCATGCACTTCCCTCACAGCCCTAGGGCACTCTTCTCCTTACCAGAAGACCTCGTTGCATCGGTTGCACTGCACTCGCCGGGCTTTGGGCTCCTGCACTTGGATGACCATGGGGCAGTCGGCACCGGGACACAGCTGCAGCTGGTAATGGCTCTGCAAGTACACAAGGGTTTGGTTAGCATGTGGGGCAAAAAGGGAGGGAACGCTGTGCCAGAGGGGGCCTCACTGGGGCAGACACATGCCCTCCTGCCTCAGAAGGGTGCTCAGCTGCCACGGAGGGAAACCACACCAGCTCACTCATGAAGAGGGAGCTCAGGCTCCCATGGCTGTACTGCCTAGAGACCAAGAGGGCTAACTCCAGGCCGTATGTCCCACTGCCCCGTGGCACATCCTCTGCTCTCAACCTGGGAGAGATGGTCTCCCTCCGCCTCCCCTCAGGGTCTTGCCATCACTGGGAAAGGACATCCCTCACCTGGCTGCTCCCTCCCAAGGTCCTGAGCCCTCCTGCAAGATCTCACTTGAGAAACCTCACTCTGAGCTCGCAGAGTGGTGGTGTGAGCAGAGGATGCCATGTAATGGAGAGCACGCATTGCTGCCCTGGCTGCCCACCCACAGGTACCTCAGGTACTGCTGCAGGACGTTTTTGTCCTCAGCCCTAAGCTTCAAGGTCCCTGCTCAGATGCTTGGAGCCCTCTGCTTCAAGGAATGCCAAGTGCCCGCAGAAGAGCCCCTGGACTGTCCTCACAGCAAGCCTACATCTGGCGAATCACCACAGTGCTCTGACAGCAAGCTCCATACTGCCACTGCTCACACTTCCAGCCACTGAGCTCCAATGAGGGATCGTGAAGGACGTCAGGTGCCCAGACCACCATGGCTGGGGTGCCCAGCTGCAGGCAGATCACAGGGTCCCACTTTAAGGCAGGTGGCTCAACATCTGACTTGCTCTCTTGAAAGACACTTCATCTTGGGGTCCAAAAACTGAGGTCCCCCAAAGCAGGTGGTCACTTCTGAAGACCGGGCCCTACAAGCTCTGCTCCCAGGAGGGCCCAGCAAGACTCCCCCAGCCTGGCACACGCACCTCCACATAGTCCCTGAAGAGGTAGCGCCTGTACTTGTCTTTAAGCTCCTCGCTAGGCAGCAATGGAAACACGAAGTCCTCTGGTGTTCGAAGCGGGCAGTCCTGGGCCATGCAGGAGACCCCTGCTCAATGACAAAGGGCAGCTGTGGCACTGGGCAATATGTGCTGTAAGCTGTTGCCCGCAGGGGGCTGCTCTCAGCTCAGCGCCCGAGGACCGTCTGTTCACAATTCCGACAAAGGAGACACCCCCTGCATCTACCAGGCTGCTGAAGAGCTGGAGCCTGGCTCCTGTTGCTGGAAGGTGACACAGCATGGCCAACCACCACTCAGGGATGTCACACCCCTACCGCAGCCGCTCCAAGTTGCCACTGTGAATGACAGGGCAGGAGAACCTAGGCCATTCACGCCAGCACTAGTGACGAAAGGCTTCCACTGTTGCAAAGGGAGCACATGTGAGCACCCAGAGGCCATGAGACCTCCAGGTCTCAAGGGCTCATTATGAAGATGGGCAGCCTCAGAACACCAGGGTGTTGAGGCTTCAAGCATAAGCCAGTGACTGGGGCCGTGAGCAGAAAAAACCCACTTAGTGATTTGTGTGGAGTTAGCAGCACCCTGCAGGGACCAAGCCAAGGTCTTGGACATCCTTGCAATCCTGGGGTCAGGCCAAACCAGTAGCCAGTTTAAACACCTGAGGCACAGACTGGTTTTCCACACAGATGCTTCCCTGCTTGGTTGTCCCCCTAACAAGGCGTTACTGCAGCAATGGAACTACCCAGCTCCCAGGGGCCCACACCCCAGCGCAGCCCCACAGCAGCGCCTGCCTTGCACTCACCAACTCCGACGCCATCCTTGACAAGCACTGTACAGTGCTGCTCCCAGCAGCTGCGGCAGAACTGATGCTGACAGGCCAGAGAGAGCAAGTTCTCCTTGCGCACAAACTGCATGCACACTGCACAGTGGTGGGAGGAATGTACCATTGCCTGGAACAGAGATGCAAGTCAATGCGGACATGCAGCTGCCCTGGGTGATCTTCACCCTGCCACAGTGGGCCTGCCCCCTTTGGCACCATGGCTCAGAGCCTGAACTACAGCTTCCCTGGACACAGGCTGACGTGTGCCTAGCTCACATGCTCTTGGCATCGGTTGGCACTGGCTGGAGAAGGTGCATGCCACCTTGCTGAGTGGCTCTCCTTTGGGGCCCTTGGTGTCAGGGCACCACATGCTTTCTTTGCATCCCAGCCAGAGCTGCTCCACTTTTCCCTAGCGTGTTTGCATCACAGGGACGTTTGCATTGAGCTGCTCCCCCACATGTGGCACGTTCATGCCGATATCGGGTTTATGTCCTGGCCTATCCCTTTTATCCGGGAAGCACTCTGCTCCCTTCCATCTCCCCACTAGCATGGCCAGTGCTAGAAGCCTTGATCCTCCACAACCCAACCTGATGCCAATTGTCCTATGTAACGACAAATCCAGGGGATAAAAGGCAAGCGAGGCCGTGGGCCTGGGCACATGCCACTGGTCACAGAGGGAAGGGAAAGAGTTCCCTGCCCACTCCCTGTACACAAAATTTAAAGTGGATGCCTCTTGGCAGAGCTTGGTACATTTGTCACCGGCACCCCAATCCCACTGATCCAGGGAGCAATGCTCTGGGTAGGAGCAATGCTCTGGGTCTCCCTCTGGCAAGGAAGCACTGAACAGAGGAGCACGGACCAAGCTCTCAGTACCATTTCACCCTTGAGCACTGAGAAAACTTTCCTCTCACTACTGCCATCCTAGACAAGTTCTCTGGTCAGCTGTGAGCATCCCAAGGCAGCATCAGTAGCCTTTATCTGCTGGCTTATACACGGGACACCTGCAACCTGGGGTGGAACCTACGTATCCTGGAGCCAAGACCTGCTGCACCACTCCGTGTTACGTGTGCTTCATCAAAGCCCTCTGCAGAGCTTTGAGCTTTTCAAAGGGGACACAAGAAGGCCAACTGGGAACCGTGCCTCATGTTAGTGCCCCACAGGACCAAAGAACAGCCTGGCACAGCCAGGGGAAAGCAAAGCCCCTCCCAGCCATGCTCTGTTGTGTGGAGACGTTTAACATGCCACAGTGGCCTCCCCTAAAGCCTCCAACACGGGAGGTGCTGCCTGAGCCAGGGAAGAGAAAGCCCCTGCCTGCAGAGCTACCCCCTCAGCCAGCCAGCAGGGAGGATGCACACTGACAGAAGGGGCAAGGAAACACTGGTGACCAGCACAAGGCACCCAGGATGCATACACAGAACAGGGACAAACCCAGGACTCCAGGTCTTAACCTCACCACCTGTTTAATGGAGACTGTCCCAGGGGCAGGAACACAGTCAGACCCCACGGCCCTTTGAAGCACTTGGAGGCTCTTGACTGAGGTGGCAGATCCAACTCTGCTGAAGGGCTAGCGGGGGCAAGTCAGGCAGAGAGCCATGGCACAGGACTGGGGCAATCACTGCCAAAGGCAGACCAGAACAACCAGCATACTTACATGTTTGGATGAGGTGGGCTGAACTCGTGCCTCCACTAGCAACTGGGCTGAATTGGACTTGTGCCTGGAAAGGAGAATTAGCTGACCTCAGCCTCTGTCCTGGAACCACTTTGCCTCTACTGATAAGCAGCCCTGGCCTGACTTATGGCAGCTCTGCAGGGAGAATCCGAAACCTCCCTGATGGATACCCACACATACTGCACGGCCTGCCCTCTAGGGGAAGCAGCAATCCCCAAATTACCCACCATGTTTAACCTGCCTGCAAAGGAGGTTTCCTGCTAACTGCAATGGCTGCCTTCTGGGCAGCACAACTTCCCAAACCTCCCCTACTGTCCAGAGAAAACAAAGGGGCAAGGAGGGAGCTTTGCACCTGCAGCGAGGCATTTCTGCTCACACATGGACTTGCAAGTGCTTGCTCCTGACCCCCAAGGAACAGCTAAGAAAGACAGGAGCTTGCCAGTTAGCTTGAGAACCAGCCCAAGTGAGGGGCACATTGTAGTGCCCAGGCTTGGAAAATAAAGGTCCTTCCCCAACTTTCCCCAGTTAAGGGCAGAAGAGCACTAGGCTGCCATAAGGGCGGCTAGACAGAGCATCCGCCTCCCCAGAGGCCAGATATGGAGCGCGGAAAGCAGGCTTTGTCACCCAAGGCAGCTATACACCAGTTACCAGGGAAACTTAATGGTGGCCAGCCTAAAAACAACACCCCCTCCCCCTTGCAGCTCTCTCCACAACCAGGTTCAAAGCAGACAGCAGAGCCCACGTGCAGCGCTCTGACAGGCCCTGCACAGGGTAGGAGCCTCCGGGCCCGATGCCAACCCTTTCCTCCCCTCTGCATACACTGGCTAGGCAGGCACGGGAGAGTTATGGGAGCCAAACGAAGCCTGCTCCTCCTCTTCCTGGGCACAGCACTGAGCTGGCCAGCCACACACTTGCATGGACATCTGTGGAAAGCCAACTAGCACAACCCCATTTGCAAAGCCTGGGCACCCCTTGCAAAGGCTGGGTGCCTGACACTAGCATGGAGACATGCGCTTACCTTTCCAGGATCTCCGAGATCTGCCAGTGGAAGTTGACTAGCACAAGCTTTGCAACTGCATGAGACACCTGGAGAGAGGAACAACATGTAAGTGAGGCATGTTCTGAGAGCGCTCCTCTGCCCGCACTTACCAGTAGCCCCCCAGGCTCTAACGCCAGGGAAGCTGAGGCCCTTTTGTGCCTCAGACAAGCAGGCCCCTGGAAACAAGATGCTGTGTCTCCCTTGCCATGTGTCCCAGCCCTGGTACATGCCTCTCATTCCACCCTCTTTGGCTCCAGAATCTGGGGGGACTTCTCAAAAACCAGGCTCCCACCTTGCTGCGACACACAAGCCATTAGGGACAGCACAACCTATCCCCTGAAGTGCATGCCTGGTGTCTTCTATTCCTGGAGGAAGTGGCAACTTCTATGATTTCCCTGCTGCAGACACACAGACTGAGTCCCCGTCTGCACAAGAGCTCCACCAACGGAGGCCCAGCAGCTGGCGCTGTGAAAAGACCTCCCTCAGTCCACACAGCTCCTGCCATCTGCTGGGGTCATGCCAGCTCCCCCAGCCAGAAGACTCCTGTCAGCAGAACCATGTGCACCAGGGTGTGCCTCAACAGTGGGGCCAGGGAAGGAGGCAGCTGCCATAGGCTCATGAGCTCCTTGAGGGACCGCAGCTCCACAGGGGGTTGCATCGGGAGTTCTGCTGGTCAGGCCATGGCCCCTCGCACTGCACTCTGCGCCAACAGCTGTGGCCCCAGCGCTTTGGAAGGCAGCGCCAAGCCAGGTTGGGTGGAAGGACCCGCTGCAGGGGCAGCACTGCACAGCAGGGATTCAGGAGAATGCTGGACAGCTCTGTGCTCATCATAGCAATCCCCATGGCTTGGCCAAGGCTTCTCCACAAACCCACCCACATTAATGAGAACAGATGCTTTTGTTCCCAAGTGATGCTGAGCATGCACAGTGCTGCAGCAGCCAAGAATCTGCACTAAGCAGGTAGGACCTGCTGACCTGGAAAGCAGCAGGAGGAGCAGTGCATGCAGCCCAGCACCCCTCGCTCCACCAGGCCAGCCCCCTGGCTGGCATCCCGGGCATGTAGGCCATTACCAGATTCCTGCGAACAGGCAGTCGGCAGCATTACACACCGAGTGCTCTACAACTTGCAGACGCAGGCAACTCAGCCCCAGATCAGTGCATGTGCTGCAGGGGGAAGGGCCTCCTCTTAACAGACATGTCAGCAGTCTCAGAAGCAACAACAACCAAGAGAAGCAACTGTGGAAGAGGTTTGCCCTCAGGACACTGCTCTTTGCCAGGGCTCATGAAAGATCTGCCAAGACCCCTGGCAAGTATGGTGGCCTCGGGCAGGGCATTGAAACACCATGCTCCGGTGGACCATGCCACAGGGGATGCACCTAGGGATTTTCAACTTAACCATAAAGTTTCTGCCTGCAAGTGAACTGGCTCAAACAGCTCTGTATGACTTCCCATACTTAGGCTTGTTACCTTTGGATAAGCTGATTAATGCCTGTCTGTAAAGAGATGACCTGAGTGGAGCCTGGCTGGAAGACCCCCACTCCATTCCCCACATCCCTCCACCTCCACCCTGATCAGCAGCTCTGGGCCCAGACCAAAATGAGTGAGCTCTGATCTAAGCCGAGACAGCCAGCATGGTTTTGTCGCGGGTAGGTCATGTCTGACTAACCTCATCTCCTTCTACGAACAGGTTACTCACCACCTGGATAAGGGAGATGAGGTTGACATCATGTACTTGGACTTTAGGAAGGCCTTTGACTTGGTGTCCCATGAGGCTCTCAGGGTAAAACTAGGAGACTATGGGCTCAACAATTCAACAGTCAGATGGGTGGGAAACTGGCGGTGGGGTCAGAGCCAGAGTACTAACAGACAGATCTGTGTTGACCTGGCAGAAGTTGTCAGTGGGGTCTCCCAGGGTTCGGTACTTGGACCGGTGCTTTTCAACATCTACATCAACGATCTGGATGCGGGACTGAAACGTACACTGGCAAAGTCCACCCATGACATTAAGCTTTGGTGAGGTGCGGCCACCCATCAAGATAGGTTGATGATCCAGACAGACCTAGACAGATTAGTTAAATGGGAGAACCAGAATCAGATGCTGTTCAACACTGAGAAGTGTAAAGTGCTCCACCCGGGGAGGAAAAACCCACAACAAACTTACCGGCTTGGTGGTGCCACACTAGCTAGCACCGCATCTGAAAGGGACATGGGGCATAAAATGAGTATGAGCCACCAGTGTGATGCTACAGTTAGCAGAGCAAACAATATGCTGGCATGCATCAACCGATGCATCTCCAGCAAAACTAAGGAAGTTATTCTCCCGCTCTACTCAGCTTTGGTGAGGTTGCAGCTGGAGTAGTGTGTCCAGTTTTGGGTGCTGCACTTCAACAAGGATGTGGAGAAGCTTGAGGGAGTCCAGAGAAGAGCCACTCGTATGATTACAGGCCTGAAGAGCAAGCCATATGAGGAAAGGCTGACAGATATGGGACCGTTCAACCTAGAAAAGAGAAGACTTTGGGGGGATTTGGTGGCAGCTTACAAATATGTCAGAGGAGAGCATCAGAGACCAGGTAAACAATAGTTCACCAAAGCGCCCCAGGGGAAAGCCAGGACCAATGGTTATAAACTGCTAGAAGGAGGTTTCAGACTGGATGTAAGGAAAAACTTTTTCACAGCTTGTGCGACCAGACTATGAAAGAGACTCCCAGCACGGTGGTGCGGGCACCTACCCTGGAGATCTTCAAAAGGAGACTGGATGCGGACCTTGTTGGGGTTATTTGACCCCAGCAGTCTTTCCTGCCCAGAGCAGTGGGGCTGGACCTGATGATCTTATGAGGTCCCTTCCAGACCTAAACTTCTGTGAATCTGTGCAAATCCTGCACATGCAGATAAACTGGCCAGCATGCTCGCCCCACGCAGCCGTGTGCTGCGGTGGCCAGGGGCTGCCGAGGTGACTGCTGGAAACTCTTTCATGTGCTCTATAGCTGGTTCCATCTTGGTCTAACTCTGCCCTGCCGATGGAAAGTTCGTCCTGCCCAGGACAGTGTTGAAATGTCAGAAGGACCAGACAGGGAGTCCCGGGACTCCGCTCCTCCAAGCAGCTGAAAGCGTTAACAACTGAACCATTCCTGAGCTCTTTCCTCTGTACTGGCCATCACATCTGAGCAGCTGCAGCCTTGTCCCCATCAAGTGCCAAGTCCCCTCTGGGACAGGAATTCTCTCTCTTCCAGGAATCCAACTCCTAAAAGCTGGAAGAGGGTCTTGTAGTCCCTTCAGTCAGGCTGATAAACATCCTGGTAAACCAAGTTCTGCTGGGAAGTCTCTGGCCACAGGACAGAGCAAACCTTGCAGGCAGTGAAGGAAGAGCGGAAGAAAGAATGAAACACAACGGCCTGAACTCAGCTGGTGGTGGTGGTGGGATTCTCTTCATGGAGCAGGGAAGATGCTCTCCTTCACTGGCCTCCACCTCACCCGGGGTTTTATGGCAGCCTAAGTAACCCAATCACCCTGAGAACCATTCCTGCTAATGCCACAACCCGACCTCCAGAGACTGGGACTCTGGTTTTTCCTTCCCCCCATCACAGAAAAGTAAAAGTAATTTATGTCTGGAGTCAAATAAACAGCAGCCCCAGGGCCTCCAGAGCCACTGCCCGAAGCGTGGCTCGAGAGCAATGAAGGGCAAAATAGATGAGGCCAAGTTAGACTCCCCCTCCCTGCCCCTCCCCAAGCTACAGCAGGAAGGAGCGAATCCCAAGGTTAGAGCCCAGCTGGGCAGGCAAGTGTTTTGCAGACATGCTTGACTTTTGTTCCTGAACCAGAATGAAGAGTCCTGAGTAGAAGATGACCTGCAAAGGGAAATAAATGTCTGTGGGGCTTACTTCTGATTTGCAAGAGAGACCTGGAATAATTTTTTTGCTGGGGAAACCAAGTCTCATATCCCTGTTTTTGCTGCAGGTTTCCTGGGAGAACTGGACAAATAGGGAAGGCCGAGCCACCAAAAAAAGCCAACAACTGGCCCAGTCACAAGCTCTTCTTAGGCTGCCTAAATTGCTTGATGAATAACTACCAGTACTTAGCTCAGGCCCTGACACTCCTGGCAGAAAACAGAGCGCTTTAGTGTGGCCCACATCAAGCACTAAACCAAACACCAGGCTGCCTAACATGAAGTCCTCCTTAACTGCCTTCAGGAACCACACTGTCCAACTTCCTTCTGCAAATCAGGACAACTAGAAACTTGCTTTTTAGGAAGAGGAAAGTAACTTTTCTTCTGCAGTCGTATCACTCAGGGCTGGGGCTTTAACAGGAGTCTGCAAGGCTTGCAGTAAAAAAAATCACAAGAGTTGACACCCATGGGGCTCCAATATCCCCATCCCCAAGACTGCAGCAGCAGTCACCCCATTCTGCCGGCTCTCTAAAGAGTCTGAAAGTGGAACCCAGAACAATCACAGCCCTCCCCAAGGTAAAACCAAGCAAACAACCTTTTCCAAAAAAGACCAGCAGATGCACTTCTTGCCTAGCAAAGCACAAAGGGAGCCACCCCCCAAGACAGTTCTGCTTAGAATTCATTTGACATTTCAGCCTTCCCTGCCTGAGTACCGTCTCCTTTGGAGGCAAGGGAAAGACGATTCCAATTCAGGCAGGGCTGACTCGCTAGCACAGAGCAGTCCTGACAGGCAGCAGGGCATGGCTATTTCTAAATCACAGGGTTTTAATCTACACCCTGTCACTTGCCCACAGGCATGCAGACACCTGACGTCAGGCCACGAGATTAGAAACATATTTACGAGGCAGAGTGCAGCTCAGGACTGATAAACACACCATGTGTTACTAAGCAAGTCTTGCAAACACTTCCAGTCCGCAGCCTCATGTGCTGCACGCTCAGGAAAGGGGATCAGGGGTGAAATCTTAACGCCTTCTCTGCACTTAATCTTCTTGTGCTAGCCTTGAACTACCTGCTCTCCCAAACGCGGCGTCATTTTCAGCTTCCAGCATAGGATCAGCAGAACCCTGGTTAAGCAAAGCCTGGAGTACTGCAGTTCTCAAACTGGGGCGACCTGCCCAGGGCTTTCTGAAGCCCAGGAAAACAAACTCCAAGCAAGACACCATTCAAACAGGCCATGGGATAAGGGATTCAACAGACTCCAGGTCTGGAGGAAAGGGAAGAGGACAGAAAGCAGAAGGCAGGCTGCCTCTGCCCACAGAGCTGACCTGGGTTACTCTTCTTGCATGAGAAAGCTGTTGTGCAGCAAGACACCCAAGGTGCTGAGCTGCCCCCGCCCGTGGCATCAACACTCCTAGTGACACAGCCCAGGGCTTCTCGTGCCGCAGGAAGTGCAGCTCTCGGGCCTCCTCCCCGTGAGACAGATCTTCTCCGACCTCGCGGGACATGAGGGAAACATGGGGAGGCAGAGGGGTGCTCATCTTGCCATCTAAGTGCAGCAAGTGGGCGTCAGCAGCTGACGGGGCAGTGTCCAAGATGACTTTGCTGTGACTAACCCTGCACTGCCTTCAGGCACCACCTCCCAAGGAGACCTTTCTGTTTTGTACCAGCTGAACGGACGAGAAGGAATGGCTCATGTGAGGAACAGCATTTCACGGCATGCAGGACAGCCCTTTACAGCTGCTTTGCATTTGCCAGCCACAGCACGAGAGCTTGACCGCATGTTTTAGCTGCTTTGTGCAGCTTCTACATTCATCTGGGCCAGCTGTAAGCTTGCAGTGTGAAACTCCAGACTCGCATCAAAATTTAGACATGTTCAAAGTGCAGTTTCATCCCTCCACCTCCTGCCACCACCAAACTCATCAACAGCTGCACGCTGAAACTGCTTACAGCAGAGCCATAGGGATACAAGCATTACTATATACATGATCCTGAAAGGAGAGGGAAGGAGTGGGACACTGTTAGCCCACACACGTAGCTTATCTTTGAGTCAAACTGAAAGTGGCCACAGCCCTGAGCAGCAAGGAACTGATGGGAAATCCTCTCTCTTTCCTCGAATAACCTCACAAAATGGGTCCATAAGCCAGGCCTGGACTTTCCTACCAACCCCGTCATCTGGGCAGACAAAGGTCCTCTCCTGGCTTTCTGGTATGCTGCATTTGGAGGTAATGGTTCAAGGAGTTTCACTTCAGCTCAGAGCAGTTTCTTTGAGCAGATACTGAAAGCTGAACTCCCAGGGTCTGCATAACACGAACATCCCTTGCCCCAACCCAGTTCAGCACATAAGCAAAACCCATTGCCTCGTACTGGCAGATGACGGCATGTCTGTGGCGTACCTGGAGGACAGAAACGGCGACAGGCAGGAGTGCTGCACCAGGACTTAGAGGTTTTGGCTGGGCCTAGTGCCGCGGGACAGACTGCAGGCTGGATGTCGAAGCATGGAGCTTGGCATGAAGACAGATCTGCGTGCCCCGACCGAGTTAAGGTCTGAGCCGCTTCAAAATTCCGCTTGGATACAACAGCAAGATCTGGCACGTGGAAACCCGTGTGATTTGAAAGTTGCTTATTAATGTGCTGAATATGGAGAACTGCTCGTGGAAGAGTCACTGAGCTGTCTGGCTGTTCCCTGCACTGGCCAAAGATGCTTTCCACAAACCATACAATAATGCTGTGACTAAAAGACTCATGAAGGGAAGCAAACCATTATTCGAGACAATTTCCAGAAACAATTTGTTCATATGCGATTTCCCAGAAAGTCACTTAAAAAGACCCAGCAGGCGATCATTCTTAAAAGCAATCCTGCTCCATTTTCAAGGTAATTCACTGCCTGTCAACAGAAAGAGATGCCTGTGAGAGTTCCTTCTAAAAAAAGGGGGAAAAATCCACAAAGCCTTGGCCTCTACTTCTCTCTACAAACAATGAGCTAAGCTCTGGCAACAAAGCCAGTCTTATAAAGTATCTTGAAAATACTATGAACTCGGCCAAGTTGTGATCCACTTGCCAGTACTGTGGTCCTGGTTGCAGCAGCAGTTAGCACTATTCTATGCCCAGATGTCTGCATAACTTTTGGCTATTACACATCAAATCAGGCTAGCCTCCTACACTGGCGAAGCCAGAAGCATGTCAGGGTTCAACACCGGTTTTGCTTAAAAATGAGACTCTTAAAGGCACCATGAGAGCACCCAGACTAGGGATCTCGAAGTCAGTGAGGGATCTTTAAAATCCCAAATAATAGGCAACTGTTTCTCTGTCCCAAAGGCAAGCCACAGCTCTCTGGATTTAGCAGGTTTTATGTATGAGACCCCTACGCCACCACGCAGGAATATTATAATCACCAAGACCCAAGGACACTCCAGGAAACAAATCTGCTTCTTCATGGCTACAGGATTCTTGGATGTTTCTGCACATGCAAGATGCCAAGCACAGATGGGCTCAGTCATGCTATTTATTGCATAGGCTGTTGATACCAATGCAGCTCTTGGCACTGCAGCAATCACAAGACTGGAAAACACCCCTCTCCCCTGTGCTTGGCCCGGGGAAGAATTCAGCCTTGCAAATTACAGGCTAACATTCATGAGTCAAGAACGAGTCCCCAGAGTCCCCAGCACTCCTTGCAATGCTAGGTTGTGACAACCTCTCTTTCCCCAGGAAAGGATAAAAATTGTGCCACAGATGAGAGGCATCTGATGTCACATGCGCACTACCAATCTATGTGAACAATGCATCACTGATGAAGATCCCACAAAGACTGAACAATCCACTGTATGTTTCCGACTGCCCCAGCGAGGTCACCACTATTAACGCTGCCAGCTTAGTGCTACTTCTCCACAGAAACAGAAGATTTGAAAGAATTCTACCCGCTTGGATGGCACCAACACATCATGGTCTCTAAGAGGCCCTACAAGCCACGTGCTCATAGCCAGCACTCAAACGCATAATCATTAGCAAACCTGGAGTCTCTCGAAGGGAGACTGGTAGCTCCTATGATTCACTCAACCCAAAGTAGCTGATCATCACTGAACGCTGTAGACTCCATTCACATGTCCAAAGGCTAGTCTATAGCGTACAGCTCTGCCCCTCTAGTGGTGCACACAGCTAAGTGTGTGGTGGACAAGTGACATTTGCTACAACCCAAAAGCCACATGACTTGCTGCCATCATAAACAGAGCATACAGGCCTTTCATCAAGTGTCAAGTGGACCAAAGTTGGCCAACTGAAAGGAAATGTGTTTGGGTGCCTCTGGCTAGCTTCAGAAACAGCTAGACCAAGCTAGGCTACAAGCTGTAAGATACAGAGGGCTTTGTGAAGGAGGAGAGAGCCACAAAGGTTTCTAAGGACAAATCCAGTATGCCTCATGCTGCAAATAGATGGACCTTCCAGATGGGAAGTTAACCCAGGAAAACAAATGGTGTGAACCTAGACTGAAGTTAAGAGACCAGCTTCAGAGTCTCCAGACTGAAGAGCAAACAGCACTCTCATTCACCTGACTCCACCGACACAAGGAGCCACCTGACATGGAGCAGAACAGCCCCTTTATACATATTTACTGAATCACTTGGTGCTGAGGGGTTGAGGTTCAGATCCCAGGGCCAATCAACACGCCCCATATCTGCTTCTGTCTATTGTCCTCCAGTACCCAGATCTGTAGGGAGAGTGGGCCCAGAGGTGAAATGAGACTATTCCAGGCACAACCACGTCACTAAGAGATAGTCCGTGGGCACTGAGGGCAGCAAGACTGACATAGTGGAAAGCACTCCGCTGCCTCTGGGCCCGCACGCTATGGATATCACAACACAGACTTTCTGGCCTGGAGAGAGACAATTCAAGGGACCTAGATCCCTCCGAGGCTCCCTCTCATCTCCAAGCTGCCAGTCTAATTCCAGTCTCAGATGGCAGTGACTGAAAATCAGCCATCTAGCAAGGTTAGGTGGCTTGTATGGACCACGACTACATCTGCCCAGATTCTAGTGACCCAGGGTCCCTGGCAGAGCCAAGTGTGGCAAGAGCTGCCATAGGACAGCCTTGCCGATTGCTTTAGCCTGGCTAAAGCCTGGAAATCTCAAATACCAGACTCTTCTCTCCCCTCTTCTTTGACCAGAGAGGTAGGTAGCTATGTTTGTCTGCAGTCAGGCAGAAAACAGGGCAGTGGTGCACCTTGGAGACCCAGTCAGCTCAGTGCATGCCTCTCTGAACCAGTTAGTCTCTAAGTTGTCACCCAGGCCTGCCTTCCACCTCATCTTGAGCAGCCACTCTCTACTGTGGCTGCAGCACACTGGAAGTCACTTGCCTCACTGCTGATATGCATTATATTCCCAGCTGCAAAACAGGGGCTGATCACATCATCTCTTTAGAGCACTCAACACCAACCTAAAGGCATGGAAACCTCCTCTAGTGAGCAATCAGTCAGTACTGCAAGATTTGGGGAGCTCAGCCTGTGCAGACAAATGGTTGGCGAGTGTGATGACAGGGGAGGGGAGTGCTGGGTATAAGATGGAATCCACTTCTGTGAAAGTCTGTGATGATTCCCTCAGAACCAATGTGGCAGGGTTTTGTGCGGGGACTGACTAAAGTACTTTCTGCCAGGCAGTTTCTAAACAAACACTGGTGCAGCTGTATGCACGTTCAACTGCACGCCCCACCCTTTGATTCTCTTCTCCTTGCCCTCTTCCGGCAGGTTTAGCATTAGAGAGTTTGCTCATGCTGCTCAACTCCAAAACATTACAGGGAACAGAGGTTTGGGTAAGCAGTTTCTCACTCACCCCTGGACCAGAATCAGCACACAAGAACTGGTAAGTCCTCAGCATCAGTTGGGAACTACCAACCATCCACAACAGCTCAGGGAGGTAATGGTTTTTCACTGCTCTGACTTCAGACTGTAATGTCTGCCTGCTTAGCCATGTAGCCCCATTTGCACCCCTCTGAAGGCAGAAACCTTTCCTCACCTTTAACGTGGAGGCCAAGCTAGCCATTCGCTCGTTCAGAGTGCTCTCCGACTCCCTGTAAGTCAGGCAGGTGAACTGATATTCCTCTGGGTCAAAGGCATCTGCTCCCTGCTGCTCCACATCACTAGCGACCCCAACATAATAATCCTCAATATCCCCAGGATCCTCATCCTCTTCTTCCTCCTCACAGTTTGGGTCATAATCCTCTTCATTGCTGTCAGAGCCCTGGCTGTTCATGTCCACGGACATCTTAATGCCCTGTCCAACTAATGAACAGGAAAGCAACTGCAGCTTCTTTGTTCTCCACCACACCTTAGCGCTCTTTTGAATTCATCTGACTTCCGTCTCCTAAGGGGGGGAAAAACAGATTTTTATTCCTGTGCTTGAAAAACTGTAACAGAGGCCTTGTCAAAGCCACACAGACACTCACACAGTCAGCAAGGTACTGGCCTAATGGCCCTAATAAAAACTAAAATTCTATGAGGTATAAGTCCACCCTGGATCAGCTGCAACTCCTGCATCTGCCAAAATGACATACACCTCACTAGAGGGGTCGGGATACTCCGAGGGAGAGGACTTACTGCACCACCTGTAAGAGCCCTTGCCAGAACCTTTATTCCCAAAGATGTTTTATCATCTGGGAAATAGCTGCGTCATCTCTACAGTATGGCTTGTTCAGGGATGTAGCTAGGATCCCGCTCCACGCATGGGAAAACTTGTCCAGAGTCTCAGCAAGTCAGTGAAGGAGCTGGGAGGAGAATCCAGGAAATCTTGCCTCTTCAGGAGAGGCTGAGAATGAGCAAGGACAAATGTGGGGCTCTCCTCTGAACCTGTGTAACATCCCAGGACACTGACTCTGGAAGGCAGGTCTTAGCACGCCTCCTTGACTGGGGTCCGATGGACACAGACACAGTAGAGCTTACGCCTGGGCTAGGCCTTCTATCTGAAGAGGAAAATACAACAGCAGTGAGTCTATTTACTTGACAGTCTCAGTAAAAATTAACATAATGTGTACAAGTGCTGGTGGTTGTTCTGCCTAGCTCAGATACCCCGAAGATTTACACTGCTGTTCTGCAAAGGTGTCAGCTTGACCTCACTCACTTGGCTAGCAAGTCTTCTGCTCAAGTCGCTAACCACCACACCACGCTAAGAATTACACAGGGTCATCAGACAGCACGTGCCTGTCCATCCTCGAGTTACAGGTCTCTCTGTGCTGAAACAATCCCATTTGCATCTAACCTAGTTTGTTAGGTCTCCAGAGGGTCTGTGTTAGATACAGAGAAACTTGACTGCAATGCTGTGGCTGAGTTTTGGCAAACCTTTAGAAAGTTACACTTCCCACAGGAATCCCCGCTTGTGGATGTGGGGCATCCTGCATTTCTGTTTATGCAGGTGACTTCAAGGCGCTGGTATGTGCGCGCGAGGTGGCACATCACAGCTGCTGTGGGAATCGTGACTTTGGAACACAGAAAATCTCAGCTACATCATCTCATTGCTTTCTCCCACCCCATTTGTTACCTGATTTACAAGCACTGGATTGGTACCACAGAGCAGTCCGGAGTAGACTTAATCTGAGGTACTGTAGTTGTTTTAGCAAACTAAAGCCTCCTCCAGTTGGAGAAGCTAATTGCATCAACAGCCTTCTGAATCCTGCTCTTCATCCCTAGAGCATGCCTTATCAGTTCTTGACCACCTATAATATACATCACATCCAAATGCAGCATAGCATTTGTTTCCCTCTAAAACTGAGAAGGAGTGACATTTAACAGCAATGAGAACACTTAAGCCATCGCAGGACCTTGCTTTGCCCAACTGGAAAAGGAAGTATTTTAAGTGACAACTGTTGGTAAGCAACATCCCCTTGCTGCACCACTGACAGGGGCACTGTGGAAACAGCCATGAAAAGGCAATTCAGTCAAGCTGCTGTAGACAAGCATCTCCTTCTCCACTGGTTATCAGGTCCAAATCCAAATCCACCAGGTCACCACTTTGAAGAATCATTCACATAGCAGGCACTGATGTAGGGTGGCTGAGTGCCATCAGCAACCCACCTTCCCACAGCAGGAGAGTCCTGAGGCTTCCCCATGTGAAGCTGCAGAGAAGAAGGCTGGAAAACACTGCTGTGTCTGGGAAGCAGGCTTGGGATCCAGGTAGCTAGGCTTCCTTTCTTGCTGGGTATGCACTTTGTGCTCTGCAAACAAAGACCTCTCGACTGGGTATTCCTGAACCAGTGCTGGGTTCTGGTTTGGAAACCTCCAAGCAAACTGATACTGTCCATGAGCTCTCTCTGGTCTCCTTACAGCCAGAGGGCAAGGCCAGACAGGGCCATTACCATCAAGTCTGGCCTCAACTTCACCCACTAACTCCGACCTCAAACACATAATTTCAACCTGGAAGAAGATACAGTCTGGAGGAGCTGAGGACCACCCTGAGGCAGTCTGTTACGGAAAATGGTCATGCTTTAAAGAAAC
This sequence comes from Alligator mississippiensis, assembly GCF_030867095.1. Lineage (NCBI taxonomy): Eukaryota > Metazoa > Chordata > Crocodylia > Alligatoridae > Alligator > Alligator mississippiensis. Next base: position 724,979 of record NC_081835.1, read on the forward strand.
GCTTCCAGAGCCTGGAGCACAGACCCATTGCACCTGGCACATCCCAAACGACCCCACACGCAGATAGGTATCACAGGTCAGGACAGCTAGCCACGCTTGTACAGTGAAGGAGGACAAACTATGTTGAAACCATGGCTCATGTACAACCTTCATGCACAGCAGATTCCCAACACACCAAATGTTTTCAGGGATATGCACATAAAGGCCTCACATAGTATTAAACTTGCCTCACCCAGCAGGGGGGCTGGGGACGTGGAAGAGGTGAGGGGCAGTGACATCTGCCTGTGCAACCATCGGTATGCACAAGTGTAACAACTCCACAGGCAAACCCAGAACAAAGGGGCATGTTTTAGTCACTTGGAACAGGCCCATTAGTAGGGCATCAGGTTTCAAAGCCAATGCTCCACTGAGATGGATGGGGGTTCACACCTCTCGGAGCCATCTCAAATCAAGACACAAACAGATCCAGACACTTGCAGCAGCTCTTGGGGTTTCTAACACACTCTGGGGACTTCACTTTGCTTTAAAAAAAAAAAAAAAAGCCACTTGCATTCTTGGGGGAAGATGACAACAATGGCTTCCACTTCCCACATACTCCTCCTTCCCCATTACTAACAGGCATCTCTCTCCTTCTCCTGGACCTGCAGCTATGCCTATGTGCCTCCCACCTTCTCAGCCTCTTTGGTCTTGCCTGGCTTTCTTACCATCCACATTAGCTTTGCTCACTTCCATCCTACATTGCTGAGTCCTGCCTCCTTTTTCAGCCAGTGCCAGAGCAAACAGTCCACAACCACTACTTAAACTCTTCTCCAGCTCCACCGTGGATCCAGTCTTGCCAGCAGAATTATTCTCCCTGGGGTCTCCTGGCTATACTCTACCACCTCTCCTCCATCTTTGTCTTCTGGACCCCTCTGCGGCATTGGATACTGCAGTGACAGGTAACACCCGCCTACTTGAGCTCTCAGTTCTTGTTGGGAACCGATGACAGCGTCCTGTCCCGATTCTCCATCCGCCCCACTGGGAGTACCTTTAACTTGTCTTCCTGGTGGATGCTCTTCCTTCCCTCTGCTGCCTTTTTGGCAGGTATCCCTGCAGGCACTCTCTCCACAAGTGGCCTCATCATTTCATATCACTTCCACCATCATCTCTGAGCTGGAGTTCACTTCTCAGCCCCCAAATTTCCTCCTGCCATCCAATCTCAAAGCTCCACCTGTGCCTCCAACAACACCTGGATCACTTATCACTCTACACTTCTTTTGGCCAAAAGGGACTGGCAGAAGCTGTGGAGACGGAGATGGAGGCTCCCAGAACGTCTGACGTGTGACATGGCAACGGAGGTTGATCTCCAAAAAGTTACCTTGACCAAAGCCAAACTCCTACTCTTCCCTTCTCCGCTCCCCAACTTTGACTTGTTTTTCATGTCCAAATTCTTGTAGCAATCTTCAAGACCCTTATAGTTCTGTACCTCCGGACTAATCTGGCCTCCTCCTCCTCCTCTCCCCTCTGCTTGGCCACCATTAGCTTCTAGACAGTAATCATTTCAGGTACAAGCATCCTCAAGCTTTCCTTCTGCAACGGACGCAGAACGTTCTCCTAGTGCTGCTTGGCAAAGCCACCAGCCTCATTTAAAATCCTCCCAGACCCCACCATAAACTTCCTGCTGGTCTTGTGTAGACCGTGAGCGTCGCGCTCATTTCCGCGGAGAAACGGGAGTAACGGATGCTAGAGGCAAACGCTGTCGCAGGGAAGGCAGAGGGGAGCAGACAAACGCGGCAGCTGGCAGAGGAAGGGAACAGACCTCACGTAGCTTCCCTGACTGGTTGCCTCCCTTCCTCCACGCTCAGCGCCGCGCCCGCCAGCTCCTGCAAGCGCTGCGCCGCGCCGGGAGAGAGCTCGAGCAACGCCCAACGTTTCTCCTGCCTGGCGGATGGCGCGGCGAAGCCCTTCTGCGGCCTGGCAGGTTCAGGCTGTCACGGCGGACAGAGGCTGCCTTCACGCTCTGCCTTTGCTGGCCCCTGGGCGTGCAGCTCGCGGTTTCCTTGGGCAGCAGCACCCCGCCGGCGCGATCGCCGCCTCGCCCAGCTCCCGGGCACTGCGGGCAGGCGGACGGCCAGCCGCGGGGCAGTGTCGTCGCGCGCAGCACTGCCGGGTCTGGGCTGCCCGGTACTCCAGTGCGGCTCCGCTCCGGTGCACACGGCCCGCGGCCTCCCAGCGGGTCCAGCGCCTGCTCCGCACCATGGGGATGCCGCCGCGCTTGCGAGCGATGGTCCTGCCTCGGTCACCACGGCTGCATCTCCGGCCCCAGGCCCCGCTCCGCACCTGCACCGGCACCAGCCGCCTAGGGGGAAAGAACCCCCCCGCCAAACGGGACCCGCCCCGCCTCATGCCCCCCAGGACCGCCGGTTGGGGCTCGGCCCCGCCCCGCTTACCCGGGGGGCGCGGAGCGCCGGGAGGGCGGGCGCCGCCAGCAGAGGGGCCGCTTCCCCGAGCTCCTCCCGCCGGGCCGCTACTGCCTGCGCACCGGAAGCGCCGGGGCGTCACTTCCGCCGGGGAGAGGACCCGACGGAGCGCAGGCGGCGTGGGATGTACCACCCGCGCGTAGGGGGGGGGAGAGGGAAGGGAGTCGGGGGAACCATTAGCAGGCGTGGTATGTACTACCCGCGCGGGGCGGGTGAAACCATTATGCGGTGTGGGATGTACCACCGAGGCGGCCGGACGGAGCCATTAGCGGGGGCGCACGTGCTGCGGGCGAGGCGCGAGGCCCCAGCGGCGGCTGCCTGGGGGCGGCGACACGCGGCTCCGCCGGAATCCCCCGCGCAGCCCGGGCTGGCTCCTGGCACCGTGCGGGACGGGCAGAGCCGGGCCCGCTGCCCGTGCGGCTGCGAAATGACACCGCTCCGAGCCGGCGGAGGCGGGCGCCGTTCGCTGCGGGGCAGCGGGGCTCCGAGCAGGGGCAATGGGCTCCAGCTGCAGCGGGGTAAGTCGAGGCGGGGTGGCAGGAAGACCTCTCTCGCCAGTCTCCGCCTTTGGCGGTGTTCGCGGCGCAGGGGGACGAAGCCCGGGCGGGGGCTGCTCGGAGCAGACGGGGGCGAGATGGGACCACCCGCCGTGTCCGTGGCTCCCTGCGAGGTTCCCGGGCCCGGGGTGACCGGCGGGGAGCGGGGCCCAGGCAGGCCGGGCGGGGGGACGTCGGGGAACCCAGAAGCTGCCGCCCGCGCTTCACTTGGCCTCCGCCTTTCGAAACAAGGTGTCCCGGCATGCTCCGCGCACCCGCCGGCGGCCCGGCATGCACCGCGCCGGCCCCTCCTCTCGCGGCGGCGGGCCGGGGGAAAGGTCGGGCCGGGGCCGGGCGGGCGGCGGCGGCAGCAGCAGCTATAGCCATGGCGGAGCAGCCGCAGCCCATCAGCCCCATCAAGAACTTCTTCGCTGGCGGCTTCGGCGGCGTCTGCCTGGTGTTCGTGGGGCACCCGCTGGACACCATCAAGGTGAGCGGCCGCGGCTCCCGGCCTGCCCCGCGGCCCGGGGCGGGCTGCCGTTCCCGAGGTGCACCGCGCCGGGACCGGCGGGAGGGGGGCAAGAGAACTACATGTCCTGGCATGCCCCGCGTCCAGGTGACGGGAGGGAGGGAGGGACTAGCGCTCCCGACATGCCCCGCGGACACCTGACGGGAGGGAGGGACTACCGCTCCCGGCATGCCCCATGTCTGGGTGATGGGGAGAGAACTACATCTCCCGGCGTGCCCCGCATGCAGGTGACCAGGGTGGGTGGGGGACTACAGCTCCCGGCATGCCCCACGGACCGTGGGGGGGGGGTGTTCCCTGGGGACCCCCTGCTCAGGCCCAGCCCGAGCTCCCTGGGCCTCTCTCCTTCCTGGCCCCAAGCTGTTCCCCAGCCCCCAGGGGAGCACTGCTCCTGGGCGCTGTGGACAAGGGGTTTCAGCCTCCGCCCCCCAGTACAGCCCTTCCTCTCGAGGGTCTGTGCCTGGTGCCAGCTCTCCATAGGCGCTTGGTGCCCGAATGGCTTCGAGGGTCTGGCCCCGAGTGATCCGCTCCGTGCGGGAGCCAGGGGCTCAGCTCCAGCAGGCCGGCGCCCTACGCACTGGAGGAGCCGTTCGCTCCAGGTGCAGCGTCGTTCCTCGACCTCTGTTTGTCTCCACCTAGTTCATGCTTTGCTCTCATCTGGCTCATGCTTGTCCTGCCAGCGCTTCCAGGGCCATTTAGTCTAGCCAAAGAAATAGCTGAGGCATGAAACGCATAACTGTCGTGGCAAAAAATAGCAGAGGGTTAGTAATTGAGGGGCACGGGAGCTTGGGCCAGTGCGACGGCTTGGTTACGTGCTTAGACAGCGCTAAGCCAAATGGGCCTGGAGCCCGAGAGGAAAGGCACCAGGCGGAAGAAGCAGGATTGGCCCAGCTCAGTGTCCAAGCTCTTGTCACGTGGGAAGCTGCGCTGGGGACATGAGTGAAAGGGCAAAACCTGTGCTGTGCAGGGCAGGAGGCCGATGGACTCCCGAGCACCTTGATACAGAGGCGAGGCCCCTGCAGGGTGCAGTTCCCTGCGTAGAGGGCTCTGGAAGCAGGACTGTGGAAATGTAAAAAGCCTCGGTTCTGCCCAAAAAACTGAAAGTCGATGGAGTTGGAGGTAGGAAGCTTTGTGAAATGACTTTTTTATGGCCGTTTTCCAGTTTGAGAGTAGGCAATGTTTCCTTGGGCGACGAGGCGTGTAAGCCGACCAAAATAAGTATAAGATTTATAACGTTGTTAAAAAAGTTCAAGATATTCACATTTTCAGGCTCTTGCAGAAGATGAAGCATTGACTTCTAGTTTATGTACCACTATTGTAATGTCCAAGTGTAACATCTATCGTCATTTAATGGGGCTCTGTAGAACCACGGTTGAAGCGTCATGCACATAAAAAGAAAAAGTTTCCTTTATAAGTTTCCTTCTCTCTCTCTCTTAACAGGTCAGACTACAGACCCAACCAAAGCCACAGCCTGGGCAGTCTCTACTCTATTCTGGGACCTTTGACTGTTTCAGAAAGACTCTTGTTAGAGAGGTACTGTGTTAGCATGGTGTTTGCAATGTCTGCCAAAAATGTCAGTTGCTCACGTACGTCACTGGGATGGAATTGCGCGGGAATGCGGCCCCCTTGGCTGTAAAATTCCTGGGTTATCGATTCCAGTGGTTCAAATTCAGATTTTTCATCAGATTCCAGAACTTGAAAAGGGAGCTGTTTGGAGGAGGACGTTGTGTCTAGATCTCCCTTACACGCGATTCTTCTTTTTTAAGACCAGCAGTCGGAAACGTTGCAGTATTACTACGTAAGGTTAAAGGCTGAAATGCGCATTGGCAGTTGTGTTTGCTGGCCATATTGTTGTAGGTGGTGGAGTCTTGATGCCTGTGGTATGCAGAGCTGTCTCTGAAAATCCTAGAATAGAGACTGACTTTTGTCAATTCAAGTAATACCTTAACTTCTTTCATAGCTTATCTCTGGGGAGGTGAAAGAAGAAGTTAGTTTAGGTTCATAGATTTTAAGGTGAGAAGTAACTTTTATGTAGGTCAAACCAAATATTCATAACACAGGATGTTACAGTTTAGCCAGGAGTTCCTGGTTAAGCCTCTGTCACGTGATTGAGCTAAGCATATGTTGGGTGTTGGTTTTTTTTAAAGGGCACCTGGTCTTGATTTTGAAGACTTTAGAAGAGAGAGACTCTGTCATGTCCTCCAATAAGTTGTTCCTGATGCTAATTATCCCTGTTGCTTAAAAAAGCTTGTGTTTTATTTCCAGTTATGTATGTTTATGTAACTTCAGCTTCCAGCCATCGGCTCATTATGCCCATTGTTGGCTACATTTGTTTAGAGCCCTCTACATTTGGAAATCTCCCTTCCATGTATGTACTTGCAGGCTTGTAATCAATGAATTGGACTAAACTAAGTAGAATAAATATCTTAATCTGTCACTAGAAAGTCCTCTCCCAATTCTTGAGTCATTCTTGTAGTTCTTTTCTGAATCCTTTTCCGCTTTTCAGTGTCCTTTGTGAAGTGCAGAGACCAGCACTGGACATGGTGTTCCAGGAACAGTCCCATTGATGCTGAGTCCAAGAATACCACCTACTTTGACTAAATATTTCCCTGTTTGTACAGCAAAGAACAGTTAGGCCTTTCTCTTTACTGAAGATCCTCGATACCATCTGCTGGTGAGATGCCTGAGCTGAAGTTTGAGGTCTCTCCAACACAGAATTTTTGCATAATGGCAACCAGGTAGAACTAGTGAGTCATGCCTGTCAACGTAAGAAAACGTAGAAGCATGTTGAAAGTATTGAAGGCAAAACTTTCTTGATTCGTGTGTTAGTCTCTGAATAGAAGGACAATGGCATCTCCTTTTCATAGTAATATTCAGCCTTGTCCCAGTAACCTCAGTTATGCTACTATGTCCCTTGAGTGCCTTATAGCAGCCATAGGTGAGGTGTTTTGTGTTGCAGAAACTTTGTGTCCTCCTAAGCGTTTGGAGTCGAAAGAGTTCTGTCAAACTGAAAATTGTTTCCCTCAAAGTGTAGTGTTGTACATAACCCCCTAAAGGATATTGTTTCACCATGTAGAGTGCCACAGAAAATCAGGTAACTCCTGTGGTAACTGGCTGTGTCTTTCAGGGAGTTCGAGGCCTCTATAAAGGAATGGCAGCTCCTATTATCGGAGTGTCTCCCATGTTTGCTGTGTGTTTCTTTGGATTCGGTCTGGGGAAGAAACTCCAGCAGAGGAAACCCGATGACATTCTGACGTGAGTTCCAAGTTACCTAGCTTAAGAAAGGTGCCTTAAGGGTCTCGGGCTGTTTTGCTGAATTACGTGTTCAGATGTGCTATAAATTTGTCTCTTCTGATTATAAATTTATCTCTCAAAACAAATATAATGCTGATGAGTTTTAATGCTTCTCCAAGTGTGGGACTGATAGCACAGGCTAAAAACAGATGGTATGTGTGGGCAAATACAATGCAATTCCCTTTCTATGTAAAAATAGAGCCATTAAAGAAGGACTCTGTTTTGGTTGAACATATAATAGGTGTTGCATAACAACAGACTTAGAACAGTCCTACTATTAAATGAACCTGAGTGGAAAGACTGAATTCATACTCTAGTGTTACCATCTGACAGGACCTGTGGTCACGAGCCAGGACCAGCTGTAACTTGACACATCCATTCAGTAGGTTGTTTTAGTAATCACAGGAATGCTGCTATAACCAAGGCCAAAAGTATTTCCATAGTCAGCCTTTGTTTTGAGACATTTTAATCCAGTCATCCCTTTGGATATATCAAGGGAGGGAGAAGACAGACAGGAGATTGTTAGGACTGGCAAAGCCACACTGAAAGATATGTAGGTGATGGTCAGAGAAGAGAGCTCTGTGACAGATGGATCAAAAATAATGGTGTTTTAGGGAGACTAGGCTGAGCAACTGGGTCTTGTGATGAGCTTGAGAGCTCAGTTGTGGCTGCAGGTCAAACGAAGAGATGATGGCAAGGAAATGCTTAGCCAGGGAGTTGGATGGCTCATCAACATGGAAGCTGAAATCAAGGAGAGAGAGTGAGCAGGACTAGAGAAAACCAGGTGTTGGCGAGGAAGGCACTAGCATAAAACTTAAGCACAGTAAATTACAGCAAGTACTACTAATGCAAGGAAGTTGAGTGGCGGTTGCTGTGGGAACCATAGCATTGAATTTCCAGTTTCTTCTCTGAAGTATTTAACTTGCAACACTGCATTAACGAAGTTCTTTTGTACTGACTGTTCTTGAAATGGATCTATCGCAAATCCCATGGCCAGTCTTGTCTGTAATTTAGAGGGATGGGCTGTGAAGTCTCATTGTAGTGAGACCTTGCTTTCTTTGATTTTTATGTTATAAAATCATAGAAAATTTGGGTTGGAAGGGATGTTAGGAGGTCATCTAGTCCAACCCCTTGCTCAAAGCAGGATTATCCCCAACTATCATGTTTATGGATAATGAATCATAGGACCTTTAGTTTTTTTTCCTGGTTACTCTGCGCAGTTATCCTCAGCTGTTTGCTGCTGGCATGTTATCTGGAGTGTTCACAACAGCAATCATGGCACCGGGAGAAAGGATCAAGTGCCTTTTGCAGGTAAGGCATTGGGCAGTGGTGGGAATTTTACCAGACTTTTATAATTTGCTCTGTGAAGTCCTGGCAGGATGCTATAATTCCTCTGATTAGCATAGTTTCTACCAAATTTAGAAAACCTATTTCAGCAGGCTGAAGTATGATTTGATGTGGTTCTGTCATGGAGAAACACTGTGCAGCTCCCTTTGACAGCCTGTTAGGTAAATACAGCATTCACTCCTCTATACGTGATACAGAGCACATGCATTTTACTCGGATGACATCTGATGTTTTAGGCACTTCTGAAATTTAGGAAGTATCCAGTTTTCTCTTGGAGAATGAAGCCTAGAGAACAACACATAGGTTTATTAGGTCTGGTAACAATGAAAAAGATTCTGCACCAGATTCCCAGGTATCCACACATGTAACCAAAGAACATATTTTAAAGTATGTGGAGCAGGTATTGTAAAATTGTCCCAGTATTCATACACTCAAGATCAGTCACTGTTCTGGCTTTTTAAAGTGTACTAGGAAACATTTTCATTTATTCAAAGTCGCATCATGTGTGGCAAAAATCAGATCTGCCCATTTTACCAATCTGCCATGTGTTGTGGTAGATGTCAGACACTGGTTCTAACATACAAAGCATTATCACAGGATGTCTTTAACTTACAGAAATTGTCTGAATTTCATAAAATTAAATTGAGGTTAGATTCTGATCACTGTAAATGTGAAGTACCCCAACTGACTGTTATTTCAAGCTTACACTGGTGAACATGAGAGGACTTTGTCGCTTAGTTAAATGTCATCTAACCAAAGCATAGATTGGCAGACTCACGCAGAACTAAATCCTTCTTGGTCTCAGTAGGAGAGAAATATTGGTAAATGTAAGAGATCCTAGTAGTGATATCAAAAATGTGTTATGGGTGCTTGCCTCTCTGATAGCTGGTGATTACTTTAATGCTGGAGAGTTGTGTGCCCACTTATAATTCGTGATCAGCCTGTCTTACCACTGGTGCTTTTGCTGATCTGCTCTGGTGATACAAGTGCCTGCATCACAGTCATGTTTGCTGCCTATCAAGGGGAAATTGTAGCAGTAAAATGGAAGAGAACCTGAAGAGAAGAGCATCTGGCTCCAGTGACTTGGCTTGCAATATATCATTTTGTCTAAATATCCACAGAAATCCCATGGACTTTGTTTGTCCCTTGAGCTGCTTCTGCTTGTGTGGAAAGGGCTGAGCTTTAACAGTTATACTTGCATTTTAGCGTTAGAAAGCACAAAGCTCTCACATCACTGCTTGGGTTGTGGTTTCTGGCTGGTGATCATTCACTTTAATTCTCCAGATCCAAGCTGCATCAGGTGAAATTAAGTACAATGGCCCAGTGGACTGTATGAAGCAGCTATATCGCGAGGCTGGAATTCGAGGCGTGTACAAGGGAACTGTGCTCACTCTCATGAGAGGTAACAGCTGGAAATCCCCCAGGAGAAGTATCGGAACAAAACTGGCCTAGTCTCATAAATCTCCATCTGTTGCCAGTAGTCCATTAAGGTGTACTTTTTGCATTGCTATCTCTACAGTATTTGTGGCTTTCCCTGGGACTCAAGGGAGAATCTAGAGCAAGATGCTGGGGGCTGAGGAGGGGGCAGGGAGAATAGGACTTGAAGAACAAACAGGAATGAGAGGTAAGGAAGAGCCTGATATGTACAAGAAGACATGGGATGAAGAGCCCAGTTAAAACACAAGAAGTTGAGGGGTAACAAACACTATCAGGATGAGAAGATAGGAAGCCAGCTTTTTCTCAGTAAATACAGTCCCTCTCCCAAGACTCTTGGCTTTCAGTCTAAATACAGATCATTCCCAAAGGACACTACTGGAGTATAGCCCTTTCCTCCTGGTAAAGAGTTTTGGACCTCTGGGCGAAAATACCTTGTCCCCTCTCTCTTTCTCCCTATAATGGGAAGCAGAAATTGTTGGGGCCTAAATTAAAAAAAAAATGTTTGGATGCCTTCTCCTCTAAACAAGGTTAACCTGATGCCCATATAGCAGCATCAGTTTCCCAGAACATAACTAAAAGAAATTGAACAACTTCAAGCAATTCACATTTCCACCCAATCAGGAAACATCCTTATGGGATTGCCTACTATGCCAGGTATCACAGCATGCCAGGCAGAAGGCAGTTGCCTGATCCTACTCAGGGGCTCCAGGAGAACATTACAATACAAACAGTTTGATTAGAACAAATGGCCCATGCAAAAACCTCCAGGGTCCTGAGACTGACCTGCTCTGCTGCTCACCAGTGCATCAGGGAGCTTAGACCATTCTTGTAGTCAGGCAGTGAGCAGCAGCCAGGTAAGTCTGATTTGAAGATCTGAATCGGGCACTTTAAGAACAGAAGTTTCCATGGAAACTCCCCAGCCTGTGCCCTTCACCACCACCTTCTGGAAATGCTCGTGCATAGACTGGCAGTTTGCATGGTCCTCGTAGGGAAGCTCAGAAAGTGAATCTGGTTAAACCAGTGCCATCACTGAGCTGGTTGCAGGACTTCGATCCTGGCTGCTGCCATGATCCCAGAGCTCATTCTATTTCCCACTTCTTAGTCTGTCTTTGTTTGCCCTACTAGATGTTCCAGCCAGTGGAATGTACTTCATGACATACGAATGGCTGAAGAACACTCTGACCCCTGAGGGAAAGAGGTTAGTGGAATCTTAAATCAGCACGTCCCTGACTTCCCTAGACACTGCAGATCAGTCTCTCCAGCTAAGTGAAGGGTTAGAGTAACATGACCAAAATGGCCAGAGGAATATCTTTTACTATTTCTCTCTTTTTAAGCTGACTCGTCTTGCTCTAGTGTTCTACTGAGAGTTACATAGGATGTGAAGTTGTTTCTCCCAGCTCCTGCCCTCTTCCCTTACTGATACCACTAGGAAGTATTTACTGTTGGGCATGCTCCTGTCCCACAAGGTGCGTTTTAGGCAGTCCTTGTGTGCGTGTGCTGCTGGTGTGTCCATTTCTGTGGAGACAGCACATTCTGATCACAGGTGTGCTGCTCTCTGAATTCCTGCCCAACCAAGATGTGCTTTCAGTCTGGGTTTGTAGCATTATGATGTTTTCTCCAGCTCAGGCAAGCTGTGCTGCTGTTCTTCCACTACGTAAAACCAGACATGTTTTGTATTCAATGTTTCTGCAGTGTCAGTGACCTCAGTGTGCCCCGCGTTCTCTTCGCTGGAGGCATGGCAGGGATCTTCAACTGGGCTGTTGCCATTCCTCCGGATGTGCTGAAATCCCGCTTCCAGACTGGTGAGCAAGGTGTCAGCTGCACACAAGGTTGCTTTGCTGTGAGGGGCTGGGCAGTGTGATGCAGCCTTCTGGCTGGGCATCCTTTTAGGTGGGAGGCAGTGTGGTGAAGTAGAGAACCAGACTGGGACTTGGCGAGGGGGCGGGTTCTATTTTCAGCTCTGCCACTTGCCTGCCCAGTGATCTTGGCTAAATTGGTTTAGCCTCTTCGCTCGCCCCAGCTCCTCATCTGTGAACTGGGGCTCATAATACCAACCTCCTTTGTATGGCACTTTTGAGAGCTGAGGAGGAAAAGTGCTGCATAAGAACTGTGTATAACCACTGTTTGTTATAACTGCAGCCCAGTGAAAGCATTTGATCATTTCATTTCAGACATGATTGCCTCTGTTCAGGCAGGTGGTATCTAAAATAAAATGCAAGCGGATTAGGCAGCCCAGTAGCTGTGTGCCTTGCCCAATCCGCTGTTTTATCTGACTGACAAACTTGAAGGTGTTCCTAAAATGTGTGGAGCCTGCACACCCTGCTGACCCTCCTTCTGTAGCAGGGTCAGCCTGAGTCCCCTGGGAGAATGCTGAAGCCCAGGCACCTTGAATATCAGCCATACTTTAAAGTGTTTCAGAGGCCCAGTACTCCTCCCAAAGACTGTCCCCATACAACAGCCTTGCAGCAAGGCTAGCATCAGTCTCTGCCCCACCCCGGAAAAGACCTCAGCATTTTTCTGTAATGTGCTGATGACAAAGGCAGAGCTCCTGTCCCAATGTGACCAGTGGGGGTTGCTGGTGCAGAAAAATCTTCCTCTTTTCCCTCCTCAACTTTGTTTCTGTAATGCTCACACCATACAAGGAAACAGTGAATGGGCTACAGGAGAATATCACACCTCTGTTCCACTGAGCTGCTCACCAAAACTTCCTGATGGGTAATATGGTCTACTTGTGACCCCTGTGAATTAGTGGCTTGAAGCAGCTGGTAAGGATAATTACTAGTATTGATTTCCAATGTGAGATGACAGACAAATGTATCCTTTTCTAGTCATGTTCTTTAAACACATTGTGGAGCTAGAGGTTTTCATGAGAAAGTGGTTGCCATTCCTGGCTTTCCTGTATGGGAGGATCACTTCATTTTAGAGTAAACCAGTTTTGTTTCATGCAGACCAGCTTTACTGATTTTCCTCCCTCCTCCTCCTTCCCAGCAGCTGCTGCTGGCTGTAACCACCAGTGGCCATGCTTGTTTGGAGATTGTGGCCTTCTATTTCTAGGATAAGTTCCTCCTTTTTCTTTTTTTTGTTTCCTCCCAGGGGTTCCAGTTATGTAAATCCTTTGTGGATGAGCAAATGGCTTCTGTTCAGCTGGTCTCTGCAATTTTTTGTCAGTTACTGTCTGAAAAGTCTTAAGATGCTTTGAAATAATTTTGGCTTAGATAATCATACTTCTTGTAAATGATGTTACTGCACTTCGGTGTACAGAGTCACTTAAATACTGTGCAGCAATCTAAGCCTAGATGATGAAGGTTTGGAGGCTCAGCCTGTTGCATCTGCTACATCCTCAATGTCCACAAATCTTAGCAAGTGTGTTCTGCCTCCCCTAACAGCTCCTCCAGGAAAATATCCCAATGGCTTCAGAGATGTGTTGAGGGAGCTTATCCGAGAGGAAGGTGTGTCCTCCCTGTATAAAGGGTTCACAGCTGTTATGATCAGGGCCTTTCCAGCTAATGCGGTAAGTAAACTGCAGGGTCTTGGGGGCTGCTGGGAGCTGGCCACTTGCAGGCTGTCTAGTGATTACAGAACAAATGGCTAAGTGTAGCAGCTTGGAATGATTGTATGTTGGCTGTTCTGGGAAATCTTTGCCAGCTCTGAAACACTAGTTTTGGTCCCTGTAGTTAGGGAACCAGAATGGGCCTGTAAAGTCACATTAGCAGAAATCGGATTATTGGCTTTGCCCTAAACTCCTGTTTGTGTTGGCTTGTTCTAATGGTGCTGTGTATGTAGGAGCATATTTGCTGGCTTTCTTCTCGAGGGCATAGGAGCATGTGAACAGATTGTCATGTCCCCCCTGGCCCCCATATCGGTGATCCTGAACCAGACGTAATGACACTGCCATGTCTGTCCAGCAGAGTGGAGATAAGACTTCTGATGCGCAGTGTCAGCTGTTGGACCCTACCATTTAAAGTGGGAGGAGATTCACTTGTGGCCTTTTGGTCGTACTCCTGAGCTTTTGAAAAGCCACTTTCCAAACAGCTGTTACTTCAGGTGTCTAATGCTCTCATGTTCCTTGTTTCCCATCTCCATTTCAGGCTTGTTTCCTTGGTTTTGAAGTTGCTATGAAGTTGCTGAACTGGGTTTTGCCAGGTCTGTGAAAACAAGGAAGTACCTTCTGGGGACTGCTGAGACAGAAAGAAGAGTGCAGCACTGAGCTGCATCACTGGAATAAAATGAATAATGAATTGAGAAGCTCTAGGAATTACCACTTTTCTAATACTTTACCTAATGCCTTACTTACTTACCCTCAGGACGGTGTGATATGTGCCATTCAGAAACTAAAGCCATAACTCTGATGGAGAGAGCTCAAAAAGAGTTGGAGGTGTGAAAACACCTTGCACCTGAGCCAAACATATCATAGCAGTAATGCTGCTAATTGACAGCTCTCATGTTAAACACACTTCTCTTATGTACTTCCTCATGGAAGCAGGAGATATTTTTAAGTTTTGATTCTTTGTTTACTGAAGAAACATTCAGCTGTTGTTGGTGAAAAACTTGAGATCACAATTATTAGCCAAAGTCCACTTAATTTTCAGGATCTAGCATAACACCCAATTGCACATGTCAATATGAGGCACTGTTTTACATTGGCTGTAGATACAGTCTTTTCCTGTTGCCTTGATGTATTGAAGCCACAGCTGTTAGCATGTTGACAGTGGTTTTAATTTTATGTACATGCAATAGGAGAATATAGAACTGAGCAGGCTTGTGTCCAGAAGCTACAAATTCTGGGTGATAATGAGGGAACTATAAAGCACTGTGACAACCTTGAACAAATTCAAGGCTAAATTGTAGAGCTGAGAGCAAACATGAATTATGCCAAGATTTCTTGGTTAAACCTGTAGGAAGCATTCAGCAGAGAAAGATTATCGGATCTAACTGCTCCAGATCCCTTTGGGACTTCACTCCATACTGAAGCCGTTCTTGCAGCCTTGGTGTATTTCATATTGCCAAATGATGCATTCTGGGACATGGTTACAGACCCAAGTACCAAGATTTCCAAGTGGGAAATGTGCAGAATTCCCATTCTGGTTTGCCTAGCAGGGATAGTCAGCCACACAGTTGATGTTTAACTTTTTTACTTCTGCTCCTCAACTCAGCTTGAAGAGATTTTGTTGAGCACAATCAAATTTAGAGCTGAGAAATGACTGATATAAGCAAAGGAAGACACTTTCTAATTTGTTCTGGTTGTGATGCAATGATCCTGTGTTAATCAGAACTCAATAAAGTTTACAACTGCTCAGCTAGAATGTGGATTGGTGTTTGTGCACGTTGCATTTTAGCGCACACTTAGTTCTGAGATCTGCAATGGGAAATAGCATGACGTGGCTTGTCCTCGGGTGCTAATTCCTTATCTTCCAGGTACTGCACCCACCATGAGCCACAGAACAGTACAGCAGGCTTCTGAAATGTGAAGTACAAGAGTCCTATTGGGCACTTCATATCTTCCAGCTTAAAACATTTTTTAAGTATAGAATTAGCTTCTAAAAATGTTTTCACTCTGTGGGAAGCAAATACTCTGCTTCTTATGGGGGGGGGCGGTGTTTACTGGTGAGTTTAGTGGAAGAAAGGGTCCCTGCTTTACGTCTCTG
This sequence comes from Alligator mississippiensis, assembly GCF_030867095.1. NCBI lineage: Eukaryota > Metazoa > Chordata > Crocodylia > Alligatoridae > Alligator > Alligator mississippiensis. The sequence continues at coordinate 740,223 of NC_081835.1, forward strand.
TTGAGGTGCCAAAGGAAAGAAGAGTGGTTCCAGGCCAGGCCCATTCCCTATATCCAATTAGTTTAAGGCTCCCTCTGGAGGCTGCCCTGGAGGGATGTGCTCTCAGCTAAGCCCCCTACCTCTGCTCCCTCCCACAAAGGAGTTCAGCTGCATCAGGGTCAACCTTTGGTGTTCCAGAAGGTGATGGAGGGGCTTGCCTGGGTTTTTTTTTTTGAAGGGTATGGGAAGAGGAGATGGACCCTCTCAGTCCAGTGTGTGAGGAGCTCTGCAGCTCAGGGGCTGGCTTCTGATTCTGCCTCAGCCTCTCTCCTAGCAAAGAGCCTTGCTGGCTGCTGCACCTTGGAGAATACCCCTGTTTGTAAGGGAGATTGACACGGTACCCCCGACTGATCTGTGCAGCAGTCTCTCAAAGCTCTGCCTTGTGCTGACTAAGAAGGGAAGTGAGCAGATGGGTACATAATAAGCACAGAAAGTCCTAAAGGAAATCCCAGGAAGAAAGAGTGTCTCTTTACATCTTCCCTTGGAGTCTCTCTCTCTCTCTCTCTCCTTTGCCTAATCTTGGTCTACATCAATATCCTGCTTGCTTATTTTACCTGCTTCATTGTGTTCACGTGGTAGGCAGCACTTCCCTTGGGCTTGATTATATAGACTAGTCACTAGATGTTTTCTTGCTTTATATTAACTCTTACTTTCCTCTCTACATTTCAATTTCCTCATTTTCACCTTGTCCTGAATTCTTTCTAAACTTCCCGTATATAGAAGGAGTTAATTATGACCACTGATTAGACATCATTGCCACCTTGCTCAGTAGGTCCTACCTGAGTCGCCAAAGGCTCATTCTTGTTCTTGGCAATATGTGGGGGGAGTCAAGTGCACGCTCCTTCACCTGTTACTTCTTCCTTCCTCTGAAATGCATGGCACTCCCACCGTGGATGCCAGCAGATGTCTCCTGCAGCTCAGGAATTAAAATGTGTGGTGTTTCCCTGTAGCCAGTATGGGCTGAATTTGATATATAAGCATTTCTTGCCTCCTGTTGGTCCAGATAGGGTGGGTATGACAAAACTTGCACTTTTCCTATATTCAATTATTTTACTTTGTGGCACTCCAAAGTGCTTGATTTAACGCTGCAGGTGATGCATACAAAGTCAATAAATCTGAGGGATGCTTAAAGAGTAATTAGAAACTCAGTCGATTTGGCCCTGAGATGTGCTAAAAAATAGGAAACAGTAATATTGAAAGAGCCTAGTATGGGACACGCCCAGTCCAGAGAGGATCATTGAGAAGGAAAACCGACTCCTACAATACCATTTGACTTGGAACAGATACCTAAATAACTGCACACACTACAGCACCGTTATGCTGTACACCAGAGGCCACTGTACTGCCTTTGGAGTAACATGAGCCCAATACTAAAAACACTGTTGTGCCTCTATGAATTGCACCCACTAGTGAGATGGGGAGTTGCCAGATTACAAAGCAGACATGCCGGGCAGGGTGTTTCTGGTGGCATTAACCTGAGTGGAACTACTGTTCTGTATGTTTATCAAACACGGCGGGCCTTCAGATGTTGGTAACAATGACAACATTAATCCAAACTTACTATTTTATGTACAACATTAACTTAGTTATAGTTAAACCACTCCTTCCCATTAATACTCGGCTTATTCCTCACATATCTAAACCTTGTCCAGCTTCACTTTTACCATTACCACTGCATTCCACAGACTCATCTATTCTTTCACTACCCTCCTTTTCTTAGGTTTCCCTGTTTGCCACAGTGTTTTTTTCACTAGCACTTTTTTTGGAGCATCTTCTTGTGCATCTAAAACTTAGATTTCTATTCCATTTTCCTGTGTTTAAAGTCTCCCCTTGTGCAACAGTGATTTTGTAAACTGAACAATTTAAATCAGAATTCCTTCTGGAACAGATTTCTCCCTTCCTGAGCCCTACCCTAAATCTCCCCCATTTCTCTCAGAGTAAAAAAGTCTTGAGGAAATTTGTAGTTTGTTGCTAAACTCTGTTTTTTTCCATTATTAATTATTCCTGTTGACAGGGATGAAACATTACAATGAGATCCCTCGGTCTGCTGGAGGCCTGGGCAGAGGTAATGGCACCCTGGGTGCTCTGTGTGCTGTCAGCTCTTCCACAGAGCTCAGATTCAACTACGCTGCAACTAGAGTGCTCCCATGCTGAAATAGGTCGTCTCCTTCAGCCTTTTCAGGCAGCAACCCTTCATTCTGATGTTGTCTCACTTGAATTAAATGATGTGGAAAACAAAGCTAAGTTGCATCTCGTTCTGCACTTGCAGAGCCATGTGACTCTACCTTTCCCTCACATTTTCCTGGGGTAACTCCTAGCACAGAGCTGCAATGTTCCAAGTCTATAGCCTTACCTCTTACTGCTCAGATCTTAGATGTCAGATAATTTCCAGGTGCTTTAAAAAGTCAGAGATCCACTTCCCATAGTCTGCCTTGGTTTGCAGGTGGCTTGCTTTGTCCCTGTCATTCCTTCCAGTTTTGGCTGCTCTTGTAGTCAGAGGCCTTCCAGCAGTGTAAGCCTGAAACACTCCTCTTTAGCAAAGGGGTTTTTGTTGTTGTTGTGTTTGTGTTTTGTGGGGAGGGAGGTGTTTAGAGTTTCAGACTCCCTTTGAGGTGCATCTTCTGCAGCCAGGTGCTCTGCATTCTTGGAAAAGGTGAGTAGGTTTTGAGAGGTGGATGGAAGCAAAATAATCTGCTATATCCCTTTAGAGCCCAGGGTTCAGAGTGCCATCTTGTCCTGTCTACTTTAATTTTTCTAAAATTCTACTAATTAGTGAAAATCCAGGTGATGATGCCTCCTTTTGATATTGTATCCTCAAACATAACATTAATGTACATAAGGGAATGTTCATCCAGGAAGAAACAAGCTGAATATGGCCGAAGGGCTCTGTAGTGTACAAGGTAAGCAAACAGCAAATAAAGTGCCTCTAATACCTATTACTTCTAGTCATCCCAAGTGCTGCTTTTCACTAGAGAAGCTTGGCCGTGCTCCTTTAACAGGTCTGGTTCTCCCTGCAGCTGCCATCACGTGGGACCTGCAGAACACAGGATGAGCAGGCTTGGCAGAACAATTCCAGATTTGCTATTCTGCAGCTGCAAAGGAGCTCTCTCATTGTCACGGTAAGCCACAGCACCCAGCATGGTCCAGGTAGAAAAATACTTGCAGGCAGAATAGAGAATGAATTACATTCAAAAAGAAAAACGAGAACAGCTTTTCTCCAAAAAACCAAAACCAAAAAAAAAACCTAAATAAAACAAGAAGTCCACTCTAACCTGTATCTTCTGTGCTGGGGTTCACACACAAGCAAATAGAAAGACAGAACTTTGCTCTATATCTTGCTGTTTTATTGATCTACTTGTGTTCAGCCCATTAAATACAGCTCTCAATGGCTGTGGGGAATAAGAGGGACATAATGCAAAAAGGGATCTGATTGGCTGAAGCTGGGTGGAGTGGTTGCTTTAATTATTCATAACAATTTTTGCAGGGATGTAGACTAAGTAACCTCGGGGGCCTTTGCAGCCTCAAGATGTGTTAAAACCACATTCTGACAGAGTTTGTAGCAGCTATCAGCTAGAAAGCCCAGTCATCTCTAACAGTGTTGAAGAAACAAGGCAGCAGAGTCAGGGAGGGAGATTTATTGTGACCAACCATTTATTTTGCTTTCTAATTCCCTATTAGCTGCAAATAAACCATCAAGGAGTTTCTGCTGCTCCTGTACATGTGGAAAGAATTACAATAATGCTTGAATAACTGCAAAGAGCTCAGAAACTGCCAGGCTTGGATATAAACAGCTTTGTGGTAAATGTCACAGACTTACGAGCATGCAGGTTTGAGATTTGGGATTTGCAGTGCAGTGGTGTTTACAGGCCTGTCATAAATCAGGACTCCATTGTACTCAGAGCCAGACAAACATAGAACAAAAATCCAATCTCTGCCCCTTGGTACTGCTACTTAGGCTAAGAATGAGAAAAGAGACCACAGAAATATGACGTACAGAGAAGTCCAAGGTAAGCAGGAAAGGCTGAAAAAAACGAGGTGTCTGCAGTTTGGAGAAAAGGACAATGAGAGGGGATGTGATCTGTTTTTAAATATTCAGAAGACTTGTCACGGTGGAAAAATACTCTTTTCCCCTGTGACGTTAGGCAGAACACATTGTGATATATTTAACCTGCAGCAAGGAAGATTTAGAACAAATCTCTGGAAAAACTTCCTGCCTGTAAGAGCAGGACAACAGTGCAGCAAGTGGCCTACGGAAGCTGTGGGATCAACTTCACTGGAGGTTTTCTGGAACAGGCTGGATAGGCACCTGAGATGGTTTAGGAAGAGTGAATGCAGTGTCTGTGCAAGGGGTTGGACCAGGTGAACTCTGAAATCCTCTTCCAATGCTATGAGTCTATTATTCAATTCTGTGGACGGACGTACTGATTGGCAGCATCTCAGCATGGCTGCTGCCTTACATGAGTTTTCCTGGATCTCCTTCCGTGTGAGGGACAGCAGGAAAAAAGTACCAAGATGCCTGTTAAAAAATGTAATAAGTGGGTCTTTAAGGCTGACAACATTGTCAGGATGAACATCAAGATCATATAAGAGAGAATCAGCTAGGGACAGGCAGAGAAGGACCTGGCAAGCAAAGACAATAAGTTTGCATTTGATTCAGTGGAGAAGAGGAAGCTGGGGGAGAGGGACATAGTCAAAGTGACAAACCAGGCAAATTATCTTCATCACAGAGCTTTGAATGCACATGAATGTGGACACAAAGGAAAGGCTGGATTATGAGTTGGGCAGTCTGGAGGTGAAGAGTTCGACTGAATTAAGGCAACAGGCTGCTATTAGCCATGACATCCCAGTATCCTTTTAAGATAGCAAGCTGATTCAGAAATTATCAAAACCTCAAATAAATGATACAGTGTTACAAGGAAAAAGCAGTGCATGTCAAAATGCAAATGAGTGCTGTGCTAAGAGCCGTGGATCATGGTCTAGGTCACAGCCTGTCTAGGAGCTTTTGTCTGTACAGTGACTACTAGCACAATGGGGCCTGGATTCCAAGGCTACAGACAGTCAATATTTTGCTGGAAGTGCAGTAACTCTGCTAGATGAGAGCAGGGAAGAAATAAAGGCAATGCTTGACTTTCACATACTTCTAGGTTAAGCAAGACATGTGTGGAGGCATGTTTCCCTAGTACATGACTTACAGCAGTCAGGGTGCCCCTGGATTACAGAACTGCTACCCCCTTAAGGCTGGCTGTGTTCATCTCTAGAGTCAACTATAAAGCTCTTTATCCAGTGCTACCCAGATTTAATTTGTTTCCTGCAGAAGACAGAGACTTTTACAGCAAACAAATTAGAGTGGCCATTACAGAGGACAGTCCGGTTGTCCTCTGTTCTCTGTTGATATGAAACCGATTGCCTTTATGTCCTCTATTGTTCTCTGCAAGAAAAATAGAGGACATAAAGGTGTCCAGTTTCATATCAATAGAGGACAGAGTAGCAAAAAACAGAATGTCCTCTATGATGGCCACCCTAGAACAAATACTTAGAATATGTTTAGGACCTCTGAGGCAACAGGTAAAGAAAAGGAACCTCGGCAGACAGGCTTGAATTCAAGAGAGAGAATTTATTCAAGAGCTATCTGCAACAGAAAAGAGGCTTCCTTTTACTTGAATCCTAAGAGAAAAACATTTTTGTGCAGCAAGAGCAGCCATATTGGGAAATTGCCCATCTCCTTGCCTAAATTTTTGGGGCTTCCTGAGTGCCTGCCTTCTTCTGGAAGTTCTCTCCAAGTGCTCTGGATAACAGCTACCTATGAGCCAGATTGTGGGGCTCTTTCTTGATGTCAGGGGGCAGTTATGTAAACAGCTTCTCTGAAGTCCATGGTGTTATTGGGTCGGTGCTTGACCACCACTGTGGGTAACGGAACTATCTTCTATGGCCTTCTGAAAGCTCACTGGCCTCTTCTTACCGAGTTCCTCATACCAGTGGGGCTTGGTTGCTGGATTGCTTGTAGCTACCAGAGCAGGTGGCTGCATCCCCTGCAGTGTTTGCAGACAAATCTATCAGTGTAAAACAAGATTTTAATCCCTCCATATGAGGTGCTCTGTTTTATCTTAATAATGACACACAAGACTGCCTCCTTTCATAGCCACATCATGTAACAAATAGCATGCATTCCAAACCTTTATGAAGCTGTAATTTGTTTGCAGGTTCTGATTGTGTAAACCAGATGAGTGATGGCCCAGCACCTGTTCCATGCAGCTAATCCCCACCCTCTTGGGCTGACATTGTCTTTGCCTGCAGTGTTATCTTAATACGTTAAATGGTAAGCTTCTCTAGGGGGGACCTTTTCTTATCTGCTGCCTTCTAGGCACGCCATGCGCAGCAGTCACACTCAGTAAGGATGGTGTGAACGCACCCTCCCATCTCATTATTCCTTTTACCTTTGCTCATTTAAGGCTCTCTGTTTAAGAACAGAGCTGTCCTGCTTTTCAAGGGGCAGCTGCTTTTACAAAATTCAATCCGACAGCGTCTGCCCTCCCAGGTGTCACCATGGTAACACAACCCAGGGGGAAACTCAGATGTGTTGCTTAGCAACGTGATGCTCTTGACTGCAGCTGCTGCTTCAGTTCATTGAAATGATGGAGAATTGGGATTTGTTGGAATCTGTTCTCTGTGGCATGAGATGTCAGGAGTGGATGGAGGGAGACGAGAAGGAGCAGGGCAGAGAGAGAAATAAATAAAGATGTATAAATGTTTAACCATCATTACACAGTGGTTTGGAATGAAAGCCCCTGGCTGGCTGCTACTACAGCTTCGCTGCATCCACAGTAAAGTCTATTCTGAATGAGTTCCCACTGTGCATCCTGCCCCATTCATGTGGTATGTTTTACAGTTGAGTTGAATGCAGAGATGCTCCAGGCTGGACGTGTAGTATTGGCGTTTTCGCTCTCTCAGGATTTCATGAGAGATTCAACAGCCTCTTTCAACACAGAATCACTTATAGTTGGGGTACTTTTAATAAGCATTTCAATTAACGTGAAGCCAGTGAAAGGAGGGTATTTGACAGCCTGAGAGAGGCATGACTGCTCCTGACCCAACAGAACAAATGGAGAAAACTTGTACCAGGTTCCCTGTTTTGTTTCATTTTTTTTTTAATAGAAATAGGGCAAGACTGTTGATTTCCTCTTTTTTCTAGCAGAAGGGTTTTCCCTGCTCCTCCTTAGTGAAGCCTGAAATGTCCTTTCATTTTTTCTTGTTATTTGCATTCTGGTAGTGCCTACAAGGCAACCAAGAATGCAGCCCGTTGTACAAATGAGAGTACTAGATATTCACTACAAAATTTCTAGCCTGCAGAGAAAACAAACAGAGTTTTGGAAAGCAATGGAGCATGGAAGCAGAGTCAAAACAGTGATGGCTCTTATGCCTCCAGAGGAGGACCATGGGCTTGTTCCTGCACAGTTGGCTTCGTCTGTGTCTTATCGCAGCCCATTCGCCAAGACTGCAGTACCTGAGGAGGCACCTCCTTCCCTTAGCTTCTACCAGCTAGAATTTGTCTGGACCTCAGAGCTGGCTCTGCCCCAGGGCCTCACATGCCTCAAAGTAGAGGGCTGCTCTGACAGAGGTGTTATCTGCTCTACAGCTAGATTATGGAGATGACACATCATAACTAACATCTTCATGAGTGATAGAGACAGCATGATATCTTCTCAGTGACACTTGACAGATGCCCAGAAGAGTTCCTGTTGGGTATTGCAAGGCGTTCCATCCCCACAGAGTCTAAACACCGCATCTTTGTAGTGTGCCCCAGCCTCACAGGAGTGGGAAGCTGGAAGCAAAGTCCAAATTAATACATATGGAAGCTTAAAAAAAAGACCAGTGGTTCTAGGATCTGTTGGACTTGAAAGGCATACAGTTTAGAATAGAAGCCAGAGAGAAGATTTACCTGCCAAACTTACAAAAATCAGTTACAGACATAACTACAAATAAAATATTCTGACTCTTTTCAGAGGATAGACTCTCTCACTGTTTACAACATTTTATGTAAATATTATGAGAAAAACAGGTTTCACAAGTTTTGGTAAAAGCATTTGCTGATGAGTACTTTTGAAAACAGAGACTGCTCGAGATGCTTCAACATAGAGAGGTTTTTTTTGGATTGTAGGTCTGACAAGGCAGGGATTTTATTTTTTCTGTTATAAAAGTGTTCAGCACAGTGGACCCCCAGTCCTAACTGTGGCACCATTGGGCAATGCCACAATATAAACATTTACTGAGCTAGAAGGAAGTGCTGCTAAGGGTAGGTTGCTATAGAACAAAGTGAACAATAGTGATAGGATTAAACAGTTGTCTGAGCTCAGTATTTTCTACCAGCTAAACCATTCCTTCTGCAGTAATTTGGAATTTCAGTCATGTTATTGCAGGCTAACTGTGTAAATGACTGTTTTATTTAAAAAAACAAAAGTAAGGAAAAAAACCTTTTTTACTTACACAGCTTTAATGGTATAAAGGAGCGTAACAAAAAGTCACCTTAATTGGAATGCATGCTCATTTATTAATCAAAGAAAGGACTCGTACATTAAAAACTACTGAAACGCTTGACATTTGATACCTCAGAAATGCTGTACAGAATCAACACTAGAAAGAAATGCATTTCACTCAACCAAATGAATGCTTCACCTAATGATACACAGAACTTGAAAGTAGCTTGTAGGCATCCACACAGTAATTTTAATATACGAATGTAGGGTGACAGCTGTGAATGACAAGCAGCACAACCTTTTCAGGCATTCTGGAGACCAAGAAACACTATTTGTTAGCACACTGAGGTATGATCACAGAAATCCCAAGATGCCAAGTGCAACTGAGTTCAAGTTTTCTTACTGTCTTCCCTTCCTACTATTATGCTGTCCTATTGTAACCAATAAAAGTATGTAGTATTTATGGAAGAACCTTAAACGTTTGGAAATAAACATTGCACACGCACACCTGTCTGAAGTCTCAGGTTCTTTTTGCATGGACACTAGATGTCAATGGAGAGACGCATCAAAACGGCCGTGCTAATGATTGTGCAACTGCATTCTTTCAGACTAGGTGTTCCCCTCACTTTCATAAAGTGACTAGTACTGGTGGAAGGTGCTGGGCTGAAGGCCTGAGAGATGGAAGTCACTTAATAGTTCTCAGGAAAGGCACCAACCAGGCAACAAGCTCTCAGTACCAAAATGATTTAACTCTTAATGGGATGGACAACCCCCATGGTGATGTGGAAGGATATTCCAGTCCTGACAACAAAGAATCTAAAATTTGTGATTAAGTTCATGACATGGCCAGCTGTATCACTGGGAAATTTAATTAGACCTTTTGCTCATTTCACATAAGCCTCTAAATAGCAGCCAGATACAAATGATGTTTATGCATTATGGACCTAAGCTGGATTGGATGAAGTAACCTAGAGGTTCCACTTCAATTACTAGTCTCATGAACTATGCAGTTCTCTCCTTTTTTTTTTTTTTTAATATATGCTGAAGCACAGCATGTGATGAATGGCAGAAAAAAACAACCAGGACCTCTTACTAATTTTCTCTGAAAGGAAATGTCTATAATGCCACTGAAATGAGCTTTAAATTATTGGTAAATTGAACTGCATGCTGTGCTACGAGTTTAATTAAAGCTGATGCTACCAGGTGCAGTAAGTCATGATGGGGTTTTTTAAGTAAAATTTAAAAAAATATTAGGGGTTTGGTGGATGAAGCTCAGTTATTACAGAAGTTTTATGTCTAGAACTTAGAAGTAGTAAGTCAGCTTATGTCAGAACAGAAAAAGGATGGATCAGCAATATGCTGTACACACAGTACAAATTAATATTATAATACTTCATAAAAACACAGCCTTTACACATGGAGGAGAGGATTAAGAGAAGCCACCAAACTGGCAGAATAGAGGGGGTAAGTGGCAGAGCCAAGGGAAAGGAAACAACACGTGGATAGGAGATGCCAAAGGCTATGGAGAGGCCACTAATATTTGGAACATATTATGGGCGGCTGTGGGAAGAGAGGAACTGTAGTCAGAAAGGCATGAAGGGGCAGCTGCTTGTTTTTTGTTACTCTACACAGTGAACATGCAGGTAGTTGCAGATATGGGTGATGATGGTCATGGTACAAGGACACATGATAGAGGTGGCAATATTCTGAATTGAAGACAGTAGAAGTACGAGGGGATAAGTATCATAGTAGCTAGGGTCAGGAGGGACCTGATCAGATCATCTAGCCTGACCTCCTGCCACAGGCAGGAATGAATGCTGGGTTCACAAGACCCCAGACAGGTGATCGTCCAACCTCCTCTCGAATTTGCCCATGATAGGGGCGAGGACCACTTCCCTAGGAAGTTGGTTCCAGATTTTGGCCACCCCAAATGTAAAATATTGCCTTCTGATCTCTAACTTAAACCTATTCTTCATCAGCTTATTACCATTGTTCCTTGTCACCCCAGGTGGTGCTGGGGACAAAAGGGCTCTTCCTATTTGCTGTTGATCTCCCTTGATGAGCTTGTAGGCAGCCACCAGGTCCCCCCTCAGCCTCCTCTTGCAGAGGCTGAACAGGGTTGGATCCCTCAGTCTCTCCGTAGGGCCTGTCCTGCTGCCCTCTCACCAAGCGGGTGGCCTCCTCTGAACTCTCTCTAAGCTGGCCACATCCTTTTCAAAGTGCAGCGCCCAGTACTGGATGCAGTACTCCAACTGCGGTCTGACCAATGTCGCATAGAGGGGGAGGATCACCTCTCTGGACTGGCTTGAGATGCACCTTTGGATGCATGACAAGGTGTGGCTGGCCTTGCTGGCTGTGGTCTGGCATTGGCGGCTCATGTTCATCTTGGAGTCAATAATGAGTCCGAGATCCCGTTCCACCTTTGCTTTCAACAAGGGAACTCCCCAGCCTGTATGTGTGCTGTGGATTCCTTCTCCCCAGGTGCAGCACCCTGCGTTTGTCTGCACTGAACCCCAGCCTATTCTCGTCTGCCCACTTTTGTAGTCTGTCTAAATCTAGTTGCAGCCTCTCTCTCCCTTCAAGTGTGTCTACCTCGCCCCACATCTTAGTGTCATCAGCAAACTTGGGCAGCGTGCTTTCCACCCCCTCGTCCCAGTCGCTGATGAAGATGTTAAACAGTGCAGGCCCGAGGAACGAGTCCTGGGGGACCCCACTGCTCACATCTCGCCAGGTTGAGTACAACCCGTCCACCACTACTCTGCGTGCGCCCCATCAGCCAGTTTTTTACCCATCCAACTGTGCAGGCATCAATGCCACAGTTGCCTAATTTATTGATGAGAATGGGGTGAGAGACACTGTCAAAGGCCTTCTTAAAGTCTAGGAAGACTATGTCCATGGCGACACCATCATCCAAGGATTTAGTTACTTGGTCATAAAAGGCAATCAGGTTGGTCAGGCAGGACCTGCCTTTGGTGAACCCATGCTGATTGCCCCTGAGCATGATCTCCCTTGCAGCCCCCCACAGATGTGCTCCCTGATGATCCTCTCCAAGAGCTTCCTGAGCACTGAGGTGAGGCTTAGAGGATATAGTTACCTGGGTCCTCCTTCCTCCCTTTCTTAAAAATTGGGACCACATTAGCTAGTTTCCAACCCCCCAGCACCTGGCCAGATGACCACGAATGCTCATACAGCCGGGCCAAGGGCTCTGCGATGACCCCTGCCAGCTCCCTCAACACCCCTGGGTGGAAGGCATCTGGACATGCAGATTTAAAAATGTCCAGCCCTTCCAGAAGATCCCTAACTACATCTGCGCTGACTGAAGGCCCGACAGAGCTATCCCCAAGACTGTCCCTACCTCTGGTAGGAGGGATGTCCCGGTCCCTGGTCAAGAAAACAGAGGCAAAGAAACTGTTGAAAATATCAGCTTTCTTGTCTGGCGTAGCTACAAGATTACCATTTGTGTCTTGCAGGGGCCCTACATTGCTTGGTGCCCTCTTGCTCCCAATGTACTTACAAAAGGACTTTTTGTTGTCTTTAATCCTGGACACTAGCTGAGTTCCACCTCTGCCTTGGCCTTCCTAATAGCCCTCCTACACTCCTGGGCTGAGGAGGAGTACTCCTCCTTGGTGATAGCTCCTCCCTTCCACTGGTTGTACACCCTCCTTTTAGTCCTCAGGCATTGCTGAATGCCCTTGCTGAGCCAAGGGGGTTTCTGATCACTCTTACCCCCCTTGCTTACCCCACCACCTTCTTAAGGAGGGTGTGGAGTCAAGGACATTTCCAAATTTGGAGGCAAGTGCTAAAGGGAAGGCCAAAACCAAGAAGCCTGGAAAAACCTTCTCGTTAGGCCTTTTGCTGAATAAAAGCGGTCAGAAAACTGAAAACTTTACATTTGCTCTTGCACAATATACCCCTGCAGAGCTGGGCTGTGTTCCAAAATTGCTGTTTTCTTTTTTAAAGAAAAAAATGGGCTTTAACAACACTGCAAGTATACCCTACTGTTGTCATTTGTACATCGCTATTCCTGCAGGGTCAGTGCTAAAATGTAAGGAGCTAGACACAAACCACGTACAAAGGTCTAACTCTACAAGCTCCTGATGTATAGAATTCCTAGTTACCAAGGATCATGGGAGAAGTCGGGCTGGAAGGCACCTCACAAGCTCGTCTAGTGCAGACCCCTGCTCAGGGCAGGATCATCCTTGGCTAAACCGGCTAGCCAAGTGTCTGTCTAAACGGCTCTTGAAAACTTCCAAGGATGCAGATTCTACAGTTTCTCTAGGGAGCCAATGCTTGACCACTCTCATAGTTGTTGTTTGCACATATTAAAAATGTCCTGAACATCTTATGTTTTGCCATATTTTCTTCAAAAGGCTATAAGGGAAGTCCCCCATTAGTACAAGCACATAGTTTTTAGATATTTATTATTTTTGGCGGGTAAGAGAATAAGTTTAGCCACTTCTTCCTGATTCGGTGTTTACTGAAAACTGTCATCATAAGAAGTACCATTTTTTTCCTCTTTATCTTCCCTCAGACACACTGCACAGGACAGGTGGGCAGCTGTCTTCCTCAGAACAAGTACTTATTTTTTAACACTAGTGCAATAACTATCCTCTGAAATAAGCAATGCCTCTCAATGTTCATATTACCCATCACAAGAGTTATCTGACCAAGCATTCGTAATGCCAACCATGCCAGTTTCTTTTACAAACTATGACTTTTAATTAATCTTGTTTGTTCCCCATGCACCTCACATTTGTATATAGGCACTGGAGATACTCTGCAGTCTGCCCTTCTGCTTTTCATCCTGCATCTTTTTTTTAACTCCTATTATAGTTTTCTATCCTTTCCCCAGAATTAAGCTCCCTTTCCCTTGATCTTAATTTTGCATTGACTTGTGGGTTCTTATCACCATCCTCAACTGGACCTAGTTTAAAGGCTTCCTCACCAGGTTAGCCAGGCAATACCCGGAGATGCTCTCCCTAATCATTGTCATATGGATCCCCTCCCTGCACAACAGTCCTCTATTGTGGAACCTCACTCCATTGTCAAAGAAGCTGGAGCCATCTCACCACCACCACCTTCATAGACACCTTTTGGGCATTTACGTTCAAAAAGGGTGGGGAGCAATAAGACTACGACCTGTGTGCCAAAACTCCATGCTTTCCTACCCAAAGTCTTGGAAGACTTCTCTGAGCTGTTCAAGGCCATTTGTGGCAACATCTTTGGTATTTAGTTGGATGAACAGGAAGGCATAATGGGTCCAAAAGGCAGTTAAGTTCTGGCAAGCTCTCTCATTTGGGCACTGGTCATGTAGTACACACCTTATGGGATTCCAGGTCTAGATGACAGATGGGCGATTCTGTCTTCCTCAGGAGTACCAACTAAATTTAGCATTGGTGTAAGTAATTATTATTGGTTTTGCTGAAGTTACATTTGCTTACACCAAGAGCTGCATTTTACCTCGTATGGTAGTTTAGTCTATCTAGGATGAGGTACTGGCAATACAGAATTCTAAATCAATTTGCCTTCATGTAAAAAAAATGAAAACAAAACAGCTCTCCACCCTCACATCCCCTTGTCAAATGCTCATTCTTTGAGATAAATTTTATAAAAGCTGAATGGGGAAATGCATGGTTTAACTGAAACTTGCTTACTGCCAAGTGCAAACAACTCCTTCGTTTTAGAGGGTGCCGAAGCATCAATTATTTTGATTTACTTAGAACTTCCATTAAGAAGAAAACAAACAAAAGAAGGGGAAGCAGTTTTATCCTGTACATGCTACTGAAGGATTTCACATCCTGGTTGTTAAGTCCACGATCACTCGCATCTTTGTTAGCATTTACTCTGCCATAATTAAAACACAGAAGGTTTTGTCTACCACTTCTACAATTTTATATGAGGTACATACACACCACCAGTGACAAGAACATAGGAAGCAAAGAAGGGCATAAGAACTAATGGCTGGAAACTGAAGCCAGATGCATTCAAATTAAAAATTAGGCACAAACTAACAGGGCAATTAACTACTGAAGAAAAATACCCAGGGTAGTGATGAATTCTTTATCTCAAGATTTTTTAATCAAGACTAGATCTCCTTCTGGCAGTTAGGCTGTAGCCAAACAACATATTAGGTTCAATATAGACATACTGCAGACACTCCCTCTGCCTGACAAAGGGAGAGGTATTTATACCTGAAAGCTTGCAAAGAAGAATTTTTCCAACTATTTTAGTTGGTCTAATAAAAGATATCAGATTTACCCAAAGAACCTTGTCTGACATAGGCACTGGAATGTAATGGATGGGTTGGAGAGGCCTTAAGCCTGCAGTAAACCAAAAGACCATACCGCATCCATAGTCATACAGAGAACTGGCAACATGAGAGCCCCATTATTGACTCATGGGCACGGTGTTTTGTGACTTCTGATTCATTCTTCTATACTTATCAATCTAGTCTTTGTACTCTTTATGTGTGGACTCATTGTCTTACTAAGAACAATGCCAAGATGTAAAACCCCCACAAATGTTAGTACCTGTTGTCAAATTAAACAGCTGAGAGAATTGATTGAATGGCTCAGTGAGGAGAGGCTGAGTAGGCCCAGGGCAGCATTTGGACTTCTGTTGATAGAAGCCTTAATCTTTTATTTTATTTTTTTTCTGGATTGTTTTGGGCTCTATTTGTCTTTTAAAGAGTGTGTGTATGTACCAGTATGAATTTATTAGGGTTATATGCTACCATTCCCAACCAAGAGTTCACTAAGAGGTATTACTTGTAGTATTAGTTTGCAAGACCTGTAGTCAGATCAGTGAGAATCCAGCTTCCTTTATACAAGTAAACTCTGTTTTGTAATATCAACTACCAAACCATTTACTGGGATGCAGACACTTCCAGTGAGCTGAGAGGCACCAAATCAAATCTGACAAAGGTACAGGTGCTGTATATAACTTTGGGGCTGCTGTGCTCTGACTATTGCTGATAGCATTATCCAAAGTAACTGATTTAACTGTATGTATTTACTTGCTTTTGAAGTCTGAATGGTTAAACTGATTATTTTCCAAGTAAAAGGCAACATAGATTATTTTGCTACTTGCCTTGTAACCTTGCTTCTCTTATTGGAAGCCTGAGTAATGCATCTCAATAACAAATGTCAGAAAGAGCAAGTCGGTGAGTTGGGAAAAGAAGAGAGAGATGTTAAAGTGTGGGGGTCTGAAATTAGGAACAAGATGGAAGAAAGTGTATTCAGGTATTAAAAAGACCTCAGAAATATTGCTGTAGAAAAATGTTTGACTAGGGGAACCATAGACAACAGCTGAAATAATTACACAACTCTGCATTATCTCATTGTGCTATTCAGTGCACAATGAGATCATGTGCAAAGATACCTTTAAATACCTCCTTGCATGTAATAGAGGCAAAATTAAGATTGCAAGGGTATTTGCCAACTTCTTGGTTCTTGATTTTTCAGCTTTGGCATCCTCTCTCACCATATGGATTCTTCTAATGACAAAAATCTAATATAAACTAAGAGAGGTTATTTAAGCTTTAAAAATTTGCAGAGTGGGCAGTACTACTTGACCATGGACAAGTCTCTTGTGCAAGCTTGCTATCAGTCCCACATCCACAAATAAAAAAAAAGTACAATGAAATGAAATAAACTATGGAATAAAATGTGTTTCATGTGGCCTTGATGCTCACCGCTTTGTCCACTGACCTTCAGACAGAAGCTAAACGGACCTAATGTTTATGTGCTAGTCTCCTTTACAGAATGTTCTCTGTCTGAGGCTGAGTTGCTTTGTATGGACACTTGAACAGTCAGAAGGCTAACACAACATAGCTTTTCAGAACCTTAACAATATTTACCGGCAGCACATTTTTCATATAAATAACCAGATTTATATACACAGGGACAAATGAGTTATAATTATCAACAAACATTCAGAGCTAGTACAAGAGCTGACTAGTGCCAACAGCAGGGGATAGCCAGGTGGCTGGCTGCTGTGCAAGAGACTTGGAAAGAGAAAAAATGTTACTCCCTTGGAACAGCAGATTCCTTTTCTTTCTCTGCTCTTATCCGCCAATGTTCCTTCCTCTCTCAGTGTGTCCAATTCTCCTCATCCAACCTTCTTAATAGTAGCACTCCTGGCACATAAGTGTCAAAGGACAGAGAGTCTCATTGAAAAACCTCATGTACTTTGTGTAATTTTGCAGGGAACCCAAAGCAGCCTCTTGTTCTTCTTACTCAAGGCCACTTGCCTTGAACCCTTATATTAGCAGTGTAGGTATAGTTACTAGGCTGGTGCAATATGTTCTGGTATCAGTGAGGAGAGATGATGGGATATGGCAAAGATATGCCAGAAAAGTATTCTGCTGCTGGTTGGTGCCATAAAGGGTGTAGTGAAACAGTTGCTCTCAGATTTCTGAGATTTGTTACATCTTATTTTTTAATTAATTATATTTAATATTTGTACAAAAAACCCTTACCTTACACCAAATTATGGAAGAAGCATTATAAAAATAAATTTTGTAACAGAAACACTAGGTGCAGTATAAATACCAGCAGATTTCTAATTAGCTTCTCTCTCATTCAATGGAAAAGAAAACCAGCAAAAACTGTTAATATGGAGATCTGGTGTCCTCACTTGTGCTTTTTGCACAACTCTAATGATAAGTAAAATGCATTTAGCTGCATGGGGATGGGTTAAGAGCCATCTGGATGAGACGGGACCTATTCGCAGGAGGAGCAAACAAAAGCTAATACACATCATAAATAGCTTTGGATAACACTGAATTTGTGTGAAGCTCATAATTCAAACACTTGTTGATTTCTGTTCCCTACTATTGTTGAAGCAAAATCAGAACAAAATTAAAGTATTTACATTGACATCACTCAACCTGCTCTCCTTCTTAGTCATAGGTGAACAGGCCAATTTTCTTCCCATACTGTAACTCCTCAATACGCTCAAGTTATAAGGGAAGACAAGTGCCGCACCTTGCAGAGGGTAGTCACTGGTTGAATGTCTGCCAGGCCTTTAGTGTGCATATAAATAGATAACAGTGCTACGTGTGTATGCCTTGCACAAAGAACAGAAATAAGAATTCTGTAACTCAGAGAATAGAGCATTTAAGGAAGGAGACATTTAAGGCAAAGTAAGGGCTTTATCAGAGGCCACATAGTAAGTAATTGGCAGATATAAGACAAAGCATCAAAACCCACTGGCTCCCAAAATTATGCTCATTCATCTAGATCAGAGATGTCAAACTCATCTGGGGCGCTGGGCTGGATCCAGACCACGGGGTTCTTTGCAGATCGGATCCAGCCTGGGGCAGGAGAGCTGCCATAGTGGCAGTGAGAGGTTTGGCGGTGGCAGCAGATTCAGGAGCGCAAGTCCAGGGGCAGGGGTGGTACGCCAAGCTCACCGCTGACAGCCACCCCAGCAGGGACAGAGGGCTCTAGATTCTGCAGTAGGCTCTGCCCCCTAACTTCCAGTGGCCAGCCAGTAGCCCAGTGGGCCAGACGGAAGATCCACAGGCCAGATCTGGCCCACAAGCTGTATGTTTGACACCCTGATGTAAATCAATGTTTCTCAGTTGACTGGATCCAACAGGTAATCAGGGGGGTCACAAGGTATTGAAAGTATATTGCTGTCTACTGTAAGGAAAATGATAGTCCACAATTCCCTGTATACCAATTCCCCTCAAGGTCAAGTAGTCAGTCAGCACAGCCTTTTCAGACATTTTGGAGACCTTTTCAAACATGTCATACAGGTTAGCATATTGTTATAGATAAGCTAATAATAAGAACAACAAAATGTAAGGGAATTATGATTTTTTTTTTTTACCTTCATGCGAAGATTTGGATACCCGAAACAATCCAAAAACACTGAATTGGATCAGTTGATTTAGCCTTTTTTTCCATTTGCGGACCTCTACAAAAATTTTGAATGGAGGTGTGAACCCCTTTGAGTTGTAAGTGTGAGTACTCACATACTTTGGTTGATTATAATAGTCTTTCACAGACCCCTTATATATAGGTCTGCAGACCTCGAGGGGTCTGTGGACCACCGGTTGAAAACTGTAGATGTAGAAGCCTCTCAGCCTCTACTCTACCCGAGGTGCCTACAATATCTTAAAATAAGTTTGAGTTTCCATCAGTAATATTCTGTTTGCTAGTGTATAAAGGGGTCAGCTTTATTCCATGTTCCAAAATACTACTACTACTATTACTAAAAAGATCATTAATGACAGCCAAAAATATTTCTAGATATACAGTTGCAGAATACATTTCTAAATCATTCCAATTGCTCTTTAGAAATATTTGTAGCCTTTAATCAGGATGGATGGAATAACGCAACATATATTTGGCCAAGAATCTCTCTGTTGCGACTTCACTTCAGTACAGTTATATCATAAGTGGACGGGCACAATCCATTCCTGGTTATATTGCTATTGGAATACTTCTATGAGATCTGAATGCTAGGATCAACCTCACTGCACCTGCCAAGTCTTCTGCCCCACGTTGTTCAAAAGTTAAAGGCCGAGTGTGTTGTCACCAGCGCACCGACAACACGCAGGTTGCCATTGCTGACTTCAGTTGAAGAGGGATTCACTTATTTCTGAAGTGCTGTGCAAAGGCCTTCCACAAGGGCAGACTCACGTTTACGTTTCTACCAAATGTCACACTGGGTTTTGCAAACAGCACAGTGCCTTCGCTGCCGTCAAGAGGAATGGTACTGTAGTGGAGCTCAATTCATCTACAACCCCCACATTCACAACCTGCCGGATGTTTTCAGTGAAGGGATAAGAAACGAAGACGACTCACTATTTAAGAAATCAGCATTAGGCTTCAGAATCGGCACCGGCTGTTCTGCGCGGGGTCTGAACCGCCTCTGGCCAAAGCCATTCTGCTGCCTCCAGCACCTGAGGGTCTCACTTGTCCAAAGCTTTCCTTTTAACTGTCAAGGCTCATTTAAAAAAAATGAAACAGCAGGGTGCAGTTGGAATAAGCCAGCGGGCCCACAAGCACGGGCCATGTGCACCCACAGCCGCACGGTCGAGGACATGGACACGCTGCCTCGACACCTCCAGAAGCAGGTGGCAGTGGCCGTTTTAGAGGCAAGGAAGCAAGCTGCAGTGCCTCCAGCCACAGCAGGACACTGGCAGGCGGAGCACTGCAGGCAGCATAGACATACTAGCACCAAGGAACATGCGCAGAACTGAAGGGGCCCAGCTGGGCCCGGGGCCGCGAGGAAACTTAACAGACCACCCTCATCAACCACCAACCACGCGACCAGTTCCCGCGCTTTTAGCCGCAGCCCTGTGCAGGCGCACTGGCCGCCTCATGCCCCGCCCCTTTCCCCACACCGAAATGCGCATGCGCTCTGCTCCCCCTCCCTCCCAGCTCGCCGCGCCCCTAGGCTCTTCTCGCACTGTGACGCATGCGCACGACCAGCCCTGTCATTCCACCCAGCTCGGCCGCATGCGCGGCCCCGCCCCTTCCCGGGCCCCGCCCCCTGCGGCCCGCGGAGCATGCGCCTCGCGCCCCTCCCCCCGGCGCGGCTCGCGTGACGGCGGCGGCGGCGGGAGTCAGTCGGCGCGAGGAGGGAGGCCGAGCCCGCGCCCGCGCCCGCGCCCAGCCAGCCGCAGGGGGAGAGGCGGCCCGGCCCGGCCCGGCTCCGCTCCACCATGAGCATCGAGATCCCGCCGGGCCTGACCGAGCTGCTGCAGGGCTACACGGTGGAAGTGCTGCGGCACCGGCCGCCCGACCTGCTCGGCTTCGCCGCCGACTACTTCAGCCGCCTGAGGGATGCCCGCGACCAGCAGCAGGCCGCGGCCGCCGGCCGCAAGGGCGTCAACTTCGACGGGGAGCCCATGCAGACCGAGTCCAACGGCGAGGGCGAGCCCGAGCGCGGCGCCGACTCCGACTCCGACGACTCCGACTTCGAGCGTAAGGGCCGGGAGGGGGAGGGGGCGGGTGCGGGAGCCCCTCGCCGCCGGCCCGGCCCGGCCCGGCTTCCATCGAGCCCCGTGCTACCCCGGCCGGCGGCTGTGGCCGGCGCGAGCGCGGGGCCGGGCAGTGTCGCGCTGCGCTGCGCTGCGCTGGTCGGGGCGCTCGGCTGTCCCCTCTCCCCGCAACTGCCCCGACTCGCGGAGCCCAGCGAGACCTGGCGGGCCGGGCCCGGCCCACGCGTCTCACCGGTGGAGCGACGGGCCTGTCCCCCTCACCTCTCCGGTGTCATGCTCCCTGTCCACCGGCCGGGACCTGCTGGTCGACCCTCCCGGCCGGGAAGGAGGTGGTGGCCGGGGGGCCCCTGGGGACCGCGGGGCTGCTTTCCTCGCTCTGCTTTGCTCCCGGCTCCGAGCGGAGAATCGCTGGGCAGCGTCTGCTGGCTCCTGGCGCTCGTTCGAGGGCCAGCGGGCGCTGTCCGGTGTGCTCTGCCCCGTGCCCCCCCCTCCCCCGGCGCTCTGGTAACGAACCTCTGACCCCCCTTCCTGTCCCCGTTCTCACGATTGTGTGTCCCAAGCATTCAGTAACACGGCACTAGTGGCCCCCAGTACTGCAGGGTGTTTATAGTTTCCTTGGCGGGCCGGGGCCCATTTTTCCTCCGATGTGTTAAAAGCCCTGTCCCGTGGCGGCCGAGTGGAGGCTGCAAGGGAGAGCGACCTGGGTCTGACCAGGGTCTCGCTTGCAGCCTCCAGCGTTTACAGTGGAGGAAGTTCTGGTTCAGTGGCCGTGCCCTTCCCTTGGTGCTCCATAGTGACCAGTGCCCCTGTCCTCCAAGCGCGTGTCCGATCCCAGTTTGAACGTGGCTGAACTGGGAGTTCGCAGCGGGTGGCAGCGAGTGCCACGCTTCAATGACACGCTGCGTGAAAGAGAACTTGGTCCCAGAGCCGTAGAGGAGTGGGGCTGGAAGCGACCTCCAGAGGTCATGTAGTCCTTCTGCCTGCGGCAGGATCTGTCCAAACCATGGTCTGAACTCTGTGCGAGACTACTGTCAACCCTGACACCACACGCCTAACAGCCTCGTTTGTTTTACCAGCCACAGGAGAGGTATGGCAGCCAACATCCTGCTGCTGTGAAATGTTGTCAGTATCATCTCAAGAGGTCCCGGGTAGCCTTTCCTGTTGCTAGCTTCAGGTGAAGCTGGGGCGGCTCCTGCTATTTGTTTCCTAGCGTTCTTTGCTACCCCCCCTTTACTTTTGTTGCTCTCCTTTGGCTTGTGTTGTCCACGGCGTTAGAAGTGGCACTGTTGAGGGCTCAGTCCTGCACCATTATCACTAGGAAATGAGCAGGGGGAGAGGGGGTTGGGTCTGGTGTTGGGAGCTTCAGCTCGCTGGTTCTTCCTGGAAGAAAAGAAAGCGAAGGTGTGGGGAGTGGCCCAGGGACAGCCAGAATGGTTGTTAGGGCACGACTTGAGGTATCGAAACATGAAATGCACGTCATGCTATGTATGCGGCTGGAAGGGTCTCATGCTGCTGTGCAGTTTGTGCAGTCCTGAGCCGCAATGTGGTCATTCAAGAATAGTTATAAACCCAACACTTAGTTTTTCTTTGAGAATGATCTGGGTGCTTGATGGTTTTGCTGTGCAGTTTGGTTGCAGTAACCCACTATTACAAAAATGTGCTGAAACAACTTCCTTATTTTTATCCTTAAAGGGCAGACATTCTGAACATTTCATATCTTTTTCCCCATTTACATTGATGCTGTATGTGGGGGAGAGGTGGTAAACACTTAGCTGCTCCTTAACACTGGAACTGATACCCTTATAGTTTTATTTTTGTTCTGCAGTGATGTGTAGTGCTTTGTTTGGGTTGGAAAATGCAATGTTTAAAAAGGTTTTTGTTGAGCTTCAAAGAAAACCAAAATGCTTTCAGAGCTTTTTGAATAGCACTTTTTAATAAAATCAGAGATTGAAATATAAACTATTTGATACTTAATGTTATTCTTAATCTTGAGTTAACTAAAAAAAAAAAGGGAGAAAAAAAGCATTTTCTGGATATTTATGCCTTTAAAAAGTAATACACTCTCCACTCCCACTCATTGCAATGTTCAGTTGCCTTGCTTTGAGGTCATATCTCTTTGACATACAATGTGAGTAAAGGTTTATGGCTCTCTTAATGATATTGTGAGAGTGCTTTTATACCAGTTATTAAGTGTCATCTCTGGATGCAATTTGTTTTTGCACTATGTTCTAGCTCTTTCAGATGTTAATGAAACAGCAGCATATTAAACTTCAGGACAGGCTTTGAAATAGCCACTTAGGGCAATGTTTAGAGACTATCATGGTCCTCTTAGGATAGCCACTGTAAAAACAAAGACAGACAAAGTTCTTCTTTGAGAAATGTATAGTTAAGACAGGGAATTGGGAGGGAAAGCATTTAATGTGGCATGATGGCTTGCAAGTGTTGTGAGTTCTGGCTTTTTGAATGTTGAATTTTAATTTTTTAATATTTTGTGGAGTAGGATATTCTGTTTTGGGACAATAGAAAAATAAAGTGACAGCAGACATTGAAGAAGAGGGAGGAGAATTGAGTGAATGAGGTTAAAGTAGTGACCAGCAGCAGCCTGTCTGGCATAATCATGCTGCCTCCACTTAATTTGTCTCATCAAGAGCAACTACAATACACACTTTAGATATTTTCAAAGTATCCCTTGGTTTTTTTATGTACTTGACCCTAGCATCTATGAATCTATATCTGATATTGAAATATAGAAGTGGTTGGAAAACACTCTCTTTTTTTAATTAAAAAAACGTGGAAATTCTTGCAGGCATTTAACTACACGGGTATGTCCATGTACTGCTATTGCACAGACTGTAGTCTCTAGTATAGAAGTTTTCTTAATGTGCTGTGTCTAATGCTCTTGCAGAATTTGAAAGATCCACTTCCAGATCAGGAGTTGGGCACCTTTTCTGATGGATGTTGTGAGACCAGACTATACACTTCCTAATTTTTTATTTGCAAAGGAAAACTAAGTTTCTGCACCTAAAGATTGCAAGGTTAGCTTTCCAAGTGTAAATAGCTGTGGTGCTGTTTTCAGAGCTATGCAGGCAGTTCCATTGCCACCATGTCTCTTCATGGCATTTCCAGATAGCAGCAGAGTTAAATCAACAGGACTGGCCAGCTTTGGTTTTCTTTTTCAGAATACCGCAGGCAGGTATGACACTGTCAGTAATACTACCACCTTGCTGCTGCTGCTGCTCTGGAAAACAGTGAGCTCGTGCAGACACCGGGGTCTTTCATGGGAGAGGATCCAAACGAAGGTTGCTGGGGTTGCCCCTCCGTAACAGTCAGAAAGCTCTGGGCAAGGGAAGAGTTGATACTTCATTCATGTCTGTTGATGGTGGATGAAAGTTGGGATGCAACTGGTATCGCAGAGTGTTCTTAGTAAGTGAAAAAAGCTGGAGTCAAAGGGTGTGAGAATTGTATTGGTCACTACTGAACCTTATGGAGTAGGAGAATAATTAGTCATTTACTTGCCCCCTGTTGTTCTGTGGTCTTGTCACCAAAAAGACACAGGACAAAAGTAATATTTTCAACACATTTCCTACTATTAATAGTAGCCCCCTGCATTATTAAAATAGTTCTTTTTAATTTTTTTTTCCTGCCGTCAGTAGTCAGTTTCTGGTCTCTTGCTGTCCGAACAACTGAGTAGCATACGTTACCCTGCAAGTTGCAAACCCTGAAAGAGAATTGGGTATTTTAAAGACTTGCTTCCAATGAAATATTTTAAGTGTAATCATGAACATTAGCTCTGGAATTTGTAAAATCTGATACCTAGTCTTGGTCAAATTCGGCCCAAAACTTAGGCCAAAAAATTACAGTGTGGAAGATGACTATTTAAAAAAAATGAAATAGAAGAAACATAGTTTTCATATTTGCACCTTTGGTTTCATATTACATTTGTTGACCTTAACATATGGGGAGAGTATTTTATATCTGCCGTGACTGTGAGTATAGTCTGGGGTTTGACAGATATTTTTTCTTTCTTGAGTATTTTCAGCAATTAAAATAAAATCTGTAATCGGAACAAACTCTGAGCCTGCAGTGAAATCTGTGTGGAAGTTCTTTTGTTGATACCCTAGTGACTTCGGTGGTTCCTTTTATAGTAATAGCACTCTAGCTATGTTATAGAAAACAATGAGAGTTAACCAGACTTCATAAAAAAAAAAAGACCCCAACCCAAGTATATTGTAAGCCCAGTCACTAGCTTTGTACCAACTTACTACTTCATCAGGCCACTAGATATCTGTTTGGATCTCAGTGCTTGTCTCTTTCCCTTAAATTTGTCTTCATTTTAACTTCTCCAAGCTCTTTTTTATTTCAGAAGTTGGTTCTTCAGTAAAGAAAGGAGATTAGTGGGTGTGTACCACTACTATTAAAGTAGAATAAGCTGACACACTTAAATAGAAATTGTAAGTTCCTGAGGGAGACCAGAAACACTTATGCGCATGGGAGAAGACAGTGAAATTAGTCCTTTTATTCTTACCAATAAAGTGTTTTTCCTTGAGTTTTGTGTTATCAGACACATCAGTCTGATCTCTATCTGATGAAATGGAATAACAGATAAAGTAGGGAAGATCTACAAGTAAACTGGAGACGACTTCCTTAACCTTTTATTAAAGCAAGCAGCATGTTGATACTATTGATCCAAAGTATGTCCTTCCCAGTAAAGGAAATATAATAAATATATGAAGTAGAACTTCTTGAAACCATCTTATTGCTTTTGTTTAGTCCTTGAGAAGCATCTTAAGCTATGTACAAACTTTTATTTCTAGCAGTGGAAGCACGGGGACCTTTCCTCCTGGGAGGAGGAAAGCCATAGTAAGGTGTACAGATGTTCATTCTTCCAGGAAAAACTCTTCTGGGAGCAATTTCTGTGTGGTTGTAGTTGGGTGGCTTTTCTCCCAGAATAGTTATTTTTGCTCTGGGAGAAAAATCTGGAACCTCTGTACACTTATGTTTTCTACTGGGAGAGGGATGATTCTCCCAGTAGAAGCTGAACATGTGTACTTGGCTCTGCTGTAGATAAGAAGTGCTAAGGAAGGAAGAGAGCTTTACCGTCCTATTGAGGCAGCTGCCCAGAGGTTGCATGATGCTATTCTGATTTCTTAACTGAATTCCTCATTTTTTCTTGTTATCAGTTGTCATAATGATCAAATTACCTTCTCAAATCAATGTAAAAACTATATTTGTTCCAGGCAACGCTAAACAGACTAATCTTGGTAAAATGGACTGCTTTTCTGCATGTATTGTAGCAGCGCTTGCACAATTCAGTTTCCTAAATAATCACAATTTGTTTTAGTGCAGCTGCTACTGGGGATTGCATCTTGATGCAGTGGGAGAATGATTGTGTGCTTTTTCGATCTGCTCTCCTAAGCGACTCAAGGACAAAAATAAATGCTTCTCAAGTGCTTGCCCTTGAAATAATCCTCTTTGTGCTCAACTGTTGCAGTGGAGAATTCTGCAAATGTGCTGGAAGAACAGGTAAAGATCCACCTGTTTAGCTCTTCTGCAGAGAATTCCTGGCTTAACTCTATAAATTCACAAACTGACATCTTTAAAGCCTCAGGGCATCTTTGGAAAAATCAACAAGGAAATATGTTCTCCTAAAATGTCACTTGCTACATAGTGATTGAGTAGTGGTGGGAGCATTCAGTCCATCTGTGGAAGGAAAAATTGAAACCTTTGTCATCTGTTTAATTGTTAGTAAAATGGGTTATACTTGCAATGCTGCCACAGATTTATTAATACTGTTCCTACTGCATCTCACTGGTTCTGCACTCTCCTACAATGTACTAGGTGGAGGAGTAGATTTTTTTTATTTTGTATTTTTGTACTTTAAGCCTTCAAGAGACTTATAACTTGTTTATCTTTTGACAAGTTGAAGTTCCTTCCTGTGCTTGTGAAATGGCACCTGGAATTTTTTTCTATGGCAGAAATTAATTGGGGTCAGTCTTTTTGGTGAAGGAAATAAGGAACGTTGGAGTTTATGATGCATTCTGTATGAACTATCAAATGCAATTCCATCCCAGGGACTGCTGCAGAGCTCTCCTGTGTGCTCGCTAAAATGAAAGTGATTTTAATTTGAACAGCATGTTTGACAAATAAACCAGTATGTCTGTAAGTGCTGTTTCCTTGAAAATAAGGAAGATGCTAGCGTTGTGCTGCTTCCCCTTATTCTAGTTTGCATTTTTTGCTGTTTACGTATAGTTTGCAACTTGTGTCCTTGCACGTTGCAGCACTAAGCCAAGTCCAAGAGGTGAGTGTGCTGTTAATAAATCACCTAGTACACTGTAGGCACTATGCTAGTCTGACAGCATGAGACTGATGCCACTACTTTTGCCTTTAAGTTGGCACAACTTGCACCTCTGTGCCCTAATATTGTGCTGATAAAAAAATTGTTTCACACCATATTGTGGTGTACAAACTCCAAAAGAAGATAGGATTCTGACTAACTCCAAACCTCTGAGGTTGTGTTAAGATCTTCAGAAGTGATGGGGAAGCCTTAGCAAACCTGACTATAGATTCCATAGATGTTTAGGGTTGACGGGATCTCAGTAGCATGTTCAATGAAGTTGAGGATGAAAGGGGGAAAAGTCTTGCACTGAAAACACTGTACATTTTGTGTATGTATTTTTGAATAGCCAGGCCATGTGAGTCCAGAACATGAGTTTTAATGTTTTGTTTCTCTTTACCTCACCTTTTTGTAATACTTTGACTTGGGAAGGATTCATGATTTATCCCTCTTGACAGTGTAATAAGGAAAATTTTAATTTATCATTCAGTTACTTCTTTATAATACTGTATTAGTATCGTGATAGCTGTAATGGCGCAGGGGATACAGTTATGTGAGAAGTGGGCTTTCGTATTATATTTTGTTGGACCAACTCTGTAGTTGGGAAAGATGGTGGACAAGCTTTTGGGCATAATGCCATTCCCTTATTCTTACAGACATTTTGGCATAACAGATATTCTGTGGGTATTTGGGGAAGAACAGGTACCAAACAATACGTATAATTTGTCTGCACAAGAGTAGTGGTTTATACATAACAGCACATGTAATACATCAAGGCACTAATGCTTTTTGGATTACACCTGCAAGATTAAATAAAAGTAATACATTTTAGAGTTAATTGGGGTTATCTTTACATTTCCACTGAACAGATGAAGGAATTTTGAGCTATGTAATATATACAGAATAAGTATGGAAGCAGTGCTATCTTACCCCTCTAAAGCAAGAGTGGCTGACCTGCAGCACGTGTACCACAAGTGGCAGGGGCAGCCTGTGTATGTGGTACACAGCAGATCGAGGAGGGATCAGGGAACACAGGAGCAGACCAGGCAGGGAGCTGACGGCAGAGTGGCAGAATGGACAGAGAGCATAGAGTAGGGAGCAGAAAACAGAGGAGCAAATCAGGCAGAGGAAGAGGATCGGAGTAGCAGTAACGGTGGGTGTGGGGCTTAATCTGTGGCATGCCTGCCAAAAAAGTTAGCCCCATATTTTAGAGCAGCGGGGGCGAGCTCAGTGGTTCTCAGCCAGGGTGTTGCAGAACCCTGACGTCCTTTAGATCGTTTAAAGGGTGGCATTCGGGTGCCATGCATTGTTAGAACTGATGGGTGTGCAAACTTGAGTCGTACAATAAACCTAGAGATTTCAAACGAGTCCATAGTGTTGAAAACATTCTGACCTGTTGTCGTCTTTCTGAGTTCTTTGCAACAGAAGAATTACTCTAGTTTGTAGTAAAAAAATGAGTAGAAACTAAGAGCCAGCATTTTCTGAGGGGTGTCTTGAGTCTAATGGGTGGGGAGGGGATGAACAAAGGAGGTGCTTGAATCTAAAAAGTTTGATTTTTTTTGCCTTTTCTTAGCCTTGTGGTTTTGTCATGAGTGCACTCTTGGATAAAATTGCATCGTCTGCAAAAAAAAAAATGAACTGATGACAGGCTGTGCTGGTTGAACAGTTAGATACTTGTACAGTAATATGAGGCTAAACCCTGCACAGGTGTCCTACCTTTATAGCTTCTCCTGTTTTTTCTTTTTAACACATGGTTAGTGATGATTATTGTCTGCAGTATGGTTTGCCATGTCCTTGGCCTGTGAGGACAGCAGTAATAAGCCACCTATTTCCATTCTCTCTTAGTCTGGTACTGGAACAAAATGTCTAGAGTTTTTGCTTTGTTAATGTAGTTGTCAGATATAACTTGCTATTCAGCTTTTATTCTTTTGAATATCTGTTTAATTCTTAACACTGTTTTCCTTGTTGCACTTTTGAACTGTGCATCATGCAAATGATGCAACAGTAAGAGAGTGCATTTTTATGTTAATGAAGGTCTAGAAGAAATGTTTTCAAGAATTTTTAGAAGTACAGAAAGAAAGTTGATTTAATATGTAGATGAATTACAGTTTATTTCTTCATATAAGCAGAAAATTGAAAGAATGAAAACAGGCACCTGAAGGGGGAAAAGAGCTGTTTGTTTGGTAAGTTTAAAAAAAAAGTTCCAGATCACCTGTTTGAAATAAGCAGACATTACTTGGTAGTGCTGAAAAATATTGACTTATGAGGAAGGAAGAGGTCATGCTTCAACTTCCAAAGGCATCTTGAATGTCATATTAGAAAATGTAGATATATAATAAATGGTCACAATGTGTTGGTGTAACAGATTTTAGAATAGCCTCACATTCTTCAAGAGAAATGTCAGTTCATTGTATGTAGCTTTTACAGAAGAAGGTGATTAGGGACAGCCTGCATGGATTCACCAAGGGCAAGTCATGCCTGACCACCCTGATTGCCTTCTATGACGAGACGACTGGCTCTGGATGTGGGGAGAGCAGAGGCCATGATGTACGGGGACTGGAGCAAGGCTTCTGGTACGGTCTCCCGCAACATTCTTGCAGGCAAGCTCAGGGAGTACAGGTTGGATGAACAGACTGTAAGGTAGATAGAAAACTGGCTGGATTGTCGGGCTCAAAGTGTAGTAATCAGTGCTCGATGTCTACTTGGCAGTTGGCATCAAGTGGAGTGCCCCTGGGTTTGTCCTGAGGCCAGTTTTGTTCAATATCTTCATTAATGACCTGGAAGATGGGATGCAGTGCACCCTCAGCAAGTTTTCAGATGACACCAAGCTGGGGGGAGTAGATATGCTGAAGGGCAGGACTAGGATTCAGAGTGACCTCGACAAATTAGAGGATTGGGCCAAAAGAAATCTTGTGAGGTTCAACAAGGACAAATGCAGAGTCCTGCACTTGGGACAGAACAATCCCATGCACTGGGACAGGCTGGGCAGCAGCTCTGGGCGGTGAGGGTGGGCATTGAGCTGAACAGGAGCCAGCAGTGTGCTCTTGTTGCCAAGAAGACTACCGGCATCCTGGGCTGCACTGGTAGGAGCACTGCCTGCAGATGGAGGGAAGCGATTCTTCCCCTCTGTTCAGCACTGGCGAGGCCACGTCTGGAGTCCTGTGTTCCAGAGGGATGTGCGCAAGTTGGAGAGAGGCCAGCGGATAGCAGCAACAGTTAAGGTTAGGGGGTTGGGGCGCATGACCTGTGAAGGGAGGCTGAGGGAACTGGACTGATTTAGTCTGGAGAAGAGAAGACGGAGAGGGGATTTAATAGCACAGCATGCTACTAACTTGACCTTTCTCATGCTTGAGACAATGGTGGACAGACAGAAGTAAAGCATTCTCTTGCTTTCTAGAATTGTCTTTTCTTTAGCTGTCTGGCTAGATGTTTCCTGAAAGACCGGTCTAGTCCTAGCCATAGCAGGATGCCTGTAGTTCAAGTAATAGGTTCTGTTTTTAGCATTTTAGTGATATGCTGTGACTTCAGGCAAATTATTTTAACTCTTTGTGCCTCAGTTTACTGAGCTCTAAAATGTGCTCACTTAAAGCCATCAGAGAATTATTTTGATGATCCTGTTAAAAGAGCAAAGTATTATGTATAAGAAAGATACTTGAAAACTCTAGTTTTCATGGATTTGGCATTTAGGTTAAAGGAACCTCAAATGCTGGAAATTGTGTGGCTTGTAAACTACTCTGTCACTGTACTCCCTTCTCCTTTGAAGAATAACACCAGAATACTGATGCCGCCTTGCAGTAGCACTCTGGTTTTAAGACTGCAGAGTCTAGCGGGAGTAATCCACCTTAAATCAGCAGTTATGAGCAAGTACATTTAGAAGTTAAGTATCATTGGCTTTGCCTCCTTAAAATATTGACAGTAATGGCTATTCAGTGTCTTCCAAGGCTTTTTCGTTACTAACAGGACTGATTGCAGTATTTTCTTGTTATCTTCCTTGTCTTCATGACGTGCAGCTGACTTTGTGTTGCCGTCTCTTTTGTTTGTAACAGCCTGTCTGTTTACCTATGGCACAGTTCTTCTTTTTCCAAAAAACTCCTTAACTACTTATAAATGTACTGTATTATGACTGCTAACATTCTTTATAGACTTTCATGATTTTATGTTCAGTAAATGTCAACACGGTGGTGATGTAGTTTATCTATTCTATTGCTCTGTAAGCACACACAGCCCTTTACAAAGAGCAACCTTTATTGCTACGGGTCAGTGTTCATTGTGTCTTCTTAAGTCTGGATAAATGGCTTGATAAACTAATGCAAAGTTTGCATTTGAGTTAATTGTTAATACTATCCTAATATTACAGTAGGTAACTGCACTTACTTTTCCCCTCAGCAGAAGTTTAAAGTAATTCCCTTGTGTAAATTAATTCAGCATTCTTAGGTTCAAAATTTTGCTTTGTCAGTATGAAAATGGAAAGTGTTTGTGCATATGAGCATAAGTAGCTCCATTGTAGGTGCTAATGTTTCCTGGAGTAAGACATTTTATAAATAAAAGCCCAACCTGTGCACTTGTTCAGTTTCTATTTTAAACCCAGGATCACACTTGTTACCATACCTCAGGCATGTCAGCCAGCTACATTCCTGTTCATTTGTAGTCCGTTTTAATTATTTATTGAGCTCTGCATGAACCTGTTTCATGTATTTTCAGTTTACCATTAATTTCTTCATTTTTCCAAGTAATAGTTGAAATAATCTTCATCCAGTTTCTTCCCCTCCAGTCTCTCCCTTTTACTAGCATTTTGTTTACATGCAAGAAGTTTTGCTTATTAGGAAGTTAGGTCTATAATCAGTTGAAAAAGGGAAATAATCCTTTCAGTGACATGGATGAAAGTGCAGTGGGTTTTTCAGATTTTAGGAGTTTTGTCCCAAGGGCTCCATAGCCACGATATCTAGACCAGTTGCAGGCCTGAAGCAACCTTGCAAAGCTCTGGTTACCCATGGTGAGTTATCTTCG
Organism: Alligator mississippiensis; assembly: GCF_030867095.1. NCBI lineage: Eukaryota > Metazoa > Chordata > Crocodylia > Alligatoridae > Alligator > Alligator mississippiensis. The sequence continues at coordinate 772,033 of NC_081835.1, forward strand.
ATCCTGAACCTGATATTCACAGCAGCTTCTCGAGTCCGGGCTAAACACAAGTATATAACATAAGATCAGCTGTGTACAGGGTCAGGTGGTAGATCTATCTAGCCCCCTATTTTGTCTCACACGGTAGCAGAGCATGGATGCTCAGAGGTCCATGGTGTGCAGGGCATGTCCAGAATTTCCCATCCTCTGCTGTTCCTCTCACTGCAGCTTCTAGCATTCAGAGGTTTAGGAGATTCTGATGGAGAGGCTGATCTCCCTATCTACCATGGCTAATAAAGTTTATGCAATGCATGGAAATTACGGTGAGCTGCTTTAGTGAAAAGAGGCTTCTGTACAGAGCTGTGGAACGAATGATCAGTGGGATTAAAACAAGAGCACACAAAATTTAGTGATATCAGTTGAGTGTAGAAAAAGTTATATGTGGCAGCTGCTGCCACCTCAGAATTAATCTTTATCTGGGTCCAGAACCACTTGATTTCGTTCAGCTTTATCTTGCTTTTATAGATTATTTAGTCTTCCTGAGCATGGAAAGTACTTTGAGCATTGGGGATGCTGACCTGTTTGTTTGGCGTGACTATATATCCTGCATTCACCTCTAATCCGATTAATGAGAACATCTGACAACCATGGCTTGTAAGATACAGGACGACCTTTATTTTACTAAAATACATAATCTCTTAATGTTTAAGAAATAATTATGAAGGTTAGCTCAAGAGTGTTCAATATTAGTCCTACTGGGAAAAGGTAAATTACTAATCAGCTGTTTGGCAAGATGCTAATTAGCGGTCTATAGAATAAACCAGGATGTTCATGTAAAAAGAGGTAACAATGTGATTAAAAAACAATTCATATAGCAGAAGCCCAACAAACATGGGAATAAGCTTGATGTTCCGTGTATAAGCATGATCTCTGAGTGAGCCAGTACTCCTTAACTTTTCAAGGAAGATTTACAAAAGCTATTTAAACAATTACGATTGTTCTCTCTTGCATTTTTTTTACTGTTAGAAAAGCCATCTGAAAGAGGTGTTCAGCACAAAACAGGTAGAGCCTGTTTGGGTTTTTAGCCTCGGAAATGTCAGATCTGTCGTACCCCTTTTTGTTTTGTTTTCCTAGAGAGCCTTCTGGGTGTCCTAGATTATGGTATCCTCACAACTGATTTAGAGAGGCTGGAATATCACATTTTTAACATGTTTTTTTTCCTTTTGCAAGATGTCAATAGGATTAACCCCCATTTGTCTTTCTCCTCAAAATGTTATTTATTCTAACTAAAAAAATAACTTTCTTTTCCATTTCCGTTTGCATAGTTTTTAATCTTGACTCTTCTTTTTCACTAATACGTCAGTCAAAGATTTCTAGAGATAGGAAAGATCTGAATGTCCAATGTGTTTTAGAAAGGGTTTTTTTTTTTTTAAGACAACAAAACCAAGTTAAGGTCTATCTACAGCCTAAAGAAAAAACAGGAAAGGCATGGGGAAAAGATTTAAGAGAAATCAGCCTGCAGACTAGAAAGATCAAGCTTTTTCAGGGCCTGGGTGGTATACTTTTTGAGGGTGAGAAACAGTGTGAATGACTTGGGATGCTGTCGGCGATTCAGTAGCATTCATGCCTCCTTTGGAATTGGTCTGATCCCGGGTCCTGGTGGGATAGGATTGGAACACTGCTTTGTTGGAGCTATGTTCATAGATTCATAGATGTTAGGGACGGAAGGGACCTCAATAGATCATGGAGTCCGACCCCCTGCATAGGCAGGAAAGAGTGCTGGGTCTAGATGACCCCAGCTAGATACTCATCTAACCTCCTCTTGAAGACCCCCAGGGTAGGGGAGAGCACCACCTCCCTTGGGAGCCCGTTCCAGACCTTGGCCACTCGAACTGTGAAGAAGTTTTTCCTAATGTCCAATCTAAATCTGCTCTCTGCTAGCTTGTGGCCATTGTTTCTTGTAACCCCCGGGGGCGCCTTGGTGAATAAATACTCACCAATTCCCTTCTGTGCCCCCGTGATGAACTTATAGGCAGCCACAAGGTCGCCCCTCAACCTTCTCTTGCGGAGGCTGAAAAGGTCCAGTTTCTCTAGTCTCTCCTCGTAGGGCTTGGTCTGCAGGCCCTTAACCATAGGAGTGGCCCTTCTCTGGACCCTCTCCAGGTTATCCGCATCCTTCCTGAAGTGCGGCGCCCAGAATTGCACGCAGTACTCCAACTGCGGTCTGACCAGCGCCCGATAGAGGGGAAGTATCACCTCTTTGGACCTATTCGTCATGCATCTGCTGATGCACGATAAAGTGCCATTGGCTTTTCTGATGGCTTTGTCACACCGACGACTCATGTTCATCTTGGAGTCCACTAGGACTCCAAGATCCCTTTCCACCTCTGTGCCACCCAGCAGGTCATTCCCTAGGCTGTAGGTGTGCTGGACATTTTTCCTCCCTAGGTGCAGCACTTTGCATTTCTCCTTGTTGAACTGCATCCTGTTGTTTTCTGCCCACTTGTCCAACCTGTCCAGATCTGCCTGCAGCTGTTCCCTGCCCTCCGGCGTGTCCACTTCTCCCCATAGCTTTGTGTCAGATGAGAAGTAAAATTAAAGTCTTCACTGTGCTATGGTCATTAAATACCCTTTGCACATGTCTGAATAGCTGTAGTATTACCAAGTCCAACCCCTAGTTTGGATAGCCACGTCCTGCCTTTTCAAAGCCCCAACGGATTCAGTGACAGAAGGTTTTTTAGTCCTAAAGTCCTGGAAGCTGTTGCTTTGAGCTGCTAAGAAAATAGATGCAGCACTTCTTGTACCCAGTATGATATGCTTTGTCCTTTTTTAGTATCAAAAATACAAGCTTGAAATTATCTGCTAATACTTCAACATTTTAGGATAAAAAATCTCTGATTTGGTGATATCCATTAAAAGTGTTTCCTGTGCTTACTAACATTAAACTGTATAAAGGATTTTAACATGCAGATTTTGTACTTGTGCAGCAGTAGGATTAATACAGTAGAAAAAAGAGCTGGTTTATAGGATCAATCTGTCAGTGGAATAGGTTTACATGAAGGATTATGATGGCTGTATTTTATTTATATTTTGTACTTGTATGTGGAGCTATTATTTACCTCTGAATGATAATCTTTTGAAGAAAATGATGGAAATTGTAACAACTTTATAACTACTCAAATGCACTGAATGACTGTATTGTAAGTGCTTTGATTGCTTCCAGTTACATTCGTAAATATGAGTGTGGTTGGTTCATAGAATAACACTGCTCCTTTGGCTTCTTTCTCTTAGTTTGAAATTTTGCAAATAAACTCTACAATAAATGGCACAGTGTACAATACCCATGTGTCTTATTACAGTGTTTTCTACAATGAATGACAGACAAAGAGGACAAAGATGTAGTTTAGGAAGGTAGGTAATGGTGAATATTTCTGAGAAACCTGGATGTAAGGAAAGGACCAAAGTGTATCACAAAAGGTCAGAAGGAGAATCGAACATCACGGTGCCAATCCTACATAAAGACCTGCACATAAAGTGTGTGAAGTCACACAGGTAAGTTTTCTTTGAAAGACAGAGGCTTACAAGTAAGAAAACAAGGTAAAAAATCTAGAAATCTGCTAGTGCAGGATCATTAGGTTATCTAAACATTTGCTGAAACTTACTTCTGGATTCATCTATGAAGCTCTGAAATAAAAACCTAATGGTTGCAGAAGTGCCTTGTCTGCGGTAGGCTTTCTCTAGATCTCGGCGTTATGGCAGCATCAGATCAGTCACTTTCTATGAAAATAAACTTCAATGTTAGATCACTAAGAGGCTATGTTGGCTCCCTCTTGTCTCGGTGCCCCTCAGTCTTCATAAGGTGGCATTCCCTTTCTCTGTGAGACCAGAAAGCAAAACAGATCTTTGTTGTAAACCCGGGCTTAAACTGCCCCTAAGGAAGTGGTCTCTAGGCTTTTCTTTTTCTGTGTGGTATGTGCGCGAAACTCTGGGTCTCGCTTTGTAGCAAGGATGTTACAGGGTCTGAGTTACTTCACTGGATTTAGTTCTCCAAACTACTTTCTTTTCTGAAAAAATCTTTGGTCTTTTGAGGATAGCTTGAAAAATAGCTCCTGTCTTTTTCTAGAGATGTCAGGTAAGCTGCATGTACTCTGCCTTCAGCTGGCACATGGGCAAGGTTCATGTTGAGAGAGTTGAGTAGAGCACAGCAAAACCAGTTCTAGATGGGTGTGGGTGAGGTTCACGCTCACTTGGTTCTGCAGTGAAACCTGGCTCCCAGCTAGCGCATGGCCACGGTCCAGAACAAGGTAGTGGAGCATGCCACAGTGAAGCTTAGCTCTGAGTTGAGGCAGAGGCAAAGTGTATGCCAAATGATTGAGTAGCTTACATGAAAGATTCTTTCATTGTGATCGCATGGAACCAAAAAATAGGTTTGAAAACCACTGGTTTAGAGAGCTGCAAAGCATTTCACCTTTTCACCGCCTGTTTTATCTGTGAGGCCTCTACTGCTGTGAAAGGCGCCTTCTCCAGTGAGTTTTTTTTATACTGATGAGCGACTTTTCTCCAGTGGTTCTGGCTCCCTCCTCTGTCTGTTCATTTGGTCCAATGCAGGGAGCATTGGATGAAGTGATTTAATGTCTTCTCTGGGAGTTGGACTTTGAGAAACTTTGGACTTCCCTTCTCTCCTCTTCCAGTCTGCAGGTAGTTGCTATTTGCATGGGGAGACATGCACAAATTAAAACCTAACCTAACAGGTGCTTATGCCTTTAGAAAATGAAACGCAAGAAAACCTCTTGAACCCAAACTGACAAAGCTGCTAGGTTTCCCTGTCCAGGGCTGGTGTCTCACATAGCTCTCATTGCTCTGTGCCCCAAACCTCCACAGGTGTATCCTAGGAGGCCTATGGCGGCTCCTCTTGGTCATGCTGAGAGTTGGCCTTTAAAATCTGATGTTGTCTGCAGTATCTCTGGGGAGGACAGGCACTCGGCAGTCCACTGGGGCTTTGGGGAATAAAGACAATGGAAGAAGTCTTTTCTTTCAGTCTTCTTCTTTCGTGTGGCTGACTTGGGGCAACAGTTGTAAGTCCTGTTTAAGGTTAGTTAACCAGTCTAATGCTCTGGAGGAAAGGAAGTGTATCTCTGCAATGTCATCACTGAATTTGTATAGCGGGCAGAGTGCTGTGATGTGGTCCATAGTTTGATCAGGATTGCCACAGTCACATTTTGCAGAACTCCTAGGACACCAAGTGACCGCAGCAGCCAGTGAGAAAAAACTTAATTTAACTCCTGTCTATTGGAAGAGCAGAACTGGTAACACGGCAAGAGAAATGTTTTGGAAAGGACACAGGATTACTTGTGGCATAAAGATAAATGATGGTTTGCAGCTAACTTTATTTTGAGTCTCTCAGCAAGTTGATATGAAGACTGATATTTTTGGTGAGAACATTAAAACCCACCAGGACACTTATCTTCCCCAAACTTCAAGAATATGAAAATATTTCTTTTGGATATCTACTGAAGATGTGACCGGGGGGAGGCCGCCAAAGATACGCTAGCTTTTGCTGCAACAAGAAGCTTTTTTGATACAGAGGACTCCCTTTTTGAATTTGTACCTTCTGCATATGTATTGACCCACAACACATTTTCCTTCTCTTCAAGAGTTTACCCTTTTCTGGATGACCTCACTTATTCAGAGCCTAGCAACCCATGTCATAAGCCTTCAGAAACATGGCTTTGAGCAAGCAAGTGGAAGAGCCAGGTACAGCTCTTGCAAGATCCTGGCATCTGAGTTACAACCTTACGCTCCCTTCTTTCAAGATGGAACCAGATAATGTTTGGCCAGCTAGTTGCTAGCAAGCCTCTCCTCAGCTTCTGACTCGGTTCTTTGACTACTTGGTCTTGCGTGGATGCTATACACTGTTTTTATCTGCTGTCACCGAGCAGCAAGTTGATATATCAAGATCTTGGTTCAGATCAGTATTGTCGTTTTTGCGAATATTAAATGTTTATCTGATGCTGGGTCAGAGAAGCATGTCATCCATATGAATGCTAGACCCCATAGAAGGGAAGCATATCTGGACTCGTGGCTTCAGCAAGGTGGGTGAGGCAATGCCAACATGACTCAAGGAGACAGAGGATAGCCTATCATCAAGCTCACCCTGTTTTCAGCAGATGACCCTTCAGAAATGTGTGTGCAGTTGCTGAGAAGGCAGCACTATTTGGAGGACTAGCTGTGCTCGTCTCCTGAGCAGAAATGCATGCTCTTTTCCTTGGGGCTTTATACCAGGAAAGAAGGTTGGTGTCATCTAGCTCAACCAGAGACAGACTTGTGGAAACACAGCTGAGATCCCATAAAACAAACTTGCAATGCTTGGGTGTGTGCTGCAAGTTGCTTTGAAACAACACCTTAGCATTGTATTTAGTAGGTAAAGTATGTATTTTTAAGCTGTTTGTAAATATTGGCTGTGTTGTGCCATCAAAAGTCAGTTGGTCTGGAATTTGCACCCTGTGATAGTTGATACCCACTGTAATTATAATAGTATGACGTACGTTTCTGATAACTTTTTATTTTGACCTTTAAGGTGGTGATTTCAGTGGCCACCTTGATCTTTCTATAGAAATCAGAGGATAAATCTCCAGTGATTTGTAGAACTCGACATAAATCAATAAATGGCAGCTGAGACAAGTACAACATGAAAGCAAAGTTTCTCAATGTTTTATTGTGAGCATATTTAAGAGCAATAAACTCAGACATGGAGTATCTTTCTCACATTATCAAGAGAACAACAGAAAGAAAGCATGTTGTTCAGCATTTTTCTTTCAGTGTCCTACTCGGATAGAGAGGAGATTCAGTTTCTTTTAAAGGTGACCTGCAAAGGGAATTCAGTCACTCTGCCCTTTTTTGCTGTTCCCAATTTATGAAGAAGGACTAAAGGATTTTATAAAAAGCAAGCATGGTTTTGTTGCTTTAGCAATAGCCATTCTTATTTTCTGTGCATTTGGGGAAATCCTTGCAGTTGGGAATGAGGAGTTCAGTTTTGAACTTGCAGTTGAGTGGATGATGGTGCTCTTTCTGAGAGCTTTCCCGCCCCAAGTGCTCACCATAGCTTTCAATTAGATAGCTGCAGCAAGGTTTAAAGAGTCTCTCTAAAACCAGTTTTTCTTCTTAAGCTGCTTGAATTTCAGTCTTCTCTGATGTTGACACTCAGGTGTCAAAGTGTCAGTAGCTTTAGAGATATGTAACTTATAATTCCACTAGTCCTCCCGCAAACAGGATGAATTGAATACCTGGTTTTTCTAGTGTTAAAAGAAAATTAAACTTAGTTAATAGCTAAGGCCTTTTCATCTTTCACAAGGAAGCAAAAAAAGCACAAAGAAAATATTAAGTAGTCTTGAAATAATTAAATATAAACATATTAATTCCCTTCTTGAAACTCAGCCTCAGGATCAGCCCTCCAGCTCCAGCTTGGGCAGAAATCAAGCAGATTTCAACAGGACTTTTGTTTAGGCACTGCTGGATCAGGCACCCAAGGAATAGCAGTATTAGGAAAAAAGGCAGACTGCAACAGAGTAATTGGAGGCCACATAATTTTCAGAGACACTTGAAATCAAATAGAAGCCAGAATATGATCAACTCTGCCTTTATATTATCAGCATTGATACAGAAATTGGGAACAGCCTGCAGGATTTGAATAGTGTATGTTGTTTGAATATGTTAAGGATAGTAGAGGATCTTAAGCTAAAGAGAAGACTGTAATGGGTGTAATTTTCCAAGAGAATGGCCAACAAAGATGCATTCTGGTTCTTTTTATATTATATTTTACTATGATTTTGTTTGTTTTCAACAGTGGCTTTAAACATTTTTAGGCTCAGGGTACCCCTCTGAAAATGCCAGCTCTTTATTTTTACTTGTTTGACTGCAGAAAAAAATAGAGCAATAATTCTGTTGCAGAGAATTTGTGACAACCACAGCAGGTCAGATGTTTTGGAGGCTATGGATTCCTATTTGAAATCTCTGGATTTATCTTATGAATCATGTTTGCTCACCTAATAGTGCTAACATTGCATGGCACACCACTGCACCCTTGAAAGGATTGCAAGGCACTCCAGGGTGCTGTATCGCCCTGGTTGAGAATCAGGGGTTTAAAGATTAAAGTGCTTGTCACTATGAAGAATGTTTGCCTTTCATTTTGGTTGGGAGAGATTTTTAGACAAGCTTTTGGGTACAAATTAGCTTTCCTCTGGTACATTGTGCTTGAAAGCATGTCTAAAATCTCTCCCAACCATGTAGTTGGTTCACTTATAGGTATAATCTCCCCAGATATCCTTGCCTTCTACTGAAGTAGGAACATCAGGAGCTCCTTGCTTGGTGTCAGTGCAGCCACTTGCAGCTTGACCTGCACTTCAGGATACACGGTTTCAAGGCCCACTTTGCATCAAGAGTTAAGTGGGTTTGAGAAGTTTCCTCTCACAAAATGGCATTCCCTTTACTCTTTCCTTGTTTTGGAACATGGTGGTTTGCAACATGCTCTGTTACTGCCGCCATATCTTCCTGTTTGTCAAATACTTTAATGGAAATTATAATGAATGAAGTCTTTTTCCCCCCAAAATACATTACAGACCCTTTATTAGTATTATCAAACGCTGCAAATTTAGAACTTAATTGCCAAAATGCATAATGCTTACTGGCTACTGTGTTATCTTTGGTTTGTATTATTTTATGTTCCTTTTTTGCTAATTTGCAGTATTCCTTCGTCATCAGTATAAATTAGCAAGGGTCTACTGTGAAGTAAGTGGTTGAAGAATAATGATATACATGCTAGAAACAAATCTAGGATCGTGTATATTACCACTTTGTAAACCAGAAGTTCCCAACCTGGGGTCCAGGTTGACCAGTAGTCCGTTTCGTTTCCACCTCTTTTGAGAGACAAAGAGACCAGATGGGAGGGAGAGCTCTGTGGTTAATGACTGTTCTCAAAAACAAAGCAAGCTGTATTCAGCGTGGTAAAATTCCACATTTTCTTAATATTTTTGTTCTTTGTAAGTTCTCACTAACTGCATCACGGATGCCATGTTACTGCTGATGGGAGAGGCAGCAGTCTGTGATCAGATGGGAGGGACAGCAATGTCCATGAGATTGATTTTTTTTTTTTTTTAAATGATATGGATATAGACAGTTTGTTCTTTTAAGTAGTGTGAACAAAATATACTGGGAAAACTTAAACTCATCCCACCACTAAAACTCTCATGGATCTAACAGCACTTGCAAGCTTCAAGCCTGTCACTTTAAAATCCTTTCCCATGCTTGGTGTGTATCCCTCCCTGCATTGTGAACTTTTCAGAGCAAAGACCTTGTACTTGTACTTATCTGAAAAGCAGATTGAAGTGATATAAAGGGCTGAAGACAATTATAATCTTGGCATTATGATAGTTTATATATTAAACTAAATTATGCTGGCTGATAAAATACTGCAGTTACTCAAGTCTGTCTGTATTTAATAGGATGATGTATTTGCTGAATTATCAGAGCAATATAATGGCCCTTTTTGAGCAACACCACTGGGAAATTGCCCTGCCATTTCCGCTTAGTGGCAACTATGCTAGGGACTTTCTCGGATACAGTGACCGGGTGCACCAGCCAGGAAATAGGCTATCATGTGGGATTGATCATAGATCATGGATCCCCTGTCCATCATGTGGGATTGCTAGAAAGGGCATGCTCCTTTTAGAGAGGGGATGGAAGGTGAGGGAGGTGAGGCAGAGCGAAGGCCTTGTCTTGCTTTGCCCGGAGGAGCCTTTGTTTGATGTTACTTGAGTTTTGCAGTTGCATAATAAATTGTGCCCTCTGGCAGGGGCTGACACAGACTTGGGCCTGGCACTGGTGATTCGCTGGGATGGCAAGAGAACCTAGCAGTTCACGTGGACGTAATTGTACAGAAGCAATGGCTTGCTTTGCCTGCTCTTGTCCTTGGGAAAACGTGTAGAACAAAGCTTTTGAAAGCTAGGATTGTTTCACGTTTTCTTCAATGACGTTGCTTTTCAGCAAAGCACCTCTTCACACTGTGAAGAAATCTCTCCCTGCCCTGCAGTGGGACAGCTGGCTCTCCCCCCTCCTTTCAAACTGTGTTGTTAGGCCAGCAGTCACCTGGCCAGCCGGGCTGGAGAGGACCTCCTCCCATCCCCCCTTCCTGTGTCCAGGTCCTTTGTCCTGAGTTTCGGCCGGGATGCCTCCTGGTCCCTCTACCTGGGGATGCTGACGACTTTTAAAAGGATTGGTCTGCATCAAATAATGCTTGCTTCTGATTGGAGCCAGGTGATGAGGTCAGAAAAGTTATTTAAAAGTCAGGTCCCTTGGTCTTGGGGGTACTCCCTCCTTGAGCAGGCATCATACTTAGGCAGCTGCCTGAAGCTGACATGTATGTAGAAACTGGGAATCTAACCAGAAATTAGGGTCTCTGTGGAGGAAGTTGCATATTAAAAGAGCCACCGAGCTCATATTTGCAAGACTCAGTTGACTGGGAATTGCTCAAGGTGTTTCTCTCAACTTCCCTTGTGATGTCCCCTTCCCTGTTCTCTCTCTCTGATCATTAAAAGGCTGTTTGGCTCCCATATGAGGGAAAAGGGGTCGGAGATGCTTTTTTGCTCCCAGAAGAGCTCGGCTGTTTATTTAACTACCTCAGGCACACACCTAAGATTACCTTGGGAGGCTTCGAGCTATAAGAAGAACCCAGAAATATTACCAGTGGGCAAAGCGCCCCTTCCCCCGAAGGTCCGCTGGGGCTGTGCACACCAGGCGGCACAGAGCCCTAATGGAGACCAAGGCTGGGCAGTGGCAGCGTTACCCCAGGCTTGCGGGTCTGTTCTAGGAAGGGGGAGGCAGGTGCCCCTGGGGAGACTCCTGAAGCGTGGTGTTTGGTCGGGCACAGTGAGGTGGGGCTCAGCATAGTAGCACCCCTACTGTCCCGCCACACACCAAGACCTAAATGCTCTACTCTGTATATACATAAAGAAGGCTTGGGTGAATTTTGAGTTCGTGTGTGTTCTTAGCAGCAAAAATGTACGTGGTCATTTCAAATAATATTGAATTCTGATCCTGTTCTCCAAAGTGCTTCCACTGTCATATGCATAAGGATATAGTTTATTTCATCATCCAAACCATTAACAAAAATATCAATTAGAGCCAGGCCCAGAACAGACTCGTGCAGGACCCCACTTGAAATCCTGTTTCAGTGCTGTTCTACAACTATATTTAGCCCAGTTTGCTGTGTTCTCATCTAGACCAGGTTTTCCTAGTTTGCTAAAATTGGAAGTTGAGTTGCTTGTTTATTGTCTAGTTGCTTTTGGGATGCCACATCGAATTGCCAAGGAACAGCTGTCTTTTTTGTAAACTCCTTTTTCAGAAAGCATTTGTTTAGCTGTATGCTGCTGTATGGAAAACAATACAGATCAAACATCGTGCAGGAGAATGTGAATCTTTGTGGAATCTGTGTGCTTGCACTCATAAAATCGTGTGTGTGGAAGTCTCTTCTCATCCTCTGCTGCTGCCTAAGATTACTAAATGCCATATTTTCTCGTATACAATATGCACCTTCCTCCTGCCCCTCCAAAATTGTGGTGCATGTTTTAAGTGGGGAAGCTGTTTCCTTTGCTGGAAAAGGAGTACTTTTGGTGACATTGTGCGTGCCATGCAGCTGCCAGGATAGCAGCTGCTTGCGTCTGCTCAGCAAACCGAAGGGGCCGAGTCTTGTGTTAACTGTCATGCAGCCGTACATATTGGCAGGGTCCTGTAGCTTGTGCCCGATGCAGCATTTGAGGTGTTGGTAGTATCTTAATGCAGCTTGTTATGTGGAAACAATGCTTGTACTTACAGGAACTTATATAAATAACTTCTTCCTGTAAAGAAGGAGCTACTTCCCTTTGCAAGGATTTGGGGCCTACCCTTGTGTGACAGAGTATGTATGTCCTCCTGGATGCAGTGTCCAGGAAGTGTGGCATTGCAGGAGACCGTGTGTCACACCGCGAAGTTTCTGATGCCGTGCTTCCTGAACACTGTATCCAAGAGGACGTACTTCGTTACATGGTGGCCCTGACTGGAAAAACCTTTTTTTATACGTTCTGCCTCCCAGAAACAAAGGTGGGGGGGCATGTTGTATAGGAGAAAATACAGTGTGTTATCTTATTTTAATTTGTTTTCTGCCTTTGACAGTGTGGTGGCATACCCACTTTGACAGCTTTCCTCTTGTCCTGTCCATGAACTTCTCTTACAGTATACCAAGGCATGCAGAAGGTTGGGCAGGATGATGCCGAAGAGAATAACTGGTTCAGCGAGGCATGAGCTTTTGTGGGCAACAGCTTATTTCATCAGACAAAGTAGGTTGTTGCCCATGAAAACTCATCCTTTTCTGAATCAGTTGGTCTCAAAAGTCCCACCATGCCCTACCTTGTGCCTGAATTCAGACTTGTGGCTGACTCCTCTGCCAACGCGACAAGAGAGAACGAAAGACCCAGAACAGTACTATTTTATGACTGAGGGATTTGGACTGCAGAAGTAGGTTTTAAATGTGTGGTTTTAAAAATAATTGTGAGACTCACGAAAGATCGAGTCTTCTGACATGTGGCAGTGGGCCTATTCTGTATGCATCATGCACACATCTCAGACTGACCTCCTCTGTCCACTGTGTTTCTGCTTGTGCGTTTAGCCAGGACAGATCTGCAGATGTTATCAGCTTCTGAAGCTTGACAGTGCAGTGCATTATACATGTCCATTTTACATAGAAACCAGCGTTTGAATGTCTTCCCAGGTGAAGGCTGTGTTGTCCAGTTGTTACATCAGGCTGTCTGGCTCTTCCTTTTTGAAGATAGTGGTGCATATAAATATTACTCTGGCTTTGAAGTAGCTCAGATTGCTAGCTAACATTACATTAGATGTGGACAGTATTGTAAGACTGCTCCATGATATTAAGTATTTGACTTTCAAGATCCCATCTGTATCCTGACATTACATTATTTGAAGATGCTATCAGTGCAGTAAGAATGCAGTCTAAAGACTGCCAAGTGCAGATGTCCAGCATTTACATTTGCAGTATTGTGTGCTGGTGGCTGTGACACGATTCCAATTAAAGGCTCAGTCTGCACGTTGCAGACATTTTCTGAATGTTAATGTGTACTACAGACTGGATGCCCTTAAATGCAGTATATGGAATGGAAAACAATTTCTGAATTACGGTTCGGTTTCTGGTAGAAGCTGACTGCTGATCAAGTGCCATGCTTTTTTCCTGTGTATTTTACAACAGCGTGTTAGTCACAAGCAGCTGCTCTTATTACTGTCATTCAACCGCCTGCCTTCAGGGAGGAGCACCACCTGTAGTTGTATAACAGCTTGGGGCAGATCTCAATGGAACTGGTGTTCACACAACAAAAGCAAAATGTACTGTTAGCGATGGAGGAACAACAGGCTATCTTGCTGTAACCTTTTACCGCTAAAGCTAGGGTATAACACACGCATATTACCGGAGCCCTCCCGGCACACGATGGAGTGAGCTCTGGCTCACAGAAGCTTATGGGTCTCCGATTCGAGGTGCATCTCTGCCATGCCTTCTGCCTGACTTCAGATGAACATGGCTGTACCAGGAACGTAGATAATGTTTAACACAGCACTCCCGCTATAGCCCCCTCTAGCCTGCTTCCTCATGATGGCTCTTGCCAGATTCTGCCTTCAGCATCCTAAAAAGATCTGTGCTAGCTGCTAAAATCCTGGGTGGTACTTACCCAAATGTCCTTCTGAGTGTTGAAACCTCTGTAGTGTTGGTTTTGGGAGAGGTTGCTGCCCTCTTTCTCAAATCCCTCTGTCTTTGCTTGGTCTTTCAGGAGCAAGCTTGGGCTCCTCGTCCTCTCTCTCCTCTCGAGGTCCTTTATAACCGTCTCACCTTTGGCTCTGCTCACATGTCCCTCGTACATTCCTTCTCTTGCTCTGAATACTTGGTAGTCTTCTCTCACTCGTTGCTTTGTACCTTTTTGTATGCCTTTCCTTGTACGTCAGCTGTTTATTCTGTACAATATACTCCGTTGACTTAAGTCCCTAACATCTTTTAATGTGCTGTCAGTATACAGCCACGTCCTTAGCTGTTGCCATGTTGCATCATTCTGATTTATGCCCTACCTTACTGGGCACTGTGTTTGGCTCTGTGGTTGTAAAACATCCTTCACACGTGTGCTGCTCCGTATAGGTACCCTTTATAATGCAGATCTCCTAAAATCAGCCCTCAACAAAAGCTTTTAGTGTTTGCCAAGATTTCTAAAATGTGCCAGCAAGAAATAGGAGAAGACTGTGCTGGTCAAACATTGCAATGTCAGATAATGTTGCATGGCTGTTCCGGTTATTCATCCGCTATGACTTGCACTCAGACTTCAGTCAGGCTGCCTGAATTCTTTAGCAGTGGGAATTGGGATTTCCTTGTGTAGTACGGTTGTTTCCTCAATGCGGGTTGAGTGTGGGGGCCACCAGTAGCCCCCTGTTCTCTTATTGCCCCCAACCCTGAATGATGGCTCCTTTCTGCTGCCAACCTGTGTCAATAGCATCTGATGAAGTGAGCTTTTTGCTCTTGAAATTTTATGCATCTCTGATTCAGCTAGTCTATCAGATGCTTCTCTACCCTGCCTTTATTCGAGTGAGATTCAAGAATAAAAAAATATTACTGTTTAGAAATTCTGCCAGTCCTGGTAAAACTAGGTATTGAATCTTTCTCTTAACATGCTTGTTTTAATTGTGTTAATGAGTGTTGCACAGTGGCCTGAATTTGTACAGTATCTACTGCAGTTAACTGTTTGTCTGTTGGTAGAAGTCCTGTGTCTGGAGGAGCCCGGGAAATGTTTTCATTTCTGGAAATCCTGAGGTGTTGATACTCGAGTCTGTTAAACTTTCTCACCATCACAATTGTTTGTATTGGTACAAGTCCATTAACATTTTAGTGTGAGAAAAATGGCTTGACAGCTGTAGTCTCGCACGTCCTTATCAGAATTTGACATGGCATTCCACAGAGCCAGGCACCTCAACAGATTTATTCCCAGCTCCCCCTGGCATTTCTAGCTTTAAGAGCAGGCAGCGTGAGCTTAAGTGTTGTTCAGGTAATTTTGTTTGACCTTTTAAAGACGTATCATTAGTATTCTGGATTTTTAGTTTAAGTCTGTTCCTGTGGTGTTGTCATTTTTATCCCATCATCTGAAGGGAAAGCACTCTTGAAAGAGAGACTTCATGGAGGGTTGTGTTTTCTGCAGCTCTCTTGCGTTAGTTTTTTCACAAATGCTGCTGTGCAGGTAAACTCCGGCAGTCCATCATTATAACCGTGGCCTCTTACTTGCTCATGGTGTTTCTGGGGATGCACTTCAGTACCAGGAGCTCGGCTGTTCAGCAAGACAGAAAATTGCCCTGGAGTCCCAAATGCAAGAAAAACAAGTACCTCTTGGGTGCTGGATGAACTTACCCACCCATTAATATAAATACTTTAGCAACTTTTAGTAAGTGCAAGAATAGTACAACTGGTGGATCACTAAAAGAATGATTCTGATTTTTCCACTTTCTTCTTCAAGTTCAGCTTCTGGTAGCTTTCATTAAATACTGAATGTCACATTTAAAGAAAACTGTTAAACCATTCATAAAACAGGCTGTTGGAGCAGAAATGTGTTTAGGGGGTGCACTAACATTTTTTTTCTCATTATTCTCCACTAAACTGGCTATAGTAAATTCCAGGCATTGTACGAAAAGTGGATTTTTCAGGTTTGAGATTTGTCATGCAAATTGGCAAATAATATTGCTAATTAATCTATTTGGTTTGACTATTTTCAAAGGATATCCCACGTCTGCAATCTGAGAATGAGCACCATCTGATGGTAGTTCAAAGCTTCTTACGTTCTCCTTCCTGGTTTGTTTTTTCCAGCCCTGCTTGGAGGTGTACAGAGCAGAGCCGAGCCGAGCCGAGCTCAACAGCCGCAGCTAGGGAGAACTCTGAGAGCTAAATATGCCTTGGCAAGTCATTTGTAGCTGCATGTGTGTGGGCATGTGTGTTACAAATCTCCAAGCCAGAGCACTGGGGGGAAATCTCCATATTTTCCCCCTTTCGCAGTATGCAGAGTAAGGTCGTGTTTGAGTTCAGTGGCTCTTAGCATCTCATTTGGCACATGCCAACTTGTAGATTTATCCTGCTAATTTGTCAAGTTTGTGCTGGAAAGCTCAGACAAGTCCAATCCCAAGGAGCTCCGTTTATAATTATTTGCAACAAATCTTTATTTGCTTTTAATTACTGTAATTTGGATTTTGTATCAAGACTATAGAAGTCATTTTTTTCTCCCCACCCCTTTCAGAATCTTAAACTACCCCCAGCGCTGTGGTGAGAAGTGATATGCCTGGTTGTTATGAATGGATCTTTTCCCGATCCTCCCATCTATGGGTGGAGGGGTGAGAGGACAGAACAGACTGGAAGGAGTTATTTTTGTATGCTATCATTTATGTATTGGCAGAAGCAAACTTAAGTATGCCCCCGGTGCTTGAAATGGAAAGTAGTGAGGTGCTTGGTGCTGCAGCGCTCTGCAGTCTTGCAGCTCATCCTGAAAAATGTCTCCTGATTGAATGAGCCTCACCTTTGTGATAGTCCCCTTGATCTAGAGGAGAAGAGCGATCACTGTTTTTCTTGTTCCACGGCGTGAGGCACTCATCTAGGTGAACTGGGCCCCACGGCTTGGAGTAGCTTCATGTATATGCATAATTCATGTCTGCACTTCTGGATTGGAGTGCTGCTACCTTGTCACATTCTCCATTTCATCCTCGTTGATTTTCCTGAAGACCTGGAGCCAGCGGTGCAGGTGCCTCAAACTGCTGTTGAAACAACACTTCAGGTATTTGCCTTTCTCCCCATGCTCTGGTCACCAGCCCCGAGAGCACAGCAAGACCCCCGGGAGAAGCAGCGACCAGTGCAGAGCCCTGTCCCTCTGGGGCCCGACCAGCTAGAGGACGCTTGAAGGAGAGAGTCAGGAGGAGCAGGGACCCAGGGCATTGTTGCTGCCTGACTTTAGTAGCTCATAGCCCAGGGCGGTTTGGCTAAAAGCCAGTAGTGCTGCCTGTTGTCTGATATCAGTCCCATTTGTGGGTCTGGTACAGTAGCCAAGCAGCGAAAAAAAATAGTTTAGAGGAAAATAAATATTGTTAGGTAAAGGAAGGAAAGTCATTACAGCCTTCATCTGGCTAAATTACATGCAACTAATTCCTGCCTGGCTGATTGACAGGAGGCATCAGACAGTTTCTGACATTGCATAGTCTCTTCCTATGAAAGTGCCTGCCTGTAGGCTGACCCCCCGCTGTTTATGTATTGGGGACCAAGTGAGTTGTAAACCGTCACACAGTGCCCGTAGAAGGACCTTGAGGCAGTGCTGTGTGCGCTCTTCCGAAAGAGGACACCGTACGGGAACAGCGATCTCTGGAGCCTGGAGTCAAAGATTTTTGAGTTCTAGTAGCTTTTCAGTGGTCCGTCGTGGCTCAGTCGCTCTTCACTGGTGGGGTTCGACCTCCGGTGCGTGGGACGGATCCGGCCGTAGGGCTGTGTCGTCTGGTCCATGGGGCTCCCCACCAGCAGGGAGAGGTGGAAGGATTAATTGTCATGGCAAGTGTTTCCAGAGCCACAGCAATTCAGATGCTCTGTGCGCAGACCTGGTGCGCCACCCACACTGGCTCCAGCCTGCGGCCAACCCTGTGCCGCGCATCTGGCCCATGGGGCCAGAAGGTTGACGGCCCCGCTGTTCTTTGTCGTCAGATGTACTGGGTACCAAGTTCGTTGTAAGCCGTCACATGGGACGATAGCAAGCTTTACTGTGGAGCACTCTGAGGGCGTCTCTTCAGTTTGGAGTCATGATTTTTAAAAAAATAAAGTAGTTTACATAAATACGTAACCACTGACAGATGAGTTCATTTTTGGTTAACCACTCGCAGGCATGCAGCAGAGGAATAAAAACCATAAAAGGAGATGAAAAAAACTGACTCTTCTTCTTTTTCAAACTATAAATGGTATGATGATACGATACATTTTAATAAATCAAGAAAGCAGTCAGTGAAATTAAAAGGCAAGTGATTTCAAACTGGAATGAAGTTGTTATTGCTTAAATGATTAATATTAAGTTTGGCCCTTAATATACATTGTCATATTTGAAATTTAATTCAGGATATTTTTAACTGTTAGTCAGAACTTAAAGGTTCCCCCCCAGAGGTAATTGGTTAGTTGGCTGTTTGGTTTTGGTTTTTAAATATGCAGAAGTGTGGGTTTCTTTGCTTGCCTTCTGATTTTCCTAATAAAGTAAACCACTTTAAGCATAATTTTTGTTTCTAAAAAGAGAGCGTCTTCCCTGGCAGAGAGACCCGCTGCTGCCCAAGCCGCGTGCCTTGTTAGGGCTTCTGCCCTACAACACTGTGGTGCCTGAGAAGGGCTGCACCCTTCTCCTGGTTCATGTTTGCAGATAATGTAGCAGGCGATACTTTTCACTGCTGGCAGCCTGGTGAGAGGGACGGTCGCCAAATGGTTGTTTTGTTTTAGCATTCAGGTCCTTTTAAAAGCATTTTTTGTATGTTCTATGAATCGGGAGCCAACAACAGCAATCTCTTACAAGCTGTGGGCTGGAAGAACCCAGCTCTGGCCCAGCATGGGCTGGGTGGCTTCTGCAGGGTGTCGGAGACGGTGGGCTTTTCCTGCGTCCACGCAGGGGCCAGGCACCTGGGAGCTGTGCCCACTCGGCCGCCACTTCTTTCAGACCCCCTGCTCCGAAGTTGGGGTGCAGGCACAGCTTCCTGCTGGTGGGGAGCTGCAAAAACATTTGATTTTCCGTACTCATGAGATGAAACTGCATTTCAGCAAAAAGAATCTCCGTTCTGTGATGCCTGTGTTGGTCTGCAGTGAAACACGGGGAATTTTGAATATACTGAGCACTGCCATGTTACCATGTCTAGTAACTAGCTTTATTTCTTTTTGTTTGGTTATGCTGATAATGCCAAGTGTGATGTGCTGGCTTTTTTATTTGTGATAAAATATTAGAATGGGCTTAATTCATTTTAAAATTATTCAGCAACTTGAAAAATGTGTGGCAAATCATGCGTGTCAAGCTTGACACCTCTAGAAATAGAGGTAGATTTTGATTTGTTTCTAGCCTCATATCATAGCTGATGGTCTTGAAGTGACCACTTGCAGAGTTAAAATCATTGGATTATCAGGGCTAGCTCTTAGAAAGGCCATGTGGACAGCTAAGCGTTTTGAGCAGATAGCATACAAGCTCCAAATCTACTGCTCACCAAAACAGGAGCCGGGGTAATTAGACAAGTCTGGGATGATGACTTTATTTATAGTCTGTGCACTTGCCCACACTAAGCCTGTGGAGGAGATTTATCGCTGTAAGGAGTTCTCAGAAAAGGAAATTCTTTTATGTTTTCCTCTCCGTTTAAGTCTGTATAACCAAACTATATGGCATACAAATTCTGTGTGTTTGTAATGCACACGTTTAGTCCTACAACCAAACTGCCATTATAAAACCTACAAAGGAATAAAAATAAAGGAATCAGCTTTAAAAATATTGAGTGCAAAACCCTTTTTGACGCGCTCTTAATAACACTTTCATCTCACTGCAGTATGCTATTGCTGCTTAAGTCTTATGCATGGTTCATACGTTACTTAAGATAACTGTGTTCTTGAGAACAGCTCTGTATTTTGTTATGCTTTGAAGTTTAGATATGGAAACGCTGATAAATCAGTCAGTGTAAATTGTAGACTTTTTGCTTTTTCCTTTTCATTTCCTTCAGCAAAAGATCTAATTCTCAGGATCCTGTCTCTCCATGGATGACCCGCATGCTTCAGGCGATATTATTTTTCTTATATCCATTGTTCTTGTCATCTCTTATTTCCCTTGAAAGATTTTTTCCCTACCGGTGTGACTCTCTTGGTATAGCTGTGGTGTGTGCGTCTCTTAATTGGTCATGTGCACTGTTCTCTGTAGCGCTCTGCCAGTTTATCCATTTGCAGCAGTAGGTCGGGGCCGTCTAGCTTTGATTGCATAGTTTCGCTGTTCTCTCCATGAAAGGGCCTGTGGTTATTTTCCCAGTTAGCCTGGCCACGCTTTCCTCCACATTATCAGAGTGGTGGGAGTGTTTATGCTGGTGCATTGTCTTCAACACCATCATTCAGTCTTTTCATGCTGTTTCTGAGTTTTCTCCTTTCCTGGTTTGAAGAAGGATGGCTGTGTGGATGCAGAACGGGCGAAGGTGTTTAATACATTTGGTTCTGCATTTGGGAAGAAAGATGATGTATTCATGAATACAGTCAAATGTGAGGTGTAGGAACAAAGAAAGCAGGCCTACAGCATGAAGTAGCGCACCCTGAAGAGCAGAGACTGGAGAAGGATTTGAATGACAATGGGGAAAATACAGATTCATGGTTTTGCCCACACTGAATAATGCATGTGGTTCTGCCCCCCTCAGTTCCAAAGGGATATGGAACTAGAAAAGGTGTAGAGAAGGGCAACAGGGATGATCAGGGAATGGAGAGGCTTCCTTATAAAGAAATACTAAATCAACTAGGACTTTTCAGCTTGGAGAAAAGACTGAGCTTGGGGGGCATATTCAGCTCTGGGGAATACGATAGAGGTTTATAAAATAATGAATGGTGTGGAGCAAGTAAATAGAGATGTACTGTTCGCCATCTCTCAAAACTAGAGCTAGGGGCATGCAATGGAATTATTAGGAGGCAGGTTTAAAATAAAAACAAAAGGAAGGGTTTTTCACACGGCTTGTACGTAACTTGTGGAACTCATTGCCGCAAGTTGTAGAGCAGTGAGGGTCAACCTTCCTGGCAGGTGTGCCACAGATTACCCTCCCCGAGTGCCTTGCTGCTCTGTTTGCTGCTTCCTGCCTTGTTGCTGCCCAGGACCCATGCAGAAAGGTTAATTCGGTACTTAGAAGTATAAGCCGGCAAGTAGGGAAGTACGCGATTGATAAAAACCAGTGCTGGGATACTGTCTCTAGTTCTGTACCCCATGCTTGTGGAAGGACTTTGGCAAAAATGGAGAGTAGAGAAAGCTACAACAAATTAATAGAAGCTAGAAAACACTTTACAGCAAGATGTAAGCAGTTCTGTCTGTTTAGCTTAACAAAATGATCAAGACAGTAACTGGGTTACAGTGCAGTGCTGAGAACATGCTGGGTACCAGAGGGCCCTTTAATCCAGTGGAGAAATGCACAACAAAACCCTGTGGCTGGAAGCTGAAGCCAGGTAAATTCAAATAGGAAATAAAGTTTGAATATCTACTCAGAGCATTGGAGCAAACTCCCAAGGGAAGTTGTGGATATTTTTGCATCTAAATCAAGACTGGTGGATGCTGTTTTGGAAGGCCTGTTTAGTTAGGCATGAGTAATAGAGAAACATAGAAGACTAACTTGGATGAAATATGACCTGTATTGTACAGGAGGTTGGAATAGATTGATCTTTTTTTGCCCTCAAATAGATGAATCTGTGCTATATAGATAATAGTCTGCCTTTTCAAAGAGTTCCAAGTGTTTGTAGTAGGATCCTGAGCAGATTAGTGGAGAGTGGTTTTATTATTGCTTGGTCATAGGCTGGCATCATATTAGGCTGGCATCATATGGCCCTGTACAGACCGCATTATTTTGCAGCAAGTTCTCTTGCAATTCTGAACATTTCTGCAAGTCACTTCCCCCTGGCACCATTGGAAAATCAAGTGTAGCTTTGAGTATCTAAACTCATGCTGGTTTGTAATGTCAACTAATGAAAACTTTAAGTATTTATAAGTATGGGATATCTTAAAATATATTTCTCATATATAGAGATATAATAGTGCCATCAAATGTGACAATTTTGAATTTGCTATTAGGAAATTACATTTTCAGCTTTGGTTGATATTGTTTTTATTTTTGTTTTGCAGCTCCAGTCATCAACAGATTCAACAGAAGAGTATCAGGTAAGTCTTACAGTTTGCTTATATCCTCCCCGGAAGAATTTGAAATATGTACTTGTTGAATGCAATGAAGTGGTTTAAATAACCTGTTTACACTAAACAAGAATATGTTGCATTTATTATTGTGCCTTGTTCTTGTATTTTAAAGAATTAATTCTGCTTCTGGATTTCTCTCTAGCATCAATAGCTAAATTATAAATTGGTAAGGAAACAATATTCCTATAGACTGTTTCAGGATTAAGGCAGCCTCAGCATTAGTAACAGTTCAGTCTGGGTGGATTTGCAAAGGATCCCCATACAATGCTGGGTTCATGGAAAAGGCTGATCAGGGGAACTCAGAGATTTCACACATTCATTTGGCAAGATGTGGCAGCCCCAAACTCCATGTCGCTGTTAGTTTTGCCTTTTGGTCAGGATGCAGGTAATTTCTGTTGCTCTGTATTCTCCTGAAGAGATGGGTTTGTTAAGGGCTAGAGGTGCCCGCAAAGGCAGAGAACAACAAAAGATGTTGGATCTTGGGAGTGTCTGTTTGTGCATGAAGCATAAGTCCTGCAGTTTCTCACAGTCCTGATTGTTGATGTTTTTGAATATTGGTGTGCTGTTCTTGCTTGATTTTTACCACTTGTAGGGTGTGTGTTCAATTCTTCTCGCAGTTTGCCTGGAGCGGCATTAAATTATCAAAAATATCAACATACGAAATGTATTATTTTTCCATCAGAGTCCTTGCATATCATCTCTTTAACTACTGGTACATTTTGATGGTTGTCTGCAAAAATACCTTTGTAAAATTGCTTGTGAGAGTTACGTGTTAATTGTTAGTGTTTTCCAGTTCACATGAGCTCAGTTCATAACTACAATTCTTCTAACTCTTTAGCGAGACTTCCGTCATGTCTGTCTAACCTCAGGTTGGCTTTACAGGAGTTTATGAATGAGAAGGAAAGAATCCCTCCGTGTCCAAACTTTCCTCACTTGAGTTCATGTAACCCCATTTGTCTTTGCTGCAGGTTATGCACACTTGAGGAAGGGGTTTGAGGACTGGGGGTGAAGGGGGTATGATCAGAGCTGTCTGGTTCTTGTAAATTATTGATACTAGCATAGTCTTTTCTGTTGTCATTGAATGACAGGTTTGGATAAGATGATATTTTAATTTAAAGGATGAATACCTCTAGCTTAATGGTGTGCTTATAAAGTTGCATATTTGCAGTCCAGGTGAACAACCTTGTATTATTGTATCCTGTCAGGACATTTTATGGGAACCTAAAAATTAAAGTAATACAGCCTGCTACTGCTGCTGCTGAGTTAACATCCGTTTAATCTACAGTGAACTTGCTTTACAAGAAAAGATGTAGGTTATTCTTGAGTCCAAGACTTGGAGCTCCCTAGTGTAGGGGCAGAATGTCCTGGTCTCCATCAGAAGGGGACACGTGAGCACTGAAGATGCAAGGAAATGCTGGTGCCAGAGCCCTCAGCTCAGCAGCAGATTGATTGAGCCAGCCCATAGAAAAGCATTGCCCTTTTGTGAAGGGGGCTAATGGTTAGTTTGAGCAACTGTCAGCAAGTGCAAGACCTCACTGGTAACTAATGTAGATGTATAAACTTTTATTTGGGACACAACTTTAGTTTTGGTTTTTACGGTATCGATCCAGATGTTGGAGTTGGTTTAGCAAAAGTGACAGTTTAGAACGCTTGAGTGAGTGTGATTTATGCGGTGTGCACTTTTTTATAAGTCTTACTATGTTTTTTAAATGTCTTTGTTCTAAAATAAGTCTTCCTCCACTCTTGCCGTATAAGCACACTCTTGGCTTGTGCACCAGGTCAAGATCAGACTGAGAGCAGTTAAAATAAACGAAATATAGGCTGCCGGCATCCCTGAGGGCGCAGAATGCCACCGTTCCCTCCCCTCTGGAAATGTTCAGGGACTGTGCTTGTTTTCTGTTTTGTTCCTGTGGTTGGAGTCAAAGTCTTCCAAACTGGAGCCCAGGCCCGGCGGCCCCCCTGCTCGGAGTCCACCCCCTGCTGTTGCAGGCACGGTGTCATATAATCCCTTTCCTAATCTGAAATGTCAGGCTGGGTTGCTGCTTTGGATGGTCTGTCTTGCTGTGTTGCTTTCCTTGTTAGGTGGATGTTGGGATTTCAGTTGCCTCTTTTTTTCCATTGGGTAATAATTCATAGCATTTCATTGGCTTTTTAAACTTCCTTTTTACGTGGAATTAGCACCTCCCAAATGTTTGTTTTTTACATCTTAAGTAAAGCCGAACGGAGCATGGCGGAGACCGGCTGACACGCAGTTTGTTTGCTACCTTCAAGCATTACTTGTGCAACTTGGTTTGACATCCTGTTTGGAGGAACATTCTGGCAGTCCCAGTTAAATTTGGGTTTCTCTCCAGCTGCCAGTCTGTTTCCAGGGAGAGCTGGATTACTCGCTAATACTATATCAAGAATTTTTCAAAACATAGCACTACGGATTATAATATTCTGATTTAAACCAGCAGTAAGTAGAAACAGATTGGGCAGATATAAAAACATTGACATTGCACATATTAAAAAAAGGAGTTCCTTAAGGTAAACCAAGGCATTTTTTCCTGCTGACAAATACATTTGGCTTATTCTAAATTCTTGCAACATTTCCCTTAAATTACTTTATGGGTCTAGCATGGAAGTCGGGGAAAGTTATTACTCTAAATCTAAGGAAATACACAAATAATTGCCTATAAAAAAAAAAAAAAAAGTCACCTGTATTAACCGTTTACGAACAGTGTATATATGATTGGTCTCAGAAATGACAAACTACCTGTCTCCAGCCTGAGAAATGGTCAGTGGTTTGTTTATCAGCATGTATAACACATTAGTGTCTAACTTGCTTGTAGTCTCTGTTAATTCTAATATAAATATACTTTTAATATTAAAAGTGTGACAAAAATGGGGATGAGGTTTTTTTCCTAGCTGGTTCTTAAAAGAAATGTGAGCCATTGAGATAAATTCAGATGAAGATAAATGATGACAAGGTCGCAGTGATTATCTTCTACCTTCTGGGTATGTAAATACTGATTCTGAGGGTTTAGCCTTACAAGAGCCCTTTTTTCCTTCGTCATCTTCTTCTTGCCACTTCTTCCTGGTAACTGGTGGCTGAGGAAGTAGGGGCATTGAGTTTTATTTATAGGTTTGTGAATTTTGCTGCTCGTTTCATGCATTGGAGCTTGCAAACTACAGCTCTAAAATGTTCATGCATGATCCTGCCTTGCACACGGGATAAAACTAAGGCTATGGGGAGGTGTTCAGCCAGTTCTGGTGTTCTCCTCTGACCATACCTACCTCTCATTTTCCAGACTTCAGCATGCATTAGAAACATGGATAGAAATCTCACTGGGTTTTCTCAAAGTGCAGTGCCTAGTATAGGATTTTACCCAATACCAAATGAAGTTTTGGAGATTAAAGAACAGTCCCAAATAAAATGACTCATGGCAGTTTCATTTTAGTGACCAGGCTGTTTAAACGAGACTTCATAAAAGACCTAATTCTTTGCTCATTTCTGTCATTGGTTTACTTTTCCACAAGCTGTTCACCTTGGACAGTGCAGTGAGACTGAACCTTGTCGTTTGGTCTCTAATTTGCTTCACTTGGAGGCCACACGCTGGTATGATGCTGATGCATTTGGGTTTTCAGCACAAAAGGGGAATGATACATTGGAAACTACTATAATTGAAAATGGAAATCAAAATGCAGAACTTACAAAACTAAATGCAAGAGTTTTGTTAATGGATCTAAGATTGAGGTCCTAAACTATTTGGTGGTTTAAAAACAAAACTTTCAATCAGCATTTAGCTGGGAAGAAATGTTTAATATTTCAAAGCTGTCATTCAAAAAACAACAGTTTTCTTGTATACCTTATCACTAAGAGTTGGTCTGCAAGTTCATTTTGGATTTGCTTGGAAAATTGCCAGTGTGCATGCTTACTCAGTTCTAGCTTGTGCATTAATTTAACTAATAACTAAATACTTTAGGAACAAACTGCTTAACAGACTGTACTATACAGACAAGGTCAAACTAACCTTGTAAATTAAAAAATGACCTTGTGATGATTGTATTGTGCACTACCAGGAGAGAGGTTAGTTAGCCTTTTCTTCCTGCCGCATTCCAATTTGTGAAGAAATGTGGTGATATTTCCTCCGTTTCCCAAAGGTGACGTTGTCTTTGACCTCAGCAGCACAGAGAAGCTGGGGGGACTGGGCTGCTCACCAACCTCTCCCCAGTTCTGCTGTTTTTGTTCTGTTCCCAGTCACTCGTTCCCTGTGCTCCAAGAGGCAGCTTGTTCTCCCTGGAGGGAGGGTGTGTGTTCATTTGCTCAGCATTAAACTCTTCCAAATGATTAAGCAGCCTTAATAGCTCTGCAAGGAATCCCACTTCTTGACCAAGCAGATTGTGGTTGTGATGCTGGGCAGAGACTGTGTGCAGAGCTGGGGGAGTGGGGGGGATGTGACACTGGAGGGTGTGCAGCAGGAGTCTCTGGAGAAAAGGAGGATTTAGCTCACCGCGTGTGAGGAATTCTTGCAGAAATGCAGCGCAGTAAAGTAGCATTCTCGGGGGCTAAGGGAGCCAGGGTTTTCAGGGAAGTGTGTTTGGGACCAAGGAGAACGAGAGCTCGATGTCCCCTTGAAACCATCTTGTTTCAGATCTCAAGACAATTGCACCGGCCCTCCTCTGTTTAGAAGTATATGTGTATGCAGACGGTCTTGTAACTTTGTCATGTGCTGTAAGACGTGCATAGTGTTCTCACGATATGGTGGTTGGCCAGGCCCTCCCCGTATACAACTGATGAGTTAACGCCAGGCCAGCTTTATGTTCCTTCTCACATTCTCCAGCCATGTGAGCAGGCCACAGTATTTTTAAATCTTTGCTTTTGTTTTTAAGGGCTCGCTGTTCTTGTTGCTGCAAATGGAAATGGAAATAGCATAGACAGCGATGGTGCTGATGCCAGTGACAAAAGGATGGTCTTGTGGCTGCTGTTCGTAATGCGTTAGCTGTGCACGAATCCTCAGCTGGCATCAGACGAGTCTCATTCACAGCACATTGCCGTGCGTTCAGTCCATCCCCGTGCATTATGTTTGCATGGGCTCTGCGCCTTCAGAGATCCCTTCCTTAACAGACTGGGAATTCAGCAAGTTCCATCCTGCCGGGACTCCCTTCTGCCCTGTTCTCACTGGAAGCAGAGGAGAACTAGATGGAGCTCTTCGTGGCACCAGTCAGCAGTGCTCCTTGGCATTAGTGAGAGAGCACAGAGAATCCTGTGACGTATCAGCCCTGAGCTGATGATTTCCAGGTAGCAGTGAGGAGAGTATGCAGATGTGTCCTGCAGGCTGTAGACCTGGCTCTTCTAGGAAGGGAGTTTCCAGGTCAAGTAGCAAACATCCCTGTTGGCTTATAACAATCACTAACTGTTAATGAACTGCGATGCACTTGCTCAGGAATTAGCTTAGTATTCAGAAATGCTGTTATTCTCAGGCAGTAGACACCTAATTGACTCAATGTTGGGAGTGAAAACAGCAATAATATTTATTATTTGTCCCACTAAAAAAATTGAATACAGTGAATTACATTGGGGAGAATTTTGCTGCTGTCGGTTTCTGAATGAAAGGTTAATTGTGCATTTAAAATGAAGCAGAGGAGAATGTGACATTTACTCTAGATTGACTCAGATATGATTGTGTTATTCCTTGTAGACTTCTGAATAGCGAATGTGGCCTGTCAGTTCGTTATCCAGGTGTTCTTCTTGTTCGGCTTTCATCTTCATGGAGTGAAACGTTAACAGGCTAAGCCAAAACTCGGTAGTGTTGAGGTGGAAATCTGTAGAGACCAACACTACTATTTAATGATATCATCAATCTTAGCGGAGGTCATCTCTTCTCACGCTGCCCACCCTGGACCGGATTCTGATGAGAGCATTGGTTGTCATCTCTCAAGATTGCCACTTCCAACTCTTCTGACCTCCCCTATCTACTCTTTTTTCTCCTTTATGCTGCACTGCATTCAGCTCTTTTTCTCCCCTTGTTGCTGTCATCCACTGTCCACCCAGCTGCTCCCTCCTGCCTCCCTTTTTTGGTTTTGACTTCTGACTTGCTTTCCCTCTGCCATGGTCAGCTTCCCTAGTGGTAACTTGGTAGCCTTGCTTTCTTGCTTTAGCTTTTCAGTTGGATCTTGGAGCCTTCGTTCAAGTCTGTCACTTGCTCCACGCACATTTATTGAAGCACGTGGACAACTGTGATGCCACTGAATAGGACTTTGAGAGAGGCCGTACAGACACTTTCTAAATGAATCCCTCCTGCTCTCCCTGAGAGAGAATTTGACATAATTAACACAGGCAAGGCCTACTGGTAATGACCTGTGTACTGTTGCCCCCGTGCTGAGTGGTCGAGTTCAGGGTTGGCAGGTGGGATTCCTCTATGAAGAGACACCAGTGACACAGTGCAGAGGTGAGCTGCTTAGAGTAATGTATTTGTAGTCTATTCTGGTTCTTGAACGCAGACCTCTGACAACCCCGTCTCCCCAGAATCTCAACCAAGGCACCTTGTCTGG
The DNA here is from genome assembly GCF_030867095.1 of Alligator mississippiensis. Lineage (NCBI taxonomy): Eukaryota > Metazoa > Chordata > Crocodylia > Alligatoridae > Alligator > Alligator mississippiensis. The sequence goes on from NC_081835.1 coordinate 800,571, forward strand.
TTTTCAGGGAGCAAGTTTTCCCCAGGGCTCAGCTCTAGAGAAATGAAAGCATAGAGCAAACTTCTAGAGGCAACAGCTTGTCCCAGAACTGCATCTGAACTCGGCACTGTGCAGTGTCTTCTGAGGAGTGAACCAGCAATGCTTGCTGGCTGAGACACTGGAAGCAGCAGTAGTAGTGGTAGAGGAGCCATCTCCAGATTGCAATACAAGCACCACCTGGGCACAGTGAGCAGGAGCAGCAGTCGTGGAAGTGTGGACAGGGATAGCTTCATAGTAGCTAGGGTCAGGAGGGACCTGAACAGATCACCTAGCCTGACGGATCTGTCTGGAGGAAGTAGGGAAGAGACCTGCATTTGGGAGGCAGCGATTCTGGAGGCATATTTACACTGCCACAGCCGTGTCCCACCTGCTTCTGCTCCAGAAGTACAGCAGCGAGGCTGTGCCTGGCTCATCCCCACTGGCTGCTGTCAAGCCAGCCAGAGACCAAGATCTCAAGGGAGATGCAGCGTCTCCTGGTGTGGCTGGGTTTGCAGCGTGCAGGCAGGAGTAGTTGGGTGTATTAACAGAATGGAACAGATATCACTTCTGTTAATGGATCCACTGGACTACCTGGTGTGTGTGGGCTGGGGGTGTGGGTTGTGGTGGAAAGTGTAGCTCATCCCTCTTTCTCCACCCACATCCTCCTCCCCCCAAGAAAAGACGCCTCTGCCCTTGGCTACAAGAAAAACGAAATGTTCTGCTGGTTCACCATTCCTGAAAGGCACAGCAGCCTCCTAGATGCCATAGCTTCCTTCCTCCCACCCCAGCCCCACCTCCTCAGCTGCTCCAGTGTGGTCGTGTGTATTAACACAGTCGGTGACATACTGACAACTTGGCAGTACTGTGAAGTAAACTGAACTTCATGTTGATTTAACACAAAATACTCTGCAGATTTACATGTATGTTCAGTTTTCATTCGTCTTCATATTTTATCCAGCAAAGGTTTCCACTTTGCAGCCAATTCAGGTAAACTCCAGAACTTGTAGCTAGAACACAGGCCTGAAGGAAGGGAAGAGCTGGGAGCATTTAGGTCTGGCTTCCTGCTGGACAGGTCAAGGTCTTGATTATACTCGCTGTTTCTCATCAACTGCAGAACTAGCTTTAAAGATGGTCCTTGGCTTCATTTTACCATAACAAATATGTATTGGTGCTGAAATGAGGATTCCTCTTAAGGTCAAGGTACAAGATATGAGTGTGGAGGCACTCGTACAGGTCTTGAGTCTTGTAACCACGGTAAGATGAACTTCTCTTCTAACAAGGCATGTGGCAAGTTCCTCGAACACACACAGACACTTGTTGGTGTTACACTGCATTCATTTTATACGTCATCACTACATGCAACAAGAGACTGAACAGTCTAAATACTCTTGCAACTGCACTTGTTTTTCAGGATTATTTTTAAATATCAAGGTAACCGAAACACGGGTTTTATCTTTTATCTTTGCATGTTTTGAAAAAAAAATAAAACTAATGCAAGGTCTACTAATTAAATAGACAAGTCAGTAACTGTACATAATTGGGAATGGTAAAATGTTGTTAAAGGTGATCCAGAAAGGTATCAGTTTGATCTTGGCAAAACAAAGTAGCTCCTGGGATTTCCCTGCTGATACTTTTGGAAATTGTGATGAGATGCCAGCGCTTGATTTTGCAAATCAAATTATGATGAAAGAGCAGAAAAACAACTCCTTTTTGGTTTCCATTACTGGTACTTTCCCTCCATAAAGCCAGTATTTATGACTGTCAGTTATACATGGAAACAAACTTCAGTGCATTATATTACTTGGGGTGACTAAGGAGGTTTACATCTGAGAATGAGTCTTAGTTTTTTAGATTTATATTGAATCCTAACACAGTGTCGTCTAGTGGCACTTGGAGAATGAAGAGTCAAGAGGATGCGACTCCTGGGTTCCCATCCATGTGGGGCAGCCGTGCTAGATGCAGGGACAGCTGTTACCCTTCGTATTTCAATGCATGTTAGGAAAGTGGAAGCTACTTACCTTAAGAAAAGATTGAAGACATCTCTGGAATTCATCTGGGTGGAGAACGCTATGTACTCCTTCCTGTGGCAGCATTACTCCTGCCCTTAATACTCCCAGTAGAGAGAGCCTTTATCAGGATTCGGTCTCTTCTTTTATAAATTAAAACCCCCCAAAAATCATGCTTCCCTTTCAGCTTACAAGTGGTAAATGTTGGCTCCAAGCACACTGTTTACTGGAACAGAGGCTTTCTCATCAGGGCAATTACATTTGCTGCAAGCCATGGTATGGGGAGATCTGCCACATTCCCCAGTGCCTCGGGACCCAAAGACATTGTGTCTGATTCTGAGAGCACTCCTTTCATTCCCAGCAACTGAAACGAGGGCTGAAATCCATCTCTTAGTGCCTTTTGTGGTGCTATCAAAGAACTGAATGCGTCAGCTCCAAGTTGGTTTCCCTCAAGTAATGGATGTTTTAGTAAGGAGGCAGAGGGAAGAAACCTTTCGTTGCTGTTTCGCACTGCCTTTTTGGAGACCTGGTCCAGTGAGCGTTTTTGGCCTGCTAGCTCATTTCTCAGCTGTGCAGGTGTGAAGGCTTCTGCAAAAGGAGGTCTGTCTACCTTTTACTTTCCCTGAGAAAAGGTATGGAGAGAGAATGTCAGGCTAGTTTCCATACGCTAGGACTGTCCTCATGAACTGCCCCTTTGTAAGAATTTGTTGAATGACTTTTTAGTCAGTCCGTGCACAGATGCGAGGGGCATGTGCCGAAAAATGTAGATTCCACAACGGTAGTAATGCAAATGCCTCCATTTTGTTGCAACGTAGGATATTTTCAATACCGTATCTTGTTCAGCCTTGTATGAAATGAATTCCATGTTTGCATTTCCACCACTACCTTTGAAATTTATTCTGTCATCTTCTAAACTTATTTTTCCTCCTAGATTAAAAGTTTGACTCAATTACACTGAACCAGTTCTCTTCAATTGTCCTATTAAAAAATGCTGATGCTGTACATTTGTTGGCTGGCGCATGCACTGTCACATCTTCATTTGACTGGGAAAGAGAAGAGGAAGCAACATTTCCTTGAGATCAGTGGAATATTATAAAATGAGGGGGGAATTTTAAAGCGTAGGACTATTAGCTGTAACAAGATACCTGCGTTCAGAGGGACAAGTCAAGATTAATTAATTAACCAGGCTTGAATTTGACTTTATCAGTGAGGTGAAAAGTCCTCCTTGGGGTAGGATGGAAACCCCTGACATCTTTAGTGACTGGAAGACACCCCTGGAGGAGCATGACTTGGACCTGAGGCCTGGTCGTACACAAACCTCCATCGATCTCTGCAGGGTTGGAAGTGCCACTTCAGCAGCATCTAGGTTTTTCTTCACTGTCTTTACTTCAAGCCTAGCCTCTGCTACCTTGTCAGCACATGCAAGGTCGCAGCCCTTGAAGGCACGACAGCAGAACATTTTAAAACTCTAACTCAGCCTACTCGAGCTATTTTCATGACTAATGAGCACAGAGATTTTATAATCAAATGATTAATTCATTATGGTACTTTTAACCATGTGTGACCATTATTATATTAGCCAGTTTCTCTCGTTTACACTGATCCCGAAGACTTCTGAATACGTGAGCTGTATGCATTTTTAACAAACCTTTTTTTTTTTTTACTTACAGTATTTGTCACAGCTTGCCCCAGGTGTCTAAAACAAGCTGATTCTTTTTGTTTTTTTCAGATTTGAACACAAAATCTCAGGTAAAATTCCTGCTTCCTGCTAGATATAAAAGGAGCTTCATTTATTAATTCTACATGTGTGGTACTTAACTTTGCCACGGTGCATATCTCTTGGGCATTCAAAAAGATGAATCTTGGCACTGCTCAGTAGGAGGGAACCTTTTAAAGCACGGTACAATTGTGCATCTACTTATTATTAACCTTCCTGTTCAGCTGAATTGAAGAGTACATGTCAAACAGGCGTCTGTGATGTGAAAGCGAGTGCATCAACAGTTTGCGTGCGTTTTGTTCAGGTTCGCAGGCTTTGAAACAGAAGTGAGGTGTTGTAATGGAAACATCTCTGTCCTCTGAAGACAGAGTGATGTGATGTGTTGGAGCCCGGGCCGTCTGCAGAGCAGAGCTCTGGGGGCTGTTAGAGCTTTCTTTCCCCTTTACTTCAAAGGCAGTTGGATAAATCTGCAGTTCTGATTTAAGATGGGAAATGTCAGGTTGCAAATGAATTTGTAATGAAAACAATCAGTGCTCTAAATTACAGAAGAGAAATGGATTTCCATGGATCATCTGATTCCTCATCCCACCACATCACTGATAGAAACATTCCTAGCAGCTCTGGCCTGGAAATGCCTCCAGGCCCCCCCTGGAAGAATGGTTGCTGCGTGTGCAGTTCCCCTGGAGGTGAACTGGTAAATGTGACTCCCTGTTGGAGGCAGCAGCGGGGTGCCTTGGGCGTCAGACCACTCGAGAGTGTTCTTGCAGAAATGCACGTTTGAATCAGCCTTGCCAAGGCTGACCTCCTGAGATGATTGGAACGTGCAGATGGTGATAGCCTCGTGGGCAAGCTCAAGAAGAGCTTCTGTGAGCTGAGGATGGAAAGGAAGAAAACAAAGCGAGGAGAAACAAGTGGGCGGACTGATATTGTTGGTGCAGTCTGAGCTGACCGTGGAGAGGGCCTGGCATTCAAAGGCCCTACAGCAACCTGCAGAAGAAATGGGTGACCAGCGCGGACTGGCTTGAAGGTTGCAATGATGGTGATCTGGCATCCCTTCCCGAGGCTGGTGGGAATTCCTGCGGTGCTGCTTAGCATGTTCCTGGTATAGGACCCTCTCGGGGTGTCTACAGGCAGACGATGATAAAAGGCTTACAAGAGATTATTTAGTACAGATTGGGTTTCGTAATCATGCGAACCATTTACAGTCTTATGACAACCGTGAGCCAATGCTTCTCTCGGTTTTTGCTGCTTTTGCAGTCACAGAACTAGCATCACAACTGGCATGACACTAAATTGTCTTGAAAAACGCTGGTATGAGTGCAAGCGGAGTGTGTGGGAGGGCAGATGAAGGTGAAGAAGTGGGGAATTGTGTAGGTGCTCTCATCATGTAAGGCATGTCTGAGTCACTATTCATTAAGAAAGCAGAAAGAAGCCCTTTCCCTTGGTTTACAGGGCAGGAATTTCTTTAAAAATAGTTTTATTATTGACATTTGACACCTTCTGAAAAGGAGATTTTTTTTCAGAAAACTAATTTTGACTTCACAGTTATTCAGATTGTCAATAGAAGTTGTATTTAATTCTGTCATAATGGTTGGTGACATTTTATTGTAGTTGTTTATACCAAAAAGAGCCATTTTAAAACTTTTGAAAACCTCCATAAAATAAAGTAAATACGTGCAATTGTTGACCCAGCCAGATCTCTCCTATCCACATAATTCAAGTCAAGTACCACGGGGACAAAAAGTGCCAGGATGGATTGCTTTAAATCACATTTGATTTCATTTACTAATTTGAATAACAGTTTACATTAGCAGAAATTCAGTTAAATACTTGATTTTTATTTTGTTCTGAATTTGTAATTTTTAGCTATGTTTTAACGAAGTATTCACTCTTATTGAAGGTTCCACCATTAAACTCTTGTTGATTTGCAAGCAAATAGTCTTTAAACTAACTTCTTTATTTCTTATTAGATAGTAAGACTATCCACAATTACTAAGCAGTTTTATATTTTAATACAGTATATATGTGTTGTTTTACATTTTTACATTTTATTATATTAAGAAAATGAGTGATGTGTTTCTCATTTACTAGAAACCTTTTCACTTGCTTGTGCAAGTTGTATTTGGCTGGAAACTGAAATTCTGTAAAAAATGTTTAGTTAAGCAAAACATATCTTTAAATGTGATGGCTGTATGAAAAAAGCCATCAAAAATGTTGCTTTCAGTGACTGGAGTTAATGAAGTGACAGGGTGTTACAGGTCGCCCTGCATGTAGGCATTACAAGGGAAATGCAGATTTAAAGCTGGGATTTCTCCTGAGGGTCTGTGCCGGTGAGGGCCTGCCTCCCATTATGTGTCTGCATCTCTGGGTCCCTACAACTTTTTGAAACATGGCCCCACGTCCTTCAGGGTTTTGAATGAGGGTGTTTCCTCCTCCAAGCTGATTGCAGTTGCAGGTTGGAAGAGGAAGATGAACTTTTCTGCTTTTTCAGCTCCCAGTTTCCTCAAGTTTGAATGTACAAGTCCAAATGAAGAAAATGTTCTCTACGTTTGCTAGATAACTTGAAAACAAAGAACTTTATTCATCAGTTGTAAGCTGGAAGGGACCTTGTCCAAAGCTGTTCTGTGCAGCAGAAAGTGAAGTTACTTCTGCTTGGGAAGATGTAAATATCCAAACACCTGCCATGATAAAAGGCTGACAAGATAGAGGAACCCTTGGTGCAGGACGTGACGCTGATGTGGTTATGAAATTTGAATTGATCTTAAATCAAAGGCATCTTCTTTCCTTCCTTTTTTTTAAATGCAAAAAACTCTTTAACCCTTCCCGCTCTTGGACCTCATTGCAGCTTACTATTTAATGTTGAATAAATCATAGTAAGTTTGGAAATTTGAAGCAGGTTAACTTTTCAAACAACATTTTAAAAATTAAAAATAAAATTTAAAAACAATCTGAAAAATCCCAGGTGTCCCTTCAGAAACCTAAATGCACCCTTCTGAGCAGCAGAGAGGTAAGTAAGCTCTCTGGGTATTTGCTGATTGACCCTTCAATGGTCAGCCTCCCTCTTCCTCTGCGAAGTGGAGTCCTTTGAAATAGTCGGTCTCCATGGCAGCTTTGGGACTTTTGCACCCTTCCCTCTGCACCGGCCTGCACTCTCCTTCAGTCTTCCTGTGGGTAAGAACAGCATGCTCCCCCGTGCCTTGTCCTACGGGAAGTCAAATGCTACTTCACTTTCCCCTGCACCAGCAGGTTCTCAGCTTGCCGCTTTGCTTGCTAGAGTATCTGTGGATTTATGTTACGTTTTTAAAAGTTAACGTCTAAGTCTGAGTTCAGATCTCAAGCTTACCTCTGTCTCCTGCCCAGCAGAGTGGAAGCGATCCAGGTTTGTGAGCGTGTTCTCTTAGGACCCCCACTGGAGAAGGGGGGCCCTGGGGCCAGGGTGGCAGGCAGGATGTGCACCACTGGAAGAAGCACTTCTTAATGATTTGGTTGATTAAGCCTTGCCCTTCTTAAGGCAAATGGATACGTGGTTGGTGGAAGATCTTACTGTTTTGACTGATGTGACCCAATGCTGGTATTCTGGGATGGAAGAACAATGAGCGGTCATTGCTTTTGAAAGATCAGGTTTTTAAATCAGTTAAGTACAGAGTAAGTTGTAAATAAAATGCATAATTTCTCAACCCTTTCTGTGTTTAACTCATAGTAGTTCAGCCACACATCCCTTAGGAAACGAAATTACCTTCCTGCGTTTCACATTGAAAAGTCAGTTGTCTATGGAAATACAAAGAAATTGTCCGAGACTGAAAGGAAGAAAAGAGCATGCGACCGTTGTGGGCTTTGACTTGGATTAAGGGAGCACTGCTGACGGATGATAAATACCTATCTTGACGTACATCTTAGGGGGTTGGATGCATCTTTGAATGACAGATCAGTTATTTGCGAAGTTAGATTCATTAATAAAGTAGAGGGATTTGCAGTGATTGGATTTTGCAGCAGTCTCTGCTACCAGAGAGCAGCAGCACTGTTACTCTGTCACTGCTCCTGCAGTGTCAGTGATGGAGCAGCCTCCGTAGCAGCTGCTCCGTTTTGCAGGTGGGATGCGGTGCCGACAGCTTTGTGTGCTTGTCACCTCCTTTACGTGTCAGTTCTGCTGGTTTTGTGGTGCTCATGGCTCACCACGGGTGGAGACAAGAGTTATCCGATGAGGGAAAATCCAGTTTTAGATGTATTTAAAGAGAGATGAAGCCAGATCTACTTAGGAGAACGTTTCTTAAAGCTCCTGTACCTGATATTTCCAAAGCAGTGCTTCATTTAGTTTATGAAGACATCCTTCAAGCTGCTGTCATGCTAGATGACAGAAAGATGCAGGTAATTTTCAAACTAAATGTCTGCTGTGTTTTCTTTGGCATCTTCCTTACTGTGAAAGCCTTGTCTGGATTTTTCCTAGGGTCCAGGGTCTCCTTCCAAGTAATACATACCTTTTCTGGCTCAGTTTGTGATTCCTGTTCAGAAATGCCGGTGGAAAGGCACGGGGAATTCTCAGGTTGGGAACTGAAAGAGAAGTTCCTGTTTAATAGATGGGAAAGTACTCTGGTTGCTAATGCTAAATTATTTTTGCTCTCAACCCCTTGCAGTTCAAATATGTGTGTAAAAGTGTGCTGGCATTGGAAGCTCAGCTTTATCGAGTCATTTCTGGGAACCTCATGTCTTGAGGCACTGAACCAAAAAGGCTAAATGTAAAATGAAACATTTTCCACTGCTATTTGTAGCCAGGGTAAAATATCACTTATTTTTATCAGGGACATTGACATTTTTGGTGCCCAGTTGCTAGTCTAATTTGCATCACTCAAATCTTCTAGTATTTTTAAATAGTTATGAAGCAGGACAGAGCAGTGCAGATCATAGAAAGTGAGTTTTTTGCTTTACGCTGTAGAGCTGGGTGCTCTGAAATGGCAGCAGCCTCATATTTTCCAGCAGACCTTTTTTATGGATGACTATCTCATCAGTAAGGCTCTCTTCGGAAGCTGCCCCAGGCTGGAGTGCTTGGCCCAGGGTCAGCAGCGTGCTTACCTTCCACTCTTCTGCTTCCCGGGTCTGGGAGAAGGGAAGCTGGTGGCGAGTCGTGCGTGCATCTCAGCACACGACACACCACAGGCTTGCGCCCAGCGAGGAGCTGTAGGCTACGCTGGCACAGTTTTGAGCGGTCTTTTCTTGTTGTTTAAAGGTCACTTTAAAAAGGCAGTAGCAACCTTGAGCTCCTGTTAAAATATGTTGACTGTGATAGGAAACATCTTGGTTTTGATCTTGGTATCAGAAGTATCTGATTTGTTTCCACAAAGTTGCATTCTTTTCAGTCAGCCCTGTGCAACTTCTCTGCGCCAAGGTCTCTGCTACTGTGACATCCACATCAATTAGTGTCTTAGAGCTAGCTACTAAGGACTGAACAGAGTTGGAAGCATCATTTTAATCCCGCTTTAGTCCCTAGGTGACCTTGCGGAAATCGCTTGGTCTTTTTTCGTGTCTTGGTCTCCTTGTCTGTCACATGGGGAAACCTCTCACAGGGCTTTAGGGCTTACTGACGGTGCTGCAAGTAGCTTTGAAGATGAAAAATACCACATAATTTGGGGGCGGCTGCTTTCCAATTACTGTGCACTGCGCTTACACGTTAATCATATAAATTATGCTCTTAGCCGTGTAGCATAACACGGGTCCCGGTTGTTGGTCTGTTGCTTACATTATAACAAAGTGTGGCTATCTGCGTGCCTCTTGCATGACCGCAGCTTTGGTCCCGTGTTCGCTCTGTAATGTGTTTGTGTATGGTGAGCTATGTCATAATAGCACTCGAAACTGTGACGGAAAGCGGCTGTCAGAGGGCTGCTGTGTAGAAGTCCGGGATATGGTCGGGATCTCTGTTGTCTCCCCTTGCGTTCAGGGCTTTTAATAGAGGCCCTGGCACTCACTGTAAGAAGCCTTCAAAATGGCAGGAGCCGGTTATTTTAGGGCTGGGAGTGTCCTGCCTACTTCACGAGCATGGCTTGTGTTCAGCGTGAGTGCATGCTCCAGGGAAGTGCAGAGCCTTTCTTGTCCTGAGGCCGTGCACTTGGCTGCCGTATTCCAGAGTCAAAATAATAGTTCGGCCAAAAGCAAGATTTTCCTGTGCATGTACATGGTTAGCATCATGTAGACCTCAGGCCTTCACACCGAATCGGAGTTTCTTTCCGGTATTGTGAACTGGGAAAGGAGGGTGAGAGTGCCACGAGGATTGTTCATTCTCTGGCGCACGGCTTCTCTTGCAGGGAAAATCAAGTTGCTTAATAATCACATTAGATGCAGGCTAAATTAGATACACAAAGGTATTGATTTGTAGTTGTGCCTGTAAATCTGCGTTCTGCTAGAGAAACGTAAACTCCTCAAGGAAAGTTTTGTTAAGTTTGCAGATATTTGCAGAGAGCAACCGTTTGTTTGATCTTTGGGTGTCATGTCCTTGGCCCACTATCCCAAAGGGAACGACAGAAGAGCAGATATCCTGCGCAGGATAAAGGAATTTCTGGATCTGAGCCTGTACAAATGTTTAATAGATTTTTGTTTTGTATTTAAAGCAATGAAGTTTTGAATAGAAGAATAATTTTAAATACGTTTTGAACTGAGATGGGCACATCCACAGTGAGGCCTCTTGATGAATTCAGGCAAGCTGCTTGTCAGCTGGATCATAACTATCTGTGTATAATAGATTTATATAAATCTTTAAGACTGAGGATGGCTGAAATATCAAGGTGGCAATGCAGTGTACTAGTTTCAGGTAGCTGCTTTTTGGTTATTATTGTAGCTCCATCAAAAATGATTTTAAGTAATGATTTTTCTTTGTAAATGTATCAAATTCTGGTGAAAATTCTCCGTTCATTCATTTGTTTCATTCCTTGTACTTCCCTCATTCTTCACTTGACCCTAAGGCGGGGTGGGCAAATCTATCCAGCCCGTGGGGCCCCTAAAAAATTTAAAAAATTAATATGCATCTGCTCTGGGCTGTCTGTCATGTGGCCCTCAATGGCTTACCAAAACTCAGTAAGCAGCCCTCTGCTCAAAATAATTGCCCGCCCCTGCCCTAAGGGAAATGTAATGTATTTAAAGACTCTAGTAAACTTAACCCTTCTTTTGAACTGAATCTGCAGTTAATCTTTGTTTGTGTTTTATTATAATGTCTTGACATGTTAAAAGAGACCGTGAGACTCATGCGGTAAGGTATTATAGAGACTGTACTGCATACTGGAAGTTAAAAGAATTTTAAAGCAACCTTTAGTGTAAATAATTGCAATATTTGAGCAGCGTATTCTGAATGTGTGTAATGAAGGTGGGCGTGCACCAATACATTGTCATTTTTAAAAGGTTCATTTCAGAGTGTGTGCGCGTGTGCATGTCTGTCTGTCTACATGTGCGCGCACAGACGTGCACACGTGCGCTGTAGATAACTCAGTTAACGTTTGGACAGGTAGCTTTGCTGGCACCCACTTTATCTGCAGTCTGGATCTGTCGCTCGTCGTTCAGGACTTGAGTGGGATGCCTAGACAGCGATGCCTGAAGCCACGGGAAGGGGATCATCTTGGGGCCCAGGGCTGTGACGGCCATGGGGTGCGCGAGAGCTGGCAGCGGCATGTTGTGATCGGGTCGTCCTTGGTGAATGTGAAGCATGGGTTCCTGCAGCTCTGTCGCCCTGGACTGTTTCCCGAGGGACCACAGGTGGCCTTGTACCTCAGGGTGCACTTCCCAAGATGCAGTGTCCAGAGTCTGAAAGCTTAGCAGACAGTCCGTCTCATGGGCTGTTTCATTCGAACAATGGCTAGTTCATGGTTTTTGCAGCCTTCGGTGTCATCTCCCAGGTGCAGAACAGTCACGTGCTCGGGTCCTTTTGTTCTTGTCCATTTGAACCAAACTTTCACCGTGGAAGTGGAGCAGCAGAATAGTGAGCTTGATCTTGCAAGTGAGACTTCTTTAATGGCCTCATTTGCTGCTGCAACTTGCCCACAATTATTGAAAAATCTGTTCCTGGCCTTACAGTGGCATTTCAGTGGTCTCCTTTTTGGGAGGGCAGAAACCTTTTCTTTGATAGGCACAGCGAGTCAGCGAGTGATCCAGAAGCAAGGCTTACGTTAACAAAGCTGCAAGCTTTTCTTATAGAAAGGAGCACTGCCTTGAACAGAGCCCCAGGTGAGCCAGGTAACCAAATGACTGGGGGAATCCCTTTTCTTAGACACCTCCCCCAGGTGGATTTTCCCCTCTGGAAACAAAGCGACACAAGAAGATGATGGATCCCTGCAGGCGCAGTTCTGGTCGAGTCTGTGTCTCTGTTCAGGTTACTGAAGATTTCACCCAGTGTGCGGGGAAAAAATATGATAAAGTCAGTCCTTGCTACCTGCCCAGATAACAACACAGATGGGGAAAAGACAAAAAGCTTCTCTGCTGTTCTAGCCATTGCTGCTGCAGGAAGTTTTGCACCTCAAAGCATCACACTTAAACACAGAACCAAACACTTTGTGGAAGCCCAGATATTCTGCCACAACCTCAGCCTTGCGTCCAGTAGTTTTGAAGAGGAGCACCGAAGCCCCGGCTTCGCAGGTGGATCCTGGGGAATTGCAGGAAGACTGAGTTTACATTTGCATTTTGAACTTGCTCATTGCACAGTGCACACTTCACAGAACAAAGGATTATGCAGGGAGCAATTACACTTGCAAAAGCTCATCAAGGAAGTTTCGAGAGGACTTGACAGATTCCTGGCTGACATTCCCCGTTTCCCTCTTCTCCATATACATTCCCACCCCCAGCAAACTGCTGGAGCCAGAAGAATGTCTGGCTTTGTCTGCTGCTGGTGCTGCTGTCTGTATCCTAAGGCAGGGCTTCAATGCTCCTGGCTCGCTGAGTCCCTAGCGGACATGGCAGGCTGCAGAACTGCAAGGTGTGACCCTGTTTGAATGCCAAGCAGGATCGTGTGGGCAGAGTGACCGAGTGACAGGATAATGGGACAGTTGCATTACTTGCCAGTAGAAGTGTACTGAAATCACAGGTCAAAGGTTAAAGTCAGAGGCGGAAGACGACGAAGTGCAGGGAGTGGAATGTGCACCCGAGCTCCTTTTATCAGAACCGAAGATCTGATTTCTACCCAGAATGATTTGTGAAGGAAGTGGTGACATTTTGCAAAACAAGGTGCGTTAGATCAGGTAGAAGAGGGAAAATAAACCGATGCATTAGTTGATGAGCAGTTGATATTATTTGATTAGTTAATGACTTATTGGGCTTTTTGCTGCAATGTGATAAATTACTGGTTTGAATTCTATTCCCGTGTTCATTCCCAGAGATGAGGAATTCAAACTTCACTTCGTAGCAGAGTGACTTGATGCCCACGCTAAAGGAACATACACAGGCATCTTAAATGAGCGAGGGTGGATTTGTATAACCCTCACGAAAGGGTAACGACTAGGTCAGTGGTCAGTACTCTGTGCTTCTCTCTGTTCCCCGGTTGCTGAATGCTAGGTTTGGGGGGGTTTACAGGTTTTTTAATCCGTTTACGTTTTGTTCTTTGCAATACCTTCCCAAGTTCACTCACTTGTCAGATGTCATTGAAGGGAGCTAGGCGTTCTGCCAAACCTTTGGCTTTGTCAGGATAGAGAAAAAAGTACAAGTGAAAGTGCCTGTTTGTTTCCTTCTGTGATTTAAGTGGCATACAGGTTCAGATGCCAAATCATCTTTATTAAAGCAAAAGCAAGGCTTGGTGAGAACAAGGCTGGCTTCTTGCCTTGGCTCTGAATATCTGCATCCAGTCGGTGTGAGTGGAACCAGAATCCACCCAGAAATGCAAGGACTGTCAAAGTCCTTAGGCTAATGAAAGACATCTTAAAGTCTTTTGTTTTTTGTTATAGGAATGGGAAGATAGTTGATTTTCCTCTTCCAAATATGGTCCTAGTGCACTAGATTATCTTAGCTATGGGTCTTTGATATAGGAAAAGTTTACACTGAAGCACTTGAAATGAATCGAAATGGCTTTGACGTTCTGGACACCAACCAGTCCCTTTGTCTCTTAGGTCATGCCTATCTCAGTACTACCCCGCTCAGTTAAAAGTATTTGGCTGGGAGCCGTAGTGGCATGTTATACGTGCCGTAAGTGCTCGTTGCTTACAGTGTCCTTTTCAGTCGCACCATTTCACTCTCACTTTACTGGTGGGCTTGGACTTTAATGATTGGCATCTAGTATGTGCTGGTATAAGTATTTACTTGGTGTTTATAAGCATCAGTTGATTTCTCTGCTTTCAGCCATATAATGGAATCAAATTAAGCTGATTGCTGGCTTTTAAAACTTAAAAATCTCTCTCTACTAGGCAGTCTGTGTGCATGTCTAAAATGAACAGTGTGCATTTCCAAAAGGTGACATGGTGTCAAGCGAGCCATGTTTCATTTTGGATCCTCCATGGGCAGTGCCAGATTCTGTGCTGACGAGCCCAGGAGAGGTGGCCTCGCCCCAGGGAAAACAGGGCTGGACAGGGCAGGAATGCAGCCCTTTCTAGGACCAGAAGGCAAGGGGACATGTGAAGCAAGAAGCTGTGCAGGGATTAATGCTTATCCATCAGAATAGTTTGCAGGGATAAGTACTGAGAAACTGGGAACTTCCCACACCAAAATACCTGATGTAAGGCAGGTGAACTCCATGTCCCCCCAGTGTAGACCAGAAAAGCAAGGAATTAGGTCACTGAGTACCGGATCTCTTCTGCAAATCAGCTCCCCTTTTCAGCTTCATCTGCTTGCTTTTCTGTCACCTGTGAGCCACATCTCCATCCTCATTCTGACCATCAACATCAATCAGCCCAGAACCGAGGCCAGTCATTATTGGTTACGTTTCTGTTTGTGTGAGGCTCATGAACGACCTTGTGCGCGCTTCTGTTTCTCTCGTATTGTGTTGTGGATGAACAAGGCCTTGGGGATGTAAGACGGTTTCCTTTAATGTCTAGCGGAAGGAAAAGTTTGTGGTTAGGTCGTTCCAAAGGATCACTAAAAATCTGGTTGCAAGAAATAGCAGAATCGCAATGTGTGCGCGCACACTGGGACATTATAAGGACAGGGGACCAGGGGAGGTGGCTGGGGGGCCGTGAAGTTTTAAAAGCGGTATCTTTTAGGCACTCTTGCTCTGACGTGCTCCTCACCTTGGTTTTTGGACTGTGTCCATATTACACTTATTAGGAGAATAAACCCAGTTCCAGTCTTTGGCATCGCTCTCCAGGAAATCCAATCACTGGACAAACTAAAGTGTACGATGGGGCTGCTAACAGACGGAAGTAATTGTGATACAGTTTGTCTTGCACTCTTGTGAAATAGCATTTGGGTAACAATTTCTCTTTTTCTCCTTCCTGTTAAGTTTGTGCCGAAGCTTTCAATCCAGATGAAGAAGAGGAAGATACAGAACCGAGGGTAAGAGCAAGTAGATCATGTCTGCCGTGTTGGCGCGCACGTTGATATGCACTGCGTCATCTGTCCTCTCCCGTTTTCATTTAGCTCTGTGAAGTTGCAGAGTGAAATGATTGCTAGTGAAGCAGTGTGATTCTGAAGTATTAGGTCTCCAGTCTGCAGTCACATGAGCATTATAACTTCCAAAATCCTTTGTTGGCCCAATATTTATATTAAAGTTGTAACTAAAGACCTAGCGTCTCAGTGAACTTGGATAGTTCTCTTTCTTAATTATCTGCTCAAATAGCCCTTGTTTGGACAATTTGTGCAGCGTTGGTGCTGTGTGAAGACCTGGTAGGCTTTAGTTCAGCTGTTCTTTCGTAGATGCCTAAAATTCCTCACAAGTTTTTCCACTGCCGGTCTCGTCAAAACAGTTCGGCCTGGGAAGACGGTACCTGCCACTTGCAGGACAGATGTTGTGTTGAACTGTTCTTGAGCCTGTAGCCACCACCGTGGTTTTTAGACGCAGGCACTTTGTAGGAGTTAGTCCAGGGAGTGTAGCTGCATTTCTTAGAAGCCAGTTTTATAAGAGGAAATCCTGTGGCCTGATTCACAGGATCAGTGTTTTCTTTAAGGATCTCTGGTATAAAGCTTAGTTGCCATAATGGCCTCAGACTTTCATAGTTTTCCTGTAGTGAAAACCTGAAACCAGTTCAGTTTCTAAGTGAAAAGATTCTTTTATGAAACATTGAAAAATCGAGAGGAAAATGTCTGTTTCCTAGTTTACACAGAGGAAAATTAAAGGTGTTTTTCAAGAGTGCATTAATTGATTCTCTTGACTACGTCTACAACTTAAGAGCTGCATTTACTTTGAAATCACGTTTTCCAGGTTTTCTCATTCTAGTCTTTATAGATTTTTAACTGATGGACTATTCCAGCCTTCTTCCGCTTGGTTAACATCCTTTTACAAGCTGCTTAATGTCCACATCTGTCCAAGTGACCTTCAGCGTAGCAAATGTGTGCCTTTGTATGACAAGCGCCTGCGAGGTTGTCTAAGTTGGTTTTGCCCAGATACCTCCTTTTATTGTTCCTTGCGCTTGTTACAGTCTTGGCTGCTTTTCTCTACAATGTATTTAAACCTTACACACAAATAGGTTTTCTTTTTAAGGTAAGAAAGCATTAAAATGTTTTGTTGTGAGGGGCCATGCAGTCCACTCCACAAAGATGGGGATTGCCCTGACTCCTCCTCCTCCTCCTCCTCCCCCTTGAACGTATTCTCACCTAGAGCACGTGGTCCCTCTCGCAGATTCTGGCTGGGGTTTTGTCCCTTTGCTGCCACTGGTTCTCCGCCTTAGTGTGCCGGGCAAGCTTTGTGCTACAGCTGCCGGAAGGGGACTAAACTACTCAGAAGTGGGGAAGAACGGAGAACTCCAGAGTTTAAAGAAGTTATAAATTCTCTCAAGTAACTGGCTCTGTCCTTCAGAAAATACCAGATTTTAATGTCGTGACAATTTTGTTTTGCAGGTAGTTCATCCAAAAACTGATGAGCAGAGATGCAGACTTCAGGAAGCATGTAAAGATATCCTTCTCTTCAAAAACCTAGATCAGGTAAAATGGCTATAAACGCTAACTGACTACAGTAGTAGTTTACTTTGTGTAGTTATTAGTCATCTGAATTGCTCTCAGAAGAGGAATATTGCAGGAACTGGAGTTGCGTGCTAAGAAGGCGAGCCATTCTGAATCTCTTCCTGTAGCTTTCTAAATAAAGAGGGTTTAACCTTCGACAAGATTAAAATCATAATAGATCCAGGCAGTTGCTTCAGAATTCTGTTTGCTGCGGTTTACTGTGCTGAAATAGTCAAAAAGAAACTGCAGAGGGGAAAGAGGTGTTTTTATAAAGGATGGCTAGGAAGAACTTCTATTATCTCCAAGCACTTGAAGGCCCAAACTTAAAACCCAGTTTAATAGAAAGAAAATAATCACCACTCAGTAGGAACTGGAAAATCAACCTGAGCAGAGAGTGGACTTCCTTCCCAGGGGGTTTGGAAAGCTTTAAGTCCAGTACATCTGAGGAGTCGGTCAGTCAAAAGGCTCTTCCCTGTTGGAATCCTTTCAGAGAAGGTTCTTCGAGCATGCTGGGATTTGTGGCCTTGTTAGCCTCTCGCGCTGTACTATGGAAGCCAAATATACCTTTAAAAAAATCTAAGATGCCAAAGCCAAGTACAGTCAGTACAAAATATCTTACACAGGAGAAATGTGATAACTGTTAGGCAAGTCACTGGACAGTAGAAGATCTCTTACCAGATTGAGCTTGATTATTATTATTTAATTTATTATTATTAAAAGAACAGAAGACTTGAAGAACATTTATCTCTTAAGTGGAAAGTTTTATAAGGATCTGGAGAGAGGCCTGTAATGGAAAACCTTGGGCCGCTTGAAGTATGGTCGTTAGTAGGGCTCCAGCTCTAGCACAGGGCAGAGCGGAGGCTGAGGGGATTGTGGCAGTGGGGGTGCACATCTGGGCAGGAGCTGTCTAAATGGAGGATGGCTCCTGCTGCTTAACTGAAAAGGTGTGAGGAGAGTGGTAACACCATGCACGGCTACCACTTGTGTCCAGCATGGGAGGCAGTCTCCGCAGTAGGAAAGGCTGAGCTGAGTAAGCCAGCCTGGCGAAGCTGTCAAGAGTAGTTCTGCACTCAGGCTAGGCTCCCTCCTGCCCTTTGCCAGGATGGCTGCGAGACGTACAAGTGTTTTACTGACTTGTGTAAATACGCAAACTACAGCCTCTGAGTAAATGTGTGCGCGACTGGAACAGACCTGGTGGCCAGATTCATCCCTTGTTTAACCTCAGTGATTTCTGTTGAGTGACCCGGCTCCATGAACGTAGGCCTGGTGTGCCAGCTGTTCTGACAGGTGAGGTAGCTGTCAGAGCACTCGTAATCGAGGATGAAGCAGTCAGTGTCCTTTGGATCACTTGTGAGGTTCACGGGAGTTTGGAGGAAAACCAGCCTAGACTCCTTGCTGAACTTGATGCTGCAGATCTGAGCGCCTTCACAGCTGAAGACTTTATAGCACTGTGTCCTGTGGTATAGGAGAAGTAAATAGAAAAGCTTCCCCTGGCAAGGGCCTTGCAAAAAGGTGCTGTGCTGGGAATTTGTAGAACCTCACAGTTGTGTTGAGAATTGCATCCGCTGTGGTGCTAATTCAGTTTAAATGGAGCTGCTGAGCATGCACAATACTCGGTGTTAAACTCTGGTAGCGGTTTATAGTGAACACTGTAATGTACAGCAGTGCTCTGTCGTCTTGTGGCAGTATACAAACTCGCCGGGGGCAGCAGGCAATAGGAGATGCACCCCTTTGTATAACCAGGAACAACGGCCACAAGCTGATAGAGAGTAGATTTAGGTTGGACATCAGAAAGAGCTTCTTCACGGTTAGGGCTTCCAGAATCTGCAACGGGCTCCCAAGGGAGGTGGTGCTCTCCCCTGCCCTGGGGGTCTTCAAGGGAGACTGGACAAGCACCTGGCTGGGGTCATGTGACCCCCGCACTTTTTCCTGCCACGGGCAGGGGGTTGGACTCGATGATCCATTGAGGTCCCTTCCGACCCGAGCATCTGAGAGTTCATTTTGTTGAGAGTCGAACTTCAGCGTCTTGTTATTTAAATAAGTCTCCACTTTTTCACTGACCCCCCCAGCCCCCCCCCAAAAAACCTACTCTGTCTTTGAATTTATAGCCGCACTGTTCACATCTTCTGGCTTCTGTAATGTAACACATCCTTTAAATATGTGGTTAAAATAAACAGCTTCCAGGAGGCCAACTGCTCTGTTTAAATATCAGAAGCATTTTTAAGGAGGAAAAAATAAGAGATTTCTAATGAAAAGGCAGACAATGCTCCTTACATAGTGGCGCCTGCAGATGCTGCTGTAATTAGTCATATTATAAAGTGGGCAGTAAAAATACTTAAACTGTGTCAAGCAGCAGAGACACTGCAGTGTGTGTGTGTGTGTGCATCCACGTGCGTGCGCACGCACATACTCCTAAAATGCATTTTGGAAACTTGTGGTTTAAATGCCAAACTTGGGGTTCCTAAGTGTGGGTTGAAATTGGGGAAAACCATTTGTTAGTGGACTAAGGTTAACCCATGTAGTCATGCTTATGCATTGAAACTTGAGCTGTAGATTAAGCCCAGTTAGGTTTTGAATTGAATAAGATTTTTAAGAAATGCATTCACTTGTGTTTGCAGAATTTAACACACTCTTGGCTTCAATCTAATATCAGTATTCACTTAGTGAGACTCTCAGTAACATAAAATGGGAAGCTATTTAGTGCCAGAGTATTACGAATAACTTCAGTATTCATATTCACCAACGAGAACAATCAAACCCACCAGAATTTTCCTAGTGCGTCATGCTACAAGAGGAGGTGTTTTGGTTCCCTTTGCAGGAGCAGCTGTCTCAGGTTCTCGATGCCATGTTTGAGAGAAAGGTGAAACCTCAGGAACACGTGATTGACCAAGGGGACGATGGAGACAACTTCTATGTCATTGAACGGTAGGAGGCCTGGCCACAGGCTTGTACAAATTCTCTGGGGAGGAACATCTACAACATGTACTTTTTTTGTTACATTTCAGTTACCCTGAAAATAGCAGGAAATGTTTAGTGACTCACTCACATGGCTCCATTTTCCTTGTTTAGTTTTGGTTCACTGGTTTATTAAAGTCTCCAAAGCCTCTTGCCTGTATTATCTTTATACTAGTTTAGATAAAGATAAAGGTTTATACTCGTAGCTATTTTAAAGTGCTGTTGTGCCTTTTCATTAGCACCAAGCAAATCCTTTTACAGATTCTCTTGCAAATTAGTAGGTTCTGCGATGAAGGTTTGTTTTCTGTCATTTATGTGTATTGCCCAGCCTTTTATACTTTTAGTTACGAAGGTTAATAGGCAGCTCTGGTATGTTAGTATTTCCTCTTAAATGCACCTTTGAATGACAGTTCTAGTGAACACCTATTGCCTGCTACAAAGTGGTGACGGATGTAAATTTACTTCCCTGGAGAATTGTGATGTTAATAAGCAGCGTTCCCTCTAAGCTGCGTGCGTGCATAGCCACGCGCAATAAAAAATCATGCTGTGAAATAACTTTTTAATGCTGCGCACACAGCGGCGTACTGACTGGGTGGGGGGAGCGGTAGGGGGCCAGGGCCCCCGGGCGCTGGACTGGAGGGGGTGCCCAGTGCCATAGCAAGGGGTTGCCAATGCTCCCCGGCATCTGGCCGCTCGCCACCTGCCTCAACCCGGCCACAGGCTGCTGCAGGTGTGGGGCAGGGTGGGCACACTGAGATGCCCGAGCACTCCCAGCCAGGGTCGTTCATGGATTGCTAAACCTTAGAAGGAACGTTGTTAACACGAATCATTTTGGGGAAAGCAATAAAGAAGTGGCTGGAAAAAAGACCTCCTTTCAGCTACAAATGCTGACTCATCCTGTAATTATGGGATGTCCTTGGGTAATAGCATCATCATGTGGATTTTAAACAATTTCATAGCAGTTCCTTAAGACTGTACATTTCTTTCGGGTTGTCATTTATGCTGGTTAGAGACTCCAGCTGGTTGGAGCCAAAGCTGGTGACCTCTAGTCCCTCCCTGAACTTCTGCCAGCCTGGGCCAGACTGCCCTGTGAGGCAGCTCTTCATCAGCTTCGCTCTGTACCTCGCAGCCTCTTCTCCCTGCCTGAGCTCTGTTGGCAGATCCCTGCTTCCCCAAATCAATGCCCGAGATCTTGAAGGTAGCTTGTTCGCAGCCGTCACATTTGTTCTTTCTGTTTCCTTGTCCTGTCTGTTCTGTCTAATTAGAGTGCAAGATCTGTGACACTGGGTGTCTCTCGTGCAGTGAAGCCTCTTCTTTTTGGCACTTATGCACTGCTGCACCAGTCATTATTAAGAGGAGTGAGGCCCCTGGGCAGGTGGTTCCCTGTCACTATAGGGCTTCTTTCTTTTTTACAATGGGAGTCAGTTGTGGTTAGTTAAGTGTTCCTCTGCCTGTCTGTGGAGCTGTGGCTCTCAGCCTTGTCAGAGTCAGGGCACCACTCCAACACTTGAATGTGGTGGTACCTCCGGCTGAGGAGCACTGTTGGTGCTGCCTCAGTTGACCTCAGTGCTTCACAGCTGGGTTCTGCTGCCTCCAGATAAAACTACCCCACACCTGCTGCTCCTCATGGAAACAGGTGTACAGGCAGAGGTGTCCTGTGTGCCTTTTTCCATAAGGAGCGTGGGAGGGACTGGACCAGGAGGGTCTATCACCGAGCCAGTTCCTGCCGACTTTAGTCTGATCCGAGCCCTAATGCAGCAGCATTATGTCTTTAAAATAAAATGCACTTGGAGGGAAGGTGTGGGTTAGAAAATACTTGTTGGAAGGCTTCATCCAAAAATCAGATGGGAAAGTGATTATCCCCTTGAACGAGTTATTTGCTATCCCACTGAAAATGCAAAGCAGTAGATGGTCTGCCCTGATCAAGTCTAAGGACGTATGATAAATGGAGATACGTTGGCAGTGGGACTGTTACAGCCATCCACTGTCACTGGCCCACGAGTAAAACAGGTAAGATGGCTTTTTGGAGATGAACAGAAATCCTGCCATCAGACAGTGGAGGAGCTTTGGAGAAAACTTGTGTCCACCCATCAGCCCTCCACAACAAAACAGATATTGTCCCATCGTCTAGTTGGCCCATGGTAGCTAGGTACACCCCGTGCCCTGCCCCACTCCTAAACACAGATTGATAAAATACTGTCTGAAGAGCCAGGCACATCAGACTTCAGAACTAGCTGCAACTAGACTCTCCTGTGCACCTGATGTCTGCAGAAGTTGCAACAAAGGCAGAGGAAAGCAAGGGATCCTAACTGCGTCTGACCAGGGGAAGCCTCCAGGAATTAAAACGGAGAAGAGCTTTGAGGCATCTCACACAAAAATGCGACTTACAATCGGCTAATGGCAGAACCCAGCCAAGCTTGGCTTTTTGAGCACCGGTGAGAGAGGAAAGCCACCAAGTTTGTTTTTATTGGAAAAATGTTCACTTCTTAGAGCCAAGCATATATGAAAATGATTTTACTAGTAGCGCTCTCAGTTGGCCTAATGGAGGATGTCTTCTGTCTTTCCAGAGGATTGTACGATATTTTTGTAACAAGAGATAACCAGAGTCGCTGTGTTGGCCGTTATGATAATCACGGCAGTTTTGGGGAATTGGCCTTGATGTACAACACTCCTAGAGCTGCTACCATTGTTGCCACAACCGAAGGATCTCTTTGGGGGCTGGTAAGTATGGGAACTTGCTCTCTGCAGTGTTGAATGTGCACCAGCAGGTACTTTTCCTAGCATATGTCCTTGTGCTAACAGCTCTTTTATCATGGTTTGTTATCTCTAGCTGCTGGCTGGCAGAAGAGCTCCAGTGTGCAAATGCCTTTTACCACTTCCCTAAAACTATTTGTCGATAAACTCTCTCCAGGTGCATGAGTGCAGTGTGTTTTATTACTTTGCAGATATTGAAGTCTAAAGCTTTTGCTGTTTGACCAGAGGGGTGTAGGGTGTGGGTAATGTAGGCACGTGTTTTATGCTGTCTGAGTGGCCTTGCTGAATAAAACTCTTGCCCCTCCAAGAGGCTGTCAGGGGACATACCAGCTTCCAGGGATAAATATACTTTTCAGATATTTCTGGTCTCCTCTCCCTGTTATTTTGGAAGAGCTCCCCAGGTGAGCACAGCAGTTTAGATGTTCCTGTTTTCCAAGCTGTTGACAGTGTTGCTGCTCTGAGTTTCTTTATTAGCCCTCTTCCCTCTGGTGCTCGGGGAAGTTCCCCTTCGTGATGCTTTGTTACTCATTTGCTGCTGTTCATGTAATAAAGTGCCCGCAGGGGCTGTGGAGTCTGTAGTACCATACACACGCTGTGTGCTTGGTTCCACAGCAGCTATCGCTAAAAACTGCCTGCACTATGACCTTGATTTTATGACCGGGACGCTGCCATGAGCAGCCTGTTTGTGCGATCTCTGTGCCTGAGGAGAGGGTGGACTTCCCTCTCTTTACAGCTCATAAAGAAAAGGGCAGGTTCTGGTCATTACCCTGGGAGCAGCGTTAGACTCTCATTCATTTCCTTCACACAGGAATAATACAAAGGAAGCCGCCTGCAGGTAGAGCTCAGTCATGCGACCGGATGCGGTGACTCTTCGGGTTACCTTCTTTTCTGATTAAAGGAATCGTTTTGTTTTCTGCCTGCTGGGGGTTACACTTGCTCACTTAGCTCAGGTGCAGTGAGTGAAACGTTGCTGGACCCTGGTAATGACCGTGGGCTTGCATGGCCACAGCCATGGCTGCTTTCCCACTGGGCCTTTGCCCGCTCTTTCTTGGCTTCTTGCTTCACTGGGCCACGTCCCTGCAAAGTGAGCCTCGCGAGCACCTTGCCTGTGCTGGCAGCATGTGCAGTAAAGGGATCTGGATCTCTTGCATGGTAGTGAAGAGCACTTGCTCCCAATATCCACGTTCTCTGCTTCTGTGCTATGGGGAACCCCTCTGAGGAGAGCTTCATGAACCAAGCGTGCGTCCTCCACTGCAGGCTTTTCTGCCGTCTGCCTAGCTGGACAGTACTGCTCATCGCTTGCTGGTTCTCGTACCGTCAATCCCAACTTCAGGTGTCTTTATAGGATTCCCCTGTGTCTCCACACAAGATCTAATCAGCTATTTCAGAGAAAAATCAGTACAACTTGTATTCTTTTCCCATTTCCTTTTCTCCTTTCATCCAAGGGGTTTCTTGTCTGTCCTTCTTTATTGATGGCCCCTATTTCCCTTGCACTCCTTCAGCCAAGACTGAGCCCCTCATCTTCATGTTCCTTCTCCACTCCTTTCTCTGTGATTTACCACCATCCTTCAACGTTGACTGCCATCTCTGAGACAATGCCCAAATCTTGCTGCTGCTTCTGACAGCACTAAAATGGTCAACCAGTTCCTCACCTTCTTGTTACCGAAAATCCTCCCTTCTGCTGGAGGATCGCACCTTACTTTTTGTGGATCATAGAAGTTGGGCTGGAAGGGACCTGATAAGGTTGTCTTGTCTGTTCCCCTGCTCAGGGCGGGATCATCCCTGACTAAACCATCCAGCCAAGTGGAATCGGGCAGAACGCTGCACTGAGATCACTGCTGGGAGTTCAGTCATGAGACTTCTCTCATCAGTCCTGCTGCTGTCTTCCCCTGTCTCTACACTGAATGCAGGCTGGAGCCCCATGTCTTTGTCCATGTCTGTGTCCTGTCACCCCTTCGCTGATCCTCTGATACTAGCTCGGTTGTTAATTTGTTCACTTTCCTCTAGGCAGCCATGGAATCTGCCCCTCTCCCCAGCCTGGATGGAACCAAAGCCCCCTCTTGTATCTGTCAAATCCCTCTTCAAGAGAGAGTTCAACTGTGATGTTTCCAGGAAATGCCAGGTGGTCCTGGCCACGGAGATGGGCCACAGGCCCCCAGTTGTTTATCTGAATAATTTTTGGGCTATGTGAACCTGCGTCTTTCCTTGATCTGTCTCCTACTCTTCTCCTTCCCACAGTTCCTTCTGCATTCTTACAAGTCCTTGTTCTAGCTTTTCCATTGCAACTCCTTCAAGTCTTGCTCTTGAGAGCACCCAGTGCTGATCCTAACCAGGGCCATGGCTCCCTGCTGGGACACTGAATAGCAGGTAAGTGCCCAAATCGCCCTGTCCTTGGGCTGCACATACTCTCTTTACAGTTGGCTCCAGTGATTGAACCCTGATTACAGGTGGCAGTACCGAACCCTTCCCTCAGATTGCTGAGAGCACATTTTTAGCGTTTCAATACTTGTGATAATGCAGGTAATAAAACGGGAGAGCCGCGGCTCTGGTGCCTGGGAAGCTTTGGTTTGGTCAGGTGCTGCCACCTAGCGGCTGTGCCGTGCTGTAAAACTGACACATGGGACGGGAGGAGGAGGAGGAGGGTAGAACAGCCCTAGTGAATGGACCGGCCGGGGCCCGTCTGGTCCACTGTCTTTCTCCAGCAGAGGCTGGGACCTACTGGAGAGAGACTCTTAAGAAGGTGACACAAACGGACATTTGGCAGCTATGGAGTGGCTTGTCCCTAGGGAAAGCTTTTTCCCTTAAGCCCCCAGAGTAAGAGGCAGGCTTTCCGACCTCCAGACAGTTTACTCTTAATCTCTGCTGTGAAACCAGGGTATTATTGTTACTCATCTAACCGTTTGGTCCCTTTCTGAACCCTGCGAAGCTCTTGGGCCCAGGAAGTGGAAAGCCAAGTACAGTCATGTTTGCAGCTGTTAGGAAGCCGTCATGTTAAGGGTTCCAAGTCCGCGTGCCTCACGGAGGAAACAAAAGAGATCGTGACTCCTTTACATGGTGCGTGGGAGGCTGAGATGGGAAACGTATTGAAAACCAACGCCAGACAGCATAAAACCAGGATTGCCAATACTTATCTGGGGAAGATCACTTGGGGTTTTGTCATCCTTGCTGTTTCGAGTCAACACCGCAGCACTTGTTCTTGTAGAAGCAGTCGACAGTGGTGATTTGATAGAGGCCCTGTTTTAACAATAGACCCTTCAAACACACTGACTAATACTTGCAGCCTTCTGGCTTTGCAGATCTCTTAAACAACGGCTGTTTTGGCCTGAGGAAATTTAACTCTGCTCTCTCTTGCAGGATCGAGTGACATTTAGAAGGATTATATTGAAAAACAATGCAAAGAAGAGGAAGACATATGAATTATTTATTGAGTCCGTGCCCCTTCTTAAATCACTGGAGGTAAAGTCTTTTGGGGGGGAGATGGCTGTGAGCATCCATTTGTGTTCTTGGCACTGGTTCCAGCACGTCTATTAACATTTCTTTTCAGTACGGTAATGCAGTGCTTGTAAGGTGTTTCTCGTTTTGTTTTTGCTTCAGCTTGGTTTTGGCTTTTTGTTTAGACTAGCTTTTGAAATAGAAGCTAGTTGAACATCAAATTAGGAGGTCAGGTCAATTTACATTATTTTGCTGCAGTTATGCAACATTTTTGTTCACGTTCTTTTTCTGGTCGCAAGTGGAGTTGGGAGCCTGCTGATTTCATCTTGCGGGGGGGAAACAAAAGGATCAAATCAAAAAGTTTAGGCTACATCTCAGAAGCTGTCCTTCCCTGGTGTGCGTGCTGTTCTTGAGAGCTGTGCTACCATATGGCAAAGCATCCGTTGTAGCGTGCCTGTTTGTCACTACCCAAACACAAGCAAACACTGTTAGCTTGTAGACTCACCTGTGACCGCTTGTTTGGTAGGGAAGTGACTGGCTTCTGGATCTAAAGGGAGCTGTGCTGCAGTGGGTGCTTGTGGGCTGAATGGAGTCTAATGTTTTTCTCTTGCAGGTTTCAGAGCGTATGAAGATAGCCGATGTGATAGGGGAAAAGATTTATCAAGATGGAGATCGCATCATTTCTCAGGTATTTGGAGTGTGAACCCCCTGCCCCACCAAGCTACATTTAATCTTGGAAGTAAAGTCAGAAACGGAGACCTGAGTGTCAGATCTGGGAACATGAGCAGTTAGCAGTCCAGTCATACAGCTTATTTTTAATCTCAACAAATCACAGATTTATCCTTTTAAATGTTGCCAGTGGGATTAGTGGTCTGTATTGATATTTTCTACACCTCCACAGTGCATTCAGCTTAGTGCCTGGTAACGTTCCCGGCAGGTCTGGTATTCCAGCCATCATGCCCTCTCACACCGCATCATTGTATATATGTTATTTGTCCATAAATGTGATCATTCCGTTAAGAGTAATATATGTAAAGCATTCGAAAGCTGGTAGCAGTGATCAGTTTTACCCTTGTGTTTCCTACTTGTTGTGCTTAGGTCTTCTGTTACCCTGATAGACATCAGATTTGTAGACTGAAACTGCTGTAGAATGAAACGTGAGAACATTTGGGCTGACTCGCTGACCCCCTCCTTGACCCATGGCTAAAAGCCTAGCCTCCTCGGGGATGTTTGTAGGCTGGGTCTCCTGGGTTATCTAGCCTGCTGTCAGTGGTTTGGGATTTCCCAGGACACTGCTCAGAGAGGTGTCTGCCTCTGGTAGGGCAGAGGAGTGGTATCACGTCTAGGCATGGTCTGTCTTTTGACTGTCGCAGAGGCTTCGCAGTTGGCCTCAGGCCTCTTGCTCCTTGCTGCGCTATCGTCCTGAGGCCACTTCCCTTCTTTCACTCTGGAATGTATTTTTAGGTTGTAGTCATGTCTCCTTTTCTCCCTCTTCCCTGTTCCCCCATTTCTTGGCTAGTTACCCTCTGTCTGATTCTCTGTAGTTTCTGTATTTCCCATCTACGTGCCACGCACATGTACAGAACAGTTATGAGAGCGCTATTCCAGTTGCACAGTCAGATACTCTAATGAGCATGTCAGAAACATGGTTGCACACACAACCTTAATTCAACCCTTTGTGCACCTGCAATATGAGACAGTCATTAATGGCATCGCATTCTTTCCAGAGGAGCACTGCCTCCTCCCCCCCATGGGCAGGATGCTGCAGCTCCCTTAATGAGCAGCTGCTCAATATGTTGTTTTCTCCTTGTTGTTCAGTATTTCCTACCCGCTGTTCAAACCCTGCTCAGAGGACAGAAGGATTCATTTCCCTATGGGTTTTTATGGGCCTGAGTGCCTGGCTAATGTGAATGGGTTTATTTTCACAACACTCGTGAGATGACTGTGTATTAGCCCCATTTTCAGATGAGGAATGGGGACACTAAGTAACATGGTCACAAGCATGCAATTGCAGCTGTCCAGTGAGACGTCTAGGACCTGACTTTTAAAGTACATGGTGTTCAGAGCACAGCTCCCGTCAGCTTCAGTGCACTGCTCAGCACTTCTCTAATCCAGGCCCCAGGTGTGCCAGCAAACAAGGAGCTTGTATTAGTTCAGCTACCTGAGATGGGTGTCTCTGCTAATTAGTATCACCTAAGGCCTGTCCAGAGATGGAGAAGTTCCCCAGGGCAGCACGTGCCTTCACCAGGAAGCCACGCTTCCTCTTCCTGCTGCCCCATGTTCAGCACGTGGCTTCCAGCTTCTGCAGCACATGGCCCTGCCAGCCAGACTTTGCCCACTAAATATTTCTGGCTCATCCACAGGTCCAGCCTGTGCACTGCGTG
Organism: Alligator mississippiensis; assembly: GCF_030867095.1. NCBI lineage: Eukaryota > Metazoa > Chordata > Crocodylia > Alligatoridae > Alligator > Alligator mississippiensis. The sequence continues at coordinate 828,884 of NC_081835.1, forward strand.
GTGCCAGGGTCCTTTGGCAAAGGTGCTCTGTGGTCATGTCCTTACAAATGGCCTCAGGGCGTGTGTGGAGAGGGTTGTGCTCACATTCTCCGTGCAGCCTGAATTCTGGTGCTTCCTAGCATTTGAATACCTGGCTACACAAACTCCGTGGTATTTTATGCATCTGTTGCACATAACTGTTCAAAAGGCTGACTGGAAACACTGGTGCTGTCATGTGGCATGAAGACACCATGGGAGCCTTTACTGGCCTCTGGGCTGTTGGATCCACTGCACAGACCAGTGCCCCTAGATCTGGCAGAAGCAGTGATAGTAGCAGTGGCATCATGTGTGGGCTGAGATGCTTTGCCAGTGGGTGCCATAGCTAGTTGCTGACAGCAGAGGAAGGGGAGACGCTAGGGACTGAGGACTGTTCCTTGCCTGGAAGAGGCTGTGCTCTCCTGGACAGTTTTCTGCTTGTTTCTCAAAGCTGGCCCCCTCCCTGTCCAGCCCCATCTCCCTGTCCCCCTTCCTTTCTCCTCACCTTGCCAGTCCTAGTCTGTTCATCCCAGCCTCTCCTTGCCTTACTGACTCCCACTTTCCTTATCCAGCTGGTCTCTCTCTGTCTCTTCCAGACCCTGTTTCCTTCGCCTCCTTGACCAATCTGTCCACTCCCCCTGCCCCCGCTCACTTTGCAGACCTGGGTTCTGTTCTGCTTCCTCCGCGTTGCCATGAAACAAATCATTTACCGTTTCCATGCTCAGACCAACACACAGCTGCATGTGCTGGGAAAGCCTTGCACAGCACAGGAGATCATCAGGAGATTAAACTCTCACAAATTTCTAAGCATAAACAATCTTCGTTAAGGGTTTATGCCTTGGCGAGTTTTGGGTAGTTCATTTTGTAACCTGAGGGTGACCCCAGAGTACTGTGAAGATCAGTAAATCAGGCGCACAAGTATATCCAGACCTGTTTTTCCCCCATCCTGCTTGCACAGCACGTTTATTTAGTTGATTGTCTGGGGCCAGTCCATAACATTTCTTGCATCTGTTTGCTGTGCAGGTATCTGGGCACCAGCTGATCTTTTATTCCTTTCCCTAGTTGAATGCATTTATATCTCTTTAATAATATTAATAAAGCACTCCACATTACATTAAACCATGCATTCATATTGAATATTAAAATCCTGCTCCCTGTCTTCTCATTGCTGATGGCACCATGTGGTTGGCTGGCATGGCTTTAGTTTTAAGAAACCTGTTTTCAGTTTTTAGGCACCTTGCCTCCCCCGCCCCAAACCAAACAGTAGTTTGTATTTTGGATTCTTTTGGTCTCTGTCTTGTCCAGAATGTATCAGGCTAATTTGCTGGTGGTTCATTCTTGCCATTGGCTTTGGGTACCATGTGTAGTATTTTCCAGGCGTCAGGAACCTCTCCAGATTCCAGATGTTTTGTTGAAAGATGTTTCCAGAGATCTGCACCTGTGCCAGTTTTGCTAGTTAATGGCTGTTTCCTTGGGCTCTGCAGGCAGACACGTAATTTTGTCAGATGCTTTATTTTCATTTACCCTTTGCCTTCCCACATGCCATCATAGATAATTAGACTGCTTCCTCCACAAGGCTGTTGCTGAAAGCTGAGGATAATTAGGTGCTTGTCATGTTGGCTCTTCTGATACCTTCCTGTACCTGCCCTGCATTCTTGTGCCTATAGAGCTTCTGTCTATTCTTGCCTTTCTCTCTGTCTGGAGGTACTTCTAAAAAGCTTCCTGTTCGACTTCCTTGCTGTGTTTTTCCTAAACTTCACTAGTTTAATCTTTCTTCCTTTAAGCCAGGCTGGTATTATTAGCCTTCCTCTATCCTCAGATACTGCTGTAGCCCATTTTAGACCAACTTCTATGCTAATATTGCAAAAAATTTTACGTGCGATTGTACTCAAACCAAAGCCCAGTTTAGAGTTTAGAGCTGAATATGATTTCTGCCTCTTGTAATAAGCTGGTGACTAATTTGCTGTTCCCCTCTTGTCCTCACAGGGTGATAAAGCAGACAGCTTTTACATCGTAGAATCTGGTGAAGTCAAAATCTTGATTAAGAGCAAGGTGAGTTAAAAAAGAACTGCAGGGCAAGGTAAGGTGCTCTGAAGATGGACTTGGGTACAAACGGTCAGCTTTCAGTAGGGCAGAGGTTAACAAGCATCTGCCAGGGATCCGTTCAAGGGCTGGTAGTGGCTAGCAGATTTGTTCCTCGCATGTTGGTAATGAGGTGGCAGACCTGCAGATGAGACATAATTATGTAAGTTAATCAAGACGGCAGAAGGGCAGAGGCTTGCTGAAGGGCTTGATAGTGTAAGAGGACTGGGCTCTATGATGACAGGCTGACTTCAGTGATGACAAGTGCAAGTGATTGTGGAAGGAAAATGATAAGCAGTTTGCCCAAGCGCTCTGTTCTGTTGTTTTAAAGAGGCCAGGCAAGATTGCTGGTGTGTACTGCCTGTGTACATCTGTGATCACAGCGCGTGGTCAGGGGCATGCTGCACAGGCCTGAGAAGCTGCGCATGGCAGTAGGACTAAGGGAGGTTTCTTTGCATCTTCCCCTGGAGCTGCTGGTACTCGGCACCCTTCACCAGGACAGGGGCCCTAGCAGACTTTAGCTGCAGTTTATTGTACAGCACTTCCACTCTCTTTCCCAGCTTGTGTTAGGATCTGGTATTTGCTCAGCCCTTGGAGGCAGTCTTTGTCTTCCCCACGGTGGCTTATGGCCATCAGAACAGACTGGGATGATGCCGCATGTCTGCCCAAGACATATGCTTCTCTGGCAAAAGCCAACTGTGGTGTGTTCTTCCAAACGCTGAACGTGGAGACCTGCCGTGGTGGGACTAGTGTCAGTGGCTATCAACTAGTAGTTAGAGTGTGGAGTCTTTTTAACCCTCTGCCTTTCTTGAGCCTTTTTAGTAGAGACTTGTTTTGAAACTGATACCTCTCCCCGACAAACTGGAAGCAAAACCTTGTGTGCGTCATGCTCAGTATGTGTGCTAGATCCAGGGAATAATCTAAAGGTCCTGTGCTTAGAGCAGGGGTGGGCAAAATACGGCCCGCAGGCCAGATCCGGCCTGTGAGGCCATTCTATCCGGCCTGGGGGGCCCCTAAAAATGTAGAAAATTAATATTTCTCTGCCCTTTGGTTCCTGTAAAAAATGACAGGAACTGAGGGCAGTAGGACCCAGGGAAAGCCTGGCAGGCTCCCAAAAGAGGCCCTCCCAGCCCTGCCCCCCCAGCCAGAAGCCCCATGCCGGGCTTCTGGGCTGGGAACAAGTGGCTGCCCCCGCACAGGAAGTTCAGGTAAGTGGGGGGGGACCCTGGGCAAGGAAAGGGGGTGGGGGAAGCAGCCTCTCACCGCCCATGCCTGGTGCCCCGTGCTGCAGCTGCTTGCAGCCCGCATGAGGCTGCCTGTGCCTGCTCCAGACAGCTCCATGTGGGCTGCGAGCAACGTGGGGCACCGGCCGTGGGGTGGGGGAGGCACCACCCCCCCCGCCCCCCCTGCGCTCAGCTTTTCCCCAGGCTCCTTCCCTGCGCGGAGAAAAGTGGCCCCTCGCCCGCTCCATGACCAGCACCCCAAGCTGCAGGCACTCACAGGCCACATGGGGCTGTCCGGAGCAGGCACAGGCAGCCCGAGGGCAGCTGCAGCATGGGGCGCGGGGCTTGGGGTGGGGAGGGGCTGCTGCTCTGCTTCCCTCCTCCCCCCCCCCCCCCCCCCCCCCCCCAAAAACGCGCGCGCTCAGCATCGCCTTGTAACCCGGCCTCATTGCCAGGCTGGCAGTGGGGCGGGTTACAAGGCGATGCTGAGCACGGGGAAAAGTTGCCCCTTGCCCACCCCATGGCCACTGCCCCACGCTGCAGCCGCTCACAGTCCACATGAGGCTGCCTGTGCCTGCTCTGGACAGCCCCACATGGGCTGCGAGCGCCTGCAACGTGGGGTGCCAGCCATGGGGCAGGCGAGGGGCCGCTTATGCTCAGCACCTGCTTCTTCCCCGTGTGCTGCCCCCCGGCCTGTACCGCAGGGCTGGGGGGCACTGGGTGTGAGCGGGTGGGGAGCCAGCGGGGAGCACAGGGCCTGCACCGGTGTCCCGGGACCAGTGCCAGTGGGGCCCAGAGCAGGGTGGCAGGAGTGCAAGGTCCTGGCCGGCAGGGGCTCTATGGAGCCAGACCAGCTCCCTCCTCCCTGCTGGTGCAGCCCAGCCCAGCTCCACAGACCCCTGCCGGCCTGTGCCCCACTCTGGGCCCCACCGGTGCTGGCCCTGGGACATTGGTCCCAAGACGTTGGGATGTTGGTCCCAAGATGGTGACCAGGGGGTGGGGTACCTGTCAAGGGGCGGGGCTACCCATGCAGCCCTCGACAGCCTGCCAAAATTGGGTAAGTGGCCCTCCACCCAAAATAATTGCCCGCCCCTGGCTTAGATTGCTGACCCGTCGCACATCTGTGATCCTGTCTGAAGGAAGAGCTGTACTTACACTGCTGTGTAGTAACAAATTCCTGCTTCTCGCCTTCTCTCCCGGTACAGACAATGACAAGTAAAGATGCTAACCAGGAAGTGGAGATTGCCCGGTGTCACAAGGGACAGTATTTTGGAGAGCTTGCGCTTGTTACCAACAAACCCAGAGCAGCCTCTGCCTATGCTGTTGGGGAGGTCAAGTGTTTAGGTAAGGATTTCTCATGCCATTCCCCATCATCTCTGCTGCCGAGTGCTGTTCTAGGTGGCTGTAGAGCCACTCGGGCCCCCCATGCCTGTTGGTGCCCCAGTTGGTGCCAGAGGCTTGGCCTAGAAGGGGCTTTCATTATCTCTCTGGGAACCACCATTTCCTTCCTCCTGCCCCTTTGGATACTGCCCCCTTTTTGGAGGGGTTTGGTGGAATCACAGAACAGCTTAGATGTTGTTTCTGGCCCTCACCTGGTGCCTGCTGTCCCAGGACGGGGGGATCGTGGGCAGACTCCAGGAGATCTGCAGTGTGGTGGGCGGCATGAAAGCACGGCCTCCGTCTGGCCTGACTTTTACTGCACATGTCACTCGGGACTTTGAGATGATTCAGCTGTGGCTGTCCTGCAGCTACATTTGGCCTGCTTGTCTATCCTAAGGGCAGGGCTGTGGCTCCGTGCAAGGGCAGCAATGTCAAATTGGAAGCCTGATTTCTGTGGGAAGTGGCTTCTGCTGAAGCACTGAAACCAGGTGGGCTGGACTCACGTTCCAGGAGTTGAGGAGATGCCAGCCGGACACTCCTTGTTCTGGAGAGCAGCTGGTTACGTGTCCCCTTCTCTCCTTGTGTTTCTCTCTAGTCATGGACGTGCAAGCATTTGAGAGGTTGCTCGGGCCCTGCATGGACATTATGAAGAGGAATATAACACATTATGAGGAGCAGCTGGTGGCGCTGTTTGGCTCCAGCATGGACCTGATGGATCCAGGGAATTAGGCACAGGGCGCCTTCAATGCCTTCTCAGTTCAAGACACAGAAAAGCCTCCTTTCAGCAACACAACACACAAGGAAAAATGGACACTATGGAACAGTTACTGCTGCTGTCTTCTTGGGCATTTTAGAACCATAAATTAAGTCTCAGCACAGATGGATGGGTAGAGGCTTGCTCCATGCCTCCACTTTGCTGCTGAAATGTCATTATTAGGCCTAGTTTAAAGATGATTCTAACCCTTTATTCACTTGCTTGGCTCAGAGTGGCGTGTCTCTCCAGCAATAAGTGCCTGATACGAAACCCAAAGTGTAAAGATACGGAGCCCTCTCTTTCCTTCTTGTCTCATAGTGATAAGTTTGCAGAGTGTGGTCTGTAACGGCAGGCTGCTTACCCTCTACGGCGGGCGCTGCCTTCCTGTTACAGGCTTTTGCTATCTTCCTTTGACACTTCCCTGACAGAGCGGCACGAATCTGGTTGCAATTGCTGCACTTGGGTTTGAGGTTGACAGTATCAAGGGGGCTGAACTATGTCAGAGCCATTGATTAAGTTGGCACAGAGGTGCTGCGCCACTGTCTGGAAGCTGCAAGTACGGCAGTTCTCTAGTGCAGCTGAGTGAGTGGGGACAGGCATGTCCCGAGTAGCACAGAGAACGGCTCTGTTTCTTTGCGCTGCCGGAGCCCACGGGGTTTGGCTTGTGCAGTAAGAGATGGAGTGGCCTGAAGAGGCTGTAGCTGTATCATCCCCCAGATCTGCTCGTCTCCTCAACTGGGCAGGTTTTACGATTGAGGTATTGCAACATATGACCCTCTCTCTTAGAGAGATCCTCTGTACTGCTAGACTTCACGCGGCACTGCTGTTGTCTGGGTCAGTTTTAAAACTTTTTAAGGAGGCAATTTTTTGTAATTTAAAGGAAGAATATTTATGTACTTACATGAGCTCCCCTTAGTCCTAATATTTTACGGTAATCTAACTGGATTAGACACAAAGATGCTTCCAAATGCCACGTCTTCTTGTTAAACCTTTCAAGAGTTAGCAGTGTTTGACTTCGTGAAGCCAACACCTTTGCTAACAAAGCAGCCGGTATATTTGGGAGATCTTTTGGTTTAGGTAATAATTCAGCTAATGGTAGTTATCTAAAATACCTGTTTAAATTGCAGCATCTATTAGATAGACTTCTTCTTCTGCCGAGACTTTATCAGAGTATTATCTAAATGAGAATCAGACATCAAGAGGGACCTTTTTATGGCAAAACCCAGAATCTTTCTACAACACTGACTTTTCAGGTAATAATAACTCTAATGAGCCTTTCCATCCTCGGTCTCTACAGCTCGTGCAGAGCTTTTAATGTTAGACTCCAGCAGAACAGGACCTGCCCTTCACTCCTTGTGGCCATGTGGGCAAAGAGAGAGGATGTTAAAGGTCTGGATTCCTGCTTCTCATTGGCATGATGGATCTGCTCCACTACAGTGGAAGATGCAGAGCTACAGCTGTGGGGAAGCACTGCTGGCTGGACACTAGCTCAGTTGGCTGCAGATCCTGCCTTCTTCCCCCCACCTACCCATGCTGTTTATTAGAATGGAGCCGCTCTGGGTTGAATGCTGTCGTTCAGTGACAGTAGTTGGCTTGCATGGCATGTGTCCAAGTGATGCAAATGGTTTGTAATGGAAAGGGCAGAACCAGTTGCCATGTCCTTACTACCCTGATCAAGCTGTCCAGCAGCTCTTCGGACTGCAGCCATTCTGGAATGGTGTATGTTCCCTGTTTTGCCATGTGGGTTCTGTTTTGCATTAAACTACAGCCAAAGAAGCAGCTGGAATTTCATTCATGCTTCCAAGGTGACACACCAAAGACATGAGCTTTCATTAGAGCTATGAGCAGGGGAAGGGCAGCGCCAGGGAGCTTGGAATTGGGCAGTGGAGCTGACAGCTGGAGCCCACCCAGATAAGCCGACACAAAGCAGTCTTTGCACCAGGCTGAGCTCCAGCGTGCTGTGCTGTCACACAAGGATGTGTGCCATCAGCCACTCTGCTCCCTCATGCTCCTTCCTTCTCTTCACTGCAGCCAGCAAGGGGGCTGCTGTGAATTCAGTTGAACTCTGCCGTCTCAACCATCACTTCTCTACATCACAGACCTGGCCTCTATATGTTGTTCTGAGGCCTGGTCCAAGGAAAGCAAGGCCTGCTGGCTTCCTTGGCTCGGGTCTGAAGGATTCAGTGGCTTCAGAAGGCAGAGGAAGGGAATGGAGATAGGGATGTCTTGAGGTCACAGCAGTGGGGAACCAGCCTGCCGTTTTCCCATCTTGGGCTCCTGGCATTCAGCACTGCAGCGCTGTGTCCCATGGCTGTCCTTGGGCAGTGCCACGTCCCACCCAGCTCTGAGGCGTGTATGGTGCAGGGAGACAAGAAGCCTCTCAGGGGGACTGCTGATTCTGGAGGTCTCATCTGGAAGGTGGTGGACCAGGCCAGACTGGTTTATCTTCTGTGGCATAGGAGGGTGTCCTTTGAGAGGGTTGGTTACATGTCAGCCTCTTTGGCTAGCCAGCTAGAGCACCGAGCGAAGCTGGGGAGAGTGCTTGTGAGTGGTGACGTAGATAAGAACCAGCGTGGAGATGGTGGCTCGTAGGCATTCGACAGCATCGGAGCCTCCCATCTTATTCCAGCCACCTTCTGTCACGTTTGTTCAAATGTCTCTGCGTACACATGCAAGTTCCCTGTCGGTACGGCTTTGTTCAGTGGAGTGGAGCTGCCAGAAATTCTCGGAAAGTGGCAGAGGAGAGCTCTAGTTTAATAAGAGCACTCAGCAGCAAAGTGGGTAAAGAGGAAGGTGTCTTTGAGACCCGAAGAAGTATCTTTAATTTCTGATTCCCTGCTTGTGATTGTTGTGAAGTCAGTGAGAGGAGCTTTTGGTAGTCAACAGTGTCCTGGCATATTACGGTATCTCTGTTCACCATCACAGCACAGATTTCACAGTGTACAAAAAAGGCTGTCTCTTTTTAAAAAAAAAAATCAACAAAAATAAAAAAAAACAAAGTGCATTTTTGCACGGAGGAAAACACGAAACCCCTTTGAATGTCCCCATCTGTTCTTTTCCAGTTAGCTAAAGAATGGGAGTTTGTTTTCAAAATGTATTTGTAAACCGGTCTTGCCAAAATACAAATGTTTTGGTTTTTTCACTCCAGTCACTTCCTGTTGTTACAATTATTGCTACTGCTGGCTCCAGTTCTTTCAACCGTGTTTTCTTTCAAGAGGCCTTCTCCTGCCAGGCTGCAGCACTAGGCCTGCATTTGAAGTTGCAAGAGAAGGTCGCTACCCTCCGAGGAGAATTACTGAAGTCCGCCTCGTCTGACTGGAGCACTGACGCGCTACTAGTGTTTTCCTTCGCTCAGAAAAAAAAGAAACCGAATTCTACCAAAAGATGCTACCTCAAGGCTCCAAGTGCTTGCCAAGGTCTGTCAGCTGGGAGAAGTCCACGAGTCAGCCCTGACCACCGGGCTGTGGCTTCGAGGTAACTGTCTTGACGGATTCATTGGGGGACCCTTCTTTTAATGCATCTGCCATGAAGTATTTGATTCTCAAGGGACGCCTGGTTGTGGAGAGCTCAGTCCTCGCCCTGCGGTGCTGAGCGAGCGGGGAGAGTGACACCTGCCCAGGCCAACGAGCTGGGGGCAGCTTCGCTGGTGGTTAATAAAGAGCTGACGTTGTGTCCAGCCTTCCTGGCCCACAGTGTGCGTGTGCTTTATTCAGTGACCTGGGGCGGGGGTTTGGGGCGAGCCCCGGCGCTGCTCGGGGGCCGCTGCCCTGCTGTCTCTGTCTGCCGGGCGTCCCTCTGCCAGCTGCACGTGGCTCGGCTGCGCATGCGCAGCACGCGGGAGTTGGGGCTGGCGAAGCCGTTCGCCACTAGGGCGGCGCAGCCGGGCCCCGCGCGCTTGCTGTAGGCATCCCCTCCTGCAGGGCTCCGCCCTTCCCATGGGCTGGGCGCCGGAGAGGGCGGAGCCGCCTTGCTACCCTGCCATTGGCTGCGCAGAGCAGCTCGCTGGTTGGCTGCGAGGCTAGGAGTTTCCGGTTCCGGTCCCGTGCCGGGTACTGCCCACGTGCCGGACGCGGCGCTGCGGGATGGCGGAAGGTGGCGCGGGGGAGCCGCCACCGCCGCCCCGGGCTCCGCTTGAGCGGCTTGTTCTGAAGAATGCGGCCGAGCACCACTACCTGCGGGTCTCGCTGTAAGGGTGGCGGGGGCTCGGGCTTGGGCATGGGCATGGGCGGGAGCGGCGGGGCAGGTGACGGAGCCCCCGGGCGTTGCCTTGCAGGGAGTTCCCGGACGGCGGCGTCCGCCTCAACGCCGCGCACTTCAAGCAGCTCGTCGTCTCGGCCCTGAAGGAGCTGCACGGAGAGGTGCGTGACGCGGCCGCCTCCGGGCCCTCGCGCCGGACCCGCCCCCGCGCTGCCGGCACCACCCAGGGTTGCAGCAGGTGGCTCCACGGCCGGGTCCAGCCCCTGGCCCTGACACCCCTGGCCAATCTAGTACCTGAGGCTGAGAGCTCTGAAACTAAACAGGGTCGAGGGCATATGTGGGCAGGGCTCCCCCGGTGCTTGGTCCCAGCTTCTGTTTTCCACTGGGACCTCTAACCTGGTGGATGGTAGCGCCTAATTATGTTGAGGAAGGTGCTGAAAGCAGAGGGTGGGAAGGGCTGGCTCTAGGGCACAGGGTGGAAGGAACCATGTAAAATGATTTCCCTCCTTCTGTCTTCATCTACTTCCTTCCTGCTTCTCCTGTCTCTTTGCCCTTTACTTTGGCCTTTGACTTTAAGAGGCAAAGTTTAAGTCGGGGCCTTGCTGCATTTCCTGCCTCAACGCTCATAGTCAGGAGTTGCGTCAGAGCAGCGCAGTCCAGCTGAGCTGTCCTTTATGCTTCAAAGGGAAAACCACAGCAAGCAACGCAGCCCGCTGGACTGCAACACAGGATGTTGTGACTTGTGTTCCCAGCTCTGCCACTGGACTGGTGGGTGACCTGGGAAAGCTGTTTCACCCGTTCCCCCAGTTCTTTGAACTGAAGAAAGAAACAAATGATATAGGCATCCTTTGTAGAGCCAGTGGAGATCTCTGGATGCAAAGTACTGTATATGAGGTGGGCATTATTAAAACAACTTTAAAAGGTCCAGCTGGAGAAAACTCAGTCTCTTGCCTTTTACTCCTCCACACCAACAGTGCTCTGTTTCTGCACAGGTTGGTGCAGCTTTGCCTGTTGATGTTTTAACGTATGATGAAAAAACCCTGTCTGCTATACTGAGAGTTTCTAGCAGGTAAGTTCCTGGTTGTACATACTGTGTAAATATTGACCTGGAAAGATACATTGCGTAGCATAACAATGGTGTATTAATAAACTAGTTTAAAACTTCTGTTGCTATTTTTCCCATCAAAATAAAGTAAATACATAGAAGAAAGTGTTACCTGTAATCTGGTCTGTTGCTGGGATGTGTGTGAATGTGTCCTAGTGGTGAGTCAGCAGTTGCATCTTTCAGTGATAGAAGACAATCCATGACTGAGAGCAGGGAGCTTTTTACTCTTGGGAGGCCACTGGTGTGTCCGGATCAGGCATTCTGAAAGGCAACAAAAAGTGTGACAGCTTTACTGGTCTCCAGATATCCTGTACTGTATTTATTGATTCTTGCTCCTCTAGAATTAACTCAATGTTATCATTTCTTTCTAAGAAAAATGTCAAAGCACTAGGAAAAGAGCAGAAAGAGGCAGACTAAGAAACTATCTCAAGCTCAACATGTTTCCACTGGCACTTCTAGGTTTCAACAACAATAACTCCTTTCTTGGGACATTCTCAAGTGAGAATGAACCCTAAAGAGTGACCCTTGGCAGATTTTTGCTCCATGCGTATATGCGGGGTCACGCTTGCTGTAATACCCCTGCAGATCCAAGACAAATTAGAGTCACTGTGACTCTACTGTTTGTGCAGGAGCAGCAGAATTGCTTACTCAGTGCCAGGACTGGCCCGTTACAATTGTTTGGGTCAACTGGATTTTTCAGGTTGCAGTGAAAACAAAACTGGGATTTGCTGCGCTGCTGTGCCCCCTCCCCCCCCAAAAATCCCTTTCTGGAGTTGACATCAGAAAGAAAGGCTTTCAGGTCTAAGCAGAGAACACGAGGCTGGAAGACTGGAAAAGACCTAACCTGAGTGAACTTGGTGTTGAAGGTGAATAGCAAACATGGATCAATTCATTGTGCCCATCTTTAAAATACAAACTATGTTATCAGGTATGAAGGAGACATTCCTGAAACTTGTGGCTCTTGTCCCTTTGCTGTGGAAAGATGGCGGGAGTAGCTGAGGAACTTGAACAATGAACAGCAGGGGAAGTTGATTGCAGAGAAAGAGACTAAAGTAGGCAACTGTCGATCCTCTGGATTGTGGTGTATGCATAAGAGGTCTAGTCGAGTGCCTTACAAGTCTAGTTGTAATGAGTCCTGCGACCATTGCATCAAGACCTTCAGCGCATCCACCTAGAGTATGGAGGAGTGGAGGCTGCCCAAGACCTACCCATCCCCACTTTAGACCATTGAGACAGAGTCTGAAGGCCAGACTGAGTCCAGGTGTTCAGTGCCTCGATGGCTGTAGCTTCTGCCAGAGAGCAACAGATAAGACCTGCTGCTGAATGCCCAATTCCTTAGTGAGGGCCTGTTTCTGTCAAGGTGGTATTCCTTCCTCCAACCAAGGAATACCTGCAAGGAGGCTAAAGACATTGGGTGGGGGAGGGGGACAGGGTCCAGGAATGAGGTGTAGGAAAAGGGGGATTCATTAAGACAAAATAGGCTCCAGCTTTCATGTCTCTCAGAATGTAGATGGGACTGATCACACTGATAGGCTGTTGTGACACAACTGTGTTCGTAATGTGACCAGAACCCACTGGTGAAATTACTACCTGTTCCATGTATGACTGAGACTTCACTTTCTTATTCACTGAGTCTCTATCAAAGCTGTATATACTGCAGGAAATCTGGCAGATCCTATTAACATTCTTAATGTTCTTCTCCTTTAGTGGCTTTGTCAAGCTGTGGAGTGCTTTAACTTTGTTGGGCTCGTACCAGAACCGAAAGTGTGCCTTCAGAGTGGTGCAGGTAAGACCCTGGGAGCTTGGTGACCCTCCACTGTTTTCTTCTCATAGGACTAATGTGAGTTTAGTCAAGTATGTAGAGTCTCTTACCAGAAAACATGGTTTACTGATATAGAATATCTCAGTTCTGAGAGCTCAGTGCTCTTGTGTAGCTGTGAAACACAGATTTGATGGATCCATTTTGTAACTCGTGAAAAGTAATCAAAAGTACAGTGCTTGTAACAGTCCTCTGCCTAGTGTTGTCTGTGATTCGCCTCTCCTTGGAGTCTGTAGACGTGACCTTGTAAAATTAGATTTGTGCTTGAGTCTTGTCACTTGACATCTCCACTCCAAAGAGATCGGGGCTGATCTCATTAGCAGATAGGTGGAAACTAATTTCATTGCTACTTTGTCATTTTGTCCTTCGTGGTGAAAATCTGTGGGGTTGGGGTTTTTTTTCTTTTTGATTTCTCAAATGATTCCACTGGGAGCCTTACATTGGATTTGAATTACCAGTTCAGAACTCAGGGCTGCTTGTTACGAAATGCTTCACTTCAGTCTGCCAGTTCAGTCACTTGGGCATGGGAGCTGGCATTGGTCTCCACGGTGATAGTTGAACAAACATCTACTTGGCTTACTTCAATTGCTTTGATTCTGTTTTACATGAGGCTATTGTTTTAATTTGCCTCCTAGTAACAGTCTGAGTCTATGTGGTGATTTCATAATGTTGTCTGTGGTTTCTTTCTTTTTTTTTCCACCAGACATCTCCATTCCTGCTCGCGTTATCTGGGAACAGTAGAGAGCTAGTGTTGGACTGAATACACAGAACAGTTGGTTGGACTGTAAAAAGCTTGAGATGTTGGCATTATTCAGATCCGTGATTTGTGGTGGGGATTTCCAAAGAACAGGCTGGATGAAGCCAAACATTACCAGCTCATGTCTCAGATGTCCATTTCTAAGGTGTTTACATGTACAAGTTGGAGACAAAGCTGAACTTAAAAAAGCCTTTACACAAAGGGATGTTGTTAGTTTTTCTGAGCTAACAGGGGACACTAACCCACTGCACCTGAATGAAGACTATGCAAAGAGGACAAGGTTTGGGAGAACAATTGTACATGGAGTTTTGATCAATGGACTTATTTCTGCAGTTCTGGGTACTAAGATGCCTGGTTATGGGTGTGTGTTTCTTTCTCAGGAAATTAACTTCCCAGCTCCTTTATATGTTGGAGAAGAAGTCTTAGCTGCAGCAGAAGTGAAGAGACTGAAGAGATCTATTGCATACATTTCAGTATTATGTACTGTCATGGAGAGTGGAAAGACTGTTATGGAGGGGATGGTGAAAGTCTTGGTGTCAGACAGACAGAACTCCTCCTGACCACATGGTGTTTTACTGTGTAGTAAAGTTCATAAATGTGTAGGTTACAGGTATCATAGTGCAAGGCTTGGCAAGAATAAGTCTGCCAGAAGCTTCAAAGGACTCAGCATTGAGACTTGCTGTGCCTGTAAGTGAGCCATGTACAACAGTGCTGGGGGGAGATGTTTTTCAGAAAATACGTAGGCCACTGTGATCCGTGCTCACTTAGGTTCTCTTGCCATGGTGTGCAATGTCGACTGTATTCTTGCTTGCATAGCAGCCTGGCAGACAAAATAAACGGACTGCTGCTGCCCACCAGAACCTGTGGGGAGGGTGCAGAACGTTTGTGAAGGCATAAGTTGAGTGATGTTTCTTTTAACAAATGAATGCATTGTTACTCCTTGCTTAGAGGCAAATGCACTGTTTTGTTCCAAACTACCCCTATATTCCATAAAAATGGGCTGTGAAAAGGACTTCTCAATGCTAGAGTTTAACTGCCATTGGATAACAGTCTGTCCTTCCTCTCCTCCACCTGCCCCCCAAACTTAGAACTTTTTGAAGTAACATGTTGGGATTGCTATGTTGGTGCTCAAAATTGCCCTCTGTTCTGTTTTGGAAAGCAGGGACTACAGAAGCACTGTGGATAGTTCTTAAAAACTATCCCTTCAAACTACACAAGGAAACAAATACGCATTCTAGAGGCTGACAGAATTAGAAGTAGAGCAGATCAAAGTAAGTGGGATGGCTGCATTAAACATTCAGTTTAGAATCAGAAGGGACCTCAGTGATCATCTCGTTCAGTCCAGCTGAGCTTCAGTATTTCTGCTGATGTAAAGCAGTAGCTGGATCCTGGTACCAGTGTCTGGCCATCTTGCAGTTTTTCATGTATTTATCTTCTCCTCAGCCCTGAAAGTGCACTTACCCCATTTTACTGATGGGGGACAGGGGATTTTAAAGGGATTACTGCACCTAAAGGTGCAGATAGAGCCCAGAACACTTGCTAGCAGTTTAGGCATGTAAATACTTCTAAAAGTACAGCACTAAGGGACTTGTTCAAGGTCACAAGAGAACTCTGTATAGCGGTGAGGAAATGAACATGGCTCTTGCAAATTCTAGGCTAGCACTGTGTACTCAGACTGCTCAGAATAGTACAAACCACAGCTGTAGGCACTGAACCACCAAAACAACCTAGATGACAGTTGTGGATCTAATGGCAGAATTGGTCTGGTTGAGCAATGGTCCAAAGGTTCATCTCCCTTGAAGCTCTTATGCAGTTATGACATCTCTAGGTACCCTGTGCTCAGAGCAGTGCACCACAAACAACAGAATTGGGCCCAGCAAAAAGGGAAAACAACAAAGCAGACCTGAATGGAACATTGTGCCTTAGAGGTGGATGGGCTTTGCACTTATTCTGGATATTGGCCAACCAGATACTTGTTAGAGCAAGGAGGCAGCAATTTCCAGAACTAACTGCTCAGATTAAAGAAGAAAAATAGCAGGGTGCTGGGTCTTCAGAAGGAAGGCTTTCACTGGGCACACAGCTAGAGCAGGGGTAGCCAACTTGCTAGTGCCACAAGTGACTCAGGGCAGTCCTGTGTGGCATACTGCAGAGGACACAGGCAGCACAGTAGCAGAAAGCAGAGCAGCAGCTTGGGTAAGGAAAAAGGATTGAAGTAGCACATGGGGAAAGGTGTGGGGCTAACTTGGCACACCTGGCAAAAAGGTTGGCCCCTACTGAGCTTGAGATGTTCTTGGCTGTGGAGCTTTCTGTTGAATTAACAAAACAAGGAAATTGTATCTAAAGCTCTTTTGATGATTCTCTGAGGACAGTTCAGTCTGTTTAAACAGCTATATAACACTTTCATTTTCTTGCTTTGTAGCAACTTTCATCTCTAGTGTTCTGTTAGAAAAACAGACTAAATCTTACTAAGAACTGGGCTCAGCAGGCACATCTTCCCGTGCGCTCCACTAAAGCAATCATTTGTCTTCCATGTTGTTTTGCTTCAGGCCCTTTTACAGTCCCTTCAGCTTGGCAATATAAATACATCTGGAGAAGGCTTGAAACAAATCTGATAGCTAATAACCTTGACACTGAAGTTGTGGCTTCTAGTCTAGCTACTGAGACATCATAATACCCATTTCCTCCAACTCCTTTCAAAGTGGAGGTTGCGCTCTCAGAGCTTATGTAAATTGTATGGACACCTGAAAACAATTGCTTACCACTTCTCTTCTGTGGAGAACAACTTGACAATTAAGCTTCCAATATTAATGACTTTAACATACAAAGAAGTGAGTCATTAAAAGGTAGAAAACATCTGGGGTCATAACAGAATGGATGCTCAGTAAAAATGTTCCCAAAGTTCTTGGTATGCACAGCTTCATTTAGGAACAGAATGAGTAAGGTCTGAGAATCCATTGCAGCCTAAATATGCAGAATACTGGGCTCCTGGCAAGATGCAAGAAATCTTGCCAGGACATCAAGGGCTTTAAAAGCAGAAGACCCAGATTTGCTACAGTCTAGACGGAGGCATACAAGAACTTCTGACGAGAACAGAGAAATCACTGCTCTAATTGCTTCACAACCTGACAGTAGAGATGCGGGAGAGAACTTGCAGACCTGGTGCACAAAGGATTTTGATATCCTCAGATGTCAGCCAGGCAGCACCATTGAAATGAAGACTGATGTTTCACAAGCCCACATTCTGCAGAAGTGAAAATCCTTATGGGAGGGAGGCCCACATTATACCAAGAGCATTCTTCTGGGAAATAAGCTCCAAGGAAAAACTTAGATGCCTCCGATGGTTAAGTTAGCTCAAATATTTTGTGTTTACAGAAGAGCGGCACAAAACTGTGTTAAAATGTTGCCTGTTTGTTATAAAGACCTATAATTGCTCAATGTTCAAATGCTCTAATTGGTTTATTGCACTGTGAGGAATGGATAATAATACTTAACTATATGCCCATGTGGTGGATAGCTGGTGATACCTTAGTGTTCTTATTTTAGCAATAAAATGATGAATCAGAATTTGGCATGTATTTCTAATGATTGCATCAAAATTTCTCTAATAACACATTACTTGAAATGCTTAGGACCCATTAAGGTAAAAGTCAGCCCTGTGCAGAGGGACAGAACAAGATCTGCATACAGCTAAGCTCTCTATCTTGAGAGTCTCATGTAAGACTCCAGACAGTCACAAACTTGTGAATGGAGTTTTGTAGTTTCATAGTAGGTAGGGTTGGAAGGGACCTGAGCAGATCATCAAGTCCGCCCCCTGCCAGGGGCAGGAAAGAGTGTTGGGGTCAAACGACTCCAGCTAGGTGGCTGTCTAGCTTCCTTTTGAAGATCCCCAGGGTAGGGGCGAGGCGAAGCACCACTTTTCTAGGAAGTTGGTTCCAGCTCCTAGCTGCCCTGACTGTGAAGTGGTGCCTCCTAATGTCTAGCCTGAACCTCTCAGTCAGCTTATGGCTGTTATTCCTTGTTACTCCTGGTAGTGCTTGGGGGAACAGAGACTCTCCCATTGCCTGCTGGTCCCCCTTGGTCAATTTGTAGGTGGCCACTAGATCCCCTCTCAGCCTTCTCTTGTGGAGGCTGAACAGGTTCAGGTCCCGTAGCCTCTCCTCGTAGGGCCTGCCCTGCTGACCCCTGATCATGCGAGTGGCCCTCCGCTGGACCCTCTCCATGCTGTCCACATCCCTCCTGAAGTGCGGTGCCCAGAACTGGACGCAGTGCTCCAACTGCGGCCTGACCAGTGTCACATAGAGGGGGAGATCACCTCCTTGGACCTGCTCGTGATGCATCTATGGATGCATGACAAGGTGTGGTTGGCCTTCCTAACTGCATCACCACATTGGCGGCCCATGTTCATCTTGGAATCGACAGTGACTCCAAGATCCTTTTCTGCCTCTGAGCTGATGAGAAGGGAGTTCTCCAGCCTGTAGGTCTGCTGCTGGTTCTTCCCCCACCCCACCGTGCAGTACCTTGCACTTGTCTGTATTGAAACCCATCCTGTTCTCATCTGCCCACCCCAGTAACCTGTCCAGGTCTAGTTGTAGCCTGTCCCTCTCTTCTGGCATGCTCACTTCTCCCCACACCTTAGCGTCAATCTGCAAACTTGAACAGGGTGCTCTTTTTACCCCCTCGTCCAAGTCGCCGATGAAGATATTGAACAGTGGGGGCCCGAGGACCAAGCCCTGGGGGACCCCACTGCCCACATCTCTCCAGGTCGAAAATGACCCGTCCACCACCACTCTCTGGGTGCAGCCATGGAGCCAGTTTGCGACCCATCTGACTGTAGGCGTCGACACCACAGTTGCCTAATTTTTTAATGAGGATGGGGTGAGAGACAGTGTCGAAGGCCTGCCTAAAGTCCAGAAAGACTATGTCCACCACAACGCCTGTGTCCAGGGCTCTTGTGACCCACTGAGTTCTGAGTCCCACTCAAATTAATCTGTAGCAGTCAAGCTTGGACCAGAAGTGGGGCTGCTGCACAAAAAGATTGGGAACAACTGTCATGACTGGCTTGTAAATTTTGACCTGGCCATAAGGCTGAATATTTTTAATGTCATGGTCTGGAAAATGTCAGCTCTGGAAGGGGGCATGCTGCACTTGGCAAGTTGAATCAAAGACTTTTCTTTGAAATATACTGCACTTAAATGTTCATCTTCACAAACTGAAGATGAATTGAGTTAGAGCAAATTTACAAAAGTTTTCAGTGCTTATTTCATTTATTCTTGGGGGAATAATACAGCCTATTATTTTTAATAATGGGTTATTTCACATTGTGTATACAACTTATCAAGGGTAGCAGCAAAGCTTATGTTTTGAGGGCCTGTAGAACAAACCTCTGCACATGCACACCCCCACAGAGTTCACGTTAATCTAGCCCTGATTATTTCACTCATCATAGTGAAAAGTGAATACCAATGGCAAAGAACAACAATATATTTATCAAGGAATCTGGGGCAGAGCAGAAGGATATTCCTACACACTGCAGGATTTCTTCTCGTGAGATGCATCACTTCCAGCTGCTGTTGCTGCAATATGGTTTCCCAAATATCCTTGCACCCTTTGCCCTCTGAGTGCTTCTCAGCCTCTGTGCTAAACCAGGGAGCGTAAATGGCTGGTCTAGAGATCAGGTTCAATGGTATTGTAAAGTAAATGGCATATTGTCTTACAGACCCCTTGTAAACAAACATATAATTACCTTAACAAACCACAGTTGGTGAGAGGGAATACATGAAGGGCCTGAGAGCCCTGAGCTCTGGGTTGCCTGTTGCCATGCCTTGTGCACCCAAAGCATTCAAGTTAAGCAAGACATAAGACAGCAAAGATTCAGGCCCCTGAGTTTTTTCTGCCTTAGCCTGCCTTACATGGCTAAGCATCTTGAATCCCCTACAGCTGACGGAAATGTACCTCGTATACAAGCAGTTCAGCGCTTCTGCGTGACCAGGGGTGTTCAGGTCTGTTCCAGATGGACTCTGCTTTATGGGAAGTAAATGGCAAATGAGCCTGAATCGTTCCAAGCCCAGTTGCTTTATTACCAATGCAGACAGACACGTTGCCATAAACCTTTCAAAATGCCTCCCACCACTGCAGAGAGGGTGGGTGTCAGAAGCAGAAGTATGAGCTCTTGTTGGCAGGTAAATCTACAGTTTGCTGGCCAAAAGTCTGTTCCTTCGCCTTTGCCAAAATGCATTTTTTCCCCTCAATTCATGGAATTTAAGTTTTAAGGCTACTGACAGCCAAGAACTATTCAGTAGTAAAACACTCATTTGCAGGCAAAACTCCATGTCAGTAAAACCTTTAGGCTGTGCCGCTGCATGTATTTTGAGAAGGAAATCGTGTTTGGTCCTCACGAGAGCCAGTGTTCAAAAGGCAGCCTGGGCAGGGTTTTGGCCCTAAGACTGGCATGGGTGGGTAGAGAAGGCATTTTTTACTCGGTGTATTCTCTCAGGAAAGATGTTAGAGCTACTTTGTCTGAGCGGCGTTGGCCCCAACTGGCACAAAACCCGCGCTGACTGCTCAGGACTTTCAGTTTCTTTTCCTCCATTTGTGTTGCTTTAGTTTCTTTTCCTCCATTTGAGTTGCTTCGGTTTCCTGTTTTGTCACCGAATTGGGTCAGACGCTGACACACTGAACTCCCGGTGCGCTCTAGGAGCCGCGTGGGATCAGTCTGGCTCCTACGCTTCTCTTCTGGGGGAAGACTGAAGCCAGCCCTCGAATCCCACCCCCACCCCCTTTCTTTGTCCATTCCTTTTAGTTTTGCTTCCCTTGGCATGTAGTTTTGTGCCCACCGTCCCCGGGCAGCAATGACTGTAGGACCACGACGCAGACTCATGTTGCAGCCATCTGCACCCCTCTGAAATGAACTTGTATGCAGCAATTTGCTGCGCGGATGTCCCGTCCCAATCCTGAGCAGGACTCCTGGGTGCTGCTGATTAAAATACCAACTTTGGGACGGCTTCAGTCCAGCTCGGCTTCCTGGACCGACCCCGGCTCGTGCCTCTGACCTGTCACGGTGGGGAAACGTGACCGGACTGGGAAAAACAGAGTAGGAACCTCGAGTTTCGCTTGACTTTTCGGTAGCGGTTTGATGAAGAACTAAATAGACACAGAAAGAATAATGGTTACAAATCACCTGTCCGGGCGTTTTCTCACCGGATTGTCTCGTTTTGTCGTACCACTTTCACCGCGCAACGTGACGCGTTGCGACCCGACCCTCAGTCCCGATGGGCGCCTGCAGCGCCAGGTACCGGGCCGCGCCGTGCACCCTCGAGGCAGACGGGGCAGGCGGAGGCGCCGCGCCCCGTGTAGACACCAGGCCGCACCATTGAGGTTTTGCACTGGTGACCCCAGATGCCGTAGAGCGGAAGCTGCCGGTGCCCCCGGTCCAGGCACTGCCTGGAGACTGGGGCACGGGGCGGGGCGGGCCGGGTCAGGGCCAGGACCAGCAGCTCTTCCCTCAGGGGGGCCCTCAGGAGGGCGGGGCCCTGAGGGGAGTGGGGGGCCCTCAGGTGGGCGGGGCCCTGAGGGGAATGGGGGGAACATGAGGTGGGCGGGGCCCTGAGGGGAGTGAGGGCGACCTTCAGGTGGGCGGGGCGCACAGGCCGCTGAGGGAGGGGGCGGGGCCTGTCCGTGCGGCTGGTTCGAGCCCCGCCTGCGGCGGGCGGGAGACGCGGGCGTTAAGACCCGGCGGAGGCCGCGCGCGCTCCGTGCTGACAGCGGCGGGGCCGGGCCGGGCGGCGGGCGGCGGGCGGCGCGGGGCCGGGGCCGGGGCCGGGGCCGGCGCGGCATGGCCTTCCTGGAGAAGCCGACGGGCGGGAAGGTGCTGCTGGACGACACGGTGCCGCTCAGCGCCGTCATCGAGGCCAGCCAGAGCCTGCACTCGCACACGGTGCGCGGGGGGTGTCGGGCAGGCAGAGGGGGCTGGCGAGCAGGTGTGGGGGGAAGGGGGACAGTGGGGCTGTGTGTGTGGGGGGAAGGGGGTGTCGGGCAGGCCGGAGGGGGCTGGGGGGCAGGTGTGGGGGAGGAGGGGGCTGTGGGGTGGGGTGGGGTGTCGGGCAGGCGGAGGGGGCTGGGGGGCAGTGGGGGAGGGGGTGTCGGGGGCCCATGCCCATGGTCCCAGCTGTGCCCCGTGGGCGGGTGCGGCCCCCGCCCTTTGCACCGCCCGGTGCTGCACAAACAGGGCCGGGCGGAGCGGGGCGGCCGGGGCGACCAAAGTCACCTGTGGCTGCTGCGGGCCCGCCTTGGCCCTGGGCCTCCTGCGTGCCCGGTGAGCAGGGCTGTGGCCCGGCCCGCCTGCTCCCCAGGAGGTGTCGGCCGGGCGAAGCCGTGCGCCCCTCGAGTGGCGCGCCGAGGGCAGAGCCCCGCACCCAGGCGCGGATGCCAAGCTGGGTGGGAGACCCGGCCGTGTCGCCCCTTCGTGCCCCGCGGGGACGGGGACGGGGACGGGGAGGAGGAGGCCCGGGTGCCTGGGCAGCGCCAGGGGCCTGGCAGGAGGCTTGTTGTGAGCGTGGCAGGCGGGGTGTGCCCTCCCGCCCTCTTCACGGTTCCCGTGCCCGGTGCCTGAACCCGTTCCTGGGCTCTGCTGCAGGCCGCGTGCCGTGGGATGTACAGTTAACGACCGCGTGCCCGGTGCAGCCAGAATGGCGGCGGTACCAAAAATCCCCAGGACTTTCTGGCTGAGGATGAAGTTAATCGATGAAATGCCTCTGCAGGCCGGCTCTGGCGGGACAGGCATGTTTCCGAAGGCACGACGCGTGGTTTGCACCACCGTGGCCCAAGCCGTGTCCAAACGCTCTGTTGACACTCTGGAAATCCCATTAGCTTTCCCCGTGTCCAGTGAAGCGAGATGTGCATAGACGCTGAGCTGCGTGACCGATAACGCAGCGTTTAATGCTCTGATGTGTTACCGAGCCAGATTCTAGCCCAATTGCATGTTTCCTCCTTCCTGGAGAAGCCACCGGCCGGCGAGGTGTTGCTGTATTCGTTACGATTGGTTGCGATCCTTTGTAAGCACTCCTGTAACAATAGCTTCCCCCCGTTTTGGTACGTGTGGTTTTCCTTGCCGCCGGTTCCAGAGAGATTGTGACTTCGTGTGAAGCAGAAGCCCTTAAACGCAGCTTTCTAACCCAAACGCTCAGTGTGTAACTTGCGTTCTTTGTGTGGGAGTTCGATGCCAAGTGTTGTGACCCTTTGATGGTTCATCTTTTTATTCCATGTTATGGTTCGGGGGCTGAGGCACAGGACTTGAGCAGAGGCTGAGGGAATTGGATTATTTAGTTTGGAGAAGAGGAGACTTAATAGTAGCCTTCAATTACTGCACCTGAAGAGCAGCTCCAAAGAGGATGGAGCAAGGCTGTTCTCAGCGGTGGCAGATGATGGAACGAGGTCTCAAGTTGCAACAAGGGAAGCTGAGGTTAGATACGAGGAAAACTTTCTCACAAGGAGCATATTAAAGCACTAGATAGACCAGGCTCCGCAGAGAGGTGGTGCAGTCTCCATCCTTGGAGATTTTCAAGACCCAGGTAGACAAAGCCTGGCTGGGATGGTCTAGCTGGGGCTGGTCCTGCTTCGAGCAGGGGGTTGAAGTACATGTGACCACCCTCACTGTCTGTGATTCTGTGAATGCACACGGGGGGAAAATCTAATAGGAATTTGTTCTACTATGCAGAAAAGATCAAAATGATGCAGCACTGCACTTTTGATTTCAGAGATGTATTGAATGCTTATATTTTTCTTATTATTTTTTTTTTAATTGTAGGTGCCTTATTAAGAGTTGGAGAAAATAATTTCTTGAGGCGTGTGGTATACAGAGAGTTTATACAGGGGCAGTGCAGAGCTGCCCCTGTACAAACAGTCATATACCCCTGACTGTTTATCCGAATGGTAAAACTAGGTTAATCTGAACAGTAAAGCAAAGGTTCATTGGTGGTAGACATGATGTCTGATTTTAGTTTTCCTGGGTAAAATAAATTATAGTGACAGATATTTCCAAGTGGAGTAGGTGCATGAATGAACTCCTTCAAGAAGAGGAGTATATATTGTTATATTCTTGAGATAATGAACTGGTTGATACTGATATTTTTATTAATAGAAATATTAAATACAATTGAAAAGGCTACAAAGCATGACTAGTGCCTGAGAGAGAGAAAGAGAGAGATCCTTACTACAAACATATTTACCCTATACAAATACTTGGAGAGCCAAGGCTTGACAATTTAACATTGCAGGAATGAGATGGCAACTAAATGACTGTTTGTCAGTGGCACGGCATATCGCTAATCTAAATCATAGAAAAATAGGGCTGGAAAGGACTTGAGGATATCCTGAAGTCTAAGCCCTACTCACAGCAGGATTATCCCTGTCTAAGCCATCCCAGCTAAGTGTTTGTCCAGTCTAGACTTAAAAACTTGCAATTTTATTCTGGTGCTTAACTCCTCTCATGGTTAGAAAGCTCTTCCCAACATCCAGCTTGGTTTTTTTCCTTGTCCATGTTAATGTTCAGTTTTTAAAGAAAAATTAAAATCCTTATTTCTATTGCTGATAACATCCAAGATCATTAAAAGTGAATATGGGAAAGTTCCAACATCCTTTTCATTATTCTTGTATTGCTGCTTGGATAAATAAAATAAGTTTTTCTGCTCTATCAGTAGTCTACAACCTAAAGCAAAAACATTAAACAATCACTTAAAACCTTCATGTTGGATTTATATTCTAAAAAAAACCCCTTTTCTACAGCTCGTTGGTTTTGCAAAAGCAATTGCAAAACTCAAGATTTGAAGTCAGATTGATACAACAGTGTTTCAATAGGACAAGGATGGTAGGAATAGCCTGAAGTTTCTGTAGGTGCAGAAATTGGCTGGAGTTTTGAGTAAACCAGAGAATACCAGGGAAAGGTAATGAACTGCAGGAGAAATTAAAAAAATACAAAATGTAAGATCACAAGTAGTGTTGATGCATAGCATTGGCTCTATTATTGCATTAGCCTGCATCTGTTAATTTAGATAGAGTATGACTTTCTGGGTGGTGTGACATTACTTTTAAATTAACATTTGCCTTGCTGTTTTAATGCACCAAGTGTTTTAATGAATAGAGCTCTACTTTTGGCAGCAGTTGGATTTCTGTTTCCTGCAGATGAGGGAGAAACTACAAAATAAATAATCCATTACGTGTTTGAATTAGCCAGAAGCCAAAGAGGGGACAAAGCTGGTATTTAACATGTTCTGACGAGGGTTTGCACTTTGTAGTAATAAATAGAACATTTACTTGACAAAGAATACATACAAAATCATGTCAAGCTCCTAGCAAATATTATTGTTTGGCTGTTAGAGAAATGATTGTTAAAATTACATTCTCATTCAGCCGACCTGTTCCCCGTATGTTCTTGAGTCATGTGGGCTCAAACGTTCTTGCTTTAGTTAGCAATACCAGTCAGTACCCATATAAGAGTCCATTCTGCTTCGGGTTGTAGCAACAGAGTTGTCACCTGACTGCTGAATCTTTATTGCCAATGGTGATTGAAGAGGCAACCCTCAAATTCCCTACAACAAAACCCAACCAAAACAGAGCTTGATTGTCAGATCTCAGTGCTGACAGTATTATAACAAAACACAGTCCCAGTACCAATGTGAATCATTTTGCTTGTAAACTTGATCTGGGAGTGACTAACAAGCGGGCATGGTGACTATTAACTGGGATGTTTTTGTTATTACGTGGGCTGTAAAGGTCCTGAAATGTCTTGGAATATGTAATTGGACTCAGATTGTTTCCATGCCACAGTACCTACTGTATTCCTCCTCTTTGTTTTGCAAGCCAAGTCATTTAGTGTTTTATATGCATTTAAAGGGCACCACATCGAAAACACTGTATTCAGGACTACATCCTGCAACTCATTCTGCACAGGCAGATCCCCATCCATTTCATCCAGACTCTCTTGTTCTTGCTATAGCTGCTTATGCTGTACTACATTCACGTCTTCATGATCTGAGCATCTTCCTGTTGTGCATTAAGCAGCATATGTCGTGTAGCTTCTTGCCGGCACAGTGATATGTTTTTCACTCTTACCAAATGAGTTTTCATAGTTTCATGTAGCTAGGGTCGGGAGGAACCTGAACAGATCATCTAGCCTGACCCCCTGCCACAGGCAGGAATGAATGCTGGGTTCACAAGACCCCAGACAGTGATCATCCAACCTCCTCTTGAATATGCCCAAGGTAGGGGCGAGGACCGCCTCCCTGGGAAGTTGTGCTTGGTTGTGCTTGTGCACCAAGAATTTTGCTGCTACAGAAAAGAGGCTGGCTCTTCCTACCATTGTTTTCTCTCAGTGTGTATAAAATTGTGTCCAGCGTGTTAAGATAACTGCTTCTAAGTGGCTTAATGTCAAGATGATGTGTTCTGCAGCAGAGTCTTTTTCCTCAGAAAGGCTTTACTAGGTTTGCAGTGCTACTTACCACTGTGACCTTGTAGATGAAAAATTGCTTTTTTATAATTTGCCTTTTTAAGCCTTGAAAATGGGACATTTTCTTCAGTTCCCTGCTGGAAGAGTTACATTCTCGGATATGGCATCTGCAGAGCTACTTGGAGCAGAGAAACGGTTGGAGGATGTGCATGCATGTTCTCCAAACTTGTCTTATTTATTTTCTGAAATTAATTCTTCCCCAACTTTTGCAATGTGAATTGAAACTATCATGGTGTCCTGGAATGGACCACTTTGTTAGATTGCTGTCTTAAAGAAACCCAAAAATAAACAGCTAAAAGCAGTCCTCTTAACATTTATTTTCTGAAAGATTTTCATCTTTGAGGAATAATGAATGTGAAAGTCTCCTATTTTAAGGCTGCAAATGCCTCTTTTGACTCACTTCAGCGATTCAGTCTCTCTAGATCTTTATGTAGGACGAAAACAGACTGCACAATTCAAAAGCTCTAACTTGGAGAATCCTAGAAAACTGTCTAAAAGGATTGGGGTTTTTAATTGTTTATGAACATCTGCAAATCTTTGTTCTGTTATTTGCAGGGAATTCATCCCTTTTGTGTTTTTCAATATTAATATATTGAAAATGATATTATATTGAGTATTACATTACATTAAAGTACTAGTGAAATATGAGCATTTAAGTCGGACAGCTCTTGGAGGTTCTTTAAGAAAAAACACAGCAAACAAAAAACTCTACTATAATGTAATTAGTAAACTTTTTATTTGACAAAATCAGAGTTTAAATAAGGTGCCCATATGAGATGAGATTTGGATGTTGAGATGTATAATAGTTTATATTATACATCTCAACATCCAAAGTTCTGGTAGTGAATATTATCGTAGTAGGGTACGGGGCTTCAGTGTGGGCCATGGTCAAAATGCTTCAGTGGCTTGCACCAGACCATAACAGTCTACATTTCTTCCAACTATACTGTTAGTCCAATAAGAGATATGATAAAAAACCCTCGTTTCTCGCATATTTCCTGGCCCATCATAGCTACAACAAGACTCTTCTCTTTCCACAGTCTGAGACCGTGTCTGGTTTTATCATCTCTTTGACATCTGTGAAGTGCTGTGTGTCTCCTTATTCCACTGATACGTACAGGAGTTCAGAGTGCCCAGCACCTTGCAGCATTCTGGTCTCCTGGTGTAAACTCATCCTTTACAAGTGACCATTACCAACATTCAAAGTGCTCTCATACAGGCAGGAGATGTAGCTATCTGCCTCTATTGGTGGAAGGAAAGCATCTGTTTCTCTGTTCTCTCCAAAAATGCTTTTCTTTTTCAATAAAGCCCAGTGAATATAAACTTGTACCCATAATTTTCATCTGCAGGGGCCTTTTAAAAAAAAAATTATTAATGGAATGGTGGGATCATTATTAGAATAAAGGTATAGCGTACACAGGACTCCGCTGCATCCTCAGACATGCAGTGGTGTTTAAACAGTGCTGAGCATTGCTGTTGCTAGCAGTATCTCAGCTGAGATGGCTTCATGTCACATTGTACAATAGTAAATTTGTACTTTGCCCTTTATTCAAAGAAGGATCTCCAGGTCTGAGCTGCTTTCCTGGTTATTTGTCTACTTTCCATTATAGACGATTTTCCAAACAAATGTTTAAGAGGCTCTGAAAAAAACCTTTTATTAGAAATTGTTCCAATCCAGTGTACTTAAATAGGGATTTTGTTAATAGTATGTGCTTAATTGGGTTTCCACTTTCAAGCATTAAAAACCTTAAGATTTTAAAGGCCTTTGTGTTTTGTTCTTGCCTCTAAGCTTTTGGTGGAAACTGAAGCTGTCATGGGTCTTTAAACTCAAGGAGTGAAGACCCTGTGAAGTAGCTGGAGTTTCAAAGCCAGAAGCTACTTTGGGGTTCGTCAGTAGAAATCTTTCACAATTGCAACTGGTGGTTCTTGATCTCTTTAGGATCCAAATTTCTGAGGCCCCCACCCATGTTTCTTCCTGTTGTACTCCTGCAGAGTTGTCTTGATTTCTGTTTCAACAGCTAGGAAAGATGTTACACAGCAGCTGCTAAAATTTAGACCTTTTAAAATCTGCTGTACTGAACATGCATCTGAGAGTATTAGAAGAATTGGCTGAGGAGCTCTGAGCTGCTCCTGCCTGCTGTTGGTAACTACCCTGGAATATTGGGTAAATCTTGGAGGACTGGAATAAAGATACCAACATCTAAATTGGGTAAAATGGTATGACCAAGGCAAGTATGGTAATTTCCTGTTACTTCAGCATGAATTCTACTAAAATCATGACAGGTATTCGTCACAGTTGTCGTCTGTGCTAGCTAGATTCAAGATGGTCTTGGTGTAGCTTCTCATGCTACAGTCGCCTGTCTTTTAACTCTGTGGACGTAGCCTGTCTCGTTCCATGTGAGGCTCTCGGTTTAAAATTTTTGTGGCAATGCAGACGGGCTCTTATTTTTTATTCTTCTTTTAAAGAGTTCAATTCAAGACTGTTTTGCATTCAGGCATTCTCCCTGGAGAGGTAAAAGCCCATCTGTGCTCATGTGAAAATGGTGTGTCAGCAGCGCCAATTAATGGTCGCAGGCCTGTCACAGTAGGAGGCACTGGCCCTCGGTGCAGCCCTCTTTGGTGCAAGAAGTGGCTCTGAGCACTGGGAATACTGTTATCCTTCACCGCAGGGCTTCTCTGCGGCAGCTGCTCACCAGCCCCTTTCTGGCCTCCCCTGAATGGGCATAGGCAGAATCAGCCCTGGGGAACCTAGTTCTGCCCAACTGTGGTGGTGGAGAAGAAGCACGATGGGTACCTTTGTGCGTCTGACCTGAGGGAGGCTGTTCGTCATGCAGGCGTGGATCGCCCTGCAAGGAGGAGCGGAGCTCCGGCCAGAGACTTCAAGTTGTGGGAGAGTTGACAGAATTGGGATAGGATGTTTTGGGAGACCAAAGCACAGCTGTGCGAGACACCTCCTGGGTAAGAGAATTGTGGACTGAATCAGTTTTTTCCAAGGTGAATTTGGATTGGATTGGCATGAGGATTGGCTCAGTGGCTTGGAAGGGGGGAGCTGAGGGAAACTCTCATCACTAGTTTATTCAGGAGAGAACTGAACTTGATCAACCTGAGCGATGCTGTGTTTTCCGCAGCAGTGATCTAGCAGCAGGCGGGTGTCCCGATCGCCTCCGTGTTCTCCTGTAGTACACTAGCGAAGGTCAAGCACTGGGGAAGGAGCGAGTGCTAGTGGAGGCTGGGCAATGACTCTGCGTCTTTAAAAACAGTAGAAAAAAGTGAATGACCACATGTGATGAATCATCATCTTTTACGTTCTTTCAGAGAAGCTGCTCAAGTTTCTTAGCGACTTGCTGAATAAGCGGTTGCCGTTTCCTATGCGTGTACAAAGCAGTCTCTTACTGCTTCCTAAAGTACAGATTAGAAATCTGAAAACAGGAAAAGGCACATGTCAATTGTGACGTTGGAGCTTCAAGTGTTGCTTAATTAACATCTGTCACCCGTGGGTGTCTCGGGTCAGATGCTGACCTCAGTCAGACTGATATAGATTGGGGTTGACTAGGAAATCCAGAACTAGATAAGCCTGAGTGGCATTGTTTCAATTTCTTTGCTTCTGAGTTTCCATGCATTGCTCAGTAGCCTAGCATCTCTTTTTGGGGCTGCCTGGTTAGAAATTGAAATAGAGACTCGATAGGCGTTAATCAGAAATGGTGCTTCAAGTGACAAATGACAAGGCAGCAGTGTTCTTGACTGTTCACTAATAAGCTCTGGAAGCAACTTTAGTGAGCGGACTCTGGGTTAGTTTAGACCGCTGGTTCTCAACATTTCTAGACATGAGGCACCCCTCAAAAAATGCCCGTTCTTCATTTTCACTTTTGTTTCTCTGTGGTTAAAAAAAAAAAAAAAAAATCGATCAATTTTTTTTCTTGCAAAGAACTTGGAAAGACCACAGCTATGGATTTCTATTTGAAATCTCCGGGTTTATCTTGAGAATCATGTTTGAAAACCTAAGAGTATTAACGTGTGACACCCTGCGGCGCTCTTGAAGGGATCTCACGGCACCCCAAGATACCCTAGTTCCCTGGTTGAGAATCACTGATGTGTTGGCTCCCATGATTCATCCTGCAAGACGCTAAGTTTTATGTTGTTTTAGTAACTTCTTAATGATTGTGAAGATAACCCTTCAGCTGTTTCTGGCTGTGTAAAACAGTTTCCACAAGGTATCAGCTGGCAGCTGTAATGGGTTGTTAACCATCATTTTATAATACTTTAAGAGTCAGACATTCCAATACCTTGGGTGCTCAGTTGTAATCCCAACCTGTCTAAATCAGTGTTACTCAGCCTATAGTCTAAAACCCAGATCTGGAGAGCCGAGCTGTCAGCTGGTCCATGGGGCTCCCCACAGGTCCAGAAATTGGCTGTGGTGACAATTAATGTTGCCACTGCTGCTGGATTTCCAAGCAGCATGGGCCAGATCTCGTGGCCTCATTCTCTGGATCAGGTCAGCGTGGGGCTGGAGCAACAGGCTTGATCTGGCACATACAGGGCTGGTGTAAACTAAATCTCATACCACTCATCTAGCCGGCACCCCAAAAAAGTTGGGCATCACTCATCTAAATTGATCCAAGCCTAGAAGAAAGCTTAGTCATTGTGATTGTATGGCTGAAGATCTGTGTTAGGTTGTGATCCTCATTGCTTACAAATGATGAGTATTGCATGATCTTATGGAGATCCTTGCTTTGTTGCTGCTTTTGAACTTCACATCTCTTACCATGAATATTCAGGGAGTTAGGGCTATCTCTTGGCAGGAAATAAGCTTTAAAAAAAAAAAAAAGCAAGAACCATTGAAGTGTACATATGCTAAAGTTTTTATATAGCGTGTGCACACTTGCACTCCTAGCCCAACTTAACTTTTATTTCCGTCCTCCCCTGCTAGTTACATCCTGTCTAAAATTTAGCATGCAAATCTTCAAGGCACACATCTACCTTTCTGTGTGTTCCCTAAAGTGCCACATACATTTTTGTGAGAGATATATATATATATTTTAATATCTGAAGTAGAAATGAGCAAAATCCGAACTTTTTTTTTAGCTCTGCATGGGACTAGTTCGGGGTGGGCAATTATTTCGAGCAGAGGGCCGCTTACTGAGATTTGGCAAGCCATTGAGGGCTGCATGACAGGCAGCCAGGGGCAGATAAATATTAATTTTCTAAATGTTTTAGGGGCCCCGCGGGCTGGATAGAATGGCCTGGCTGGCTGCATTTTGCCCACCCCTGGACTAGTTACTTAAATACATATACTCTATAGTGATATGTTTTTATAAGGTGTATCTAATGATATTATTGTAGTAACCTGGCACCATGTTTCAGTAGGCACAGTGTAAAAAGAATGTGGAAATGGAGAGTTCGGAAATAATTAATCCTAAGAAATGCAAAATAAAGGCAAATCACCAATTATTAAAACATACATGTGGTTCAGTGAGGTTTTTGATATAATTATATGCTTTATCTGTAAGCTATGAACATTAGCTGTGCGTTTGAAAATAGTCTTGTTATCAGGAGTAGTTTATGTATGCTGATTCCTCAAACCTGTCATAGTAGGTATAATCCCTTCTTCATGCAGTTAAATTCTCCACAGTAATTTGCCAGGGGTGGTAAAATGGGAATATTTCACAGGAAACTCCAAATCTGATGCTAGGAGATGGTTTATATGCTCCTCAAAGATCTAACCGTTTCCTTTCCTTGGCTCTTGCGTGGCATGCCCTCAGTATGGTCTTTATGTAAAAGAAAGTGCGTAAACACTTCAGAAAGCTGTAAATTCTTGAAATTCTTTTTTCATCGTTCAGTGTTCAGGAGCGTAGGTGGCTATTCCAAAGATGAATCAATGAACCAGGACCCCAGAGCTGAGTGCTGCGCTACTTGGAAGTTCAAATTGCTAAATGCACAGTGGTAGTAACATTTATTTCCTATTTCTGCTAACTTTGTTCCTTCTTCTTCCCCTCATTTCTAGGAATACATTATTCGTGTGCAGAGAGGGATTTCCATGGAAAACAGTTGGCAGGTAACTTCCTCTTAATTTAAGATCCACCAAAACAGAAGGTCTTCCTAGGAAAAGGCAGTATTTGAGTTCATCCTGTCTGGTCTCCTTTAAGCTAGAGATTGTGCGATTTTTAGAGTGAAAATCAGGAACACTGAATTCTTGAACGTGCTTGGTCGTGAACTTTGTGTTTTGTAATGATCAGCATGAAGACTTTCAGCGATCAGGGTTTCCAAATACACAGTTTGTGTGGCCTGCTTTCTTATGTTTGCATGACCTAAATGGACTCACTTGTGGCCTCTCGGGCTGAGCGTTACTCCCTGTCTGTCCAACTACTTTTTTCAGGGTTGGTGGGGTATTGTCCATGGGTAAGTGCTGTCTGGATGAGTCCTTTAGTTTCCAGTCAACTGACATGACCAAAGTCTTCATGTTTATCCTTCATGCTTATTGCTAGCATGCTTTTATTTTTTTTAAGTCTTGAGCAAG
This sequence comes from Alligator mississippiensis, assembly GCF_030867095.1. NCBI lineage: Eukaryota > Metazoa > Chordata > Crocodylia > Alligatoridae > Alligator > Alligator mississippiensis. The sequence goes on from NC_081835.1 coordinate 861,229, forward strand.
AGAAATAATCATGGCTTTGTTTTTCTTCCACATGGTTTGGTTCAGTTTTTTAATATAAATTGAGATTTTTTGGAATAAACTTTTTGGCTCCTTATTTAACAGTTGCAAGTTTCAGTACTTTTGGCCAAAGAGGAACATTTTGGCTAGTTCCTTTCTTTTAGAAAAACAATGTAGCTGCTGGAGTAACAGGGGACCTTGTTTTCTGCCATGGTGAATGTTGGAGGCCACACAGGGAAACAACCTGTGCAGTACCTTCTCATTATGTATCTGTGCAAGGATGACAGCCAGTCTTTTTGCTTTTAAATTTAAATTGTGGGGACTGAAATCGGCCTCTCTGCTAGTCCTGGAGTAGTCTTGGCCAGACCCTGCTGTACCAAAAAAAAAAAAATCCTTAATAATGGCACTGTCATCTGAAAAGCTTCTCTGAGGGCTTCAGGGAAGAGTTGAACTTATTCCTAAATTTTAAGTCTGTGATCTTGAAGTGATGTTGTCCTTAACATGCAAAAATTGCAAGGTGTCTGCAAACAACTACAGCAAAGCTGTTGTAATATCAAACTACAGCTAGAAAGCTATTTTTTGTACAAGTTCAGACATTACCGTGAACAACTTGTCTTCTCTTTTGCTTGCTGACAGAGCAGTATAAACTTATTAGTTGTGGATTTCTACAGAGAAGCTTAGAAGAGCTAAGGTTTTAAGTAGGGATTGTTTCCCCCTTGCAGAGTTTTGTAATAAGTAATTTGAATGATAAAAATATGAGTGTTTCCTCAATGTTTTCTTTATATTTTTCAGATTGTGAGAAGATACAGTGATTTTGACTTGCTTAATAATAGTTTGCAGGTAAATTCCCACCCCTTCCCCCTGATATGTGAGTTTTTTGTTTTATTTGATATTTTGTATTTTTTAAATAAGTACTTTTTTGTACATGAGAATGAACTGAACAAGAAAATCATAATCCTTATATGGATTCAAAGGAAAAGACCTCAGTTACAAAGACTACTCTTTAAACAAATAGCAATGCTGGTCTAGGTTTTACCATGGGAAATGGTGATTGTAGCCTCAGTATGACAAGTAGAATCCAAAGACAGGAGATTCGCTGGTATTGAATCCTTCCCTGCAGCAGTGTAACCTGTTTTGGAGTTGTGTGGTGTTACCCCTTTTTTCTTTGACTGGAAGAAAATGGAGGCACATACTGACCTCTTTAATTTAGCACTGCAGTACTATGTCTCTTATTTGTCTTTCTTTAAAAGCACTTCCAGATGCCGCTTATCATGTGATGGTTTCTGTATCACTGCAAAATGTTCCTCAGTTAAACAGTGAACCTACTGTGTGTTTTCTTTTTTTTTTAGGACAGTCGCTTCTTTTAGTTTGCATGGGAAAGGACAGGGTGCACAGTGACTGGCATTTACGGCAGGGAAGCCTGGAGCATAAGAAACACTCAGTCTAGTATCAGGCAGATAACATATGGTGGGAATGCTGCTGATCTTTTAAGAATAGATTTTTATGATTCACTTTTCCCCTCCCATTCCCTGTCATGTGTAGTGTGAATGCAGGACCTTAAGGCTGCTTTTGATTTTAATTTCCTTGCTGGAAAGATAACTGACCACTTGGTGAAGTGTAGTAGACAGGAATGTGCAAGAGTGAGCTTGTGATGTCTACCATGTCAAACACAGGTTTTGGCGTGACGGTATAAGCAACAGAAACTAGACTGAGGGCCAGATGCAGTGTGGTGCAGCTCATTTGAGTTTGTTGGAGGATCTGTGATGTAGTAGTGCATGAGAGTCGTACTCATGGGCAGTGCTCGTATCACTATCCTTGGGACAAGCTTATTTTAAGTAATAGATGATGCTATACAACCTGTGTAATTGCCAGCCTTTGGGAACACACTTTTTCACTTTCCATTGGCTGGGAGTAAAGACGCATCCTTTTTCTTAGGAAGTCCTTCCTGGCCACTGTTGAGAGGTTCTGTGCTCTGCTGCTGACCTACCCCTTCCAGCCTAACTCCTTACTCGGGCTTTTGCGAGAGTCTTCAAAGAGACACATTCAAATTACCTTTTCCATCCAGTGCTCCACTGAGTTCCATACAATAGCTCCAGCATTGCATACAAATGTGTAACTTCGTTGATTCTTTAAGAAGCACAGTCCCTAGTTGTTGCTGTTTGGAGTTTTGGAAGCAACTTGTATGGATGGTAAGGACTTGGACAGACTTCAGACACTTTAACAAGCTTAAACTCCTCCTGTAGGGATTAATTACAATTCAGAATGAAAATATTCACAAAATCTTGATGTGTTCCTGAAAGGCAGGACTATGGCTTCTCTTGGGTGCACAGCTGTAGGCAATCCACATTCCTTACTGCCTCTTGCTTCTGGCTGTTGTGCCTGGACATTTTGAATAGCTTGGCTTTTCATGTGTTATCTTTGTTACCTGATGCCACCTAAAAATAATAGTGAGCACTAGATTTTTCAGAGCTAATTAGCCTGCTGAGGCTGAGCTGGGCTGATCCCTCTCAGATTGATGAGAGACATGGCAGTGCCCCTGAACTGCACCAGAAAATCCCAAACAAAACCATCCCTGTTATACTTTCCATCTCTTCCCCAACTCTGCATATCTTTAGCTTCTTTAATGAGAAGTGCGGAAATCATATGTCCATTTAATCTCCATTTTGTTGTGTGAGCTCCATATATAATATTTGGCTAGAGGCTCAGATGACTGACTCGCAGTATCTGGTTGCAGTAATACAGTGTATAAGCAAGGCTTTGGAGAATCCTGTGGTTTAAGGATAAGAATGTTACGGCATTAGGTCGTCGTCTGGCAAAATTCTCACTGGCCTCAGTGCTGAATTAGGGCCAGTGGAAAGTATTCCCTTGGGCTCTAAAGCATGCACGTAAGTCTTTGCAGGGCCAGGGCCTCGGTGAGACGTTTCCCTGGTAAACATGTTCCTAATGCAGTGTGTGTTTTGGCAGACTGGATTGTAGAAATCTGAGGTAAATGCGTTAGTTTTGGCTTCAAATTAAAAAAAATGTTTTGCTACATCAAGAAGCTAAACCTTCCCCAGGTGCATGCAGAGAAAGTTTTCTGAAAATGATCAAAAGGTCTAAAATCGAGAGCCTCTTCTCTGTGTAGCTGGTGGCTGGCTCTGGGGGAAAGAGGAAAAATACTGACTCTGATCTGATACGCTTTCCTATTGACTTGATTATTTCAGAATTGGATGCTTTTCCAGTTTAGAAACATGCCTACAACACTTTGATCTCAGCTGCATCTTAATTCAGGTTCTTGCCCAGACAACAGCTTGCGTGCATGTCTGAGCTGAAATTCCACTGGTTCAGCTTAGTCTGTAAGTGCGGTGTTTTCTCCCCCCCAGAGTGCGTAGTGGTTAGGAAGATTTGCATTTGTTCCTGTAACTCAGACATGGCTTGCTTTTTTCATACCAGTGTTTTGTCAGCCTGTGATTCATGCTCGGAGCCTGGGAGGAGGGACGTGAGGAGGAAGAGGAAGGAAAGGTGGGAGGTATTGTCACAAAGTGACAGTTTCTTTTTTTGAACAGTTCCTTTTTTTGGTCTCCCACTGATGAAAGTGAGAAGTGAGGAAGGTGGAACTCCCAAAAGTCCCTGCCCTCCAAATGGCCAAACAGCTCTCTTTAGAAATCAAGCTGTCGTTTGCACAGACTTTCCTTTTCTGCAGCACACCTCTAAGTCTCTCTCCTTCCAGGGGCTCAGGACACGTGAGGCAGCTACTCTTCTCTGCTCAGCTGGGATATGTTGAAAAAAGTAAAAATATATTTTGTGGTAATACACCTGACCCAATATATGCACATGCCGCACCCTATGAGCAGCCTACTTGGTTTTGTTTCGTCTTCCCAGCCGTGTTCTGTGGCGTGTGTTTGTTTCATAACCCTTTGCATTTCTGCCACGTCTTTCATCCGATTTCTGTGTAATTCTCAAACATTAACTAAAGCCTTGCAACACCTAGAGATTGCGTTGTCCCACTTTCAAATGGGGCCACTTCAGCTGTGCTAGATTATGCTTGTATAATATCACATGATAATAGATTTAGCTTAAGAACTGAAGGTTATCTAGTGTAATTGAAGCTGCATTTAAAAACCCTTAACGTCAGCTTCTTTAAAATTGCCAATAAGGGCAGTGGGTGCAAAAGAAACTATTAACAATCCATGCAAACTTATATAGGAACGAAGAAAGTTCATAAGGAGCAGATGTAGGCATGCAAGATTGGTTTGTGCTGTGATGAAACCATGACATGAACATTTTATGGTGGGTAAACACTGTAAGAGTTTAACAGTCTCATATTTTCAGATTGCTTTGGGATTGAGAAAACACAGTGCAATATTCTTATTTTGCTAGTGTGGGACATGCAGTTAAATACCCTTGTAGTTTCAGTACAGTTATAATTCCAAATTTTTACATGCAGAGATGAGACTACATCTCAGACTGTTTAGTCCTATACAAACTTAGAATTTAACACAAATAAAATGCCAACATAAGTCCTTATAAATGCATATAATTTTGAAAAATCATCTGGCTATTAGAACAGCACAGAACTGTGTTCTGTGGCATAAGCATTTATTCCTATTAAACATTTCAAGAAGATATGTTATGATACTATTTTTGTTTTCTCTCTCAGATATCAGCTCTAAGTCTACCTCTGCCTCCCAAGAAGTTGATTGGAAATATGGAGCGTGAATTCATAGCTGAAAGACAGAAAGGACTCCAGAGCTATCTTGATGTAATCACTACCAATCACATACTGTCTAACTGTGAACTGGTAAAGAAATTCCTGGACCCAAACAACTATTCTGTAAACTATACTGGTAAGTGAAATATTTTTAAATGGCATTTACGAAAGACCACTGTTTACAGAACACAGATGAAATTTGTCACAGACCCCAGAAAAAGACTAATCTCATTTAGCACATGTCCCATTACTTTTTGTGGCTCATTTGTAGTAAAAGGGAGAGTTGGTGCTTGAAAGGACTGGCTGTTTACTGGAGTGTGGGGGAAGATGAAAAAGTCTCACTGTACTGCATATTGTTAGACAGCAAATGAGGACTCCCTTTTTCATGGTTCAGAGATGATAAAGTCAGATTCGTTGTGATCATGTATTCTGACATTGTGTATTATGCAGGCTGTAGGGTTTCCCTAAAATAATTATTGGGTGAACCAAAGTATAGCTGTTGAAGAAACATCCTGAAATGTTAGATTAAAAATTTTCAGTCAGGAAGAATCCATCATAGCCACTGGTAAATTGTTCTAGTGGTTAATTACCCTCATGATTAACAATTTCTACTCTGAATTAGTCTAGCTTCAGCTTTCAGCCACTGGGTTCTGATCTGGCAAACAAATTCTCCGTTATCAGACTTCTGCTCTTCACATAGTTGCTAACTGATTTGTTTGTAAAGTATTGGGTAGATGTATTGGCCATGTCTCAGCTCCTGTTGGACGCATGTGAAATCCTTTGATTGTGTATCTTGAGTAAAGGTGGTAGGAGCAAAATTTAAACTGGTGGGTAGAAAAATGTAAAGAATAAGTCTGTCTTTAATACTGCTATTCATAGGATCGTAGGACGGTAGGGCTGGAAGGGATCACAGTAGTCATTTAGTCCAGCCTCCTGCTCAAGGCAGGATTATCCCTGACTAAACCATCCCTGCCAAGGGTCTGTCTAACCTGCTTTTGAAAAGGTTGGAAATTCCACAGCCTCTCTAGGCAGCCTGTTCCAATGCCAGCTCAGCCTCATAGTCAGAAATGTCTTCTTCCTAATCTCCAACCTAAATTTCCCCTGCTGCATCCTGAGGCCATTGCTCCTGTTTCCTGCTTCCTATGGCCACAAAGAAAAGCCCATCTTCACCCTCTTTATCACTCTGCAAGTACATGAAGACTGTGATCTAATCCCCCCTCTGTCTTTTGTTCTCTAGGCTTAATAAACCCTAGTTCTTTCAGCCTTTCTTTGTAAGTCTCGTCTACATCCTTCTTGAAGTACGAGGCCCAAAACTGGACACAGCACTGCAGGTGAGGCCTCACTGGTGCCGAATGAAGTGGAAGAATCATTACCCTTGATTTGCAAGTGACGGTGTCATCTGCACTTGATCCTGGCATCTAAATCATTAATGATGTAGATGTTGAGCAATACCAGACCTAATAAATAACTAATCACGCTGACATCATTCTGGGAGCTTGCTCATTTCCTGATTATGGACCAACCCTTCTCATTTTCCCTATTATTTCTTGACTTTTGTGTTCCTTCCATCCTTCCCCGTCTACCAAGCAAGGAGAAGAGGAGGGAAAATGTAATGTCATGGAGACTGCCCAAACTTGAAAAATTTTGACTTTTTAAACTGTCCAAATGAAATCAAATGGTGGTGAAACTTCTGTAGTGGGAGACCAGGAACTCTGCTGATCTGAATGACTGAAAACAGTTTGTGCAACCCAAAATACAGAAACACTAAAATACAATAAAAGCAGCTCACAGATGGGTCCATAGAGCTCTTGCTGGTTGTTTACAGAGTGCTCTTAATCTAGATAATTCTAGGTCCTCTCTTTGTCTCTGACTTGCAGTAAAAACAGCTGAATGTATATTAAATACTGCCTTACCAGTGATTTTTTTTTTTCTTTCCTCTGTCACCCCTTACTTATTTGTAGTTAGCTTCATTGCAGTGAGGTGGGTGTGAAGGGTGCTGAAGGAGGTCCTCAGGATTGTAGTGAGAAGCGGGTGGTGGTCAGCTGGCACTCTCTCTGGTAAGCAGCAGTTCACAGTGTGAGAACCCAAACATATAAGACTTCCAGTACCCATGTAAAAGGGGAGCCTCCTGCACCCCTGAAAATGAACTTTTAAACTCTTCAGTCTAGTAGCTTTAACCCATGAATAAATTGAATATCCATACCTCCCTCAGAAGATATAGAGTTGCCTCCCCTATGAACTGCAAAGTGCAAACCGTATTTTCAGAAAAGCCCAGCATGGCAAATCAGAAGTTTATTGCATGTGTTCCATCTGTGTCCTTGCTCTCCTGTTGTGAAGTACCCTAGAATCTGCTGCATCTCAGCTGCAAAGAACTGTCCTTAAACACTCTGCTCACCAGTTATGGTAAGTTGTGGAAGAGACCTGAAACCATTAGTAATACAGACAGTGGAGATTTTGTAAATACTGTTGCATCCATATTGGTTCCAAATGAGTTCATGAAGATTGCTGTTATGGCAAATGCCAACAGAATTTTATACGCTCAAGTCAGTGCTCAGAGTTGTGGCCAGACTGGTCGTGTTGTGCCCAGGCTGGCTAACTTCATGTTACAACAGATGCCAAAGTGGAGGGGGGTGCTGAGACCCTGGCTGCTAACGCAGCCTGAGCAATAAGGGTAGTGGTGGCCTGGTGGGAGCCTGGGGGGTGGTATTTAAACCCCTTGTGGGCTGCATGTAGCCCACAGGCTGCTAGTTGGACAGCCCTGGTTCATGCTATTGGACTAATGAACAAACGACTTGCACTGTTTCTCCCTTTCCCCAACACGCTTCCACACACTGTTCTAGCCATGCTAGGAGAGTGGGTCAGATCAAATACAGGACATTCTTATGTGCTTATGCTGTTGGTTTCTGTCAAGCTCAGTGATACTGGAGAAGTTTCATTGCTGGCACACTATCCTCCAGCCCACCAGTTGCACTGCAGTTGCCTTGTGAGCTCTTGGCAGAACTGTGTTTCCAGCTGTGGGAGAATGCTGTCTGCCTCCAGCCATCTGGAAGGATCTCATTCTTTCAGAGTTACGTGCTGGATACTGATAGTGGAATGTCTAGGAAAAGTGAGTGCCTTTGACCTAGTCAGACTTCACTGTAGTGGAACTAACAGTGAATAGTTTGCATATAACAATGAGCGAATAAACAGAAATTAGGGAGACCTTACATAGTGCCTTAGGAACAAACAGCAGAGCTCTTTCTTGACATGGTGTGATGCAGCCCAGCTGTGGGGAATCCTCGCTGTGAGCTTTTGATTTGGTTTTGAACTTTGCTAGTTCTAAACCTGTGTGTGTTTGGACTGGGGATGCAGCTCAGGTTCGCTTCTAGCACAGACCTAATGCAAAGTTAATGAGCCAAGTTTTTCTAAGCCAGATGGTTTGCACTGTTTTCCTTGGGGACCTGGACTGTTTCATAGCAAGGGGCTTGAATGCTTTTTAATCATCTTTGGTGACTTGATCTGTATATTTACCAAGTGCTGCCTTGTCATGAATGAAGCGAAGCCTGAATCCCTGCAGGCTCGCTTCTGGCCGTGAGCATTCAGTAATGTGTGTGCAGTTAACAGACTTTCAAATATTTCTTTACAGAAATTGCCTTACAGCATGTTTCAATGTTCTTCCGGTCAGAGCCAAAGTGGGAGGTGGTAGAACCACTGAAAGATATAGGTAAGAAATCAGTAGCTTGTGCCTGTAGCAAAGGGGGAATATATTGTTGCCATGTCGCCATTCCTTGGGGAGAGAATGCTTGTCAGCTCTCTCTCCTTACATATTTCATAGGTATCCTTCCATTTAACTGGAAAATCATGAAGGCAGTGGGTTTTTTCTAACTTGCCACAATGTTGCTAGTATTTATACAGGTGAACCTGATGGAGGATGTCATGTTTCCATAATGATATCAAGCAGAGAGGGTTTAAGTAATTGATGTAACTTTCTATTTTGTCTTAATTTTTGTGCATTGGTGGCTACTTTACTGAGAGACATACCTAGGCAGATCAGAAGACTTTTTTTTTCTTTAAAAAATAATACGTAGAAACTTAACTTGTAACCACTTCTGTGATTCAGTGGCTGTTCTAATGAAACTGTGCTGACTGTTTATTTCTAGGCTGGAGAATACGTAAGAAATATTTCTTAATGAAGATTAAGAATCAACCAAAGGAGCGACTAATGTTAAACTGGGTATGCGTGCAGATTGTTTCCTCCTTTCAGGTTCTTAAGACAGCTAAAAAAGGATAAGGCAAAGAAATCTGTTGCTTGTCCCCCAACCAAGCCATAAACTGTGTTAAGTTCATCTTTAGTACTTTTAGGGATGCCTGGCTGTGTATCATTGTGTCAGGTTCTATATGTGAAAAGCAGAAGCAGGTAGACTTGGGAGTCTGGCCTTTTGAAGGGTTCAGTTGTTGCTGTGCAAACTAAGTTAGTTAGCTGTGCTAAATTACTTAAAGATTTGTTTCTTTTCAGGATGCATGCAGAGTTACCTCATGTTAGCATTGCCCTTAACTACTCTCTAGGGGTAACTTTTGCAGAAGCAGCATTTCAGTGACTTTATTAATCAATCCTTTATTAGTCATCTTTTTTCTTTGTGGAATAGAGCTGATGCCTCTCTGATTTTGCCTTTGTATTTACTTCTAGGCTGACCTAGGCCCTGATAAATTCTTGTCTGACAAAGAGTTGCAATGTGCTGTGAAACTTCTTTCTGCTTGCTCTGTGAGTATTACCTTGGTGACTTCTACAGTGTGCCAATCAAAATGATCCCTGACAAGGGTTAATCCTGCAAGTGCATGCAGTCTAACAGAAAAGTATGTTGCACTGTAGCTGTTCAGACCCTAATTAAGCCTCCCACACTTTTGTAAGATAATGTTATCTTTCCTAGAAAGTAATGCCAGGAATTTCAAAGCTATGGCAGATGATGGTACTTTTCTCTTACAGTATTGTGGACAGATACTGGGAGTTAATGGCAGATCTGATTGTAAAACTTCAAGATTTTCATGCTGCCTAAATATAATTGTTTATGCCTGCATCGGAGGTGTCTTAAGGCTGCAGTGCATATCTGTGTAATGTTTGCATTAGGACGTGCGAAAAACTTTCTTTAGAATCTGGAGATGCAGTGGGAGGCAGTATTGATAGCACCCTGTGTTACAGGGACTGCTGCAGGGTGGATCCAGCAAGCAGGTTCGTCTGAATACAAAGCTGTATTTTCTGCTTCAGTAGGAGTCGCAGCTTTAGGACTCTGCTAAGCGTGTGAGAACCAGCTGGGGAGGGATGTTCTGAAACTATTAAACATCTGTGTGCAGTCCTGGAACTTGCAAACAGACACGTTTAGTGGAGTTGTTAGCTAAGAAATGCACCCCTGCTGAGGCCTTGCTCTTGCTGTGTCAGTTTGAGGCTAATCTTATGGCCACATTTTCAACCTTTTGAAATTGGGAGTGGAAAACCCACGTGAAACTTGAAACAAGTTGCTGCAGGAAATAAATAGCCCCCACTTGCACAGAATTACTGCAGAAACTTCTGAAGATGCTATGAAATCACCATTCAGTTTTTTAGAATTCTTCTGCCTCATATGCCCAACCAAGGATATCTTCATACCATACAGTCCCTCAGTACTTGCAGTAAGGTTGCTCACTTGAAAAAGTGTTTACAGGACTGAGTCTATATTACCTTTTAAGCAGGAAGCTATGAATCTGATCAGAGATCAGCAAGACGGCCACACACAGCACATTTGGGCACTCATGGGGGGGAGAGGGGTTGCGGGAAGGGAAGAGAAGAGATTGCAAAATCCTCTGCTCTCTTCAGGAGTGTTTTATGTGCATCTCTCATTTTGGATTACAAAACAGGAGCCTAATTCAGCCCTCACTGAACCGTGTAGTAAAAGTCTTGTTGATTTTGATGGAAGTCAGATAAAGCTCCTGCAATGGTAGTTTTACAGATAGCCTTAAGTCTGGATACTTGGTAATGTGAAGTGATGTCACTAACAAAAACTGGTTTGTCACTTTGAACAAATAATTAAAAACCTGATATTACTTCAGGGTATCTGTACTCTGCTGCGTGAATTGAGTGAGAAAAGTGAATTTGCTGTAAATTAGGTAGCTAAATGTTAATAATGGCCTCTTGTCTTGACAGCACCCTTACATTTACAAGGTCACTTTTGCTACAGCCAATGAATCCTCTGCGCTGGTAATCAGACCATTCAATGAGAAAGGAACGCTAAAAGACCTTATTTATAAGGTAAGGTAGTTTTATACTTCAGTTAGCTTAAATTTTGGAAAATATTATGCCATGTTTGGCTACTTTGTAGTCAATAGAATATATCTTATAACGGTAAAAATACCTTTTTTATCATATACAGTTGAATAAATCAAGATGATTCAGTTTCTTTCATAGTTAACATACTAAAGGTAACATTTTTTTTAATGTTCATTCAAACTATGTATTTCTTTTATAGGCAAAACCAAAAGAGCCATTCCTGAAAAAGTACTGTAATCCCAAAAAAATCCAAGGTCTTGAACTTCAGCAAATAAAAACATTTGGGAGACAAATACTAGAGGTATATGGCTTTTAATGTTAAACTATCCTTGCATTGAAAGGGAGGCTATCACCTTGAAAATGTCCTTGTGCATTTTATACCTAAGATTGTTGTAACTGCAAGAAGTTAGCATCGTTCCCCCTTTTTAGCTAGTTTGATTTTGTGCATGTGACAGCACTGTGCGTGCTTTTAGTTCCACTATATGGCCCCCCTTCTGCAATAAAACACTCCCATCAAGCCCTCAGTGATGTAACTGGAACTCTGCAGAAGTGCCAGGATCTGCCTGTATGAAACCACTTCCTGTGATGGGGACTTGCTCACTCGGTGTGGGTGTAGAAACATTTATTGATTGGGTGCGGGGGGAGAAGAGAGGAGACCCTTATTACCATTCTACTGCTTAAAATGGGTACAGAATCAGGAAGTTGATTTTTTTTTTTTTCCAAACTTTTTTAATCCATTAAAATTGACAGTGTTTTCTTTAAATCGTACGCTTGCCACAGCTGACATCAGAAAATGTTTTGCAGACTTCAGAAAATACCTAACCTAAACACTTTGTTCAGTGAAAAAAGAAGTTAGCTAGTTTTAAATAAAAACACTTCCTGTGTCCTCTTATCCTTAGTACCCTCCATTTAGCCTGCTGTTTCTTGTTTGATGTCCAGAAATGGAGGTTTCTGGGAAACGGGGGTAGAGGACTGTGGGAAAAGAGTTCAAATTTGCTTCAGTTCTTTAGGGCCCTCTCCTGGGGACATGGAAAAAGAGCACGTGAGCATCCTGCAGGACAGTTCTTGTGGATGAAGATGGGAGCTGAATGGCTGAAACTTAAAGCTCCAGATGCTGGAGAGCTTATATGTCCAGTGCACTCTCTTTTAAATAAGTGTCATGCCTTTCCAAGCTCTGCCCAAACAGACTTCCTTGCGTTGACACCTTTTTTCCCCTTTCTCTATTTGTTTAGGTATTAAAATTCTTGCATGAAAAAGGATTTCCGTATGGCCATCTTCACTCTGCCAATGTGATGTTGGATGGTGATACATGCAAATTACTAGATCTAGAGAATGCCTTGCTAGGACTTCCATCATTTTATCGATCATATTTTTCACAGTTTCGGAAAATTAATGTAAGTTATTTAAAAAATAAAGGCTTGAGTTGATATTTTGTGTGTGAAAATTTGTCACAGATGTGATAGTAAGACAGACTGTGCTAGACAAAAAACAAACAAACCAAAAACAACTTAGTCTATCAACCCTAACAATATTGTTTTAATAATAGCGCTGTTCTGGAAAGTGCATCTTCAGTAGGAGTGTGCTAGATTTAAACTCGATCTCTGGAATGAAATGGGGATTTTTTTCTTCCTCAGAGATAAGTAGGCTGGAGGCATTATATAGAATTCTAGCTTTCCCCAGTTCATACTCGTCTCTTTACCACAGGCAGTTTGCTGTGTTTCTACAAAAGATACTACATTTAATGCCACCACCTCTCTTGGCAAATCTACCTCGTTGCACTGTAGGGTCTTAGCCTGTGTCTTGTCTTGCCTGCAAGTGTTGGCTATAATAAATCCCAGATGGGATCACACGGGACAGCAGGTGCTGACCTTGTTAAGGAGGTTTACTGCATTGTAAAGAAATGACAGAAAGTACCTGGTTAGTCCAAATCTATCATTGCCATCAACATTTACTGATGCCTTGGCTGATAAGTGAACCTACTTCTGTCTACTTCAAAATGCAGTTCCCAACCTGGCAACTGTCCCCTTTTAACGTTTAACTCTCTGTGCTAGACACCCAAATCTACTCAATCTGCGCTGGTGTTTTGTACAAACAATGGTCTTCTGGGGGGACTTTTGTTTTTGTCTGCTTGTCCTCTGGCTGGAAATCAGTGTCAATTAGTGCTGCTTCATTAAACCTTGCTATCTACCGTTAGATGCGGTAGGGAAATATTTCACTTCAGAATAAGGTTTTGAAGAATGCTCCTTGAATATTTTGTAGAAATAAAGATTGTGCTGGCAAGACTACATTTGGTCAATAATTAATCTGTAATGTTAATTGCATGAAAAGTGTCAGGTGGATACTTGTTTATGGGAGTTATTCGAGTTGTATTACAATAGTGTGTGCATTCAGCCTGAGTGCACTTTGTACATGTGATCTGATAACTAGGCCTTCCAAGTTGTAAAAGACAAAGGCTGAGGAGAAGGGCGTAGTCGTCCCCATCCATCAGATGGGGGAGTGGAGGTACTAAGGGAAGTGACTAGGACAGGGTTACACAAAGAGTCTATGACAGTTGGGAATTGAACCCAAATTGCCAGAGCCCAAAGGTAGTGTCTTCAGCATAAGACCACACTCTTCCTCTCATGAGTTAGATAGATTTGAGAATATTGCTGTGCGTAGTGTGTTGGTCTTAATGAGCTGTTTCTTCTTCTGCAGACGCTAGAAAGCATTGACGTTCATTGCTTTGGTCACTTACTGTATGAAATGACTTATGGGAGGCCTCCAGATTCGATTCCGGTGGACAGCTTCCCTCCTGCCCCATCGCTGTCTGTTGGTCAGTACGCTGTTGTTGAATTCTTGTCCTTTGCTTACAAATGTTTCTTACCTGCCTTTCCTTTTAATCAAACCAAAAGGTCATATCATATTAGAATGCAGTAGAAACCTACCCAAAATGTCCTGTGCTTTTAGAATGTGAATTTGATGGCTGGGTAGTTAAACTGTTTATTAAATTGAGCAACTCCAGTAAAAATGTATGCTATTTGCTTGTTTCTTTACTGAGAGGTTCCTTTATCACAAAGGATGGATTCTTTTCTCCCACCCCCCTTCCAAAAAAAAAAAAAAAAAGAGAGAGTAAATCATATTTATCAGTCCTTACCTTAGTAACTGCACAGTCATTAGTCATCTGATTAAAAATTACATCTGTAAAGGTGAAACTTTAATATTAAACACACTTGAAGTATGTGTACATGCCCTAGATTCATCACTGCAGTAGTTGATAATTCCTAAATTGAGCGGGGAAATGGTCTACTGGTGTGTTCAAGCAGTATAAAAATGTGCAGTCTTTTTCTCTTTGTTCTTTAAGTGTCTGTGTTGGAATCCATACTGTCATGTGACGCCATGAAGAATGGCATGCCAACAGCCTCCCGGCTCTTACAGATGCCGTAAGTCCTCATTGTCTTGTTTTTGTAATCCTTATAGCAGTGTTAACGTGGGCAAAGCAATTTCTTCACTCTCACTGTAGATAATGAACATTTCCTTGTCACTTTGGGGAAGGGGGAGAAGGGGATAACATATCCAGAATGAAGCCATTTGTGATCATGCTTTACTTGATCTACTTGATCTACATCACTTGTAAAATACGACTGATGTTTCTTTGGCTGGTTTACCCCTTGGTATATCCTAGTGTAAGTGCATTTACCTGCACGGATTTGAATATATTGCTTTGGTTATTTAAATGGATGTAGACACCACACTTCCAAATGCATGTACCAGTTTTGGGAGGATGCTTTTCAGATGCCTAACCTTAACAGATTTTTTGGTTGCTTGTTCCCTTTCCAGAAGTTTTGAAATTAGATTTTTTTTCTGGTAGCCTGAGATGTGATTTGCAAAATGGATTTTGTTGTTGTGCTCGACAGCAGTGTTCCAAATAAGGTGTGGGGGAAAATGTAACTTCAGTCCTTAAAATGACAGGCGAGTGTCAGGGTATATCATCTGCCCTCCTTGGGGACGTGATGTGAAGTTCCCTATTCTCTGGATGGAACTAATAAAGTCATGTCTCTCCCCCCTCCTTTTTCTTTTCTCTGAGGCAGAGGGAGGTATTAAGCAGTAAATAAATGTGATAACAGGAAATTTGAGCATTTGGAGGTTATGCGTTTAGAGAAGATGATTCATGTCCAGCCTGAACTGAAGCGTACTATTTTATGCTTCATTCCTTTCACATTCATTTTATGTGCATGTTCAAGGCATATGTGTGCGCCAATCCAATGTTTATTCTGTGTCAAAGTACGTTCCATAGAACAAATCCATTTAACTTTGCAAGGGCACATAATTAAACGTGGGCGAGGGGAGAAGAAAGAGATCTGCAAACCATTTTTTAAAAGTCCTTTACGACCTTAATCTCACTTCTGTCTGAATTTTCTACCTGCTGCTGTTGCTAGGTGTCTGGATTGGGGAATTTAGATCAGCTCTATTGCTATCGTAAACTTGGGACAGTTGGCAGTAGTTGCGTGGGTGTGGGTGCATGTGTGTAAGGTGGAAGCTCTAAACCATTTATTGGTTGTGGGAAGCTGAATTGTGACTCCTGGAGAGGTTTCTAGAAAGTCTTCCAAAACCGAGAGAGGATATAGAAAAGTGGTGGCAGCTCCACTTCAGACTTCAGATCACCGCTGCTTTTAGTGTCCTTCAACCTTGTTCTGAAGGGAGAGGGTTAACCACGTGTACTGTTGCTCCTCTCGCTGAGGGGAGGGAGTGGATCTGAGAGCACCTGGTTTCCTTATTCTGTTGCTTCAGTTGGAGGGTTGGTTAGAGTCCAGCCACGTAGCAATGTCTGGTTTTGCTCAGATACTTTCCAAGCGCATTATTATTTTGAATAATCTGTAATAATTGGATAACGTGAGAACTGTTTCTCAGGAAGAGGGGCTGTTTTTTTGGGTGGCATGAGAAGCAAAAGCCCTTTGTTGCTTATTAAAGAACACAGAGCATTTTATGCCAATACCTACCAATCCCTACCTACCAAAATGACCTGTCTTTCCATTGTGTAGACTAGTGGTGGTCTTTTTTGGCAGGAGTGCCACTAACTAGCCCCGTACCCTCTCTGTGTGCCACTCTGATCCCCTTCCCTTACCTGCTATGCTTCCCTTTCTGCTCCCTGCCCCCTACCCAGTTTGCTGGTTCATGTTCTACTTTCTGTCTGATCTGCTGCTGTACTGCCCGTCCCCTCCCTGATCTGCCATGCGACTCGCCCAGAGGGTGCCTGCGCCACTTGGCGCACATGCCGCAAGTTGCCTGCCCCTGGTGTAGACCATTTCTTCAGGTGCTTTCCTGCAACTGTTCAGTCTTGCTGGCTTCACATCAAGAGTGATGACGTTTCCCTCTTGGGTGGGTTACTGCTGTTTGTAGAGTGCAAGCTTTCAGGACGAGAAGGCAACATATAGATATCAGCACAAATATAAGTAGTAGCAGGTGAGGGAGAGGTAATCCTTTTCCTGTCCCTACCGCTCTTGGAAAGAGTGTACTGATCTTAACGTATTCTTTCAGATTATTCAGTGACGTTCTACTAACAAATTCTGAAAAGCCACAGTTCAAGGTAAAATTGACTGACATCAGCATGTCCTGGATCATTGCTAAGAGCATGTTTAGCTGGCTAGCCTTGGGTGTTGACTCCAGCCAGCCAAAAGGGGCAGGGACTAGCGAATGTGAGGTGTGGGAGAGGGTGCTTGGCTACGTTGGGTCCTGAGAGGCAGCACTGCGCAAGAGAGCATGCTCGCAGGGGTCCTCCAGGGCAGTGTCCCACAGACCCGTCTCTTCAGGGGTCCTGGGAAGGAGATGGCAGCTGCTGCTCCTTTCCAGGGAGGGTGGAACAAGCAAAGCAGAGGCTTTTGGGGGGAAGGGCTATGGCTGCTGCTGAGGCTACACAGCACTGAGTTCAGCAGTTATTCCATGCTGACTTGGCCAAGGTGCTTGTAAACACCAGGCAAGAATTGTGTAGCCTCATTTTTCTTCATAAACATTTCCACCTGGCTCAGTACGTGCTGTCACACTTCAGAGCCTGACCCTGCCAAATGACTTGAGTGCTTTTGCGTGCAGCTCTTGCTGGGTAAGTGTTCTTGCTAACAGTGACTGAAACCCACCTGTGAGAATTGGTAGAACCACTCTGTCGCCTATCCACCACTCCACAGGCCAGTCAGCAGCTGTTAGACTGCACACTCGAGCGCCTCACCCATTGTCCATAATGTTCTGTCCTCATTGTTGGACCTCCACTATATTTGGAGGGCAGGTTGCTTGCAGTAATTCCATGTTTTCCACTAATATTAGAGCCTCATCACAGATCAATACATTCTTCAGATTAGAAGTGGGTATCTAATAGTGAAGCTCTAGAATAAATTTTGGTTTGCATGTTCCCTACCATGATCTTTTTATTTTTCTCATTTACCAGATTCCCACTAAGTTAAGAGAGGCATTGAAAATTGCCAAGGAATGCATAGAAAAGAGACTAACTGAAGAACAGAAATTGGTAATTTTTCCATGTGTTGTCTGGTTGTCACATCATTATTTTCTCCTCCGATTATTTCAACAACAACAAAAAGTTTTTAAAATGAAAAAAAAAGTTTGAAAACAAATGTTTACAACACTGGAAGAAACTTTGGAAGTACAGCCCTCTTATTTTCTTTATGGCGTGTTCTTATTGACAAGTGCTTGTTCTTGACAAATGCACTAGTTGCAATCAATAGTCTATAATATATTGGTTACATAAATTATGTCTTAGTAGACATCAAGAGGCTGTTGAAATGCCTGGGTGAGTCTGAGTCATAAAGTCTGGATGCAAAGCCTTGGTCCTCTTAAAACCTGGGCTTTTTTCCACAGTCCATTTTAGGGAATGCCCCCCCTCTCCCCCCTTCAGACTTGGAACAAAAGCTTCCCCAGTTTCAGTAAAGCTGGTGTCTTTGTGCTTGTTTCAGGCCCCTCTAGCTGAAAAAATGTCAGTAGTGCAAGCCCTCTGAACACTTATTTTTGGGAGGCTAAACTTTCCAATCCTTAGGAAGAACAATAGTGGTGTTAAAATGTATGTAGTTGCAGGAGACTTGACTCTCTGATCCCACCCACTTCAGAATATATCCAGTAATCTTTTGATGTTACAGCTGTTGTATGTCTGAAGCGCTCATTGTCTTTAGCAGTGGCTCCAAAGACATAGTGGCTCCAGTCAAGCTCTGAGACATTATAACTCTAACTGTGTTGCAGGGACCAGGGCAGATGGTATCTCTAGACCATTAATGAAGAAATTTTGAGTATTTTAAAAAACATTGAGAACTTTCTCTAAGCCTAAGGGAATGCTCTCCCTCTGAGATCAAAAGTAAAGATTTTGACTTTTATATAGCTTGTCTTTGGTCTCTCCCCTTCTGAAGATTCACCAGCACCGAAGACTGACCCGGGCTCAGTCTCACCATGGTTCTGAAGAAGAAAAAAAGAGGCGGAAGATCTTGGCACGAAAGGTTAGCGGGATCTTTCAGAACAAGTTTCTTGCATGCAGAAGTGTGCGCGCATTCTGGAGGAAGAGGGTGCTGTGCATGCGAAGGTCATGAGAGAAGTGTTGCAGGAATTTATGCACATGCATGCATGCCCATGCACACAGCCTCAGGACATGCTGGCTATTCTCCGAGCGCTTTAATTTGTGCGGTCAGGTGATGTGCTGCAAAACAACATTTAAGTGTTGATAATTAGTTGACTTGGCTATAACCCTGAGTGAGCCAAATAAACCTCTCTGAGAATTGGCTGTATGAATTCACAGAGTTCACAGAACAGCCTGCTTGGATGCACTTTGATTAAGGTGGGCATCATGAACTTGGCAGATGATATGGCCATAAAGTCACTGCTGGGGATATACTTCCGAAATGGGATTTCTTGCCTGATGTCAAGTTGGTGTATGGCTTGTGATGTTAGGGAATCCTTTATGGAAGGGGTGGGAGTAAAACATAGGTGGTCCTTGAATAACAGTGGTGGAGAATGATCTCTTGTCTTCTTTTTTCTGCTTGATTCAAGAAGTCAAAACGCTCAACCTTTGAAAGCGGGGAAGAACATTCAGCAAAATACAGCAACTCAAATAATTCAGGTAACTGCAGAAAAAACCTGTTTTACCACACTTACTTCAAAGTCTTGGTCTTCTTTCTGAACTAGATCATTTGCTGGTTAGGTCCAGAATCTCAGTGAATTGTATACCTTAGAGTAAGATTGGTGTATGAAAAAGCTGATCCTTGTCTTCGTTATTTGTTAAGATCAAGTTATGTGCTAAAAAATGTAGTCGCTAGTTAGGTTTTCACTTAAGTAACTATCTCAGAGTGGTGTTTGACCCTCTGATGGAAGGATCTCTCTTTATAATAGCACCCATTCAACCCCTTTGAAACTTCATCCCCATGGCAGTTTGTATTCCTCAGTAAGAAGTTACACAGACAAATTGATGACCTGCTAAAAAGTTAACCGCGTTGCTGTCCAGTTCTGCAGATGACTGTTTGTGGGGAAGTTTCACCTTACTGAACAATGTAGTTGTTCAGGCTGTTTTTCTTTTTTTCCCCTTGCAAGGCAGTTAGTTAAGTGTCTGTATCAAATGCTTCCAGAACGCAGCCTGTCAGGAAACAGTCAGTTGTCAACATAACTTGTGATGCTGACGCAAATGAACTGAAAATGTCTCTCGTAGAAGGAGAGATGTGGTCAGAGCTGCAGCCAGGCAGCGCATGTGTCTCAAGGACTGCAGAACTTGGACCTAGAAATGCCTCAGCCTGACCACTTCTGAAAAGAACTGGTCCTTTCTGGGGAGTTCTGCCCAGAGTGATTCATTTGTGCGGGGCTTGTCCTGCTGTAGGGTTTTGCCCTACGAAGTGTTTCTGCTCAGAGAGGGTCTGATTCTGCTACCATTCATGCCTTGCTATCTGAGGCAACATTGGTTCAGCAGGCAGTAAAAGGAGGCTGTTTTCAAAGACCTGCTGTATGTTGAGTAACCAGAAGTGAAGCTTGAGTTGCTCTCTTGTTGTCTTGTTCAGCAGGCTCTGGGGCGAGCTCCCCGTTAACATCTCCGTCATCTCCCACTCCACCCTCGACGGCAGGTAAGTCGCAGCTACGGAAGTGCTTGTCTGTCTCTTGTTCCATTTTGTCCCTGTGGTAGTTGTTCTTCAGGGAAGGGAAAGGATGACAGTGTGGGGGGCAAGAGGCGGCCCTAATACAATATTCACCTGACTTCACCTTGGAGCAACAAAAGTGCAGGCAGCTGGATTCTTTTGAGTATCATAGCCTTGTGATATACAAGACTTCTTGTTTTAACAGGTTTGCCTGTAATACTCCTGCATATAATCCACTCACATGGTATATATGCTTGCTTCAGTCTGTTTTGCCCTAATGCTTCCTGCACTGTTACTTTGTGAATGTCCTCTGGGCTTTCCATTATGTCACAATAGGCTTTGCCCTGTGATGTTCCATTCTGTGCATCCCCAGTGCTGTTCTGTGGTTCAGCAGTCTCCTGTGCTGTCTTTGTATATCCAGGTTAATAGTCAAATCTGCATTTATAGGGTCATTCAGGAGCAGCATTAACAGACTGCTAACATGATGTGCTGCCAGGGGGAAAAGCGTTCAGCGAAAATTAGGCTATAGTGACTAGTCCACCTGATTTCAGGAATGAGTACCCTGCTATTTAGAAGATATTTAAAAGCCCTCTGTCTAAGAGCCATGAAATGGTAGGGAAGTGGTCCAGTCTGGTGGTGTTTGTTAGTTAGCTGGTCATTCTTAATGGCCTTCTACATCATGCAGCAATATATGCAATAATTAGTACGGTCTCACTCGAGCTCAGGATAGGTTGATAATGATTGAACTCTTCTCTCCTGTAAGAGAAGCCTCCTGTTCCGTTGATAGCAACCCATAAGCTCTCTGTCTTGGTGCTGTCTCATGGCTACGCTGCCTGTCCCAGGGCTGTGCCATGGCTTGCTGGTGCTCCCTAGTGTGGTCCAGAGGCAGTGCAGATGTGGCCTGACACTTGTGCAGTCTGCAAGAACATTTCATGCCATGTTCAGAGAACGTCTGTTACATGACGCGACTCATCCTGTTGATGCTGCCTCATGCCTGTCTGCTCAATAGTGGGCTAGTCTGCTGTGTGATCCATGCACGTGCTCCTGACAAAGTATTGTGACGTGGCTGGTAACGCTGTGTCGCTGCGTGTGAAGGCTTCTGAGTGTTGCCACCATCTAAAAATGTATTCTGTTGGGACTTACTGCATCTGAGAAGCCATTAACTCATCTGATCTTGCATGAATAGGGGTGACTGTGTAGTAGTACTGCTTCCAGCGGTAGCTAGAAAGGGAAGCCTGGGGCTGTTTTTTATCAAGAACTTCTGCTTTCTGCTTCAGCGTCTCATCTGCATTCTTGTAATGGTTCTACCTCGCTGAGGTGCCTGGCGGAGGGTATGAAGTCCATTCAGCTCTAGGCTTCTTATCAGGATCCCGTTTGTCTGTGTTGGGCAGTGTAGTCTCAAGGCAATGCCTCGCGTTGTGGTGATGGGATACACCTACCCCACAGTGGGGAGGAGGGCATCTGACAGCAGTATCACCCCCTGCCCTGCCCCCACCATTGCCATGCCCCTTGCTTGCACAGTGGAGTTGCTCAGCACGTTAAGTTAGATTTCTACAATTAAATGAAATTAAATTACAGTTAAATTCTGCAGCTAAATTTGGTTCAAGAACTAAGGGCTTTTGGAACCTTTTGTAATTGGATAAACACCCACCCCTAGGTATTTTCTTTCAGTCGACAGTAGTTAGCCCATACAGTTCTGTTTCAGTTTCAGGGCTCAGGCTGAATAGGTAAGTTTAAGACACGACTCAGAGCTGGAGTGCTGCATTAGACCTTCTGGGAGGAAGACCATGACATTCAGGATTGAGCTTGGAGAAGTAGCTGATTGGAGCAGTGGGTGATCACGATTAGCATTTTAGTGGTGCCCTGCTGTGAGCAATTAAATTGCATTAGCACATCAGAGCCTTGTCTCAAGACTGCCGCCTCTTACACACTTCTAGTTGATTATTTAGTGGACTGGGAACATCTGCTGTTAGAACGGTCTGATCTAGAAGAGAAGAAGCATACAGTGATGCTGTATTGGATTGTAGATTGGGAGGGCCTGACCTTGTGGCATTACGAAGGATAAAGAAAGGAGTCCGGCCCTAGATAGGGAAGGCCAGGCTGTCTGTTTCCTGGTTTTAATAGTGCCAGAGCTGAGGACACCAGCAAACAGTGACAAGTATTGCAAACAAATGTTTTGGTTCTTTTTAAATGGCTTCACTCTGGCTATATTCATGGCCCTCTTGCGTTTGCCTTTGAGTGCTTTTTGTGTGGAAAGCCCATGTCAAAGATGTATGCATGAGTATCTGTAAAAACTGCTGCCTGTCCATGTGCTTTTGGTAAGCTTGGGTGCTCACCTGCTCAGGGAGCAGGAGCCATTCCATGCCACTGATCTAAGCAATATAACATGAGCCTCCTGCCTGCGATTGTTCCAGCAATGCACACGAGGAAATCACACCTGGCTAACTAGCGTTGTGCCAACAGGGGAAGTCTAACTTATTTTGCAAATTACTTACTGCTTCACTACCAAATAGAAACATCTTCCTGGGATCCTTTTGCTTAGATTTACATGGTGGCGAATGCTGATTCTCATCTTGTAATGAACTAATGTCTATGAAATCATACAGCTTCCTGTGGGTCTGAGCTCTGTCTGAGGATTTAAGTCACTTCCTGTTGCATGTTCAACCTTTAAACAACATTAATTCTGCAGTCACTTTACAAATCCATTCATTTTTGTGTGTGTGGGGTCAGGAACTGTAAGTGGGGCCAGATGGGCTGGAAGACATTATAAAAAGGAATGTGAGAATCCTCCTTCCCTCCCTGCTGGTCCTGGCAAGCATTTATTAATAAGCAAGCTCTTCTGTGAAAGCACTAAGGGCTGAAAGATGACTGCTTGGTCCATCTTCCCCATGTAAAGTTATTAGTTCAACAGTTTATTTTGTGCTAACGTGAGAATGGAGTGGAGGGATTGGATTTGCCCACAAAGGAGGTTTCTGTAAGCCAACTGGCATGTATGAACAAAACATTTTCCTTCTGAAAGTTCACCTGCACAATGCAAGTGCTTCAGGATGAAAAGTCAATAAATGTAGACAGGAATCACATGAGAATTGTTACACACTGTCAAATGAATGGATTTTGTGTTCTGTGGTTATTCTTCAGAGTCATTCAGCACTAAAGTTGTACAAAGGAAAATGTACCTTCACTAACTGAAAGTGCTTTCAAGACCCACAAAGCTTGACATCTGAATGAATGTGTGTGTGTTTTGCTTTTAGAAGCATATGTTTAACCAGTACGTAAGATTATGAGTGTGCAAGAATGTGGTTCATTGTATTATGTGCACCGTAACTTGACTGACTTGGTTTGCCTTTTATGCAAAGAGCTCAAACCCAGTACATTGTTGTTCAGAGAAAAATGTTTATGGGAGTAGTAAAACGACTAACCATTGTGTAACCTAGATAACTGCACAGCTAGCAGTGTCTGTTTTTAATTACTGTGTGACTGAATGATACTACAGTCAGAATAATAACTTGTCCTCTCTCTCTCTCTCTGCTGTCTTCAATAGAGCATGCATCATTTTGAACGCGAATTTTCAGAAAAGTAAGCTAACATTGATTTTTCTCTTTAAAGATGCTCTGTTTCTGTCTGGGAAATGAAAGACAGCTTTGAACTTCTGCTACAATAAGTGACTGAAAGAGCAGTAGATTTTAAACTACTTTGAGTTGTTTTCATGAAATATGGCATCTTTAAAAATATCACTGTGATCTTTTCCTTGTTTGCATCTCACAGAGCAAACTTCAGTGCAGTTTTCACAGTTCCTGTCGCTTTACATCCATTATTAGGATTTTGTTTCAATTTGGGCATCAACTTCTACAACACCTCATAAACTTTTTGTTCCTTTAACACCCTCAGAACAAAAGCAACCATGTAAAAACCCTTGGTAAGGTTCTGTTTGAGTGTTTATTCCTGTGACTTTGTGAATGAACAGATATTTGGCTGTGAGCAGCTTCTTCCAATGTGTGTAGAGGTAACAGGGACCCACAAATCAGACTCTTGCATAAATCACTCTTTTTTTTTTTTCTCCCCCCCCCAAAAAAGATTAGGAAGGATTTTCCTTGTTGGACAAATGGAAGAAAAATAGTAGCTGCCCCTGCCGTGAGGTTATACCTAAATGAGCAAGGGGTTCCTTTTAAAGCATGAGTCTGTGAAGAGGAGGGAGGACAGGCTGGTGGTCCCCGTTTTTGATGAGCTAATTGAAATGAAACAGCTGTTGCAAACCTTTATGTGCGTTGGCAAGTGCAGCATTTACTACTCATAGGCTATCTTCTGGTGTGGCTTCAATGATTTCAACTGCTGCATCCGTGTGTGAAGTTTAAGTTGTGATTGAAGGTTTTGGAACAATTGCTGAACCTGGTAAGGTGCCTCCACAATGGAGAAACTCAACTTCCCAATGTTTCGAGCAGTGTTGCTAGCTGTTCTATTTCCAGGTATTATTTACATAGTACCTAACTACAAAGGATTTAAAAAATGTCATCTCCCCCACAACTCTTCCGAGAAAAGAAACCAGGCAAGACGCCAAGGGCAACGGTGCCTTGGCCTAACTGTATATAGGGATCCATCATCATGTGACTGGTGGGGGCTTTCTGCCTTTTCCCATCAAGCGTGTCCTTTTCTCTGTCCCTGGCTACTGCTCTAAGTGAGCCCTGTACAGAATTTAAGCCACCGTTTATTTTCTGTGACGCTCATATGATGCAGTCTACAACTGAATTCTTTTTTAGCCTCTTTAGTCCTGCCACCTCAGTCCTAGTTCTGCTTTCTGTATCTTTTTTCCAGCTATTCCTTTCCTTACCAGATGCTCCCAACACTTTCATAGCATGCTGTATTAATACCTAGCTGCTCTGTTCACAAGTTAAGCAGTGAGGATGTGGGACAATGTCCCTTTGTTGTGCTCTGCTGTGACTTCAGTCATAGCACAGTCTCGTTTTACCCAAGTCGTTGTTCTTTCTTCTGTCGTAGCTTTCCACGGTATTTTCCAGCGCAACGTCGATCGCCAGTGAGCACGGGACAGTTTAGAAAGACCAGTGCTTGGGATGACTCCCCAGTATGTTTTACTAGACAGCTTTGATTAAGGGGCCCGGATGGTTGAGTTGAATAAGGAGGACAATTCAGATGAGTCAGTGACTTGCACGGTGAACCTTTTGGTTGTCTTCAGTTTGTGCTACCTTTTTGGCTTGCGCTTTGATTATGAGACAGGTTGATTTTAAAAGAATCCTCCTGTAACAAAGTCAAATTGTTCCAGTTTACCCAGAGCCGGAGTCCTCCCCCTGAGCTTGGCTATTTCTGTGTGGGGCAGGAGATGAATGCAAAGACTTGAAACAGTCATGCATTTCTATGGGAACGTGGTGTTGTGCCCCTCTGGGTGCTGGCTGGTGCGTAGCTGGGACGTTTCCCCTCGTAAATGGCTGAAGAGCACAAACCTCAAGAATGCTCTGGGGTGATATGACCCCGGCACCCGTTCCTGCCCAGGGGCAGGGGGTCAGACCTGATGATGTGGTTAGGTCCCTTCCGACCCTAAGCACTATGATGCTATGAATGCAGTTAGGTACTGGCCAGGTCACACATTGGGTTTTTTTGTATCTGCACTTTCTTTTCCAGGCTTCTTCCTGTATGAGGAAGAAAAAAAGCCTTTAAGGCCCGACAGAATGAAGACAAGGGAAATTTGAGCTAAGGTCACTTCCCTTCTCAAACTCGGCCTGTTTTTCTTTCACCATCAGTAGTTGATCTAAGATCATCATGCAGCAAGGAGAAATGTGGCAAGTAGAGAACAGAATGGCTTCCCTATGCTTGCTTCTGTTGCTCAACCACAGGCCTGACACTTCATTGAACACCTCTCAAATGCATCCTTGCGTCTTTTTAATTAGAGCCATTTGCTGCCAGTGCAAACCTTGGTAACTGCTCTGTTAGCCTGGCCACTTCCCTTCATTCTGACAGTGGCACAGTTCTCATCTCTTGTTAGCAGTGTCCTCCAATACGCTAGATCTGGCAAAAATAAATGCGATCCCATTGACTTCAGATTCCTTGCTTTCCAGTCTGGTTACTGGATAACACGTTGTCAAAGCTTACCTGCATGGAGGACTTGAATATTATTGAATAAGCACACAGCTGAGCCCTTATCCATCTCCATTCTCTGCAGGATATATGAACTGGATATTTGAAATGCTCATCTTGTTACCTGAGAGAGAGAGGGCGCACTAGAAATGCCACATCTGACTGTGTGGCGCCGTGTGTGGTAGAACTATTAGGGATCGCAGTTGAACTTCTTATTTACTTGTGTATTTATGTCCGTTATAGAAAATATTGTAGAGTGGATGGCAGCACAGCTCTCAGACAATCGAGGACAGGTCTAAGTCAGGACATAACAGGGAATTACCCAAAGTCATGGTTTTGCAATGCACAAGGAGTCATTCCTGTGGTATTTGTGATTCATACTCGCAGCCCTTACGAGTCTATGATGAGCTAAGAGGATATCACGGTTCAGGGGTAAGACTTAACAAGAAGTGCCCTTTCCACTCATTGCAAAACTGTTGGTGAGCTTTCAGAAACTATCTGGCCTCTGTGTATCATCAGTCTATACACAGGACCCTGGCAATCAGTGCCAGCTGATACCCCGTTAAGAACCTGAGATTGTGATGTAGCTATGAATAGGTAACTGGGCGCAGCTACATGAGATGCTACGTGGCCATAGCTCGTCACTACAACAATGCAGTGTTGGAAACAACCCGTGCAGCATCGAGACTGCAGCAACGTTGGCTACTGCATAGACGTTCAGTAGTTGTGTAAGCAAATACTAAATGACTGCACAGTCTGGCACATCTGTAGATGTGCCCTGTATGACTTGGTGCCAGAGCCTGTAACCTTAGAGCCTTGGTTTGTTCCTCTCAGCCAGTGCATAACAGTTCCTTGTATTTCCTAGCCGCATGATTCATTGAGTTCCCAAGAAATGGGGCACCCAGAGCTTGTCTTCAGACATGGCTCGGATGACTCGGTGTAACAGGGGATCCCTGTGCCCTGCATTTGCAGGAGGGTGGATTAGATCTGCTAGGTCTATCTCGGTTTCTGTGATCCTCCTATTCCACAGTGTGCAGCTGCCCATGCTCAAGAATTACTGCCAAATATACTGGCTAGTAATGTGGCAAGGGAGCTGCAGTCCCTGGCTCAGTGCCTTTGCAAGCAAGTTCTGTGGATGTATTTATTGATTTACATGTTGTCTCCTCAACTCCACAGGAGCATCGTCAATACCCCCTCCACCTCCACTGCCACCACCAGCAGCTCCCCCTCCTCCTCCTAATACAGATGTGCCAATACAGCCTGACCCTCGGCCTGCCGTCAGTACAAGCCGAGGAGCCTTACTTAGCTCCATTCAAAGGTTTCAGAAAGGAACTTTGAAGAAAACAGAGACGTGTGACCACAGTGCTCCCAGGATCAGTTGAAGTTACTGGTTACGCCAAGATTGGATTCCCTCCCATGTTCTCCATGGACAGATGCCCTTCTCACTTGATGATTGAGCCACCAGCAAGGGGTGGTATTCTGCAGCTGTCTCTTCAGACCCATTTCAGCTTGTTCTAGGAATTTCTCTCCTTTAACTAGCAGCACCACCGTTTGACTTGCATTACCATGCCCTGGTGACAAGTATCCACTTTCTTTATTCCAGGTAAAGGAATTCTGGTCTTTAGCCAAATGCATGTTTCTAGAGGTGCAGCAGGTTGTGTTTTTTTTCTACCAACAAATTAAAGGCTGAAATTAGGAACAGCTCTGACGATGTTGAATCAGTAATTTTTGTTTTATCTGATTCTTCTCTTCCCCTTGTTTCAAATGCTCAAATCTAATTTTGGTTTGTGCTGAGTTACTTTCCAGCATTGTCTTATAGTTGGCACATTAAATGTTTGCTGCACCAAATCTGCAACTTTGGTTTAGATCATTTAAAAAAAGCACTTAATCCAAAGTGTAGCACGCAGGTGAGGGAGAGGGAACTGCGGACTTGATTCTGTCTCCACGTTTGCTGTTGGAGAGTAGCCTGAATGCTGGTCAGGATTACACGTGCTTGAACTAACCACCCCAAACCTGCTCTTCCTAGCTATCTATTGCACTTGCAGGGGAAATGGTGTGTTAATTCAAGAAATAATTGAAGAGGGAGTTAATTTGGCACTGGAATGTTATTCAACACACCCAAGTTTTTCATCCACATGAAACTAATTTTGGTTTTGGGGAAAATCACAAAACACAATTTTACAATTTAATATCTTTATTTGAAAGATCCTTTATTCTAAGATTTGCTTAAAACCGTAAACAAATTGCACTTTAAAGGATTATGATAATCCATTTTTAAATTCAAGTACATCAGTGTTTGTTACTATGCAGAGAATGTCTGTGTATAAAGTTTCATGTAACTTGTGATATATATTCAGTCATATTTTTATTAAAATAAATGTCAATGGAATTTCTCCAATCAGAATGGTGGTAGATGCTTTCAGATCTGTTGCAGACCGGACTTTGCAAAGAAACGCCAATGCAAGCTTCTGCTTGCATGCAAATTAAGACATGTTGACATTACTAAGTGGAGTGAGACAAGGAGCTGCCCTTGTGCATAAGGGTAGAAATTGAGGTCTTAAATAGCAGAGTAACAGTTCACTAAGGCGATACCACAGAAGCAAGCCTGGGCAGACCAAATATCTGCAGGTGCATCTCTAAGATGCTCCCCGTACCAAGCTCATTCAGTTATGAAAAGGCCAAGGTGCAGGCTCCCTTTAGCCTTGGCTGTGTTCATCCGCAGAGGGATTTAAGAACGCTGGTGTGCTATACTAGCAAAATTGCTTCTACTGTAAAAGCTGTAGCAGCTGAGCCGAGCCCTTGTATTGGCATGGGAAAGCTGCCACAAGCTATCCTAGCACAACACTCTAGCTGATCAGCAGTAAGAGGCTGGCATATGTGTGTCAGGGATTTTGCTCAGGTTTAGCTAATCCCCATTGTCCACAAACCCTCTGTATTTTAAAGTACTGTGGCAGTTGTCTAATTGTGGCATAGTAACACGTATCTACTATGTAAGCTTTACAGGGCTCCTACCTGGGTTTTATTCTTTTAACTACACTATAGAAAGCCTTTAGAACTAAGCCAAACAGTTAACAGCGTGGAGGAAAATCTTCCTCGGGCTACTGTTTTACCATACCAGGTACTTCAGCTGATCTGAAACTGAACTGAGTGAAGGGGGTCAGGGGACTAGAAGCCGAGAACAGCTTGATTAGGCAATCCTGGAGAGACTGTAGGTGGAAGGACTGAAATAATTGATTTACTAGGTAGAAGCTTTTTTGGGGGCTCCTTGCTGAAATTACTTGTCAACCTCAACTGGAGCTTTTGCAGCTCTAGAGCCTCAAAGCGTGAACAGAAAGTCCAGAAGTGCAAGCCCAGCACGCATACTTTCTGTGGTAATGGCTCCATCACCACACCTATTTCTAGAAATATGCACCCTAGTCTTACAGCTCTAATTAAGTAGCAGGTGCAAAAAAGGCCCGTGCAAGTGCAGACTGATGTCTGAGTTGTGATAAAAGGCAGCTGTAGAGCCAGTCTAAACCTGCAGCGTCCAGCTCCACTGCCCTGTAGCAGCCCTTAGGCAGTTCTTTCATTTTCAAACCACTCATTTGACCCGTTGTAAGTAGTAGACAGACAGCACGGCTGGGTAGTCGTTTATTTCTCATACTAAATTAAGACCATTTAGAATGAGACTCTTTCTCTGACAGCAATAGAACAGTCCGTTCACTGGTACCGTCAACTCTCAGAGAGGGTACAGATTCAAACTTACAGCATGAGACTGGCACAAACATAGCTATATACTTCCCCACAGAGCTGCTTAGAGTTGAAGGGTGACTGAAAGGCTGGCTTATTACACAATTAGCCATATAAATAATTTTTAAAGTGTTATTTAACCTTTTCTTTCTGTACAGAAAGGTTCATGAAGCTATACAAGGCAGTACACTCCATATGTTTTAAACTAAGACATTTTAGAAGAACATGTTTGTAACAGTCTAGATATTTAGTGTTTTCTTCACTGCAAAGATGATATCCTTCACTTGAGGTATGCAGTTCTCTTCCAAGATCTTTGCATAAGGCATAGGAACGTCGGCCCCTGTGACACGCACAGCTGGAGCATCCAAGTAATTGAAGGCAGGTCCTGGAACAAAGAAAGGCATCTTAAGCCATGCAGAGCTAGCTGTTGTTCCTTGATGTACCTGCAGTTTGACAAAATTGGCCTGTTCTGGGTATTTGGGGTCTTACAGAACTGCACTGCAAACCCACCCCTGCAGCTTTCCTTGGTTAACTGAAACCAGATTTTTTGCTGTTTGGTCCCTTCATTCAGCACACATTTAAGAGGGAATGCTCGAGCAAAGTGATCCAGTGGCCCTTACGTGCTCAGCTTCCCAGGAGCTGCTTGAAGCTCCATGCCTCAGAGAGGTGATAAGTGTGGTAGAACAAGGGACTGGGGCTGTTACTTCAGAAGTTAACACACTTTTCTGACTTAGCATCTACTGTGTCAGCAAAACAGGCTTTGTACTTTCCTCTCGTACTTGCCAGGCTTGGCTGGAAGGCAATAGATTAGAGGCCAGCGACACAGTACAGATACATACAAGTTACAGGAGCTGAGCAAAAGATACCTTCCATGATTCTGGCACATATTTCGGCTCCTACTCCAAACTGTGGCCAACCTCCTTCCACTGTTACAAGGTTATTTGTCTTCATAATGCTGGCTTCTATAGTTTCAACATCCATTGGGCGAATGGTGCGGAGATTTATCACCTGGAAGAGAGAGTGGCAAGCGATTTGGTACTAGGTTCTTTAAGCCTAGCCCCCTCCCTTGCTTACTGGAGCAGAGTCTTTCACTTCATGAGTACTTTGTATTCTTGTTTTAGGCAGTCTTACTCTCCTCCCCCAGAACCAGGAGTGTCTCCTATGCCTTCTGCTCCGCTGTCTTTACCTCAGCTACCTCCACAGTTGTAGGATGCACTCCTCATCTCATCTCCAGAGGGGATGCCTCTACTGGCATCAACCCAGTAGTTACTTGTAGCCACACGATTTGTAGCAAACCGGCTTACCCTGGCTCAACTCACTGCCCTTGCTTTTATAGGGGAGTGCAAGGCTACTTGCACACTTGCATGTTTCTCTATGAAGCTTCCCCGCACAGTAAACAAGACTCTTATGTTCCCCTTGCTTGCTGTCTGTGGGTAACTAAGTGTGCCCACACAAGCAATATATCCATTTAGCTTTGGAGCCAGTGCCAAAGGCTCAGCAGATAAAATAATTAAGGGCTCAAATGTATTGAACACAAATTTTAAGCTATGAATTTAGTGTCTGCATCAGTAAAACAGTGTGGAATCCTACCAAGTGTGACAGTGTTTTGCAATCTCAAATGCAAACTTCCACCTTGCTGGCAAAGCACAAGCATGGCTGAATCCCTCTTTAGCTCAGGAATCAAAGCAGTTGAGAATGAATCCAATTTAAACGAAAGATGTTTTTCATCCTGGCCTGAAATACCACTGAGTGAGTGGGACATACCTCACACTCCACCCCTTCTTTGGCAAGGACAGCAGCTGCTTCCAGACAGTGTCCAACAGGCCTCGAGTGCGACACTAACGTAACGTGCTTTCCTGAAACACAGAAGCTGGTGGTGGATCAAGACAGATCTTCCTGTCAAGCAGCTCAACACTAAACATCTCTGAAAAGTTAAGTGTAAGACCTCACCTTTTTGACCTAGCTAAAGTCTAGCGTACTCAGCATCTGACTTGCATGTCAGGACTAGCCTGAGAAGTCTGTTACTGGAACTCTTCCTGAGTTCGACTACTTAAGAGCATCGTTCTTGTGCTCTGTGTATTGGCAGAATGGATGGGATCAACTTGCTATGCCACGAATAACAAGTTGCTTGCATGCTTCTACAGCGAAGTTATACACAACTGACAAGAGGTTTGAAATGCTGCACATTAGTGACCTTTCTTGATATGCTGAGCAAAGAATCTAAGCTCTGGTTGTGGGTGTTGTTTTCTTTTCACTCGTTTCAGACAGTCCAACTGCACCAGGCCTAGCTGGCCACTAGAAAGTGTTTTAATTGTGGGTCAAGATGGCCCTGCCCTAAATTACTTTGTCTGTGAGTAATAAGTGCTAAAAACAAATAGCTGGTAAAATCCAAATGACCAGAAGTCTTAGTAGTGTCCTTCTGAATAGTTCCCTGTTTTGCAAGAAGGAAGTACTTTATAAAGGAAAGCACTTAATGAGTTCAATTGGTCTAGCAAGGAAAGAGAACTTTTACAAGTGAGAATATACAGAATAGTGGTATTCTGAACTTACCCGGCCTCTCTATTTTGGCTTTGCCAATAGGAACCAAGAAGTCCTTTGATTGCGTTTCCTCCGACATCTCAAAGGGAACTCCATACATCAGTTCATGTTCCAGCATCACAACTAAAGATCATTAGAGTGGTCACTTGGGTTAGTCTGGAGGTCCCCCAATCCAGGTGCCACACAACATTTTCCAAGACTGTCAGGGCCCACGATGGTGGACTCCTCCTCTCGGCTCAATTACAGGAGGACAAGCATAACGCAGCAGCACGCTTAGACAAGCCCAGAGGACTCGAAGCTTCACTTAAGTAGCTATTAACTTGTAGCACTGCACAATTTTGAAATGGCTTCTTTGACTGATCCCACAGCCAGAGGGTGATTTCACACTAAGCATTTGGAGATGCAACATTTGGGGGGTAATCAGAAACCCAGAACTTGCTCCCAGACGGCTTCCACATCTGTTCCACAGACACGCAAGTGACGGCTACAGGACTGGGTCTAAAGGGCCAGGGCTATGCTTGTCATCCTTTTCCTAGGACAGCAGTGCACAAGCTGACCGTCGGGGGGGTGCCCATATTCTAGTTCAGCGTTTCCCAACCAGTGCCGCAGCGTGCTGGGATGGAGCCAAGCCCCTGCCTGCTGCTGCTGTGGGTGGACACAGACAGACGAGGAGCATGACTCCAGCCCAAAACGCTGCTGGGCCGGCCGTGCGCCACCCCGCTGTCAGCATCCGGCTGGCCACACGCCACCCCCTGCGCCGTGGTGCTTCTTTATTGGGAAATGCCAGGGGGAGGAAAAGGTTGGGAAATGCTGTTCTAGTTTAACTTTGGTTTTGAAGAAGAGGTCGCGGTCAGGAGAAAAGGTCTCCAGGATTACCTTCACGATTTGAGTCCCACGCTTTAAGCGCGTTCTTCGCGGGGTCAAGGTGGAGAAGGGAAGCGGAGGGCGCGCCGAGACTAGTTATTCGAGTACAGCGGGACTTCCTGCTGGTAATTACCTGGATTGTCGTCCCGGATGGCCGACTTGAGCAGACCTCTCGCGTCTTCGGAGCTCCATGGGCTGACCACCTTCAGCCCAGGGCAGTGCCCGTACCAGGCGGCGAAGCACTGCGAGTGCTGCGCGCCGACACCGGCCGAGGTGCCGTTGGGGCCCCTGAACACCACCGGGACCGAGACCATGCCGGAAGACATGTAATAGGTCTTGGCAGCGGAGTTGATCACCTGGTCGATGGCTTGCATGGAGAAGTTGAAGGTCATGAATTCGCAAATTGGCCTCAGCCCAGCCTGTTAAACAAGGACACGGGCCAGTCACGAAGCCTCGTCCGGCCTCCTGGCGCCCCCCGTGCCCTGGGGGGGTTAACCCCGCTCCCCCTTCCCGCGGGGCTGCGGCGCACGGAGCGGGCGGTGCGCCCCCCCCCACGCCGGCCCGTTTCCGAACCGGCTCCTTGTGCGCAGCGCTGGGCACCCACCATGGCGGCTCCCACGGCGATGCCGGTGAAGCCCATCTGCAAGGGAGGGAAGGCAGAGGGGTGAGCGCGGGGCAGGGGTAGGGGCAGGGGGGCGTGGGGGGGCGGGGCGGGGCGGGGGTACCTCGGAGATGGGGGTGTCGATGATGCGCTTGTCGCCGTACTTCTTCCACAGGCCGCGGCTGATCTGCGGGCGCAGGCAGAGCGTGAGGCGGGCCCGCGGCCCCCCGCCCCCCCGCCCGCCCGGCCCGGCCCGGCCCGGCCCCGCTCACCTTGTAGGCGCCGTCGTACTGCGCCACCTCCTCGCCCAGCAGGAAGACGCGCTCGTCGCGCTCCAGCTCCTCGTCCAGCGCCTGGTTCAGCGCGTCGCGGACCGTCACCTGCGGCGCACAGCGCGCTCACGCCGGGCCCGCCGGCCGGCTCCCCCCGGCCCCGGCCCCGGCCCCGGCCCGGTACCTGCACGGCGGCGGGCGCCGAGGCGCGGATCCCCCGGCGCAGCGGGCCCGGCAAGCGGTGCAACCCGGCCCGCGCCAGCCCCCTCAGTGCCGCCGCCATCTTGGATGTGCCCTCCAGCGGCAGGGCGTGGCGTCACGCCCGCACCGCCCAATGGGCGCCCGGCCCCGCCCCCTCGCTGCCTGGCAACGGGGCGCCGCGGCGGCGTCTCGCGAGAAGCGGCGGCGGTGGCGTGCTACGTCACATCCGCTCTGGGTCGGGACGGTACGCGGCGAGGGACATAGTGCAGCGGCGCGGTGAGTGCGGCCCCGCGCCCGCCTGAGGGGAGTGGCCCTGCCCCGCGCCCCTCGCCCGCTGTCATCCCCTCAGTCTTCCCTTCTGCAGCCTCCACGAGCCCATTCCCCGCCCGCCGTGACGGGATGAAGAGGTAGCGGGCGGGCGGGCGTTCGGTGGCGCTCGCGCCGGCGGTTAGGATTTTGCCCCGAGCGGATGCGCGTGCTCCTTAGCTCGCGGGGCCGCCGAAGGGTGTTCCTGCCCAAGACAGTTTTATTTATTTTTATTTTTTTGCAAAACCCTCGTGGGTCGGATGAAAGAGGTCACCCCTACACGGGCGGCCCCACGAGCCCGGCTAGCCGGGCAGAGGCTCCCAAACCGGCTTCCCCGCAGACTCCGACACAAAATCAATGACGCATCTAGATGCTTGCTTTATTTATTGATGTATTTATCAAAACACGGGCTTGCCTGAGCTAATTGCTCCTATAAATTATTTGCTCGGTGTTACGGTGGCGGCGCTGTCGCCCAAGGGTAGCTTCGGGCAGCAAGATGTATCTGCTCCGTTTTCTTTGTGATCGCCCAAGCGGTGCCGTGGCGGGATGGATCCGTCCCAGGGGCTTTGGAGATGGCCTCTCTCCTGTCACACAGATGTTTGTCAGAGAAAATCTTTTCAGTAGATGGGTGCAGACCTCTTTATGTTTCTTCCCTGTTTAGAGTTGGTGCCATTGAGCATTTATTGAGACGTCATTGATTATACGCGTGTAAGTCGCACTGTTTTCCCAGGTCTGCTTCCCCCTCCTCTCCTTACTGTGGGGACTTTGTCAGAGGCCCTCCTTGCCCTTTTCCTGAAGAAGTGCCGCGGCCTGATGCGAAGTGTCCTCTCGCACCTTGCGCTGGAACAGAGCAGTCCCTGTCTAAAGGAGAAACCCAGGGTCTGCGCCTCCAGGCTAACGCTAGCGGGGGGAGTAAGTTGCCGTTGAGCTGGGAAGCACAGAACAGCTCTGCAGGCTCGTTGCCCCGATGGCTGGTTCTTCTCGCCTGCGCGGAAGAGCCGACGCTCTGAGTTCGTATCTCTCCCTCGGTCGGCAGTCGTTTGTGCTGTGCTGAGGCAAGCCTCCCCTTTGCCTTGTCCAGCATGACTCATCCACGCTGCCGATATTGTGTTTAACTTATTTGCGTTTTAGTGCTTGGGAAAAGGTGTAGGGTTGGACACGGGATTCTCCTGTGGCTGGGGACATGCGATGCCTGCCTTGTGTATGCCTCTGCTCTCCACGTGCAGCTGGCCTTTGGGGAGAGCTCTCACGCTCTGCCGTTGCAGTCCAGACCTTCTCTGAGCAGAAAGCACTTCGCTCTTGCCATGCTCTTCTCAAGTGGGGACACGGGCCTGTGACGGCTACAGGAGAGCAGGCTGTTTGGGTCAGAAATTGAACGCTACTTCTGTAGTCACTGAGTGGTGCAGAGCTCTGCCTCGGCTCAAGCGCTGTGACTTTACTTGCTGGGTAACACGTGCCTGGGTTAATTTGTTTCCCAAAGCTCCCACAAGATCCTTTCTGTACCAAACTGTTTGTAAGTCCTAGAGTTTAAGCCAGAGGAGACCTCTGCTACTGCCTAGCCTGGTCTGCCACCAACCCAAGTCACAGCATTTCATCCATCCTTCCAGCAGTGGCAGGATGGCAGGCTTTAATGGGACCTTGCCCTGAAGGTGAATGTTCCTGACTACCTATAGGAAGTTTTCTTTTACTTCCCTCCTGCTCCCCCCAAGTGACTTCTGAGTTCCTGCTGCTGCTGAGATACAGAATTATTGACTCATAAAGCTAGCACACAGGTCTCCACATCTACTGAGATGGACCTTCAGACATGAGATGAATAAATCAAGCATTTGGCTTATGTAAATGGGGTTACTTTTTAAGATAGATGTCCCCCACTCAGATGAATTGTAGCTGGTGTGCGAGTATAAAACTTCAGAAATGCCATGCAGGCTATTTAACAAATCTGGAATACTGAGGACAGCTTGTGAAGGCACTGCTCTCTCTAGATAGGGCCTGTCTTCAGGCAATGGAAAGGATGCTGGAAGATCAGTATAGGGAAGTCCTCATTTGTGGGTGTTGCTGCTATGCTGCCTGAATAGGTGACAGCAAGACCCAGCCTGTCTTTGAGTAGAAGCACTTAAAGACCAGCAATGCTTATAATCTGACAGATCTCTCTATTTATTTGTTTTATCTATCTGTTTGTCTGCAGGGGGAATAGACGTGAATTGTATATCCCTTCAGCAACCTTCTGTTAAACTTGGACTCCCACAGATCAAGCAACAGAACAGATGGATAATGGAGACTGGGGATATATGGTAAGTGAGCCAGTACAGATGTGTGTGCATGCTGAGAGAGACTTGGGCTTTCCAGATTTTAATGTAAGGATCCCCTCCAGTCTCTTGGCTTTGTATAGACCCAGAGAAGAAACTATGGGAAGAAAAATCTTATTAAAAACAATTTACTTACATTGTCTTTAGGTGTTTCATTTCAGTATGGCTGTGGGGCCTTTCACGTTGTTAATCTCCAGACAGTGCAGGGATTACATAAAACAGTGGGGTCAGCCTTTTTGGCAGCTGTGCTACAAACTAGCCCCACTACTTCCCCAAGTGCCGCACTGATCCTGTTCCCTGGCCAGTCAGCTGCTCTGCTTTCTGTTCCCTTCCTTGTGCTCCCTGCCTGATCTGCTGCTTTGCTTTCTGCTTCCTGCCTGCCTCTCTGTCTGCCCTATCTGCCACACGCCACACATGGATGCTGCCCAGGCCACTCGGGGCACGTAGGCTGACTTAAGACAACACTTACAATTCTCTTAAAAAGATCGGGCCACAATGATGGGCTAGGAAGTGTTGGAAAGCAACCTCCTTGATGTACAGGGTCCTGGAAAAAGCAAAATCTTCCATGTTCCTTTACGTATTTTGATGCCATTTTATTTGGGGAAAAACTATTCTTGCCTCTTAAACTGCATTTCTGAAACTAGGCCAGACTCGCTCATCTTATTATTGCTCTTTCCTTTTTTCCTCTAAGCATTCTCCTCTCTTTGGATACATCTGGCAGGCCCTCAGCCCTGGCCATGACTCAGTGACCGAGTGGGATCTGTATTTCTTCTCTCACCTGCCTTTCTGGGTGTGATGTGGGTGGTTATAGCTGTGGGCTGCCTCCAGTGCCCAGGTACCCCCTCTACACAGTCAACATTTTGTCTGACAGATGTGTCTTTTGCAAGCTGAGGCTACAGTATTGTCTTCATGGCTCCCTACAGCTGAAGCAAAAGTTGACTTTAAATGACCTTTAATTTTCTGCAAAGAGATTTGAGGCGTATTTGCTATGTTTCTCTCAAAGCATGAGACATGCTACGAGACGGATCCTTGGGCGTCTGACTCCGTCTGGTTCTGTAGGCTCAGAACGATCATCCTTTGCATCTGTTTGACATCCTGCACAATAGGAAACGCTTACCTTGCTGATGAGAGAGTCCTTTGTGCTGACAGGAAGCTTCATGCTGGCCTTAGTGTCTGTAAAGCACCTCACAATTTGCGCTGAGCTTTGGATATTCTCTCTTGTAACCAGCTGTGCTGTGTCACCAGGTTTCTTGTCTTTGCTCAAGAGTGAGGCCTTTCCTGGGTTTGCAGCTGAGGAGATGCGGTTCTTTCTTGAGCCCATTTCTAGCAGTAACTGCCATGTGCCTTGGTGATAAAATTCTCGTGGGGACTTGATAAACTCTGTCATTTCTCTCTTTCTTTCTAGATGACTGATCCAGTCACAATCAATGTGGGTGGACACATGTATACAACTTCCCTGACCACTCTCACAAGGTATCCAGATTCAATGCTTGGGGCCATGTTCAGGGGAGACTTTCCCACTGCCAGGGACTCTCAGGGTAATTACTTTATTGACAGAGATGGACCACTTTTCCGATACGTTCTTAACTTTTTAAGGACTTCGGAGCTGACTTTGCCATTGGACTTCAAGGAATTTGATCTGCTCCGGAAAGAAGCAGACTTCTACCAGATTGAACCCCTAATCCAGTGTCTTAATGACCCCAAGCCTTTGTATCCTATGGATACCTTTGAGGAAGTAGTGGAGCTGTCCAGCACACGGAAGCTTTCCAAATATTCCAATCCAGTGGCAGTGATCATAACACAGTTAACCATCACGACCAAGGTCCACTCCTTACTGGAAGGCATTTCAAACCACTTCACCAAGTGGAATAAGCACATGATGGACACCAGAGACTGCCAAGTTTCCTTCACATTTGGACCATGTGATTACCACCAGGAGGTTTCTCTCCGAGTCCACCTGATGGAGTACATCACAAAGCAAGGCTTCACGATCAGAAACACACGTGTCCACCACATGAGTGAACGGGCCAATGAGAACACGGTGGAGCACAACTGGACTTTCTGTAGGCTGGCACGGAAAACGGATGACTGATGTTTGACTCCACAAGAGCAGTGTCAGTGGCTAGCGGCTTTCTGGACAGTGCACCTGTGTGGACCTGGGTTTGACTAAACCAACAGCGTGTGCTGCTTTTTTTTTTTTTTTTGTATGACTATTTATTAATATTCATTAAGGTCTAGGGAAGTTACTTTCTCTAGCAGCTCTGTTTTTGTTTTGTCCAGAAACAAAAATGCATGTGCCTGTTCAAACTGTTGAGACACTTTTTGGGTAAAGGGGGTTCTAACAACCAGTGGGATAGGACCCTATGTGTCATTAGCACAGCTAAGTCATTTTGAAGTGCTAAAATTTGCCTCTGTTTTAAATGGTCTCTAATTCAGCTAATGCTAAACCGCCAGGAATAAAGAACAAACAGAATTTAAGATGCAGCTGGGGAAAAGCTACAATCATGTAGTATAACCTAGTTTCTAAATCAGTGAACAGTATTGTAATATTTTAGGAAAACAAATCCAGCCCCTTTTAAAGTACTTGTTAAGTACAATTTCTTACAGTTATGACGACTGTTTTTTTCTATGCATATAAATCAAGCAACCAAATATTATCTGTAGCCATGGAAATATGATTAGAAATATTTATATTGGATTCTGAATGCAAAATGTTCCTGTGGTAGAATTCATATTTTTAATGCCTGGTGCATTGTTATTCCCAAGTGTAATGCCTGCCAGCAAGAAGCTAATAAAAATGTGAACTATGAAAATAAGCTTTTTATCTTGTTTGCGTCTTTGTAATTTATTATTCTAGGAAAACAGAAAATAAAATGTATCAGTGGATGGAAGTGAAGCTGCCAGTCAGCTACCCTCAATACCATGTTTCTGGAGTATCGTGAAAACAGCTCACTTCTAAAATTCAAGTTACAAGATCTTGTGCTGTTGCAACAGATAATTTTAATACTAGAAATTAAAGGGGAGAGTGTGTGTTTAAAATAATGGGCAGTTGAAAAGCACTGAAGCTGGTCAGCAGGTTGGCTGTCCATGGCGTGCCTAGGAGCTGAGTCCTTATAACTCGGAAAGGGATGTGATCAAAATTTGATATGTTCATCAAATTAATTCCAGTACATGTCAGCACTTCGGTTCCCCTGCTGGGACAGCTGCTGCTACCATTGTAGTCAAAGGACTAGCTCAGCGTTCTTCCTGGGCAGTCTCTCAGAACTGCGTCCGCCTCTCCTGTGCATTCTGTGGAGCTTCTTGTATCGTAGACTACAGAGTCCTTCTATGAGAATTGGTTAAAGTTAGAAGATGGCAGAATTGCCACTTGGATCTATGCTTTGAGGGGACCAGACCAGTGCAGCTGTATACACACTCCTCTTTCTAGGTCAATGTTTCTGCCTTAAGTGATGCACACCCTTCTCGTTGTGTATGACCTCTCTGTGCACCTGGTTCAGTTGCTTTGCCATCTGGCTAGCCTGGACCCCAGTTTCCTGGAGATGTTCAGAAACAGCCTGGGCCTTTGCTCTTAGCCGCTGTTTCCTCCAGCGTAGAGTTCCAGGAACTGGCGGCACTTCATCTTGGCTCATTCAGTTCATTTGCACTTCTCTGGCACTGGAGAACTTGGGTGTCACTTTTCCTTTGTTGTATCCCCCCCTCTTACTTCCAGCCCCTTTTGTTTTGTTTATTGCTGTTAAGTGCTTTATTAAAAAAAAAAAAAAAAAGAATTACTCAGTTAAGTGGAGGCAGCTCAGGAAGCCTGCTTGTTTGTCTGTTGCTGGGCAGGAATCTGAAACCCTTAGAAGATACTGTTACGTCTATTGTTAGTAGAAAAACGTCTGTTCTTCCTGCAATTATGGAGGATAATTTAACAAACAGTATTCCAAATGGTACACATCCTATTGAAACCCTCAGCTTCACAGAAAAAGAGTATTGGCAGCTTGCACCGTAGTAAAGTGAATCCCCCAAGCTGAAGCTAGCACCTAGCGCATGTGAATTTAGATGGATTGTTTAAACTCAGAGCTGTACAAAGCATAAGAGGCTCTATTCCCTATTGGAAAAAAAACCCTTATGTTCAAGAGGATCCTTTCATGTCTATCAAGTAAGCTGGCTTTAGAAACCTTTGGTGTTTTGCAAAGTTCAGTTCCTTAATTCTGTACATGGCATCTTAGGGCTAAACAAAATAATGGTCAGCCAGCATCTTAAGCGAATAAATTCTTTTAACCTGAATATATTAACGGAACAAGAGTGCTAAATATTTCAACCTCTAACCCTATTGAAGACACAAAAAAAGACCAGGATTGTAATGGAATTCCACCTAATAATAGACACAGCTGGAAGAGGTGTCCCTTTCTTAGATGCAAGCAAGTAGCTAAAAAAAATCTGTCTGATACTTGCAGCAAGTAGAAGAGTGGTCTGTTACTGCTCTTGCTAGTGCAATCTTCCACCATACAAGAAAGACCAGAAGAAGATGCTGTCTGTGCCGAGTAATTTATGATCTTCACAGTTTGGACAGACCATTCTGAAAAAGTGGCTTCAGATAATTTTCATAGGCTTGGTTTGCCTGCTGGAAAGGGAGAATGGAGAAAGACATTAACAGGGACTTAAGGACCAGGACAGCACAATGATTTTCTCAGTAGTTCTGAATGATCTGCTTGGTGCAGGAGCTAGAGGATTTTTCTAAAGGGTCACAGCAAGCTCTTAAGGCCTTGCTCCCCAGTGCTCCCATTATGTAACTAACTACAAGCTACCAGTCACCCAGACAAGTCCCCGGGCTTTATTTTTAGAAAGCATACTTTCATTTTGAGTACTTGCCCAAGGCCTATTTCATATCTTGTATTCAATTGTTTGAATACATGATGGCTGGTTTTCAAATTGGATAATAACCATTTTACCACAGTTTTATGTTAATTCACCTCTAATGCAGTATAAGAAGTGAAGGCAGCGAGGCATGAACCTGTTTTGTTTGCAGTTTGCTCCTACTGTTAAATGTACCGCAAGAAGATATTAATTGATGAGTGGTATGCTGATAAAGGTACTTGTGCAGAAAGCAGATGCTGCTACTGCAGGCTGTTTTAATCAGCTACTTTTCCTGTAGTGCTAAAGTGTGTGCGCGCGCAGGGGTTGTTTTTGTGTGTATCCTTGTGTTCTGGTAGCTCAGGTGTAAAAAAACAGACCTAAGTGTCAAGTAATGGAACGTAATCTGTGCCAGGGAACCGGACAGCCACATACTGGTAGTGGGCTGTGGAGGCCCCAGTTTCTTCATTGTTCCTTCAAATCCAGCCCTGGTTGCTGGTGACTAAAGGACTACCCCATCTGGTGGGTTTTTGGCTGCCAGGGGGCAGCAGGGCCCGTCACAAGAAGACTGAAGGTTAAGCAGAGCTACCTGGGCTCTTCTGAGACTGCCCAGTGGTGAAACAGTGCACGCAGGCTGTCTCGCCCTCCTGGAGGCCACTCCCTTTAGAAGTGGCAAATCGGCAGTGTGTGAGGAGGTGCACGGTGGCTGCGCTGCTTTGTAGATCAGCAGAACCTGGTGCAGGGGCAGGCCAGCCTGTCTACAAGCACTGAATTGATGGAACAAATGCATGGTGGCCAGTCTGAATGTATCTGCAGATAGGTTTCCTACCGCTGCCCCAGGGCCAGACCCTGCTGTTCCCAGGGCTTCTGCACAAGGAAGGGGGCAGGTGACTCCCCTGTGCAGCTCTCTGTGCTTGTGTGGTGCCCCACTGGCTTCAGTAGGGGCCTGCTCGCATGGTGTTCATTGCAGCACCAGAGTCCAAGATGCCCTTTTCTGAGCCCTGGCTGCAGCTGGTGCAGCTCCCTCCTAAGCTATGAATTGGGGAGGGGAGGAGGAGGTTACCCTACTCCTCTCTAGACTCAAGGCTGTCACCCCGCTTATGTTTCTCTGGTTTACATAGTAAAAGCCCAAAGGACAGACAACAAAGTTGGTTTGCCCTGACAAATGCAAACTGGGGAGATTTGTTTGCCCCCAGCCCTTACCTTTGTGTTGGATGGTGACTTCTGAGCCCACTGGTAGAGCCGTCGGTAGACCTGTCCATCGTAGCTGCCCAGCGCAGAGTTCAAGGTCTCATCCGTGAAGTCGAAAGCGTCCACTAGTGGGACAGCATCTTTCCTAGAGGAGCAGAGGAGCTGTGCTTGTTACACCATTAACGAAGTCATTGCTTTGCACTGCCCATGGATGGGAAACAGCTGCCAAACTTACTAGGGAGTTAATTTCCTTAGTCCCTAACTCACCGGCTGCTTTGCACTAGTGTTTCTCTTCTAGGGGCTGGTTATGGGCCAAGTCCTACTCCTTTTCCTCAGAGGCAGGCTGCGCAGCGCTTGGTGTCTCTGGACTATTCCTTACATTAGGACTGAAGGGCTGGAGTGTATCGGTTTGCTCAGCAGGCCTAGCAGCTAGTGCTGCAGGCTTTGCACAATGTAGGTACTTCCACTGTCTGTGACCTTCTCCAGAAAGCGGTTTTCGGCCTCATAAGCATCCTTAATGAATGCTGTTGAGTTGTTTAAACCAAGGGGATGCTGGAGGGTGCCTGAGCCCCACCTGCCTGACTGGGAAGTCCTGCACATCTTTGCACAGTGTCCGATGAAGTCCGCTTCAGCCCACAAAAGCTTGGGCTGTGTATATCTCTACTTTGGTTAGTCTGTAAGGTGGCTACCCTGGCTTCTACTCAAAACTAACACGGCAAATTATATCTCCCAAGCCTGTGCCCTGACCGTGGGCTCTGCCCTCCCCTGGGTGCTAAGAGCAGCACAGCAGGTTGCATACTTGTGAACTTTTTAGAAATCGAGCTTTTTGCCCTTGAGGCAGTTTTTGCTCTGTGACCTAATGTCCTGGCTTTATAGTCGGTTAAATTTTTGTGAGTTGTGTCATGTGTTCCTTGGTAGCAGCCCAGTGTCGCACCAGCTGGGCCGTGACTTCTGCAGCAGAATATCTCTGTTCAGAGAAGAATTCACGGACTCTCCTGAGTGTGCGTGGAAATGTCATGTTTTGTCAGAGGGGTGTAGGTTGTAGCCGTGTTGGTCTAAAGACATAGGCAGACAAGGTTTTTGGGTAAATCTGATATCTTTTATATCCAATATAGTTGGTCTAATAAAAGATATCAGATTTACCCAAAGAACCTTGTCTGCCTGTGTTTTGTCAGACACATTTTAGCTGAGTTTAATATGCCTGGGAGCATACCTTTAGCTGGTGGCAACGTTTTAATTTTAGAAATTGAACTCTAATGGCAGGGGACTGGTATTTGCCTTGGCAGTGTTGAGGTGCTGAACTGGGAGAAGTACAAACATCCTTGTTTTCTTTTTAACATTTTCCCCATCTCGTGGTGGTGGAGGGGGGAATCCTAATGTGTTGCTTTCTCCCATTCTGATAGCTCACCGTACAATAGCAAGTAGATCCAAGTAGGATGCAGTCATCATGTCCACTTGGTCCCCAGATATGTAGCCAT
Source organism: Alligator mississippiensis (assembly GCF_030867095.1). Classification (NCBI taxonomy): domain Eukaryota; kingdom Metazoa; phylum Chordata; order Crocodylia; family Alligatoridae; genus Alligator; species Alligator mississippiensis. The sequence goes on from NC_081835.1 coordinate 905,682, forward strand.
CATACAGGAAATCACCCGTGTTTGAGAAGATGCCGTGTAATGCGAAGAGCCCACAGAGATGTTTTATCATTCTTTGGATTCCAGCCTCCTGTCCAAGTTTCTCGACTGCTTCTGCAAAGCTTTTCACAACGTGGTAGTGGCAGTGAGCCTAGAAAACAATTACAGTTGATTGTGAATGCCTCCTCTTGAAGGCCTCCAGCATTAAGTGCTAGGCTGACCGGATGACTGAAATGTTCCTGCAGAGGTTACAGAACCTTCCACTTGGACTGGCAATGCTCCTCCCGGTCTGTGCTCTTTGGGGGCCAAGCCAGCTACATCCAAGTTTTATTTCTGCGTGCTGGAAGAAACTTGGAGTCACCCTGCTGCTATTTATAGCAATGATATAAGAATTTGGAACGAATGTTCAGAGTATCATCAGTGAGCAATTCCAGGCCATCTGAATGGCATGAATGCATTAAAATCCTATTGTACGCACCCCTGGAAAATCAGCACGCCTGTGGTACAGGAACAAAGCTGTGTTGTTAAAGATCGCATGTGAAAGGCATACATACTGGCCTCTGGCTGCTTTACCACTCCACCCAGGAAGAGCACAGACCGTCTGCAGACGGTGCCTCAGCTTGATGAAGGGTGTTTGTACCTGAAAGCTTGCAAAGAAGAATTTTTCTAACTATTTGAGTTGGTCTAATAAAATATATTGGATTTACCCAAAGAACTTTGTGCTTAGCCTGTCATTCATCCTTTGCAGGGTTTCAGAGCCCTGAGGCCTCCGTCTTTCTTCAGAGAGAGCTGGATGAACGTGCATCTTCCTGGTGCTCTTGTTCCTTTTGGTACTTGACTCTGTCCTACTGTCTGCTGAACCAAAATGAACGGAACTGGCGCCTGCCGCTTGGCCTGACCACTTGGCTTCAAAAAGCTTTTGGAGCCCAGAGGTGCCATGCCTTGATTGACAGGAGGCAAGAGGACCTTCACTGTGAATAAGTAGTCCTGGCTGGGACTGTTGGGAGTGTGTTAGGGTTGACGTAGCAGTGCCTCGCGGGGCAGTGTGGACTCCAGGAGACACAAAATGGCATTTGGGTCCCAGCCCCCAGCCAGCGCCTGTTCAAAGTGGGCAGGGGCATCTCGGTTGTGACTTTGCTCCCAGGTGGCTCTTTTGTACTATCTGTAGCATGCTTATTGACTGCAGTCCTGTTGGGTACCTTGTTTTGCTTCCTGCCCCAGCAGGCTGCCTGTACTGCAGCCGCTAGCATTCACAGCTAGAGCCGATCGACCCATGCTGCCTCGCTCCAGCTAACGGGCACAGATCTCTGCACGACTGTAGTGTTTGTGGGTAAACACTCAGGCAGCCGGCCCCTACTGAGCTCCAGGTTCCCACAGCACCACTGCTAGCAGTGCCCATGTTCACTAGTTCACAGCTGGCTTAGGTGGGCCTGTGTGAGGTGCAGGGAGAATGCAGAGCAGGGCGCGTCCTCCAAGCCAGGTGGAGCAGGAGCAAGGACTGTGTCTGCATTCAAGCGTGTGGGGCAGTTTTCAAAAGCATCAGGGCAGGCAAATGTCCCGAGTCCCATGCTTGGATGGGACTGGCAGACAAGGTTCCTTGGGTGAATTTGATATCTTTTATTAGACCAACCCGAATAGTTGGAGAATAGTTATTAAGCAAGCTTTCGGGGGCACTTCAGGACACACAACTTATTGGGCATCGATGCAGGGACTGGGATGAGAGAAGGGCCTTGCCTCCACTGAGGCTGCCTACCATTCTTTTCAGGAGAAGGGCATGGGCAGCATGCACACCAGGCAGCTAATTGGGCTTAACGTAAGGGCAGAAAGAGAACGCCTCTCACTGGAGTTAGCGAGTGGCTCTTGCAAGACTGAATTTGCCTGGGAGGTGGTAATGTAGCATTTGTTCTGTGCACGCTCACAGCACAAGAGCACACCCCTTCTGAGTGCTTGCAGAGACAGAAGCACGTGGGTGGTCATGATCTTCAACCCCCAGCCCACATGCGGCAGCAGGCATCTGACCTGCTGCCTGTTTCCTTCATGCACCCTGAGCATGAGGGGTCGAGGGAGACTCCATGTTAACTGGTCTGTGCCTAGGCTGAAGCGGAGCAGGGGTGTCTCATCAATCAGGAGAAATGAGTGTCACTGCAATGAAAACCCGGTTAGGAGGAGCCCAGGCCTGGGTAGCTTCTGACTTTTCCTCTTGGGTTAAAAGGGAGCAAGACAGTAACGTGTGTTTAATGTGGTTATAACTTGCAAACCCAGCGGCGCCTTTGCTTTTGTCTGTGGCCTTCTAGAGGCTCCGTGACGTGTCGAGTTTTCTCATTTCCTGTGGCCGGTGCTCTGTGGCTGTGGTGTGTGGTGGGGCTGGCTTGGACTCTCTGGTGGACCCTCTCTGGCAAGAGCAGCCAGGACTTTATTGCATGTCTACTTACAGTTACTGAAGAGCCCCATGTTCCTTAAGGCAAAAAGGAAACAATTCACCCTGCCCACTGCTCTAGTAGACATCAGGGTCAGCCTGACCCAGGGCCTCTGAAACAGCCTGATTCTAGCCCCGATGTGTAAAAGGAGCCATGGCCATTGCCAATGCTAATGCTCGTGGAGTTGAGTGGTGGGTTGCGACTGCGCAGTCCAACCATTGGACCTTAAATGGGGAGAGGGAGGCTCTGCCACTAACTGCAGCATGGCCCTGGGCAAGTCACTTCTCTTCCCTGCAGGCTTGTTTCTCCGCAGCTGCAAGCTCCCTGGGGCAGGAGTTGCCTCCTCCCCTGTGGCTGGCACATCAGTGCCCTGATCTAGGCTCCAGGTGCTATGTAGCCAAACCAGGAAGTGCCAGGGTGCAGAATGAGCGCTGCTGGAGCTAGCTGTGGTCCCTGCCGCCAGGCTGGCTCAGGGGCGCACAGGGGTATGTACTTGCCTTTGCAGCATGTACCAGCTGCACTGTGCACTGGTGCCATGCCTCATGCTGCTCTGCTCCAGACTGAACCAGCGTCTGCAGCTTGGCCGCTGCACTGCTGAGGACCCTGGAGGGGAGAAAACACCCTTTTGTACACTGGACATGTATGCAAACCATCTGCCACGTGTGTTCTGGGTTCACAGCCCTGCCCATGCACCTTGATGTTTCTGGGCTTCATTCCATTCTCCATCCCCTGAAAGCAAAGAGCTTTGGTTCTAGAGACCAAACCTGCCCAGCTGGAGCCTGTTCCCCAGAGGGCAGAGGTGGCAATGTGTGGAAAAGGGCAAATGAGCATTAATGGCTGATCTCAGGCATGTGGCCCCCAGCATGTGGCGCCAGACCCTGCTGCTATGCACGTGTGCCTCTCCAAGGAGCTGCTCTGTATCTGTGCTGGGCTAAACATCAGCAGGGTTCAGCTGGCCTTCCCCTCTGTTAGCAACGCTGAGCAAGGCCTGGTGCTAAAGCACCCAGCAGGCTCCTGCGGAGGCAAAGTTTCCATGGGGTGACCTGTGTTTCCATAGGACACGAGTGGTTCTTGGTCTGTAGGGGCTAGCCCTGCTGAGAAAGTAGCTGCTGATCATTGTTTCCCACAGATGTACACCTCCCCCCGCCACCTGCTTTTGGGAACTGAAAAGCGGATTGTTAATAGGACCTGGGGGGGAGAACCGTCCTACCTGTGCAAAGAGACCATTGCTGCATTTAAACTCTCGTGTCTCTGTCTTTTCTTTAACCCAGGCAGCTGACTGAGTGGCTTCACTGTAAGTGAGGATGGATTTGGGTCCCAGGGCCTCTCGAGTGGCATGCTGAGCAAAGCCCCCTGCCTGCACACCCCAGCATCCCACGACTGACCTGATGGCAACGTGCCGATAGGCTTCGACATAAACATCTGGTTGGAGAAAGTCCCTCTTGTCCCTGACCAGACACCTCTCAGAGTTCGCTGCAGACAAATAGGCAACAGATGGAGGGACAGGCTGGCCGGAGTGAGCTGCCCCCAGGCACTTCACCAGGAACCTGGGAACAAGGTAACCATCAGCACAGGCCTCTGCTCGGTGCGCCTGACTAGCGTGGGGTGTGCCTGGACAGCCACCCCTGCTAAGGGAGGTTGGGACTTGTTGGCTGAACCCAGGTGCAAACCTGGGGAAGTGCATCCAAATATGTCCTTCAGGCCATGATTCCAAGCCCTGGGGAGTCACCAGTAAAATACCAGGCCTCTTTCTGCTGGTGGGTGGTGGGAAAGAGGTCAGTCCCTCTTCTTCCCTCTGTCTGTACTGCTGGTTAAACCCACCACAGAGTGAACAGAGCCCTGACGTACTAGGCCTGGCTCTGATGTATTCAGCAATGCAGAAATGTTATCTGATGAATTGTTAGCGCTGATGCTGCTGTTGCTATTACCACGCTGCCATCTGTGTGATAATGAGCTGCGTTATCATCTTCAAAATGCTCTGCACCACAGCGTTAGAAATGTTAATGCCAGTTTGGGTTTAGTGGCTCTCTCCTTTTCTGAAAAGCTTGTGCGTGCCTGTGAAATGAATGTGTGTGTCACCCCAGAGACCAAAGTCCCCTTTCCTCAGAGCAGATGCACATCCCTGCCCCACCGACGTGGCTCAGCTGTGACCTGGATCAACTCTCTGCAGGTGTAAGAGGTTACAGCCTTTTGCTCTCTTGGCCTTCCTGGTGGCAGTGCTAGCCTGGTTAGTACATGTGTATGTGTGTGGTTGTGTGGACCTCTGCCCCCTGGGATGCGTGCTAGGCACCTTCCATTTTAGATGAGTAGGTGCCAGGTTTGTGACTTCAGTTAGATGTTATTGCTGCCCCTTTACTGGGCTTTACATGCCGTAGTTAATTGTCAGACTGTATAGCCAAGAGAAAACAACGTTATTGGAACAGGGCAGGTCCGAGAGCAAGTGGAACAAGTTTGCCTTCTTGTAACTAAGCTTATTTTACAAGTCTCTTAAAAGGCAATGCATCCCATTCAAATCTCTGTCCCTGCCTACGTAACATTTAGCACGTTCGCCCTTCGCTCCCAAATGATGAGGTCATGAAGGGCTGGTACAATGTGCCTGCGACCCCCTCCTCCATCACCAGAGCATCTCACTCAGCAACAATCACACGTTCCTCCCTCCCTTGGGAGGGAGACCTGAATAGCTTGAGGCCTGTGGTGCACTGATGAAAGGCAGCCTGGGAAAGAAGCTGATCTTAGCTGTGTCCGAGAAGATGCTCTAGAAAGCAAACAGGGGATAGTTACCTGGCTGTCTGCAGGAGCAGAACCGTGTTTTCCCCTTCGTATGTACAAGAAGCTGCTAGTCTAGTATACAAGGAGGGGAGTCCACTCAGCAGAGAGTAACCGTGTCCGCCGCATGCCTTGCGACAGGTCTCCACTCCTGCAGTGCAGTGCTCAGTATAAATGGCTTTGAGGCCTGAGGAAAATGCATGAAGCTGTGCAGAGGGGAGAAAACGTTAGCACCAGAAGGTTTTTGCAATATTGCATTGATTAAGGCCGGTACGCCTCTAAAAAGCGAAGTGCAGAGTGGTTTTTTTGCTAGTACGGCTTATTTAGCATCATTGCATCCATTTGCATGTTGCCTGTTTCTCTGAACCCAGTCACCGTTTGAGTTTGTGGCTTGTGACACCTCTACACATGGTGCACGCTGTGAGCTCTCACTCGTGCAGCCAAGGATAGGATGTGGCTAGCTGCATGCAGGCGATACTTTCATCAAGGCACCAGTGTGCCGTACTCAGCAGTTTGCTCCACCAAGCAACATGCTGGTCCATAGCCCAGAGGTAGGGCTTTTTACTCAAGAGGGAGGCTTCAGGCAAACCCTTTTCTATTCTGAGCCCCAGGTCATTGGAACGAGTGATCTGGGGTTTTCAAATGGCGTTTTCTGTTCTCGGACAGCAAGTTGTGAACTGTAACTTCAGCTCTGCCACTGGCGCTCAGCGTGGCCTCAGACAAGTTATTTCATCTCTCCGTACTGCAGTTCCCCTGTGCCTCTGATGGGGGTAGCAATGCTCCACCCCCTTGGTAGGGCACCTGGAGAGAAAATTACAGGATGGGTGCAGACTATAGCAATGATTATTTTTACTGCAAAGTACCTCAGGCAGTGAATCAAAGTTTCTCTGCTTGATTTCTCTGTATCCTTTGCTGAAGAGTTCATTCATATATTGATTCATGAAGTGGAAGGCGTAGGCTGTTGCCAGCATAGGTAGTAGCTTCTGTTGCTGTGTCTGATAGTCCAAGATTTTTGCCTCTTGGTCACTGTAGAAGGAGGATTTATTTTTATAAACTGTGGACAGCAATAGCAGTGACTGTTAGTTTAGCTTAAAATCCTTTGATAATCTAAGAATTCCAGAGCATTTTTTGCTTTATGAGCTGAATTGTCTGGTCTTCAGTGCAGCTAACAGACTGCCGACACTAGTAGGTGTTGCTGTAGCAATAAAGGCCGGGGAGGCAAAGGTGCTTTGCCATTGTTTCTGATGCAATAGTGTGATAAGGAGAGCAGTAAAGCTAAGGTGACTAAGGATCTAAGGAGCAACAACTGCATGCAGAGATTGCCTTGTATCCTTATCCATGTTAGCGGCTTGATCCAAACGGCCATAAAACTGAAAATCTCCCTTGATTGCAGTGTGCATTTTTTAATGCAGGCTGCCAGGAAAAAAAGGGTAAAACCAGGATTCTTTCCTGCAAGCCAAACCTTGGCATCCTTTTGAAAATGTCTTGACCTATTTTCGTAACTTTTCTTGAGCACCTTCATTTATCCGTTACTTTTTCTGCTGCATGGAGTTCTGGGGGACAGTTCAGCTTGCTACTGGAATCGGACTGCTTCCCAGGCTGGGCCCCAGGCTCTAGTACAACGGGCGCAGCGTTTGGTGTCACAGTCCAGGCAAACCACATTTTTGCTGGAATTGCCTACTAGGCTCTTGAAAGCAGGTCATTCAAGTGACTGTTTGGGGCCTACATGAACAATAACCGTTCAGGACAAAAATGTTAAGGATGTGTTTTAGTGGTCATAAAAAGTCGGTATTGCACCATGTAGCTGTTCGCTAGGCAATTAATTTAGCGTCGGCTTTTAATGGCATGGGCGGTGGGCACGTCCTCTATCTAGGTTCTGCTGGGTTATGTGATCGTGCGGAAAGGCCAGTCGGGGCAGGGTCATAAACGACCTTTCTTGTCTGCGCGATACACACAGCTCAGCCGTGATCTTGGGCAGTGAATGTCACCTGCTTGCGAATTGCAAGGGAAGGTGCTGATATAATTTTTTCTGTTTGTGGCAGGGCATAAACTGATGTCACTGCAATGACATCAGAGGTGAAAGATAGACAGAAATAAAAGTAGGACCCGTCCTGTGACCCTGACAGTCTATTACCCAGGCTTCAGCTCACACTGCCGGCGAACCACAGAATATCTGATGGCGATGGTGCATGCCTTCATCAGTGTGGGCACAACTTCACTGGAAAGCATCTTAACACGTATTATGATCATGTTAAAGTAGTTAATCTTCTCAGAGCCTCGCTTCACATACGTGCCATCTGCTAGGACCTGGAATTTGATTAGACCCAGTAACAGGATATCATCCTTTGAAGGCTTAGAAGAGTTTTCATTAAAATAGATGGTTTTGCTGGTACTTCTGCAGTGAGCAAAACAAACGCTTGGCGACGATGGAGCTAGATATTCTGACACATGGGTGTAAAACGACCCATGCGAAGCGGTACAAGCTCTTTCTTCTACTGACTCTGGTGTATTCTGCCTGAATCCTAATCCTCCACCCTCTAACGTGCAACATGGGAGAGGGTTAATTTTGGATTCAGAAGAACCCCGCCCCCTTCAGAACGTCTCACCCCCGTGATTTCGGCAGGAGTTGCATGCACACCTGGGGCAAGGTCTCACCCTAAATCTAGAAGGGCCTTAATATCCTTTCTGGTACCAGGGTGGGAACCTGATGGGTGAGTTTGTAACATACCTCACAGAACCGGCTCAGCATGTTTTCCCTAGGAACCCGAACGTCTCGCAGTAGCAGATAGCCGTTGTCAATGTGGTTGAACTCCATTTTGGGGCCAATGTCTCCAACAGTTACTCCTAAGGGGTGGGAAGATGGATCCTATTTACTTCTTCCTCCCTGTTCTGTAACAGGTTTGGGGACTTGGGACAAGGTGCGGTTCACCTCCTCTAGTTCTCCCCTCGGGGGAAACTTTGAGTGGGGAAAAAGGGCTCTGAGTCCCAGCCCATCTGCCTGCCTTACCCATGCATGTACTGTTCATGGCTGGGGCTGAGCTGTTAATACATCAATCAGAAGCAGCGGCACGGGGCAGGGATCTCAGCACCCCGCAGATGGAAGGGAGGTTTCATCGGGAGTTGCCTGACTGTTACCAGTGATTCTGCCACTAGCAGGCTTGGAGCAGATCCATAATGAGAGCAGCATGGGCAGTGCAGCCAGAAAGTGCAAAGTTGTGGGGGCAAGGCTTAGAGGTCTGACAAGGGAGGCTGCGAGGCCACATCACACCAGGGGCACTGTGCTTTTGCTCGTGAGCACAGCAGCACCGTGTGCGTGTGCTCTGGGGTGCATTGCTCATGCGAGCGGCAGCGCTGTGCCTGCTCCCTCCTGGGCTGGCAGCAGGATCAGCCGGTTCCTGTAGTGCTGTGCATGGGAATCAGCGCTGCAGGGGTGCCTGTGGCCTCTCACAGGTCAAGAGCCTCTGCTGCAACATCTCTGGCTTGGGGCGATCACAGCTATGGGTGGGGTCAGTCCTGGCTAGTTCTGGACTCTTTGTGGCTTCTCAAACTTCAGGAGCTTTCCTTGCTCTGTGAGCTGCTTTGAGGAGCTCTCATGGCTACCTGTAGCACTGGCCTGGGCATGAGCCCACCATCCAAATAGGCATTTGTGGAGGAAACGGCTGAAGAGCCACTTTACCTGGTGCAGGCGAATGGTCGTGGAGGCTGCGGATCTGGACGATGAAAGGATGCACGCCATAGCACTTCCCTTTAATGTACAGCTGGGCAAATACCACGGTGTGGGTTGCTGATCTGCCCACTGCAAGGGGGAGAAAACCACATTGCTCTGAGGCTGTATATGGCAACTGCTTCCCCAGGCTGCTGCACTGGGTACAGTGGCTGTTTGGCGTGTGATGGGCAAAGCAGTCAGCAGTGCTTAGGTCCTTGAAAAAGGCACAGTCTGGTGGGCTACGTGTGGACAGCAGGAGCCTGGGCATCCCTGAGTCCTGACCTTGGTTCTGCTGTTGACTTTCTGAGTTATCCTATGCAAGTCACTTAGTCTCTCTGCCTCAGTTCATATCTGTGAAGTGGACATGCTTCGCCTGTCTCACGGGGATCGGAGAACTAAATAGTTGAATATTTGTGCAGATTCCCCTCTGCAGAAGCTGTGGGCTGAAAGTCTCTGGCTTGTGGTGTGCAAGAGAACAGAGCAGCTGCCTGAGTCCTCCACCCTATTGTTGGTGTGACCCTGACCCTTCCAGAAGCCTTTGTGTTGGGCTTATGACTCTGCTGGGGGTTGTGACCCTAGTCTGGGGACCTCTGCACCAGAGGCCGTGATGGTCTCTTGGCTGTCCTACTTCTGATAAGCCCTCCATCAGAAAGTTTGCCCGTTAACATGATACATATGGAGTTTGCCTTCATTGACACCTGGGGGCCCACATCCCTAGCAGGAGTACCAGTGTGCAATCCGGGTTTGGCACTTACACTCTCCAGGCCACCACTTCATCGCAGAGATCTTCGGCGTGTTCAGGACAAACTCCTGGGTGGAAATGTTGAAAGTCGCTGTTGTCTCAAAACCCCGAATGTAAGTCCCTTTGCAAGAATAAATGTACATCCTGGCTCAGCGTGTCAGAAGGGTCATTTGAGAGAGAGAAGAGTCAGGCTCCTCCTTGTATGGATCGCCCTTACAGCTCTGCCCTCTGCCCAAGGAACTCCCAGGACTCCCCTGCAGAGAAATGGCCCTGGCCACTTCTGGCATATTATAAGCTCCCCTGCCTGACCTGGCTTCTCCCTCACTGCCAAGGACTGTGCTGTCAGTGCTGGTTCTTGCACCAGAGGCTGTGGATTATGAGGGGCTCAGTGATTAGCCTCTTGGAGTTTCTGGGGCTTTAGACTCCAGTTGAGTTGAAGTAATTTCTAGAGGCTCATGTGGACATCCCCAACCATTTGTGGTTTACTCTCAAGGGCAGAGCTGCAAACCAGGCTGCTTTGTTGCCCATCTCTAGAACAAACCAGCCTGCTTCCTTACCTGTTTCTAGAACCCGTCTGTCAGGCAGTGCCACCCCGAGGCAACCTGGACAGCTCTCTTCAAGCATACGATATTTAAAGCCAAACGTGTGCTCCCAACCAGTTCCCTGGTCCTGGTGACTCCCTTGTGTCTCAGTCATCCAAAAGCTAACCCCACCTCTTCCCTCTCCTACTCCCTTCACTTGCAAGAATTAAAAGCCACTCAGCCTCCAACTTGCTTTTCTGCAGCTCTGGTGATTTTTTTAATGGCCATCCATAAATGAAAGCGGAAGAACGGCTCCCCTCAACCTCTGAACTCAAGTCTTTGAACTTCTGGGTGAGCGCGGCTCATTGCCCTAAGCTGCTCCCCTTGGGGCCAGATCCTCAGATGAAATCATAAGGCTAAGTTGATTTACACTCTGTGGGCCTGAGGAAATGCCACGTGTCCTCCGCAGCCTTACCGTGTCCCAGCTCTGTCTGAGCGTAGCTTCCTAGAATGCGGTAGTTCTCGGCCAGGGGTATCCACTTGGCAGTCTGCTCATCTGTGCTCAGTGCCAGGATGCTCTCCATAAAGACACCGTGAAGGGTGAAGGCAACCTCCCCTCCGAGCGCCCTGGGAAGAATAAATGGTCACTAGTGCCACAGGGCTGCCAGGTCCAAGGACACCGTGTGTCAACGTTGGGGCATTTAACAGAATCCAGTTGCTGCCCACCCCAAGTGGTCATTCCCCTTCGGTGTCAGAAGGCGCATCTGATCTCACACTGCAGGAAAAAACAGTTCTCCCATTCCCTTTGAACCTTATGGGCACATATTTGCATTTTCACAGACTGTATTTTGCATTTTGGCTTCTATTCTACCCGGGAAAGCACACAAACGCCAACAGACTTTCCTTATGCCTGAAGGAGAGTGTTTGTGCCTGGAAGCTTGCATAGAATAATTTTTCCTACTATTTAGTTGGTCTAATAAAAGATATCACATCTACCCAAAGAGCCTTTCTGCCTATGAAAGCTTATGCATCTCTGTTGTAGTTAGTCTATAAAGTGCAAATCAACCCTGCCTTCTGCCTGACTTGTTAACCCCATTCTTCTCTGTCCTGATGCGAAACACATGCATCACCTGCTCACACATGCAGACTTGGAATTGTATCTCTGCCCAGGCAGGAGGGGAACCGTTTAACTGGGGAATGGCAAATGCCGTACCTGTATCTAAGCAGGGGATACAAGTGGTATGGACAGCTGTGGGCCCCACCAGAGTCTAGCTTCAGTAGCATGCAAGGCTTTGGAACATATTTGGAAGAAAGGTATGACTAAGGACCTGGAGGTAGGAAATGGAATAAAATACCATATGAACTTCCCAAATGAACCTGCTGTCTTTAACTTTTCACCTGGTATCTTTTCTGATACGAGAACTGATTTGCTAGGCAAGTTAAATGCAGGAGACCCAATCTATTTGAACTTTAGCAAAGCATGAATACAGCATCCTGTGAGAAATGACTAGAGAAGCTGGAGACGGTGGGGGTAAAACACGAATTGCATGGGGGCGAGGGCCTGGCTAGAGGGGACGTGCCTGTGGGTTCTGCTGAAAGGAAGAGCATCGGGCTGGATGGAAGTTACTCGTGGGGCTCCTCAAGGTTTGGTCTTGTTTTACAGCGTCTAGGAAGGCCTCAGCCCCCAAAAGTGCTGATGAAATTAGCCGCTGACACGGAGCTAGGAGGCATCGTCAGTACTGACACTTCACCAGAAAGGACGGGGCGACCTTGCGAACTGCCTGGATAGAAATGGGATGAAACCCAATAGCCCCAAGTCCAAGGGCGGGCATGTGGGGCCTGCTGTGAACAGGGAGCTCAGCAGGTGGGAAGGCCTGGAAGTATCAGTCGGTCACAGGATGGCTGAGGAGCACCGGTGTGCTGCAGCCTCGGAAGTGGCAAACGCGGTTGTGCAATGCCCCAGCCTAGCAGAGACAGGGAAGTATGAGTGCCATCAGAGAAGCCAGGTCCTAATGCAGCCTTCTGATGGGAGCCATGAGGGCCGGAAGCTTTTAAGATGAAGCAGATCATTTGGTCAGAGGGGTTGTAGGAGGTGGGCGTCTGTGGCAGCAGGGGCTGGATCTCAGTGACCCCGGAGGTCCCTTTCCATCCAGCGTGTTGTTACTGGGGTCAGTTCCTGTGTATCCTGGGTGCGTCTGGGAGTCCCTGTGGAAGTGGGGTGTGTGTGTGTGAGTGTGAGGGCAACGGGGCAGGCCTGGGGAGGTGGCTATTTACAGAGCCCGGTGCTGTGCTTGTGACTGTGTGGAAGCCGCTGCATGCGGCTGCTCGAGCAGGCGATACCGGGAGGTGCACTGGCTTGCCAGCTCGGTGCTACAGCAAACACCTGAGCGAGCTTGTGCCGAAAGCCTGTCAGTCAGTCAGTGTGCCCCACGGGCCCTGTAGATACAGGCGTCTTGAAGAGAGAAATACTGAACTAAAAGGAGGGAAGGGTGAAAATGCTGGCAGGCATTTGGGAAAAAGAAAACAAACCAGGTACCTAGTACAGTACTTGCTTTCAAGCCCAGCCTCGGTCCACTTCATCTGGTGCATCATCTTCTTGAGGTGCACGGCCTTTTTGACTGCCGCTTCGTAACTCTCGTTCTGGCTCAGGAAGTACTTGTCTTCCCTGCTGAACACAGGGTCGCTGTGAATCACAGCCTCTGTAAAACAGAGTGGGCGGTCGGCTCGCCTCGGGGAGCTCTGCTCCTGGTCGGACCAGTCGTCTTCTCCACAAAGCCCGGGCCCCGTGCAGGACCAAACGCAACCTCTCTTACTGTGCTGGTCGGTTCAGTGCTTGGCCCCCTCCTACATTTCCTCTGCTGCAGGTTGAGGCCATTGCTCCTAGTCCTGTCCCCTCTGGCCACAGAGAAAAGCCCATCTCCACCCTCTTTATTACCTCCCTTCAGGTATTTGAAGACTCTTATCACATCTCCCCTCAGTCTTCTCTTCTCCGTGCTGGACAATCCTAGTTCTTTCAGCCCTTCCTCGAAGTCTTGCTTCCCAGGCCCCTAATCATGCTGTTGCTCTACCCTGGACTCCCCCCAGTCTGTCCACATCCTTCTGGAAGTGCAGAGCCCAACACTGGACGCAGCACCGCAGGTGAGGCCTCACCGGTGCTCAACTGAGCAGAAGAATCTAGATTTGCAAGTGATGCTAATGTTAACACGGCCTAGGATGCTGTCGGCTGTTTTGCAACGAGAATATTCTGTTGGCTCACAGTCAACACATGGTCCACTTCAAACCGCAGGCCCTTTGCCACAGTACTGCAATCTAGCAAATCACTTCCCAGTCTGTAATTGTGTATGCAATTATTCCGTCCCAAGTGCAGGACTTCATATTTGTCCTTGTTGAATTTGACCTGGTTAACTGCGGCCCGTTTCTCCAGTGCACCCAGATCATTCTGGATCCTAGCCCTGTCCTCCGGGGTGTCCACACCTCCCCCTGCCTCGGTGTCTTCTGTAAATGATCGACATGGTGCGTTTGCCAACAGTTCTGGCTGTCTGACACACTGGGGAATAGGGCAAAAGACTGGCTATTTGAGTTCATCTGTCCTGCTCCCCTGTGTGCTCCCCACACAGCAGGTCTTAGTGCACCTGACTGAGCTGGCAGGGCAGGATTTGGGTCTTAAACCTCAGTTCATGCAGCAGCTTTTCAGTTGTAAATCATGATTTTTTTACATTAGAAACTGGCACCATGAGAGCTGGTATTGGCACATGGCTGGGCACCGGTGAAAGGAGCACTGTCTAACAACACAAGTGTCTAAACCAGGGTGGGTATTAAGTCCAGTGGAAATAACAAGCTGCTCGGGAGCCCGATTCCCTCTGCACAGCCTTCCTCTGGCAATAAATCATTGCGAGCATATCTGCTGCTTCTAGTCAGGCTTAGTGCCAAGTCTTTAAACCCCACTCACCTACTGCTCTTCGGACACGTGTGTTCTCAGCGCCGCCATCCAATATGGTAGTGAGCTTCTCGACATCAAAGGAGGGAGTTTTTCTCTCAATGTCGAGGTCGGGATTCACATCCCTGCTGGCCGAGCTCCTGAGATACCTGGTTGGGGCCATGCTGGGAGCGCTAGGAGCCCTGCAAAAGGATGGTGTGGATTAGTCTGCTGGTCCTGGGGAGCGTGTGCAGCAGGTTTTAAAGCATGTTAATTAGTTACCACGTGTTTAATGATCTCCTTATAAGGAGGAAAAGCTACATCAAACTCTGAGGGGTTGCACTCATCTTTGATTATGTCTCTCTTTCTGGTCAGTCTGTTTTTACTGGGTTAATGATTCCAGGCTAATAAGCTGCATGTTAACGTTGCTGGCTAAGGAGTGAGCTAGGCACTCTCTTCCTGAATATTTCTCCCAGCTCTGGTTCAGATACTTGTCTGGTTTTTTGGTGTGGTATGCACTCGACGGTGCTTTAATAAGGTGGGACTGGGATTCTTGGGCTTGGACTCGGTATGTGCAGAGTCATGTAACGCCAGGGAAGTGGAACGGACAGGGAGCGCGCGCTGAGGATTGCTGGCAGCGACGCTCTCCCGCGTCCTCTGATACAACCCCGAGTGTGCAGGGCTGGTGCAGGGTGTCTGGTGGACTGGCCCTAGCCTAAGCTGTGCTGGAGGCCAGGCTCAGCCCCTTCTGACCTTAACCTCCACCTCTTCTTAACGACGGGGGCTTGCTCTTTCACTCCCAAACAAGAAGCCCTGAAACGCCAAGGACATCCAGCTTTGGGAAATCTCACCGGGGTGATCTTGCCGTCAGGGGTGCTCGTATTCAGACACTGAATCCAAAGCCCAGGCCTTGTCCTCTGAGCACAGAAGCAGCCCTCGGTACAGAGCAGCTTGAGGAGACAAACGGAATGGCGGCCTGCCCTTGCTGTCTGCTCACCAGCACTGAGAGCTGTGGCGGCGTGCTTCCGTGTCACCTTTGACACACGAGATGCAGACACGAAGGGCACGTACCTTGTCCCTGGCAGTCGGCGGAAGGAAAGATGACCTCTTCCCCCGTGCACGGCTGGCTCAGACTACATTCCCCAGCATGCTGCGCTGAGCCTCGTGGCTTGCGATTAACTCTGTAGGCTCTGCTAGCTTGTGCCTGCTTATCGCCACTGACCTCTCCTGGTTGGTTCGCACACCTCTCCGTTTGTGCAGCCTAAAGCCATGTCCCCTGCCCAGTCTGACGCCAAAGCAGCAGTGTTTCTTGGCTTTGGCCATCCTCTGATGATTTTCCTGCGGCCACCGGCGAGCGCTACAGGGTGCAGCACAGCAGGATAGCGCGGCGATTCTCAACCAGGGTGCTCAAGCCAGAGATTTGAAACAGGAACCCAGGGTGTTAAAGATGTTCCAGCCTGCTGTGGCCTTCCTGGGTGCTTTGCAACAGAAGAACTGCTCTTGTATTTGTCTGTAGTCCCTAAAATTAGTAGAAGCTCAGAGCTGGCATTTTCCAAGGGCCTTGAGCTTAAAAATGTTGAGACCCACCCTGATAGCAGCTTTGCTGTGGGGGTCAGAGGGCCCTGGATGGCCCCAGGTTGCGTCTGGGCTGCGATGCTGCACCAAAGAAGGACTTTTGTGGTAAGTGGCATAGTCTGCCCTGGCCTGGCCAGAGCCAGCGTGAGGCTCCTGGTCCATGGTGGTTGGCAGCTGAATCTCGGTCTGCTCACACCCACGCTGAAGTGAAACACACACGCCCCACACAGGCCTCAGCATGCACGCTCTCATGTAATCCCCATGGGCCCAGAGCACGGTGCGGGGAGCAGCCAGGGGCCGTAGCCTGGGCTCCCGCTAGCATATGCTGGTGCAAGGTGGTGTCGGAGGAAGGAGCCCATGGCTTGCCCCTGCCCTGCAGCCACCAGGAGGGTAGTGCTGGGTTTTCCAGAGTGTTGAAAAAGGCTCTGCTTCTCGGGGCATACCTGGCGGCAATGTGATGAACCCGAGGGGTGAATGAATGGCTGGCACTCAATATGCTTTCAGACATTATGAAACCTTCTTTGGCTCCCGCTTTGGCTAAACGCTGTGATGTTATAAACAGCCTTGAAGGTGTGCAGGGCCGGGTTGTTAACAGCCTTTAGCCTGGCAGCCAGGGCAGAGCAGAGCCTTGAACCCTGGTCTTCCACATTGTGATCAGTTGAGACTACCGTAGAAAAGCAGGGTACATTGCTGAAAGGTGGCTAGATGTTTTCCTTGCTCGAATAACACTCGGGGCTTTGGTTTCTGCCGGGGTGCTCAATCTTGTGACCTCCTCGGCTGGGTGAGTGGCTTGGGGCTGGTCCACAAGCTGGACCCAGGAGGTTGGCCGCGGGATCAGACCCTGTGTGCCTGGATCCTGCCTTGTGCCACCCAGATCCCCTCTCACACTGCACAGATCAGGCCCTGTGTGCCCAGACCCCATCTTAGCCTGCGCCTGGATCAAGCCCCGTGTCGGATCTAGCATGCAAGGCTATGCTGTCTGCCCGCAGGGTTCCCCACTGGGGCTCACTGGAAGAGGTGGGATTTGTTTGCAAACACTGACTGCAGCTGGCAGCCTGTCCCCAGGTTTATGGTGAGAACCCCTCTAGCATTTTGGGCCAGGCTCCTCTCTCTCAGGGCTCAGCAACCAGGAGTTTGTGCAGAAGGAAGTCCCAGTACGTTCCCCGGGGGGCTTGGTTCTCGTGAGAAAAGCAGCCAGGGGCTTGGTGCCCAGGGCAGCAGCATGTAGGAGACCTGCAGGGGCCCTAAGGCAGTGGTTCTCAAGCCTTCTAGACTCAAGATCCTCCGTGTTAGACTCAGGTCCTCCCTTGGAAAATGCCAGCTCTGAGTTTTCATTTGTTTTTTGAGTACAGAATAACATAGCAGTTCTGCTGCTGCTGCTGCAAAGAGCTCAGCAAGACTCTGGATCCAGCCTGACATCTCTGGCTTTCTCTTGTGAGTGGTATGTAGGCATTTGCACGCAGACCAGTGCTAATGTGTGCACCCTTCATAGGTAGATCTCACAGCACCCTGGATGTCATGGCACCTGGTTGAGAGTCACTCTGACGTAACCCTTCCAGCCTTTCTACTCCTGTTGACAGAGTTTGTCCAGGCCCCTGGTCATTCTCTTTGCCCTTCTCCAAACTTCCTTGAACTTTGCCACATTTTTATCTTTTAGGGTGCAATTTGTTCTCGTTTATGATCCATCACTTAGATCAGCTGCCTGACACGTCCTGTTCTTCAGAGGGACTCTGTTGGGGGCGCATGTTGGTCTGGCTGCCCGACTAGGCAGCTGCGCTGGCAGAGCTCAGGCCCCGCTGACAAAACAGTGAACACGTCTGTGCTCAAAGCTGCTCGCCGGCAGTGGAGCCGGTCCTCCCTGCTGGCAAAGCGAGACACCGCCGCCCTCCTACCTAGGGCAGGCACATGCCTCCTGCGAGCTGCTGCAGTGTCTTCCCCGGGGCTGGCTGTGGAGTCTGGGGGGCTCTGGGAAGCAGCTCAGCGCAGGGCAGAATATTCCTTCCCATTGGCCATTTTTGAGGCAGCGAGTCAGAACGACTTGTGGGGAGGGGAAAGTAAGTGTCCTTTAATTGGCAATTAGGTCCCAGCAAGCCATCAGGGTCCTCTGCGGGTGAGTGTCGTGAAGTCCATGTGCAGCTGCAACGGGCTGGGAGATTGCAGGGCCTGGTAAAGGACCCAAGCCATGGGGTAATGGGAATGCAGCTTCAAGGGGCAGTTTCCCTGCCAAGAACACTAGTAATTGCTCTGAGAAAAAAGGGGCTCTGTCAACATGAAAGGCTAATTGTGGCATTTGGGCGTGAAGGGTGATGTATTTTACTGCCTGCAGTTAGCGCGTTCAGTAATCCGATTTAGGCAGGAGCTGTGATGGCTGAGAGGTGCGAAGCCAAGACATGTTTCATCACATCCAACACTGAGCTGGCTTTGTATCTTAGTGAGGGGTATGTTCTCCAGCAAGGAAATAGTACAGGCTTGTTGGCATGCCTGTGTGCATGTGTGTGCTTGGGAAAAGAGGCAGCATGGAATAAAGATCTGAAGTCCCTAATCCAGATTGCCTGGGGTATCTGAAATCTGAACCTGGAGCTGGAGTCTAGTGTCCTGAACAGCTGGTTTCTGGGCCCATACCCTGGGTCTGGACACTCCTTAATCGGGAGACTTCCAGTCCAGCTGGGCAAGCTACAGCTTCAGCTGCTCTTTAGTACTGAGAAAGGCATGCTCACCTCCCTCAGCACTAGGAGTGGGCAGGAGGCTTGTGAAGAGTTGATGAACAACAGGTGATAAGCAACAGGCAGGCTTTTACTTTGCCTCCACATTAGCTGTTAGTACGAGGAGCCAAGGAGTACAGTGCGTGACCCAGAGGGTAGGATGATGAACTTCCCTTTGCATCATTTGTCAGGTTGGAACAGCTTTCCTTGATTTACCACGGTTGTTTTGCTTGCTGCGACAGCCAGTTAAGGCATTTGATAATGACAAAAAAAATCACAAGTGTCAGGGTTCCCTTTCCACGCAAGCAAAACTTTTAGGCTAACTTCACGAGCAAGAGAGGTGTGATGAGTCCCCTTGCAATTGTGGGTGCTGTAGGAGGCCCTTAGACAGAATAACTCTGTTTGCATGTAGTCTTGTCCAGTGAAACCAGCTGAAAGGGCCTCTCTTCTTGAATGCTTGCATGTACAGGTACCTTGTGAGCTGGCAGGAGGTACGTGTTTGGTAGAATAGCTATGCTCCTGGGGCTTTCTTATCTCTGAGTTCAAAGGCTGGGAGTTCAGCTTTGTCTTTATCCTCTACAGAAAAGCAATTTCTTTGATATTTGTGTAACTGCTTTTCCTGAAACGGGGTGGCTACTCCTGACAGTGTTTGAAAGAGCAAGCCAAAGCCTTTTCTGCTAAAAGCTTTAAAAAATCATGACTTCATATTTTGGAGGGGAGAAAGGCCTTTTAGTATACCTAGGTTTTTTTGCGCACCCAAAATTTTCAGGAGTTCTGGGTGGACAAGAACTGCAGGATGGGCCGCCTGGGGATGAGAGTGCAGAGCTGTGGACCAGTCGTTGTCAGCTGTCAGTACTGTACTTCTCATTTGAAATCAGTTTATTTGGCTGTTGTCTTCCTTCTTCCACAGAGCCTTTTCAGTCCTCAGTGGAAAAGAACAAAATGTACAACCATCACTCAATTTATTTGCTGATCGTATGTCTTCAGAAAGGTCCACATCAAGTAATGTGAGCAGTGAGAGTTAATTTGAATATGTGTTTGCATGCACGTGTGTGTATGTGTATATACAGGGGTGTACTTGGTAGCTGTGTTGGTCTGAGACAAAAAGACGTACAAAAAACTAGAACTCTTGGTTCCAAAATGATACCTTTTATTAGATCAACTAATAAATGTTGGTCTAATAAAAGGTATCATTTTGGAACCAAGAGTTCTAGTTTTTTGTATGTGTATATACACACATTTATACACATACACACATACAGCATGTATGCCAGGTAGGCTGGTACATGGCATAAACTGTGCCAAAGGTTGTCTTTTCACTAATATTGTGAGCTTGTATTTTATTGCGTAAATCACATTTCTTTAGGAAAGCTTTTTACGGGCATACTAAAAGGAAGTTTAAGCCCACAGTTTGGATCTCTGTGTACAAAAAAAGACAAAAAGAGTTTACAAAATGTGTTGGTGACGATGCTTCCGCTGCTATATAATGTTTTAATGTAATGACAGCTGGTCTTTCTTTCCTTTGGGTTTACACATTCTCCTGTAGTGCTCACAACCCCAAACCCTCCTGCCACCAGACTACGGGTCCACACACAAAAGCAAAACCAAACTCCAGCGCTCCCGGCCAGCCAGCATGTCAGGGCATACAGGCACGCTCAGTGGTGAAAGGCAGTGGAGGCTTCTGCAACTCATGGTTTTCGCCCTGTAAGAGCTTCACCAAGCCACGGGGTGAGGATGCTGTGTGTGAAGACAATGCAGTCGTCTTAGCTCGTAGAAGCATGATGCCTACAACTCCCACCCCGTGAGACCCCTACCCCCGGAGAACTCATGCTGGGAGGGGAGGGAGCTCTCTTCCCTAGGGGGGAACCAGGTTGTTTTGCGAGTGTTACTACAGCTGTTGAGCTTCTGTTGACTGTGGCCAGACCGGCAAATCTGGGTGCTGGGCGGGGGTCCGCATGCAGTGGAGTGGGGCTTAACTGGTGCATGGAGTCTGGAGCAGGAGAAGCAACGTTCGTTTGTGTAATTTCTTGGAGATGTTTTGTGAAGGCAACTGAACTAGGGCCATACACCTTCAAAGGAAGCAACAGAGTTAGGAAACCCGGCCCTGTTTGACATGAACAGTTTAATCTAACCCAACACCGCTCGGGAGACATCAGCCCATGTCCTCCACAGCCACGTATCAAGTGTGCCTTGGCCCTTTTCAGCTGGTTGCATTTCTCATATAGGTAATGAGCACAGGCTCTGCCCGGGTTGGTTTAATGATGACCTGAAAAGCCTCGTTTAGACTCAAGGACATTTGAGCTGATTTCAGCTTTCATTTGGTCTTTGATGACCATGCGCGAGAGATTCCCGACACGAATGCTTGTGTAGAATAAACGTGGCAGGGAAGAGAGGCAGTGCTGCGAGCTGGAGCTCCCGGCCACCCTGGCCATTCCCTGCTGTATGCAGGTCCGTCCCTTCAGGGTGTCACCTGGAGGTTTCCAAGAAGCTCTCCAGCTGCCGCCCTGTACCCGGCAGTGCCAGTGACAGGAGTGCTTGCTCTAAGATTTAGCTCCAGGAATGATTCACAGACCTGGGAGAGTCTGCCAAGCCTCCAGGAGTGTCCACCACTGTAAACTGGGCAGTGTGAGTGTATGCCCTACCTCAAGGGGTTAGCCATGAGTTAATAGGGGTGGATGTTAGCATGCACCCATAATTAGAGAGGAAAGCTTCCTCATCTTTTCATATGAGTACTTCTACTAGTAGATACTGCGCCTTCACCGTTACCATACCCTGTCCTGGAGGAGAAAGCCCTTGTATGCATTTCTACTGCAGCAAGCATTAATAGCAGTAAGTAGCCCCAGAGACGTGGTTGCAAACGTCCACCACAGACAGAGATGTCAGTGTGCAGGTACTAGCTCCCAGCTGGATGTGACCCGGCGTTTAGCTTTGGCAGGTGCTACACCACTTTTTCCTCCCCTGTCAGTGTTGCTGTTCTTCTCAAGTTTGCCTTTACTTTAATAAACTCTGGTGCATGCTCTTCATGCTTCTCTTCCTCTTTCTCCAGCTGAAAACAAGAGAACAGCAAATGTTATCTATGCATGGTGGGAATGCCGGAGAGCATAAGCGCACCCTTACTTACAGTCCTCAGACTCTGTGGCTCCTACTCCCATCGCTCTCATTGCAGCAACACGTGTATTACTTCATTTTCAGGTGCAACCAGGGTATCTGGCCACAGGCAGTGTCAGCATCATACATGCAGGGACTGCGTTTGCAAATCTGGGCATTAACATCCCAACCCTTTTATCAGCAGCCAAATCTCCCACGTGTGACCCAGTCTCTAAAACAAGTGCACTCTCCCGAAAGGGTTAAGGTCAGTGTAAAAGCAAGACTTATGCAGCTCTGAGACCTTTAGAAGATAGGTCATCTTCCTCCTACCACAGAAGTGTTGTTTGATGAAGAAGGCTGGTTCATGTCCTTGCCTGCTAACTGGTGCAATGGTTTAATTAAAGAATTATTGGCAGTGGCATGGGTGTGAAGATGAAACCCAGGAGAAGAAGAAAAAATCCTCTTAATTAAGCTACCAGGGCTGAGAACATTGAGTTCAAAGCTTTGTTCTTCAGCTGTTTATTTTATTAACTGCCTTTATGCCAGCGTGGAATTGGGATGTCAGCTCCTACCGCAGCTTGGCCAGTGACCACAGCCCCTGCTGTCCCTGGCCTACTGTGGTCCCCACGCCCCTGCTGCCCCTTGCATGGGGTATGGGCTTCCCCTCAGCACCTGCAAAGCTTCAGCATTAATTGCCCCCAAATCCCTCCTGCAAACCTGCCTTTGCCAGCGGCGAAGTGGCTGGCATGCTGAGACCCAGCCCCATCACGCTCGTCCCCTTGCCCTCCCAGACTGTGGGCCTGCCTCTCGCTTGTCTTCCCTGCTTCCTCTCCTGTTCTGCTCCTCTGTCCTGTCTGGTTTGGCGCGAGGGCTGTCGCCCCCAGACCCCCCTCGGCACTCCGGTAACACAAGTGCCTCGTAAGAGCGAATGCCACTGTGGTTGCCGCAGGGCTTGTTTTAACAGCCGGAATTCATACCAGCACCGATGGGTCACTCTCACCCCGGGACTGTCACTGATGTGATGCTGTTCCCGAAATGTGCCGGTCGTGTCTGTGGGGGCAGTGGCAAATAGGGGAGGGGGACAGAGAAATGGAAACTCTTGCTTGCATCACTTTGACTGGGGTTGGGGGGAGGGATGTGGAGCGTGAGGCTCTTGAGCCAGCTCCTGGACCAGGAGGGCAGAGATGGGGGTTTGTGGGTGTCTAGGCTGGGCCTGACCCTTTCCTTTTGCCCATCGTGGCTGAAGGCAGGCACAGGGGAGCACACGGTGGTGCCTGGTCTCGGGGGCTTGCCCATAGCACCTCGGTGCCCATGTGCTCAGCTCCACAGCACCACCGACGTGGTTCTTACTCCATTTGATTCACGGGCAGCAGAAACGTTGCCAGCGCTTGTCTCCTCCTAAAGCACCTTCCAGCTTGTCCAGACCTCTGGTGGGGCATTTACTATACATTACTTGGAGGGATTTGAAATTCAGTGGCTACCTTATCCAGCCTCTGCTGCCGTTTCAAGAGCTCTTGTTCAAATGGAGACTTCAGTTTCTTTGCCTCCTCTTCCTCCTTTCTCTGCCTGATCAGCTGATTTCGCCGCCGGTGCTCGAGTACTCGCTGTAGCTCCGGCTTGCTCTCTACTCCTAGGCCTCTGTGAACAAAACACAGAGCACGTCAGAGCTGGAGCCTGTCTGCTTGCAGCCAGGACTCTCAGCCCCCCGTGGCACGCTGCCCAGAGACGTGCAGTTCGGGCTTGTTGGACAAAGTGCCAGGGCTCTTCTCTTGCATGTGGCCATGTCAGCCAGTTAAACAGGCACTGCTAGTTAGCCTCGCAGCGCGTCTAAAATCCTGAGGTTTGTTCAAAGCAGGGGTGTTGTGTTACCTGATGGGGGGACAGGAGACTAATTGGGTCAGGAGCCTTCACCTGCGTGCCAGCCCGTTTCAGGCGCCGGGCCTGGCATGGGCGTGAGAGAAGGGCTGACGGCAGATCAGGTGCTGGGATGTTCACAATCCAGGCTCAGACCCAGGCTTGCCCCGTGCCCCTAATCTTCTTCCTGATGCATCACCCACAGCCCGGGGGCGCTGGATAGCAGTTATTGTGCTCTGATTCTCCCTCTGCAGAGGAATATGTATTGCACACAGATCTACCTGACACGTGTACTGAGATCTGCAGTCAAGCATGCGGGAGGGCCACATTACTTTTAATTGACACCTGGTCCTTCAGGTCATCATGGCCCTACTTCTTCCCTTGCTCTCTTCTCTGCTGTATTGCTCAGGAGCCCTTTGCAGTTTGTTTAAATTCTCTTTGACAGCAGCTGTCACAGCTTGACTTCTGGCAGTCCTGTGACCCCTGTGACAGCTTTTCGGCTGATCAGTCCTTATTCCCATGCCCTTTAGTCTCCCTGCTTGCTTCTGTTCTCCTTTTGAAGAGGTTATTCATCTCATCAGGTCTGAAACCTTTCCCTACATGTTCTTTGTCTTTGGCATACAAGTTCCAGAGCGTTTTTGAGAGCATTAAAAGAATGCCTCTGCACTCGGGTCCTAGAGCACGTCTCCCCTCCGACTTCACTAGCTAGGAGAGCATTTGATACAGCACCACTTGGAAGATTATCGGTTGATCTGGAAATTAGTAAAAGAATTGTAAGGTAGGTGAGGAGCCACCCAACAGTGACACACCAGTGGGTTGGGTTGTGTTGCAAGGGGTTGGATCGAGCTGGGATTGAGGTCCAGAAGGACTACTCTTGTGGCCAGCCTTATTTAATAGTGTCATTAATGGGACAAAAAGCAGGAGTTTGCTAATGGAATCTGTCTCGGGCACAAGGCTGGGAGGGTCGTCGGTTCAGGGAAGAACCAGCACGTCGTACGGAAAGAACCGCCTGACTTGGAGGATGGGGTACGAGATGTACGTACTAGCAATGGGACTCCATTTGCTAGCACCAAGTGCACAGTCATACACTCATGCCGCTTGAAATCAATGGCATTTAGGAAATGAAAAACCTCTGATACTCTTCTGGCCCCTCGTGGCCTGGCACCTGGTGATTTTCATTATGGTTGCTCCAAAGCAGAAGCAACTCAAGTGTTCGGGTACACAGCTTCCTCCCCAAAGTGACAAGTGCTCTGGGAATACCTCACCTCGATGTGCAGTTATGGGAGGTAAACATTATCTAGCTGTGGCACCCGTCGGGCCAACAAGGGAGGGGTTTTCCCGGTGAGGCAGTGTGTTTGAGGGACTCTGTCTAATGCATCCTCCCGTCACCCTTGTTTCTGCTTTGGCTTTAGTGCGTTGGCAGCGGGGGCTCCATGATATTGTCTACACCAGGAAGATTCAAATGCTACACAGAGACCTTCCCCTCAGTAGTCAAAGCTGCTCGCTACTGCTGACTTGGAGAAAGCGAGTCTGCCTGGGCTTGGGTCTCAGGCAGGAAGCGTAAGGGGAGTAGAAGCTGTAATGCTGCCTTTGGGTTTCTGAGTATTATTTGATTTTGCTTTCGGTACTGAGAAGCTTTGTTCAGGATCTAAGTCTGGCTGTGCCAAGAGCTCCTTTGAGCTGCTTCCTTGTCCTGCTCCAAGGGGAATACACAGAGCAAGCTGCATTATAAGCTTTGTGTAACTCTCCCTATCCTCCGCCCTTCTCTTCAGACAGCAGATAGGACGTGGTTGGGACATGCAGGATATTGGCAACCTGCTATCTTAAAGATGCATATTAACTCTCTGGGCTTTTGAGCCTGCAAGGCTGTGTCTGACATAGGTTTGGTATAACTGAAGCAGGAGATACAGAAGGGAGTATTAAAGATGACCGAGTCTGATGGAGCTTTTGTGAGCAAAGGCTGGGCTGGATAAATCCGGCTTTGATTGCTTCCCAGGTTTAAATGAAGACAAAACAACTCCAGGATATTAGAACAACCCAGCAACAACAGACCAGTGCAGGGATTCTTGTTTGCAGGAGCATTTGCTCTCCATATTTGTTTAAGACAAATGTTGGTGCTGCTGGGTGCTGGTGCACAGAGCTACGGGTCTAACCCCAGGTGCCCTGGGCTCCCCTGGGTGGGAAGCGGGTGTGGGTGGGGTGGAGGCAGTGGTGATGGTAACGGTTGTGTTACGATGACATCTAGCGATCTATGTGGGAATAACACGAGGCAGGGCTCTGGCACCGCCGCTCAGCTCAGCAAAGGGCACTCACTCCCTGCTCTGTTCCTCAGACCGCATCCACCACCCATCTCCATCCTCTGGTCACCGTGACATGTTCCAGCGTGGCACCTGTATGAGCCCACTGGTCTCAGCAGCGTCACACTGCTCTAACCCAGTGGGATACGCGGACCGACCAATACTAGGTGAACCTGGAACCAAGAGCAGTTATGCTTTTATAGGAAGCAGGAGCCAGCGTGGAGACCGTCCACTGTCAGTAAGTAGGCTACATCTCTGTGGCCCTCTGCCAGCACCTGTACCCAGGCCTGCATCCCCAGGTCCCCTTTAAAGGGGAGGAGGAGGCTGGATATCAGGGTGTTCCCTGGTACCAGGGAGCAAGAGAAGAGACTGCAAGGCATCTCTCTATTTAGGGATCTGCTTCTGCAGCCTCCCCTGCCTTTGTGGGGAAGTGGTGTGACCGCTGGGCCACTGTGAACAGGTGGCCCAAGCCTTTAAGGCCTTGCTTTGTGATCCCGAATGAAAGGGCAGTTCACGTCCGAGGTGCATGACAGCCGAGCAGAGGAAGAGGGGTCTGTCCAGAGCACCCAAGGGGCTACCGCTGCCTCTGCCTTTCTACCAAGCTGAGCCCGAGCTGAGGCAAATCAGAAAGCACAGCGTCTCTCGTCCCACCTGGCATGCACAGATCTGAAGGCGCGCTTGGGGGTGCTCTCACCTTTTGTGGTTCATAAGCAGCTCTCTGTGGAGCTCCTGGTGGCTTTTTGAGGCTTTTACAGGATTTAGGAGCTTCTTTGGTTTGATAAGGCCAGGGTTTCCATCGATGTAGTCTGGGTGCGCCGTGATATTCCCAACCTCTGGCCGCTCCCTCTGGATTTCTGAATACATAGAGGCTGGAAGAGAATAGAGGCAACTGCATGAGGAGTCCCACTGCTGATGGGAGCAAAGTGAGTGCGAGTTCGCAGCCTGGCCCTGCCCCAAGCAGCTTGTGGTCTCGGGGAGCATCCCTGTGTGTGCAGGTGTGCACGCATGTGTGTATGCCTGCCTGTGTCCACTCAGGGAATGCAAGATTCCCTCGCTGTGCAACTCTGCCACAGATGAATCGCTCTGCTTGCGGTGGGTGCAGTCACTGGCTCCACCACTTACTTCCCACTGTGACTTCAGTGTAACATCCTGTAAGACTAAAATAGACCTCAGTAAAACTGAACCCCCAGCTTGGGACCCAGTGTTTCTGTGCTGGCAAGCTCACAGCTGGGGCAGTCGGTCCCTAAGGCCAGCATGTCCAGGCAGCCCCGGGATGGTAGGACCTCAGGATCAGGCCCGAGGAAAGGCTCCTTATGAAACAGTTTCCTGATGTCAGGCTGGTCTCGTTCTTGAGACCCATCCCTGCGCCTCTCGCGGTATCAGCATTCACGCCTGTAACATGTCAGATGTAATTACAGCAGTTGTAACCTGCCATCACAGCACGATCATTTCTACACGCTAAGATGTCAGAACAAGCGGCAGCAGTATTGTAATGGACAGCACTTTCCATATCCAATTGGCCATCTGCCTGCTGATGTCCTCCAAGATCTAGTGACTCTGTTAGTTTAAAAACCTGTAGAGAACAAGGGCACAGCATCAGCTGTAGGGTGCGGCACCTGCACTGCGCTGTGGCTTTAAGTGTGTGCTCCAGAGAGCTGGCAAATCTGTGCCAGGGTGCAACCCGATCGGGGAATTCAAGCAGCCTGGAAGAGCAATTTGCTCCTGTGCAAACAGAAACTGGAACAGTTTCCTAATCAGTGCAAACAGTCCCAGGAACAAGCTGTGTGTAGCAGTCCAGCCATGGGTCTCCCTCCCTTTCGTGGCTTTGGAGAGCATGGAGTGAAGGCATGTGGGTCTGTGCACCAGCAAGGCAAACTTGCGCTCTTCTGTAATGTCATCGTCCTCTACGTTTTGGCTAGCTCCCTTGTATTTAAAGAACAAAGCCCATTTGAAAGGGAAATCATGAAATAAAGAGAAGAAGACAGGGGAGGGTTATTTATGGATTCATACATGTTTAGGACAGAAGGGACCTCAGTAGACCACCGAGTCCGGCCCCCTGCCCATTCCTTCATGGGCTGGGAGTGTTTAATGAACTTAAAATGGATTGGGATCAAATAAAGCTGTCTAAGAAAAAAATGCTGAAGAAAATGACTTGGTACAGAGCAGCCTCTCTTGAACATTAATGGGAGCGGTGCCCAGCGCGCGGGGGGTGAAAGGAAACGCATCGGAACCTGTCACATCGGTGTAATTGGGGCAGAGAGCTCGGGACACAGACACCACTTGGATATGGGCATTCCTGCACCAAAGTATTTTCCACTGGAATTTTGTATCCTTGCTGGTAGCAAGGGAAGGTGACTGCGTTTAGCTGTTTGGTGACAAATGCCTGGTTGATGCATGTACTTACAGAGCCAGATTTTCAGCTGGCAAAATCAGGAGAGCCGCAGCATGCTCAGGAGAGAGGCACTGGTTGAAGACCAGCCAAGGGTTAGAGTGTGCAAGCGGGTTTTGGTCAAAACCCTTTTTACCTGATGGAAACAACGGCTTTACGGGCAGTGATGTGTCATTTGCCACCGATGCAGAATAGTTTTGTTTTGTCTTTGTCTTTTTCCTCTGGGCTTCTTTTTCAATCCTCCCTCCTTCAGTGGTCTGTGACAGGTCAGACATGTGCTCGGTGACAGATGTGCCCAGCCCAGGTTCTTGGCCCTGCCACAGGGCAATGCAGCCCAACGCAAGTAGTGAGCGTGAAAGTAAAATAATCCCGTAGGCCAGAACCCTTTAGGACACCCGATCCTGTTAAGAGAACAGATCCCCAGATCCCTTTAAGAAGAGCCAGGGGCAGGCTCAGTGAAGCTGTGCCCAATTTAAACCACGCTGAGTTTATGTTTCGGTTTAGCGATGCTGACATACGTCAGCAGGGAGTCTGGGGCATCAGCAAAGCCTGCTCCGATTTCCATGGGTGCAAGTCTTCAGCAGCCCGTGGCATCTCCAGTGCATCATGTGCTTTCCCCTGCCTGCTGGTGGTCTGGGAGGGAGCCAGCCCCCTCGGGGAGCTCGGTCTGGAGCATCCTGGTGCCCTCCACCCCCGGTGTACAGTCCTAGAGGTGTGCAGCTGGCAGGGAACTGCAGAGGTCACATCTAGTCCAACCTCTGCCTGAGGCAGGATCAGCCCTGTCCAAACCAGCATCTAAACCCCACATAAGACTGCCCTCAACCCTGACACAACGCAGACCTCACACCTGACCCTGCCACAGGTAAAGCAGGGGAGCCACAGCAGCCAACGTCCTGCTTATATCAGATGTTGTCAATATATGGTCAAGAGGTCCTGGTTAAAGAGCCATGCCGCCCGCTGCAAAGGAAGGCAGTCTGACCATCCTGGCTGACCCCAAATATGGC
This sequence comes from Alligator mississippiensis, assembly GCF_030867095.1. NCBI lineage: Eukaryota > Metazoa > Chordata > Crocodylia > Alligatoridae > Alligator > Alligator mississippiensis. The sequence continues at coordinate 934,655 of NC_081835.1, forward strand.
ACAGGCCTGGCCCCAGGTGGAGGGGCAGGACCCTCCGCCTTTGCTCCCAGCAGAAGAATCGGCACACCCAAGTTGAAGTCCTTAGCCTTACTTGTAACCAGCAAACACCCAGTGCCTCTGGGGAGGCTTAAAAATACCCTGAAACATATAGTAGAAAAAGGCAGGGGTGGGAGCAACCATCAAAGCCCAGACACCTGTGAAATACCTGTGGTAGAAAATAGGCATTGCTACACCTACATCATCCCTGCCCAGTGCCTGTCCAACCTGTCCTTGAACAGCTTCCCTAGGCGCCTATTCCGCTGCCTCCTGCTCTCGCAGTGAAGAAGTGTTTCCGGATATTCAATCTAAACTTACTTGGCTGCAACTTTAAGCCACTGGTCCATGTTTGACTCCTGTCTCTGAACCCAGGGCAAATGCACCAAGTAGATTAGGAACAAGGGGCGGCTGTGAGAGTGTGGGGACGGGGACTGAGACGCAGTGGAGCCCTGCAAGGGACGGACTCATGTTCTGGCCAGTGACTGCAGCGGATGTACAGACGCTTCCTAGGACTGCGTCATTAGGACAGGAAGGTGCCTGTAGAAAGCAGGTAGCCTCTAGTGTGGTTTCCACTGAGTCAGACCTGTTGGGGATGCACAGATGTCATGAAGCTGCTGGTTGATATTGCAGCATGAACACCTGGGCTTCTGGTGGGGTCTCTGTAGGTCTCCCAGCTACCAGTAAGACCTGTGCAGACACCTGCCCTTTGGCAAAGAGAAATGCGAGTGTCAAGCCATCTTGAACCGCATGGCTCCAGCAGCCCTTTGTCAAGCACAGGGCAAGGTGTAATTAGCACCGGGTTGAGTATAGAAAGAAAAATGAGGTGTGGCTCAGGATTACACAGGAATTAAGAACAGGTATTCTTTCCTCTACATGTTACCAGGCCCAGGCCCTCCCCCCACAACAGCCAAAATACTTCTGCTGGGGTGGAGCTCTGGTTCAGGACTTGATGTCATTCATTTCAAGGAGTGTGAAGACTCAGCGCCCGTGGGCCATTTCCTGGGGCTGTTCTCTGCAGGGCACTTGTAGCCTGCTGCCCACTGTTGCATGATTTGGCCATCTGTCACCAAGCACATCTCTGACGTGTCACCGAGCACTGAAGGACATTCATCGTGCTTTGTTCCAGTCTGGGCGATACACAGACAAGATCTGTAACTGCGCCTGAAGGCGTTCTCTGCAGCCCTGGGAAAGACTGCATGGGGTTTGAAAAGCTGCTGTTTGGGGACTGATACCTTAAAACCCTACTCACGGACACTTACCGGTGTGCTCTGTGTCAAGCTACTTTCCCTGCCCTCATTCCTAGTGGTCTGCGGATCCCAAGGGAAACTGCATTTCAAGGTAAGTTTTCCCTGCGAATAACACAAGAGCGCTCGTGCTCGATGCCCAGGCCAAGGCTGCATATACCAGAGTTTATTTGCTCACGACTAAGCACTCAGCAGCATTCCCACCTCTGTGCACCGTTAGGAAATGAGTGCATGGTCACACTCGGTTTCCTAGGTAACCTCCCCAAAACCGCTTGGCAGCCCCAGAGACCGGCTGGCCCCACGAGTCCTGCGGGGCAGCCGTCGTCTCTCCTGCGGACAAGCGGAGAGGGGAAGGTTTCCGCGACACCCCTCCTGGAAGCAGGGCAGCAATTTAAAAACAGAACTGGCAGAATGTGAAAGAAAATCGCTGTCCTGGAGAGCCTGGAAAGAATGATGGCAAAGGGCAAGGGGAACGACACGGACCCAGGACAGCGGCCCTGACAGCTGAATTTCCGGCCCTTTTCTTCATCTCCTAGCCTCTCCCTGCTCAGTAGGAGCTGCCACTTGTAGATCGGAGGCACTGGGACAGTGTGCAGCTTGTGCAGCTCTCGGAAGGGCTCAGCCTTTGCGATGAGTCCGAGCAGTCTCGCGCTGGACAGTTCCCTCTGATGGGCACTCGCTGGACCAGGTTCCTCCGGAAAAAGAAACACAGCCCTTAGCTGAGATACCTCCCAGATGGATCTGCCTGGAGCCCTGAAATAGCTGGTCCAGCAGTCCGTGCGTAGACCAGAGTAAGAGGGGCCCGCCAGCCTGGCACTGAGGCTGGGGCTTCGTCCGGAGAGGGGCAGAGGTTTCACACGTGACATCAGGCCTGGTCCAGCCCGTTGTGACTGTTGCTCTAGGTTTCTCCAGATGGTATATTTTTAAATTAGAAATGGTCCAGGATCAAACCCTCCCATCCAACCCTGTGGGATACTGCGACGTGGAAATAAAGGCGACTCAGATTTCAGCCACCACCGAGGGAGGTCCTGCAGCCACCAGCCTGTGCCAGCTTCTGCCCATTTTTGGACCAGGTTTTCGGCTGCAGTCAGTCAGGGAAGCCTCACCAGCAGCAAAGCTGTGCAGTGCCAGGTAGCATCGCCAGGTACCTCCAGTGCTAGAAGCAGTGTAGCCACGTGAGTACAGTCTGTGCCCAGGCTAATCAGTCCTGCACCGTGCTGGGTGGACAGGAGCCTTTAAGCGAGCTCGCAGTGCTCCAGCTAGACGTGCCATTCTTTTGTTATGTGCCTGCGGTTATACTGTGTGCCCAGAGCCTCTGCCAATTGAGCCAGGGGCAATCAAGGGGAAATGCAAACTTCCCGGCTTCCCCAAGACCTCAGACTGGAGGGGCCGTGAGGAGTAGCAGGGGCCAGGCCCTTTCCCTTTCACCGGACAGGCTCAGGCCACATGGGATGAGAGGAAAGGGGAGCTCACCTTGAGAAATATTTACCAAGCCAATCTTTAGCTCCAAACGCCAAGGGCAAAATTCTCATCTCGGAGCCCCGTGGCCTGTCCTGCTGCCTGACCTCTGCAGCTCTCGCTGCACGGCACCTACATGAAGGGAATCTTTCCCCAAATTTTGCATTTTGGGCCACTAAAAACCTTGACAAGCAGAGCAGGTAGGTCACTCGGTCACCTGGAGCAGGCATGCTAGCCAGCTAGGTAGATTTTAAGTCAATATTTACCCTCATAGCTGTAAAAAGGAAAGAGTTCCTATAGCAACTTCTTGCTTCACCTAGTAGTTGTGCCATGCCCAGCTTGCAGGGCACCTTGACCAAGAAAAATCAAGTGACTATTAGTGTGTCTCCTGTTGCACAAAGGGGGTGTTTTCCTCCAGAAGCGGTGCCCTCCTATAGCTGGCATAGACAGCTGGCTGTAGGATCGTGAACACCCATTCTGGGTCTAGTTGTTGATGGGCTGCAGCAGCAGGAGTGACACGTTTATACCTCCATTTCTCCTAATCTTTGTGTGCCCACTGGCCCCAACCAGAGCCTCTCATCTGGGCCCTGCTAAGCACAGGCCCGTTTTCAACAAGTGCCTTAACGGTCTAGAATTGCCAAGCCCGTGCTGCCTTCGCCCACCCTCTCCTGATCCCTGCCTGGCTCTTGCATGGGACTAAGCGTGCCCGGGACCCTGCGGTCAGCTCCAGTGCAAATGTGCATGCTGTGCGCTTCTTTGCTGTGAGCAGCCTGGTTTCATCTGCAGAAGGAGATGGTGATCCCTTTGCTCTGCAGTCCCAGTGATGTTAGGGGGCAGCAGTAGCCATTTTGGGAAGGGCAGAAATCAAAAGAGGGAAATTTTGAAATTAGCAATTTGTGAGACTTGTGACAGACCTGGGGGGGACCAGACATGCACGCCACAGAATTTATTTGGCATCCATCTGTTTGCCTCCATCTGGTTTGAATGCTCTGGACATCCTCCGTGTCTTGGGTAAGCAGTTAGCTTGATGCACGGTGCCATGACCCAGGGACCGTGCGTTCCCACGCATGCTGGAGAGCGAAGCGGCCCCGTTGCCTTGTTTACAGGCGGTGTGCAGGCCAGAAAGCTGGGGGCATGTGAAGGGGATTAGCATCCCCTGTAAAAGGAAGTGACGGTAAATGGGCAAAGGGCAGGGGTGCACTACTGGCTTACAGCTGATCTTTTTTAAGGGACAAGGGGCTGAGGAAAAGAAAAATCCGGAGCCACGTGGCTGATGAAGCTTCTGGAAGCCCCACAGTCACCCAATAATCAACTAGCGCCCCTAGGTTTTCTCTATTCTCTCGTTTCGAATGGATAACCCCCAGCCTACGCCAGAAGGCCTTGTTATTCGTGCATATATTTATGATTGTGCACCTTCTGCTGCCGTATTACATTTGACCCCACTTTTATTATTTGAGTCCTCGAGGTCATACGGGTCTTTGTGGAGGATATTCTGACCCTCCTCTGTACTGGTGACACCTCCAATTTTGTATCATCGGCAAACTTCGTTAGGATGCTCCCACTTTATGTGCCAAGGCCATTAATGAAAATGCTAACTCAGACTGATTCCAAGAATGATCCTTAACGACCTGCACTAGTAAGTCTCTCTCCAGCCCAACAGTTTTTCTTTTAGCACAACCCGCTGCCAACTCCCATTGAGCCAGAGCTTTGTCCATCTTACAGTTCTTGGTTCTCTGGTTAATTTAATAATTTAAGATGCCTTTCTGAAGTACAGATTGATTAAGTATTATTGCATTCTCTTATCTAAAAATACCAATTATCTCATCGAAAGACTATCTCAGGAAAACCTGCCAAGATTTATCTTTGGTAAACCTGTGCTGCATTTTGTCATGCTTTCCATTTACTTCTATGTCTTTAATTAAATCTGCCCTTTAAAGTTTGGTTGAAAGCCTTGCATACTACCGAGGTCAGGCTCGTGGGTCTCTAGATGCTTGGATGGATTTTCCCCGTTCATCATTAGAGACACTACATTTGCTATTCTCCAGTCTGATGACATCACTTCTGCTTTGGTAGATTTATTAAACATCCTTCTGCTAGACTCATGATTTACCGTGCCAGCTCTTTCTGTATTCTGGGAGGGGAATTAACTGGCCTCTCCCGTACAAGTGCACTGAAGTCTTGCACTTTGGCTGTGGCAATGTCTGTGTCTGTATGCACATCCTCATTAGCCAACCTGCCTTTGTCCCCATTGTCTCTATTGCTCTCTGTATTGAAAACCCAGGAGAAATGTGTATTTTGTTTTTGGCCCTCCAGGTTACCTTTCATTGCTATCCCCCCCTCGCTGCATAGCAGTCCCATATCTCCTTTTCTTGTTTTCATTTCAGTTTTCTGACCAAAGCATCTTTTGCTGCTTGTTTAAATTCCTGTGTGAGACCTCAGTCATCGTGACTTTTGGCAGTTCTCCGTTTATCCCTGCACTTTCTAACCTCCAAGATGTTGCTTTCTTTGCTTTCAGTCCCTTTTCCCTCATCACCCTTCTGCTTCCTCCAGTTTCCTTTCGGAGGTGGGTATTCTTCCCGCTGGGAGTGGAGACCTCCCCCGAGCGTGGGTGTAGATTTGAGACAGATGGTTCTTGCACCTGGGGCTGACAGAGACCCCAGGCTTTCACGTTCAGGTTTCCAAGCCCTTCATTCCAGGTCACTTGATTAAATGTGAATTGTTTGGAAGGTGGGCCTATGATTGTGATTATCTCAGGGCAAAAGATGATAATAGGCCAAAGGGCCCAGGCATGGTTGATAGGCTGCACACAGTCCTCAGGCTGCCTTTCCCGCAGGCCCTCTTGCTGCAGCTGCCCTTTAGACATCCTCCCATCTTATTTACACTCAGAAATCAAATCTTTGCTGAACAAAGTCACTTCTCCGGAGTCTAAATTATACATGTTTGATCCTGCCAACTAGTGTATCCTTGACGAACGCACCCTTATGATATATGGCACCACGAAATATGCCCTTCACAGAAGTGTCTCACAATATACAAATTCACAAAAATGTATAGGGAAGTTCTAATATGCCCTTGCAAAACAGCTGCCTTTCAAAATGAATAACTTCAAGACAATGCTTTAACTACAGTTTTACAACTAACTTTCTCCAATGTGGTTTCATAGTTTAATTTTCAGCGAGAGCTACAAAAACTAAATTTGCAGTTCCTAGTTTCAAGGAATGGGGGTCAAGCCACAGAGCACGGGAATGTTTGTTAATAGTCATAATTATAGGAAATGCTGTTCCTGGCAGAGACTGGCCAGAAAGGCAAAAAGTCCAGAACTTCTGGTGCAGGTTTGTGTGTTGTGGGCTTGCAAAACCTGGGGAGGGTGTCCTTACCAGGCGCCTGGTCTGAGTGCCCACTGATAACAGAGATGTAGACAGTGTTCTCTCTCTGTATGTCAAGTGTTTGCCGTCTGGTTAAAAGGAAGAAATCTCATGTCACTACTACTGAATGGAAATGAGCAGTGGTGGGTTGCTGAGCTGGGCTAGTCTGCTATCGATATGTTTAATGTGCAGTGTGATAACATTAGACTGGACATAAGGAAGAACTTCTTCACAGTTCGAGTGGCCAAGGTCTGGAACGGGCTCCCAAGGGAGGTGGTGCTCTCCCCTACCCTGGGGGTCTTCAAGAGGGGTTAGATAGGCATCTAGCTGGGGTCATCTAGACCCAGCACTCTTTCCTGCCTATGCAGGGGGTCGGACTTGATGATCTATTGAGGTCCCTTCCGACCCTAACATCTATGAATCTATGAACATGCACCTCTTAAATATCCTGCGCCTTTCAACCCACTGTAAAACCGCACTGCATCTCAGCGTGGCTCAGCAGAGCTCGCTGCACCTCTGACCCTGTGCAATAATTTAAATTGCACGCATGACACCCCGCTGCCACAGCCTGGTTGTTTTCTTTTCCTGAAGCTTGTAGCCATTTCCAAGGATTTGACATCCACTTGTGTGCTACGCTGAAGCACCAGTTTGTCTGCCAAAGTACAAATATTAAGCACAACAGATCTCCATGGCAACTCAGCCCCTCACCAAAGCTCCGGTGCCCAGCCCAGCTCCTTTCAAAACTCTGAATCAACCCGACTCTGTAGAGCAGTCCAACTCCAAAGCGAAAACTGCTGCATCTTGACAAAATTACACTGAAATACCATCTGTACAGAGCAATCTGTGATGCGACCTGGGGGAGGGGGGATGCTTAAAAAAAAATAAAAGTAGCATTAATATATATTGAATAATAGATTAGTCAAAGCTGGGAGGGGGATCAGGAAGATATTTGAGTTAGGTACAGAGACACAAAGGTCTTGCTGTTATCTTTAGAAAAAAACCGCTCCGTTGTAATTAGGAATGGCTGACTTGTCCTTTTCTCGCTGCAAAGGGTCAGCACCGCTGCACTTTGCTCGTTCGTTTGGCAGCTCGGTCTCCCTGGTTGCCCGGAGGCACAAAGGGCGTTTAACGCGCACAGGGAGGATGGAGGATTCTGCGCGCTGAAGCGGGATGCTGCGCCTAGTGCCTATAACGGCACCTGTCCTCCACTTTTGAAACTCTGCCTTAAGCTTCACCGGGGCAGGATGAGTTTGAGATGCCTCGGCTAACTTGCCTTGAAAGGCTTAGTCTGGCTCAGCTGGTGACCTGAGCAAATTAGGTTGCCACAGTTGAGCCACCGGTTGTAGCAGCACTGGTGCCCTCGCTAGTGCACTAGCAGAACGTGCCTCTGGGCCTGTGTGTATGCACTTGTGCTTTGATCCAGCAAACTGTACACCTGACTTGAACTCTGAAGCCAGCGGTGCAGTAAGATCAGTGGAACTGGAGAAGGAAGGGCAGGTTTCAGGAGGGACCCAGCCTGATATGATGCCAGGGGGTCAGGAGTGCACGCTCGGGCAGGCTGCTACCAGACAAACAGGCTTTGCAGCTTGTGAGACTGGCTAAGATCTGCTGCCTCGCCCCCAGTCACTAAAGAAGTAGCTGGGAGCTAAGTGCTGGCTCTGGTACTCCCCTGAGGAGGCTGGAGTCAGTCATGCATCACCACTGCGGCACGGGGGGAAGGTGCGTGCGCCTGCCCGCATGCATTAGCACCTGCTCTTTGCTGCGGGAACACACTGGGTTTGTGTGTCAGAATGGGCAGGCGCCCCCCGAGCCTTGCTGACTCTAAATGTGAATCTGATTTATTTATTCCTTTAAAAAAACAAAGAAAAAAGCTCAGCAGCCTGCAGATGGGTTTGTCTAAAAGAGAAGCTGCTGCGCCTGCCCCCCTGCACCTGGTTAGCCCCCAGTTCACCCAGCTGCATCAGTGTTCAGCACCTGCAGCGTCGCATAAAAGAACAATACGGCCTCTGTATGGCAGTGCCATGCAACACGGCCTGCTATGGACTAGTATTTTAATATCCACGTCTTAGAAGCCTCTAAATCAATTGGAAGAGCTGCTTTTGGCCCAAGGAGCCATCCGATATCTCAAAAGGTGCACACTAGCACCGGAAGTCCCATGCATCATTGTATGTCCCGTGTTCCTACTTCCATAACGATTCTCGGGGAACTTTAGGTGCTTTGAAGCTTTGCAGCTCTGTTGGAGGAAATCCGTTCTATTTGCAGAAGTTTTAACGGCGTGTTGGCACAGTGAGAGCCAGCCGGTCTGCCAGTGCTTGGCTTCCCAGGGGCCTTGCCAAGCTGACTGACATTTGGCCATTGTGCTAGTTTGCAGGTGTCTCAGATCAGTGCCTTTTGGATCTGATCCAAAGACTATTTGAAGCCAATGGGAGCATTTCCATTGACTTAAATGGATTTTAAATTATAGGTGTTTTCCTCTCTAGTATAAAGAGACCCTAAGGTATGCAGAGCCTACAAAGACTGTGAAGGTGAAGGCTCTGTTTATAAGTTTGAATGTCACGGCTTTACAAAAGAACCCTGATATTAGGTGCCTTTCTTGAGATGTTGCTTGGAAGAGGTGAGATTGGCAACACAACACGTAGGTGCCGGCTGTTTCATGCAGACACTGGGAAGGTGCAGTGACAAATCAGTAGGAAGCTTTTGTTTTGCTTCTAGCCTGATGTTTTGCTGGGGAGTTTTGAATGCTTTCCTATGCCCTTGGCACTTCTTAGAGCCCTGCTTGAATCTTAGGTAAGATTTTCAACCCACGTCCCTGCGTGTAAAGGTCAGAATGCGGCATGGCTAAAATGCACGGCGACTTTGGTATAATTTGAGGCTGCCAGGAGGTGATGGAGATTTGTTCTGCCTTTTGCTCTAGCACTGCAAAGGAAGCACTAATCTGGCCAGTCCTTGCCGCCTTGCATTTCCCACAGCAAGGCCCACAGAGAAGATCCTGAGCTAGTGCAAACTAACGGTGCTGTGGAAGGCACTGGGGCTGTTGACAGCTCAGAAAAAACTAAGGTTAGATCCTCACTGGAGAAACATAGTCTGTGCGCTGAAGCTGCGTTAACCTGACGTCAGAAAGCAGTGGTGTAAAAAGTCCTAGTTTCTTCCCAGCTTTGGGCCGTGCCGCTGCAATTCTGTGACCAGGAGGGTGGTCTGTCTCGTAGGAGTTCGGCAAGAATCTCGCTCGCAAGTGAGAAGCACTTGGAGTTGGGAGGCGCTCCTCTCCTCCGGAGCTCTCCAAAAGGCAGGAAACAACCCGCTCTGGAAAGCTGTTTGCATCCCTTTCCGTGGCAGTAGAGTCTGACAAGAAGCCAGGTGCAAAGCTGTCTGGTTTGTACGGTGAGAAGGGAGCAGGGCCTGGAGTCGGCATGACGTCTGAGGCGCAGTGGTGGGGCTTTGCAGGCAGATACTTTCGAAGGGTCACAGTCCACAGTGTGTGGCACAGAGCAGTCACGGAGCAGCATTAACAGGCCACTTCTGGGACAGACTCTTGGAGGCTACGTAATGCCTGCAGTGGTGTAATGCTGCTGTGGTCGTGGGCGTCACAGTTGTTACTACAGCCGCCCGAAGACAGGCAGATGCTAATTCTCATCACTGTCTCAGATGGCTCCCACCAACACCCCAGTATTATTTCTCTCCAGCCACGCTGTCTGCCAAGGAAGCAGGCTTCGGACCTTGCTGCGCACAGAGTTGGCTGCAGTCTTTCTTTGCATGTCATCACGGAGATGTGTTACCTGGCAGCCACTCCCCTCCTTGTCACTCACCCCTACACCAGGTGATTGTATCTCCGAGAAACAATAGCGCGGCCTCCAAAAGGAAGAGCAAGAATCCTTTGTATGCTTTTAATCTATAGCGTTAAATAATTCACCAAGCCTAATTCTGGCATTTATAATGTAATAGGGCCAATGTAACCTGATGTGAGCGCCCTGGGAAATGCTTCCTGAACAATCAGGTCTCTAAGGTTGAGCTGCAGACGAGCACGTGGCAGGTTCCCACAGCCGTGGTCAGGACTGAAACTCCGGAGCAGAGGGAAGAACCACGGGAACCGTGTCAGGAAGAGAAGGCAAATGCCAGTGTTACTGGAAATGGAAACGGCTCTCAGGGATTAGCAGCTTTTGTGGGAAGCCTCCAGCCACAGGTCACGTCTGACCCTTTCTCAAGCTCAGCCATAGCTGGGACTTGACCCTCTAGCAGTCCTCTCTGCCTTTGCTGGGGGTCCTTCCCCCAGTTTTACATAATGCCCATTGTTTTGGGCTTGCAGTGAGATGACAACCAGCCCAGGACAGTGTGCGCTGCACCCATCTACATGCCATGTTTTAATCTGGGCATAGAAGCAACTCTTCCCTGCAAATGTGTCGAACCCATTTTCTCATAGCAGTTTCATGGGAATTTCTCAAGGGGTGGTCCACAAAACAGAGAATTGTTCACCTTGAGTCAGAGGAGAAGAAAACAGCCTTTTCTGATGCCCACTGTCAGTAAAGGGAAGCAAGAAAATCAGGATCTTGGTATCTAGCCACGTGTTCGACCAGAGCCTGAGAGGTCTGCCTGTACGATGAAGACATCTGTGCTGGGTTAGGAACAGCGCATCCTGCACCTGTGCAGGGCGTCGGGGAAATGGCCTGTGTGCTCCCTTCCAGTTCTGTGATTTTAGGAGATCAAATAGCTTATTTCCAGGTAGGCCACTCAGCAGCTTTTAGGTGGTGCATCTTCTGGTGCCCACTAGTCTAAGCTAGTGCTGACCAATTAATCTGCTGTGGAAGCCAGAGGCGTCCCGTCCTGCTACCAAGCCTGTAAGCCCCCAGCCCCTCCTGTCCCCTGAGCTAGTTGACCAGCTTTGATCTGTAAAACCCGCGTAGAGGGGCGACTTGACCCAGCACGTCACAAAGTAATTGTGCAAGATGTAAACTGCCCACTGATGCCATCTAGATGCTGGTGGTACTTAGTGACACTCCCATTCACCTGTCTGTTCCCAATGCTGCCTATCTTTCCTGGACACATGTGGGGACGGGGCAGATTTCCCGTTCCCTGGACACGTGTGGACGGGGACGCTCAATTATTCCACTGCTCGGGGAAAGTCCACTGGAGCGAACAAGTTCCTTCTGATGAACATAGGAGCAGAATCAGCTTAGGAGCCTCTCCCAAACCGTAGTTATTGCTACTTCCAGAAAGGCAGGCCGCTGGACCTGGGATTTCACCAGCTGTGCTCACTGGCACATTTTCTCAGGAAACAAGCACTGACTGATTTTTCCACAAACCAAACAATCTTTATTTAAAATTCCTACCTCTCCTATTGCATATCAGCTAAGCCTTGAAGCCGCTTACAAAGTTATGCCTGCAGCAACATCCCTTCTGTTGTGGAAGCAGGTGAAATCCTGCGTATTAATTAACAATTTAGTTCAAAACTTCTCCGATTGTGATAGTTAAATAAACATGACGGCCTTGGATCCCACCTGCTATTAACAATTAACAAGGTGTATCAGTTGGATGCCTTTCAGACTTGTCAAACGCTGCGCAGAGAGAAACACGCCATAGTATTTTATGGTAGCAGCCAAAACAATATTGTGACTGCGGCGTCCCGAATCATTTTTTCAGGGCGTACAGGACTCCTCCCTCTAAGGTATTGCTAGGGACTACCAGTGCAACGGCTGATTTATTTTGCTAAGAAGTGACAGATGCCTAGCGATCATTTACTGCTCATAAATCATCACTTGTTTGCTCTGCTTTAACAGAGGTATGCCGAAAGAGACCCACTCTTCCAGTCACCAGTGACTGCTTTAAGGTAGCCCAGACATGTTTAAGAGAGAAGAGAGTAAGTTCCCAGCAGTTAAACAGGGCTAGCACTATCTTCTTCACTAGCACGTATCTTCTGTCCAACGCGTTCCCTTCCAAGCAGAGCACCTGAACTGCAGAGGGGAGTTGCTTACAGCGTACAGGGGCCTGGGGAACCATTTAGAAAGGCAGAAACAAAGGAGTTAAAGCCACTGAGCTACAGCAGGATTAAAGGGAAGAGACGTCTCAAAAGCGTAACTTGGAGCTGGCTGTAAAATAGTCCCAGGGTAAATGCATGCGTGGCGCAGCGTCCGCCCAGGAGAGAGGCACTCAGAAACGCTCCATCTGCTTTCGGAGGAAAGCACTGGGCAAGCACGCAGAAACCCAAAGGGAAGTTTCCTGTCGCTCAGATTTCGATGGCTGCCCGGGAGATTTCCCGGGAAGGCTTTACGAGAGACACCTGTGCTTACCTGATTTGACCAGCATTGCTCTGTACAGTCCGGTAGCTCCAGGTGGTACCCTCACCTGGTCCTCCACTCTCTGAGACATGGGGCTGAGATCTTGGGGCTTCCCAGTGTGGCTTGGGCTGAGCGAGCTGCTCCTGTCAGTGCTGTGCGAGCCTAAGTGTGCATGACTTTTGGCTGGGTACTGCTAAGCTCTCTCACTTCTGTAAGACCTTTTCAGAGGGAGCGAGAATAAACAGCCACGTGACCTGAGCCGCTGTATAGCTGCTGCCCTCCCCTGCTGACAAGCACATTCTGCTCTAACAAAACCGTTCCGCTTGGATCTGCACTAGTGCGTTACGGGGGTGTGCGGGGAGCAGCCCATGCTGCCGGGGGGGCAGTATTAACACCTTTGCAAGAGTCCGTTGCCCAGACAGTGAGCTTCCTGGGCAGTGCTGCACGCAGAGCTTACCCCCCCACCCCCACCCCTACCCCCCATTAATTGCTCAGCTCTGGGATGCTTTTCCCCCTTGAGCAAGCAGCAGCCCAGCGTGAAGGAATGAGCTGATCCTTCTCATCTGATAAAACAGCTTCCCATGTGCCAAGCGCCGGGAACAGCAGCTTGGGCAGGAACATTCGCTGCGACTCCCACACTGCGAGCAGCTGCGCTGAGCTGACGGAGGTGCACGAATCTCTGTCTGGCTTGCAGCAAGCTCCTAAATGTGCATTGAGCAGACCTACTTAGCTTACTTAGCTGGGGGGTGGCTGTGGGGGGCCTCGGTAGAAGCCGTTGTGGCTGAGCACCTCGAGTCAGGACTGCCGTGCCGTTGTGAGCCATGATACTGCAGTAGTGTCCCAGCGTGTTGATGGAGACAGCACCTTTTCCAGCCCAGTTACTATCCACAAAGCTAATAGTGCACTGGCGCTGGAGCTAGCCCTGGGGGTGGCATCCTGGGACCTTTGACCCCCAGCTCGCTAAAGGATTGCTCCCTGAGCTGTGAGACAGCAGGAGCTCAGCTGCGAGGGGCACTGCCACCCTTGCCAGCGTACTTCACGGCTAGAAAGGCTCTGGGCTCATCCATGGGGAGAGGGGCTGGGGTAGCAGCAGGGGGTGGGATGAGTCGATAGGGACGTGCGGGTACAGGAAAAGAGGGGGGGGGACAGGAGCATCGGTGTCACACGAGCACAGACAGCAAGCCTGCCTCGGGTGAGAAAGCGAGGGCGTCTCGGAGGCTGACTCAAGGACTGTGGTCTGCTGGTGTTGCTGGATTTGGTGGAGGCCACAGCCCTGCCCTGTGCTGCTGCCCGGTTCCTCTTGCCCCCACCATGCCCTTGCCCTGCAGCTACTGCCCAGGCTTCGCCCCGTCTCCCGCTCTTCCCCTCTGGGTGTAGCGCTTGCCCTGACCTCATCCCTCAGCCTTATGCTTCTGAGGCCAGACAGTCTCCAAGCCTTGCTGCATCATTTGCCACCTGGAAAAAAAGGTGGGGGAGCCATGGAGGGCTTCCCTGCTGGGGTGGCTGTGTCACGGGCTGTCTTGGCAGTGTGGGAGCTGAATGCAGCTTGCACGTGGATCTCCAGCTTGCTGCAATTGTGGCGTAATAACCGCAGGGCTGAAGTGTTGCAGCCTGCTCTGTAGGGGCCGGGACAGAGGGCCACGCTGCGGAGGAGTCCCCAGGTCCCTCCTCCTCCAGGGGCGGTGGGGAGCTCGGCCAGCCTATTCCAGGTGGAGGCGCGTGCTGTCCTCCTCCCCTGCTCACCTGCATTGGCTGGGGCAGGGTGGGGGCCCATGGCACCAGGTCCTCAGATCGCTTGTGCTGTCTCCCGGGGCCAGTCCCCAAGCAGGACAGAGGCCTCCCTGCTCCCTTTCCCTCCCCTCATGCTGCTGTACCAAGCCCCAGTGCGTTAGCCCCACTGTTGCCCGTGGTTTCAGGCTGGTCTGAAATGCCCCCAGGCTGCCCGCTGCACGTTCTCCTCCCCACCAGTGTGGGCCCAGGTTAGCAGCTGGCTAGAAACCTGGTTCTGACCCACCCCCCCAGCGCTTTGCAGCAAGGGGCAGACTCATGCAGGTAGCCCAGCGAGACGTCACGCTGCTTGGTTGAGCTGTGCAAGCCTCGCTGGCCCAGCCTGGCTGGCCCACGTCACTCACCCGAGCTGTTGGTGACATGCTTCCCATTCCCACCATGGAGCAGAGGCTGGAGGGAATATTCTTTCTGCAATGCAAAAGAGAGAGACCTGTGGTGACCGTCCTTTTGTGTGGGAGCAGGGGATGTGCTTCCTCTCCCTCTGAGCCATCCCATGCTGTGGAAGAGCCCCTGGCCTGGCCCTGCACTGCACCCTCACTCAGGTGTTGAAGAGCTACGTGTATGCCATTGCCTAGTGGTGGTGCCTGTATGTACATGTACGTGTGCACTCACACACACGTGCACTCTTACCGTACAACAGGGCTGCATCTGAAGGGCTCTTTCTCTAGGAAACGGCCGTGTTAAAGAAGGCCATCCATTGAAGTCCCACAGTGGGGTCCTGGGACCCCTGGCACATCGGCGGACCTCCACATCTACACTAGCAGTGTGCAATGGCACAGCAAGTTGTCCACTGCCAGTCGCCTTCCCAGAGTCCCACAGCAAGTCAGTGGCCGAAGCCAAGGGTCTTGGCTCCCGGGGAATTGCACTGGCCCTCAGGCCCCTTCCCTCACTGTTAAATTGTTTGCAGTATACGGCTCCAGCATCCACTGTTAACAAAGACTCTCTGATTTAAGCTTCCGTTATACAGGTCCGCTTACTGCAAGCTCAGACCATCTGCTTAAAATGTAAACTGCCCGACAGCACAGCTGAATCCATTCCCGTGTCCGTAAGCTTTCAGGTCTCTCTCGGTGCCTTGCCGGTCCTTCCTGTATTTCCTATTACCCTGTCAAGCTACTAAGTCATCAGGACTGGATTTCTGTCGTAGACTAGCTAGACACGGGGCCAGAAGAGACCTTGGAGGTCAGTCCATTGCTGTGCCCCAAGACAGGCCAGCTGCGCCTGAACCAGTTGATCCCAGTCCTAAGCTACCTCCCAGTTACAGCGCTGTTCCTAACATCTGACCTAACACTTCTTCTTTGATCATTTTGGCTGTTCTCTTCCAGACTCTTTCCAATTGGTCCACATTTTTTTGAGACCCAAAACTTCACCAGCGCTGGGGAGAGCGGAAGGATTATTTCCCAGTCTTGCACACTCTACTCCTGCTTACATGTCCTGATGCATTGTTGGGTTTTTCTTTTTTTGCAGCAACCTGGCATTATTAACTCATTTTCAGGCTGTGATCCGCTATAACCCCCGGATCCTTTTCCGGAAAGCTTCCTTCTAGCCAGTTGCTCCCCATTTTGTATTTGTGCAGCTGACTATTCCTATGCATGGGCAGCACTTTGCGTTTGTCCATTTCTCCAGTTTGTCAGGAACATTTTCTACTCTCATCCTCTCCTCCGGTGTGCCTGCAGCCCCTCCCTGCTCAGTACATTTAATGAGCATGCTCTCCAGTCTAGGATCCAACTCGGTAATGAAAATGTGGACTGGCTGGGCACAGGAGAGACCCTGCAGACCCCACTCGACAGGTCCTTGCAGTTCAGGAGTGATCCATGGATACCTTCTAGAGGCCAGTTTGGCAACCAGCTGCAGTCCCACCTAATGGAAGTGTCCTCTTGAGCACATTTTCCTGGTTTGCTTAAGAGGATATCGTGTGAGACAGTGTCAAAAGCTTTACTAAAGTTCAGATATGTCACGGTTCCTCCTTGTCACAAGGTCTGTTACCCTGTCATAGAGCGAGCCTCAGCTTGGCTTGGCAGGACGTGCTCTTGGCACATCCATGTTGGCTGTTACTTAGCCCCTGATCACTTTCTAGCTGCTTGCAAAGAGTGTTTGATTATTGCTCCAGTATCGTTTTGGGAATTGCACTTAGCCCGTCTTCCCTTTTCCACTGTTTGTGCCCCTTGCCCGGTCACCCGGCGCCTCTCCCATTCTCCGTGCGTCTCGGAGATCACGGCTATCAGCTCTGAGGTGGCTTTGACCAGCTTCCTCAGTGCCGTGGGGAGAAGGATGTCAGACCCAGCTGATTTGGAAACGTCTGTGTTTTCTAAGCAGTCGCCAATCTCCTCCTCACCCCTCGCAGCTTCAGTCCGTGTCGCCCGTGCTGATTGCATTATTAGTCTCTGGTCACACTTTCCCTTTTTAGGGAAGCCTCAAGCAAAAAAGGCATTAAACACTTTGTCCTTCTGGCCATTCTGTGTTATGAATGGTGCCTCCTCGCTGAGTCCTTGGACTTTGTCTGTCTGCTAACATGCTTGTAGGACGGCTCCTCCTCCTGCCCTCTCCTGCCCGGTCTGTGCCTTGGCCTTTCTGCTTTTGTCTCTGCAAGCTTGTGCTTTCCCTTTCTTCTCGTTCTTAGTGCCGTGGCCTGGTGTCTGCCCAAGGAGGGATGGGTGCTGTTGCCTGCCCAGCTCTCGAGGTTATCGTTGCACAGGCCACTGGGTTTGCTGAGCTCTGGATAAGCCAGTTTGCTGGGAGTTTATCAAGGGGAGCACAGCATGGTTTTAAACGTTTCATCGAATCCCCAGGGGATAGTTGCCAAGGTGGAGAGATGTGGGACCATGAAGAAACCATTATCACTGAGCACCTGCTTTGGGTAATCGGTAGGAAAACAGTGGCATTAACATACTAAATACTTTCACAGTTTGACTGTGCCTCCGGGCCCTCAGACAGCCTCACAAGACCACGTGCCCGGATGCCGCCCGAGAGCTCGTCTCCGGCGTGAGGCCACGTGCGCCGTTCTCAGGGGCAGGGATGTGCTGGCCACCCCCGTGCGAAGGCGAGCGA
This sequence comes from Alligator mississippiensis, assembly GCF_030867095.1. NCBI lineage: Eukaryota > Metazoa > Chordata > Crocodylia > Alligatoridae > Alligator > Alligator mississippiensis. The sequence goes on from NC_081835.1 coordinate 951,860, forward strand.
TCCTTTTGGGGAGTGAGAGGGACAGAAAAACCTCTGTGGAGCCAGAGCGCGGCGGGGTCTTGCCCCAGACCTGTTCGGCTAGTTCGTGGCTCGAGCCACGATTCACTCTGGCTTCTCCGCGAGTCAACGATTTCAACCTGCGCTCTTAAGTCTCCGGGATTAACAAAAAGCCTTTGTATTTCTCCAGGCTCCCTGAAGGTTACTGTGTCGGTGCCGCTGGTTGCTAGGCGCTGCTTATCTGGAGCCGCTCCTTGAGACAATGCCTGGCAGGGCTTGCAAACTCCCCAGTATCCCTGACCGAGCCGGGGGGCTCCTGCGCTGCCTGCCCCGAGACAACGTGGTACAAAGACAGCCCACCCCAGGGCACTGTCACCGCTCTCGGCTGCTTTTCTCACTTCTTCTATCCCGAATTTGAAGCCGTCACCTAGGATGACATGTTCCTTATGTTGCTTCTTGTATTGGCGCAGCTCTGCAGAGGGATGTCGTGACCCAGAGCTCTCCAGGTCCGGTACTACAATAGCGGCTCCCGGGCAGCTCGGATAGAGGGAAACAAGGCTCCCATGGAGAAGCTGCCCTGCTTTGGAGCAGCAGTGGGAATGGTTGCTGAGTATTTCCATTGTGGCAGGGCTAGAGGCCATGGCGGGATCGGGGCAGGAGCTGTGCAGACACTCCCAGCCCCAAAGACCTAAGTATTGTCATAGAGTAGGAAGAAAAAGAACGGGAAGAGAAAGGAGATGTCATTACAAGACCACACGCGGCACTGTACTGAGTCAGACCCGTGGTCTCTCTAGTTACTGTCGGGTCTCTAGCAGCGGCAGTAATTCTGGTAGGTACTTTAGAGCGAACGGATACGAACAGGGCATGGTCAGAGAGATCCACCCCTTGTCAGACCAACTTTGGCCTCCGCCATCACGGCTTCAGTGATATCAGGGTATCTGATATCCTGATACCACGAACCTAACTGTTCTGCCTAGCTATTAATCGGCCTGTGCTCTGTTCATCTGATCTGTTTGTGACCCCCCTGCCTCCACAACCTCCGGTGGCAGCCAGTTCCACGAGTTAGCACGCGCTGCCTGAAGTCAATCCCATGTTTTAGAGATGGAGAAGTGCAGCACAGAGGAAGGAAGGGAAAGTCGCACCAGGGGAGCCTAGAGCAGAGCAGAGCCACAGACAGCCCGGGTCCCGGGGCAGCGGGATAAGCAGGCGATTCCCACCTCTGGGCAGCTGCTGGCTGGGTTAATTGAGTACCTTGCAAGGGAATAAATCTGTCTGATGAGTACAGATTCCACCAAGCCACTGATGAGGTAATGTAAAATAAATAATGAAACACTGCTCATCAGAAATCATGACTGTGACAGGGCTGTCGGGGAGGGCAGGAGTCTGTTCCAGCGCGTGGGCGTTCGAGGGGCTGCTCCCTGCCCTGGTTTCGTAGCTGGCTGAGTTCGTTTCACAGAGGCTGTTTCAATCTCAGTGAACAGTCATTCAAAACTATCCGGCATGTGACATGAATCCTCCCACGAGCCCCTGGCGTTTCCATGCTCTGTATGGCACAAGCTGCCCTCCCACAAACATGTGGCAACGTAGACACGTCCTGCTGATCCAGGCTGGGACACGCACGAACCATCCACACGCGTCCGAGCTCAGTCGTTTCAGGGCTTCCTCCTTCCGGGCCGCTGTGGCTGCATCTTTATTAAATCTCTCATCTCGGCACGCTGTGAGCACTGTGGGCAGAGGAGGAGTAATATGGGGCACCGTTTTAGTTCGCAGACCTTACTGAAGTCCGTGAGGATTTTGCCTGCGACTTTCATGCCGCTGGGATTTCCTGCCCTGGTGGGTTTTGCCCTCCCAGGCTGGGTAAACATCCCCCCCCCGGTTTATGAAGGGGGGTAGCTGTGTGCGATGGCTGACCCCGCTCGCCAGAACACGCTGCGCTGTCCCCGGGAGATACAAACGGCAGAGGACAGAGCTCAGCCAGTGCGAGCGGCATCGTTGCACTCGAGTGGAAGAACTGCACTGCTTTTCCCCTCTGGGGCCCTGGGTCTTGCTTAGCAAAGTCAGGGGCCCAGTAAAATAACTGCCCGAGGCCTGGGACCACTTTAATCCTTTGGGATTAAAACTCTGGGGTAGTGGGCATGTCCACAAGTGGCTGGGGCTGGTTATACGAGGATTTCTACTCGAATCACTAGGCACTGCGCAGCCCAGGGGGAGGGGTGCCCTTTAGTGTCATACCCTTCAGGGGCTGAGTTAATAATTGAATTACCTCCGGGATAGGAGTTTCCGCTGGCTCTTGCTGGGCCATACAGGCAGGAACTGACAAGGCACTGCTTTTCAAATAAGATCGCGACTCGGGGGACAGGACTGCAGTAAAGACAGAAACATGGCCACCACTTCTGGGAGTGCGTTTTTCTCGGGGTGTCTCTGCCACGTGCGCCCGGCTCTGCCTCTGCTCAAGGCAAATACAGGATTAAAATCCCCCAGCGGGTGCGCGTTGCTTGGTTAGAGCTCGGTGCCCGTGGCGCCGTCTCTGCTCTTCTCGGCACACTGGTGCTTCTGACCTCCCCGACAGCCGTGCACCGACAGGAGCTGGCGCCCCGGCTCAGCACTGACAGCCTGGCTCCAGGGGGAAGCCGGGGCGGGGGCGAGGGAGCTCAGGAAACGAGGCTCCGAGGGGCACCTCGGTAAATCGGGATTCGGTCTGGTTCTCTCTCCTGCTGGCGCCAATCAGGAGTCACTCTACCGGGGTTGCACGGGGAATGAATGAGGCCTGTTGGCTTTAACAGGCTGACTCGAGGACATGGGGAAACTGCTTTGGGTGGAGGAAGGTGTGTGGCTCGCGCCTTGTGTTGCTGGGCTGCGGAGTGTTTGGCCTCTCTGGTAATGGCTCTGTGCTGGTCTTGTAGCCTGGCACACACAAGCGAACGGCCTGCGTGCCCTTCCACTGAAGGGTCCTGGTGGTCCCACATGCGTGGCCTGTCCCTGTGCTCCGCTGAATTTCGAAGTGCAGAGGAGCTGCAGGATCTCCTTGCATGGCCCCTTCAGCAGCTCGCTCCCAAGCAGCAGATACGCGGTGTCCTGCCATGTCACCACCCTCCGCAGCCCATGCTGCACAGGGGGACTGCAGTGCTGTTGTGCGGGTGAAGCTGTCTGCGAGGCCTGTGCTCCTCCGGGAGCCCAGCCTGCCATGCAAGCAAACCTCTTGGGCAGGCAGGCGTCTCCTGGAAGGGTTCCCCTGCTCTGTGCTGCTCCCGTGAGCAGTTCCCCAGCCTCACGCTGCAGATCAGCAGAGCTGCTAGTCCCTTCTGGCTCGCGAGAGAGACAAGGGCATGAGTTTGCTACGTGCTTCTTTTTCCCACGTGGCCTGGTCTCACCATGCCCACGCTCCCAAGGTCAGGGATTGCAACCGTGCCACAGGGGCTGGCTTTCCCCTGGAGCCGTTGTCTTGTCAGTGGTGGGGATCAAGTCCGGGGAGCCTTTGCGGGAGGGTCTTTTGTCTTGTGTGAACGAGGCTGAAGGATGCCCTGGCACTGGCGCTTGCAGAGGGGTGAGCCACGCAAAGCAGGAACAGAGGGTGCGTGTTTCTCAGGACGTAGAAATGCAAGTGCTTGAAAAAAGATGAGGACTCCAGCAGCAGCCAGGGCTGGGGGTTCAAACGAGCTCTGAAGTTGAGGCCAGGGCCGCTCCATTCACGGGCTGGCAGGAGCCAGCAGCAGCTTTCCTTCCTTTCCATGGTGAGCAACGCTGCACACCAGGCTCCTCCACACTGGTGTCTGCAGTACTTCTGCCAAAGGCCATGCCAGCCTTCCTATACGCAGTTTTAATCATGTGCTGCTTGTCCCACACCTGGATAACACAGTGCTGGCTCTCAGCAAAATTAATACTGTCGGTAATCTTGACTCGTATTTGTGCTTTGATTAAAGCTGGTCGACAAGCCAGCTGTCGGCAGGGCCAGAATCTAAGTAGCAATAATGCACATTTAATTGCTCCGTGATAATTGTATCTCCACATAGATTTAGATCCACATAAAAGCCCCTATGTTACAGCATTATAGTCGCAGTATTATGTTGCCAGCCAAAATCTGAGCTAATGAGTTACAAAAGGGATTGTTTTGATCAGATCCTGGTGACTAAGAAATACTAAGGTGTACACAATTCCACCAGGCATCGCAGCAGTCACAGCCTGGCTCAGATCGCAGATGCACGCGGACCCTAGCAGTGAAGGTCCATGAAAATGGCTGGAGTTTACCCCGTTTACTTTCATGTAAGCGAGACTGAAAGATGGTACATGATTCCCGTAAGTTGTCATAGAGACTATGGATGCCACTGGTCAGTGAATGAATCCTTTGATTCATTAAACCATTGTATTGCTTAAAGTAGCAGTGGGCAGATCAGAGAGACAGGTCATTTTGGAACAGTTTATCTCTTCATGCTCATTCATAGGGTTTGGGACCTGGGCCAGAGCGGATGAAATCGTCCACTGGACGAGGCGCAGTTTTTCCATCTGCGGTGCAGAGGTACAGAAGTCTGTCAGGTCACCGATCCACTTCCTTCCAAGTATCACAGGTATCTGCTGTGTGCAAGACTGAAGTTTAGCTTAGCGAGCCGCTGCGTATGCTTGCATGGCTGCTGTCACACTCTCTGCACCACAGACAGGGGCATACCCAGCATAGTGCCCAAAGGCCTACGGCACAACTGGTTCCAGCCTCAGAAATATCCTTTCTCTGCAGATCAGGTAGAGGGGACGACTGGTCAGATAGGGATAGGCCAGTAATGACCTAAGTGGACACTGGGGCCCATTGAGATCAGTTGACTGTATCGGTGTATACAGCAATGGTGAGACAGAGGTACACTTGGTGCATAGGGGCTGCTTTGTAGTGGCTGGGGATCTGGGAGAGCACTGAAGAGAGTGGTCTCTTGGACAGTGTCTCTGTGCTAAGCACATGATGGAGCAATGGCAGTTTGGCAGGTATCGCGATCGGGGCTGGCCGTCACCCAGAAAGCTGGTATCTGGGCACACGCAGGCACTCCAGAGTTTGTCTGCTATGAAATCTGCCGCCATTGCAGTCCGATTATCTTGGAAAGAGGCTGTCTTTATGTACAGTGAGAGGAGCAAACAGTGCCTGGCAGGGCAAGCCATGGCTCAGCATTCAGCCAAAGCCCCCGCTCGCCAGGGCGGCCAAGTCTTTGATTGTTTGCTCACAAGCAGGCCCCATTGCCTCCCGTTCCCTCTGCATTGCTCTGGGGCCAGGCGGCAGTGCTGAGCAGGCCAGGGCAGAGGAGAGGAAGGGGAAGGGGATCAAGGGGGTGGGAGACTGCTGTAAGACCTTTGCCATGATGAAAATTGACCGTTTAATTCTACTTTTTGCTTTCCGTCTCCTTGCCAGTCTTCGATCCAGCATACCTCTTGTCCCATGGCTCCTTGGCTCTTTCAGTCCCCGGCCTTTGGGGAGTCTAAATAAATCATGCCAGCTGGCTTGCCTGGATCGGAGGCAATACAGACGCCTTCAGAGTGTTTCAAGTGGTTAGCGAACCATGCTTGTTCTCTGCAGAAACCGTGCTGGTTACGCTCTGTTGCAGTGTGATCTTCCGTTGTATTCCATCATTGTATTTATCGCCACCAGTCCGTCCCCCTTGTCAGGTACGAGTGTGAAGTTTATTTTGCAGTCCCCGGGCTCTCCCGCACAACCTTTAGTAAGCCCGAGTGCCACCTTTGCCACCCTCCAGTCCTTGGGAGCAGGTCTCCTTCTAATGAGCCGTAACCTGTGCATGTTGGTAGCTCACCCCTTAATTCCTGCTGTCCTTCAGTACTTGCATGTGCCGTCCAGGCCTGTCGGCAAGCGCTTTCCTAATGATCGGTTTGCTTCGGCGTTCTTTCCTCTGACGTTTCCGGCTCTGATCGAGCCTCCCTGGGATCGCTGGAAACTGCACGTATTTCTTAGTTATGGGGAATCTTGAAAGAGACTTCAGGGCTGAGTGAATGTCTTATGCGAGCACAGCCTGGCTCTTTGATGCCATGTACAGTATGTGATCTCACCTTGGCGTCAGTGCCTCACGGCCGAGGCTGTTCTAAGCCAGCCCCTTGGTTTGGCACTCATGTGCATACCTCTGAACTTGCTGCCTCTGATTATTTTTTTCAAGCAAAGCACAAAGGTAATATTACCTCTCTTCCCTGATCGTAACACAGTAGATTTCACTATCACGTTGCAAAGTGCTTCACAGAATATCAAATTATTGGTGTAACATTTCATCACTGATCTTCCGACCTTCAAAAATCTGTGACATTTCACTGGGGCTAAAACTTGGTTCATGGCCATAAGACTTCTCTACAAACTGCCTTCTGGGTTGTCCAGGGAAAAGGCTTAGTGACCCGAAGGTTTTCTGACAGCTGTAGCAAAAAGAAGTGAAGCGTGGCCTTTAAGGCCAGTCACAAGATCTCATTACGGCACTATTATCACATTACTGCTGCTCACCGGCAGTTCTCTGTGGGTATCAGCCAGGCGGCCACATTATTAGCTATTCAAGTAGAAGATTGCAAATGCTTGAAATAGCGCTTTGTATTATTTTATTCATAAACCAAACACTGGTGGACACAGATGAATGGTTCCCTGACCTTTGGGGTTTGTTTTTCTTTCCATTTGGCCTTTCACACAAATCCCACATGCACCTGAAATACCAGGAGGCCGCACTCGGCATGGCCATGCTCGACCATGGCTGGTCCTTGCAACACAAAGACCACACGGTGCTCTGGGACTGGACTAACGCAGGGGGACAGTGCTGCTGGCACGCGTGCTTTATGGACTTGCCTTGCAGTGCGGTGGTGGCCGGAGGCTTCTCAGTGAATCTGGGTAAGGGACAAAAAGCTCCTAAGAGCCTCAGTGACCTCCTGACCAGAGCTTTTCATTTCCAGAGGCCTGGGCTCACAGTTGGATTCAGCCTGAAAGGGCCAAACAGTCTAGTGGTTACATCCTGGCCTCGGTCCCTTTGGAGCCCCAGGCCTTTGGCTGCGTGGTGCTGTGCAGAGGAGAGGCTGCAGTCTGGGGGCGACAGGTCAGGACTGACTTGCCTTGGCAAAGCCCCAGCTGGATTCTCACCAGCGTGAGGCGTCACTCTCATGAGCAGCAGATGCATCAACATTAAACACAGCAGATTCTCGTTTCTGAGTGCTTCGTGCAATTGTCTGCATCACATAAGGCACGTTTATTGCTCAAGAGACGTGTTTTTGCACCGTGTGACTTGCTTTCACCTTATAACACTGTCAGAGAAGGCAATTGGTATGGATTTAATTAGTTCATCTCTGCCCCAGTTGCTTTTTGTGTCTTCTTGTGCCTCTGGGCTTGGATCTTTCCCAGGCATGGACTCCTTTCTGCCTCGTTCATTTGGATTTTGTTCTTTGTAAAGCTTTTTTTGCTTGCTGCACTATGAAGATAATGATGGAGTAACCAACCAGGGGGCTCTAATGTAGAGAAACAACTGATGAATGAAGACTACTTTTACAGGTTGCCCAGATGAAGCTGGGAAGAAATAACCTCCTGTTCTCACTCTCTAGAACAGCCCCTGGCTCAGCCCAAGTGGAAAGACCCTCTCCCCCCAGCAAGAGTTACTCTCAACGCTAACAAACGCCTGGCCCTGTGAGATCAGTACTGCTTTTATTCTGGTCTCAACAGCCGACTTCCTGCAAATTAGCTGAAGCAATTAATGGCAGGACACGGCACCTCCAGCCTAGCCAGTCAGTAGTCGGGGACAGTTTAGGAAGCACAGAGCTGTCAAGTCTGACACACCAACTCAAAGGACACAAGCCAAGGGTGTGGAAATATCCCAGGAACAGGACCTTAAACCTGGGCTCAGAGGTGACCCGGGCAGACTTGCACCCTCCTGCTGTAGCACCCTGGAAGGGATATCAGCATCCCTCTTGGCTCCCTGCAGCAACTGAAGATCTAGGAGCAGAGCTGCTCAGTCACAGGCAAAACCCATGTCCCAGCAGATGCTCCTGGACCAGCGGGAACATCCCGTACGCAGGCATCACATCACGTCGGGGCTGGAAAGGCAAGGAGGGAGGGTGGTGAGCCCATTGCTGCAGTGCAGAGCCACTCCAGCCCCAGGCAGACACCCTCCTGAGTGCCGGCGGTGCTGCTCTGAGGAGGGGGCTGCAGGCACTGGCTGGAGGGAGGGAGGGGACACGTATGCTGCTCCTGAGGGGTTTGGTGTGTGTCTGTGCTGCCGCTCGCTGCGCTGTGTGACTTTGCCATCTAGCGGATGCCTTCCTTGGCTGCAGCAGCCCATTGCTGCAGGAGGAGGGGAGCCTGCACCTGCTGGCAGATCGTCCTCCTGCTCCCGCCTGGCTCCTGGGCACTGCACCCCTGGGCTGCGCTGTGGCAGGGAAGGGGCACAGCCCTGTGGGACAGGAGCAGCGCTGAGGCTGGGGCAGGCAGGGCAGAACACCTCCCGCCTGAGCCACCGAGCCGGATGCAGCTCAAACCACGCAGCCACAGAATGGCATCTCTGCAGCCACAGGACTCGGGGGCAGGGACAGGTGTCATGGCACTTAGTGTGCAGCACCTAGCACACGGGGAGGTCACGCAGGGGGTTGATCATCCTCTTATCACACCGCTTCTGCTGAAGGAGGCATTCTTGGGTGTGGGGAGGCTCCCCCTCTGCTGTGTTCGTGGGGACATCAGTAGAAGGCGGTAGAGACAGCTTTGCTTTGTCCCCATGCTTGGCCCTTTCCTCTGCAGATGGCTGAGGTCAGCTCACAGGTCTCGACAACAGGAAGATTGCAGGAGGGCGTGGAGAGGCAACCAAGTCCTCTGGCAACTTCTGTTTTGCTGGGTTAATGGTTTTATCCCTTGGCCAATGTGTCCTGCTTCATATTCCCATGCAACAGGACCCAGCCACACTCCCAGCCCTGGTGCAGAGGAGGGGGCTGAGCATCAGCGCCTAGATACGGAGGGGTCACGGCACTAAGTGCTTTGGGACCCATTAGTGATCACGTTCCTAGAGACTCGCGCAGTGGTAACTCTTCTGTTCCCCGCCTGTAGCTGGCTTGGCAAGGAGCAGAAGTGAGGCACCAGCCTGGTGAGGCCTTTAATCAGCTTGACCAGCTTTTCTTCGGCAGTCGCTGCGCTCTCACGGCACTGTCAGCTGGTGTGTTCACTGCGCAGTGATCTCTCTGGTCACTTCCCCACCAGTGACTCCACGGGTGCATCGCATGCCTTGTGCTCCGCAGGCTGGACGTGTCCCTTCGTGCTCTGCTGTCAGGCACTGCTCCAGCTGGATGCACTCCTGTGACTTGTGCTGTCCCTTAAAAGACGAGTCCAGGGCTCAGTCTGGGCCTGAGAGTGCCTGTTCTCAGTGTTCAGGGTACAGCAGGGTGTCTGGGAGGGCCTGCTGACAGCGGAGACACCTGCCTGGATCCCAGATACAAAGCCCGTGTCTGGGCAAAGTGGTTTTATGAGGAAAAAGCAAAATAAAATGCCTGGGTTTTATCAATGTCTCTGGTATCACCTGACTCAGAGACAGAGGGGAAAGCGGCTTTTAAGGAGCGGATGCAGGCCTTGCCCTGGGAGGTGCGAAGCCCCCCTCTGTGGCAGCCAGCACCCAGCTGGGCATCCCAGCTGCTGTCTGCGTTGGAGGCTTCCCGTGGGGGGCTTGCCGGGCTGCCTGAAAGGACCAGCTAGGTTACAATGCACATATGTGCACTTGCGCGTGCGTCTCTTGGGCACGGCTGTGGCATGCGTCTGAGCAGAGCCCAGGTGATGGTTCTCTCCTCGGGGATGGTGGGAGTCGATTCACTCACAGGGTCTGTAAAAGTATTTGACTGCATCTGCCTTGGCCCCGGCTAGCGACAAGCGACGTACCGATCTAGACAGAATACAGACAAGATTTCTTAGCTCAGGCTCTGGGGAGGTCCCATGCCAGGCAAGAAGATGGAGAAATCGGAGAAAACTTTCTCTGGCTTTGTTTGAAGAACCACCCTTAATAGGAAAAATTGGTCCCCTTCTCTTCGTCCTGCCCTTGTCCTGGCAGAGCCACAGGGTGATGACCCCTCCACTAGCCTTGGGTGCACACCCTGTGGGATTTCAGTCCAACATGGAGGTAAAAAGACCATTGAGAAGGTGCCCAAGCCCACATTAGTGTGGAGTTTGCGGACCATTGCAAGCAAACACAGGACACCCAGCAGCCAACTGAATCCACAAGCTGTGCCCAGACGGACCCCGCAGATTGTCACGGGCCCTGAGAGAAAGGAAGAGAAAGATGACGTGGTAGGAGGAAGCGCGCTGCAGGGATTCCCGTGGCCATTCAAACCACCGACAGTCACTGGGCTTACCCCACACTACCACCATCCCAGCCACAGGGCAGGGTGAGCACACGTGCTGATCCTTACAGAAGGTGGAATTGTTCTCCAGCCATCTTTGGCCAGCCCGAATGCTGCTATACGGAGATGGAGGGCGTGCGTGTGGGTGTGTGAATCTTTATGTAAGAATGAACTCTTCGTCCACAATCTCGCCAATGTTATTAGATACAAACAGGCTTTTCTTCAGCCTCAGCCATGCAAATCGTCCCAGTTCAACTCTTGTTTCTCCCTCTGGACAAATATGTGCATTATAGACAATGCAAGGAAATCCTGCCCTTTCTGTCTGTCTTTACGCCTCTCTTACAGTATTCCAGGACACTGAGGCATCACAGCTCCAAATCTGAATCTGGCTGCTGGACCTGCCCCAGCTCCCGCGCTGTGGAACAAGCGGCAGTATCCAGGGATCATCAGCCCACTCGCTCTGCTGCCCACCCCAGTGCAGGGTCTGATACCCCCGGCTGGGCGGTGAATGCAGCAGCACTGGCAGGCTCTGTGCCCCTGCTCTGGGTTGGGCTAGTGTGCACTGGGGGACGTCTCACACTGGGGTTTGCAAAACAGCAGTAAAAGGAATGAGGAGAAGCCCAAAAGGTGCATAGCCCTCCTGGAAGCTCAGGCCCAGGGGCAAGTGCTCCCCACCACCTGTGGGCTCCCAGTCCATAACACGGCTCACAAGGGGCTCACAGCAGCATGCTCTTCTGGACGCAGGTGGGGACAGACCGCAGCCAGCCCCCCCACGCACCCCCCTTGCAAAGCACAATGAGGGCACATTATACCATAGGCTGATGGCACCTTGCCTCCCAGTAATCCCTGCTGTCATCGCTGTTAATTCCAGTTTGTGCACAGTATCCCCTTGCACAGTCCTGCTCCCACAGAGATGCTGGTGCTGCCAGATGCATACCATAAGCCCAGAGGTTCCTTTTGATTAACGAGATTACAGCCAAAGCCTTCCTCCTATTGTACTCAGGAGGAGGACTGGAGAGGCTCATCCCCCCTTATTGCACATCCCTCTAGGAAAGAGTCTTGAGAGGCCACCTGCTCTTCATCTCAAGACAGCAGGAGATGAAGGGTCCACGGCTTCCCTGGGGGAGCCTGTTTCAGCAGCCAACTGCCCTCACTGTTAAAAAAGTGCACCTTATTTGAATTTGTCTGGCTTTGGCTTACAGTTAGCAGTTCTTGGCATGCCTTCTAGAACTGGCTGTCCTGCTTAATTGGAATTAGTAATTAATTTGGAGAAAATGTGCATGTCTATGTATGTGCGTTTTAGTTCAGCTCTTCAGCTGATGTCAGCTTGCTGTGGCACTGTTGCTTTCAATGTAGATGCGCTGTTCTCCACCGGCCAAGGATCTGGGCCCATTATAGTCCACTTTTTGTTTAATTTCTGAGGCTGTTTTTATTACCAGTTCTTGCCTTTCTGCTGATACTGCAGGAGGCTAATGAAGGAATTGTGAATTGGGCTGTGGAGAACAGATTAGCCTTGGCATAATCCTATCTAGGACCCTGTCTCTTGGTTTTTGTTTGAAATGCTCCATGATCTATAACTCTGGCAGCATCAGGACCAGGCGAAGTGGCAGGCAGTACATATGAATCCCTTGGAAACCTCTGCTTTTCTTTCTTCCCTGCTCTTTGCCTCGTAGTCAATGAAACAGCCCTTTTCTCCTTCTCATTATAAAGCTCTCCTCTGTCTTGCCAGCCCCAAACACTGGATCTCTTGTTTGCCTTTACTCTGTGCTTTGCTTTCCAAAATAAGGGCCCAGCTTTCTAAGAGTCGTGCTAAGAGTTTCCGAAATCTGGACGTGAGCCCCAGCTCTTAGTCAAGACAAGTTTTCCACTCAGTAATATAGATTTTTTCCCTTTAAAATTCCTCCGAGCATTGTGCATCTCTCCCCCAGCCAAATTCTTGCCTTTTCACTGCAGGGACCACCCAGGATAAAGGGTGACATTTGGCCCTGGTGTAAAGTCCAGTGAAACAAGGAGGCAGTGGACACTGCCCAGCAAAACCCTGCCCGGAGACATGACAGGACGCGGTGGGGGATCCTTGCATTTCCGAGCGCGGTGCCGTCGTTTGGGGGTGCGGGGCAGATGGGGAGGACAGGCTGCCCTGGCAGCTTTGCAGGGGCACTTTCCTATGTCTGAAAGAACGGTAACGGCACCAAGGTCGATGCCCCACGCCCGGGTCCTGGAGCTCTGCCCGGCGTGGCTGCGCGGGGCAGCTTCCACGGCGGTTGTGGACTGTTGAGAGGGCCGAGGCCTGGAGAGCCCAAGCGTGGTCCCTCGCGGGGCAGAGGCAGGACTCCCCCGAGCGGCCGGCCGCACGCCTCCGTGGCGCTGGCGGAGCGGAGGGGGACCCCAGCGGGGAGAAGCAGCCGAGTGGCGCCGTCACTGAGCGGTGCGGCCGCGCTCCCCTCAGCTTGCCCGGCACGCTTCAGTGCCAGCCCAGGCAGATCGAGATGCTCCCCAGGGAACCGAGGAGATGCTCTTCGTCGCCCCGTTTCCTGGGCCAGGTGGCCGTCTCCACGGACACGGGGACACAAGGGGGACTGGTTGCTTGGAGGGCTTGGAGCAGTTGTGGTATTTTGCAGCTGTTGTGTTGCGTAGGGTCTAGTTGGGCTTTTTCTTCCCGCGGAAGAAACCTTTAGATGCCGTCGGTATCCAGGTCGCTCACGAGTGCCGGAGCTGTTCGTTTATTGTCCCCAGTGAAGGTGACGCTGTCCCCGGTTTCTGGGTGGGCACTGGAGCCAGAGCCCCCCCAAAACCCCCAGGGCCCAGCAGAAGAAAAGCCGCCAGGGGGTGAATAAGGGGACAGGGCTGCCCGTCCACGAGGCGCTTTGGTGGGGAGGACAGCTCGGAGTTGGGAGGCAATGAAATGCTGTTTGCCCTGCCAGAGAGGGCCGAGGGCAGCACCGCGTGCACGTGGGGGTAGCGGCTCTGCCGTACCCCTCCTGGACGGCGGTGCAGAGGGGGCTTGGGCAGGGGGCTCCACAAGCACTGGGGTAACCCCCACCTCTCTCCCTCTCCTTGCAGGGGACGAAGGTGCAGCCGAGGCAATGGGGAGAGACGCTGCAGAGCAGACGCCTCGCTGAGGGACTCTGGTGAGGGCCCCCGAGCGGGGACACGGGCAGAGCCCCCAGAGCAGCCGGTCACCGAGGGCTCAGAGAAGGACTCGCACCAACGGTGGACGCTGCCAGCTCTGGACAACAACTGGTGAGTGGGGTCTGAGGGGAGAGGAGGGGGGTGGCTAATAGCCTTGTTAGCTGCTTATAGCTCTGAGAGGAGGTCTGAGGTCTGGGAGTCTCTCCAGGTGCGGTTGATGTGTTAATTACTGGCTTTCCCCAAAAAGTCTCCTCCCTTTCGAACAAGGGTTGCTCATGCACATGGCAGCAAGGCTCAGCGGGAGTGCCCAGACACCCCAGGTTTGCCCCTTAAGCCTACTGTGCTGCAGGATGGTGGAATAGCAAATGCAGAGGGGTCCTGGTGGTTTGTCTGACCCTTCCCTCATTACCTATGAGAGGTTTGCAGTCAAAAGAGTTTCCAGCCCTGGTTTCCCATTCCCAGCCCCACCTGGGGGCTGTGTGTGTGGAAGGGAAGCAGGTGTCTGCACAGGCAAGTGGCACAAGAGCGTGCTGTCTCGGGGGAGCCGTCCTGCAGGCCCCGTGCACAAGGCTACCACACACGTATCATGGGGTCAGCTCGGGTAGGTGCAGAAAGTTTGTGAGAGCCCTGTTCCAGCGTGCAGCAAAGCTGGGTGGGACACGATGGGGTCCTGCTCCTCTTCCCTCGCACACCCAGAAAGCCAGGCTACTGGATACGGCCAGCAGACCTGAGGATTCAGGCAAAGGGGCTGGGCATTCTGCTAGGTTATTATCAAATGTTACAGGTCATTATCCACGTACTAACAGAGGTGATTTTAGCTCAGCACTAGGCATTCTGCCTCGAAAGCTGAGGTGTCTGGAGCTAGTCAGGCCAGAGCTCTCCCCATCGTGTAACCAGGCAGGCATTGCAGCCCATCGGAAATGAGTTGGAGAGCTTATGCATACAGATGCCTGTTCCTAGAAGACTGTGGAGCAGGGACGTGGGGGTTTGCTCCGGGCACTGTGTCTCAGGCTCTTTCAGCAGATCAGAGTGTCCAGTACAAAGGCTCTGGTTCTTGAGCAGAGGCTCTGGTCAGAGCAGCTAGTAGGACGGCCGTTCGTCCGGTTTTATAGAGGGCAGTCCAGTTTTCTGTCCTCTATTGATATGAAACCGGACGCCTTTATGTCCTCTATTTTTCATTGCTCAGCATCCCCCACTTCCTTCCGCCGGCAACACCGCCACCACCACCAGCGGGAGCTCACCGCTCACTGCTGGCACGCCCCTGCCACCAACACCGCCATTGCCGCCTGCGGGAGCTCACTGTGCCCCCCAGCCTCGGGAGGCGTGCAACGTTCATGGTGGTGGGGACCCTTGCACTAAACGCAACTCTCCTCTATTCCTGAGGTACCTTAATGGCTACCCAAGTAGCTAGAGCCCCTCGTCTCTCACTCAGCTGCACAGAAAGCACCAGCACTGGTGCAAAGCAGCAAGAACACGTCTGAAATCAATGTAAAGCCTGGGTATGTGATCAGAATTGGACCCAAAGGCCTGGCCTCCAGGGCCAGCATCACTCTTTACTATAGATAATTCACAGCCCCATTGCTCTCTGTGAGGGAGGTGAGTCATGCTCTCCTGCTGCAGCTTATTGGTCTCTGGGTGGCCCTAGAAGCATTGCAGGCACCGTGCAGAGAAAGGTCTTGTCATGTGTTCTGGTGGGAGGTTAGAGAAGTAACAGCAACATGTTCATAAAGAGCCCTTGCGGGGCAGCGTACGGGGGAGGACTGACTGGGACGAGAGACTGGGGTGGAAAACCAAGTGCAGAGCATAGGGAAAGAAAAGGCACCAGCTGGTAGATGACCATAATTGGTAGCCCTGATCCTGAGTCAATCCTTGTGTGAAGGGGGTGGGGAGTTAAATCTGGCCATCACAGGTACTTTTTTCCATTTCAATGCCTAATGGGTTTGCAAACCAGGCATGAGAGGAGCTGGTAGTGGGGAGGACACAAGTCCCCCGCCCCATCCCCACACATCCTTACAGAGGCTGAATGCTAGGGAGCCATCGTGTTTCTTGCATCAGTTGTTCACTCGCCTGCCAACACATGAGAAGGGCTTTCAGCTGTAGCGGGACCTGAATGCAGGCCATCCCGGCTTTTGGCTGTTTGGAATCACCAAGCCAAACACAACCTGACTGATAGAAGTTTGCAAGCCCCAGCCCTGCGCTGTTTTTCCACCTGCACTTGGATTGTGCTGCCCAAATTGCTGCTTGCAGAGGCAGGAGTGACACTGTCCTCAAATGAGGAAGGTGTAGGAGCTGGGAAGCCCAGGCTGTCTGTAAGCTGCTGCACACCAGTAGGTGTGAATAGGCCTAGAGCGCCCCATGCTGCCAGGCCATTCTTCATGGAGTGCTCGTTATTGGTGAGGACAGTTTGAAAGGACTGGCCTGACCCACTTGATTAATTTTCAGTCAAACAGAAGCTAACGAAGCAGAAGGAAGCCAATTCCCAATGAGCCGTGCCTGACTCCTCAGTGCCGTTCCCCGGGTGCTGCTGCAAACGCGGTGGGGGATGAGCAGGCTCCAACATGTCTGTTGAAGGAAACTGGGATCACTGTCCACAGGAGCAGGGACCAAGAGGTGGCTGGGGAGGAAGCATCCACTGAGATCAGATGCCTCCTGGCAAGCTGCCTTGGAGGAACTGAGCAACCTATTGGAGGTGTGAAAGAGCGGTGATGCAGGAGTCAGGATTGTGGGAATGGGGAAGGACCTGCTGAGGGGTCCACTCGGTTCAGTAAGATTGAGATGGCAATCCTGGATAGATGTTAAAGTTCCCGCTATCTGGAGAGAGCCAGAGACTCACTTCCTCCAACGTCTGTGCTTCCTGTGCTGACCGTAGGTGCGCTGTCAGTGGGGCCAGAGTAGACATGCTTGTGGACCAAGGGTTGCCTGCTAATGCAGGGGGCTCCAGTCCCACTTTTCTGTGTCATTATGCAATGTTTGTGTCGTCGCAGTAAGGACCCGCTCAAAACCTGTCGTCTCCCAGGTACCAGCAGGACTTGTATGTAGCTAAACCTGTGAAGCCATTTATTGGGCATTTCCTTCTCCTTGGCTTGTCTTTCCTGCCACAGGTACTGAGTGACCTGTGCTTCTGACCCCTCCTGATCTCTCCATGTGAACCACCTTGGCAAGTGTTGGGCCCTGAACCA
Organism: Alligator mississippiensis; assembly: GCF_030867095.1. NCBI lineage: Eukaryota > Metazoa > Chordata > Crocodylia > Alligatoridae > Alligator > Alligator mississippiensis. The sequence continues at coordinate 968,476 of NC_081835.1, forward strand.
TCACCGGGCCCTCAAGGAGAAACCATATGATTCTCTACCTCTTGGTCATGCTCTGTTTGCAGCCCCTGGGCATCAGCCTTGGCTCACCTTTGCAGGGCATCTGTATGCCCAGTCCCTGCACCTCTGCTCCTGCAGGGCAAAGCAGGTGGTGAAGAGTGACCAGGCTGTCTGAAAGCAAAGGGTGGGCTGTTTAGAGCAATGCACTGGAGAGATGGTACCTCTCAAAGGCTGCAGAGTAGGCTGTGTGTTTGCAGGCTCACCTGCTGCCTAGCTGCTTTCCCCTGACCAGCTCCTCTGCAGAGCCTCACCTGCGCCAGCCCATATCCTTGGCAAAGCTCCCTGGATACCCCACACGACTTGCCTTCCTGCCCACCTTCTCCCCCCCATGAGGATCAAGTCACTTTTCAGCTGTTTCTACCCACTTTGCTCCCTAGCTTGGCCTAGAGCCTGGGAAGATGCTATTGCTTCTGACGGATGTTCATATCTTGGATTTCTGTCTGGGAAGGCATGGTGTCACTCTCCTGCACTGACCCCCAGAGTCTGGGCTGCTGCGTGTGGCATCCCAAGGGGTTCCTTTCCCTCCTGCCTGTCCTGCTGTGTCCCTGGTGGGGATTGCAAACAGAGCCTGTGCTTTGCACGTGCGTGTATGTTGTATGTGTATGTGTATGTGTGCAGGGCTGTAGCTGTCAGACTTATTGCTCTCTTCAGCTCCACCCCATTCTCCTCATTGGCTCCAGAAAGGCCTGACAGGGATGACTGATTTATCAGTCTGATCAGGCAGCAATTTCTGCATCCAAACAACAGCCCCTGACACCCGGGGCCACGGCACTGGCTCCTTGTCCCTCATCCACCACCAAATTGCTGCTCACAAGGGGTTAACCGGAGCTACATGGGGTGAGCAGACCCCATTGCCCCTCCCAGTCCCTTAGCGCCCAAGTACCGGAGAGTTAAATTACCCCGTTACCTTCTTCCCATGAACTGCTCCCATGGCGCAGGCGTCCAGCGTGCGGGCAGTCCCTTCAGATTGTCCTCCGGAGCTGGCACTTTGCAGGCTCCGTATTGTTCCCTGATGCTGTCCCACAGTCTGTGGAGAGGCACGGGCTGCATTAAACAGCAGGGAATGTGCAAAGGCGCAGTGCCTGGCTCCCTGACAGCCCTGCTGATTCTGCAGCAGAAGGCAGGCAAAGAGCAGCAGGGTCTTAAAGGAGATGAGCAGAAAGGTAGTCCTTTGCTTTATTACCCCGGCATGTCAAGAGCTCGTTCTTGTATACCTAATGACTGGCTTGCACACAGGCTCTGGCCAGGCACAAAGGCAGCTTTCATGCTGTAGATGCCCTGCTTCTAAGCTGGGCTCCTTATTTTGAAAGGCTGTGAGAGATTACAGTAATTACACTTGACAGGGCAAGATGTTGCAGAATGCAGGGATGGTCTGAGAAAGAATCAAGCTGCCGGGCTCTGCCGGGTCCCAGAACCGCGAGGTCCTTGTCCACCAGGCGCCTGGCTGTCATTTGCTTTGCACTTTACAGTGGCTTTGTGGAAACGCCCTGGAAAAAAACCACGTAGCCCCACTTCTCGGGGAACAATGCGGGATTCTTGCATGGTGGCTGGGGTAGGGCGCCAGGGCCCAGCTTGTAAGATGCGGCCAGGCAGCACTCCCGCTGGCACACGTGCTTGCTGCTGCCCACAGGCAAGCGTCTCAGACAGGATGAGCAGTGGGCCCTGCTGGGGGCCCAGCAGCCACGCACAGCCTTGTCCTGCAGTCTCGTTGGGGTGCCAGGGCAGAGGCCAAGGGTGAGCCCCTCTTCCTCTCACCCCCACATTGAGTAACTCACTCTGACTTTTTCTCGTGGACTCCCTCCGTGGGCTGTGGCCCTGTGCACTTGCCTGGGTGTTGCACCCACAAAACCAGCCATGTCTGTGGCATGCTGAACATCCTGTGCTGCTGCTGCGCTTGGTGCCAGACGAGGCAGCTGAGTCCCTGGCTCCTCCCCGCATCCCTTTAAGATCTCAGCAATAAAGCACCTGTAAGCAGGGGGGTCCTCAGCACACCAGGAACCCCTGCTCGCATTAGTACAGTCGCATAAAAAGCCAGGTGCTCAAGTGTGGTTCCTGAGTCTGTATTTCAGCATCAAAGTTAGAGGCTTAGATTTGGCTTCCATGGGAGCAGCTGTGTGTGCGCCACCCTGACGGGCTAGTGGCCACTGATGGACCACAGTGTCTCATTCTAGAGTCAGGAGCCTACATTTTCACCTCTGTTTTCTGGATCCTTTGGCCTGTACTAAGTGCTCAGGCATCAACTGCAAACAGAGTCTTTGCTCAGTGCCAATGAGCACACTTGGGACCAGGCGCGAACCAAACTTTGTGAGAATGAACAAGAAAGGCTGTAAACTTATGGGAGATATCTGCAGCTGGTGTTTGATTGCTGTGGAATTGCACTTCGATGGTATTCAGGTAGTGGACACGTGTGCTGGCTGCGTGCTGGGCATGTGTTGTTTGAAAGGCTTTCATTGGTTCAGCCGACGTGGTGTCTAACCGCTGTTGTGAGTGTGCAGGATTAAGCAGTCGAGTTTAACAGCCACGTTCCTGTAGCAGGAGCCGGACCTATTCTTTTTGTAAATCCCAGCTCCACTGGGTGGCTGAACTCATCATAAAAGTACAGGAGGATCCTAGCGTGAGGGTGAAGGCTGGTGTCCCCCTGGTTTCCCAGTTTGGGCTTTGGGAGTAACCAAGGGAATTCTGCCTTCCTGTTCATGTGGGGCAGAGCTGCAGGTTGTCTTTCTGAGTCTCTTTTTTTCAGGGTGAGCAATCTGGGACTGGAGGCTAGTGGCCAAAGATCAAGGGGGCAAAGTGTGGGAGTTCAGAAGCTGTAAGTTAATGAGGAGCAGAAGGAGCTGCCCTTTGTCCAGTGCACTGTGTGCTCTTGTCAGGCTGTGACTCTTCCACAGGCTTTTGAGAGAACTCACCTATAATGCAGCCCCATTGACTCCAGGGTACTGGACATGGCCCACCAACCGACCCAGAGTCTGATACATTTTGGAAGGCCTGCAGATCCCAGCAGATTTGGAGGAGACCTGGGGTGATCTCACCAGGAGGAGGAGTTTATTGGCTGAGTGGGACCGACTGGATCTGAACCTGCAGTGAAAAGGGTCAAGATTTGGTTCCTTTGAAGGTTCATTTTCAACGAGTTTCCTCTGTCTGCACAAGCTTGCTGTCCCCAGGCTGGCCGCTCATGGCCAGAGCTGGGTCACCCCTGGGTAGAACCGATGAACGCATTGCACTCACCTTCCAACCTCTGTCCACTCCTCTTAGGATAAATTAGATCTGATAGGCACCTGCAGCAGTGACACCTCCAAAAAGCTACCTATGGTGACCCTAGTGCAGGGGGGCTGAACCTGATGATCTTCCAAGGTCCCTTCCAGCCTTACAATCGATGAATTTAAGAGCCTGGTACAGCCCAAGCCCCAGCCCACACCAGCAGCCTGCCCTTGCCCTGCACACAGATCCAGGGGCACATGTCCCTTGTGCCTCCCCCTGGGGTGCGTGCAGCAGCAGGAGCCATGGCTCTGTCCCATGCCCCACCCTGCCCTAGCCGGGCAGAACCTGCCCCAGCCCCACTCCCGCCCTCACCGCAGGGGCCTTGATCTGCACTCCCCACACCCCTTCCCTTCCCTTCCCCACGCCCCTTCCTTCCCAGCAGACTTACTGGCCAGATGCTGCTCTCCAAGCTGCCTGGCAGCATATTGGCAATCAGATTTGTATTGTCCGATACGGCTCATTAAAAATTGGCCATCTGTATTGCCCAAAAAATCTCTATCGGTGCACCCCTACTGACCAGCTCTGTGGACTCTCTTCTTTTAATGTGCTCTTCCCTCTTGGGGATCAAGAGCGGGGTCTTGAATTTGGCAGGGTGAATGTGCAGGTACCAAGTGGTTAATGATCCTGGGGTCCCCATGGACAGCTTACGTGTTTGGTCAACTTACAAACTGCAGAGCACATGCACAAAAGTGGCTCGAGGCCTGGCCTGCAAAGGTGACCTGTTTCCACATGCATCTGCCACCAATAAGACCCACTGTAAGCGATGCTTTGTGTGTGTAAGAGAGAAGTCTTCTGTGTGTGCCACTCACTAAGGCTAAATACAGCTCTAGTTTCTGTTATACTGAGACAGCCCGGTCTAGCTTTCCAGAAGAGGTCTCAAATATAGCACCCTGCGTCTCCATCTCTGCCGGCGGCAGGCTTCACCGGCTGGTTAGCCCACACTTCTACCTGCCACAATATTGTTCTTGCACTTCCGGTTAGTATGCTAGCCATTCCAGTTAACAGCTCAAAACACCTTGTGCCCCGTACTGGTTGTGCCCTTCTGTAACATTTGAGAGAGACAAAAAACTACAGCGCCCAGTCATGACATACCTTCTTGCTCTCAACATGAGCCTTTATTAATATACTAGGACACGTATTGGAATCTGCTGGGCATCGGCCAGGGTGTCAGAGATGTGCTGTTATAGCACAGACTAAAGCACTTGTAAAGCAGGGATCAATCACTGTTTTAAAAGAGCTGATCAAAAGAAAATGAATCTTTCATTTAGGCTTGATGCAGGAGCTGTTTGGAGGTCCGCACACCACGACTTTACTTCTGCGGTACGCAGCCCTCCATTCGCAAGGCCACAGGAAGTTTCAGTTCTTTGTCTGTTTCTTCATCGATTCGCATAAGCTGCAGGGGGAAGAAAGAAAGAAAGCTGAGAGCTTGGCAGTAGCTGGTCCGTGAACAGGGAACGGCACATTCAGAGCAAGGCTGTAAACCCAAATGTTCTTTCTGAGGCCGCTAGTGGACACAATGCATGGATAATCTCATACCCCCGCATACAGTAGGCAGGCTCAGCACTGGCACTTGAGTTAACAGAGAAATCCCATTCTCTTTTCTCAAGGGGTGGGTATCCTGGTGTCCTCTGCTCCTAGCCTACTGTGCTTGAGTGGCTGATAGGATACTGGTATATGATGCTCTCATCCAGGGGCCTCAAACCACTTTTGAAATTTGCTGCTACCATGTCCCTGTTACGGATCTTACAAAAGTAAGTACGTTGCTGCAAAAACCCTGAGCCCTCAGAGATGTTTTCCATCCACATCTGTTTTCCCCCTTCCCATCCTCCTGCTTTCCCACCCCATTCTTTCCCTCAGAAGTACGCGTGCCCCAGTTCGAGAAACGCCAGTCTAATCAGCGTGTTTGGGTCACCACCGAGTTGTTGGGCCCCCTCTGGACTCTGCTCCTTTTTGCCAGCCACACACCAAAGCAGCATCGATGTGTGCAAGGGGAGAGGTGGCAGCCGTGGCTCCCAGCCCACAGGCACACGCTGTTCCATGCAGACCGTGTGCTCCGGGGGCAGGACAAGCGAAGGGAAGCGTGTGCGTAGGAGGAGTCATGTCTAGAGGGACACAGAACATGCAGATCTTGTCTCCATGACCCGAAGCTGCACTGATCTGCCTGAGGCTATGGGTGGTGCTGGGATTGGGAGAGAAGCAATTTTTCATATTCCCCATGGACTGTGAGAAGGTTTGGAGCTGCTTTGCTTGCAGCAGGTCCTCTTCTTTGAACAGCTTTCAGTCAATGGGCTCTAGAACGAGTTTTCAAAACAGGAACCATTCTGGGTAGTAACAGCCCTGAGATGCCCAGGCACGAGCTGCCACAGCCTCTGTCCCCTATCACGTTTGCAAGGAGAGGAGAGGGAAAGTACCTTTTCAAAACGTCTCTTATCCTTTCGACCTTTTTCTCCTAAAAAAACCCAGTTGTCCCAGTAACGCAGCTTAGCTGCATAGCTGCTTCCCAGATTGGTTAACAGTGTCCGTGCTTCATTGTTCATCCTAAAAAAGAGAGAGAAAGGACTTCTGAACTCCACCCTACTCTACCTTGTGTACCTGCTTAGTCCCATAGGATCTGACCACCTTCCCATAGAGCATGAAGTGCACTGCCTAACATCTGCTGGGTTTTTGGTTGTAGCCATGTTTGTCTAAGGACATAGGCAGGCAAGTTTCTTTGAGTAGATGTGGTATCTTTTATTAGACCAAGTGAGTAGGTGGTACTCAGTTGGTCTAATAAAAGATATCACATCCAGTCAAAGAACCTTGCTTGACTATCAGCTATCACGTGTGCAGGAGAGCTTTTTGCTTTGTATTTTTCACAGTGCAGCTGTAAATGTTCCTGGCTGCTAAACGGTAACGCCCATTCCCGTCTCTCCATGGCTGAGAAAGCGAGGTCACAGAGGCAGGCACAGCTTGCCTTTGTAGGAAGGGTGGGGAGGTTTGTGGTGGACCGTGGCTCATTGCAGAGTCCAGAGCCAGGCCGTGGGAGACCTTTGGGGGCCGTGCCCTGCAGTGGTTCCAAACCCTGCCCCCGGATGCTCATGCCCTAGCCACCACCCTCATTTCACATGGGGGCCGTTAGCTTGAGCCTCTACTGCCACAGGATCTTATCTAGAGAAGAGCCATTCAAACCATTGGATGTTTTCTAGGTGACAGATCGTTTGGGCACCCAGGGCCGCTCTTGAGCAGAGGTGCCACAAGTTCTGTGCCTGAGACACGGTGCCCAGATGCAGGCAGCTGGATTCTGGGCCAGCCGACATGTCCCAGGGCTGGAAAGTGCAGCCCCCTGCAGCGAGTGATGTACCACTGTGCCTCCAAATGTAGTTAGGACCGAGTGGAGGATGGATAGTTGTGCATCTGGGGTGTGATCACACTGCCCTGGGCTCAGTGGGAGATTTGCCGTTGACTCTGTGTGAGGAGACCTGGCTCCTGGGAGGCAAACTCTGCTCTTCGGGTTGGTACGTACTTGGTGGCTGGGTCATCATAGGAGGCGATAAGCACCAGGGTGCCATCCTGGATGGTTTTCAGAAAGTCCACTAGGTGTTTGACATCTGGTAAAGCAGAGAAAAGCAAGCGTTAAGGGCGAAGCATGTGGCCCATTTGCTCTGAATATGCCTTATCTGGGGGCAGGACCTAGGCAGGTGCAAGTGCCTTGTCAGCTCCCGTTCCCTCCCATGGGGTTTGTAGGCGCAAAGCATTTTGCAGAAGGCCCCATGCATCTTGCAGGACTGGACTGGTTGAGACAAGGGCTACTTTTTTCTGGTGCTGTGGTGTGAAAAGCAGCCCTTGCTAGAAAGGGTGCACCAATAGAGATTTTTGGGACCAATACCAATAGCTGATTTTTAAGGAGGCATATTGGCCAATGCCAGTCCAATCTCCGATATGCATCCTGGCAGCTTGAAGAGCAGTGTCCAGCTGGTAAGTCTGCTGTGGTGAAACGGGTGGGGTGGGGTAGGGTGGGGTGGGGCGTACAGATCAAGGGCCCTGCGGTGAGGGAGGGAGTGGGGCCTTGATCTGTAGAAGAGAGGCTCTACCCCGCAGGGTGTGAATACTGCTTCGGGTGCCCTGGATTCTGCTGCAGATCCGAAGCAGTGTTGGATTCCAAGTGGTACTAGGGAAAGCAGCCACTTACCTCCACTCCACATGTTGAAGTAGGTTGTTTTGATGAGGTGGCCTGTTGTCCCTAAGTGATTAAAATTAAAATAGAATTCAGTTTCTATAACATCAACATCCGGACAGAGAGCATGGGCTAGGTAGTCCTTCTGCTGGGGGCCTGTGCAGGACATTTGCTACATAAACTCCCAACTTGCATCCCTTCCCATTGCGCTCCTGACCCGCCAGCCGTTTAACCATTTCATCACTGCCAGCTTGTCTTTACTGAGACCGGCCATCGCAAGGAGCAGGCATGGGTGAGTGTGCAGCTGGGGATGTAACGTTTGTGTGTCAGTTTTCTGTGCCTGGCTTGGCCCCATACCTGCAATTCAGCTCATGCTCTGGGAAATTCACTGCAAAGAAGGAGGTGGTTGGAGTGACTGAGAGCTGAAGGGAAGCTCCAAGTACTAGGGAGGTTGACCTCAGGGACTGTGATTGCCCTGATCATTGACCAGCAAGGAGCCGACCCCTGTGGGCTCGGCCCAAGTGGTGCCAAAGAAAGTCAGGGAGCTCGTATCGGGCTTGTGTCCTGAGGAGCGGGCCCAGCACTGCTGCTTGCTGCTCTGTGGTCGGGGGGCTGGCTGACGGTCCACAGACATCCCTGCAGCTGGGCTCATCTGTACCAGTGGGGACCCACCCTGTGTGCCCTACCAGAGCATTAACTAAGTCATAGTTAATTAACAGGGACTACTGATTAGTTAAGAGATGGGCCATAGGCTTATAAGAGAGAGTCATCACAGGCCGAGCTGTTCCCATCCACTGGAAGAAGCAGCGGCTTCCGAGAGGTGGGCAGGAGTCAGGTGCTTTGACCTGGCTGGACCAGATGGTGCCAGCGTGTGGGATGGACCAGGCAAGGTGTGCGCCAAGCACCTGCCGGGGCCCACGACCATTTCTGCATCATCGACTCACCATTCACGAGCGCAAAGTTTAATCCATAATTGACATTATTCCTCATGACACTCATGACACTGGAAAGAAAGAATAGAATAAAGAAGGGGGTTGAATTCTCTGCGTGAATCTTTGTGAATCAGGAATTGTCTTCATGCCATGGGGGTGAATCTTTGGCCAGCTGCAATGTGCCTGACTGTAGCAGGAAAGAAACCTCCTTCAAAGGACACGCACTGCCACTGTTAGCAAGCAGGGCGAGGTTCTCCTGGCCATGTGCACCCGGGCCTTTACCAGCTTGTTTTCAGGCACAGCCCCTGGGCCGTGCAGAGTCCAGCCCGGCCCCGACCTGAGCTCTGGGATTATCAAAGAGGCAATCAACAGATGTCCTGAACCTGTCTGTCTTGTGGGGCTGCTTCTCCAGGCCCACCCTCAGGATTTCCCAGCCTCTTCTGACCCCCAGACCTGCAGAGAGCCCTTTCCACCTCCACGCCATCAGGTGCTTTTGGGACCACTGCAGTACTTACATTACATCGTCAAAGCACATAAACGGCTGAACACCTTTTCTTGTTCCGCCAACGATTTTGAAGGCAAAATGGTTCGGGGGACAGCTTTGCACATTGCCGCACTTATGCAGCAATTCCTGTGACTCTGAGTGGAATGAAAAACAGGCATTGGGGCGATGCTAGGACCTTTCTGACAAGCAGGGTGCAGTGCCCCGGGCCCTGCTCCTGTTGTTCCCCCACCCCCAGACCTCCCGAGGGCAGAGCTGCCCTGGCCCTGGGCTGATAGCACACAGTTGGTGGCAGCTCTGCTTCCTGGTTTTGGGGCTTTGGAAACTGCCCCGTTAGCCGCACAGAGCTGCCCTCTCATTGCTGTGGGGGGGGGGGGCTGTCATACGTATGTATTAGGGGATGATGTGGACCCGCTGCCTCTGCTCAAAGTGGGGAGCTGTGCAGAGAGACACTCTTCAGGTGTGCTACAACTGTTTAACTGCAGAGGCCTTCAGCCCCAGCTCAGTGCGTTTCATTCATTCCTCACTTGTTCTGCATTAGCGGCTGCTTCTATGGCTCGGAGCCAGGAGGAGGTGTGGGGAGAACCGAGAGAGGAGACCCTGGCTCTATTCTGCTGATGAGATCTATTCATCTGTAGAGAAATAACCTTCTGTTGCAGCTCTTGCCTTTAAACCTCCTCCAAGATGTGTGTTGGAGCCTGACCTTCCACCCAGGTGATGCATTTGACCCATTTGAGACTCATTCCAGAGGTGGTTCAGCTCACGAAACAACCGCACATCAACTTACCAAACAAGCTCTGTTCAGCGACAGACTTCCAGCTCGTGTTGAGCTCCGTCTGCAGAAGGAACCACGTTCCAGCCAGCATGAACAATGAGCCCACAACCCGGCGCGCACCTGCCAGGGTGTTGGGAGAAGGTCACGTTATGGTGCGGCGCTGTGGAGCGTGGAGCAGCCTTGCCCTGGCATTGGGGAGTGGGGGGCTCAGTGTCGTGCAGTGCTGTGAGCCGGAGAGCAGGAGTCGGGGAGCTGTGCTTGGAAGGCCACGCAGGCCTGCTCTCCTCTTCCACATGCCAGCTGCAAGCAGTGGCCTGTAGCCAGGGGCCCTTCCTGCCCTCGGCCAGTTACTGCAAGCTGCTCTTGGGAGAGGGGAGCGAATTGCTGGTAGAAATCCTGCCCAGTTTGAAGGCAATAATGGGTCACACTCCTCTGAGAGACACATTGTGCAGGGAAAGCCATCCAGGCCTCGGGTTTGTGACGGACTGAGCACGGGGTGGGACTCGGTGGCCTTTGCTGTGCAGGAAGTCAGCCTGGCACGGAAGTGGAAAGGGACCTTGGAGTCTTAGTGGACTCCAAGATGAACATGAGCCGGCAGTGTGACGAAGCCATCAGAAAAGCCAATGGCACTTTATCGTGCATCAGCAGATGCATGACGAACAGGTCCAGGGTGGTGATACTTGCCCTCTATCGGGCGCTGGTCAGACCGCAGTTGGAGTACTGCGTGCAGTTCTGGGCACCGCACTTCAAGAGGGATGCGGATAACCTGGAGAGGGTCCAGAGAAGGGCAACTCGTATGGTCAAGGGCCTGCAGACCAAGCCCTACGAGGAGAGACTAGTGAAACTGGACCTTTTCAGCCTCCGCAAGAGAAGGTTGAGAGGCGAACTTGTGGCTGCCTATAAGTTCATCACGGGGGCACAGAAGGGCATTGGTGAGTATTTATTCACCAAGGCGCCCCCGGGGGTTACAAGAAACAATAGCCACAAGCTAGCAGAGAGCAGATTTAGACTGGACATTAGGAAGAACTTCTTCACGGTTAGAGTGGCCAAGGTCTGGAACGGGCTCCCAAGGGAGGTGGTGCTCTCCCCTACCCTGGGGGTCTTCAAGAGGAGGTTAGAGGAGTATCTAGCTGGGGTCATTTAGACCCAGCACTCTTTCCTGCTTATGCAGGGGGTCGGACTCGATGATCTATTGAGGTCCCTTCCGACCCTAACATCTATGAATCTATGTGGTGAAGGTCTCTCTCAGGTAAGAGGCACGGCGTGACAGCAAGACATTACTGCTGCTGTTCTCTGCATTAACTTAAACCTGAGAATGGGTGAGAATGGGTTAAAAAGCTATGGAAGTGTAAGTGTGTCTCGAGTTCCCCGAGCTGGGAGGCTCGCGACCCCCCAGTTAGTCAGTCGGTCCAGCCGACCAGCTGTTCATAAAAGTGTGATTGGCACTGGATGTTACAGCAATGCCCAGTGGAGCACAGCGTTCCTCTCCTGCCATGGAAACGTGATTGAAGGCAATATTTATACTGCAGCTGAATGGCTCTTATGGAACCAGGGACCTCTCGGTAGTCATCTCCCGCCCCCAACCGGGAGGGATTTCATTTGTAAAAGTACAATGAGCTGCAATATAGAAAGTTATTTTAAAACTAAGGCTCTGTACTCACACTGAGGCCCTTCTGCACACCCCTGGCTGCACCAGGTGGGTGTAAGGGTGTTTCAGAAGTGCTCGTGTGGGCAAGAAACGTTCCCCTCATTCATATTCTCTGGGCCCGTTGTGTGCTCATTCTGAAAGGCACAGCTCTCTTTCCTCTTACCTGTCGGCCTCATGGTAGGACTTGGGTGCGGTGAAATGAGGGCAGTGGTCAGAGATCGTGAGTCAACCTGCAGAAGCAGAAGAAACAGGGATTAAACACATAACCGTTACCCAGAGAAAAGCGATGAGTGTCGGGTGAAAGGTGGTGATTGGGGTGGTGGAGCTCCTGCACTCCACGGGGACTTAAGCCATCCCCAGCGGCAGACACACCAGCGCCACAGCCAGCGCACTAGCAATGCCAGACTTATTTCAAGCAGCCTCAGGACCTGGGGAGCATGTTTGCACGGTGAAGAAGGCTGATAGACAGGTCTGCCCAGGGGCACGCAGGGAGGTGGCAGCAGAGCCAAGATCTCTTCCTTTCGCATCGGTCTCCGTGTAACCGCCAGCTTGGCCCCCCATGCCAAGAGGGCAGGTTCCAGCTGCTGAGCGCAGAGCAGGCCTTTCTGCCCGGGCCCATCCTTCCAGCAGAGTTTGGAGCAGTGCAAAGGCTGCTGCAGTTTCACCTTTGCTCACCATTGCTGGTGAAGTGTGGCACAGAGGGGTAGTGCAGCCCTTTGCTCACTGAAGCCGAATGGGTGACAGAAAGCTGGCCTGGAGGTGAGAAGGATGCCCTCATCTGCCAGCAAGAAGGACATCCTACCTGGGCTTTGCCCGCTTGCATCTTGAACTGAGAGAGTGGTAACCTGGGTCATGCTGCCTGATGGGCCATCTTCAAGGCCTGTTAAAAACCAGAGGGTGGCATCTGAGGTCCGTCTGCCAGCTTGTAGCTGTGTACCTAGCCTTTCCATAGCTACGGCTGTGGGTCAGCTGTCCCACGGATTTTCAGAGCAGAAATGTTAGCTCCTTGTTTTCCCTTTGGAGATACCAGACCTGCCAGCTGTGCAGCCCTGGTGTGGAGATTCCCACCCCTTCCAGTGAGACTGGGGGGGAACACGGACACGCATACAGAGTGCCTCCATGGGACACGGTGCTGCAGAGCACTCGCCACAACACAGAGAGGGGTGGGGAAGTCCCCTGGCTTGTTATCCCACAGGGATCTCTAAGCAGAGAGGAGAGGAGCAAGAACGGGGCAATGGAGGACATACCAACAGGAGAGTCCCCAGGAAGGAGCGGTCCCCGTTCCCCTGGCCATGCTGTGAGCACCAGCACAGCTCCATTTTGACAGGCCCAGAGACCACCTGGAGCAGGAGAATGCTCCTGCAAAGCACCCGAGGAGCTGACTGCTTCATCCTGATTGCCTCAGCTCCTACGGCAGGGTGAGGGCGCCTACTGTGCTCAGCGAGTTTGGGGCAGAGCATCAGAGCGTCAGTCCCGGATTGCCTGAGCGCAGGAAGCCCCGCAGGGACCATCTGCATCCACCTCACTGCTCTCCAGGGGGGTGCTCAGTTTAGTCAGGACGATTTGTTCTCTAGAATCGCAGAAAATGAGGGTTGGGAGGGACCTCAGGAGGTCTCCAGTCCAACCCCCTGCTCACAGCTAGACCAGCCCCAAATACATCATCCCAGCCAAGGCTTTGTCTACCTAGGCCTTAAAAACTTCTAAGGATCCAGCTTCCACACCTCCCTGGGCAACCTGTTCCAGTGCTTCAGCACCCTCCACGTGAGAAAGCTCTTTCCCAATATCTAACCTCAACTTCCCTTGCTGCAACTGGAGCTCGTTGTGCCTTCTTCGCTCCTCTGCCACCACCGAGAACAGTCCAGCAGTACAGAGAGCGCGTGAAGAGTGATCTGGGACTGGGAGGCATCTGTGACGGGGAAAGGCCAGGTCCCTGGAGCCTGCCCCAGTCTGGGAAACGTTAGAACAGCCTCCACGCTCCCAAGCGAGAGAGAGCAGTAGCTGAGAAGTGCCACAAAGCAGCCGCGTGCCAGTCTGACCCCTTCCTCCTACGTGGGGGCAAGACCAGGGGACGAGTGGATGTAGCAGGTGGCAGCTCTTTTCTAGCACTTCCCCTGGCACTAAGAAACCTGTTTCTTTTAGACATACTTCTGGTGCTCCTCTGGCATCAATAATGGATAAAGACACCTGATGCAGAGCATACATCACACAACAGATTCTGTCTCCCGTTATTCAGTCAGCAGGCGGAAACAGAGACCGGGCATGGCTTTAACACTCGCTCTTGCAACAACCCTCCATGTGCAAAGTTCCCCTGGCCAGAACCTGCCCTAGAAACCAGCGCTAGAAATCTGGAGCATCGACCACAGAGAAGGGAGCGGCAGGAAGACCGCCCGGCTCCAAGTTACAACCAGCAAAAAGTGAACTAGCAAATCTGAGTTGATCTTCACTTTCTGCCTGCTACAGAAAGGGGTGGAAGAATCGGAGAAACCACGTGTTATCTACAGCAGTGACCACCGGCTGGTTTAATATTACAGCCAGGTCCTCCCAGGATCTTTGTGTCGACCACTGGGACACACCTGCCAGACGGGCAGAGCTGGACCTCATTGTGGAAAGCACTGCCAATGTTAACAGAAAAGCCTGGAGTTTGAATCAAACTTAAAGAAGCCTTCCCTTGGCAGCTATTTCTTACAGTAACACAAGAGCTCTTTGGGGGCTGGCTTTAAATATACATACCAGGCAGCGTGGCCCAGACGTGTCTGTATCCTCTAACGTCTCTGTTCCAGATGGGGCTGTCAGGACACCTCTGCAGCTAACCTCAGCAATCGGCGTGCTGCGTGGTCGACTAGATTGCGTAGCCCGGCCCTCGCGTGAATCACCACAAACGCCTCCCCCATGAAATGCCCCGCTGGTCCTGTAAGTGTCAAGCGAACTGCAGGCAGCTCAGCGGATCAGGACTAGAGGAAAGAATGAGGAAGTCTTTGTGGCTGCTCACGGGGATGCTCAGCTCTGCCCTGGGGAAAATGCACACGCCCACAGAGGGATTGGGCACAGATATCCGGCTCCTGCATAGCTAATACCTTGCCCTTGTTCTTTTCCTTCTTTCCCCCTCTATTGGCACTTGCCCTCCACCCATCTCTTTCTGAACTTGTAACCAAGGAATCTGCTCTAGCTGTGCTGGGACCTCATGTAGTCTGCATGGTTCAGGTGTAGGGAGTTACCATAGGGATTGCAAGAGGTAGCACAGAGGAGCATGTGTGTGCAAATGTGTGCTCACCCAGCTGGTTGTGCTGGTTGTGGAAGCACTTTCGTAAAGAAGTGATGCTTGGATCAGACCTCAAATGTATGTTGAGAGGCAAAGCTTCATGTCTGCAGGACAGCGCCACTCTGAGAGCAAGGACAAAGCTTATACACAGGGAAGTGGCCCAACGTGTGCTGCACCTCTGGATCTGCCCTGCCCTGGGGGGGACACATGTAGAGGCTTTTTCTCGTGTTAAGTGAAACGGCACTCAGGTGTCAGGAGAGGAAGCGATGCCAAAGCAGGGCGTTCGTGGTGTCCGCTGGGGTGTGGGAAGCCCCCCTTGGAAGCCCAAGTGGTGTGCCAGCCGGAGAGGCAAGTGTCTCACTTCTGGTTGTTTTTGGCTGTTCACATCAGGGGTCGGTTGGTGTCTCGATTAACTGGGATGCTGTGAGACAAGGCAGAGGCTTTCCTTGGCCGCTCGCAGTCCGGCCTGTGAGAATCGGGAGTCAGCCCACTCCCGTCAGCAGGTTTCCCTGCCTTTGTGCAGGTGTCACTGCGAGACTCTCAGGTGTCCTTCTGGAGCGAGTGTCCATTAGTTCAGAAACACAGCGCGTGCTGACTCCTAAAGGGGTGGTGAGCTAACAGAAGATGTATATTTGGGCAGGCTTCTTAAAGCGTTTGCAGCTGTTTTTTGGGATATACACAGATTTTGCCCCGTGTTCTTTATTTCCTGTTCCTTGTTGATTCAGGGCCTTTGCTGACATTTCCTTCCCCAAATGAATGTCACTGTGAGCATTTTGAGTGGACGTTATCCTTGGTGGGGATTGCAAACCCAGAGCCTGTGCTTTGTGCTTGCGTGTGTGTACATGTATGTGCACGGCATCCGATGTGCAGCAGTTCTTTGGTATTGTCTGGAGCCGGCTGTGGCCTATGGCTCTTCTGCAGGCCTCTGAGAGAGCGCCTCTTTAATGTAACCAAATTGCCGCAGGTCGGTCTAGGGTACCAGACATGGCCCACCAACCGACCCAGAATCTGATACCTTTCATAAGACCCCCAGATCCCAGCAGATCTGGAGGAGACCCAGGGTGATCTCACCAGCAGGAGGAGTTTATTGGCTGAGTGGGACCAACTGGATCTGAACCTGCAGTAAAATGCGTCAAGATTTGGTTCCCTTGAAGGTTCATTTTCAGTGAGTTTCCTCTGTCTGCACAAGCGTGTCAGCCCGTGGGTAGATCTGATGAACCCATTGCACTCACCTTCCAACCTCTCTCCACTCCCCTTAGGATAAATTAGATCTGACAGGCACCTGCAGCAGTGACACCTGCTGAAAAGCTGCCTATGGTGACCCTCAGTTTTCAATTGCATGTGACGTTCTGCGCTTGCTTTTCTGTTCCAGGCTGCATTTTCCCCTGCAAGCTCAGGGAAGCAGCAGCACCGCCTGCACTCACCAGCTCTGTGGACTCTCTTAGTTTTACATACTGTACCCCCTTGGGGATCAAGAACAGGGTCTTGAAATTTGGGAGGGTGAGTGTCCAGGGGCCAAGAGGTTGATGATCCTGGGGTCTCGTGGACAGCCTCTGGATTTGGCCAACCTGTAAACTGCAGCACACGTACACAAAAGTGGCTCGAGGCCTGGCCTGCAGAAGTGACCTGTTTCCGCATGCATCTGTGATCAATAAGGCCCACTGTAAGCGATGCTTCGTGTGTGTTTGAGAAGTCTTTTGTGTGCACCGCTGGCCAAGGCTAAATACAGCTCTAGTTTCTGTTATACTGAGACAGCTCGGTCTGGCTTTCCAGAAGAGGTCTCAAATATAGCACCCTGCGTCTCCATCTCTGCCGGCGGCAGGCTTCCACCTGCTGGCTAGCCCACAGCACTTCAACCTGCCGCAATATTGTTCTTGCGCTTCCTGAACATTTCTTTCTGATGTGCCCTGAGTGCATTCACGAGTGGCAGCTGCCACCTCTGCCTTTCTGCCGTCTGCTCCTTTTCCTGCAGCTGCCGGTGTTTCCCCGTACTGCCACGAGGGCTTTGCTGGTGCGAGAGGACAACTGGAGCAACAGTTTGAACCTCCTCCCTGCTCCCTCTTGCTTATTCAGAAAGAGTGCAGCTGGGATGGGTCGGACCGGAGGGAGATAATCACTGCGCCTCTCTGTCCCCTGCATTCCCTCCGGGGCCCCAGCCAGAGGCGAATATCCCAAGGCAGGGGTGACAATCAACAGATTTGTAAGACCACAAGACCGTTTATTAAGAATCAATAAGAAATCTTACTTAATACCTGATTTAATTAATAGCTGAAAACACCTTGTGCCCCAGTATTGGTTGTCCCCTCCTGTAATAGTCTCAGGCAGACAAAAAACTAGTGCCCAGTCATGACATACCTTCCTGCTCCCAACATGAGCCATATTAATATAATAGAACAGCATGTTGGAATCTGCTGGGCATCAGCAGTGGAGATGTGCTGTTATAGCATGGACTACATGCTTTTAAAGCAGGGGTCAATCACTGTTTTAAAATATCTGATCAATTGAAAAGGCCCAGCTGGCTTGTGCTGTGCTGGGTGATTCAACAGGCACACAACTGGGACCAGTTCATACTGAGGGATCCAGATGGAAATGGCTTTTTCCAGGCAGTTGAAAATGTATGGTTAAGTTAGGCTTGATGCAGGAGCTATTTGGAGGTCCACACGCCACTAATCCATCTTCTGTGGTACGCAGCCCTCCATTTCCAAGACCTCGGGCCAGCCGTCATATTTGTTTTTTTCCTTTTCATTTTTTATGTGCTGCAGGGGGAGTAAAGAAATAAAGCAGAGAGCCTGGCATTAGCTAATGGAAGAGAAAGGACTGTCAGGTTCACAACAAGGCTATGAACCTACACCAGTGATTCTCGACTTGGAAGTGGATCCTTTCAAGGGTGCTACGGGGTGCTGCACAGTGTTAGCACCGTTCGGTGGGCAAACATGACTCACCAGCGAAACCCTGCGATTTCAAGTCAGAATCCACAGTGTAAGAAACACTTGGACCGGTTTTGTTCTTTCTGAGTTTTTTGCAACAGAAGAATTGCTCTGTCCATATTCTGTAGTCAAAAAGTCAAGTGAAAACTAAGAGCTGGCATTTTCCTCGAGAGGGAGTCTCAAGCCTCTCATGGGTGCAGTGACTCTAAAAAAGTTGAGAGCCACCGACCTACACTTTCTTTCCAAGGTTGCTAATAGACATCATGCATGGATAATGTCATAGCCCCACATACAGTAGGCCGGCTCAGCACTGACACTTGAGCAGCGACAGGCAATTATTTCAGGCGGAGGGCCACTTACTGAGTTTTGGCAAGCCATCGAGGCCCACATGACAGGCAGCCAGGGGCAGATAAATATTAATTTACTAAATCTTTTAGGGGCCCCGCGGGCTGGATAGAATGGTCTGGTGGGCCAGATGTGGCCTGCGGGCTGTATTTTGCCCACCCCTGCACGTGAGTCAACAGAGAAATCCCATTCTTTGGTAGCATTGGTGGGGTGGTGTCCTTTCAGGACCTGCCATTCAGATAGTAATCTTGCTATGCCAGATTAAGGTTGTGCTCTGGGAGGCAGTGTAGCCACATGCTCCTAGCCTGCTCAGTTTGGGTGATTGATAGGATACGAGTATATAATGCTCTCATCCAGGGGCTTCAAACTGCTTTTAAAAAAGTTATGGCTCTTAAAAAAGTAAGTATGTTGCTGCACCAACACTGAACCCTCAGAGATGTTTTCCATCCACATCTGTTTTCCCCCTTCCCATCCTCCTGCTTTCCCACCCCATTCTTTCCCTCAGAAGTACACGTGCCCCAGTTCGAGAAACGCCAGTCTAACCAGCCTGTTTGGGTCACCACCGAGTTGTTGGGCCCCCTCTGGACTCTGCTCCTTTTTGCCAGCCACACGCCAAAGCACCATCGATGTGTGCAAGGGGAGAGGTGGCAGCCGTGACTCCCAGCCCACAGGCACACGCTGTTCCATGCAGACCGTGTGCTCCGGGGGCAGGACAAGCGAAGGGAAGCGTGTGCGTAGGAGGAGTCATGTCTAGAGGGACACAGAATGTGCAGATCTTGTCTCCATGACCCGAAGCTGCACTGATCTGCCTGAGGCTACGGGTGGTGCTGGGATTGGGAGAGAAGCAAGTTGCATAAGATGCCACAGTCTCTGCCCTTTGTCATGTTTGCAGGAAAAGGAGAGGGGAAAGAAAGTACCTGTTCAAAAGGGCTCTTGTCCTTGAGACCTTTTCCTCCTAAGAAAACCCAGTTGTCCCGGAAACTCAGCTTGGCTGCGTAGCTGCTTCCCAGATTGGTTAACAGTGTCCGTGCTTCATCGTTCATCCTAAAAGAGAGAGAGAGAGAGAGAGAGAGGAGATCTGAGCTCCGCTTTACTCTACCTTGCTTGGGTCTGTGTAGCCTGCTCACTCTCCTAGTAGCTGACCACCTTCCCATAGCGTGTGAAATGCATTAACTAATATCTGTCACGTGGGCACGAGAGCTTTTTGCTTTGTATTTTCGCAATGCAACTGTAAATGTTCCTGGGTGCATCTACACGGGCCATTAAAATGATGAGATAAATTCCAGTGCAGTTTGCGCCAGAGGAACTGCTCCTGGGTGCAGAGTCTGCACGTGTACCTGGGGCTGCAGCAGTGTAAGATGGTGAGGAGCAGCCCCGGGCTGGCAGAGGACCTGGGTGTCAGCCCCATGCTCTGGGTGGTGGCATTGGGTGGTGGAGGGGCTGGCTGGGGCACAAGGCTGCTAAAGTGGGGGGCTAGGTGGGAGGTAGTCCCCACACTTTGGCAACTCCGTGCCCCAGCCAGCCCCTGTCACTATCTGCACTTGCATTTTGGCAGAGTAAATTACTCTCCCATAGGTTAGTACTGTCCCTAGCAGTGCTACTCTACAGCAGAGTTAGTTAGGTTCACCCTAGTACCAGTGCACATGTAGACTGTTACGCTTTACTGCGGAGCTAATTAGTCTAGTAATGTGCATCTGTAGGTGCAGCCACCGTGTGTTAAACGGTAAGGGCCATTCCTGTCTGTCCGTGGGTGAGAAAGCTAGGTCATGAAGGCAGGTGCACCTTGCCTTTGCAGGAAGGGTGGGGAGGTTTGTGGTGGACCGTGGCTCATTGCAGAGTCCAGAGCCAGGCCGTGGGAGACCTTTGTGGGCCGTGCCCTGCAGTGGTTCCAAACCCTGCCCCTGGATGCTCATGCCCTAGCCACCACCCTCATTTCACATGGGGGCCGTTAGCTTGAGCCTCTACTGCCACAGGATCTTATCCAGAGAAGAGCCATTCAAACCATTGGATGTTCTCTAGGTGACAGATCGTTTGGGCACCCAGGGCCGCTCTTGAGCAGAGGTGCCACAAGTTCTGTGCCTGAGACACGGTGCCCAGATGCAGGCAGCTGGATTCTGGGCCAGCTGACATGTCCCAGGGCTGGAAAGTGCAGCCCCCTGCAGAGAGTGGTGTACCACTGTGCCTCCAAATGTAGTTAGGACCGAGTGGAGGGTGGATAGTTGTGCATCTGGGGTGTGATCACACTGCCCTGGGCTCAGTGGGAGATTTGCCGTTGACTCTGTGTGAGGAGACCTGGCTCCTGGGAGGCAAACTCTGCTCCTCGGGTTGGTACGTACTTGGTGGCTGGGTCATCATAGGAGGCGATAAGCACCAGGGTGCCATCCTGGATGGTTTTCAGAAAGTCCACTAGGTGTTTGACATCTGGTAAAGCAGAGAAAAGCAAGCGTTAAGTTCTGGTGTAAGATGCAGGGCCCAACACCTGCTGCTTTCCCTGCGGACAGTAGGTAGAAGCCTAGTATAAGGACTTAGCAACGGACTTGAGTCTTGGGCGGGCTTAAATTGCACCAATGAAGGACATGTGCCTTTCGCAAGTCATGCTGGCTTCTCATCCCATTTATTTTAAGACTGTCGAGCAGGGGCAGTAACGGGACTCGTGCCGTCTCACCTGTGCCACAGGACTTCCCTGCTGCGTCCCTGCACTGCTGCTGCAGTGTTGAGGGGAAATGACTGAGCCCAGACAGAAATGATCGTTAACATGTTTGACTAGCTGGTTGGATATGGGGGCAGTGTTAGCATTTTTGGCAGTGTTAGTGTTTTTGAAAGACGGTGCCTGTCTTTTTGTAACTGTTTCATTTTCCATTTATTCTGTGCAAAGTTCCCTGAGAGAGCAGAGCTGGCCGGTTGTAATTATGTATCCTTCATAGCTCTCCTATCAGATTCCATGTAGATCACAAGTAGGATTCACACTAATTAATGAAATGCCTCCATGATGATTAATCAGCTCGACGTGTTTGGGCTAAACTCATTAGGACCAAGTGCAGGTGCCCCTCACATGCATTGTGCAGTCTGATTGAGTGGGCTAATTACAGGTTCCCAGCTGTGCAAAGTAGCATCCCTTGGGCAAACCCAACTGAAAATTCCCTTGTGACCTATGTACCCAGAGGAAAGCATGTGGCTCGTTTGCTCTGAATGAGCATTATTTGGGAGCAGGATCCAGGCAGACACTTAGTGCCTTGTCAGCAACGTTTCCTTCCCGTGGGGTTTGAATTTTGCAGAAGGCCCCATGCATCTTGCAGGACAGAGTTGGTTGGGACCAGGACTATTTTTTTCCCAGTGCTGTGGTGTGAAAAGCAGCCCTTGCTAGTAGACACATGGATGCAGCTATTCTCGTGCCAAACCCTGGCCTTGCTTCTCCACTATGACCCATGTAGAGTGCATGGCAGGAGCGAGGGCTTGTCTGCAAAATCTAGCATGCATTTCAGGACTGGCCCTGGCCCTGGGGCCGCATGACATGAAATATGGGCCTTGTCCTGCTCAGCTGGCTCAAGCGGGTCATCACTGATTCGGAGGTTGTTGACCCAGAAAGGGTGGTGCCACCTCCAGACCGCACGACCCCCTGGAACTATCTGGCATCCAGATCTGGAAGCAGCAGAAGTAATTCATGCGAGTACAGAGAGCAGGGATGCTAACCCTACCGGTAGATGAAAAGCCAGTTTTAAAACGTGCTTTCAGGAGGGCGCGGTTCAAGCGTCCAGCTGCTTAGCGTTCACGTGCTGGGCTAGTGCTGCGTGCACTGCAGCGGGGAGGAGCACAAGGTATGCGGGCAGTGGTATTAGTGAAAGCAGCCACTTACCTCCAGAGTACATGTCGTAGCTTTCTGTCTTGATGAGCTGTCCTGTTGTCCCTAAGTGATTGAAATCAAAATCGAATTTAGTTTCTATAAAATTAGCACCTGGACTGAGAGCACGGAGTCCTTCTGCTCAGGGCCTGTGCTGTGTGAAAGATGGTTTTCTCCTGGGACGGGGGGGATTTCAGCCAGCACGTGCACTTACTGTTGAGAGGAGTGGTGGGATTAGCACCCTGACCCAGTGGTTGGGAGAGGAGGGGTGGGTGAGGGATACATTTTAGATGTCACACGAAGATGGATGCCCATCGTCCTTGAAGGAGATACACTGGCAAAGACCCCTGCACCACTCTCTAGGGAGGCCAACGTGGGTCTTTTCCTCCGTCGCTCCTGGGGGGCTGGGACCATAGGGTCAAGTGAGAGATCTCACGAAGGCTTTGCTCCAGGAGGTGGCAGCATGCCTAGCAAAATGCTTGGCCGGGGTGGAGTGTGTCCCGAAGACGGAAACAATAGGAAGGAAGGAAACCAGGTGCTCTGATCTCCTGCCACTGCCCATATGACCCATCAGGAACCTCTTGGCTGTACAGCAGCACACGGAGGTGAGAGTGAGTCCCAGGGACCAAGTGCCAAATTGAAACCGGCAGGAAGACTTCCCTGCTCCAAGGTGATCGCAGGAACTTGGATGCTAAACACAGCATGAGAGCAAGCAGGGAGGCTGTGTGGAAGCCTTTCTGCAAATGCTACTGAGAATCACACAGTCCTAGAGGTGTGTGGCTGGCAGGGACCTGCAGAGGTCACAGCTAGGCCAACCCCTGCCTGAGGCAGGATCAGTCCTGTCCAAACCAGCCCAGACAGCCATAACCTAAACTCTGCATAACACTCTTCCAGCCTGCTGCTTTGCATCACGTTGTGCCTCAGTCTGTGGAGTTTATTGAGCCATTGTGTATTGTACAGGTGGGTTTATTCTCCACTTCCCAGCTCCCCTGGTAACTCTTTTCCCATTGTTGTAGAGCTGTAAGCAGTACCTAGCCAACCCGCAGTGACTGGCTCTGCATCAGCATATCCTGAGCCCTGCTCACTGATGCACTGCCCTAGTTTATGCCTTTGCATCTCCAATTGAGCTGCATTGGCATCAAACCAGAGCGGAAGTGGTGACTCCTGGTTCTTGCCCTCAAACAACAGCAATGAATCGCCCATCTGGATAGTTGTAGGATGCTGGCGTGGAAGAGGCTCATTGATGGGCCATGGCAGCTCCTTTGCTTCAGAGCTGGACCCTGGGTAGGAGAGTGGTTCCTAAGCTGTGGTCCATGGATAGCTTGTGGTCGGTGCGGTCACAGTAAGTGGACTACAGCTAGTTTAGGAATGGCACTGGGCCCCATGTGCATTAACAGTATTTTCAGGTACGGTATGTAGTTCACAAGGGATATTGAGGGTCTCTGATCTGTCTGTTCCTAAACTTGGAAACTGGTGGCTTAGTCAATTTATTTCTCAGGATAAGAACAGCCGCTCAGCCAAGAAAAAAAGCTAGTCTCTTTTTTGCCCAGGGAGGTAGACACCATGCTGGGTAACTGGGGCGCAGAGGCATGCATTCCTATATCTGGCACTAGTCAGGACAAATCCACTGGTACTCAGTTGCTTCTCATGAACTCTGCCAGGACTCTGGTCCCATAGCAGCTTTGCTCCTGGCTGGGTAGTGCATGGCTAGGCCACTGTACTTCTGGTCCTGCTCACTTGGTATATAAGTTCCCAGATTGTGTCGACTCCCATTGTGCTCTAATGTGCTGGCTGTTTAACTGATTCATCATTGCCAACTTATCATGACTGAGACCTGTGATCACAAGGCATTTGCCAATCCTGTGGGCACTGGCAGAGCATTAGCTGACTCATAGTTAACTAACAGGGACTACTGATTAGTTAAGAGACAGGCCATAGACTTATACCAGAGAGTCATCACAAGCTGAGCTGTTCCCATCCACTGGTTTCCTAGAGGTGGGCAGGAGTGCAGGTGTTGTGAGCTGGCTGGATTGGCCGGTGCCAGTGCATGGAAAGGTCTGGGGGAGGTGTGTGCCACGCACTAGCCAGGGCCCGTGACCCCAAAGCGGGGGCTGTTTCTGCATCACAGACTCACCATTCACAAGCGCCAAGTTTAATCCACGGCCGATGTTGTTTTTCACGCTGCTCATGATACTGGGAACAAAACAGAGAATAAAGCAGGGGGTTGAAGTGTCTGCGTGCCATGGGGGTGAATCTTTGGCCAGCTGCAATGTGCCTGACTGTAGCAGGAAAGAAACCTCCTTCAAAGGACACGCACTGCCACTGTTAGCAAGCAGGGCGAGGTTCTCCTGGCCATGTGCACCCGGGCCTTTACCAGCTTGTTTTCAGGCACAGCCCCTGGGCCGTGCAGAGTCCAGCCCGGCCCCGACCTGAGCTCTGGGATTATCAAAGAGGCAATCAACAGATGTCCTGAACCTGTCTGTCTTGTGGGGCTGCTTCTCCAGGCCCACCCTCAGGATTTCCCAGCCTCTTCTGACCCCCAGGCCTGAAGAGAGCCCTTTCCACCTCCATGCCATCAGCTGCTTTTGGGACCACTGCAGTACTTACAGATTATCTTCAAAGCACAGGGATGGTCCAACAACATTTGCTGCTCCGCTGATGATTTTGAAGGCAAAATGGTTCGGGGGACAGCTTTTCAGATTGCTGCACTTATGCTGTGGGGTCTGCGGCTCTGAGGGGGAGAAAGAACAGGCTTTGAGGCGTTTTTCTCTGCACGGACAGTGCAAGGACCTTTCTTAAGAGGAGCTTGGAGCACTTGCAGTGGTGTGGGGCAAGGTATGAAGTCTGTAGCCAGCAGACTTCTCCCCGTGATGTGGTCGGGTTGCTGCCCCTGCCCAGACTGTACGTGGTGGTCCATGCAGCGGGGAAGAGGAGGAGGAGGACCTTTCCCGGTACAGCTCCGGGGCTGGGGTTTGCTTCCTGATAACCGTCACCCTGCCCTGTGGAGTCCACTCCCCAGCCTGTCCACCCTGGAAGCTCTCTCTCTCTCTCTCTCTCTTTCGTATGACATTTTAGGATTACAACGTTCATACAACATTCATAGATTAATATCTAAATTTGTTAGCTATTTGACTGCTTCAGGAGTAGCTGCACGGATTGATTTTAGATTGCCATTAAATGATCTAATTGGGCAGTTGTTCACGATGGGTTGCCCCATCTAAAAATTGCATCACAATTGCAACCTGGACTCTCTTTGATTCTCCATTTATGGAGTAGGCGTCCACATTTTCCATGAAGTGTCTGGATGCGATTCAGGGAGGACCAAATCTTTCTCAGTAGGTCAAATCCCTGCTACTGGAAGCTGAGGGCTCTGCTTGGGCTTGGCGTCCCTGTCCAGCTTCGCACTGGCTCCTTTTAGAAAGCTGGTGGGTGTTTGCATGGAGACTGATGCTGTCCCTCACTGCCCAGCCTGTGTGCAGGCCCCCGGCCTAGGGAGCTTCCTCTGCCGAGGCAGCCAGCACCCCCTCCCCGGGGGACACGCAGTGCGGATGCTGGGAGCACGCTATCCACACTAGTTCGCTCTTGCCGGGGTTCAACGCCACATCGTACTCACGGGCATGACTGGCCGAGGAATCTGGAAGCACCGAGGAACCTAGAATGGAAGAATTAGCATTGTGAAATATCCCAGTGTCCGGGCTTCCCCCGGACACACAGAAAGAGCTGGCAGAAAGGAGGAGACTTAAAGATGAGGGTGCATGTCTGGCCGCACAGCAGTTCTCTGGACCGCTGAAGTATTTACACTAAACAAGGGGAAAAGAAATAATTGTGGGATTTGTCTCCAACCAGACCTGCTGGTCCAGAGCTCGGCCCCCCTGCTCAGGCAAACAGGGTAGCCCTGGGTGCAGTCCCTGGCCTGGCCCTCCTGCTTTATGCCATTCATATATATCAGGGGATGATGTGGACCTGCTGTCTCTGTGGAGCCCTTTGGCCTGAGTTCAGTGCATTTCATTCCTCGCTTGTTCTGCATTAGCAGCTGCTCCCGTTGCTTGGAGCCAGGAGGAGGTGTGGGGAGAGCCGAGAGAGGAGACCCCTGGCTCTGTGTCTGCAGAGGAGAAATGAAGAACAAGCTGCATCTCGTGAGGGAAGGTAAAGACACCAAGAAGAGGTTTTATGTGTGTTGGCCAGAAAAGCAAAGCCAAGGAAGCTGTGGGCCCACCTTTAAATAGCCAGGGTGAACTCTTAGCAGAAGATGAAAAGGAAGTGGAGCCACTCAGCAGTTACTTTGCTTGTTTTCAGGAAAAAATTAAGCTGCAACCAGGCACCTAGTAGGGATTATTGGGATTAGTAAAGGGGTAGGATGAGGGATGAAATGATAAAAGAGGGAGTCAGAGAGATTTTGATGGGTCTTAATGAATTCAAGTCAGCAGGGCCCGGCAGATGTGATCTCGGAGACCTTGGCAATTATCTTTTTGAAGTCATGGGAGATGGGCAAAGTACCAGAGGACTGGAAAAGGGCCAGTGTACTTCCCCTCTTTAAATAAGGAGCATCTGGGGAACTACAGACTGGTTAGCTTCCCCTCAGTATCTGGGAAGTTACTGGAGCATTCCCCAAGGAAGTCTATTTGCAATCACCTGGAAGAGGAAAGGCCGATCCCATGCACCCAGCATGGATTTACTGAGAACAAATTGTGTCAAACAAACTTAATCCCCTTCTTTCACAGAGTAACTTCTAGGGTGGATGAAGGGACTGCTGTGGATATAGCATGTCTGGATTTCAGCAAGGCTTTTGACAAAGGCCCCCATGACCGTCTCATAAACACATTACAGAAAGAGGGGCTAGACAAGACTACTGTAAAGTGGAGCGAACAGGAGGAAGTTCATTACTGACATATGCATGGTCCTACACCTTGGGAAGAATAATCAAAAAGACATAGAAAATGGGTGACACCTGGCTGGATAGCAGCACTACAGAGAAGGATCTGGGAGTCTTGGTAGATCACAGACTCAGCGTGAGTCTGCAGTGCAATACGGCTGTGCAAAAGGTGAGTGTGGTTCGGGGCTGCCTCAACAGAAGCATTAGATGCAGGACGTGGGAGGTGAGAGTGCCTCTCTACACAGCACTGTTAAGGCCTCATCTCGAGTACCGGGTGCTGTTCTGGGCTCCACATATTAGAGAGGATGTGGAGAAGAGAGGGGACCAGAGGTGGGCAACAAAATGATGAAGGACTTGGAAGTCAAGTCATTTGAGGAGCCAGGCATGTTGTGCTTGTGGAAAAGGCGCTTAAGTGGGAACATAGCAGCAGTCTTCACTCACATGATGGGCTGCCATAAAGAAGAGGGAAAGCACCTGTTCTCTCTTGCTGCGGAGAATAGGACTGAGATGATCCTGCCTTCAGTGGGGGGCTGGATTAGACGACCTCCTAGCCTGACTTCTCTGTGATTCTGCGATCCCTCCATTTCACCTCCTGCCCTTCAACCTCCTTCCAGAAATGTGGGAGACCAGGGCTCACCACTGGCAGGGCTAGGCTTGGTGCCCCCTCAGATGCAGTTCACCTATTTCAGACTCACCCCAGAGGCGCTTTAGCTCATGAAACAACCACCTCTTACCAAACCAGCTCCGTAAAGAGATGGACTTCCAGCTCGTGTTGAGGTACGTCTGCAGAAGGAACCACATTCCAGCCAGTGTGCACACCATGGCCACCACCCGGAGCACACCTGCCAGGGCGTGGGGAGAAGGTCACGTTATGGTGTGGCGCTGTGGAGCGTGCAGCAGCCTTGCCCTGGCATTGGGGAGTGGGGGGCTCAGTGTCGTGCAGTGCTGTGAGCCGGAGAGCAGGAGTCGGGGAGCTGTGCTTGGAAGGCCACGCAGGCCTGCTCTCCTCTTCCACATGCCAGCTGCAAGCAGTGGCCTGTAGCCAGGGGCCCTTCCTGCCCTCGGCCAGTTACTGCAAGCTGCTCTTGGGAGAGGGGAGCGAATTGCTGGTAGAAATCCTGCCCAGCTTTGAAGGCAATAATGGGTCACACTCCTCTGAGAGACACATTGTGCAGGGAAAGCCGTCCAGGCCTCGGGTTTGTGAGGGACTGAGCACGGGGTGGGACGGACTTGGTGGCCTTTGCTGTGCAGGAAGTCAGCCTGGCAGGTGGTGACGGTCTCTCTCAGGTAAGAGGCACGGTGTGACAGCAAGACATTACTGCTGCTGTTCTCTGCATTAACCTAAACCTGAGAATGGGTTAAAAAGCCATGGAAATGCAAGTGTGTCTCGAGTTCCCCGAGCTGGGAGGCTCGCGACCCCCCAGTTAGTCAGTCGGTCCAGCCGACCAGCTGTTCATAAAAGTGTGATTGGCACTGGATGTTACAGCAATGCCCAGTGGAGCACAGCGTTCCTCTCCTGCCATGGAAACGTGATTGAAGGCAATATTTATACTGCAGCTGAATGGCTCTTATGGAACCAGGGACCTCTCGGTAGTCATCTCCCGCCCCCAACCGGGAGGGATTTCATTTGTAAAAGTACAATGAGCTGCAATATAGAAAGTTATTTTAAAACTAAGGCTCTGTACTCACACTGAGGCCCTTCTGCACACCCCTGGCTGCACCAGGTGGGTGTAAGGGTGTTTCAGAAGTGCTGGTGTGGACGAGAAACGGGCCCAGAGAATGTGAACAAGGGAAACGTTGTGTGCTCATTCTGAAAGGCACAGCTCCGTTTCCTCTTACCTGTCAGCCTCATGGTAGGACTTGGGTGCGGTGAAATGAGGGCAGTGATCAGAGATTGTGAGTCAACCTGCAGAAGCAGAAGAAACAGGGATTAAACACATAGCTGTTACCCAGACAAAAGCGATGAGTGTCAGGTGAAAGGTGGTGATTGGGGTGGTGGAGCTCCTGCACTCCACGGGGACTTAAGCCATCACCAGTAGCAGACACCAGTTAACCCCCTGTGCGTACCCTTGATTTAGCTAGGACGCCTCTGGGAGAGTCGGTAAGAGTTGATTTTAGCTGTGGCTCCATTTTTATTTGACCAGAATGAATTGTTTTAAATGCACTTCATTTTTAAAATAGTTCCTGGCTACCCTCCCCTTCCCCTTTGAGCCACACAGTCGTGTTTTGCGTTCTGCTTCAAAATGGACCACTTCTTGTTTGTGTCTTCTGCTGATTTTATATAAACTTAAGGAGTTTTAAGATTGGTTGAACATTTTATTGAAGCGCAGAGTAGGCCTTTCTGCCTGGGCCCATCCTCCCAGCAGAGTTTGGAGCAGTGCAAAGGCTGCTGCAGTTTCACCTTTGCTCACCATTGCTGGTGAAGTGTGGCACAGAGGGGTAGCTCAGCCCTTTGCTCACTGAAGCCGAATGGGTGACAGAAAGCTGGTTTCCATTTCCTTATCTGCTGGCAAGAAGAATGTCCTGCCGTGGCTTTGCCTGCTGGCATCATGCTTTCATTTATTAGAGACAGGATGTTTGCTAAGCAAACACTGGTCGCATAACAGCCCACTGCGGTTGGCTTTGCTTCTGCTGGCAGAGGGAAGTAGGAGGCCTCGTCCCTCCAGCAGGTGTATCTGAGGTTGAAGCAGACGTATGAGACAAGTTTTCCCATACAGTGTCCACTGTCAAGGGAAGTAAAAAAGGGGGAAGTCTTCCCCCCACAATGTTTGTTTTACAGGACTCCACCGTTACTCAGGGAAAGTCGGAAATTGGTTGGTGCCCCCGACGGGCCGTGGCCGAATCCCGTTAAACACTAGCTTGTGGAATCCGAGGCCTTCTGCCAGGTTGTAGCTGTCTGCCGATCCTTTCCATAGCTAAGGCAACCCTTTAGCGCTGGTTCAGCCGTCTCATGGGTATTAAGAGGAGCAATGAAAACTCCTGGTCTTCACGTCAGAGCTAATGCCTCATTTCTCATTCAGTTTGAAGAGGCCAGGACGTGATAGCTGCTTCCGCAAGGGTAACTAGAGTCTGGAGCGCGCTCCCAGAAGAGGTGGTGCAGTCGCCGTCCTGGGAGGTGGTCAAGAGGAGGCTGCACAAGCACCTCGTTGAGCTCGCTTGAGCCCAATAACCTCCTACCCATGGCAGGGGACCGGACTTGATGGTCTTGAGGTCCCTTCCGGTCCTTTGAGTCTATGATTCTGTCATTTGCTTGTGACATGAGACAAGCCCCTCCGTGCTTTCTCCCCCACTGCCCCTGTTTTGGGGAGGAGCTCCCCAAACATCCTCAAAGCCACTTACCACTACCTACAAACCCCTCTTGAGAGTCTCCTTTGCTGCGGCACCTCCTGAAACCTCACCAGCAATGGGAATTACTGGCAAACAGACAAACCCCGCACACACTTGGGAGCTACCAGTCTCAGCAGCCAGAGCTGCACACCTGCCCCCGTGTAGGACAGGAAATCCCGCTGTCCTCCAGACCTGCCTGTCCAGCTCAGCGGCTTGTGTAAAATATGAGTCTGGCCTCATCCCTGAAGTCTGGCTTCTTGAAGCACTGACGGCATGAAGGTTTCCAGCGCTCTCGGGAAACTTTACAAGCCTCACTTATCTTTAGAATGACATTGAAATGACGTCTGCCCCGAACACGATGAGCAGCATGTTTGCCGAGGAGAGGTGTCGAATACAGCAGGTGTTTACCACTGCTTTGCACAAGGACTGTAATAAAGGGCAGGCTTGCGAGGTCTGTACGTGCTGTGCCGATGGCGGTGGTGCAGCCGGCAAGTGCAAGCTGAACCACGATGAGGAGACGCGTTGAGCACACAGGCAGCTCTCAGCCGCTGACAGCTCTGGGCATTGCTGCCCCAGACTGGCTTTCAGGCAGCAATGCGGGGATGGAAGGAACGATAGCTCATGGCAGCTTTCCAAAAGCCATCCAGTCCCTCCCTTAAGGAATTTTTACAAGGGGTAGGCCTCCAGTTTCACCATTTCTGCTTCCCCTATGCCAGCAAGAGTTCCTCTTGCAAGGCTGATCGAGGAGCGGCACTGCACAGGTGTCTGCAGGGGGCTTCCTGGGCAGGCTGCCGGCCCTCTCGGCTCTCTGCCTAGGCGCAGGCAAGGGCCAGGTACTTGCACTGAGCCAGTCTCATCTCTGGCCCTGTTTGCTTCATCCCTGCTGTGCTTCTGTCCGCTGCAGACACTCCTTCCCCGGCAGCGTGCTCCTCCGCGCTCCGGTTACACCGTGTGCAGGCCATGGCAGCGCCTTGGAAATCCAGGGCTCAGCGAGGCTTAAGAGAGGGCTCCCGGCCTACGTGCTGCTTTCAGGGCTCTCACCCTGGGGCCTGCTGAATGTGGGCAGTGCCGCCCTGGTGTGGAAATGCCCCAGTGCCTGGTGGCTCCTACAGCTCCTCCTGTACCCAGCAGAGCATCAGCACATCGGTCCCAGTTTGCCTGAGCCTAGAAAGCCCAATAGGCCAGCGTGCTAAGGCATGGCAGCTTGAGGAGCTCATGGCACACCAGAGAGGAGCGTGACCAGCACTGCAGTGGTCTGCCTCTGATTGCCCAGCCCAGCCTGCTGGACACTCACGTGCGGGCTCCCTGTGGCACAAGGCCAGAGCGAGGCTCAAGCCCACACATTGGTGTCCACAACAAGAAAGAGCTCTGCCAACACATCCACCCTTACAGAGCAACAGGGCAATAGCGAGCCTGCGAGCCAACACGTGGCGCCACTTCAGGCAAGTTGTTTGTTTCTGCTGTTTTTCTCTGACTTCATCTCCAGTGAAACTCCTTGGCCCACCCCCCGGTGAAGTCCATAGACCCTCATCCAACTGTGCCAGGGATAGTCGTGTCTTGCTCTTTTGTAACTGCATGGTGGGTCTTCGGGAGAGACCGCGCTGCAAAAACAGTTCCCTTGGCAGTAGAATAGGAGCCTGCCATCTGGTGACAAGGGAAGGCGGAAGTTGTGGAGGATGGCAGGTGGCAAAGTGCATCGTTCCTGTGACTGAGCAATTAAAACACTTTCCACGAACAAGCAGGTTCCTTCACTGATACGACCTGTGCATTTAGGGTTCCCGTCACCACCTGACACCGGTGGGACCCTGTCTCCTAGGTCCTGGGCTCTTCCCCATTGTGCTGACTGTGGTCAGTCATTATGAGGACAAACAGGAGAGTATTTGCCCCCTCCCTAGGAGCGTATCAGAGATGCAGCCCTCCAGTTTGTGGCTGTTCCCGTGCTCTGCTCAGTGCTGGAGGAAAGCCCCATTTGGCTTCCTCAGCAAAGCATGCCTTCCCTCCCCACTTCCTTATGTAGTGGCTGAATTTGTCTCTCTCGAGCAGGGTGAGGACCTTCACATAGTAAACTGGTTGTGGGTCCACCGCTGAGGTTTCTGTAATAGCATCAGGGAGAGGAGGGAAAGATGAGGAGGACATACTACTGGAAGAGGAGAGATGCTCTGGGCTTCATGTTGCAGGTGGAAAATGTGCTCTGAGCTGACTGCAGTAAGGATTTTCCTGTAAAAGCAAGCCAGAAGAGTAGCCCAGAGAAAATGCAGGCACTGCCCCGAGCTTGTCCTGCTGTCCTTACACTGATGTGGCCCAGCCGCTCAGCTGATGTGAACTGGCAAAGCTTTATTGTTCTTCATGCACTTATGCAAACGTGCGGGAGCTGGGAGCTTGGCAACGTGTCAGCTAGCTGAATAGAGGCTCAGTTTGCTCAGAGAGGGGCTCCAACATGAAACACATTTACTTCTGGCTTCAGAGAAAGCTGCCAGGTCCAGAGAGGGCAACAGGATAGCTATGGTGCCCTTATCCCAGGAACTTGCTTCCACCGGCATCAGCTTCGCTGCTCTCCAGGGGGGCGGTTGGTGTAGTCAGCAGAGAGGAGGAAGCTGGTCTCTTTTCTTCCAGTCTCACCTGGCACGAGTGAAAAGAAGCCCTCGGCCTCTAAGGAGACTTCTTGGCCGGAGCTGGGCTCCCGCGGTGTTTCACAGCGCCGCAGGCATCACGTACGGATGTTTGCACCCAGACCTGGACGGAGCAGCAAGAAACTCCGTTCTGGAAGGGCCCGTGGGGAGTTTTTCCATAATTGCAGGAGAAAAGATGTAAGGGCAGGTTGTGCTGTGATAAGCGGGGCTGTTCAACAGGCAAGCCCTACCTGCCAGATGGTTTTTTTCTACTGTTCAGCTCATAACAATTTTTGGTCAGCTGCTTAGTGCTGTGCGTCGTTTGTGAGGCTAAGTTATGATGAAGCTACAGCTGCTGTAGGTCAATGATCAGTCAGTAAAGGGACCGAGGTTAAAGGCAGAGAGATGGGAAAAGGGTCTGGAAGACAACCAAGCCTAGTACTGGACACCCAGCCTTCCTGTGCCCGTCTGGGTAGGAAGGTGGCCTGAGGCTGGGCTGGGTGCAGAGGCAGGCTCTGGCAGGATCCGTGCCACGCAACTCATCTCTCGGCTTGACGCCCATGTTCTTCGCTTGCGGGTGTTCGGGTTGGGCCTGTCCAGCTCTCCTCTGGTAGCTGGCGCTGCAGGGAAGACCTGCAGGTGTGTGGCTGGTGGCTGAGGGAGTGACGAGGGTGTGGGCTCTCGGAGCCGGCATCCAAGCCAGCAGAAGGGCCCTCCAGCGTGATTTCACAAGGCGCTGCACTGAAAGCTGTCCTGTCCTACAGCACGGCCACTGCCTTCCCTTCGGCACTGGGAAGAGAGCCAGGAGCTTAGCAGGATTAGGGTGGCTACGTGGAAAGCCAATCTAGAGTGATAACGCTTCACTTCAGAAAGCCAGTCAGCCTTAGAGGAGGGACAGGGACACTCCTGCTTGACTCAGTTGCTAACTACCCTGAGGAAGCGTTCCACCTCTGCGCGGCTTCCTGCACCTTCCTGTAAAGCTACTGGTGTTGCTCGCTGTCAGCGCGGGATGGACCTTGGCTTGGAGGCAGGCGTGCAGCTGCTTCCCCGGCCTTGGCACGCTCAGTGCCCAGCACGTTCTGCCCAGCGTTTATTAGACTTGGTGACAAAGCAAGGAGGAAGGCAACGGGGACGCCAGCATTAATACGAATACCCAGCACAGCCACCCATTTCTGGAAGTTGAAACAATCAGCCGCGAAGGAGTAACAGGCAGAGCATACAATAAAAAAGGCAGGGAATCAAAACAAGGGAAACCAGTGCCAAAGCAGACCTAACAGGACTTGATGCACAGCACCACTACCGCCACACCGCACAGGGCTCCTGCCCCTGCGGGCTCAAGGTTTAATGACCTGGCCCTTTGGCTTGGGCCGTGGCCTGTGTGCCGGCTGCACTACAGTGAGCCCTCAGAGGGAGGAGTCGGGTGAAGGAGGATTGCTCCAGCCAGCCATATGGTCTGGAAGTGCAGTACGGAGAGTGAGTGCAGAGTAGCCTGGGACTGGGTGGCGTCTGTGAAGGGGCAGGTGGAGCCTGCCCCACTCTGGGGTACGTTAGAGCAGCCTCCACGCTCCCGAGACAGAGAGCAGTAGCTGAGAAGTGCCACAAAGCCGCCGCTTGCCAGTCTGCCCCACTTCCTGCTACGTGGGGGCAAGGCCAGGGGAAGGGTGGATGTCGCAGGGGGCAGCTGCGTTTTTCCGTGTCCGCGCTCTGGTGCGCGTGGCTCTAACTCGTGGCAGGGCTGCGCCTGGCCCTGGGACCTGGGGAGCTGGAAATGACTCCAGGCAAAGTGCCAGAGGCCTGTGCAGAGTGGCCAGGCACCGATCCATGCCCTTACTTGCAGCTCAGATCAGCCTTAACCGAGAGCATTGTCGATGGCGATGTGACAAGACCTTTCTTGCAAGACG
Source organism: Alligator mississippiensis (assembly GCF_030867095.1). Taxonomy (NCBI): domain Eukaryota; kingdom Metazoa; phylum Chordata; order Crocodylia; family Alligatoridae; genus Alligator; species Alligator mississippiensis. Next base: position 1,002,880 of record NC_081835.1, read on the forward strand.
GGGAGAGTTGGTTATTTTGGCCGAGTGGGATTTCCTCTAGCCTGCGATTGCTGCTCTCCATACCCAACGCCAGCACTACCTGGGACCCCTGCCCCTGCTGCCCCTCCTGCTTGCTTGTTCCTCTCCTCCTGCCTTCTCCTTTCGGGCGCTGAGATTATAAGCTCTAGTGGGGAAAGTACGGCGCTTTCTGTTGGACGTGCGCAGAGCCCTTAGCACAGAGAGGGCCTGATCCCTGCGTGAGAAGCTTGGGCCTGAGAGAAAGGCAAAGAAATAAAATCCATATTGGAAGCCTGACTGTGGAGCAGCCACAAGCAGCACTTCTCTAGCACTTCCCCTGGCACTAAGAAACCTGTTTCTTTTAGACATACTTCTGGTGCTCCTCTGGCATCAATAATGGATAAAGACACCTGATGCAGAGCATACATCACACAACAGATTGTGTCTCCAGTTATTCAGTCAGCAGGCGGAAACAGAGACCGGGCATGGCTTTAACACTCGCTCTTGCAACAACCCTCCATGTGCAAAGTTCCCCTGGCCAGAACCTGCCCTAGAAACCAGCGCTAGAAATCTGGAGCATCGACCACAGAGAAGGGAGCGGCAGGAAGACTGCCCGGCTCCAAGTTACAACCAGCAAAAAGTGAACTAGCAAGTTAACAGAAAACCCTGCTGTTTTACTCACAGAAACCCTCACTCCCCCTATACTTCTAGAGTAACACAAGCTGTTTTGCGGGCTGGATTCCAATATACATACCAGGCAGAGCGGCCCGGGTGTGCCTTCATCCTCTAACGTCTCTGTGTCCCGACACCTTTGCTACTAACCTCAGCAATCAGTGTGCTGTGTGGCAGCTTCCTTTGCATAGCCCAGCCCTTGTATGAATCACTACAAACACCTCCCCTGTGAATTGCCCTGTTGATCCTGTAAGTGTCAAGCAAACTGCGGGCAGCCAGAAAGAATGAGGAAGTCTTTGTGGCTGCTCACAAGGAAGCTCTGGTCTGCTCTGAAAAATCCATGTGCACACAGAGAGATCTGTCACGGATAGCGAGCTTGTGCATGGCTAATACCTTGCCTGTGTTCACTTGCCTTTCACCCATCTCCTGCTGGACTTCTCATTCCAGGAACTTGTTCAGCTGTGCTAGGACCTCATGTAGTCTGCATGGTTCAGGTGTAGGGGGTTACTGTAGGGATTGCAAGAGGTAGCATAGAGGGACATATGTGTGCAAATGTGTGCTCTCCCAGCAGGTCTCGCTGGGCGTGGAAGCACTTCCCGAAGCAAGTGATTCCAGGATCAGGTCTCAAATGTGTGTTGAGAGGCAAAGCTTCGTCTCTGCAGGACACCCTGGCCACTTCTCAACGCGACCATGTCACTCCGAGAGCGAGGAGAAAGCCTACGTACGGGCAAGTGGCCCAACGTGTGCTGCACCTCTGGATCTGCCCTGCCCTGGCGGGGACACACGTAGAGGCTTTTTCTCGTGTTAAGTGAAATGGCACTCAGGTGTCAGGAGAGGAAGCGATGCCAAAGCAGGGCGTTCGTGGTGGCCGCTGGGGTGTGGGAAGCCCCCCTTGGAAGCCCAAGTGGTGTGCCAGCTGGAGAGGCAAGTGTCTCACTTCTGGTTGTTTTTGGCTGTTCACGTCAAGGATCGGTTGGTGTCTCGATTAACTGGGATGCTGTGAGACAAGGCAGAGGCTTTCCTTGGCCGCTCACAGTCCGGCCTGTGAGAATCGGGAGTCGGCCCACTCCCGTCAGCAGGTTTCCCTGCCTTTGTGCAGGTGTCACTGCGAGACTCTCAGGTGTCCTTCTGGAGCGAGTGTCCATTAGTTCAGAAACACAGCGCGTGCTGACTCCTAAAGGGGTGGTGAGCTAACAGAAGATGTATATTTGGGCAGGCTTTTGAAAGTGTTTGGTGCTGTTACTGCATCTCGGATGGCAGAAACGGCTCTTTGGATGGAGACAGGATCTTCCGTTGACGGCACGCAGCATCTGTCTTCCCAAGCCCAGCGCTCATCTGCCTGGTGCACAGTGCAAGAGTGTCCCCGCTTCCTTCCTCGTTCCCACCGCTTCAGAGGAGCCAGATGGATTCTTCCGGAGGTACCCAAAGTAGTTTTCAGCGTGACCACGCAGACAGCAGATTTCAGCTCCAGCAAAGTTGTACAGGCAGGAGCAGACCAGCGAGGAGGAAGGCTGCTGGCGTCACCTTCACCGCAGCAGCCCGGCGGGCCTGGAGAAGCGAGAGGCTGGGCCCCTGGCATGCGGTGTTCAGGAGCAGCGCCTGGTCTGTGGCGGAGACTTCGCTGTGATTGCGATTTAAAAGTGCAGGCTCTTTTCTGGGACATACACAGATTTTGCCCCGTGTTCTTTACTTCCTGTTCCCTGTTGATCCAGGGCCTTTGCTGACATTTCCTTCCCCCAAATGAATGTTACTGTGAGCATCAGTGCACTTAGTCACAGCAGGCACCATATAACCCCCTGAAGGCAGTGGGCCCTATTGTCTTGGACCCTAAGGCTTCCCTAGGCAGGGCCCCCTCTGGCCTGGCTCTCCGCGCCCCTGCCCCTGCCCTTGCCCTGCTGTGCTGCTCTGCAGCTGTGCAAGAGTCAAATGTGGGTTTGGGGTGCATCAATAGGAGCATTAGATGCAAGACAGGAGGTGAGGGCTCCTTTCTCTATACTTGGCACTGGTTAGGCCTCATCTGGAGTACTGTGTGCTGGTCTGGGTTCTGCATTTTAAAAAGGATATGGGGAAGTTGGAGAGGGTCCAGAGGCAGGCAACAAAATGATGCAGGGCTTGGAAGACAAGCCATTCAAGGAGAGACTGAAGGAGCTAGGCGTGTGCCACTTGTGGAAAAGGTGCTGAAGAGGGGACATGGCAGCAGTCTTCACCTATGTGACAAGGGAAAGCACCTTTGCTCTCTTGCTGCAGAGACTAGGACATGGACCAGTGGCTTGAAGTCGCAGCAAGTAGGCTTAGATTGAGTATCAGGAAAAACGTCTTCACTGTGAGAGCAGGGAGGCAGTGGGACAGACCCCTAGGGAAGCCGTGGGCTCTTCGTCATTGGAGGTGTCCAAGAAGAGGGCATGATCTAGGCGTAGATGTACCAGTAATTTCTCATGAGTATTTCTCACCTTTTTAAGCCTTCCTCAGAGGCATTGGGTGTTGGCTTCCTCCAGGGTTGGGGATTGTGACCGGGCTCCAGCGTTCCTGCTGGTGCTCAGACCCAGAGGTTCTTGGCTGGAAGGTCTTGCCCGTCCGCTCAGGGTCAGACCAGCGCTGCGTTTGGGGTCCGGAATAAATTGTACCCCATGGTGTGATAAGTACGGGGGTAAGGGGCTTTCTGCCTTCCGCTGTAGCAGAGGGCTTGGCCCTCTTCCTTGGCTCTCTTGAGGGTATAGTAACAACCTTTCCCGCAGCAGGGTGTTGGCTGCAGTAGTCTCCCTGCTTTACCTGTGGCAGATTACGGTGTTATGTCTTGTGGTTTTGTCAGGGTCAACTGTGTAGTGTTGCTAATATGGATTTGTATAGGATGGATAGGCAGTGGATTTGTATGGCTGAAGAAGGTCAGGAAGATGGGGGGTTGCATTAGATGGCTCCTAAACTCCCCGTTGTAGCCCTACTGCTCTAGGAGCCTGTGATATCCTGATTTTTGAAAGCCATTTTACAATGACTCTCACTTTGTCTAGCTTCTTCTGAAATGCCCTGAGCTGGGAATGAGCTGGAACCTGAACGGGGCTACCCACAGCTCCGATATGGAGGAACTTCAGATCCAGAGTCTGGCCTGAATTGGTTGCTCCCCCCCGCCATGTAATATTATAGTGAATGAAAGCAAGGTGCAATCAAAATGACACACAGCATTATTCAATAACAAGTCAATGCATCAAACTTTAGGAACAGCTCATTAACTTGATCGCAGCATAGCAAGTAATAAAGTAGTGCAGTGTAATGAGATTACATCAGTCTCAAAGTGCAGTCCCTCCTTTGGGGAGATTTTTTTTTCATGTTTCGTAAGGAGAAAGAGGAATTCAGCAAGACAAAGCAAGAATAAAACAAATACATATGACATTAAAAAGCTGGCAGGCAGGGGAACGAGTACTACACAATGCCGTTATAACAGGACTATCCTGTTCCCAGTGAAGTTGGTCACAAAGCTTTCATTGATTTCTTGTGCGGTTCTCTGCCAGGTGTGCTGGCAGAAACAAGGGGCCAAGTCTACAGTCCTGGCCACCAGGCTGGGCATGAGTCCTGACTTCCTGGCTAGGGAAACAAAGCAAAGCAGAGCCCTCCTGGATCACCGCCGCACGCGCTTTACCACAACGTGACGGGCCCGAGGAACTGAAGTGCTCGACTGACCTGGTCGGCAGCCCCAGCGACTCGCAGGAAGCCTCTCGCCCCATCTTGATGCGCTCCGGCGCCTGCTGCGCGCTGTCTCCATCTTCCGTCAGGGGCCTGCTCCTGGCTGAGGGATCGGTCCAGGGCAGCTGTCCGCACAGGTCTTGTCGCCTCTCCAAGGAACCTGTACACTGCGACCTCTCAGTAGATCAAGTTAAATCAGATTACTTCAGCTGGAGACTGCTAGCAGCCCATGCCCCTTCCTCAAGCTGCTGGCTCTTTTAGTTGGAAAGCAACAGCCAGACCAGGTCCTTGCCTCTTGGAGTGCATCGAACGGGGGAAAGGAAGAGAAGTTGAGCACCATCACCCAGCTGTGCAAGACTGAGCGCTGCTTTGGGGTCACCCCTTCCCTGTGTTTAGCTTCATTCGTATTGCCCTTTCGCGCTACGCTGAGGATCAGTCTGTTCCTCTAACCCAGCATGCCTCGATTAGATGAATTGGAACAAGAACCGACCAGCTCTTTCGGGGTGGGATGGTGGGTAGCTGACATGCAAACGAAGCGTGGTCCACCCCATCGCTTCCCTTGGATACCAGCTGAGAGCGATAGATAGTGATTTTTCCTTTGAGCTTTTATCCATGGAGTTTATACCAAAATCTGACTCAAGTGCATCAGGGCCCCCTCTTGGCCCGTGATGAGCCTGCTGCCAAGGACTCAGCTCCTGGACCCTTCGGTGGTTTAAGCCTCTGACGAGTCCAGGCACTGTCCCTCTACCTGCTTGACCCTCTGTCTAGCCCCTATCCCGAGACCTAGATCCCGCAGCCCAACTGCCTGTTCAAAGTCCCAATTTCTATAATGCCCCCCCAGCTATGGGACATCCTCCTAGAAGCTCATCTGAGGTTTTCAGTTTGGCTTTTCAGGAGCCTTTTAATAGGTAGAAGTGGTAGCCCTGGGCAGATATGCTTTGCACAGGGTTTTGGAAGACACCACTGCTTCGTACTTAGGAGGTAAAGCAGAGACAAGACAGGCCATTGAAAACCAAATTTCCTAAGCCCAATTCCCTTCCTCTCTGCCTCGCTCTTCTCCTGGATGTCTGTATTCAGGCAGGCGGCTCATGATTTGTCTTGTGACTCGATCAGTCCTACAACAGAACCAGTCTGCTCATCCTGCTACGAGAGCCAGCTCATCTCTTCCCCTCCCCTGCCTCCACTGCTTTTTTACTCTTTTCCTTTCCCTGCTCCTGAGAGGCAGGACAGCGGCCCTTCTGCCCCAGCCATGCCCTGAACTTCTCCTTTGCTGATCAAAGCCCGGTGGTCAAAGCGAAGTGCTCTCTATTGCCCCTGGTCTGGACGGATACAAGCGGGAAGCCTCATCAGGAAGAGGAGCATGTTGGCGGTGGCATTCGTGATACACCCGTTTTCCTAGTGATAGCTTCATAACATCAATCCGAACGCACATATTGAATGGGCAGGTCCCCCAGAAGGTCACAGGCGTTGCTCGGGGCTGAGTGTCAGGGCAAGCCCTTCTCTCCCCGGCACTCCTGAAGGTGGAGGTTTGGTCTCCCCAGACGCTCCATCTTCCCCGGCTGCGCCTTTCCCACAGTGCACCGTATCCCAGCCTGAGCCACGGGCAGCAGTCGCGCGCCACCGAAACCCCAACGTCCGTGCCCACTGTCCTCAGTGATGCCTGTTGCCCAAGATGGACAGAGAGCTTCGGTTCAGAGTCGATTTGAGTGGGATCAAGCCTTGCTCAGAGCTTGTGCTGGGCCTGGACATCAAGGTGGATTTCGCCCTGTGTGAGGTTGCAGATAGCTCTGGGGCGAGAGTGCAGCAAGTCTGAGGAGCTGAGCACGAGGGGCGATCGATCCCCGCAGCGCGTGTGTGATCGGCGCTGTTCGGCAGGCTCTGGTTTCAAATGCTTTGTGTCGTCTTGCCAGGTGGCAGGGAGCGTTGGTGACGGACCGTGGGGGCCACGCAGCCATCAAAGGGAAGAGCGCGTGTGCGTCCTCCAGCAGGAAATCTTGCTGTTGAAACACGTTGGTGAACATCTAAGGAGGCAGCACTGGTTTGCAGGCCGTCCTGTCGCCGAAAGGGGCTCTTCGCACCACAAATGCTGTCTGTCAATACTGGTTCGACCAGGACTACTTCTTACAATCAGCGTCACAAGGAATGAAAAGCAGCCAGGCAGCTCCAGGCCCCGGGGCGTGGGACAAAGCTGTGTAATATTTTTACAACCGAGGGACGAGGGATGCTTGGAAGTAATAGCAGCTTATAAAGCAAACAATGTTGGCCATGCCCTTGGGCGTTGGTTTCGGTATTAAACACGGGTCGGCCTCACCCCTGAGTCCCGTCTTGCAGAAGAGAGTCTAGGTTTGCCGCAGGAGGCTGGCAATTAACACGTTCATTGCCAGATCCACAGGTAGGCGGGAGCTTTTCCTGCTAAAAAAAGAGCCTCAGTCCACCCAAGTATTTTATGGTCCTGTATGCTGGGGTTTTTTTGTTTTTTTTAGCACGTGGACATTTGTTTGGTAAAATGGAATGATTAATTGCACTGAGGGGCATTGCACATTAGCCAGCAGGTCATACGTTCAGCATACGTCCTCGTTGCCCAGCTGGACTCGCCTTCCACTCCAATTTCTGCTGCCAAACATTTGAGAGAAGCAGCAATTGTGGTCCCTTTCGGCAGTGATTCTCGACCAGGTGCCATGGCACCCTGGGGTGCGGCGAGATCCTTTTCAGGATGCTGCAGGGCGTCACACAATACTAGCACTGGTAGCTGCGCTAGTGCAAACACCTACACATGCTTCACAAGGGAAACCCAGAGATTTCAAACAGGGATTCATGGTGTCAAAACACCCGGCCCCGCTGTGGTCTTTCTGCATTCTTTGCACCAGAAGAACTGCTCTAATATTTTTCTGTAGTCGAAAAATGAGCGAAAGCTCAGAGCTGGCATTTACCACGGGGGCCTTCAGTCTAACGAGGGGTGTCTTGAGTCTAAAAAGGTTGAGAACCGCAGCATTCGACAGAGGAGGTGGGAGGTGTACTGTGCCCGCGGGAAGCCGTGGCATGCCGTGCCGTGCGAGCCGAGGTGCAGTTACGTTCTCAGTTTTTACTACCAAGAGAGAAACGTCCGAAGCGCCTCCTGGCAGGGCCGCGCCTTGGCCTAGTGGTGGAGCTGTTGTGTAGCTGATGATCAGCTCGCGCGTGCTCCAGCTCCACCGCGGCGTGGGTAACATCGCTGTACAAGCGCAGCCAGATAATAGGTGCTTCACCATTAAGAGAGAAATATAAGCAAAGCCGGATAATAACTGTTTCTATCCTTTAAAGGAGAAATTAGCTCTACAATACCAAACCCACAGCATACAGGCTTAGCCCAATACATGGCTAATCTGTTTTATTGTTTCACTGGAGTCCTCTTCAACCAAAAGATGATCAATTCTGAGAATTAAGAGGAATGTAATTACTCCTATTAGCTGTATTCACATTATAGACACAGATCATAAACACCCACTGATTAGTCCTAATTTTGCATTTTTAACATCCTGAATTGCAGTAATTATGCATGTCCTAGGAAATTATCAGCCCCTCCCTCATCACCTATATTTAGGATACGTTTTGACTTCCAAAAGGTTACATCTAATGCAAGCCTTCCCCCAGTCTGTGCTGTGTACTGAAACCTGTGTTCTGTTGTGTTGCTGAAAGACTTGTCTGAAGTCGAGGACAGAGGCTCTGCCTTCGTTTTAAACCCTCGCCCACAACATTGATAGCAGGCTGGGGACATGCTGGGGACTGACTGACTGAGCAGCAGCTCTGCAGAAAAGGGCCTGGGGTTACAGCGGGCAGTAAGCTGGACTTGAGTTAGCAGCGTGCTCCTGGTGCCAAGAAGGCCAGCGGCATCCTGGGCTGCACGGGCAGGAGCGCTGCCGCAGATCGAGGGCAGCGATTCTTCCCCTCTCTTCAGCACTGGGGAGGCCACCGTCCCTGCTGGAAGGGGGGGAAGCTGCTCAGTAGGGAATGGACCCGAGTCCATCCGTACGCTGGAGCAGGGCCGGGATGGCAGGCGTGCACGGTGCGCACCTGGCCGTGCACTCGCGAGGGGCACCCTGCCCCTCCCAGAGCCCCCGAGGTGGGGCTGCCTGCAGCTCCCGCTCCGGTGGAGGGGCACGGCAGGGGTAGGAAGGGGGTTCAGCTGGGTTGCGCCCAGGGTTCGAATACGCTTAGACTCTTGGGGGGGGCCTGCAGCGGTGGCAGCCGAAAGGGCTGCTTCGAAAGGCACGGGGCGGGGGGTTCTCGTCTCTCATGGCGGTGCTCAGTCCCCTCGAGTTCCCCCATGATTCGAACCCCGGTTGCACCCACAGGCCTCCAGGGTCAGTGCAGAAACAGCCCGCAGGGCTGTGTGCAGGTCCCCTGCTAGGAAGCCCAGGGAGGGGGCTCTGAACACAACATTGCCCAGGGCCCCTGGGCAGCACTGCCCCTTCCAGCAGGGATGCTGCCCACACCAGCGCCCCCAGCTTCTGAGGTTGGGGGACAAGTAGCTGCGGAGCACAGAAGCCAGCTCAGCTACTCGGGGAAGAATTGGAGGTGGTGGCATGAGCTGGGGCACGTGGTGTTGGCCCTCTCCTGCGTGGGGTCACCCCCACGGGAGGGGAAGGGGCATTTCCAGGAAGTCTCCGGCCCAGAGCTCTGCGCTGCCCGCCCCAGGCCTTGGGCACAGTGGCATTTATTGCAGCCAGCAGGTCTGTCCGCACAGCAGCAGCAGCAGCAGCAGCACTTTTTTCACTGCCAGCGCTGGCTCCCTAAGACACTGAAGAAGGATTATGTATGCTTCCCCCATGCACATTTATTAGATTGCAGACAGGGGTTAAACTGGGCCTTGCCAGCACAAACACAATGCCCAGGGTGATGGAAGCAGCAGAAATTGAGGACAAGAGGTGACCGCTTTTACCGTAGCACTCCAGACTTCCCTGACATTTCAGCGTGCCGCACGCTTTTAATTGGGAGCTTTTCCATTTGCCGCAGAACGTCTCTCTGCTGCCGAGATGGCAGCGCGAGCAGTAAATAAATACAATGATGCCGAGCGAAACGCGGGGCCTAGAAGAAATGAAGCAACTCTGGAAAAGTACCAGCGCTGCCCAGCTGGGTTTGACCCCGTCCAGCTCCCCGGCTTGGCTGCTAAGCATAACGTTTTCCGTGGCGTCCCAGCACACGAGTAGGAAACGCTGTGAATGACGGACCTTCCCGTCAGTCTCTCCCTGGAAATGGCCACCAGGAAACTGCAATCCTGCTAGACAGACGCATGCTACTCTCGCTCGAGACGGGCTGAGCAGCTGCCTTCTGCCGTCCATCGCAGCGCCATGGGCCTTCTCTAGCTTAAAAGAGAAGGACACCTGGGCAGCAGGATGTACGGGACTACTGCAGCTCTTCAGAAGATCACTTTTTCATAGCTGAAAGCATCCCAAGCCCTTCAGTCCTAAATCTGCCCAGGACACCAGCCTGTAGTAGGCTTGCTGGGGGGCAGCGGGTTGCAGAACTGCAGGCAGGCAATAAATAAAAGGCTCCGTGCAATTTCTGCTATCATAGAGCCACAGTACTGCAGTCTGCTGCTACCTGCTGTGTGGTGCAGTCAGGTAGAGCGAGGCATTGCCTTGGTTTCTAGCACAGAGCAAGGCAGGGGGAAAACAATTCTGGTGACAACTGGCTTGTCGAGGAGGAAGCAAACGTGAGACGCCAAGGTCCAAGGGAGCGTGCTGCTGGGGAAGCACGGCTGGCGGGAGAGCAGGACAAATGGACAGGGCTGAGTACCAGAACCAGCGGTCCTTGCCCTGCTAGCCATCGCAGCGCGCCTGCGCCCAGGAGGAGACGCCCCTCACCCACGCGGGCTCTGTGGTTTAGCCAGGGATGATCCTGCCATGAGCAGGGGCCTGGACTAAATGACTTGCGAGGTCCCTCCATGACTTTCCTATGATCCTAAAGGGTCTTCCCTGCCCTGGCCACCGCAGCAATGCCACAGGTCCCATGCTCAGCGAGGTGGAAGAGGGGAGCTCCCTGCACAGACACTCCTGGCTCTCTTGGCCTTTGTGCAACACCCTCTGGGTTTTGGAAGGATTAAGCTGTAGCCATACGAACGACGGCTGGGCCGTGCGCATGGGCGGCCGGACCTGGGACAGGTCCCAAGGCAGAGACAGCTTCTCTGCCTGGGAAAACTGAGCGCAAGCTGAGGAGCTCTCGCCTGAGTCCTGTGCAGCTCCGTGACCCCCGGCACTACACCAGCAATTCCCAAGTGCAAGCAAGGGCCAACTGGGCTGTGTCCCCCTCTCCTCGCTCCGGGACGAGTGCGGGATACAGCGGCACACCTGGCTTGAGGAGGCGCTGCCATCATAAGTCTGCAGATCGCTGAGGAGACGGCGAGCTAATAGCCCTGGGCAAATTGCCTAGCGTGCTTCCTCAGTGGATGTAGTGCCAACAAGGCTATAACGTGTGTGTTGATTCAGGTAAGGCAATGTAGCATGCTAAACTTAGGCATAATTAGGGAAAAAAGAAAAAGAGGCTGAGAATTCATTATCTATTACATGGTCTTCAATGAGCTGTGAGGCAGGAGGTTAAGTTAAGTGCCTGCAGCCACCCTTGGGTGGTCTGCAGCTGCTGAAATAACCTATGTTTGCAATAAAGCCCCGTAGAGTCTGATTTTAATATTTTTTGGGTTCATTTAAATATATTTTAATGATTTAGAGGCAGGCGCACACGGCTGTTCCGCATTCTGCCCATTGAGCGAGGCTTTGATCTCCATGAGCTTTATATTCCCGTTGTGTGACTTCCTCAGGTTCATTAGGAGTGAGGAGGTTTTTCACTCCCGACTCCTCAGCGAGCGGAGGATTACGCAGCCTGGAGCGCTGGCCCTGCTGAGGTCGGGTGGCCTCCGGTGTCCAAGACCCTTCCGCGCTGGCGGACTTGGAGCGGGGTCCGCTTGCATCACGATTCGCAGGAAGTGGGAAGGAAAAGGACCTCCCTCTTCCCCTGTTCACAAGGTGCTGTGGGCCTCGCTCACCTGGTACCTGCCCGTAGCCCTGCTGCTTTCCCGGCCCCTTGCTCTGAGCGGGCCGCCCCTCCTCTGGCTCCCTCGTGTCAGGCGCAAGCTGCTTGTCCTCGTTTTCCCGAGCCTGTCCTCACCTGACCCAGCACCTCTGCCTGTCTCTGGCTGGGGGCTGCCTGCGTCTCTGCTCTGCCCACGATGCCACCCTCGGCATGCCCCTTCTCCAGCCCGCCCGCCCCCGCGCGTTCTCCCACATGCTGCACAGCGTGGTGCAGGGCGTGGGCAGGAACCCGCCTGGGGTTAGGGCTCATGAGGGGCTGAGCACCCTAAACCCTGCGTGGGATGCGTGTCCTCTGCACCCAGCAGGCTTAGGCCCTCTCTCTGTGCCTGGCCTCCACAAGCCCTCTTGGAACCTGGAAACGCCGTGTCCGAGCGGGAGAGGGAATTCAGTGGCACTTCGGGTCCCTGCCTGCAGCCAGCGGCTCTCCAGTAGCGTTGAGTCACGGCGCCCTGTGTGCAGGTGGGCATCCAAGCTCCTACCATCCTGCATGCCCTGCACGAAGTGTGCCCGCAGCCGGCCTGGGCACTTCTGCCCCCGTGCACAGCCGCAGAAGTCCTAATAGGCTCCAGATTGCCCGGCAATAAAAGGAATAAATAAATAAGTAAAAGAAAATTAAGCATGGTAGTGAAATGTATGTTTACTGCTGACTCCATTAAGAACCTACCCATCATTTCAAATGAGCACTAAATGCCTCAACAGAGGTTCCTGTCAGCAGGGAAGGGGTGCACCACAAACCCGCTTCCAACGCTGCAAACGGCTCTGTTCGCTCGCTTGCTCGGCCCGTTTTTGTTATTTATTTGTAGCGCGCACTGATAAGTGAAGCAGCCCCCGAGCACTCAGCACCGTATATCCCCGCCGGAAATACAGTTCGGTCCTTTCCTGCTAATGAAACTTAACATCCCAGTAACCATTACCGCACGGGCACAATATCTCTACGGAAATGCAGAGGAAATTAAAGCCCTTCATTGAGAACAGAACCACCAGCTCTTTGCTTCTCTTGTTTTATGATAGTCTATATTATTTGTCAAATAGACCGTTTTTATTGAGAGAGCGTATAATTTCGCTCAGGCTGTATTTCTTGGACTCCTTAAAGACGATTTCAGCTTGCTCAGGAAATAAAAGATAGAAACACCAATGTCAGAGAGCGCTGGATGAGTTATAGAGCGTCTGCCGGAAGCGAGCGAACGCGGGAAGCTTCACCTCCGCCGCCACTGCTTGCTAATAGCTGCCAGATGGTGCCACTTTGTCTGTGGTGCCACCGCGTGCCTCTGCGAGCAGAGCAGGAGGGAGCTCGGGAACCGCACTTGCCGACTTTCTAACAGCCAGCACGCGCCGCGCTCGGGGCAGGCGAGCCTCGCGGGCAGCGTGCACTAGGCGACCGGAAAGGAGCCGCCTGGTTTTCTAACCGCGGCTCGCTACGTGCTATAATCTGAATACCATTGTGGGGCGGCTCATTAAAGCAGCTTTGTTATCTGGCCAAAAAGTAGACAAGGCAGGTGAGATGCCCTGAATTTGGAGCAAGGGAGTTAATTTCTTTACTTCTGTGGTTCTCGGCCTTTTTGGATGCGAGGCCCCTCCTCGGAAAATGCCAGCGCTTTGCCTGTGGAAAAGCAATGGAGGAACTCTTTTGTGACGGAGAGCTCAGCGAGATCGCAAGAGGCCGGCATGTTTTTGGCAGGGTGGATTCCTATTTGAAACCTCTGGGCTTCTCTTGTGAATCGTGTTGGTACGCCTGACCGTGCTGGTGTTATGCAGCACAGCATAGGCCCCTTTACAAGGCTATCACGGCACCCCAGGAAACAAGGATGCCTTCCCCTAAATGCAGCACAGCCCAGGCCTCTCAAACGCCACCCTGCCCAGTACAACTGGTCCCGTCTCTTGTTCTTTTGCCTCCTTTTCCTTGCTCCCCGGTAGCACTTCCTCTGCCTGGTTCTCTTGCCTTGGATTTGACCCCACAACACAACAATCCCCCAGTGGATTTGGGGTCTTTCACCAAGCTCCCTTTATGCTCAGGTAGATACTCAGCAGCGCTTAATCACTCTTGCTAATGATTACATCCAAATGCCCAGGTCCCACTGGCTGCCCTGGCTCAAAGTGATACTAGTAGTTTTGCTTTCATCTCCAAATGCAAGCTGAACCGGGAGACGGTTTCCCAGCCAGCCCACCCGACCCCAAATCTCCAGGTTATCATAACTGCCTGGGACAGGCGTGAGGGACACGCAGGCAGGCACAAAACACAGTGCTTGGGGCAACGACTCTAAAAAGCAAGGAGGCAAACGCTTTCTGCATTACCGCTGGCCGGTAGTTTATGCAACAGGGACGGTTGTCAGAAAGCACCAGATACTTTGTCCAGTGCATTTTGCAGCCTGTGCCTTTTGCAGTTGCTGCTCACCTACAAGGGCAAGCTTAAGATTCAAATGAATGAGAAAAGGCGCCCACACCCAGGCACAGCGGCTTAAAAGGAACAAAGACAAAAGCGCTCCAACATCCGCAAGCTTCCCGGCGTGACCGGCCCACCATCCGCCTCCATTACAGTCTTCAGCACGGAGTGGCCTATTTACATTATAAATACATCATCCTGAATCCCTACGTAAATACAAAACGCTACAGACAGAAATTTCCCAAAGCTCCCCCCTCCTCTTCTTATGGTCTAAAGATTTATATTGAAATCTCTCTTCACTTCCTGGCATCTCGGAAGTCTTCTGTTCCCTCCTTGACAGTCGTGTCTGTTGCCTCGTTTTTGTGGGGCCTGGGCTAAGCAGATGGTGGGTTTGGGTTTTGCGCATGAATCACATCGTGCCTCTTCCGGTAAAGCCTCTCTTCTCACGAGCTCTCGTGGTGTATTCCTGCCTGTTTCCTGGAGTCTTTCTGGGTTTTGGCAAAGAAGGAGAGTGAATGTATTCCTAGCTGACTTGTTTCCAGGGCTGAGTTTCTTACAATGGTCTAATTAAGGTTTGGAAGCTTATTTCAGGAGGAAGCTAATAGATTAATTAGTGAAATTAATTGGTCTTTATTGGTTACACGTATGACTTGAGTTTGGCAGAAAGGGAGCCTGCTACCAAAACACCCCACGTTGAGCCTGACTCGGATTCAGAGCCAGCAAAAGCAATTTGAAACCGCACAGGAGAAGAGGGAGATGCTCAGCGGCTGATGGAGCTGCACAGCCAAATCCCCTGCTCCACTGCGCTGGGATGGGAGGGGAGGGGAAGGTGAAGGCAGCTACCTGCTGCCCCTGGGATTTGTTCCACCCCGGGAGCAGCGTGGAGCCCTCTCAGAGCTGCCCAGATAGCCTGGGGCTATTGTAGTGTCTGGGCATTGCAGCCGGGGTGCTCCCACCTGGGCCAGCATGCAGGGAAGTGCAGGACGGTTGCATCCACTCTGGGGTGCTTGCTGCCCCAAGGGAACTCCTGGACACTGGTAAAGTAGCCTTATGTCCTGGCCAGAGCTGGGGGCCCGATGCAGCGACTGGGTCTTGCACAGGCTTTGCGCGCAGGCGAGTGTCCTTCAGGTGCTCCCGTGAGCTCCTGCGCACCCAGCCCACAGCAAGCAAACTCTAGCGGCTGGAGGGGAAAATCTGGTGCTGGGCACGAGCTGAACCCCACAATGGAGCAATCACCAAAGGGGAGATGCTCCAGTCAAGGGGGAGTTTTGCATCTTGCAGAGCCTCCTTGACAGAGGATAAACCCTAAGCAGTTCCCAAAAGAGGAAGAGCTCTGCCAGGTGCGCACAGGGCTGGAGAGCATCTCAGCCATTTCTCTCTGCCCCCTTTAAATCCACTGCCCTAGGAGCCCACATGGCCATCTCAGTGCCGACCTGCTTTGGATTTACCTCCAGAAAGGAGCAACACGCCTGGATTGCCTCTGGTGCCCTGGAGATGGAGGGGCTCGGCTGCGCTGGACCTGGTTCCTTTGTTGAACCCAAGTGTCATGCCATCCTGGGGCTTGCAGCCCGCCCGCGTCAGGGAGCGGCTTGGCTTACGTAAGGGTGCTAGCGGCTGCAGAGCGACAGAGTAAGAGGGATCATTTCACGCTTCGGCGAGCTTTGGTCGAAGCGGCACCTGGATGTGTTTTTCTGCTCAGAGGCGTTTACTTAGCCTTGGCTCTAGCACGGAGACAGGGAAAGGGGAGCTGACTCTTCTTGGACTTTGCGAAACACGTCCCCCCGCGCCATGGGAGGAAGGAGCATTCTGGGAAGGGCCGTGCGAGTGGGCTTGGGGCCGGATTTGCCCCGGCAGAGCGGCGGCTCTCTGATGGGCACCCGCACAACCTCATGCTGGGGGCTGCTTCTCGTCTCATTTGGCAGTAAGTCAGATCTCATTCTCCTGATTAGTTCAGTCCTTCTGAGCGATGCTGGCTTATCCTTCCCATCACCGTGCTAGCACTGTTATCTCGGCAGTGACCTTTGGTGTCATCTCAAATACTTTGTTCTTATTACAGGTTACAAGGTGCTTTTCTTCTGCCACTGATTTAAATATTGCACTGTTTTCCCCCAGACTTCCTGCACAAAAGAGGATGTCAATCATCGTGTGACATGCACTCTGCTTTCAGCAGCTCAGGTCCTCTGCTGGCAGAGCTGTCTGGACTTCAAAGGAGTCGTGTCAGAAGAGAATTCGTCCCAGGGGGTGAAATCCTGGCTCCGCGGAAGTAAATGGCAAAAGCTGCTGCTGGCTTCAGTGGGCCAGGAGTCCCCTGGGGTATAGGGCTGGGAGGCAGCCCCGCAATCACCTAGGTTTCTGCCCCCACTCCTGCAGGGGAGGAAGTCGTTCGTCCACGTCATGTAAATGGCGCTCTGGGGACCAGTGACCAGAGACGTGCTCTCTCGTGCTCCTGCTTTGCTATGTTTTCTGTGAACTCGTGCAAACCTGGTGGGTCCGATTCTCCCCTCTTGCACGCTGGCTTGGGATGAGGATGGCTCCACTGCTCCGGGGCATTTCCCCCTCAGCACGCGAGGGGGGATCGGGTTCTGTCACGCGGAGACATGGCAAGTGCGCGCTCGCCTCGGCGGGGCCAGATGCTGCTTCTTCACTGTGGGCTCAGCCAGTCTCCGTGATGCGCCGACCTGCTGGCTTCTGTGCAGCACGTACTATTAGGTCCTGGCCTCTACTCCACAAGCAGCCCCAAATGCAGGAAGGGCAACATCAGGCTCCCAAAACCAGCTTTGTGTGCTCACGGAGAGGCTTCATCGAGACTGTAGTGTCTGAGCATCACCCTTCTCCTTTCTCCGGCCATCTCCCTCCTCCCAGAAGCGTGTGCTTGGGGACCCATCTGACCTTTAGCCTGACGGGCAGGCATCATTTGCTCCCTTTGCCCACTGGACTGACTGCTGCATCAGAAATATTACAACTAAAAGCAAATGAAAGCAAAGACATGCTCTCAGACACTGGATTGAGTTTGCAGCAGTTGTACCTTTCTGCTGACCTATGCCACTTGTTGCACAACATTTATTTTTAGGGTCTTCTCTTTCTTTCCCCCTTTCTTCCTGTGGTTAGACTTGGATGTGGCAATGCGTTTGTGGGACAGTCTCCCACCCGGCTCCCTGCAACGTTTTTTAACCCTGTGGCCAGGGCTTTCCCCATCTTTCTGTACCACTCAGGCAAATGGCATAGATCACCTGAAAATGAATGTGGACCAAAAGGAACCAACACCGTTTGGCTAAGCAGGCCCTCGTTATGTCTTACCTGGATCAATCGCGCATGTTGGAGAAGGTTCTGCACCTCTGTTACAGCGCATTAATTCCCACTGCTGTGCTTCCCCCAGAGACGGGGCACTGTTGTTTGCTCAGCTGAGCAGGCTCCCGGGGCCCAGGGCTCAGGAAGTGGCAGGTCACGTGGACTCGTGGTAGAACGGTGCAAGGCACCTTGTGCAAAGGCCTGCGCAGCACTGAAATCCCACTCGGGCCACCCACCTCACTGCACCTGCCCACCTTCCAGGCTCCGCGTGCCACCCTGGGGGAGCCTCACATCCGGCCGCCCCCTTCCTGGAGCACACCCGCAAGCCTGGGGGTAACGCCGCCACCACCCAGGGTCTGGACTGATCCTGGCCCGGTGCCCCCTGGGAAACGCAGGACTAGTAGTCCTTGAGGGGTACTTGACTCAGTGCAAGAACTTGGGGTGCTTCCCTCAGTCAGAAGCACAAATAGTGGTCTCCCTTAGTCAGCCGAACCAAGGCATAATTTAGACCCTCTCCCAATAAGTCTTCTACACTAGGGACAGAGGAGAACGCTATTGGTTACAAGGAGTAGGGTACTGGGTAGAGAAATATCAGAGAAATAACTTAGAGCAAACAATGGCATGGTAGTCTTTGATCCCGCATCTGAGTTACTGCAAGCTATATACCTAGTTAGCTCTCAAGTAGCTTACTCACAAGTATCATCCAGAGGCAGGTGGAGATTCCCTCTGGAGGCAAGCAGTTCACTGACCATGAGTTTCAAGACAGAGAGCGAGTTTCAGATGGTCCAGCTTCTCTGAGAGTCGTCATTATGGCTGCTGCCCTGCTTCCTGGGCAGTCCTTAACTTATATAGGCCTTATGACCTCATTTACCTGATCCAGTGAAGGCCAGCAGCTCTTGGCTGCCAGCCAACCAATTTGAAATGCATCACTAGTTGCTGGGTATACTGGCAGGGTCTCTAGCCCCCTCCCAGTCATCATGATATTGCTTAAAACAATAGGGAGTTTAAGCCCCCACCCAGGTGTGTGAGGCCAGTCATGTAGACAGAGGGAGCAGGTTTCCCCCTCCCTCAGGAATGTATCCAGCTCAGGTTACAACTCCGGGTTACCTGAAGCCAACGGGGCCTGGGGTGTCTGCCCTCTGCTGTGACCCTGGTAACCAAACTGTCAGATCGGTCACCCGCCCGATAGCAGAGTTTGGGAAGAGACAGAGATGCCGTTCTGCCACAGGCGGGGCACTGTTGTTTGCCCAGCTGGAGCAGGCTTCTGGGGCCCAGGGCTCAGGAAGTGGACTCGGGTCACGTGGACTCGTGGTAGAGCGGTGCAAGACATCTTGTGCAAAGGCCTGCGCAGCACTGAAATCCCACCCGGACTCTCAGATCAGGGGTCACTGAGGGCAGCCTACTGCTGCCCCGCCGTCCAACGGCTGATTGCATTGGAAGCGTTTGCAGACTTGTGAAGCAGCTCGCAGCCGCCACTGTCGCACCCCAGGACCTGTCTGCCCAAACTGACCGTGTCCGTGTGTAAACACTCTGTCCTGACAGTAAATCACCGAGTCTGTTATGGGCACACTTCAGTTGCTGACTCTCCTGTATAACGTCTGCCGTCGTGAGAAAAATTGAGTTGTTGCCTTTTGATAGTGAAAAACCTTTCTTTGAAGCAGGCACGGTAGTCCTGAGCAGTTATTAGCCCTGTATCTGTGGATGCCTGGTGCCTTACTAGAGACGACAACATCCAGAATGGCAATTATGAAGAATATGATTTCCATATTGTTTTCCAATATTTCTCTGAGCTCATCGGTCTCCTCCAGTAGCACAGCGTGGCCCTGGTTCTGCGTTCCAGCGGACGCAGCAGCGGTTTCCTACGCTCCGTTATCTCTTGCAAGGGTTTCTTACGTCTGGGCTGTACTCGCAGGTGCTATGGGGTAGCCTCGTAGCACAGGGATGCTGTGACAAAGGGCCCCAGCAAGAAACCTTTGGCTACGCAGGGAGCTAGAGTCTGCCTTAATACCAACCACCACCTGTGACCTGCCTGCGTGTGCGGCTTTGGGCAAGCAGCTCCTGGTGGCTTTTAACTGTAAGTCAAATTTTACAGGCATCAAAACAACAACAGAGGGAAGAATGCATAATGTCACTGTAGCCATTAGCTTTATTACTCCAAACAAAGGGACCGGCGCAGCGTGGCTGGAAGTCGGGCATGGCACAGCACGCTGTCGGGAGCGGCGTGCCAGCCGCCGCGACAGTGATGGATAGACAGTGGTGATGCTGCTGAGTTTCAATTAGAGCTGGCTGAACCGTTCCTTGTTAATAATGTTTGTTGCGAGCGTAACCCTTTGCTTGGCGGGTGAGACCCTTCCCGGGACATCTGTGTTACCCAGGAGTCATCAGCCTGCTGTGGGGCAGGCCTGGGGAGTCGCTCAGCACCACGTCCCCCTGTGGGGGGCTGGCTAACACGGCTCAAGTGATGTCCCAGAAGTCCAGTGTTGCTTGAGTTGTTGTGGAGGGTCCAGGCAGCGGGGGGGATTTGCAAACATCTTTGTGCCCCACTGTCCAAGTGCTTCCACAGCAGGCAGCCCTTGCCCCTGTGCCATCAGCCAGCGGAGTCCATCCTTGCGTGGGATCTAAGTACGGTGTCATGTCACCCTGGCTGTCTGTGCTGGAGTGGGCGCGTCCACCGAAGGACCCGACCTCAGCAGTGATGGGCGCGTGAACTGGCACTTTCAGTTGGGAAAGATTCATGTAGGCGTTTCAGGGTGCATTTGTGGGGGGAAGGGAGGTCCTTTGACCATCTGAGCAGCTCTAGTTTGAGATGGAGGCAGGGAGAAAGCGTCTCCGTTGTCGCGCTGTGGGGGCCCGTTGCACCGTCTGGCCCCGGCACGCACAGGGTGAAGCGCTGGAGCCTGCTTCAGCATCAGTAGAGGCTCCTCCCAGGCTCCTGACTCCCATGCAGCCAGGGCGTCTGCTCTGCAATCGGTCCCCTGGGGGAACACGTCCCATCCCTGACTGTCTCAGCACCCAGCTTCTCCCCTCCCTTTCTCTTCCCTGCTTCCAGTTCCCGGCTCCTCTCCCTTTAGCCCTCCTGAATAGTGCCTGCCATCCTTGCTGTAACAAGCTCTTTGTTATTATCTGGAAGACAGGTATTGATACTAGTAATTTCGCTGCAGCCACAAATGACCCGGCGAGCAGTGCAGCACAAAAGGCCAGCCCTGTGCTCTGAGCTAATTACTATCACTCGTTATTCTTCCTCTTTCAGCACCAGCACAAGACCCGGCACTGTCCTTCCTGCTGTGTTGCAGGTGCTGAAACCTCAGGAGTCTGGCTGCTCCTTCCCTTCCTCTTCCCCCCTGCCCCTTCTCCCACCCTGCCCAGCCCCAGCCCCAGCCCGCAGGCTCTGTGCTGCCCAGGCTTGGTGGTCCACACCAGTGAGGGGTGCAGGGGGCCGTAGCGGATGCTCGTGCAGGTTTCACTGTTCATCAGGAGCTTGCTGCGGCAGATGTCACGTGTCAAAGACATGCTTCGTGCGCCCGGCACGGTCTGCCTTCTCGGTTTTGTAGGAAGGAGCCAGTCCCGGCACGGCTCATGGCAAGGAGTCGTGTTGAACCCCGGGCCCTACCCTGAGAGGTCGCTGCGCTGTACTGACTGCACATCGATACCGAAGGCTGCCGGTTTAATCCAGCGCTCTCTTAGTAAGCGCCCAACGATCAGCTTCTGATAGAAATCACGTCTGCAGTCTTTTCCCCATGGATTGAGTTTGGTTTCACAGAAAAATGTCAGTCTCAGCAATTTAAGCATCCAGTATTACAGTTTGATTTAGAAATCAAATTCCTCTGCTAGTGACCTGGGCACTCATTACCACCAGGCCTGGGCTGCGTGAACACTGTTCCTCTTGCCAGTCATCGTCTCTCCTTGATAAGGATCTGTGTTATTTAAACAAATACATGGCTGGTGCATGCCGGAGGCCTGGGCACCTAGCAGGGTCTCACAGAGCAGTAACAACCCAGCAAAGCAGCTACAGAAGCATCCCAACCGCCTCCACTCCCATGAAACAGGAGCCTCGTGGCAAGCGGAACCTGCAGCTGCTATTGTGTGCATCCTCTGCCCGTGGGAGACACGCTTACGGGCACAGCACCATACACATCTGCCCAGTCTGCAACTCCAACCCTCCCGCCTGCCTTTGGGCTCTAGGCTGGGGCTGAGGAAGCCCTAGCTGGAGTCAGGATGAAGCCTGCAGCAGCTGGGAAGTGCTGGGCATGCTCAGCACCCCTCCAGAGTGTGAGCTGGAAGGACACAAAACTGGGGAGAAGTGGACACGCCGGAGGGCAGGGAACAGCTGCAAGCAGACCTGGACAGGTTGGACAAGTGGGCAGAAAACAACAGGATGCAGTTCAACAAGGAGAAATGCAAAGTGCTGCACCTAGGGAGGAAAAATGTCCAGCACACCTACAGCCTAGGGAATGACCTGCTGGGTGGCACAGAGGTGGAAAGGGATCTTGGAGTCCTAGTGGACTCCAAGTTGAACATGAGTCGGCAGTGTGACGAAGCCATCAGAAAAGCCAATGGCACTTTATCGTGCATCAGCAGATGCATGACGAATAGGTCCAGGGTGGTGATACTTCCCCTCTATCGGGCGCTGGTCAGACCGCAGTTGGAGTACTGCGTGCAATTCTGGGCGCCGCACTTCAAGAAGGATGCGGATAACCTGGAGAGGGTCCAGAGAAGGGCCACTCGTATGGTTAGGGGATTGCAGGCCAAGCCCTATGAGGAGAGCCTGGGGCACCTGGACCTCTTCAGCCTCCGCAAGAGAAGGTTGAGAGGCAACCTTGTGGCTGCCTTTAAGTTCATCACGGGGGCACAGAAGGGAATTGGTGAGGTTTTATTCACCAAGGCGCCCCCGGGGGTTACAAGAAACAATGGCCACAAGCTAGCAGAGAGCAGATTTAGACTGGACATTAGGAAGAACTTCTTCACAGTTCGAGTGGCCAAGGTCTGGGACGGGCTCCCAAGGGAGGTGGTGCTCTCCCCTACCCTGGGGGTCTTCAAGAGGAGGTTAGAGGAGTATCTAGCTGGGGTCATCTAGACCCAGCACTCTTTCCTGCTTATGCAGGGGGTCGGACTCGATGATCTATTGAGGTCCCTTCCGACCCTAACATCTATGAATCTATGATGCTCCCCATACAGCATGGCAGGCAGCGAGGAAAGGTCCCGCCAGCTCAGAGTGGAGCTCGTCAGCGTAGGAGCATCTTTTCCACTCTCCTGTGGCAAGCCAAGGTCTAGGAGACTGCTACAGGGACGGTCCTTCCTCGCCTTCCCTGGTGCCTTCATCAAGCTTGTCTACTCTGAAGTGCAAAGCAGTGGCTGTGGCAGAGGCCCTTGGCACCAGTCTTGCGCCTGCATGCACCACCACTCAGGGACCCTGTTGGGACCAGCTGGCTTGGTCCAACAGAGAGGCCCTTGCGGACATCCACATGCAAACAACCTCCAGGAGAAACCACCGTGGAACCGGAGGGGCTTGCCCGCGTGGTGTCCGCCTGGCTCGGAAAGGCCTCCTGCAGTGGCTGAGGCTGCACAACTGAGCCAACGGGGCCCTCACCCCACCCCCCGGTCACATCCAGGCAAGCCTTTCCTTTGTGTCGTCTACGCAGCACGCTGGGGCCTCTGCACGTTCAGCCTCTGGCAGGGTGCACTCTTGATCTCAGCCGGCACCTCGAGATGTCGCCGGAGCGTGAGCAACAGATGGCGATGCTCCGCGGGTGGCTGAAGGTGGCTCAGTAGCGGGAAGCTGGACACTTGGTTGACCATCAGCGCCCAGGTGTTGTCAGGCTGTGCTCTGCAGTGCCACGGCACAGCACAGCGGGAGCCGCACAGCTCGCAACCTGGCCTTAGTGCTTTATCCAGGAGCAAAGGACACAGGGCATTTTGAAAGAGAGGTAGCAGCTGGTGGCTTGATGCCCATGCCAGGGAGACTGGCGAAAAATATTTATTCAGACCCATTCTGGGCAATAAACTGTGGATGAAGAAGGATTTCCATGATAGTCAGAGAAAGCTGCCTAAGAGCCGTGGGAGTCTACTCAATAATCCAGTTATGAGAAATGCCAATACCGTGTTTGATAGAAAACAGTAACTGCTCTTGAAATCCTGGTGGGGGCTGTTGCATGGAAGAAGAGTTCAGAGCTGCTCGACACCCGTGGACTTCATTGCGCGTTACGCTGACGGACGCAGGGCATAAAAACCAGTTGTCAAAAATTCTCAGAAACTGAAATCCCAAGCTTCATCCCACATGTTAACACCATTAACTCACAGGAAGAGAAACACCGACCCACTGGCAAATAGAAAGAGAATAGTCAGAAGGAGAAAACTCAGCGTTTATTGGAAAATAATTTCCCCAGTATAATAACTATCCATTACTCAGGGATGTACCTGGAGTTAGCACTTACGATCTTGGCGCCAGAATGTTTCCTGCTTTCCAAAGCAAACAAACCCAAGTCTGAGCGTAACTGCGTTTCTTAGACTTCTTAGGCTCGTTTTCAGTTCAGCATAAAACCTCACTGCTTAAAGGGGAAAAAATGCCCTAAGAGAAGTACAAAGTTATAATTCAGTCAAGGCTTTTTGGTGGCATCAGGCCCCCATTTTAATGGAAGAAGAGCCCTGAAATTGAATTAGTGCCTGAAGACGTTGTGCAGAATCCTTCCCTGCTGAGGGGTCTTGTCAGATCATATTTTATGTGCTTCGTAAGGCATCAAATAGTACACGTGTAAATCGTGCGAAGCAGAGTTTCTAGTGCCAAAGACGCAGAGGAGAAGAGCGACTGCAGGGTTGGAAGCGTCCAAGGAGAGATGAGGGGAACCAAATGCACACGTTACCATGGGTCACTCTTACACCGTTCGCCTTTTAACTCCAGAACAGCCCCGGCTTGTGCAGGAGCAGGAATCGGGCTGGGGTGCTAGCACCAGCAGACCCCGTGGCGCAGGAAAGGCCGCTCCTGGCAGAAGGCCCCAGTTCTGGACCCGCAGAGCCCCGGCTCAGTGCTGTCGCAATGCAAAGCCTGGTTTGAAGGCTCTTCCTTGGGGGACTGGGTGTGTGGAAGGCTTTCTGTTTGCCTCCCCATAACACTGGTTTAGTTGGGGTGAGATTTTTTTTAAACAATAAAGGGCTGAGAATTAAGGGCTTTGTATCCTACACGTGCAGTGCTGCAAGGAGGTGCTGGGGTTGATTTTTTTGGCCAAGGAGCCGTCTGCTGGCAGATGGTGGGCTTCCCCCATAGCCCTGGCAGCCGTGCTTGCACCCAGAGGAAGCAGGCGAGAGGCTGGAGCCCAGCAGGCTCCCACGTCAGGCGGAGCCAGCATGGCAAGCACGAGCCCAGTGGGGACAGCGACGTCCCTCGCCTGCCGGGCGTTTGCTCGCGCCGTGGAACCACAGTGGCACCGTGTAGGACCGCATTAGCCGTTGTGCAGGCGCTTGCTGCGGGGTGGGCGCGGGCTGCCGGCACACAGAATTTCCTGGCAAACTACGACTTACGTAGAGGGCGTTCCCGCCATCCTCGCCTTCCTGGTGCTTTGGGCCCTTCTGGAGCAGGCTGCTCAACACGGCTCAGCCAACAATAAATTTGACTATAAATGTCTCTTTCCCATTTAAACAATGGGTCATTAACTTTAACAGTGTCAAAGTGTCCCCACTATTACATTCAACACAATTAGCGCACAAGGTAATATGAAACCCCACACATCACACGGAGGAAGGCATTTATACCTTGCTTGTAATTGGCATTGCAGAGCACCAGCCTCCACCCTAAGTGAATTAGGGGGGAGGCATTTGCCCCCGTGACAGCATGCAGGGGTCAGAGCAGGCCAGGAGAGTGCGAGAAGCCAGGCATGGTCATGGCCCGCTTGGCTTGGCATCGCCGGTGCTCTGCACGGCAAGGAGACGGAGCCAGTGGGTGGGCATGCACTGGACATGGCCTGCCAAGGAGTCGGCCGGTTATTTCTGCTGCATGCCCTGCAGGGCTGTGGGAACCGGGCAGCACGGTGCACCGAGATAGCTGGCCTCTGCGACAAAGGCAGGCAGGCACGGGCAGCATGCAGCCCTCTGAGCTGGGGCCACAGGAGAAAGGGAGCCCGGACTAGCAGAGACTTGGCCCGAGTTGGGAAGTCTGGCGCTGCGAGAGCCTGTGAAGGAAGCCCTCCCTGTGCTGCGCTCGGTGTCAGGGCCCCTCAGGGACGACTTCCCTAGCTGTGTGCTGTAGGTGTCCCCAGTCAGGCGGCTCCTGGGGCGAGGGGCAGGCTCCCCCACTGCTTTCCCTGAACCCGGGTCGTCCGGGCTCTGACACCAGGGCGGCACGAGTGAGCTGTCTCAGGCTAATGCGTGCTCTCTGGGGAGCTGCCGGGGGCTCTGGTCTTCGCTCCCTCGCCCCCACCCCTGTTTCACTGGTGATTGTAAGCTGAGATTTCATTGCAGTGCGGCCGGGGAGTGTCAGTGCTAATGCCACGGAGATCACTGCTGACAGCAGTGTCAACGGGTGAGGCTCCAACGGGCAGGGACGGGACAGGACAACAGCAAGACAAGGCAGGCGGGAGCGGGTTATGACATCCAGAGCAGGGTTAGCATGGACGGCCGGGCCCCGTCAGGCGGCTGGGTGCCGGAGACAGTCAGTGCCGTGTAGACGTATCCTTGTACTCAGGCTGCAGTTTGGGCCCAGCTCCAGCAACGAGCCAGTCACCAGCGCTGCTGAGCGGGGTGGACACGTGGCAAGCAGCTGAGCAGTCTGCGGGCGGGCAGGGGGGCGCCGCCACAAGGGCTCCGTGGTTCGTCGGAACGAGGTTTTCTTACCTTTTGTTATTCCTCCGCGTGCAAGTCATGCAGCTCGCCCAGGCGGCAGCTGGGGTCTGCAAAGCTGCAGGCTGCTTCTTGTGGTCAAACACCAGCTATTTTAACATACGCTTCCCTTGGTGTCGGAGCGAGCAGAGCTCGGCACAGAGCCCAGGTGCTCACACGCAGCCCAGCTAACCAAAGCGCCACCGCCCCAACGTTAGATTTAAAACCCAGCCGCAGCCCGCAGCGCCCATCTGCTTGCCTGTGCCGGAGGATTCGAGCCCTCGGCACCTGCGAGCATCCGGGGCGATTGGCACCGTGCTTCCGGCGAGGCAGCGGCACCTTAACGTGGAGGAGACTGTCCACAGGAGCTCTCCTCAACTTTATGAATTCATTTGGAGATTACTCAGCACAGTAACAAATGCCTGTAGAGCTTTGTTATTCTGCACATCAGGTGGTAAAACTGTAGCTGTGAATAAATTGCCTGTAGTACGATTTTTGCCCTTAATGCTGCAGCAGCAGATGGCTTAATAAATATGCAGTGTTTTAAAAGTGCATTTGCAATTTCAGAGCCCCTCGTTCCCTCCCCTGCCCTTCGGTCTCCTGCACAGACCTAACATACCAGCGTCCCGTACGAGACTGCAACAGCGTGAAGCAAACGGCCCCTGATGTGCAGGTGCACAGAGTCGGGGAGCGTTTCTGTGCAGAAGGCCACCGTGCCCCTCCGAGCCAGACCGAGCGACGCTGGGCCTGCTCCCCCTGGGCCAACCTTCCTCCACCCCATGCTCGGGGCCAGGCCGACGTTCACCGTCAGCTGTGGGCTCGCTCCGGGAGCCAGGCCAGCCCCCCTGCCAGCACGCCCTTTTGGGGGTGAGTCGCTTGCTGTCTGTCCGTGCTCACGCGCTGGCCTGACTGGAAAGGCGGGAGAGCGGCCAGAGGAGTTCCCGTGCCCTGGGGAGCGGCGGTTGGGCGAGCGGGTTCTGCGGGCACCCGACCGCTTCGCCTCTCGCAGCGCGGGGAGCGAGCTGCCACGGAGAAGAGCGGGAGCGCAGGTGTCTGCTGCCCACTGCCCACCTGCACCAAACAGCGCCCGCGTGAATGGATGAGGGAGACTCAGTCCCCGAGCCGAGCGCTCGGTCTCTGTACCAGGCAGCAGGCGCGTCGCAGGGGTCAGTATTTTTCCTCAGCGCTCTTGGCTAAGGAAGTGCCCCTCCTTTCTGGGCACGCTGCATGGGTCGAAGCCGTCGGGCGGCCTGCAGATCTGGCCGAGGAACTGGCCATTTTAGTGTGGAGCGAGCAGACCCCGAGCGGCTCCTTGCACTACTGAGCCCAGCGCGGGCAGGCGCGCTCCTCCTAGGCAGCAGTCCCCTGTGGTCCTAGCAAGGAGCTGCCACCCTGCGCGCCGGCTCGGAGGCTGGGATGCTGTTGAAGAGACGCGGGGACAGTGACAAAGCCTGGCTCAAAGGCGTCAGGGCAGGTGCAAAAGGGCTTCGGCGCCTGGCCCGGCCCTGGCACCCAGAGCAGGACCCTGAGATATCGCAGCTCCGGCTGCCTGGACAGCGGCTGACGGGCTCTGAGGTTAAACCTCGGATCAGCAGAGAGAGGCAGAGTTGTTACCTGCACCTCCCCGGGGGCTTGAAGCCAAGCTGGCAGTTTAGCAGGGGGCTCCTTTTAAGCAGGTTTTCTTTTTAAGCGCCAAAAAAGGTGGCAGCTGTGGATGCCGAGTTACTATAGTAACCATGGGAGACAGCAGCAATCAGTAATGTGACTACAAAAAACAAAGACAGATTGGTTTTATTATTATAGATATGTATTGCACATGTAGGTCACTGCTTACATGCCCCCGTCTCCCCGTAAGCCTCATTATATAATGAGAGACGATGGAGAAGGTTCTTGCAGTGCTCAGGACAATTATTAACCAAAACAGGTTTCAAAAGTATGTCTCGGGGCACAAAACCTTGGCGGTCGTCTCTCTGACACGGTGGCTGGATGGCCATGGCCCGAGCGGAGCTGTGCCGGTAGTGGAGCGCCAGCACCTGGTCCCTGTGGCCGTGGAGGCAGCTGGTGGGCTCCAGCTCTGCGCCTGTTCGGGACCAACGTCCTGCACGTTCGCCCAGGGGCTGTTCAGTGGGCGGCAGTGTCGAACCTGCGTTCGACAGCCCATACCTGTTACTCAGTTTCCACGGGGAGCTCAGCGTGGCGGTTGGGCAGGTGTCCCAGAGACAGCAGTGAGCTCCTTTGGGACTCTCGGGCACATCAGGATTCAATTTAGCACCTTCCTTGGGGCCTTGGAAAAGACAGCTGGGGTCTAAGAGCAAAGGGAAGAAGGAGGGTACATCAGAAATGGATTGGGCTGTCCTATGTAATGTAGGGAACATTTTCAACTAGGCAAACAGCAAACCTCAGGGGAAGGGCCCATGAGGACACGCTGGGGCCTGACTGAGTTCAAGGTTTGAAGAAAAACCCCACAGTATTCAAAATCCAGCTGACAAGGGGCGGTCTGCTGCCCCTTACAACTAGAAGTGAGCCGAGGAGTGTCTCTTGCTGGATGTGCGCGTGCAGAGAGGTCTGTGATTGATGGCCTTCCCTGGAGGTGTGCTGACTCCAGGCAGCACCCACCGAGCTAGCGCTGACTTCTGCGTCTTCGCAGCAGGGCTCGGGAGCGTTCGCGCAGGCTTATGAAAACTGATTGCATTCCTCGCACTGCTCGGTGCTCTGGGATCCTGTCCGACACGGGGACTCTGCAAACAGTTTGCTGGTCTGAGCCCAGGTTTATACATGCTTGAAAGGCCACACTCCTGGGAACGAGGTGAGTCTGGTGAACCACAAGTCAGTGCCGCACGTAAGTGCTAGGAGGAAATCGGTGCGCTTCCTTTAGACTTGCCGTTTTCAGCATAAACGATGACTTTGACAAATTGGCAGACCAAGAGGCTATCCTGGGCTTCACCTTCGAAATGCTTCGTCCTGGGCTCACGGAGTGATGATGGAGGAGTCTCAGTGACCAAAGACCCTTTAGTTGTAGCAGAGCCTCAGTTGCTTGTGGACTTGTTGCAGTTGTTCATGTTATCATGACACCGGACCTACAAGATGTCAAAGACATGCGGCTTTTCACAAAGGCGATCAGCCTAAATTAATGATCCCAAGAGACCTCCCTGCTACTCAGTAATGCCTGTGTTTTTTAGTAGTGAAAGCGAGATGGTTTGATTTAAAATAAATGCCTATTGAAACAACATGGCGGGGCAGAGGACTTGCTGCTGAACAAGGAAGGGAAAAGGAGAAAACCACGGCACGCTCCGTTTGGAAGATGCAGGCTCCCGACTCGGAGAAGCGTTACTACACAAAGGAGCAGCGTTCGCAAGCGATGGAAACCCTGTGCAGAGCTCTCCCGTGCTGCAGCCTGTCGCTGGGAAATAGCATCTCTTTTCAAAGGGGTATTTCGAACACTTCAAGTGATCTAAATGCTCGATAAGTGGCTTTCTACTTCACAACCAGTTTGACAGGGACGTGGGGAAGGAGCTGTTGCTATTTATACAAGCTGAAATAAAGAACTTCAATTTTTCCACCCAGGTGAGGACTCGTGCTAGTCACTGTGCTGCGGTGCTAGAGTCACCATCGTTCTCAAGAGGCAGTTCGAAAAGCCCTATCAGCGCATCAGCGTTTCCCCCAGGCAGAGATGCATGGTACAAGACTGGTCTATCTGCTGGTCCGCTGGAGATTTCGACTCTCCCAACACACGTTTGTGCAACCAACTGCTTTTGTCCAAGGAAGTCACCGTTCAAAGACACCCAGGAACCAGGAGGCAGTCTGGACTCGGCGCTGCCCTGCAACAGCAGACCGCACCTCTGAGATGGGGAGACCCGGGGCAGTAACGGGGAATAGAAACTGTCCAGTTCCAAAAACCACGACAGCACATTGTGGATCGGCCCGATTTTTCATAGCCTAGGAGATGAGCCTTAAAGGGCAAACTATCATGTCAAGCAACCTTTTGAATTGGCCATGGGACTAGCACGAAAAGGGAAAGTGTCTGCACGGCAGTGCACAAGGTCTGTAAGTGCAGCGTGCGGATACCACCGGCACCCACGATCACAACAGCGTGTGGGGGACGCACGTGTCTGCCAAGGAAGGCAACTGCACGAGGAAGCACAATCTGATCTTATGCCAAACTGCTATTAGCAAACACATTTTTCACTTGATTCCAGAACATGCATTAACTGGGAGCTATAATTACAAACAATTCAGAGACCTATCATTTTAAACCGCTTGCCAGTTATCACCTGGACTAATTCTGTGACATTTGAACACATTATTCTGAACAGAAATTCAGAGCCATCATCCTGCAGATAACTGCTGTGGCAGAGCGCTGTGTATAATAAGCAGAGGGTTAGGACAGTGTCAGTAGAAATGCCTGTAGCTCACTTTTCCTGTGAGTAACACATTCCCTTTAACCTTTTCTGGAGAAGTAAGAAGTTATTTGAATAATGTGGCACCCAGAGGTGCACCATTAAACGAGCTCCAATTTCTGTCTCTCCAAGCCTGTGCTTTTTTTAGCAGGGAAAAAAGGTTTGTTCACATACCAGTATGCCTGTCGTCTTGTTTAACATTGTCTAGAAGTCTCCCCAGGAAAAAGGAGTAAGGCAAAGTTAAGCCACGAACGCACTGCTGAAAGCACCAGTTGAAGGATGCCGTGATAAAGGCCTGGCCAGGGTCTGACATCTTTCATGTCTTCTGCCGGGCGACCCGAGGAGTGCAGTAACCAGGCAGTGCTCACGCGAGGCCCTGTCCTGGCATCTGAATGACAGCTCAGGTCTAACTGCTGCATCTGTACTCATCTTGTTTGAAAGTGGCAGCAGACAGGTGTGTATACTCTGTCAAACACAGTCTCAAATGCTTGGAGACGTTTTAGGACGGGAATGGCTAGCGCGGTGAGAGCCGAATCCTGCGTTCCTCACTCAGGCGAAACTAAAGGCCACCTAAGCTGCCTTGCCCAAATAAAGGCTTTGTGAGCAGAGCAGGGTTTGCTCTTGAATAAATGCTAATTACCAGAATCTGTGCTCTTTAGCCAAAACCGTAACACCTGCAAGGGGACTCGCTCGGAAGGAAGCTTGACAATTTTGAAAGTGGCTTCCTCATTACATTTGAAGAAATGAACTTGTAAAATGCCTCTCCCCCAGACTCGATGTTCTTGAGATGCCTTCAAGATGGGCTTGAATAACAAAGCTACCCAGGTACCAAAGGGCAAGCTAATCCTGTAAGGTTACAGGAGCGTGTGAACCACGGACAAATCCCCTACAACAACAGGCTTCTTTCTGATGAACAGGAGGACGGCATCCACAAGAGGAAAAGGTATGGGCTATTTCCCCCTTGGCTTGACTTGGTCACAAAGTGATACAAGAACATAAAAATGGGTCCAGTCAGAGACTGTCTTTTACTGGGACCCGGCAATTAAAATACCTGTGCGTGAGCGCGCAGCCTGAGTACATCCGACCTGCGAACGCTGCGCACGGCTGCTTTCACTTCTCAAGATCCCGTTTTCTATGAAACTGTCGGCACCAACACCAAGGATCACCGCGCCGTCGGGAGCTCTGGTCCAGCCCCCCGCTCAAAGCAGGACTACCCCCAACTAGGTGGTTAAGGTCTCTCAGAAGCACTGATATATATGGTAACAGCATTTACTTAGTAGAGAAACTTTCTTGCAGAGGAAGGAAAATCTTGCCTTTTTTGACGAGGAAGGAGAGAGCGCTCGCGGAGCACGTCTTGGAGCATCACGCTGTATTTCTTGAAGAATAAAGATCAGATGCTAGGGAATCAATTAAAACAAATATCCATTAAACAAGGAGTGAAAAAATATAGTTTGTTTGTATCGAGCCATAATTTACAGACCAATGCTGCAAAAACAGAATTTATTCACATACTGTCCTTAATACCGAATATAAAATAAACCAGCATCAGAGGCAACGTCGGAGCCCCAGGAGCTGGTGCGTTATGTGATTGCTCACTGCAACATAACTGAGTACAAAACTACAACAATAGGGTATTATTCACAAAACAATACGCTCCGTTTGCAAACTGCTTGTCAATTCAAATGCTGAAATGACACAAAAATGTTAGATTTGGTCAGTACTTCACAGAGAACTGAACATGCAAGCCTCTTTCAACAGAGGAACGCCCTCCGTAGTGTACCCTGGCTACGCCAGTTCATAGTATTTCCCAGTTTTTGGATCAAAATAACAGTTCAGACATGGATCGTATTGAAGAGTCAAGACTTCCTCATCATCTTCAGCACTGAAGTCACCTTCGCCTGTGTGAAGGGGGAAAAACAGAGTAAATTACTGCTCCGTTGCTCACAAAGTGCCAGGGAGACGCCTATCTATCTGCCACACGTGACACGCTCCCCAAAGGGGTGTCATTCTTCTGACTTCTGTGCAAACCCTTCAAATGGTTACCCTCCAAGTCAGTGTGAATTTATGCTTTCATTCAAAGTCTAAGATGCATCTTTCAGGGCTTGCCCAAGCACTGCATAACACCATGCTTGCTGGAATCATCTACTAGAGCTAACCAAAAAACAATCCTGTTGATACCTGGTCAAAGTACTCCTAATGGAGATCTTTCCCAATCAGTTGCTTAAATAATAATGTATTTTGCATGCACATAAAAATGCAGTCAATTGCCTTTTAAAAGCTGTAGGAATGAAACTGCACACTATCAAAATGTTCCAGGTGGAAGAATCAGAAAATCAAACATAAAACGAAAGGCCTTGATCCAAAGAGTTCAGCCTTGCTGTGCTGGTCTCACATCATTTACTTTCAAGCTTGCTAACTTCTCATTGAGGTTTTATAGGTTTTCTATTATTCTACATTACAAATGTACTACATATATTGAATATGCTTAACTACTTCTGTTTCACTGATTGGCTTTAGAGAACTGGGTGAGGAAATTCTGCATCAAAATCTGCATGAAAATCTAACGCTTGCAGCCATGCCAATATTGCTGCGATAGAAGAGTTCACAGTGGTGTTTCTCCTCTAACTCTGAGCCCTTTTCATACTGGATCCCGCTGAAAATTGGTGAACAGACTTAGCCCAAATGTGACAGGGCTGGTAAGCAGACAGGTATTATTCTGATAAACATTTTACTTATAGAGCACCATAAATAATCGTTTAGATCCTGCGCCACATGCAGTCTGCTGACTCGAAACCAGAAATGGCTTACATTTTAAACAAATCCATGATTTTGTAAGTCGTCCTTAAGTACAGTGAGGCAGTGTAGCAACTAAAAATATACAACAGATTGTAAAACATTCAAGAAACGTAATTGAAAATTGGCTTCTACACATGGAACTATAATGACTTCCTAGTGTCTTTATATCATGGCAGCAATTGCTTAGAGAGATTATAGTTTCATCACATTTTGGTCACGGTGGCAAGATGGTATCAGTGCAAGCCCCGGAAACCCGAAGGCAAGGCTTCAGGGCAGATCTGGAGATCTTTGGACTCCGTTCGGCTGCAAGAGGGACCCACGTCTCTACGAGAACAGAATCAGACGCCGTACGGGAGCCCCTAGCAACTCTTCGTGCCCCTGAAAGGAAACCATGTCAGTTCTGAGCCTAGCAATGCTAAAAAAGATTCATGAGGGACAGATCGCAGTTTAAAAGGCGAGTGGACGCTCGCCACATCCTTACTGGGTCTCCAGTCTTTCCAAGTTAGAAACACTGAAGAAAAACTTGCACTTATTAGTGTGTGTCATCAAGGACTTCTTTCAGGGCAGCAAAAGCGGCAGCAAGGCAACCAGCCCACCGCAGGTCTGCTGTAAGTAAATATTGAAATGCTAGGCACAGAGGAATTCCTGCTTCATACACGATTTCTGCTGCTTTCAGACAATGCAATATTTCTATTTCCTGAAAGCCAGTTTGCAAATTAATCCTGGTGTACAAGATTTTAATGCCAGCGGGTCAGATTTCCAGCCAAACAGACATTATAGGTAAGGGATATAGGAGGGTGTGCTGCACCAACGCGGAAATTAGATGCTGTCAGCTAATAAATCATTTTAAATGTAGTGTTTTGAGCATTATGTAAACTGCGAGAATGTTTCTTGGGTACAGAAACTAATTCTTAGCCTCTAGCACAAGTATACTGCTAGAGCTGAAGATGGATATGTACTACAGGTGCCTCATACTGCCAAGCTCTTTTTTCAATCCTGTCTTTCATACAAGCTCAACGTAAGTTATACGATGTATAAACTTTTTGATAGGAAATAATTCACAGTTGAATGCGATCTGTATCTTGCATTTCATCATAAATGTTTATCTCTTTCTCAGAGCACTAATACAAACCCCAAGTGGCGTGTATGCTCTGCTACCTCATAATAAGTAATGGCCTGTTATGCTAACAGCAGCAGTTTCCCAGCCCTCCATCTATTTACAGCTGGGATCACACAAGGAAATACAGGTTACCTTATCTGCAGGCTGGGAAAGGAGGAAGAATGGCTAGTGTGTCAGATGCCCAGAGAACGAAACACATACCTTTTCATTTCAGTTTTGGCTCTCTGAGTAGTGTTAATAACACAGTCAGGAGGAAACTGTCTCAATTTAATCAGCAGAAACCGGTGGAGCCGGACTGCCATCCTCAGCGGCCAGCCCAGGCCAGCGCTTACACACAACAGCTGCTCCAAGGGCCACCTAGATCCTGCAGACGTCGGACTCCGCGGCTCAGCTAAACCCCCAAGGCAGGCAAACAGTCAGGCCTCCCCGTCTCATGCAGCCTCAGATTTTCATTCTCTCTGTTCATCTGCAACCGCGTCCTTAATCCATTCATTTTCTCTGCCTTCTATTGCCTTGTTTTCTGTTGTCGTGCCACATGCTTCCCCCTCCA
Source organism: Alligator mississippiensis (assembly GCF_030867095.1). Classification (NCBI taxonomy): domain Eukaryota; kingdom Metazoa; phylum Chordata; order Crocodylia; family Alligatoridae; genus Alligator; species Alligator mississippiensis. The sequence goes on from NC_081835.1 coordinate 1,037,624, forward strand.
ACTGGCTGAGCCTAATTCACCTTCTCCATTACCTTTCCAGGTGCTAATGTCTCTCCCCTGGCTGCCCCAGCGTGCTCCAGGGTTTGAAGCTCTGGGAAGGAGGACTTTATATAACTGTTGTAGTATAACCTGATTTTGAGAGCAGTGCTATTTACTGTCCAAGTCATGTTAAAACAAAACAAGTCTGGGCATCTCGGCTTAGGCCTGCTAGCAACACTGAACCTGCCTTCTAGCAAGGTGACAAGAGCAGCAGGCCCTGGGATGCAGCGTGGTCCCAGTGAAGTCCTGGGAGTCACCCCCATGTCTAACGGAGATCAGCTTATCTACATGTCCAACGCTGAGCACCCAAAAGGGAGACGTACTGGCATTTGTCAGTGCATTAGTGCACGGGTATAAACACATCCCCCGACGTATCCACTGTGTCCCAGAGTTTAGTGCCTGAACACTGCTCACGGCCAAGGGATCAATACAGGGGGTCTGGGTCATATCTGACCTGGAAGCAGGGGCCGGTTCTCCGAGGCAATCAATGTCAGTGGAGATGCAAATTCAAAAGAACATCATTAATATTTTCTCCAATCTGACCCTTGAACATTGAACCAAGGTGCTCAAAATCGATACTGTGATTATGTGCTCCAAAGTTAGCATATAAAGACTGTCGATACTGGTAGCCTAAGGAAAAAGCTCTCTAGCTTCACAGTCCTGAAGAGTCCTGTCTTATAAGCAGTTAAGACAAGTAGTAATGATACAAAAACGGGCCAATTCCAAAGAGTTTGAGAGAGAGGGAGAGGGAGATAATGCATGTGAAACATCAATGCCCAAAGGCGATAAACTATTTTAGAAGTTATCCAATACACTGTCCCAAATTTTGCTCTCGGTGACCTCAGTTCTGACTCACAAGTCTACTTTGCATTGCCTGACGGAAAACTACTTTTCTAACGAAACAAATGTGAAGAAAGAAACTGAAAGCTCAAGTGCAATGGTAGTCCTGGAAAATGTGCACTTCTACATTTCCCTGAGCAAAGCCCAAAATAAATGATATCTTCCAAATCTTTTATTAGCAGGAGCAATAAAATTACATGCACCATTTTCTTTTGAGATAAGGTTAAAACGACAAGGATATTTTCTGAGGGTTATACATAATTAAAGGTTTTCATTACTGATAATATGATTGTGTTATCTTGTGGCACCTGAGCGCTCGTGATTTAAGAGCCAGAAGTTATTGAAGTCTGGCAGTTGCTATTTGTATAGCTTCCAAATATATCAGAACTAAATTTCTGATGTGACATCAGGAGCAAAATGCAGCCGGAGAAGCAGGGATTCCTCGAGCTCCTGCAGTGATTCTGTTTGTGAACGAAGTACCAACGCACCGGGCTTTTGCCACGGGTTCTTTTGACCTTTCCTTTCCTTTGCTTTCCCGTGTCCTTGTGACCAGGCATTTGGCAGAACGCCTGGCTTTTGTTGGGATCTGGCAGGTCGCGCACCGTGAGCGCTTCTGTGGTGGCCTAGGTGCTGGCTGGAAATAACAGATTGAAGAGAGCAGCTCATGGCATGCGCTGTCTAATGTGGGTTTCTAACAAAATAAGACCTTTCTGCATAAAAGATGTTCTGCAAGAAGTACAGCCAGGTACCCAGTTGCTACTTCCAGGTCAAATCCCTAATTTGGCTGCGCAAGGCTCTGTGGAAAGGTTCCCAGAGTTGAGGTTAGCGCGGGCATTCTGCAGCACGTGTGTTTTACAGGAAACCAGGCTAGGCTGCCTAGTTTAATGCCACTTATCACAGGCTCTTAAATTTCACCGCACCCAACAACTTGTGTTTGACTAAAACACACAGACGGTCGGTCTTGCCTGCGTCACCACATCCCAAGGTCTGCAGGTGAACGGCTGGGGCTCAGTGGAGCTGGGACAAAGTTGGTCCAAGAACTCCTTCTTTTCCCAGCGAGCTCTCCAGGGCACCTGCGTCCACTCCTCCATGCAGGGCCGCTGAGCTGACCATCGCCCTCTCACAGGGAGGACAGGCAGCCCAGCGGTGTCCCTGTCTGGGCAGCGCGAGTCATGGGGCTGCTCGGTCACTCTCCCTTGCATCTTCCAGCTCCCATGGCGAAGGGACTCATGCTGCCCAGTGAGCTCAGCAGGCACACGTGGCTGCCAGCATGCTTGGAAGGGGATTATTTGAGCTGCCTCAGTGAGGCGACAGGTACAACTTCAGCCAGAATTTAGGGTGCCCACCCTGGAAAGAGGAAAACAAAAAAGCCACGGTTGCTCCAGCGAACAGGGGCCCTCCATTTCCTACAGCGATACTATCAATGTGTCTCATAAAAGAGTTCACCACCAATGCCAAATTAGTTTATGACCGCATCGCAGATTATGCTGATCAGAGTCTTGCTTGAATGGGAGAAAGCCGCGATTTAGCAGGCTTGTAGGCTTATTCAGTGTTTAACCTTATGGAAATGCTGGATGTCCGCAGTAAATTGTGTTCCACAATACTAGCTCCAAGAACCTTCTCCAGCACCTATCGGAAATGTGTGTTCAGCATGCCTTTAACTCAAGGATTACTGTCCCATTCTCTTAGCCTTACTTAGGACGCTTAACATAACGTATTATTCGATTCTTCAAAACAAGGTCCTCGCTTGACAGCAAAGTCCTATTCTGCTGTCATAAGCAATTACTAATGTACCCCTCTGAAAGCATTCCCAATTTGAGGGGCATAATCTAGTTCAGACAGTAAATCACTGAGACATCTTCATCCCTTGGGCGGCCCAAATACACAGCTGAGATTTATGAGCTCTCACAATAAATTCTCTGCACCTGAAGAAAAATGCAGGAACCTGCTTTACTCCCTAGGGCAGCAGATAAGGGAAAAGGACCTTTGCGGGGCGGTATTTGCTTCCGTTCCATTTTTGATGGCTCTCCAGTTTCCATCCAGGCTCCGTGTCACTCTGCAGCCATCAGACTTGACATCCTGGCTGCTGGCACCTGATTAAGGTGGTGACTCAATGGCCTTTACCGGTGCTCACGAGTAATGCCGAGCTTTCGTGTCGGGTTTGACCCACACTCCTGACTGATGCGGACTTGCAAGCGGTCCCTTTTGAATGAGTTTCAGCCCAAGACCTTTCAAGTAGGTGGAGCGGTTCTGGGTGGGAATAACTGCTCGAGTAAACGGTGTGTACCCCCCCGTGGGCTCTCGCTACCCCTCCAAACCCAGCATGGGGCATTTCTAGTGAGGGCAAAGCCCACGCTGCTGTATGACGACAGGCTTCTAGAGAGCTCTCCCCCGTCACAGACTGCAGGGCTACCCCGAGTCACCTGCGCTTTAGAAATTCCTACCTGGAGCGCCTAGACTTGCAGGCAGGTTGGTGTGCCCAGCTAGCTGCTGGCTCGGCGGGATGATGGGCGGGCTGAACACGTTTAGCCAGTCTCTGAAAAACAGGAATCCAAATGTCAGTCATTCGAACAAAGCCCTCTGCTCCCCTCCAGTTTCTCCATTTGTTTCAAACCGTTTCATAAGAAGAGAATGAAGCCAGGTTGTAAAATGGGGGCAAACTATACGCTGCGTGTTTGCTAACATGGACCTTCAGCTTGAGCAGAGCAGGAAGTTAATCATTAGGGCTCTCTGGGTAGCGCTTCCTGCTCTGCTCAAGCTGAAGGCCAGTACCTCCAGCCAGGTCTGCGCTAGGCTGGCGGCACCGTGGTGGCACTCGGGGCTCCAAAGGGGACAACGACACTGCGCTCTTGCCAGTAGAGCCCGTTTTGCAGGTGGCGTCGGGGCTGTACTGCACTCCTGCAAAAGGCAGCAGTGTCCGCACCGGGCTCTAGTGTCAGTCAAGCGCTCCTACGTGGACACGGCACCAGTAACAGAACGACACAGAAGCACCAACGTTTACCATTCAGCCTGGCCCAGCTGGGGAGAAATCCAAAGCTGATGAAACAGTTTAATCTCTCGTGTTTCAGTAAGAGGCAGCGTCACACTTTGTGTGCTCAGGGCGAAGGATGAGGAGTACTAAGTTTTCTGATTTCTGATCTGGTAACTTTGGGTAACGGCAGGAGCTTACTGAAAGCCAGAGGCTGCTTATGAGCTGAACTTTCCTGGGAACATACACTACAAGAAGCAGCCTTTCCCACATAGACATCTACATGCTTCTCTTCAGCCAGCGCTGGAGCTCACAACATTGTCTTTCAAGAAAATAATGCATTTGATAATAACTACAAATATCTGACCCAAACCCCACAAACTTTTTTGCTTCAAAATGGTTCTTTTGATGTACAGTGTATTTTGCTATAGATTCGTCTGCTAATGGCAGCTATCAAATCAAACCTGATAATAGAATAAGCACAATTAGCATGATATGCACTAGAATGTCATCCCAATACATTAAAAGAAATCTACAAAGGTTTGTCAGGGACTTTCATGCTAATGTGGAATTTTCTGATAACATTTTATTTAGTTTCCCTAATTACAGCAGCCTGAAACAGCCTGGATGGCAACAAAGTTCAGGTTTACGTTAGACTACAAAACAGCCTGCTAGAAAAAGTAAACTTGCACACATGCATTTCAACTCAACTTGGAATGGTGCTGAGCCTCTCCCAGTTACCTGTGGTATTTGTGGGGGCTCAGCACTTTGGGAAACCAGGTCCCCCCTGCCCTGCCCACCCTCCCCTTCCTCCGGCCAGATCCTATTCCACCTCTTGGGCATCTAGCCTTCCACCCACGGCCCTAGTCTGCCTCCCCGAGTCCCTGAAAACCCACCGACACAGAACCCGGGTAGACCTCCCTTCTCCTCCTCACTTAATCGTAAGCGGACCGCCTGTTAAAAGCAGACGTGCAAACGGTTCTTCAGGACTCTGGCAGTATGAAACAGCATCGCACGTAAGACACGGGGACAACAGAGGTGGAAAAGGACTCGGCCCAGAGAGTCTCTTCCAACAATAAAACTTCAGGGAGGACTCCTTCCCCCCACTTTCCACATCATTTCCAGGACACAGCAAATGAATGTGATGTGATGAGGGGAAGGGAGGGAAGATGGAGAAACCGCTCCACCAAGGACAGTGGTAATGCAAACCATGTCCCCCCTGAATACAACAGCAACACAAGCTTCATATCTCAGTGTCCACGAGACTGCCCTGAAGCACGAGGGAAAACGGCACAATAGTTAGACGAGTGGTTCTCAACCTTTTTAGACTCAAGGCATCCCTGGATAGGCTTGAGGCACCCCCCGGGTATGCCAGCTCTTAGTTTTCACTTGTTTTTTGATCGCACAAAAATACCAGAGCAATTATCCTGTTGTAGAGAACTCAGAAAGACCACAGCAGGTCCAGGTGCTTTTAACCCGATGGATTCCTACTGCAAATCTCTGGGTTTATCCTGTGAATCACCGCATGGCACCCTTGAAAGGATCTGCCGCCCACCCTGGCTCAGAATCAGTGGGTTAGATCCTAACCTCGGCAGGGTCCAAACGATCCTTTCGTTGTGTGCCACGTCAGTACTTCACACCGTGAAGTCCCTCGGCTGCGCTGCAGCACAAATCATAGTACCTGCACGCTCGTACATTCAGAGACGTCTTCTCTTAGGTCGGCCCAGGCTGTGCTCAGTGCAAAACCACGGAAAGGGACTTTAACCCAGTGCTTTATGCTCGCCCGATGCTGCAGCTGGCAGGGACCTGGACAGATCCGTGGCACGAAACAGCAGTTCCACGGCCGTTTCAGCACCTGGAAACGAGGACAGCCTGGTCACGTCCCTGAGCCACGGGCCAGAAGTACAAGGCGCGAGAGCAGTCAGTGCAGCTTTCTATCACACCAGGACTTCTCCAAGCCTCAAAGCTGGCTGAACTGACTGGCTTTTCACTGCTTCATGCTGCCAGGCCGTGATCCAGGCCAGGGTAAGAGAGCACTGGTGCTTGCTGGGATTTCTGCGAAGGCATGCTGACCTTGCGTGCACTGGAGAGCTTTTCCCTGACGGGAGCCTGGCAGAGCTGTCAGGCGGCGTGGCTGCTACAACAGGCCTTGCGCTTTCCTTCTGTCTGTTGCTGTTCTGCTGCTGGAGCACATGCTATTGCTCCCACATCATCTGCTGCTGGTGTGTACACACAGTCTGGAGGACACGCACCTGCTCTTTTGCAGCCAACATGGAAAACGAGTCTCTGCCTTCCTTGGGAAGCAGAACAGCTGGCGTAGAAATTCAGCAAATCCTTCAGGCATCCAGAGAAAGCTACTTAGCAAACTTCCCATCACTTCGGCATTTGCAGAACGGGAAGTTTAAAACGCTCTTGTGTACGCCTTCGCTGCAGGAGGACCAGCATCACAGCTAGGCCGTGCTATCGCTCAGCCCCAGCACACACGCGCGTGCGCTGAGCAGAGCCTCTGTCCGCTTGGCTCTGAGCGCCCCTCGTTTCCAAGAGTACCAGTTGGGCAAAGTGAGGTCACGTTTAAAATCGCGTCAGCTGCTGGTATTTAGACTTCTGCTTTTCTGCATCCAGCCAAAGTCCTCGAGTCTTTGTCCTACTGTGGGGCCAGGATTTAATCCTTGTTAGCTTACGCTTAACTTAATTGCTGATACTTAATGCAAAGTTTGGGCTGGTTTACAACCGGGGGTCAGTTGTGGTCAAGCACATTTCGACAATCCTTCACAACTACGATCAGGCACAATAGGTTTCCGAGTGAAGATAAGACCCTAGAGAAATTACGTGACCAGTTTAAAGAAGGTTACACGTAATGTTTCTTAGAGCATGAGTGTTAAACACCTCCATCACCACAATGGCACACACACAGCTGTCAAAGATTGGTGGTGGATTTGATCCAAAGAGAGAGAATGATCTTGTCTCTCTCATCTAAAAGACTAGGCCTCCAGTAGGCGCCTTTTAATATTTTTACATTGCCTCAATAGCCAATTTTAAACTGTAATATCTTGGCTCTTTTAAATATCCTTTAATAGATGCAATTCAATATTATGGACTCATTGCTGACCAAATGTTACGGCTAAAGTTAAAGCCTTTTAGTGAAGTGCATGATGAAAACCTGTCCAGCAACAGCACAGCCACGTGCGGACAGTGAAGTGACCACACCAGCCTTTTCCAAAACACAAATCTTAACCTGTGCAGAAACACTGTCTGCCAAGTTTCAACAGAGAGAAAGATTTGCAGTTGACTGATAAACCTCTGAGAAGTGGGTTTATAATGGAAATGCTGACAGATGCTTTCCTCTAGCAGCCAAGACAGGCGTTAGACACACATGAAATTTGCAGCCTCTGGAGGCTCGGCTTTCAAGGAAGCATCTCAAACGGCATATGTGCTTCCTTCGTGAGACAGCATGAGCGAGTTACACTTCTCATAAAACCCTGTGCTGGGATCTTTTAGATGAAAATAGAGCCCCGCATGAAGAGGAGTGGGGGCTGGCCTGCTGAGCAATGTGGAGTGTGGACTGCGTGTCCAATTTACCCTTCCTTCTGCAGTGACTGAAGAAAGACTCTTCTGGGGGTGAACTTTTCCAAGAAGCCAGTTTATCTCCTCAATACAGAAAAACTAATCAAGCCTTGTGATTAATTAGACACACTCTCTGTTTATGCTATCAGGGCCTCAAGCTGTAATCAATACAATCAACATGCAAAGCCCCAGCCACGGCTTTCCTGAGAGCAAAGTGGAATGCTAAGCAGCGCAGCGTTTGACATTGAGGGTGCGGACAGACGCAACGTTCACAGCGCCCCGCATACACGTCTAACCCCAAGAGTCTCGGGGTGCAGGTCAAGCTTCCTGGACTGTCTCCAGAGCACACCAGGAAAATCCACTACCCTGTGAGCTGGTTCAGCGTTACGTGGGGACAGGCAGCATTTCACACCCAGCGTCTGGGCGCTCGTCCAGGTATGCCAGCCTGCGCTGCTCCTCACCTCCCTTTCCCCTCCCACACGCATGGAGGGCGAGGGGCTGCCCTGGAGCAGCCAGGACTCGGCCGTGCCAACAACAGACCACAGCCGGCATGACTAGGGAAGCAAAGCTTTCGTTCTCAGCTTGCCTTCCCTGCCTTGGACACTGGGTGGTGGCGTCCCAGCCTTGTTTGGGGTGGGTGGTGGGAGTGAAAGGGTTGCCGGGTGCTGGGAGCGGGGGCACATGGCCCCTGCTTATGGTTCCTGTGTGGCTGGTTGCTCCAGGGGCTTTTCAGCCCTTGCATTGCAAAGGGGCTTGTCAATTTTAGATTCGTAGAAGTTGGGGCTGGAAGGGACCTCACGAGATCATCAGGTCCAGCCCCCCTGCTCTTCGGCAGGAAAGAAAAGCCTGCTGGGGTCGGATGACCCCCAAGGTGCGCGTCCAGTTGTCTTTTGAGGATCTCCTGTACCACCTCGGGGGGAGTTTGTTCCACACTCTGGACACATGAACCATAAAGAAGTTTTTCCTTATGTCCAATCTGAAGTGATCTTGTAGCAGTTTATGTCCATTAGTCCTTGTCTGCCCCTGGGGTGCCCTGGTGAACAGATGTCCTCTTAGGCCCTGATGTTCACCTCTTATATACTCATAGGCTGCCACCAAGTCCCCACTAAGTCTTCTCTCCTCCAGGCTGAACAATCCCATGTCCTTCAGCCTCTCCTGACATGGCCTGTCTTCCAGACCTCTAGTCATACGTGCGACCCCTTGTTGGACTCTTTCAAGCTTCTCCACATCCTTCTTGAAGTGCGGCGCCCACACCTGGGGGCAGTACTCCAGCTGGGCCTCACCAGCGCTGCGCTCTGGGGTTTGCAGGTTGATTTGTGGTGGGCGCGAGTGGAGGGGCTGTGTGGCCCTCTGCTTGGGGTGGCCACAGGGGAGGGTGCTCTGGGCCCTCCAAGATCTCTGCAGCTTCTCAACCCAACTTCTTTCTTTTTCTTTTGAGAAAGGGGAGCAGAAACTGCAACTGTGGGCTATGACCTCTTCCTTTTTCTTGGCAACCAGACAGTCTGGGTCTTCCTCCTCCTTGAGTGGGATCCTGGGGAAAATCCAGCACTGGAAGCCTTGATGGTCTGGATGCTCAACCAGCCCCTGGTGCTGTTTTGGGAGTAGTGTCAGCCCTCAAAGGTGACACTTCTCCAGCGAGCCCCTAGGTGTGCACGCGCAGACACTTCTGTCCAGGGACAAAGGCAAACCGGTTCCCAGTCTGTGACATTCTTGCAACGGGGTAGGCATGACTCGGGATACCTGAAGCAATGACCACCCCCTGCATCACACTGTGGCAAGATCCAAAATGGGTCGTTTTCCTACATATTCAAAGCTAGGTTCACCACTCCCTTTGGCGCTGAAATGCTAAATGAATCTGTAACTTGCTCAGGGTGCAGCACAGTAAGTCTCAAGACTTTTACTTATCATCTCAAGTTCTTCTGCCACCATTGTTTGGTTTAAAAAAATCTGTTTTACATGTCTGGGAAGTGACTGATATATACTGAAACTTATTTTTTGCAGCAAATTGTGCCTCTCATGAAACATGTTTAGGAAACCTGGCTGGTACCGTATTAACTAATACTGAAACAAAGCCTTTTCCAGTGACAATTCTGACTCAGCCCTATCGACAGCAATAACAAATCCCAGAGCAGTGTGGGCCCATCCTTCAAATCTTTCTTAATTTGCTTGATAAACTGATTTTACAATGGGAGGAAATGAAACCAGAATTAGTCAAAGATTTATAGCCACCTTTGTAACTGAAGACGGTGCATTTGCTCTACTCTTGCTTTTTGGATTGTATATGATCTTTGAGTATTCGGGCAATCGTATCACTGTAAAAATATTGACCTGAACACTTTTACGTGTGTTTTATGCCTGATGGTCTAGGAAGTGTATCTGCTGTTGACTATCCTTCTGTGCCCACAGGCAGTTCGCCAATCAGGGAGCAGAGAGAGCATCATCGGTATCACACAACCAGTCACAATGACCAGCGTGTACTTGGAGAGAACGCCAGAGTCGTGAACAACGGGGAAACTGAAACGTAAGTGAATAACGATTCTGTTACGATTCATGAACAACAGAAGAGGACGGGCTGACATGTGGTTTACAAACAGAAGGGAAGGGCCGGCCAGCTTTGAATCTTTCTGCCACCAAAAACTTAAGTAAGGCCAAAGCAGGGCAGGTTGTGAGCCAAGGCTACAAAAGCATTCTGGAGGGGGAAAAGGAGCTAGTTTTCTCTCTCGCTTGTCTGTGGCAGTAGAGAACGTGGTCCATGCCATGATTCTGCTGTATTAAATATATCTGGAACCGAACAGGCCAAAATTCTGCCACCCATCGTTGCAGCGAGTACCTAATACCTTGTTCCATGACTCGTCCCATTAATTTAAAAGGCACTTATTACTGAGAATTAGGGTGGCCCAATGAAGCCTGCAGTGTTTAGTTCAGGTATGGTGGAGAACGAGATTTTTTTTACTGGCTTGTGCATTCGTTATATCTACGAGAACCTACCAGTGATTAACTCAGTACCGTATACAGTTCAATACAAGGTGACCTAACATTGCTTAAAAACTGTAGAGATTTTGCATGGTCAATGCTTATCGAATCAGCACCGCGTGCTCTACTCTCACAAATACTAAGCCCTGTGCATGCATGCCGTCCTTCTGACTTCAGTCTAACTATTGCCAAGGATAAGGTTGAGGACACCTAACTGTTGGGATGATTGGGGCTTTACTTTGTAATATATGATGGGCATGCAGCTGGAGAAATCCTCTGTTTTATGGCAACTATCCCAACAAAACGAGGCCAGTAGTACTCGTTTGACAGACTATCTAGGAGTCCTGAAGTCCATTAACAACAAAGAATCCAAAAAGATGCTTGTATTATGTACGTAACTTCATCTCAGCTCTGCAAGGGGGGCAGAAAACCCTGAAGGAAAACTTCAGCTCCCAGCCTCAGTGACGTCCAGAACAATGAAGCAGCCAGCTACTGCCACATCTTAGGTCATCCATTGCCACAGCTGAAAAAACACTTCCAACAGTTCTGCTCTTGGTGCGCTCCCAGTCTCTTATATAAATGCCAGAACACCATGAAAAATTCAGTAGCGGTTCATAAATAAGGTCCTAATTCACATAACTGTTCAGTTCTACTCAGCTCCAGGTCAGAAAACATTTCTTTGATGGAAAACTTGGTGAATGTGCTGAAGAATAATAAGATACATTACCTACAAGAATACCGAGTAACTTATACACACAAATCAGGAAAAAAGTGATTTTCAAGTGCAAATTTTAATAGAAAGCTTAAATAGAAAAATATTTATCTCTGTATGACTAAGTATTTCATATTGCAATATCAGTTTGTATAGTTTGAATGTTATGTTTTAAAGGGAATATCAAAATTATGTTAAGGTCAAACCAGCAATATGTTGATGATTAAAAAATGCAAGGCATGAGCTACATTATATTACTCTCTTAGGGTGTTATTGTAGTTTTAAAATATCATTAAATCAGCACAAACCAACACTTATCATTTCCTGCACATTTTTCACAGTGAGCTGCATTCTGACTATGAGTAATCTGTTAATCTGTTCTTTGCCTCACAATCCGTCAAAGTGACAGATTCATTCCATCCCTAATACATAATATCTTCATTTACTGTAAGCCTTACTGGAACTTTCCTTTTTTTGCTAGCACTGAGACTTAGAAAAATCACAGGCTTATTTACAAAATGCTACAAGCTCTTGCTCCCGTCTTTCCCTGCTCCACACCGCTTCAGCAAGCGCAGCCAACCAACCCTGCCGTACTCCTAATGAGAGCAAAGACACTTTTTTTGAAGCCCAAAGATTTAATTTTGAATTGTTAATAATTAAGGAAGAGATCACCACCGGTGTGCACAGACCCCTGACCTGACCCTCCTCCTATTCCTTTCCTTTGCTTTCTCTGGGTGTCAAATGAGACAGAGTAAAACAGAGACAAATTCCACCCGTTGAGTCAGCGCCTCGGACGCTGTCGACCTGCCGCCCTCCAACAGAACGGCGCGGCGGCGCTGCCGGCACCACGGCGGACCCGGCCCATTAAAGCTAACAGGCTTCCCTCTCAGCACCAGAGGGGAATAGCTATATTCTAGTAGTTTGTTAAAAAGAAAAGTACGTGTCCATTCATCTCTGTCCGCTTGAAAATGGCAGGGCTCAGACCCAACTTTGCAGGTTAATGATTATTTACTAATGAACAGGCCAAGTGCTTTGATGGCCAGGTTTCCTCAGGTAAATGCATGCTGCACCCCTCCTACTTCTGTGCGCAGGACATGGCAATCATACTGACACGCTAAACCTCCACTTCACTGTGATGCTGCCGCACTGCCTAGATTGTAAAGGAGATGCTCACTGGTTTGTTGGCAATACAAATTATGCCACTGGAGAAAAACAATGCTTTAGGTTCTCCGTTTAGCTAAAACTCGTGCCTCTCCGCTTTGCTCACTTTGATTCATTTGTTTATCCGCTGCATAAACTGAAGCTCAGAATTTGCAAAGAAAACTGTTACTTGGCAAAAGTGCTGCATAACTGCATTTAATCTGAGTCAGCTGGATGATCGTGAAGTGTATCAGTTCTCTCTCATCACCTGCTGACTCAAATGCCCACACTTCTCTGAAATATCAAATAGGTTGTTGGATTTTTTTAATAACAAAAGCTGAACATAGGCAAACCACTGCTTGTAGGAAATACATGTCAATGCTTCATCGATTCATAAAACACCTGAAGGTGGCGGCTAACTCGTCCTGGGCAGTTGACATCATCTGCCTTCTCTACGGAGTTGCATTCTCCTGCCCTGTGCTACAGACTGCTTCCCTTTGCTTAAGATGACAAGGGAGCCAGGGGGTTTTAAAAATCAGTGGGCAGGTATGACCCTGTGGCACAAAAAATAATGTGAATATTATCAAAGCAGCTAAAAGTTGTGCTAACATTACTTTCCTGAGGCTGTGAGAGGAATACTTTAAAATGAACACGTGCTAGACACCGCCTGCTTTTGAGTATGTTCATTATGCTTGTCTGCTTTGGTTTGATATAATAAATCCTATTCCAAGATGCTGTAAACTTATTCAGCGCCACATAGAAAAACCTATGCTTTTTCAATTTAGTTTTCTTTAGCTGGAGCAAGTTTTTCCAATAACAGGCTATCTTGCAAAGGAACTGTGAAGAGCAAAGAACACTTTTATCTTGGGTAGCAGAGCAGATGCATAATTTACACGGGACACAGGGCTGGAAGGGCCCCGCTGGGTCACTGGGGTCCAGGTCCCTGGTATCGCACAGCCGCAGCCTGCCCATCCACCCAGGCAAAGAAACGACTAGGTTCCACCTCAAAGCTAGCAGGGTTTTCATTTTCTCCTGTGTTTTGCTCTTGCTGCTCCTGCTGGAGAGCTGTTCCAGGCTCCTTCCTCTGACTATTAGAAATCCTCTTCCAATTTCCAGCCTAAACTTACTTCTGTCTGCTGCGCAAGCTGTACGGAAAAATTAAAAATGATAGGAGAGTGAAACTTGTAGGTGACAAAGGACTGACCGATCCCATTAGGCAGTGGCAACGTGGCATCCCGGCCCTGACCCCGTCACGTTCTCTAGGCACTCGGCTCTTCCCCCAGCCCAGACTCGCGCGCTCCACAGCCCGGGCAGGAAGCGAGCAAGTGCCTGTCTCTGGGGAATCTCAACATCCCGACTTCCCCTGCAAGCCCCAAGGAGGCGGCAGGGGTGACAGCGGTCCTACTTTGGCCAACATGCCACAAGGAACCAGAGCCCTGCAGTTTATGCTGCAGCCCTGACCTTTGTCTGCCTGAAGGCAGTGGGAGAAGGAGACGGATGATTTCAGCGGGAATATGCCATGTCTCTACGTGTGTGCTGAGTGCTGGCAGGGCAAGGCAAGGCCCAGGAACGTCCGGAGGGAGACGAGGCCAACCACGCATGCTCAGGACCTCTTTCTGAAAGGACACAAGACACTCGCAGCGGGACAAGTCCCTGGAAGGCCACCGCCTGCCACCCTGAGGGCTGTGCCCCAGTGCAGGGGCATGGGAGGTTACCACCAGAGGAGTGGAAGGCTGTCCTGTGGGCTCAGGGGCCAGCCACCAAAGGACTGAAAGGGCTGGGTGCCAGGGTCAGCGCTGCTCGCCTGCTGTTCCAGCTTCTCTTCCTAGAGTAGAAAGGCCTTCACTAGGACGATGCTGGGGCCACGGTGGACTCCACTATGGTCCTAGTAGGGAAGGCTACCCATCTGAGACCACACAGTCCACACACTTACAATTCACTATCACCTAAATGCTCAACCTGGCATTAAGTCTCAGTCAGGAGCAGAGCTCAGGCTTGTACATTTGTACCTGACTTGGCTGGGCTGGCTGGGAAAAGAGAGCGCTCCACAAAGCTCCTGCTCACAAAGATCAGAGGAATAGATATTTTCTATGTGGCCCCTGATCTCTGTATGCTTTGGATGACTGTTTTATCAGTAAGTGAGGACAAGTCAACTATTGACCTGAGGGCTGAATCCGGTGAGACCCTGGCTCTGGCTGCTCGCTGACAGGATTCGGGAGTCTTTGAAGAAGAACCGAGATGCTGCCATCTCCTTCCTGGTGCTTGGAAGAGTCCAGACAACTAATACTACATACTTTATTCATGACCGGAGACGAATGTGTGTGTGTGTGTGTACTGAGGTATGCAGATCATGTTGAAACTTTGCATTTAAATTTAAATATTTAATAGTGATAAAGAATGGACGTCTGCATGAAGAAAACCAGTCGATTTACTGCCTAGCGGTTTTGGTTGAAAAGTTATTGGTAGTGTAACAAATGCTACTGATAACATTTCCACGTGCATTACATGCTCGTTTTACTAATACATTGTACAGTATTCCCTCTCCGAGTTGGATGGGAAGCTGCTGACACCTGCTTCTCGGGGTTTTGCATATGACAGCCATGAGGTTTCATGCTGTGCCATGTTTCTGAAAAGTCCTGAAGGCAGACCTCTGGCCTGTGCTTCGGCAAACCGTTGGCCTGATATATATGAAGAAAGGGCGCTGACAGATGTGGAAAACACCCCCCAAAAACAGTGCTTCACTGGAAGAGAAATCACTTACTTCAATTTGACTCACCTTGCCTCACCTCGCCCAGTGTCTGCATAGCTCACGCGCTTCAGCGGGGCTTTTTGGCGCTTTTGTGTAAGAGCCGATTCAACCAGCTAGCTGAATCAATATGCTGATTCAGTCAGCTGTTAGATAGGAGTACCAAAAAGCCCTGCGGAAGTGCATGAGCTACACAGATGATGGGTAAGGTGGGTCAAACTGATGCAGGTTCCCTTCTGGGTGCGCCAAGCTGAAAGTAAAGCACTGTTGGTTTTTCCCCCACGTCTGTACGCAGCCGAAGAGTGCATGAGCTGTAAATAGCACTGTCACAGCTCGCCAGAGACATACCCAGACTTCACCATGTCCCAGAAAGTGCGGGTCTCTCCGTACTCTCAACCTGGCACAGGTCTGGCGCGGTGCTGACAGGGAGCAGCGACAGCATCCTCCACTCTTATGGTGCCGCATGACACAAAAGGCTGAGTAACAGAAAGCAGCTGTTCAGAGTGTAGCCGGTTACTGGAACAATACAGCTGTGTTTTACTGTGACATTGCCTCGCAGAGAGACCAAATAGACACACCACTGCCTCATGGAGCTAAGTAATAACCGAGAGAGGGCAAACTGGTCAAGAGGTTTCAGCAAGGGAGAACAAGTGAAGTGTCGGGTACAATGCTGAAGAACTGGGGTCGTGATACAGGGACGCAGAGAAACCGTTACCCCAACCCCAGGGAGGGCCTGCCAGGGAGAGAGGAGGCAGATACTGCAGGAGCAGGGAAGAGGTCACACCTGCTAAGGGCTTCAATCTGGACGGTGCCACAGCAAAATGCATGAACACTTTCTACATGTTGGGCCCTGGGGTGCCAGCTGCCGGCCCAGTCTTGGCGCAGGGATGGGCAGCCCCGGCGGGGGCTCCGGTTGATGCCTGTCTTGCAGCACGACCAGCCTGGAATAGCCCTACACTTCTGAAGTGGCACGAGGGATCCAGGGTGCAGCCCATCATCAAGGACAAGGCGTGTGCCAATACGGGCAGGTCGGAGTTCAGCTCTGTAGATGGTTTTGAAACATATTTTTAAATGAACGGGGCACCAGGGATTTCTCTGAGGTAGAGATGTTATTTTGGATGGGCACGGCATGTAAGAGGGGGCAGAAGAAAGGTATTTTAAATAGTCCAGCTGGGGATGCCTAACTCTGATGTACCCAAGTCTTTCCAAAGCAGGGGAGGAAGTGGGCAAAGGAAAGTCCCCAGACTCAGACAATGGAAAGCCACATACTTTTCTCCAGGACTCCCTCGCGTGGTTTGTGCGAGAACTGCTGGACCAACACACTCAAAACTTCTCGGTTTTCAAGAAGGTGCTTTCTGTATAACTGACTTCTCTTGTGTGCTACGGTGTGACAAGTGCAGCAGATCCTTCCTAATTCAGATTAACGACAAGATGACCCACTGCAAATGACTGTGCGTTGTGGCTGAGTAAAGTGAGTGAACAAGCAACGTGAATGAGCAGCGTGCCTTTTGTGATGCATTATCCCTGTTCCCTTCGTGTGACAACTGCAGTGTAGTTTTATAATACTTCATAATGTAATGTTGTCTGTTTTGTAAAAGTAATGAAGCTGTAGGACTTGGCTCTCGTAATGAATCATAAAAATGAATGTGCTGCTTTGTTTGCTGAGTTCGTTAGCTTGCGTTTTCAACCTTGAGGTATTCTGCAACCGAGTCCTTGCTTAGAAGTGGGTGAGAACCATTTTTTGTATGACTTCTACAGGGTGCAGATGTGCTGGAGTGCAAATACAGGTGATATCGAAAATCCTTATTTACTGCACTGAATTTCAAGGGAGTTAAATTTTGCTGCATCTCCCAAAGGTGCAATCTGAGAGCATGAGCCTGTGAGGCAGAGGTCCACGTGGCTGTCACTGGCTGGGATGGACAGGAGTGCTTGAACTGCAATTCAGGCATAGCAGCTCTGCACCCTTCCTGTGGAAACGTGGCCCTTGTAGATCCCGGACTGGGTGATAGGGGCAAACGCTGATGTGTTCAGAAATGAGGCACTCAGAAGAGAACTCCGTGACAGGAACTTTTACTAAAAGAAAATGAGAAACTACCATACGCCGGCTTAGGTACGTTAAATACAAATGGTGGACAAGAGGAATTGACAGATATACTGACAGATGTGTTAGAGACTATCCTCTCTTATTTCCTCCCTTTCTTTTAGACACTAGAACAGAATATTTATCGACTGACTTCATTCACCTCCAAGTTACTTTACTGTGGAAATGGTTAAACCCAGAATTAACTTTTATACTGTTATAAACTCCTGAATGGGGTTGTATGATCAGAACTGCAGGTGATACGTGACAATATGTGATACAGTTTTCGGAAGTGTCAGGTAACTGAAATATATACATGAATGCTTGCCATAGAAGTGTCTTCTTTTTTAGGATGGCAGACTAGCTTATGAATATTAAATCCATTTCACTAACCAGCCCCTGAGACTTAAGTTTTATGTCTGTTTCCTAGGTCCTCAATTAAAATGATTTATCTACACACACGCGCACACCAGGAATGAAACCTAGATCTCCAGGTGCCTTAGCCCCTAACCCACACTTCTTCAACAGGTAGCAGAGGTGCCTCCTTAGTTTGAATAGAAGTACAAGTCAGCAAGTGTTTTCTGTTCATAGATTTCATGGACATTTGGGCTGGAAGGGACTCGGAAGATCATCGAGTCCAGCCCCCTGCCCAGGGGCAGGAAGTCAGCTGGGGTCGTAGGATCCCAGCAAGATAAACATCCAAATTTCTCTTGAAGGTGTTCAATGAAGGCGCTTGGACCACCCCCGATGGCAGGCTGTTCCAGACCTTGGGGGCTCGGACAGTAAAGAAGTTCTTCCTTATGTCCAGCCTGAAACGGTCTTGGAGGAGTATGTAACCATTCGACCACGTCATCCCTTGTGGCGCGCTCTGGTGAACAGACGTTCCCCCAGATCCTGGTGGGCACCCCAATAAACTTATAGGGGGCCCCCAGATCGCCCCTGAGCCTGCGCTTTTCCAGGCTGAAGAGTCCCATGGCTCTCAGCCTCTCATCATAAGATCTGCTTCCCTGACCTCTGATCATGCGCATGGCTCTCCTCTGCACCCTCTCAAGCTTCTCCACATCCTTTTTGAACTGTGGAGCCCAAAACTGGACGCAGTACTCCAGCTGCAGCCTCACCAAGGCCGAGTACAAAGGGAGAATGACGTCGCAGGATTTGCTTGAGAAGCATCTATGGATGCAAGCCAGCGTTTTGGTCGCTTTACTAGCTGCAGCATCGCATTGCAGGCTCATGTTCATCTTGTGGTCAATGATGACCCCCAAGTCTCTTTCTTCCGTAGCGCTAGCCAGCATAGCACTGCCGAGCCTATAAGCATGCTGCAGGTTTTTCCTCCCAAGGTGGAGAACCTGGCATTTTTCAGTATTAAACACCATCAGGTTCTCGTCCGCCCACTTGCTGAGCCTGTCCAGGTCAGCCTGGATCGCCCTCCTGCCTCAGGTGTGGATGCTTTACCCCAAAGTTTGGTGTCATCGGCAAACTTGGCCAGTTTGCTTCTGACTCCAGTGTCCACATCATTAATGAAGATGTTGAACAATACAGGCCCAGGGACAGAGCCTTGGGGGACCCCACTGGTCACAGCGCACCGCAACGATTGACTCCTGTCAACCACCACCCTCTGGGTTCGACCACAGGGCCAATTTCCCAGCCAACAGATTGTGGTGGACCTGAGGCTGCAGTTAGTCAGTTTAGCCAAGAGGTGATCATGGGATACCAGATCGAAGGCTTTTTTAAAGTCAAGATATACAACATCAATCTCTTCCCCCTTGTCCAGGTGATAGGTCACCTGGTCATAAAAGGAAATGAGATTGGTCAAGCAAGACCTACCCACAACAAACCCGTGCTGGCTATCCCTCAGGATGTTGCCATCGGCCAGTCTGTTAAGAATGGCCTCTTTGATAATCTTTTCTAAGACCTTCCCCGGGATAGAGGTCAGGCCAATGGGCCTGTAATTTGCCAGATCCACTTTCCTCCCTTTCTTGAAGACAGGCAACACAGTGGCCTTCGTCCAATCTTTAAAAGTTCCATTAATTACAATTCCAAAATTCATATATTCCTTTCACCAAAAGACTCCCATACTGAAGGCTGAAACAAAGCTAAAAACGAATTCTGTTATACAAAGTAGCTTATCCATTTTTGTGATTCATTACTCAAGCCAGTATTAGACAGATATGATAACAAAAATTAGAAAAATCACATGCTGGGATTAAGTAATGATTACGGATTGTAGTTCTGCTATTTTTAGGAAAAGGTACATGACTCCTTCCTAATCTTTTGAAGGTATTAACTTTTTAAAACATTCTGATTTGCAAATTAATACAACAGATTTTTTTTTTGACAGATACCAATTCCAAAACTACAGAACTTTGTTATAAGATTAAACAACTGGAGCCTGTGTGAAATGTAACCTTTGGTAATTTATTGATCTTTATGTTATTTATCTGCTTCTAGTGGAAAGGAGTCAAAACACCCATGCTTACTTATGAAAATATTTGAGACTGTTGAGGAAAGAAAAATGACGACAACCCGATCAGTCCTATGCTACACATGGAGGTTGTAATGACAAGACAGCTTGCTTTAGTCAGCCTATCCTGTGCCAATGTGAAGGGAGGTCAATGGCTATTAATCATTTGTCAAGGACTGCAGGCCCTTATCAGGCAATTATAGATACAAGAAAGTTTATATCACACCCACAAATGGCAAAGTCACCAAGTCTTTACACTGTAATACAGAGCTGACACATTTTATAGATAAAATATAAATCTAGACAAAATGCTGATGTAGATTGCCTCAGCCTTTCCATTTGGGCATTTAGTACACACTTCATAACTTGACTGGTTTCTCTCCAAACTGGCTCAGTTTGGGGCTTTTCTTATTTCTAAACGTTAGAAAGAGAGGCCAAGATGAACACAACCTATGAGGTCAGAGCAGACGTGCAATGGGGAAGAGTGCAGCCAAGGCACCTGCAACTTCAGTTAGATTCATAGATGTGAGGGGCTGGAAGGGGCCTTGCAAGAGCATCGGGTCCAGCCCCTGCACTAGGCAGGAAAGACTGCTGGGGTCAGGTGACCGTCCGGTCTCCTCTTGAAGATCTCCAGGGTAGGTGACTGCACCACCTCTGGAAGGACACCCTGACTGTGAAGAAGTTTTTCCTAGTGCTAAGCTGCCAGGAGTTTGTGGCCTTTACTCCTGGTTTTCCCCAAGGGCACCCTGGTGAACAACTGTTCGCCGAGCCCTTGATGCGCTCCTCTGATGTAGCGGTAAGCTGCTACCAAGTCCCCTCTCGGCCTTCCCTTTTTTAGGCTGAGGAGACCCAAGTCCCTCAGCCTTTCCTCGTATGGCTTGCCGTGCAAGTCTCTGATCACATGGGTGATTGTACACACTTACTGTACACAAGCATGGAGGGGCTCTTGCAAACCGATGGAACCTCTGAAGATCCAAGCCCCGGCCGGTCCGTGTAGTGAACGGGCCCCCCGACTGGAGCCTCAGTCACACCAGCAGGACGCAACAACCCACGGTAGGTTTGCCACACGTCCGCGGCCTAACTACACTTTTTGGGAGATCAATGACTTCCTTTAGGCTTTTAGGGCACTAACAACTCTCCTAAATCTCACAGTCTTACTGGGATTAAGATATGTGGACGTTGCTGTGCTTGCTGTGTCTGCACTGTGGGACTGGGAAAACTATGGCTGGTATTCACGATAAGAGGATAAGACAGCTAAACCAGTAACCAGCTAGATGCACGGTGGGTTGCAGTTCCCAGGACTTGTACTTGGAAGGTGAATTCATTCCAAGCTGAGGGCAGCGGAAAGGTATCATCCTATTTGGTAAATGTAATGTTAAGGCAGAGCTAGGCAGAGTTCAGATTCCCAGTTATTTTAGACTTGCCAGTAATGAGATCTCCCTGTTCCTTTACTTACAGCTTCTGCCCCCTGCCCCTGTGAACAATATTTCTCAGTTGTCTATTTTAAGTGTAGTGTAAAAATGTTGTTGATTCCAGTCACAAACTATAAACTGCTAATGTATAACTGCCTCTTCTCCAGTTTTCATATCATGATGTAAGCTGACCTCATAATTTGATCATCAGCTATATTTACAGCCTACTAATGCCTTTCTGGCAGTTCGTAAGAGCTACTGAATTTATGAGGCAGTTACAAGTCAGTCTTTTTACAAATACTTCAATTCTCAAAAATGATTTTCTAAAAAATTCAACACAATTCTGTTTGGCAGATTAAACAGCAGCCAAAGCCAGTAGCAACTTTTATTTCCAGAAGACTGGAAAAGGGGAAGCGTAGTGCCATCTTTCAAAAAAGGAGGCTCAGGAAATTACAAGCTGGTCAGTCTAACTTTGATACCTAGGAAGATACTGGAGCACGCCATCAAACACACTATTTGTAAGCACCTAGATGATAGCAAGGTGGTAAGGAGCAGATACCATGGATTTAGCAAGAGCCTGTCATGCCTGCCTAACCTGATTTCCTTCTCTGGTGAGGTGACAAGCCAAAGAAATGGCTGCAAGGCGAGTGCCTTACTGGTTGGATATCTGTGCTCAGAGGCAGTCGGCACTGCCCTGGGTCCAGTCCTGTTCACTAATGACTTGGGAGGTGGAAATGAATGTGCACTTCATACACTGGCACACAAGCAGAGTGGAGTAGCAAGCACATTAGAGAACAGGATTAGGATTTACAATAGCCTCGATAAATTCGAAAAACAGTCTGAGATATAGGATGCAATTCAACATGGATAAGTGCAAAATGGTGCACTTAGGACAGAACAGTCACAATGCACATCCAAACCGCCAGCCAGGTTTCCCACCCCCACCCCTTGTCAGCCAGCCCTCACTGCTGCGGCAGGGCCAGCCCTGCTCTCTGGAGCAGACAGCACAGCCCAGCCCAGGGCTGCAGAGCATGCTGGGATGCTGGGGGACTCTGATTTAACTTAAACCAGGAAGGGGTTTGGGACAGAAGTGCCATTAACCGGTTTGACCTCAGTCAGTTAAGTCTCATACCACGTTCAACCAGGTTTACCTTAAACCAGTTTTGGCCATTTTGAAGCTGGTTTGTGCGCACTGAACTATTGCTCTGTTACAGGTTTAAACCAGTTTCTGATCACTTCAACTGGTCTATGTGTAACTTCTGCCCCTAGCCTTAAAGGCACAATGGGATTTGACGTGTGACCCCAACAATTGTGCTTCCTCCCATGCTACACATACAAGGCAGGCGGCGCAACTGTGGTTAGGGATCAGATCCCCCTTGCACCAAGCTGCCGGTGCAGGCGGAGCCTGGGATCATGGTCCTGCGCTCCCCTTGCACCAGCAAGTAGCAAGCCAGGCAGGGGATCCACACTCCCACCCTCAGGAGTGCTGACTCAGGGGCTCCCATGTGCTCATAAGCCTGGGGGCACTGATCAGCTGATGCCTGGCCATACATAGTTTTAGGTGTGATAGAAACCAGCCACATAGCTATTACACAAAATATGCATGAATGTGCAGCCAGGCTATTATTTAAGACACGATTAACTGGTTAATCACATTCTACGTATAATGTCTGTCAGGGGCTTATGAGTTTTCAGGGCAATACTTCTGCAGAAAAGACAACAGCATACTGGGAGGCATTAGCAGGAGTGTCATATGCAGTCACCAGAATTAACTGGAGTGATTTTTCCATTGAACTGGTGAGACAGTACCTGAAATACCGTGTCGAGTTTTGGGCAGCACGTTTCAGTTAGGGCATGGACAAAGCAGAAGAGTCCAGAGGACAGTAACAACAATAATTAAGAGATCTATATATGAGGAAAGACTGGAAGGACTGGAATTATTTAA
Organism: Alligator mississippiensis; assembly: GCF_030867095.1. Lineage (NCBI taxonomy): Eukaryota > Metazoa > Chordata > Crocodylia > Alligatoridae > Alligator > Alligator mississippiensis. The sequence goes on from NC_081835.1 coordinate 1,060,504, forward strand.
TCTAGACAAGGGCAGACTGAGGAGGAATTTGATAATACTCTTCAAATACAGGAGGGGTTGTTATAAAAAAGAGGGCAGTCAATTGTTTTCTGTGTTCACAGGGACAGAACAAGAAGTAATGGGCTTAACTTCTAAAAAGAGATGTAGGTTCGATATTTGCAAGAACTTTATCTATGAAGGGATTTAAGCACAGAAACAGGTTGCCTAGAGAGGCCGTGGAATCTTGTTTGAAGCTTATTTTAAGTGTAGGTCAGACAAGCCTCTGTCTGCGATGGTTCAGACAGAGATGACGTTGCCTTGAGCAGGGGGCTGGACTACACTGGGGTGTCAAAGTCCTATGGGCCGGACAAGAGATGCTGGGTCAGTCCATGGGTGGGATATGTGGCACAGGGCCGACCCTGCAGGTCAGATCAGGCCCACAGGCACCCCTTCCCCTCCGCCATGCCAGATCCAGTTTGCACAGAACCTGCTCCAGCCGCTCTGAGACCTACACCACATGCAGCACGGGTTCCAGACCAGGCAGAGCAGGCACTGAGTACAGCACACGGCTGGGGCCTGGTGCGTGGGGCTGGTCCAGCAGGTGCCGCGTGCAGTGCGGGTCAGCTCTCGAGCACTGCAGGCTGCACCTTTGGCACCCCTGGGCCAGATAAAAGACTCACCTTTCAGAGTGTGTTAGCTTAATACGTTAACTCCATTGCTGATTAGATGAAATCTGTATGTGTTTCTGTGTATAAAATGCAGCCAAGCACACACAGAAACCCGAACATAGTGAAAACTGGGCAGAATGGTCTGTTACTGCACTCCAGTCCCGGCAAAGGCTTACAGGAGGAGTGCCAACAGAACTGCGATCAGTCACACAGATGCAGATGGTGGACAACTGGTTCTTTCTCAGCGCCAATCAAAAATAAAAAGGTCCCAATGGGACTCTTACTGCTGATGGGGAACAGAAACAACTGCCAATCTGTGCAGTTAGTACACATCATAGACAAGCCCCATCTGCCATGACCCCTGAGCATACGTAAAAATCCTCCTATCCTGAGGGTGTCATCCTCCTGGGTAGTAATAAACCCACGCCCCATTCATGACCATTCAGGTTCCTCAACTGTGAGAGACGTGCACAAATACTCAAACAAATCCAGTCCTGATGGGTGAGGCAGCGTGATGGGGGGCAGGCTCCCGAGTCACGTAGCACAGAACAGGCCCTACGTTGATACGTACGTGACGCTAGATGACGGCTACGTGCAGCAGAGCTCTGCCTCGCATCCTGGGCCAATGCAGACTAACTGCCTTGTGGAAAGTTACTGAAGACCAAAGCAGGAGCAGAACGCTCCGTGAAGAGGTAACAATAGGAAAGAGAGTGAAGTTTCAATCACAGAACGCTGCACTTACTATTCAGAAGCATCTAATCGAATTGTCATGCCCGCGCTATAAATGGCATCTCACCGTGGGTTGGAATGAGAAAGTGGGTTCATTTCTTTCTGGTAGTGACGACCTTGATTGACAGGCTGTGGAAGACAGAGGAAACAGCAGTAAGACAACACCTTGCAAATGTTCTCGTCATGTGGCAAGTAGATGACACATGGGAAGAGATGGTTGTAATATCTGATATTAGATTTTTTTAGTCTTCCTCTGTGGTTAAAATTCAAAAAGGGCAGTCAGCCCCTAAGTGCATAACAGTAAAATTTAAATAAAAGACTTCCCTCTGGACTGACATGCATATTCGTTCTACAGTTTCAGTTCTAGTATGAACACTCACATATAATACGTTTATATGAACTGTACAGCATATATGCACACTGTGGAGCGTGATATTAAAGTATCATGTACCTATATGTTAGATAAGATGACATAACTCTACTATGTCTTTCATAGAGAGAATTTAGCATTTGGTACCGGCAAGGCTAGCACGGCAGCTCTTGATCTCAAAGAAAATGCTCAAATGAGATGCACTGTAAAAATTTCATTTTGCAAACATTTAAAAGGTTTAATTTTAAATATGTATGTTGATGCTAATTGGGAGTGCAATTAACTTTTAATTTTTCACATTTTATAAAGCTTTAGAATTCACCTTCAAGGTAAAATGCATTTTTTAATATATCTACAGTTGACAGCTATGCTGTGTAATGTACTGTACCCAAAGCTATTTTATTCCTTTTGGGCTGTCATAGTTTAGAACAGCTGCTAAATAACTTATATTTCAACAATTTCTCCTGACAGCAGCGATATTACATTTCAGTTCTCAGTAAACTATCATTGGCTATAAAATACAGTTTTTAGTATATCATTTTTATAGTTGTATAAGAACATCTGTTCATCTGTTCCAACTGCAGCTCAGCTATATGATCTATATATCTTTGCTGTTCAGAAGGATTTCTGAACCTCATTTAAGCCAAAAATAGATGGGCATTTTAATGAAGCTGCAAATGATGGAAAATTTAGTCACAGAAAACATGTTACATGTAAAATATTTCTTTGCTACATACGTTTGCTGTACAACCTGCCTATACACAGTATTGCTTTACAGGAAATAAAGTGTATTCTAGAGATAAAAGATAAACAATGATCTGCCTTCTGGTGGTGCTGTTGCTATAGATTACACGGAGGGACAGAGAGGTTATATAAAATTAACCAGTTTTTAGAACAACCCCCCCTAACTTTTGGTCAGAGCTGGATTTAATAGAGAGGAAAGGATGTTATTGCTTTAAATTAATGGAAAGATACCACCTGGAAATGCAAGTAATCTCTCAAGGTTAATAACAGCCAGAAACAATTTTTCAAATTGCCCTTAATTTTGTAAAACAGAGTAGCTGGGTTATTTTTATTCATTTTCTATACATCATGCAACCCCTGCTGCTGTGTAAAAACAGAAGATGGCTGCAGATATGCTGTTGCTGCTCCACAGTCTACACACAACTCTTATCAAGGGGCTGATTTCCAGCAGCCCTGCCGCTCCCACAGAGCCGGCTGGAGTGATGAGTGATTCCCAGTTCTGGCGCTCAGTCCTGGAGTGAAGACAAATGGCCTTTTAGTTATGTAAATTCTGAACTTCAATATGAACTGGAGCCTTAGCCAAAGAAGGTCTTCCTGCATCCAGGGCATGATTCACCTTCAGCTTCACTGCTGGGCTGTGCAGGCAAGAGGCAGGAGGGGCTCAGGGACAGCGGCCTGCAAACACGTTCTGCTCATCACGGAAGGGGACTCCACATGGACTCCAAATAGGCTGGCTGTTAATCTCGCTGCTACTCCGACTGCCCACGGAGCAGCCCACACAGCACACCTGAGATGTGATTAATGTCGAGGCTCAATTAAAACTGCCTGGCGGTTCTATGAAATCAGATCACAGAGTCATCGAGTTTAAGGCCAGAAGGAGCCGTCAGATCATAGTCCGACCTCCCATGCAGCAGAGATCGCTGATGAAAGTGTTGACTATCATCAAGTCTAGAGCGCTTTCCTGCAGACCCCACTGCAAATGCCTTTATTCGATGCTGATCCCCAGCAACTCCTCTCAGATTCCAGGTCCTCAGCAATTCAGCATGTGCTTTATTGAGCCTGGCACTGCTCATTTTTAACAGGGTATTACATGACACTAGGTCAGATGCTCTGTACCAGGACTGTCCAACTGGCGGCTGGCAAGCGGTTAAGTTGCAGCAGCTGCTGAAGCCAGTGCGCTAGTGCGCCTCTGCAACCCAGGCGTGGAGACCACCATCACCCTCCTGCAACCTGCCTGCCCGAGTCCAGGGTCTCCAGCTTCCCATGGGGCAGGGGGTTGGCCACTCCTGTTACACACACATCAGCAGGTTCTGTCTAAGCAACTCCCTTTATCAACGCATCTCATCCACAAATGAAACCTGTTGCTTGACCAGACTGTTTTCTATAAGCTTATGTTGACTGGCATCAATCGTTATTTCTGTCCTTCAATTCATTATTAACTGAATGCCACATACACTTTTCCTGTGCTGTGCCTGGACAGCTACCAGGCCAAGCGTCCTGCAGTTACCCGTGTTGCCCATTTGCCCCTGTTGAATATCGGCACAACATCAGCTCCTCCACCCTTCTGCGAGCTTCCCAGGTTACCAAGTGTACTAAAGATTAACACCAGGCTAGACGTGCCAGTTCTGATGGACATTCCCCTAAGATACTTTTGCACTGGAAGAGGCAAGGATCTTTGTGGGTGATACCTTTTACTGGACCAACGGCATGGTTGGGATAAAGTTAGACCCAATTCCTGGCTCATCACAGCTTCATGGCTACAACATCAATCTAACACTATTGGACTGGAAAGCACTTTCAGAGACATGAGTGCATCATCCTGCTTCTTTCCAAATACAGCACAGCAATCCAACACTCAGGGTGGCTGATGGTGTCTAGAAGACTCCCATCCACCCCCAAAACTAGCATCCAAAGGCACCCTGGTAGTTGTCTCAGCAACTGATCACCTGCCACCTTGCTGGTCCAGGGACTCCTCTTGGTCAAGGCAGAGGTGTATTTCTTGCTAGGCCACTGTCCCTTGCTGCAGTGGCTCTGTGGATACACAGTGGATTTCAGGTCCTGGTGGTCTCCATCTCGCATCTCCGAGGACTGTTACAAATCACTTCCCAAACTGGAAAAGCAACAGGCAGCGTACTTGGCACCTCGGTATCCTAATGGCCCACTGCCCAGGTCGCAAAGACCAGAGCAGGAGCCTGAGCAGGGCTGCACAGGTAAGACGCCCACACTGATTGCTTGGGCTTAGAAAGCTTCAGATGTTGGAAATTAATTTTTTTAATTGAATTTGCTCCTAAGTTGAAAAACCTTGAAAAACCTGTCTCTCTCAAAGCCCAATAGATTTGTTTGTAGACTTGATTTATGTAGAGAGATGGCCACGAAAGACTTTTATGAATAACCACAGCTACATCTAATTACACTTTTAAATTACTAATTTATTATATCTAAACATTTTTAAACTGAAGACATTAGTCTGAAGCGTAGAGAAGTTGATCAAAGCACTAGGATCAAACAAACTCTCTCTGCATTCACATCATGCTTGGCTAAATATTGGAGTAGGACATTTTATTTTAAAAGTTCTTTTTTGTTTTAAGCATGTAATGCCTGTAAAACCAAACTTGACATGTCTACATATTCTTATCCATTTCTTGATAATTAAGCTACTCAGAAATTAATGAGGCTCCTAGTCTCTTCCTTTACGTGAGACCCCAATGAGTAGGGACAGAAAGTTAGGCTTTACGTTTGAGTCTATCAAGTGAATCCTAGAAGAGGGTATGCTAGACTGGACTCCGCCAAGGACAATTAAAACCACGTTTCTGACCTCCTCCAAACATTGCTTTGTAATCATTGCTGTGTTATCCGGGGATAATCGTACATTTATCAAATAGCCTCGACTTCCTGGGCTATCACCAAACCCCGATGCAGAACATGATGTTGTTCATTACAGAAGATCAGCATGTCCGCAACCCCCGAGTGCCGAGCAGCCCCTGGAGGTCACTGGCAGCCAGTCAAGTTCCAGTCCTCCTCGCACTGCAAACCAGTATACCCGTGTGCAGCTGATCCCGGGTCGAGCCTGCCCATATTAGATGTGCTGTGAGTCTTCCTCAACCACAGGCCACTTTCAGCCTTTACTGTTGTTTCACAAACTATGAAATAAGAACTATGTTGCCTAGATAAATGGACTAAGATGGTCTTGCTTTGGAGTAGCGTCTCTAAGTGCCTCGGTATGCTGCCGAAATGTTATTTTGTGACCTTGGGCATTCGAGTGCTCAGTGAACCATAACAAATGTTCCTCTGCTCCTTGGAACAGTGCATATTCGGGGACCAGTTTTTCTTTCTCCAGCACTGGAAGAAGCAAGTAGATCAGAGCTGAATTAAATCAAAGCAGAGGCTGTTTTTAAATTATCAGCTGACCTTGCATTTAAACTACAGCTCTACAAAGGAAAGCATGTCCGTGGAGGGGTGTGTGGGGGTGGAACATTATGTTTCTTGAACAATGGCGTCAAGGGGAAGAGGGCAAAGCATTCTTTTTGTCTGCAGCCTGAAGCGAGAGGAGCGCTTTCTGCACAGGGAATTTAAACTCTGTGCAGTGACCACATTTTATTGGCTAAATTCTACTAAAAGTGTGCATTCCCACAATATCAGAATTACCTTTTCAGGCATGTCTACAGAAATCTTACTGACTGAGCCCACTGGACCTCTGTTGGACACTGTCATTGGTTACCCGTTCACACAACTTTACGGAAGTACAGTGAAGGGGCAGACTCACGGGTGACAGGCCGGAGTTCCAGGTCGTCGTGTCGTCGCTGCTCGTGCTGATGCTGATGTTGCAAGTGTCGATCTGAGAGGCGCTCAGCCCATGTGGGACCCCGTTATCCTCAGAGTCTTCACTTTGCTGCCTCTTCATGCTGGCCAACATCTGCAGTTCAGACGTGCTCAGGCCACTTGGCTGGTATTTTCTCCAGTCGTATTCCTAAGAAAGGAAACCAAATTGCACTTGCAAAAGTTAGCATAGAAAGGACAGTGGAAGTGAATATACAAGCAAAATAGATTCCCTGAGTGAGCAGAAGAGATTTTTTTTCTAGAAGCAGCTAACATGGCAAGAAAAAAGCAAACTATTTATTAGAAGGGGTAAGGAACAGATTTCTGTTCCAGTGGTGAGGACCAGATGTCAATACGTTCCTAGACTGGAAAATCCTGCTGTGCAGTGCCTGCTGTGCAGCTTGAACCCACAGCATGCGGGGAAGTCCCTGTTCCTCTGCAGGCAGAAAGGTCTCCAATAAGGCAAAAATCAAAGACGCTGAAGATGACAAAGCCTCCATTTACTGAGCAGTCAAAGACCACAAAGCAGAAGGTCTGGTGTTTGCCACAAGCTACATCACATGCAGCATTTCCATAACAGACGTACTGGATCTGGGTTTTGGAAAGACGATTTGGCCTCTGGCAACTACCCAGCGACATGTACTTTCAGGTGTATACTGGATTTTGTATGTCCAATCATTCGAGAGGGGTCAGTTTGCAGAGTTCACAGAGAACGTTTCATTCTTCTCGCTGCCTCAAATTCAATCCAGAAGGTCAAAAGCTGCAAAGACAATGAGCTACGCTATCACCTACATTGCCATTAATAAGTCTGACTTGTGGCTCGTGAAAACCTCTACGATATAAAAGTAAAACACAGGTAATGTCACAACAGGTTGGGCCTTAAGTGGGCTTTCTTTTTTTCAGCAGAAGCTCAACTTTTGAAGAGGCTTTCAGGGCCCCTGCTTCTCCGAGCAGCACAAGAGGGACTTCTGAAACTTTTGTTTTAGTCAGAGGTGTTAAGAGCCACTGCAGCATTCACAGGGACTGCAAAGTTTTCCTACTCAAGCCATGAATCCTAAGCAGTGGAGTTTGGCTCGGGTGGTGCGATACTTTGGCAGCAGCACTACAAAAGTGAATTGGTATTCTTGCTCCGGCTCCTACCGAATGAAGTTTAGCATCACAACTAACGATCGGTGTTGTCTAGGTAACCCTTCACACAAGAGAAGCGAACCCATCCCGGGGAGCTGGAAGCGTTTGGGCGAGGCGGCATAGGGAAGCTTCTCTTGCTGCTTGGATTTATTCTACTGAGAGAATTTGCCACTGCCAGCAAGCTAGTGACTTGCTTAAGCAGGACATTTGCTTTTAAAAATGCCTCCAAATTTCTGGGTGTGATTTATTAAGAGATGATTGGGTTCAGTTACTCTGGTCTGCAGAAGCCCCCGATACACCTGGCAAAAGTACTGTGCTGCAAGGTCAAGATTCCCGCTGAGGGTGAATTGCAGGAACCAAGAGCTGCTCATTTCCTCACCGAAATAAGGGCCGGGCTGGGGCCCAGTGCGTGTGCCCAGCACTGAAGCATCGTACGCTGTGTACTGTGCAATGGCAGGGGAGGGAGACTGGGCTCAAGACATGGAGAGGCCTGCTATTTACCAGAAGTGCCAAGAGGCCATGCAACAGGTGCTTTTCACTCTGCACCTAGGCTGCTCTGCTGCTTCAAGTTCTTCTGTCTCGACATGCAGCGTATTTTTACCCGCGGGCTGTGGCCGCCATTAACGGAGAAACAGTTCCCATCCAGTGATGTGCAAAATCACGTTATATTTTAATTGTGGGGAGGAAATTTCGGCATCTCTGGTGCCACTCTGCAGGACCTGCTGGCAGCCACCATACTATTTACTCCTGACATATGCATGCGCAGTGTTGCAGATCTTGCAATATTTAGCATTTTACTGCAAGCCCCAGGTTCTGGAGGCAAGAGATTCTGTGATAATCTGTTTTCAGGAAGAACTTTTTAGTTCTCATTGCTGCAAAGGGAAACGTAGAAAACAGTGTTAAATAAGGAGAACCCATGTATTACATGTTTTTAAAAACTCATGATTAAGCTAATCCCATTATTTTGAAGCCTACGTGTAGTATCCAAAAACCATCACCTAGCTCAATCCCTCTGTATTATGAGAGTTATTCTGAATGGCCTGTGGTATTCGCAGCCAGCCGAGGGAGTCACAATGCCCAAACTGTGCCTTATAAAATGTTGCCAGCCACTGTGCTGAAGTGCTGAACTATTCAAGACCAAATGTATTTCCAAGCACCCAGACCTGTTTGAGTTGACAACCAGTTGTGAATCACTGGCAGCTCCTTCTTGAAATTAGCTTTGTAAGCCGTGGCATTTAAACCTGCGTTCCCTCAGCTGTGTTAACAGCCGGGCAGCGATCAACAACTAAGCTTTGGTGCGCGTCTGTCTGCGGTCGGTATTTCACATCGATGCCGTCCACCTAGAGAAAGGCAAAGCCCCTGCTCCAGAGGGCTCTCCTACTTTGGGATGCTTGCTCTTGAGTTGTACAGCTGCTGGGCGCAGTGTTTTCCCCACGGGTGCAGATGCAGCTACAGGAAAATAAGCCATGTCCATTCTCGAGTGTAAAGGCGACGATATCATTCCCAGTTTCCTCAGGTCTTCCATCTTCGCCCCATTCTGTCATTCACCTCCACGGTGCCTTTTCCCACTTGCTTATGCCTTCCACTATAATGCTTTTTGAGGTGGTCCGACAACTCGTCTCAAACTGTTGCATTTCAGCCTGCCTTTACGTTGCGAGCCCCCTGGAATGGCCCAGGTCACGGGGAGATTCGTAACAAAGCAAAACTCATTTACACACTGTCTGCAATGGGCAGAGGTGCCTGCCAGCTGACAGCCAGCCTCAGTCGGACGTGTCTCGCGATGGCCAAGTTCATCCTGTACAGCGGAGTACGCAAAGAAAGGATGCTGGGGTGGGGTGTAAAATCTAGATCAAAGCCTAGTTCACAACCTTGTGCACACACCTCGAGCCCCCTTTACCCTACTGCTCTGAAGAAAACACTTCTCTGGACTTACGGCCTCAGAGAGCTCCTGCACAATAGTTTTAAACGCTGCAACAAGATTTTCCGACGCAGGTAGCTGTGTTCTTGTCAGGCCTTATTGGGCCAAATGCTCTGGGACTCTGCAGAATCTGGGCGGTTGGTCCTGCAGCCACAGGTGTGACCATGCACGAGTACCTGCCTCTCTCGATACGTGGCGGTAAGTCCACCCTGGAAACGTAACATGATTTAAACTGCGTTCCCCAGGTCTGGGGTGTGCCAGGGTCTCCAAGCTTAATGGCTCACCCACAACTTCTCCAAATCTCTCTCTCTCCGGATCAAGAGGCATTTCTTGGTTTCATGGTAGTGCAAAGAACTTGCATTGGTATTTCTCTGAAAACTGCTGATTTATGTTGGCACGAATCACTTTTATCTAGATATATTTTATCCCAGGGATTTTTGCAGCAAACATGCAGTTGTTAAGGCATCTATCTCCATGATGTCTGAGTGACAACTGGCCTCACCATTTTAACACTTTAACTCCGTTTTGGTGGGCTTTTTTGAGTCCCAGGCTTTCTTGCTTTCTCCATCTGTCCTGTGATCGCTGTCACCAGAGTTGAATCCTATTACACCACGTGCCAGGTTCTCTCAACTCTTATTGAGAATAACATACATACAGTAGCCTTTGGTTGTGACCATAACATGGAGGCTGTGTAGCAAAACCCCCATCTTTTTCATTGTTGCATCAATCTTCAATAAGAGCTCTCACTACCATAATATCTCTATTGCTGAACTTGTTGAAAGCTTTCTCACGAATTCTCCTGCTGATGAACTTTCTGCTTCATATAATTTACTTTTTATAAGAGCTTCTTGCAGCCCTCTCATTCAGACTAGCTGGCATGGAATAATTCAGATGGCATGAACTTGTGAAATCCCTTCAGTGAGTTTCAGAGAGAAAATCCAGGCAAGAAAGAAAAGAAAACCCATTATCCTCCTCATCCCCCATTTACACTTTTTTGGTCTTTTGAGATATTTTTATGCTTATTTAAAAAATATCAAGGCTTTGGCAGCCTGTTTCCCTTCCACGTAAAACTCCTCCTCCTCAGTGCAAGCAACATCTTAGAGAAGAGAGGACCGACCAACCCTCTGCTTTCTCCTTCCCTTCAGTAAACTCCGTTGTACAAAAAAGGGAAGGCTGGGGGGAGGATTCTGCAGCTTCAGATGCCTAGTTACAAAACCCTTTGACAAGATGCAGTGTCTTAGCTGATTTTCAAAGAGAGAATTCGAAAATTGAATTTGAGATTAAGTTCACTTTGTATTTTATAGGACATTTTTGATGTAGAAAGTAATTTTGCCGTGCTCCTAAATTTTTTCAAAATGAATACTTCAGTTAGTAATTAAACGCTTATCTTGTCTTTCTGTATATCCTCTCCTTATGATAAGAAACATTTTTCTTAAGCTCTTAAACTTTTGTTGGATTGACAAAACCTGTTATTTAAAGGCATTTGTCCTCTGTTAAAGATGCACATAATGACATTCGCATTCGACTAGGCTCAAATGATTTATTCAGAATTGTTTGAATGTAGTTATGCGTGCGGAAAAGTTTAATTACCAGCTATCTACATGGTTGCAATATTACCCAGAGGGCTGTACTTCTTTCTTAATTAAAAATATTTGAACTTAATAATAGAGAACTCTATTAAAACATGAATAAAACATTGCAAGCAACCAGGTCCTTAAAGTTTACTAAGTAGTTAGCAAATCAATTTCATTAAGAGTCTTTTAAGCATTTTCACCAACCCTCTGTACGAGGAGCCTGGAAGAGGCCACTTCCCCGGAAACGGCAAGCCCTCCGACATGGCAGTAGCCCTGTCACCCGGCTGCGTCACTTCCCTTCCGATTCTTAGCTCACTGACATTTTAAAAAATGGAGTGTGAAAGAAGAGCTTCTTACGGTAGTCAGACTAAAATACTGTTGTCTGGTGGTCCTTAACGATGTGTTACTTCTGTATCTTTTTCCTGAAATATGATGGAAACCTAAAACCACTGCAGTGGGTGCTAACCATGTAAAACACCCCTAATTCTAGGTTTGTACATGTTCTAATTGTGTAATAATATGCAGAAAAGTCCATTTCTAGCAGTCTGTTAGAATTATTCTAAAATTAACTGGAATGACCCATATGTTTATAACGCTCTAACACCAGAAAATACAGTAGATTTTATTCCTGAGGTGCTAAAAAAGCCTGGTTTTAATCCCAAAACAAGAGAATACTCAGAGCAGTGAGTGGCATTTCCATTTTGGCACAAAATCTGGAGCAAGGAAATAAGACAGAAAAGGAGCAAAGAACTCCCAGCTATGAAGGCGGCTTGGAAAACACTATATCCAATTTCACCCAAGTACTGTATATGTAGTCTATCTCAGACCACAGTCGTGCTAACACCTGACTGCTCTACCCACAATGGTAGCCCTGCTAAGACTGACTCCGCAGCTTGGACGTGGGGGCCCCAAGCAGCCCCTGCCAGGCTGGAGCTCTGCCTGCCTGCAAGGGAAAAGCCACTGTTTCCCACATTTTTCTCCTTTAAAGGAGAATCCATTTTTAAAGTTTGTTCATGACCCTTTCATATATGATCACGACCCACTTTTGCGTTGTGACCCATGGGTTTAGAAACACTGCTATAAATCTCTATGCCTGGTTTCCAGCGGTCCTACACCCCGTTTTCCTCTGGCTCTTTCCTATGTTCTGCAGTAGCAATGAAGGTGATTGGGAGGGAGAGATCCTAGCAGGATTGTTTCATTGCTACCACTCCTGCTAGAGCCATCCTGTTTTTCCAGTTAGGCTTCTCCTTCCAGCTGTTAATTCTCTTTCCTTGCACATGGAGCTCCCCAATGACCAGGTATGATAAGAGGATCAGGACTGTGACAGTATGTGTTTATTTTTCACTCTAGCACTCTGCAAGTATGATATAAGCCAAGAAAATGAAGAGAGATTTACTGTCTTTTTGAGATTCATATGCTTGGCTTTCACCAACAATTTTCTGAATCAGGTGAGACAAATCTAAATAATGATAGTAATTATAAATAAAAAATAATCATATAGTAGCTCTGTTCACAAAGAGAGATTCTCTGTTTCTTTGTAGCTGAGCACTCCAAATCCAAAGCAGAACAGGTAACTTTCAAATAACAGGTGCTAAAATAGATGTTTCCTGATGGGCTGGGCAAGGTGGTAGGAAAAAATGACAATGATGCAATAGAAAGACATCTTGGAAGAAAACAGTGTGCAATCCCTGAAAAAAGACGTAGCAAAATGTTATATCAAGTGAACATAAGCACAATATACAGTAAACCACCCAAAAAATTCAGGAGAAATTATGGCACAAATCAATACATTGACTACGTATGGAGGGATTAAAACAAAAGCAGCTTTTTGGGGAAAGTGTCTCTATCTATGTTGCCTCCATCTACAGGACCTAGCAGTGTTCTTGCTGGGAATACCCAAGACAGGTGGAAGTGAACTGATCACTGAGCTGCCTGCCCTGAACTAAGTGTACTTCTTCTGGGCAAAGACAACACAGTTCTGGTTGGGACTAACATACTCGGTGCTTTAAAAATGCAACAATTTCTCAAAGCTAAAACAACTGAACAGTACTGAGTGGGAGAAATAAATGTGACGATGAGTGAGGATATTTGAGAATTGTCTCAATACTCCTAAACCTCAATCATGTAAGCAGGATCCCTCAGTTAAAAAGGCAACCTGCCTAACAGGACGAGCAAATGTGCGATCAGAATATGCTCTTTGATGTTCTACATACAGAACACACTTGAATTATAAATGTTAATTCCCTATTCAAAGCTATTTATTTAACATTAAAAGTTGGTGGAAAGAGCCTGTACTGTTAAGGAATGCACAGCAATGTCACTTGTTTGAACAGGCTCATTTGTCCTCTTATATGGAAAATACAGAAAGGAAGAAAAAAAAAACCACAAGGGAAAAAAAAAAGCAATTTGATGGACATGAATACAGTCTCCAGAGTAGCCTGGGGATTTGGTCTATGACACTGCCTTACTGTTAGCCTTCAATCATATCATTTATTATGTTTCTGGGCTGCTGCAGAGAAACTCTGAAGTGCACAGGCTAATGATCTTTGTATAGTTTCTCCTGTAGATTGTTACGAAAAAACTGTCAATTTGCCTCTCTAGCCTTTCAGCCCCAAACTACCAGCATGTCTGCATTTACAGTTCACACTGTCTGAGAACCCGAGTTGTGGGACTGTACAAGCATACTGCCTTTTGGTTGTAAACTCACTGATTTCTACTTGCAACTACAGTAATGTTTGTATGTGCAAGATAACGTCAATCTAATACTGGAAACCCCAGTGTAGGAACCAAACTGTGCTTTGCTTACTGTAGGTGTGGTGATCATGAAAACACCTAGAGAAAAAAATACACTATTCTATTTTTTCTCAACTGGTGCAAAGAAGGTGTAATAAATAAATAAAATAGGTTGGAAATGTGTTGCAGCATCTCTGTTCAAACCATGGAAATCATTTAATTCCAATGTGAACTCACTTACAGATGTCTCAGTTGCCGGAGTTGAATTTTCTCTTGAGATTTTTTTGAGGGACTTCTTACTATTTGATGCTCTTAACTGACCAACTGCACTCCCCTTAGCCTTTTCAGAGGCCTCTGGGATTTCTTTACAGTCAGGTTTATTTCCAGTTGGAGAAAGACAGGGGGTGGGCATCAAGCTGCTCTGAGTGTTATTAGCATCTACTTTTTTCACAAGCAAGCCTCCTGTTTTTGAGGACACTGTTTCCACGTGGGTACACCTGCTCCATCCTTCACTCTTCTGGTGTTCGGGACTTCCTGACATCGTCTTTAACGGGATCACTTTTAATACTGGCAAATCAAACGATGTACCATGACTGATCTTGATGGTTTGAGGGCTCTGCATGGACTCACTGAGGTCATCCTAAATTTGGAAAACAAAACAACTGTGATTGTGAAAGAAACCGGTAGCAGATGATGGTGTTCATGACACATCTCAGAACATCTGGATGTAGGATTTCAAAATTACTCTTTCATATTTGAGCGAGCAACTCCCACTGTCACGGTGTGGGAAGAGAACACAGGGAGGGGCTCGGGACTTTAAACACAAATTTTTGCTTCTCACGTGGAAACCCCCACATCAGACACTTTTGAAAACACAGGTCCAGATCCTGTTCTAGCTCAGACTGATGGAAGCCTGCGGATCCTAATATTAGTACAGTTTGGACAATGGGTGCCGACCAGTAAGCACCACATGTCTGTTCATGTCGCTGCTGAACTGATATGTGGCCTGCCGTAAGTTTAAGTCCCAAACAGAAGAGATTCGTCCTGCAGAGATTCCCTTTCTTTGAAAGTTAATTAAAAAAATCATTTGGGGGACTTTTTTAAAAGTGCAATGTTACTCATTCTCTATTCCTGTTCCAGACAAGGTCTACATGAAACACCCAACAACTACACATCGAGAGTGCCCTGATCCTGAAACTAAAACTATAAACACCGAGGAGAAAACCAAGTGACAAGGAAGACGGAAATATTGGATAAGCTGGGATAGTCATCTGAGGGTCCCCACTGACCAGGAAAGGCATAAAAGGAAGCCCCCTCTCCCATTGCCATCCTACTGAAACTCTCACCATCCCTGACAGGTAGCACAGTTTAGCTACAAAGATGAGGGTCACCTTGTATGGTCCAGCCCTCTGCCACTGCAATCAAAGGAGCTCTGTTATTCACCTCGGTAGATTGGAGACTGGGCCCTAAGAGAGTGCCGTGCTCATTTAAGGGAAAAAACCCTGGATTATACAAGCACCCTTCCAACCCGCATAGCAGTACTGCACACATGCTAGACAGCTGTTACTGCTTTCTTTTGTCTCCTTTGGATAGCTTACATGGACTGTGAGTTAAGTGGACATTTTATTTCAGTCTAGGGAGTAACGATTATATGCACCTCGCTCTCGGTTACGTGCGGTCCATCATTCATATCATTTTGTTCCTAAATTCTAACACAACCATGCTACAGCAGAACCAAACAGTCTCAATTCATTCACGGAGCTTTCCCTATGAAGAAGCAAGCCGTGCGCGTGGGAAAAAATACCTTGGTCACTCAAGTCACCAGATTTCACTTTTCTCTGAGAACAGATTAAGGGTAACAAGCAGAGCTGAAAGCAGAGCTAGATTATTAGTTACTAAACATCTCTGCATAGCGCTGTCCATTTACACAACACTGCACAAAGGAACTAGTAGGTTAGTGGCAAATATAAACCCCAGAACTAGTCAAGTAAACAACAGAAACAGTGCATAAATCAGGAGACATCTTAGCTGCAAGGTTCTCTTTGATCTCTTTAGCCTATACATTTAACAACAACCCTGCGCTCGGAGAGGAGCACGGATATTTGCCTGTTCTGTCATCCACCATCTTTTGGGAAGAAACGTACAAGAGAGACGGTTACACGAGGGTGGCTTACGTGAGCTCGGTGCCACGAGAGTTTAAATCTGTCTGGGAAGAGGAGAACGATAACCAGCAGAGGCGTTCTAGCTAGCCTCCGGAAGCTCATGGCTTCCTACCTCACACTAGAAGACGTGATGGAGCCAAATGTATTACAGCGCACTGGATTTGATTAAAGTGTTTCATCCCGCCTTTCTGTGACATGCCTGCATGAAGACATGAGCTACTGATGCGTCCACAATGCTTCATAATACTTTAAGAACAAATTCCATTGCAAAAGCTATTTATACACTGGAAAATTTGTTCCTTTACACAATGATGCACCATTTATAGGGATAAGCAAGTGAGAATGAACTGTGATTATAAAATGATCATTGTTAAAGTTCACATAACTGACCTCTCTGGGCTTAGGGAAAAGAAATAAACACACAGTATTTTTATAAAACACATCTGAAACAGCACCACTGAGCAATCCTTTCTACAACATTTATTTTTCTGGTAGGCTTTAAAGGCAGAAGAAGACATTTACTGGTATATGAAATGCTTTTGAAATTTATAAATATTTAAATGTGCTGCTTTTGTTCATCTTATTTTTGTTACTAGTGAAGTTACATGCATTTTGGGAAGTTGTAAATACTGCTTTACTCCTGCAGTTAGTGATTTTACTGACACACAGAGATATGTCTCTTTTTTCAAGATTTTTTATACGTTATGAAGTCTTTTAACACCGCTAGTGTAAAGCAGCATTACTAAACTGAATTAGTGTGATCTGGCAGGTGATTCAGGACAATATCACACTATTTTAACCTGCAAGAGACAAAGAGATAACCTTGATTCACCTTACTATTTAAATCCCTCCCATCTATGCATGACCTGAAGTACCGTATATCTTTGGGTCCTAGAATTATTTGTTTGTTACATATTCAATTGTGCCATGGTGCCAAGACATCAGTACAGCTTGTCTGATTAACTGTAGCACAGCATATGTATATTGAAGATGAGAATGATTTCCCTGAGGAGCTAGCTCTTCCATTTCTGTACTACGTTCCTTGAAAGACATGCAGATGGGCAGTGGGACAATAATTTCTGGATACATAAAACTGATTGCTCTTGCTGGGTTGTAATTTTAAGAAGATCATTCTAATGACTTGTGAGGGCCACATACGTGGAGCAGATGGGACGTGCTCCCTTTGTATTCAGAGCTTTGATGTTGAGAAGTCAAATTGCCTTGTAGTCTTTGTTAGAATACATACACTCTTATTTAATTGTATTACTCTTGCTCTTTTAATTACAAAAGTGCAGGAAATTTCCCGATTTAATTGAAACCTTCTCAGATGAACTCGTCTGTTATACCCAAGACAACATTTTCGGTAACACTGTGTAATGCTGCAGTTGTTATGCTGGGTTGAAACCAGCACGAGTTCTACGCTGTATTTCACACCAGCGTGAATTCCTGCTTTGCTCTTGGTTTGACTGAATGTGTGGACGCTGACAGCTGAGTCTAATTAGATAGAGTCTATGACAAAAGAGATGTACAGCCAGTACATCTCTTGGTTTGAAAATACAGTCGTTTGCACAAATAGAGAATAAGTCACTGGAGGTAAGCTACAGCAAGACAAGAAGCTGCCTTACTCTTTTCTGATCATTTGGGACCAGCAGTTTAATTATGACACTCAGCTGTTTCAATAACAAATTAGCTAGACACCACAAGTATTTGTAAGTACCTGCCTTTTCTAACTTGCAAACTAATTTGCAAAGCCAAACATTTCCCACCATGTAACAGAAAAAGGGAAGTTACCGCCACGGTGAGTTCTCTTACACTATTAGGATGTACGAGTAGGTGGGAATCACGTGGCCTCCAGCACACGGCATAAGGGATTCAAAGCTCGCTTTGTTGAAACTTTTCTCAAAACAAAACCACTTGGCTTATCTCACACGCCTCTAGGTGAGTTGTTCTTTATGCTCAGGTAACCCCGCTTTCCTAGCATGTTAGAACTAGGGACACAACTCGCCTTTCTGAACTTTACAATCCTAGGACCAGATTCTGATTTCATTTAGGACTGAAGTAACTCTTTTCATTCTTAGTTCACACCAATGTCAGACCAGGCTCTGGCTCCTAGAAATTCCTGTTAAATATCTGTGAAGACGATGCTCTTTTTGGGACAGACACTGCCCCCGTTCCATAACATTTAGACCACACAGATGTATATAGCCTCCATTCTTTCGAAAGTGCTGCTGCACATGCAATTAATTAAAGCAATAAACTCTGGAGCAGTATGACCTGGAGTAATCTACTCCCAGGCACAGTGTCTACACATGCATTTAACTGCATGTAATTACCCCTCCCTAAGACAGTATTGTCCCCAACAGTACTCTCTCACAGTGGTGTTAGTTTGCTGTAGCCTAATTGCGTCACATGTGTAGATGGTGATGATTTACTTTGCAGCTAATTAGTTTATTCTGCAGTTAAGTGCACATGTAAACATGGCCACTGAGGGGAACACTAGGCCCAGCCTGAAGTATCCTTTGCCAAAAAGATGCTTCAAAGCAATGGTAAAATAGATGAATTGCACTAATTTCAGGAAAGGTGGAACATTCTTTTTTCCTGCCCAAGCTATACCTTACTTCCACCTAATTATTCCCTGCTGCTCACTATATTCCAAATGTCTCAAAATAAGGTAGAGGTCATTATCAAGAGTCTATGGGCTCTATCAAGCAGGAGTCTATTTTCCAGTCTGCTAGTACACAGCTAGCTGCCACTGTTAGCTTCCACAGTCTGCGAGTTTACTATCAAGTCACCAATTGTGAAATACCCACAGCCGGCAAAAGCAGCTCTTCACAAAGGCTCCGACGGTATTTTGTCATAGAGAGCGGACGTAACCTGTTAGGATGGCACTGGCTGACAGCGTAAGTACAATGCAATGCAGTGGGGGCCAACCATTTTAGCAGGCATACCACAAATTAGCCATGCATCCTCTCCAAGTGCCATTCTGATCCCCTTCCCCTGCCTGATCTGCTGCTCTGCTTTCTGCTACCTTCCCTATCTGCTGCTCTACTTTCTGCTTTGTGTCCTATCTACCGCAGTGTTGCTTACCACCTCCCTGATTTGCACAAGACACACGCACACAGGCTGTCGCACGCACTGCTTTGCCACACGACATGCACGCACACAGGCTGTCTGTTCCATTTGTGGCATGTGCTCCCCAGGCTGGCCACCCCTGAATCAATATACATACCCTAACGATCAATGAAACGTATGCATCTTGGCATTAAGGTGCCAGGTATAGTACAAGATAATTTAAAAGACATCCAGAGAAGGGTACAAGTAACAGACATACATATGGAAAAAAAGTTTTTATCTGCGTCTATATTTATATGTGACTGTTTTTAAAAAAATTGCTGTATGAGAATTACAAATACAGCACAAAGCTGATGTAGCTACATGACCACAACACAAAGGGATCATCTGTGAAAGAACGTAGCAGCTAACAGCGTGCCAGACATTATACTGAGTAAGCTTGCAAAATAACTGGGCTAAGTGAAGAATCTTTTTTTCCCTCCGTTGTAATGGTGATAAAACAGGGGATGGATGTTTTGCCTGGGCCAATGAATTTTCATGATGGTTTTCCAATGATGTCTTAGATTGTGCTGATATAATGGGTACGGTAAGTTAGTTCTATGCTTAGTTCTCATGGCTTTTCTATGATCATCTTAGCGCGTAGTCCAGACTGTATAGCCTATTGTAAAACTTTTATAATTTGTTTTTGCAGTTCAAATATAGAATGATTTGAAAATTAAATGAGCCCCTGGAATATAAGTAAAAAGATGACTTGAAGTAACATAAAATACATTTGTACATGAAATGGTATGAATATGAGCAAAATATAACTGCTAAATAATTTCTTGGTTCAGTGACTTCTTTCACATGAAGAAAAGCCTTAACTCTCAATCACTAATTTAGTTCTGAAACTGAGTAAAAAAGCTATGATAATCTGTTACTGTGCAGTACACTTGTTTATTTTAATTGCATTTTAACTATGTACAAGTAATGTTCCTTTAGCTGCAATACTGATAGGATTTCATATAGGCCATGTTAATAGATAATGCATAAATCAAAAATCATTCTCTACAGTTTTTAGTTTACACAACATTTAAAATAATCTATTCCTGACCAAAAGGGATAATCTCCCATCCATTATTTCTAGAGGGATCTCAAATAATGGGGTGTATACCTGCCATCTAATTGATCAGTTGTCAGACCACTTGGAAAAACACAATGCAATGAAGATATAATGAGCAACATGACACAACACAGAACTGTCCAGCTGCAGTAAGATCTCTGTCCCTGGAAGATTTTAGTGCAGGTCAGACAAACGTGTCAAGGATGGATGATCTTGCCCTGAACAGGGGGTTGGACTAGTTGCAATCCCAGGGTTTCCTCCAGCCTGTTTTTATTTTTAAGATTCTTTAATGTAAAACTGAACGTGTAAGTGTTCACTTGCTTGGGGCTTAATACTATAGCTAAAAGCTTTATCTCTGAATATAGAACAAAATGACTAGCTCACTACGGTGGATCTTTGTGCCAGCAATTTGATGTTACCTGCTTCATATATCATTATTAAATTTGCAAATGCTTAGCAGAGTCTTCTGGAAGAGATTGTAGCCTGATTCAAAAGCTCCTGACTACATCACTACACTTATTTTGCCAGTTTTCACTAGCTAATCAGGATACAAAGATGCTAGGTAGGTATGTGGAAAAGACCTCTTCCTGTTGCAGGAAGCAATGGTTGAGGATTCAGTTTCACTCTCAGTCTGGACTTAACCACTGTCCCCGCACGCTGCTGAGGGTGTACGGTTCAAACAAGACAGAAAGCCAGAATCTGATCAGTTCATAAAAAGGTATGTTAACCTACATTGCTTGACAAAAGAGCATCTAATGCAATTATGTTTTGCCTTTTCAAAATGCTTTTACTAGATGCAACAGATTACATGTTTTCACTCTCAAACTAGTTATACTTACCGCTCTCTCTGATACAGTACTCCATACAGTTCAAAATCAAGGATGAAAGCAATGTATATTTCTAAGTAGCTAAAAATCTTACATTAACATTAAACTCCAAATGGTTGAGAGTATTCAGGCCCCCATGCAAATAGGGCACTGAACAGGTTTTTTTAAGCCAGTTTGGCATGGCTAGACACGTCTACACGTTCATTAATACACCTTAGATACTGCACATTTAGTTTAGTATTGCCGTAATGAAATACTAACTGAATGCACAGTAATTAGGGGTTACTGCACAGTAGCGCCAGCGCAGTTTTTTAGTGATGCTTACTGTGCATTAGCCTAATAACACTGCACGGTGGGCTATTAGCACGGTTTCTGCTATGACACACTACTGCGCAGTGTTATTAGGCTAATGTGCAGTGTCTTGTGTAGATGTGTCTGCTGTGTACAATATAATACATGAGGAACACTGATTCTGTACACCCCAAACCTGTATGAAATGGAATGGGAATCTATGAATGTGTGTGTGCACCAGGAGAGGAGAGGCAGCTTTTTTCTTTTCTTTTCTCTTCTTTTTTTTTTTTTTTGGAAAAATCAAAGACCAAAAAAATTCCAAACATAAAATATTTAGAGAAAGGGCAAAGTTTACCAACATGCTATGACTTAGACAGGCCATCTTAACCTAGCTTCAGTTAGTAACCTGTCCTACTTTTCTTGAGACAAGTGACACAGAGAAAATCTTTGGCTTGTGCTGTTCCAAAACAGAAACCATATGGCATAGATTAGACCCTAGCATTGTTCATGATTCATTATCTCAACTTTAATTAGTTTAACCCTGAATTTCTGGGACAATATTTGAAATAATGAGGCCTGACAGGTCTAAGGTGACAAGAAAACAAGAGGTACAAAAATCCCCAAGAGATTGGCTCTGAGTTATAGTTAGCATCTGCAATATGATTTCTCTAGAGAAATGAAACACTGTTTTTGCAAAGTTTCATCTGTCCTGCTATCAGAAAACTCAGTTGTACTTCATTCCTGGTCTGTGAGAAAGATTAGAATGGTAAGAACCAATTTCTAGAATTAAAAATGGAATAGACTGGTATGGGAATAAAGGAAGAAACTCGCAGCAGTTGCCATAACAACCCAATACAACTGTTCACTGACAGGACAATCTGCTGCATATTTATAAATATAGTGGCAGTTGATACTTTGGCAAGTTTTTTCTTTTCTCTCACTAATCCCAGTACTCCGAAATTTTGAAATTCCAAAAGGATAAAAACCCAGGACTGTGCAGGGCACTGGCATACATCAGACAAGATGTAAAACTGCAGTATCAGATCTGCGTTTCTGGTCAAATCGCAGTCTTGTAAAATTCCAGTCTGCCTTCCTGCGTTCCCCTTGTGATGCTTGTGAAATATTCTTCGCTTCCTAACACCTCCAGCAAGAGAGGGGCACGACAAGTCTCTCACTGGGGTTGTGGAGAGGCAGCAGCAAGGCGCCAGACTGCCGTGCGTAGAGCCTGAGACGGTGCAGAGTCACTTGGAAGAACTGGATGCTTTTAAGTCGGCAGGCCCGGATGGGCTCCATCCCAGGGTGCTGAAGGCACTGGCTGATGTCACTGCAGAGCCACTGGCGGGAATATTCGAACGCTCGTGGCGCACGGGCCAAGTCCCGGAGGACTGGAAAAGGGCCAACGTGGTCCCCATTTTCAAAAAGGGGAGGAAGGAGGACCCGGGCAACTATAGGCCAGTCAGTCTCACCTCCATCCTAGGCAAAGTCTTTGAAAAAATTATCAAGGCTCACATTTGTGAGAGCCCTGCAGGACAAATTATGCTGAGGGGAAACCAGCACGGGTTTGTGGCGGGCAGATCGTGCCTGACCAACCTAGTCTCTTTTTATGACCAGGTTACGAAACGCCTGGACACAGGAGGAGGGGTGGATGTCGTATACTTAGACTTCAGGAAGGCCTTCGATACGGTATCCCACCCCATACTGGTGAACAAGTTAAGAGGCTGTGATGTGGATGACTACACAGTCCGGTGGGTGGCGAATTGGCTGGAGGGTCGCACCCAGAGAGTCGTGGTGGATGGGTTGGTCTCAACCTGGAAGGGTGAGGGCAGTGGGGTCCCGCAGGGTTCGGTCCTTGGACCAATACTCTTCAGTGTCTTCATCAGTGACTTGGACAAGGGAGTGAAGTGTACTCTGTCCAAGTTTGCGGATGACACAAAGCTATGGGGAGAAGTGGACACACCGGAGGGCAGGGAACAGCTGCAAGCAGACCTGGACAGGTTGGACAAGTGGGCAGAAAACAACAGGATGCAGTTCAACAAGGAGAAATGCAAAGTGCTGCACCTAGGGAGGAAAAATGTCCAGCACACCTACAGCCTAGGGAATGACCTGCTGGGTGGCACAGAGGTGGAAAGGGATCTTGGAGTCCTAGTGGACTCCAAGATGAACATGAGCCGGCAGTGTGACGAAGCCATCAGAAAAGCCAATGGCACTTTATCGTGCATCAGCAGATGCATGACGAATAGGTCCAAGGAGGTGATACTTCCCCTCTATCGGGCGCTGGTCAGACCGCAGTTGGAGTACTGCATGCAGTTTTGGGCGCCGCACTTCAAGAGGGATGCGGATAACCTGGAGAGGGTCCAGAGAAGGGCCACTCGTATGGTCAAGGGCCTGCAGACCAAGCCCTACGAGGAGAGACTAGAGAAACTGGACCTTTTCAGCCTCCGCAAGAGAAGGTTGAGAGGCGACCTTGTGGCTGCCTATAAGTTCATCACGGGGGCACAGAAGGGAATTGGTGAGGATTTATTCACCAAGGCGCCCCCGGGGGTTACAAGAAACAATGGCCACAAGCTAGCAGAGAGCAGATTTAGACTGGACATTAGGAAGAACTTCTTCACAGTTCGAGTGGCCAAGGTCTGGAACGGGCTCCCAAGGGAGGTGGTGCTCTCCCCTACCCTGGGGGTCTTCAAGAGGAGGTTAGATGAGCATCTAGCTGGGGTCATCTAGACCCAGCACTCTTTCCTGCCTATGCAGGGGGTCGGGCTCGATGATCTATTGAGGTCTCTTCTGACCCTAACATGTATGAATCTATGAACCTCAAACGTGCCGCTGAGCAACACCACACGTGGCTGTACTGTGACGGGATACACGGCTTGTAGAACTGCTCAAGTGCTGGGTGGAGCCGTGAGGCTCAGGCCAGCACAGGAGGTCTGCTCCTGTCGGGCCAGCAGAGTGCAAGCTTTCCGACGGTCCTTTTGCTGTTTTCAGCGTATGACCCTTGTCACTCAGCTGGGAAGAGTTGGGGCAAGGTGGCCTTTCACTCCTCATCCCATGTCCACTTTCTTCCTTCCCCCTCCCAACACAGAGACACTAGCGCGGCTAAGGCAAATTTGCTTGCAGAGTTTGAACAGCAGGGAGGAGAAGCGGGGACTGGCTTCTCCCCTCTGAAGACCTATGTAACCCCAGGACAGAATCTTGAGGGTTTTAAGGTGAAAAGTGCCTTACTAAGAGTTACTGATATAAAGCAGCCTACCTCTTCACTGCTGTCAGTTCCATAGAAGTCATCTTCCATTTGGGCTTCTCTGCGGAGCCCACTGCAGGTCTCATCTGCATCCAAGGGAAACATACACCTTTCTGGTGACATACTCGGGGACTTCCCACGAGGAGCTGATCGAGGCTTCGATGAAAATGTGAAAATCTGTTTATGGCTGATTTGCTGTTCGCCTGTTTGCTTGCTTTCACCTTCAACATCTCTGTTCAATGGCACGACTAAGTTCCTGTAGGTTGCACATTGAGTCAACTGCCCACTGGGATCCAAGTGAGAACGTTCACTGCGGCTTCCAGGAAATAACCATTCATCTGAAATGAACAATTGCTTAAATGTTACAAAAATATTGTAGTTTTCAGTAAAATGAGTATTTTGGCACAGAGTATCTACGTAAACTACCTTTATTAGTAAAATCCTGAAGTTACATATCAAACAGATTTTGATACGCTAAACTGTTCTTCGCTCTCAGTTTTAAAATGCTGGAAAACAGATGACATGGGAAGTGGCAGGGCAGATGGCTAGCTATCCTTAGAGACTAGCTAGCTCAGACCGGGAGGCACCTTACAGACTACCTGACTCAAAGAGGTGCGTGGGCTTTTGTAGGCAATAACCTACTTTGTCAGACGCTCTCATGTGGAAGAGCTGGAAAATCATACTGTCTAGTCTAATGATATTATATCACGCCAAAGGTTAAACAACACGTTTCACTGGCCACCCCTTCAGGCAACTGATTTGCAGGCCACAGTAATAACACGACAAACTAACAAGTCTTACTTAAAATGGACATTTATCTAGACAGCTCAAGTCAAACTTATTTTATTATGGTTGGCCCTGGACTGTGTTTGTGACGCGGACGTCACTACAAAAGTTGTATGTGCTATGCAGACGGTTCACGAAGTTACAACCTGTTTCTTCTCCGCTGCTGAAATGCTACACTTTGTTTTAGGCCTGCAAGTCTGGTTTCAATTTGAATTTCAAAACTACAGCTCTGCTGAAACATGGTGTGACATGAAAAATGTATGAAGATATCTATTTTATAAAGTTCTCCTGCATATAGGCAGCGCTAATCTGCCAGTTTTAAAACAAACAATAAACTACCAAAATAGATTTAAAGATTGAGTGCACCAGATAAACGTGAAAAGACCATTTTTACACTCTCATTGTTAAGTTATATTTTACTGTTTGGAATGATGGTAGAGGAAAAAAAGTGTCAATTTGATTGATTAAGGTATATCTCAAATAGCATCTGAGAACAGGAGAATTGCTCAAGTATGCAATACTCCCTTATCTTCATTAAATGTACTGTAGTGTGGACTGTTCACTAGAGCTTGAGGCTTACCGGCTTCATAAACCAACGTTACCAACACTAACATTAAACAACCTCAATATAATGTACTAAAATGGTAATACTGAAGTAGCCCTGTTATAGCAACATGCCTTGCCACTGATAAAGAAATAGGTTTCATGTGGGATTCAAACATTTTTTTTCATAGTTTAACAGCATTTAAAAGAAGGACCTGGCTCCACCAAGTGCAGGGAAGGGGCAGAGGAGATGCAGGGCCTCGTTCTGGAAGCACTTTGTTTCTAGATAGTAAAAAGCAACTGAAAAAAGAGGGGATGAGAATGCAATTTTGGAGAATCTGATGTCATCTGACTTGCCTTTTTCGTAACTGCCGTGACTTCTGCAGTGGGCACAGAGCTGGCCAACAGAGGACTAACAGACCTGGGGTAGGAAACCAACTCAGGAAGCTAGCTTCTCCCAGAACTGTGGTGAAAGATGAACAGAAACTGGTACCAAATTCTTCTTTACATGCCTCTGGCACTTGAAATAACCTTGCTTTATTCAAAGGCAGTTTGTCTTGAGGTCTCATTCATCTGTCCTATGAGGTTTGCAGTAATCTCTTTGGAGAAGGTTCAGAGTAGACACTCTAGCTGGTATGCACATGACATTTGGGTAAGCTAAATGAGATGTTTTCTAAAAAAAGTCCAGCTAAGAGTAATATAGGTCTAGCTCATCTCTCTTTTTACATTAAGATAAGGAAAAAGAAACAAATGACATAGTTGCATTAAGGCAAAAACACACATGCTCTGGTTTATTTGATGAAAATGTAGACTGTTCTTTCAGAAGCCATGGCCAGTGACAGAGAATATTTAGCAGCAATTTGGAAATTCTCTCTTGTGTAAATGATTTCTGCTCCAAAGAAGAATTAGGATTTTTACAGCATTATTTGGTACCCTTGTCCAAACCACTCACAAGTGAACATGTCATGAAAACCTTTTCTCTAACTCATCAGATAACGCATTTGTCAGAAGTGGAAATTAATGTGTTATACATTATTAAATCTATACACTGAAGCCACAAGAAAGAGTATCATACTGCACAAATCATTTCTCAGTTTCTACTTTATCACTTTATCTTAATATATATTTAAAATGTAGTGTTTGAAGTAACCATTCTTTCTGAGATCATTGAAGCAAGAGTATTTTCCCATGAACTTCCCACAAGTGATCATGTTGTAGCAAAACCCCGTTTTTCTTTTTTTTCTTTTAAAATGCATTCCCTCCCCTTCCCCAACCATTTCTGACTTTTTCTTTCCCTCTCTATTCCCTATAGATAAGTATAAGTGAGCTAAGACATAGGATAAGCTTCACCATTTTATTTTGGGAGCAAGTTGTATTTCTTTTGTTTTTTGTCCATCTTTATAGTGTATAATTATTATGTTTATATTCATAGATTCATAGATTCATAGATGTTAGGGTTGGAAGGGACCTCAATAGATCATCGAGTCCGACCCCCTGCATAGGCAGGAAAGAGTGCTGGGTCTAGATGACCCCAGCTAGATACTCATCTAACCTCCTCTTGAAGACCCCCAGGGTAGGGGAGAGCACCACCTCCCTTGGGAGCCCGTTCCAGACCTTGGCCACTCGAACTGTGAAGAAGTTCTTCCTAATGTCCAATCTAAATCTGCTCTCTGCTAGCTTGTGGCCATTGTTTCTTGTGACCCCCGGGGGTGCCTTGGTGAATAAATACTCACCAATTCCCTTCTGTGCCCCCGTGATGAATATTGATTGTTACTGTTCTATATTACTGCTTTACTGGTACTATATGATATAGGCCTACATATGTAAGTTAGCATAAGTCATGTCAACTTTCCATTTTGTTTGTCAAGTCTCCATCCTGTCCCCAGGCCCGGTTGTGTAACCCATGACTTGGTATGTAACTTGGTTCCTGAATGAATGGGGATGAATGAGGGTGCTTGAGGGACAATGGCAGTAGGTCTAAAAATAGCTCCCTCCGAATGACCAAACCATCAACACCAATACCTGGACCAACAACCCAGCCCTGGGAACCACCCGCAGCATTTAAGAAACAAAAGACGAGGCAACCACCATTGTGCCAGGCTGCACATGCTCAGTTAGAACACCTGGAGCCCTCTGGGACAGGGCTGACCTTGCCTGGACAGGCCCTCCCCAAAGGAGATCAGAGGTAGTCTTCCCCATAAAAGGGGCAGTGAAGACTGACTCCTTGGGACGCCCTCTCCATCTGGACCAGCACCACGCCACACCACCTATCCATCCAGAGGCCCTGCTGGCGACCCCCCTCTGGACAACACCTACTGGACAAGGACCCCTTTCCAGCCTGGATAGGTAGCTATCACCCCCACCCCGTCTTCAACCAAGGACTTGGACTCTGCTTCTCTTCCACACCTGGAGTCCAACCCTTCCACTGAGTCTTTTTCTCCTGCTGCCATTGTGAGTGTTTGTGTGTGTGTGTGTGTGTGTGTGTGTGTGTGTGTGAGCCAATATCTTCATGGGGCTGTGTGGCATGTTGTCTGTTTAATAAAACTGTTATTTGACTAACCTGGGTTATATAAAACCCTAAGTTGGGTTTTGCTTTCCTATGGTTTGGCCCTGCTCCAATCTCTGCTCGTCACCCCTCTAACTTCTGTCTCACTTCTGCCTCTCCTGCTTCCGTCTCTCTGCCACCTCCAGCACCTGCCCTGAGCTCCTGTCTGCCTCCAAACTCCCTCTTTTTTTGCCACTGTCTTATCCCCACTGCCTTTTCCTTTTACCCTGAGCAACTAGGTTTCTGCCTCAGTTTCTTTCCTGGCTGTCTCTTCCTTGCCACCACTTATCTGCCTCCCCAATCTCGAAGCTATCAGCCTGTTTTCAGCCCCAAACTCCCAGGTTTTTGCCTCTTTCTCTCTTTCCTGGCTGTCTCCTCCTTGCCACCACTTATCTGCACCCCCCAATATCTCAGCTGTCTGCCTCAGTTTCCAGCCCCAGTCTACCTTAAGTAACCCCACACCTCAGTTCCTCAGCCAGCTTCTCTGTAGTCCACCGGTTCTAATCCCAGTTCTGGCAACTTTCACTCCCTACACTTTAACTCTCTCACCTTAATCTTCCCCCAAGTATCCCAGGTACCCCAAGCACACACATACATACCGTGCCATCCAAGTTAGGAACTTACTTGTGTGTATGTGTAGGTGGGGTGTGTGTGTGTATATATGTATGTATGTATATGTATATATATATGTGTGTGTGTGTGTGTATAATGTCATTGTGTATGTGATATATGAATTAGTGATCTGTGTCTAACTTTTGGGGTGTATAGTGTATGTGCTTGAATTGGTGATAGGTATGCATGTGCTTAGGCTGGTTTGGATGTGTATGTGCCTGAGCTGGTAGTGTGTGTGTGTATGCACCTAATTGATTGTGTGTTTGTATATGTGCAATTGTGTCACACCCTCCTGTCTAACAGCGTAATACTGAGATCCTGAGAGCTGGCCTGACCCCACAGGGCAACAAAGCGAATTCTCAAGATGCTCTAGAATGACAGGTGGGAGATGTTCCTTTAAGCACCATAGCAGAATGTGTGACTTTCTGGAATTAAGAAACATCTTGACCTCAGAGTAAATGCTCTAAGGCAGGGTCCCCTTTGGCAGGGGCAAGGACAACCATCCTGTCTCTTCTCTATCCTCCAGCACAAGCTTCCATCTCTCCTCCAGCATATTTCCTCTGGAGGCATATATGCTTATACTCATATATTTTAATAGAGGAGACTCTGCAGATAGGCTGCTCACCCATGTACATGGCATAGCAGGGCATAGCAGGACAGGCGAGCACCTACCTGCTCGGACAGTGCAGCTTGCTGGGGGTGCCCACCCATGTGCCCAGTGCAGGGGGGGGAGTGTCTGCCCATGCACGTGACCCGTGGGCACTTTGAAGTTGGACAGCCCTGTGCTATGTAACAACGGCTAGGATAATGCTACTCCATGTTCAGCATCTGGGCGTGAACTGCAGCATCTTTGAGAAAAACATGTATTGTTAATGAAATTATTGCAGTGATGGAGAACCCTGCACAACCGTAATAGTGGATTAATAAATAAAACCATTGATTGGAAAGTTGTTCCAACAGCTAACTATTCACATAAAAAAAAGCAAAGACTATATCTTTCTTCAATTCCTTGATGAAGATTCTCTATTTATAATTACTTTTACAGACAAATGTATCATTAATCAATCCATTAAACTAGTTTTTAATCCACAAATGCAGTGGAGGCAATACTTACCTGCACAGAAAATAAAGTGCTGGCCCCTCCAGATCAAAGGCCTGGTGAAAGTGTTAAAAGCCCTACCTACTGGAAAAGATTGCTTTCCCCAGACTGCCCTTCTTCACAATAGCACTTTCTAGTGCTGTTTGTAAAGTGCATTCAGGTTAGAAATAAGCCAAACGGATGTAATTAGCTTATACAACAGCGCTACTTATCTCTATGCCAAAATGCAGCGGGAAAATATAAATGCATGAATGGGGGAAGATTATAGGATGACACTTTGCACCGGTTATGTAGTTCAACAACCTGCGCGACCTGCAGCCGATGTAGCAGTGTTAATTGCCTACATGTGAAAGAGATGGGATGTTCTGGACCAAACCAAATCCTATTATCTCACAACTACAAATCATACTGGAATTTCTTTTTTTTACCTCAAGTATTTCCATATCAATTGTAATGAATAATTTGGTGCATCTTCTTAGGGAAATATGTAAATTACTGTGTAATCACAATATTGCAGCAAACAAGATAAATGCAAGAATGATCACCTAAACATCTAATTAGTTTCTCTACACAGTCAGATTTATGCTAGAGCTTCTAATTGCAGCCTAACATTTTAATGAAGGTTTCAACATTGCATAAATAAGACTAACAAACTATAAACAATATTCATTTATTTTATTTATTCCTTTGCTCAAAAACAATTTACCTTTGTAAAACTACTGCACACCTGCTAGGGAAGATATGTTTATGCGCTCTCTGCTACAAATCTAAAGAATTGCCATTATAAATAGCAATGGAAGTACCACAAGCAAATATGGCTGATCCTTTGATAGAAGACAATTGCAAATGAAAACCCCTAGGGATATTTAACCTTTTAATATTTAGTCTGAATAGGTCAACAATGCATTTTATGAAAGGAAGAACTGAAAAATGTAAACAGTTTTCTTCAGATAGCCTTTTCATCACAGGGGCCTGCATCCATTTTCTCCTGAAGTCAGCTAGTTCCCTAAATACTCTGCATCCGGATGGCTCAGTGGTTCTGCAACAGGCACTCTTTGACAAGAGAGCCTGGAAAGCCACGCTTCTTTCCCAGACCTGACGTTGGGGGCCTGCAGCCTAAAATCTTGCCGCCTATCTCCCAATTATACAAGTTAGTCTAATAAGAGAGATTACTTCATTACATATACCTTGCTCCTAGCATCTTTTCTTTACTTTTTAAATACAAATCTTGCTTGCTTTTGAAATGCAAATGTAAACGTAAATGTTGGAGACTGTTTTGGAGACAAGGGCTGGTTTTTGTTCTGATTTGATACCAGCAGCATACAATCATTTCCTCTCTTTTAAGTTGACAAGAACGATTTCCTGCCCAAAGTCATGTGTACTGTAGTGATGTTTTATTTAAGACAATGAGGCCGCACCTTCACTGTTCAATCTTTTCCCCTCCAAATGTATCCCTCTTCTCTGCAAACATTTTTTCTAAGACACTGCATGTTCAACACTTACTTGGAGGGGAGGATTTATGCCAGAGCCCAGAAGAAGGCCCTGTCCTTCTCAGAACAGCTAGTTCTTCAAAACAGACTCACCCGCAGCTGCAAGGTAGGCAGCTAGAACGTTATGGCCATGACATAGTCAAACGTCTGCGGATAAAACCGGACTGGAGTTCGCAAACATGCCAAAGCGCTAGCCAAGAAGAACAAGGATAGGCAGGGCATGCTGGACATGCAGCCTTAGGGAACAGAAATCTACTGCTTGGTTTGGTACTTTTTTAACCTGGTCTTGAAAAACAGTATACATCGTGCAGAGTCCAAGCTTCTTTCTGACCCACAGACTTCCTGGTGGTATTTTTATTAACATAAAATTAACAATAAAACAATAACATTCATCTCAAGCTTTCTTCCCAGATTGCCTGTGCCTATATTTAGTCTCAGGACTGCTTATGCCCACAATAGCCTCTCTAGAGATTCATGTCCATCCGTCCCAAACTTGCATGACATAACACATATTATTTTTATTGAATGTGAGCTTATCGACTCCTTTGTTCCATGCTAAACAAGTAAGTCATGGGAAGACAGTCTTCTGAGGCACGCTGCTTGCAATCCAGGCAAACAGAAACTCAGCATTATCCAGAAAGTCCACATTCTCAGGGTGAGAGGTAACAGGCAGACACAGAAATGTATAGCAACAACTATGCAGAAATGCCATCATTTCAGTATGGTAAATCCAGTCGCTTCTGAACACCCTCTGCGTCAAAACGGAGCTACTCCGTATTAACTTACGTTGGCTAATTTTGAACATGCTGCTCACCCTGGGATTGGGATATGCGTGTTTGAGAGAAACCTTTTCTGTCAGAATATCACTACTTCTCCCTTTTGTTTCTTGGCACAATGA
Source organism: Alligator mississippiensis (assembly GCF_030867095.1). Taxonomy (NCBI): domain Eukaryota; kingdom Metazoa; phylum Chordata; order Crocodylia; family Alligatoridae; genus Alligator; species Alligator mississippiensis. The sequence continues at coordinate 1,092,825 of NC_081835.1, forward strand.
CATTCTTATAGACAGGAGCCCATAGATGAAAAACACATGGCAATTTTTCGGTAGGGTGGGGGAGGAGAAGAGAAGGACACACAGGTTAGTGTTTTATGAATTAAAGAAAAATAAATGATGCAATTTATATTACATAGTTAGCTTTAATAAATGCAACTCAGCTCTGCAAAGGTACCAAAAGAATTAGAAGGAGAAATTTAACTGGGACAAGCAAAAGTTCAGGTATTCTTGAGGACTGGGTTCTTCAGTGTTAAATTTAATATGGATTTAAAGAATGATTTATTTTACTTCTCTTTCTTTAATCACGAAAGCAGGGAAGATTTTTTTTTATGCGCTGCTCTGCTACTCTTTGTTTAATCCTGCAAATCTTTATCAATGCTCTAAAGCAATTCTGTTGCAGGGTGTTTGATTTCCATAATCCCTAAAGCAGAGACATTTATATTTTATGTGAACTGGTTCAGAATACTTTGAAATTTGTAACATTGAAATAGTCTCTTACCCTGGATAGAACAGAGATGTAAAGCAACAGAAAATCAGTGTCATACCATTGATTATCTCAGGGGGGGTTTTGCCAGTATTTTTTAACCAGTATCTTCTATGAATGGTCCTGTCTGGTAATGATTCTTGGGGTAGATGGAGCTTCACGGTGTGACGATCTGCTGTTCCATTAGTAAAAAAATAAAACAAAACTTGTAGTGTTGCAGTAATTATCATAAAGAAGTAAGGTTACAAATTACTACACTGTATTTGACACAATAATTGTACATGCAACCACTGCAGAATTAAACCCAGCATTTGAGCAGAAACAAGCAGATATGAACTTGCTGTACGCATACACGAATACATACATCTTCCATGCAGCCTCCTTGGCACTCTGCTTTCAGAATTTTGTACCTGATTTTTCTAGCAGCTTTTGGAGGAATGATAGGCCAATCTTCTATGTGTTGAAGTCAATGACAAAACTTTGATGGGTTTGAATGATGCAGGCCAGGTCTTGTATGAACACTTTAAAGGGAATTATTTCAAACTGGTGTAATTTTCTAAAGAGCCTAATTATGTGCAGATCAATTTATTTGGCTTGCCCCTTTACCTATTTCTTTACTCTTAGAAATCTGTGATTTAGCAACATCTTATAACCTAACAGAACAGACTTTTCGGCTGGATCCTGCAATCAAAGGAACTATACATATAACAGCATTTATGTAAAAATTGCAAAAAAAAATGTTAAACTCGCGAAGTCAACACTCAGGAGTTAGGAAATGCTAAAGTAAAGTGGCTTCTGCAGCCTCTGTTCAGGCCGCTTAGAGAGAGATGCACACATTACAGAGTCACAGCAGTAAAGACCAGAAGAGAACACCAGCATCACAGGGCATTAAACGTCACCAGTTTCCCCTGCACTGAGCTCAGTAAAATAGAAACAAAGGATAGGTTGGGACCCACGGGATTACCGAGTCAGGTTCTTTGCAGTCCCAGGCAATCACATTCTTTAGAGCTTTTTATAAACTGATCTCTCATACAAATAATTATGATTTCTGTACCCTCTACTCCTGTCAGGAGGCTGTTCCAAACATCCTCGTTCTGATACCTAGAAACCTCCCAGGTTCCAGCTACATTTATTCGTGCCACTTCTTACCCATTTGTTCTTGTACCACTGTTGACACTTCACTTAAATAGTGCTGCTTCCTCCTCAGCTTCAATTCCTTTATAGAACTTTACAGAACAATCATTTTGCATCTCGGCCTCTGCTTTGCTATGCTAAACAAGCCAAGCTACATTTCTCCCCTCTCCCTTCCCCTGACCATCCTAGTAGACCTTCTTGGCGTCTGATCCAGTTTCTATCAAGCATGTTTCATTAATGCAGTCCTGCTTTTTCATGCCATAAATGAACATATTAAAAGAAGGCTGAAAGGAGACAGGCCATCTCTTTATAAATAGTTCAGTGGATTAAACATCAGGGAGGGAGAAGAACTGGAATTGAGATTTTTTACCCATCAGAGAAACTAGATTCCAGAAGAACTTTCTAAAAGGATTTCTTGTCCCCACTGCTTCTTCCTGTTTTTAAGATGGATCTGGATTAGTTTATGTAAGGAAATATACGCCACGATTTCCTGTGATTGCAAGTGGCTGGACTCAGTGACCCAGGAGGTCCCTTACAGTCTCATATTCTCAGGATGCAACGTTATTTTATATAAATAGCTCTGTTATATGGTCCTTCTAATATAGCAATAAAGTCTAAAAAGCATCATTTTTTGTTGGGTCAGTGCTTGTTTAGAAAAGATATATGTTAGCTACCACACTGAGGAATAAATGAGAACCTCTATTATTCGTTGCATTTGTTCTCCAATCAATATCTATAAAGTTAAAGTCTTCTAGAATGACAGCTCCTATCTGTACTTATCTCCCCAGTTTCTCCGCAATCTTTATCCATATGAAAATCTGACTCAGAGGGTCTATACAGCAACTTTAACAGCTCCTCAAAACTAGCCCTTTTTCCATTCTTTCCCACAGTGATTTTGAACCAAACCAGTTCTGTTTTACCCCTGTTTTCCATTCTGATTTCTTTATGCTCTATCACCTCATTAATGTACCATTTCCCTCCTTTTTACATGTATTTCTGTTTCCTGCTGTAGTCATCACTCTGTTTCTAGTCTAAGAACTGCCATGGGGCAGAGGATTAAGGGGGCCTGGCATGGTATCCCCTAAGGCTGGGGAGTCTCTAGAAAGGAACCCTAGCTGACTTATCTGAGCCCTCTCTGGGAGTACTGGGCCTTGGCCCTGCAGCTCTGTCACTGCACAGAAGCCAGGTCAGCCCTTTAGAGGTGCCAGTCTCCACTGAGGAAACTGGGTTGGGCATCAGACAAAGAAGAAAAGAGAAGGCTTGGGGGACTTGATGGAAGCCTATAAGTATATAAGGGGTGTGCAGTTTAATCTTTGTTTTGGTGTACAAATAACTTAGTTGCATAGAGATGGTTAAAAGTTTCTAGCAAGAAAGTTTCTAGCAATGGTAGAAAGCCATATTTTCCACTAACCTGATTCTAGCATTAGTTTCCCTAAAACTTGCTGAGCTGGCTAAAGTTTGACAAAGTTATAAGCAATGGAAAAAATGGAAACATAATAGAAAGTGTTAGCCATCTTCAACGTTGTGTGTTTGTAACAGGGCACTAAAGTGTGCCTGCTCCCTTTACGAGCAGAAGAAGCTTAGCTAGAGAGCCCTGAGAGCTAGGCAGGGCTCCACAGCTGCAGGTAACCTGGGCAGCAGGCTAACGAGGGAATTAGCCTGCACCTGCACTGGTCAGCTGGCTGGAAGGAGACAGGGCCCTGGGCACATATAAGCCCCAGGGCTGGGGCTGGCTGGAGTTAGTTCTCTGGCTACAGCCAGGGGGAAGTAGCTCTTGCAGAAAAAGCTGCTTGGAGCTGCTGGGTTGCCTGTGCTGCTGCAGGTAAGACTGGACCCTAGGAGCTCCTAAAGTACCTGGGGCTAGGAGGCACACACTGCTGAGGGAGAAGCTTCCCTTCTTAAAGGGGCAGAGTGTGGCCTCCAGTCTCATTGTTACGGTTATGGTTATGTTATAGCCCAGGGGCTTGTATTCACGTTATGTGGACTGGGATGAGGCTAAGTGGGGAGGAGGAGGAGCCTCATTGGGACAGACTAGTGTGCAGACAGCCCAGCATTGGAGAGGGTGCAGAGACAGGGCTGCAGGGCTCCCAGCATCTAAAGGAGGCTGAGCTAGACTAAGGCCTCATCAAAAAGGACAATGTTAAAATACCACCTGGGCGGCATGGGATGTGGTAAAGAGAAGGTTTTGGAGCCATGCATCTAGCCCATAAGGTTTGGGGTGTCTCGCAAGGCACCTACTTATAACAGGACCAAGCGAGGGGTCTAAGTATCTACAGGGTTTCATGGGGTCCATCAGGACCGTGATTGCGCAGCAACATGAGGGCAGCCTCCCTATCTATATCTTAACCAACAAGACATGGCAGATGAGACTACAAAGCGCCTGCAGGATGAAGCTGGCACGGTCATGGAGTCCTAGGGGCATCACGGCCATCCCAGTATTGCTAAGATATCTGTTAATATTAATCTTTTTCATTATGATTTTATGGTAGTACCAGTTGGGGAGATAGGATGGCACAGGAAGAAGCAACGACTATTTAAACATAAATATTACCTGTTAGCAATCTTGACAAATAATCATGACATCAGAGGTTGAGAGACTTATGTAAAAGCTACCTGCAGCTGGAAGTTGCAGCTCTAATCAAACAGTTTGATGCTACAGTTAACAATCAATCCTTCTTTGCAAGCTGTTGGGCACAAACACCCTTCTTCAAGCAAGGAGGATGCCTGAAAAAGGGTGTTTGTGCCCGACAGCTTGCAAAGAACAATTTTTCCAACTAATTAGTTGGTCTAATAAAAGAGATCACATCTACCCAAAGAACCTTGTCCACTTGTGTCCTCAGGCCAACATGGCTACAACCAACACCCCCAAACCAGTCAATCTTTGGGTATTCTTCCATGTGGATTCTTACCGTTTTGACTTGCCGTTTGATTTGTTTGGTGAATGTTTTCTTTGTCTCCCTGGTCTAAAGGCTCGGAGCATGGCGAGGGTGACAGTTCAGACTGCTCAGCATGCTGTAGCAATTCGCTTCCCTTTTCTAAAGTTGATTGTTGGCATGATCTATTACTCCGGCTCCCCACAGGTTTTATCTTTAAAGGGAGGGGAAGAGGGAAAGGAAAGAATTATTTAATAATATGCAATATAAATTACTCTAACAAACTACTGAAAAAACAAGTGAAAGACTGATATGTGATTGTTTATTTTTCATCATAAATTTTCCACAGTAACTTTTGAGTGAAGGAAGACACTGAAGTGCCTCTGTTGCCTCTCTTTGCCTTCCAACTGCTTTCTCTGATTATACACCCTGTGCCTGTAAGTTGGGAGAGGGGAGGGGAAAAATGAAGGTAGTGGAGGGCACCAAGCCAGAATCCACTTTGGGTTAAGCCAACACAAGTTGATTCTATTCCTCACATGTAGGAAAAGCACATTGCCAGTATTATGGAGAGTAACAAGGTTAAAAAGTTTGGGGAGCTGCTTCTATAGTACAATTCCCTTAAATGGAGGTTCTCTTCTGTGTTTGTGCCTAAAATCTCTAGGGGCGTAGCTTGTCTGGCCTAAATTCATTGTTTCTGGATGCCTGACTTTGCAAATGAATAGTTTATGGCGAGGAGGGACTGTATTCTGGAAAGTCCTGACAATGAAAGTTTGGGGAGCTGTAATTGCTAACTGGCTAAACACGAGCTGGCAGCACGGTGTCAAAACCATAATGCAATCTCCAGGTCTATGAAGGGAAACGGTGAGTAGGAGTAAGGAGATTATATTATCTCTGTATTTGTCACTAGCAAACACACAACTGGAATATTATGCCTAGTTCTAGCATCTGTAATGGGGGGGGCGGGGGGGAAGGATGATGATGTTGACTGGCTGAAGCAAGATCTGAGTCCCAAAAATAATTCAAAGATTGAAGAAAAAATTCCTCAGTCTCAAAGATATTATTAGAATATGTTCATTTTACAGAGTCACAAGGGTGACTTAAGCAGTCTGTAATACCTATGTGGGGAAACAAGCACGATCATAAAGAGGGTTTTCCAATCTAGCAGACAAAGGTATAACAAGACCCAGTAGCTAGAAGCTGAAGCTAGACATTCAGACTAGAAATATGTTGTAAATGTACAAATGAGGGTAACTAACCACCGTAGCAGCTTACCAAGACCATGATACTGGACACTTCGGAATCAAAATTGGTTCCTAAAAAATGTGCTCTCGTTCAAATGGGAATTAATTCAGGGAAGCCTTGTTGTTTATGCAGGACAAAATGTCAAACTAAAAGGTCTCGGCCATCTCCTCTGGCTTTATGATCTATGTGCCCCTTTCCCATGAGAACATTCTAGGAGCAAACTTGGAAAATACTTTGCTTTTGGTAAACTTACTACTTATTTCTAATCTGAACTATGTTGCTGGGTTTTTGGTTGTAGCCGTGTTGGTTAATGACACAGGCAGGCAAACACTTTAGCCCTTCTTCTTACCTCTCCAGATGCCCTGGTACTAAGTCTTCTGCCAGAAGGTGGAGGTGGTCCAAGGACCTTGGATCCAAATGCAATGTGTGACACATCTTGAGTTTTACAGTGGCGGATACTGCCTTGTCCTCTATTAAGTAACTGGTCTATTTGCAAGGATTGATTGGGGGAGGAGGGAAAGAAGACAGATTTAAAAGAACTGGCTTTAAATGATCATTATGCTTTAGACTGAGTGTAATTATAGACAGAAAATATCACAGTATTTAAATAGAAACAGAAGTCTTAAATTCCTCTATTCTTACTCTTATAGTTGCTTGCAAATTTATTTTTACAAAACATACAGGAAATAACTACGTAGAAAATAACAAACGGGAAATAAATCCAAGAAATAGCCATGTCTCTAACAACCCCCAGAGGTATAGATTTAGGCATTATTTTACTGCTAAAAAAATTCAGATGTATATGCCTTTTCTTTACCATCATATAATTTACCCACCTGAAGCAAAAAGCTCCTGGTCAATATGATATACTTTTGAATTTAAAAAGCTGTTTAATTCTGTGGTTGAAAAACAGGACTGGTTACAGGTATCATGTTTTCTCTACGTAACAATGAAAGAATGATGACAGAACGGCTAAGTCTGAATCAGGCAGAAGAAACAGCTCAAATCAGTCAAGAATCAAAGTAAAACAGTAGTTAGTTAATCAAGGTATTAGTTACAAATCTGAAGTAACTGAAACAAGAATCACTTCTCTTTCCTTTTTACCATCTGAAGTTCCAGAGCCAGCTCAGTTTCTAGTGCTGCCCAGCAGTGCTGTACACAGACCTGAGCAACTTCCCAGTAATTTTTAAACTCCTTTTTAATGAATCTCTAACTTAAAAAAACCCCAACAAAAAACAAATTCCCCCAACGTGTTGACAATATTTATAAACAGTTAAAATGCTGTCAGCTGAACAGCTGGTCAAAGCAGGAGAAAACAGAGATGGAAATTTTGCGTATGAACCTAGTGGTAACTGGCTTCGCAGGGGCGCACAGAGTTATGGGCAAGAGGCTTTTTTTTATTAAGGTTCTCCTAACATTACCTTATCAAAGTCTCCCTTCCAAGGATGATAAAGATGGAGGACATCTTCATAACAATATTACACAGCTCAAGAAAAAACAATGCTAATAATGCAGTTTTGTGGAAAAAGAGACACTTTTCTCCAATGTAAATTGATATCCATTTTCTGTCTTGAGATGCACAATTTCTGTAAACCATTAGTGTTAAAGCAAAATATGCTAATGTCTAAAATTCACAACAAAGCTAGTTAAATGAAGTCGGATCTATTTGACCTTCATATTCAGTTCAAAAATGTTTATGTTCGTACATTCACCAGCATGTGGCTTAATTCACTGGTAAAATAAAACAAGAGAAGCCCTTGTATGCCATGAGCTTCTTGTTCTCCTCTTCCTTAGCTCATATTCAGTTGCTATTACTAGCTGCTGTTTCAAAGATAACCCTCTGCAGTTTACATCAATTTCTTTAATTTGCTGACTGCTTTGGAATGCTGTCCACATGCCAATTATAAAGGCTGATTAACATAAAAATCTCCATTTATGATCACATGAATTAACTGCAATTAATTGCCTACATCAACACATACCAGTCACCTGCCATAATGAAAAAACGTGTGTAGTTAACAAATAGATGTGATCAAAAAATAATTTGGGTTTTGGTTAGTAAACAAGAAAAAGTTTAGTGGACTGAAAAGTTTTTAATTAAAAACTGTAACTTAAACTTATCAAAGCTGGCATGTGCAAAAAGGCCTGCTATCTGAACTCTGAAAGGAGGAGCATCCAGAAGCACTCATATTATATTCATAGTGCAAGGTTAAAAATAAAGATTAGATTAAACCTGTAGCTCAAGGCATTCCATTTTTTGCTAACTAGAGAAAATGAACTTTGAGCAGGTCAAGGATGTTACCACTAATTATTTTGCCACATTACCAAGGGCTACAAGTCTTTGTAGTTAGATGGTAAAACCTGAGGGCTCCGTCTAATTGTCTTCTTTTGAATAAACGCTCATTTCTCTCTCCGGCTACATCATTCTCATTATATTAGTCATTTAAAACTTGCGTTTTCCCCCAAACCCACAGCCTGACCAAAAAACTGCTGATTTCTGAAATCCTGTCACTGTGAGGTCAAACTCCAGCCTTCTCTGCTTTCGAACAATACAATCCATTTGAAACTTTTTACCACAACTCTGGCTTGACCGTGTCTGGGCCAGAAAACACTACAAATATCTGTTTCTGAATATTATTCTTTGCTGTTCACATAACGATACTTACCCGTACTTGTTTAAACCTGTTTTGAACGGTTTTGTATTCAGCGAGGGCCCCGCACTGCTCTCGTATCAAAACAAATGATAAAACTCCTATTAGCTTCAGTATCCTAGGATTGAGCCCTCAATTACTGAAGGGTTGAATCAAAGCAGGGCAAAAGGTTAAAAAATTTACAAAAAGTATCAGACATCATCCACAAGATAAGGGCAGGGGATTAAAAAGAGTTTTCTGAGTAAAATATGCAAGAGTTGGTTAAAATGAAAGGAGGAGGTGGGTTTAAAAAAAAAAAAAAAAAGGAAATGTAAAAGCCTCCTTTCTCCCACACTATCAAAAGCATATTTGAGCAGTACAGACTTGCATTCAGTTGCCACCTTTTCTGACATGTGAACTTTATTAGAATAAGCAGAGAAAACGAATGGACCTAACGAGCAGGAAGTCGTGTCTTGCTGGTCTCCTTCCCTGTCATTCCAGTCCTTGCTGAAAAGATCCATTCTGTCAAAGCCCCTAAACACATGAAGCTAACGGAGATGTACTAAACTAGGGTAACAACTACCACCAGAAACAAAACCAGCTTCAGGAAAGAAGTTCAATGTCTGTTCTGTAGGAATAAGGATGCCTTGTTTCCTAGTGCCCATTACCAGTAAGACCTACACCCGAGTACAACACATCTGTTGGGTCTCTAGAAGCTGGAGGCCAAGCACACGTAGCAGAAATGCTGCAACCTTCTAATTTATCTGAAATCCTTCTCTTTAACTACCCAGCAGCCCTCTAGTTAGCTATAAAATCTAGTTTAAAGGCATCAGAGAGAAATGTGGAATATGCCGAGAGAGTTGCAAGGACCATCAGTGCGGCTGTCTAGCCACTAACTGACAATGAGAAACCCTTCTAGGCTCTGTTGGGTGGAGATGAACTATGGGCCACTTTCCAACTGTACTCAGACGCTTCTCCTGTGGCCCAGCTCCAAACTCAGAACACCAACAGCCCACAAATTAATTCATCCTGCTTGTATATGGCACCCCTAATTTCCAACATAGCCTTCTAGCTGTGTCTGAACATACTGGCCAAGTACATACAGAAGCAAAAGGCTTTGCCCAAGAACATCCTCCTGCAGCAAAATGCCAGCAAGCAGAGACGACGTACAGACCTGAGGCATCCAAAGAACTGACTCCTGTGTCGGGCAGTGCTGCCACAGCCAGGTCACCCGGGACAGACCCCCGAACTCTGGAGCCCCGGGAACTGCGAGAGATCGGACAACCGCACCCGGCTCTAGCGTGGCTGGCTTCCTTGTTGGGGGAAGTGAACAACAAGGACAGGGTTTCCTCACCTGTAAGGCTGCGACAGAAGTACTTACAAGTGCCTCTCACAGGCCTGTTGTCAGGATAACTGAGAGGATTTGGAAGCAAAGGGCTGGACCATGAATAGGGAGAGGTTTGGCTGGCATCAGGATGCAGCCTTTAAACTGCTCTTGTAACTCGTGTAGGTCATTCTGGACCAGGTTCATATTACAGCTACAAAACCTATTATGTTATTTGGTGGATGAAAAATTAATTCAGAAGATGTAAGAACAGGAAAAAACTGAGAGAAATACAGGAAAAAAGTTCTGTAGAACAACATGTGAATGTGGGCATGCTACATGCATCTTTGTCAAAAAGGCAACTTTTTTCTTCCTTAGAAGCAGCTAGATAACTTTCCAGTGGGGTTTACTGTTGCAAATGGACTTTAAATAATAGTTTTTTTGGAAATAATGGATGAGTATGCAAAACTAGATTTACATATATTTATGAATATGAATTTTGATATTGTATGCTACCAAGGAAGCATGTTTTCTTTCCATTTCAGTTTATTTAATTTATCCGATGAAAATGTAACTATTGTCGAAGAAAAACAAAAGCAAGCAGTGAACCGGGTCCCTCCAGTATTTGAAATGTGTATGCAGCATGAGAAAAAGGTTCTTGTTTTAAATTAGTTGGGCCATAGGCAGTCGTAGCACTGAGATAAAACCAAGCAACATTAGTAGTATCATTAGTTTTGATGCAGACATTTTTACTGTTTTTGTTTTAAGTAGATAAAATACTTTTTCTGTTTTTCCATTCCTACAATTGAAAAGTATAGGTCAAATGAAATATGGCTGCCCTTTCTTTGTATAAGTGAGGGTGGCGGGGAAAAGTCTAATGCTCTCTGGAAATGAAAGCTCTCAGGCAAACTGAATACTAATTTTTCAGTAAATTACTGGTTTTGATTTGTGCTTAGTGGACCACTACATCCTGTCATTAGTGAGTTGAACTGCTCAATTTCCATAACCAGACTTGATATTGTGTTCAATTAAATTGAGGTCCCATTAATGAAAAAAAAATTACTTCCTACAGTTCTACATTGACTAACAGTCATTAGTTAATAGGGGCTGGGAATTGAAGGAATTAGCAGTGTAAATTTTTAGTCAAATTAGACACAATGATTTACTGAATACATGCTGGTTTTATTAATTTCATTTAAAGCATTCAAAACACTACTGCTCCTGAACAGGTTACATTTCTATTTGTAATTCAAGAAAATGAATCCTACATAACAATTTATAAGCTGCAGCATGCTCTTAATTTTCAGAAACAACGTACATATGTTCATGAACTAAAAAGAATCTATGCAATATGCTTGTCTGTTCTTTTCATAGATTCATAGATGTTAGGGTCGGAAGGGACCTCAATAGATCATCAAGTCCGACCCCCTGCATAGGCAGGAAAGAGTGCTGGGTCTAGATGACCCCAGCTAGATACTCATCTAACCTCCTCTTGAAGACCCCCAGGGTAGGGGAGAGCACCACCTCCCTTGGGAGCCCGTTCCAGACCTTGGCCACTCGAACTGTGAAGAAGTTTTCCTAATGTCCAGTCTAAATCTGCTCTCTGCTAGCTTGTGGCCATTGTTTCTTGTAACCCCCGGGGGCGCCTTGGTGAATAAATACTCACCAATTCCCTTCTGTGCCCCCGTGATGAACTTATAGGCAGCCACTAGGTCGCCTCTCAACCTTCTCTTGCGGAGGCTGAAAAGGTCCAGTTTCTCTAGTCTCTCCTCGTAGGGCTTGGTCTGCAGGCCCTTGACCCATACGAGTGGCCCTTCTCTGGATCCTCTCCAGGTTATCCGCATCCTTCCTGAAGTGCGGCGCCCAGAATTGCACGCAGTACTCCAACTGCGGTCTGACCAGCACCCGATAGAGGGGAAGTATCACCACCCTGGACCTATTTGTCATGCATCTGCTGATGCACGATAAAGTGCCACGGGCTTTTCTGATGGCTTCGTCACACTGCCGGCTCATGTTCATCTTGGAGTCCACTAGGACTCCAAGATCCCTTTCCACCTCTGTGCCACCCAGCAGGTCATTCCCTAGGCAGTAGGTGTGCTGGACATTTTTCCTCCCTAGGTGCAGCACTTTGCATTTCTCCTAAATTTTGTTTTCTCATACTGCACATGCATTCAGAAGCAAATGTTGTGATTTATGTGAACATAGTGTTGTGGCAATGAATATTATTCACATTCACTAGTGACTGTTCAAAGATCTTTTTAAGTTTCTATGTACTCAGTCTCAAGGCGATGAAGGTGCATGCTACCAAGGACCTAGTAGGAACAGTCCCTGAATGGAGACTCTTCCATGTTTCTATTCCACTTGAATAACATATGATCATGAGATTAAATGGAAAACGTTCTCCAATGAGAGTCCAGCTTCACCATCTCGCTAAGACACAGTGACGTATTACTTGCTAATTCATGGGCAGGCTCAGCTATAACATCTATCAAGAATTTTTAGCTCAGGAATAAAAAGAATTAATTAATAGTTCAGTTACGAGTTCTCCAAATACCCTTTTACTGCAATGCATCATGGTGTCCTTGAACTTTAAAGTAAAAAGATGCTTAAAATTCTTGGGGTAGCCTTGAATTTTTATTCAAACATTTAATTAAATGTCTTGTAAAATTAAACCAGAACAGGCTGTCATGGGGAAAAATGGAATAAAAATAATGAATAATTACAACTCTCTCAACCCTAAATTATCTGAAATTATATTTTAAAATAAGTCCTGTTACCTTTTTATGTATATTTTTCACAGGTATATGATACTAACATATTTGAATTCTTAATGACTGTATTTTGCTGCAGGTTTTTAATAAGGCTATTTTTGTTGTTACAGAATTGTTTAGAAAGAGAAATAACTTTTGTAACAAGAAGTGAAGAGATGTGGCGCATAGTCTTGGCGCTTGGTCTCTGCCAAGCCTCACCTTAACAGCACATAAAATGTTATGCGCATGTCCAGTGTAGACACGTAAATACAGAAACAGGCACGTCATGTGGGAAGAGACCAACAGTTCAGCTAAAGCAGTGCGTCTCAGAGGGACGGCAGGGTAGCATTGCACCTTGGGGCACCTAAGCCTTGGTTAAGTGTCCCCATCACCATTTTGAGGCATGGGACACTGAATATATGTGATGCTGTATTCATGTCGCATATGACACTGTGGGTGCTTTAATTAGAGCTGAGAGAGCCACTCTAATTAAAGCACCCTGCCCCCACCCTGGAGCATGTGTATAGATGCCCTCAGAGACGACCTGGTTCAGAGAGGCCTATGCTTTTGCAGCCAAGTGTCTCTGACAATGACCAAAGCCAGGATTTTCAAACCATGGGGTAAGAACCCTGCAGTAAGGACTTGCAGAGATGCTTGCAAAGCAGATTGTTTAACCTCAGCTCAAGAAAGACTGGCAAAATTGTTAAGCATGCAGCTTAATATCCCTCCCCAAATTTCTACTGTCATGAAATAACTCTGGATATTGTTGGTCTCTGTACAAATATTCAACCTCTTGGAATCTTAAGCGCAATTTAATCACATGGGTCAATTATCTCCTTCTAACAGTTTTTGTAGTGATAGAAGTTATAACTTAGAGGTGCTAATTTAAAGGTGCTCCCAAACAGAAGACGGAGGAAGGTGGGAATTGGGAGATGGACCCTGAATTAGGGAGCAGTTCTTTAGTCAGCGAGTTGGGGTCTACAGAGGTAGCCTACTGATCCACAATTAAAGTTTGTTCAGTTCTTCTTAGCCCTTGTATGCCTGTATTTACTGAATCCAGTGATCACTACAGGTTTTTCCACTGATTTTACTAAATATCCCTTGCTTTGCTCTGCTTTTCAAGACGGAAAGAACAGAAAGTCTTGATTTGCTTCTCTGTATCATTATATATACCTTTTTAGACTCGTAGCATCCCTATATCCCTTTTGTGAATTGAGTGGCACCCTGATTCAAAAACTAATTTATTTAGTATACTACTAACCGGCTTGAAGGAGGAGGCACAGTTGGCAGCAAAGAACCCACAGCTGCAGTGAAGAGGAACGAGCCTGCACTTACCTTGCTTATCTCCTCTCTCCCTGAGTCCCCTTCAAAGACTGTCACAGCACCCTAGGATGCTGTGGCACCCCAGTTTTGAATCACTGCTTTATACCATTCATTAGTATATACACTTTTTGATGGTAAGTAATGCAAAGCATTTCAGGCTATCTCCATATGAGAGTATTTCCTTGCCTCTGATCATTCTTGCTATTCCTTTTTTGCCCAGCCTTACAATATCCTTTTTGAGGTGAGCTGACCACCAGTGTATGCAGTATTGTAAGTGAGACTATACAACCAGTTTTATTTAAATGCCATAATCTTCAATATTTGTTCACACCATTCCTTATATATATCCTCACTTCTTGAAAGACTTTTAAAATTAAGCAATACACACACTAAAGCAAAACCTTAGCCCTGACCCCTCCCCCCCTCACCATTAACTCCTTTTTTTCCTTTTTTAGCATTGATGATGGGTTAGGGATGTAAATATCATTTAAAATATATTAGTTTAATCACCTCTAATTATATCAGTTAAATGATTAACAGATAACACAGTAGCTCAGACATAGCTGCTGATGGGAGCTGCTTCCGGAGCCCTTTGATAGAGTGGAGGAGGTGGCAAGCCCAGCCAGACTGTGAAGCCCTGTGCTGGGAGGGAGGGAGCACCTGTGAAGGAGCAGCTAATTGCTTAATTGCTGAGTTGCTAGGCTTTGGGTACTAGTTCCCCACCCCACTCTCTCCTGCCTGCCCTGCTGCCTTCTGATTCCTGCTTGGGCACCACGCAGCTTCCCATCCCCGCTTCCCTGCCAAACTGTGCCTGCCCTTAGCTAAAGGATAACCGGTGGGCTAACCGGTTTTCACTACACTTATCGGTTAAACAATTGATCCTTTAATCTTTCACATTCCTATGATGGTTACAGCCTTTCAGATCATGAGCTCCCTGATGTTATTCTGTTTTAAATACCCATGTACATTTTTAAAATGACAGCACCGGATGCACGAACATCAGAATTTGCATCCCCAAGGCTGTACTCAAGTATATTTTATTGTTGTATTTCAGAGGCTTGCAGCCACGTGCTCAAGACCACATAGTGGTCCTTGCATCTACAAAATGCAGGCACATTTTTCCATGCACAGTTTTAAGCAAGTGCAATTGAAGTCAAAGGTAACGAAACTGGACTCCTAGTTTTACAGGAAACATGAGCTGTATCTGTTTTGCTGTATGAACTTTACATTACAGTAGGTCCCACAGAGAACAGTTTCAGTATGACAGCATACCTGATTCTGATGAAGTTAAGGGATGACTTCCAAATCGTGTTTCTGGTTGGCGAAGTTTAGTCATGTTCAGCAGCTGTGTAACTTGTGGCACATCTAGATTTAACTGGCAGGCTCGAGGAATGACATCAGTGGGTTCATTAGCTGTGAATAAACCATGCATCTCTAAAATTAAAGGCAAAGATGTTTAAGCCCAAAATGTAAACTATTATTAAACTGACAAGTCTGCAAATGACTGGGCTAACTATGCACTGCGTTTATTACTTTGATGAAAATTAAGCTTAAGTTAGAATACTTCATCGTTCTCATTTTCAGCTAGGCTGAGCATGCAAAATTGTATTGAAATCAGTGGTAGCAGTAGGTAAAGGAAGAATTACTGAAGAAGCAAATAACTGAGCCCTAATAATACTAGTGATCTCCACTATTCAATCTTGGCTTTGGTGTTCAGAAAAAGTGCAGTAATTTGTTTGCTTTAAAAATAAGAGTGTTCAAAGCATGAGGCAGGTGCCCTTGCATCTCGGAACTATTTCAGTCTACATTATATTACCGATTCTAAGCAGCAAACTTTCAGACCCTGATTAACTGGGTCTGCTTTTTCTTTTTACCTTTTGCTCAATTTCAGTTGCTTCTCTGGTGTAGCACTCAAAGATTTTGAAGCTCTAACAAGCCACCCTCTGCATCATCCATGTTGTCCTATAATGTAGCTTCATTTAAAGGGAATCACAGTACTTGCAAAGGGAAATTGCAGGTTAAAAATGGAGTCTGGTGTTTCATACTCTGCGCTGTTTTCATAGTCTCAAAGTCAAATAGTCAACACTGCTATAGTGACGTAGCATCATGTGTAAATGTGCCCTTAATCACATATACAAACATTACAAATTAATTTATAAACCCAATTTTTTGTTAGCTGTTGATGACATCAACACAGTACTAGGTGGTACAAAACCAAAGTCTTGTCAATTCAAGTACTACTGAAGCTTGACTTCCTATCACAGGTTACTAGCTCGTCCAGTAAGCTTTGACTCAAGCTGATCATTTTTTGTATGAACTGGAGCATATTTTTAAAAAGATTCATTTAAGAATTTTAAACATTAGAGAATCAACTATATATTGCTAAGTAAGTTGACTGCAATGGCTGATTACTCTTTCCACCTTATTTCTAGCCTGAATTTGCCTAGCTTCAGCTTCAAGCTTTGTATCTGATTTCTCCTTTTCCTGCTAAAGTGCAGCTAACCATTAAAATCTCTCTCTTTTTGAAGAGACTGATCAAGTCACCTCTTAACCTTCTCTTGCATTATCTACATGAACTGACTTTTCTAAGTCTCTCTCTATAGTGCAAATTTTCCAGATGTTGAATCATTCTTGCAGTGTTAAGAAAAAACCCTTCACATTTTTGATAAGATAGAATCAAACTAAGTCATATTAGCCTAGTTTCCATAAGCAGCATGTGGGCAAGGAAAAAATCAAATCATATGGATAAAGGAAGAAGAATCTGGCAGTAAGCTGTAGGTGCACTTGTCATCTTTAACTAAAAAGGTATCTTCCTACAACCTAGTTTAATAAAGTGAAATACTAAAACAGGAGTGGGAATGAACTTCAGCCTCTAGAGAAATATTCTTAAATCTTTGCAATATGGAATCTACTTATTCACCTAATACTGGACTTCAAAGATCCCTATCAGCTTTCAACCTTCATTTTCTAATCCTGATTAAGCAAACATAAAGCTGTTTCTTGTTTTATACTTAAACCATAAACCCTTTGGGAAAGGGACCATATTTTTCTTATAGGCTCGGACAAGGAATAGCACAATTGGACTCTGGTTTTCTTACAAAAAAGTGATAAAACAATAAATATGACAAGATGGTTAAATGAGAAAGCAGTGCTCACTGCTTAAATGATTTTTTTATGCATCTTCAAGACAGATTAGGGTAGAAACTAGAGATTAGGCCTAAAAATGTAGTCATATAATGAAAAGCTGTCAGCATAGTAAAATATTTCTTTCCCTTTCACCTAATTGCTCTTGCATGGAAAATAACTTTCCAGGTGCTAATATGAAAGAAGATCTCCAACTCTGAACCTGGAAACAAGAATAACCACTGAACATACACACAGAGCTAGCACCTCAGCAGATATAAATCATCTTAACTTCGGCACTTTCACTGGACTTAAATTGATTTAAGCCAGCTGAATATCTGGCCCCTGCTTTTCTTAGATAACAAGCCAACTTTGATCAAAATATTAAAAGTTAATTGAAAGTTTATAAATAATAATAATTATTGTTAATCTATAATTGAGAATATAGTATGGGGCTATTTTAATGCAACTAAACCCTGGGCAGTTTCCTAATTGTAACATTTCTCTAGATAAGGAAAATTCATAATTGCACAGAAAATATTAATGCCCAGGAGCTGTGTAATAATCACAGAATGTGATAATCCAAAATGCAACACAGGGCCATGCATGCAATTTATTAAAACTGTCTACTCATTCCATTACCCACATCACACTTTGAATTTTGCAGCTCATTAAGGACATTTTTACACTGGCTTAAAAACTGGAGAATGGAAAGGAGAAACAACATGTAATACTAGTATGGAACTTAATTAAAACTGGTTAAGTACCTTTAGCATCATATGTACCAACTGAGACCATACTGGACTTTCTGATTTGGTTCATGATTCATTCTGCAAAGAATAATTTGTTCTAAAAACCTTATCACAAAAAAATGTGAACTAGCTTCATGGTGTCCCATTTCTTTATACAGAAGATGAATTCACTACAACCTACCACGAGTCCACACTGAAAACACAGTATTCTCACAGCCAATTAAGTATCTTGTAGGCACTTGCTATCTAATCTAATACTAAACAAAGATGGAAAATGTTACCCTGAGCCAGCTTCGATTCAACATTTGAACAATCCACTGTCACATCAGTTGAAATAAGGACATTGCCAATTGTCTTTTTTCTCAGTATCCCCTTTCAGCTGTCAGCCTCGGAAGCCACTCAGCCAAGGTTTGAATATGAAGGACATAACAGATACTGAAAGGGATGCTTGCACACACCGCACTGGTCTGTGAAGCAAACAGCAGTCCTTCAAAACAGAATCTTTTACAAACTTAAATAACCTGGATACAACAGCATCAAGCAGAATGCCTCTCTGATGTCTCTTTGGACAATTAAGAATGGCTTGGATTGGGACGCTGCGTGCAATCAATGTGATAATACATAAAAAGGCACAGTGTGTTAAGTCATGGACAGACACATTCTTTAGAACAACCTCTGTATCAGTCTACATGGTTCCAAAATAGATATAATTACTGCCAGTTATCTATAATCGCAATCTCTTCACAACTTGGGCCATGTGAATGCTGACACTGTTTCCTCTATTGAGCTTCAGTGGCTACTATTCACATGCAAGAGACTGTACCAGATCACTTTGAAAAGCACAAAATCAGGTGAGGTACTCAGGGAGTTAGGTGCTTTAAAGCACTTTAAAATCCTCTACCACCCCTAATGTTCAGGGCCTTTTCTTCCTGCTTCCACTACCCTGTCCAAGCTACCTACTTAGTGTCTCCCTTGATGTTCCTCATCTGCCCCCATGCGTTTTCTCCCCATGCTGCAAGATGCATTGGCAGGACTTTTCACATACATCTATTGAGTACTCCCTCTGTTCAGACTGCTCTTGAAAATATGCTAATATGTTTTGTGTGACACCTTTCAAAATGAGTCCTTGAGGAATTCATGCTACCTAAATTGATAAGAAAATCCCCACCTCTATATGCTGGTTTTGGAACTTGTCATCCTATTACCATGTTCATCACATGTCCAATTTATTCTGTAATTTTGTCTAATGAGAACCATGGCTCCCTCTACACTTTTTGCAAGGCTCAGTAAATATTTTGAAAAAGTTTTTAATAATAATTAAATTAACCAACTATGCACTGATCAAGAAGGGGCGTTTTGGGCTTAGCAACAGATGACGCTGCAACAGCCCAGAGGGGCCACTGCAACAAGGGTGACAGCTGTACTAGCCTTCATGAAAGGCTTAAAACGGGCTCTGGGCAGCCTCCAGATTGAGAGTTTACTGAGTCTGCAGACTGGGTTCAATGTTCTCCAGGAGATTTCCTGGGACACAGGAAAGGGAAGGGAAGGTCACTGCAAACTCCTGGTTTCTCATTTCCTCAGCTGCAAAATTGCTGCAATATTACTTTCAACAGACCTGGACCATACTGCAGATAAGCCGGCTAGTAACTGTGAGGGGCACAGAGACTACAGGCACATACAGACTATAGAGACTACAGGGGCATGATATCTATGACAACATGATGGGGTTAGACAGTTCCCTTTTCTTATGGTCTTGCCCCTGTGAATATGTCTGGTTATTTAAAGAAGGAAGCCTCCATCATTGGTTAATGCTCCAAGATGCACTGAATTTGGGAACTGGTGAAATATAGCTCATTTGATTGTTTTGCATTTTCTTCTAGACTACTCTGTGAAATCCTTTTCTGGGCCAAAATAATCAAAGGAGTTCTAACCTAAAAGAGGTTTGATGAAGGTGATGCTCTATAGCAGGGGTTGGCAACCTATGGCTTACAGGCTGGGTCTGTCCTTCCAAGTGGCTGCATCCATGGACCCCTGGAGTCTGGACAGTAGTGGCATTTGCTCCCCACCCCTCCCAGGATGGGGCACAGTAGTGGGTGACAGGCACCAGTGCTGATCCAGAGAGGGTACCTGTAGGTCCCCTCCACCTGCTGCAGTGTAGCTCCTTGTAGCAAGTCCCTCGTCTTAACCTTTCATTCCTCTGCACCAAACTATTTTTACGTGGCTTCACTGGTGCTGCCCTTTACCCTTTTCCTGGTTCTGTTGTCACTGCTTTCACTGTTGGCAGCAGTCAGTGACAACAGGCAAGAGGAGCAGCTGGGGAAGCTGCAACAGGGGGACAAGAGCAAGACAGCAGCTCCCAGCTCAAAGCAGGGAAGGCTGGGGCTGTGGCAGCAGGCGGTTTGGGCACTGCAGAGAGTTATGCCTTTAGAGCAGCATCCAGGAAAGCAGTGGCAGTGCCACCTGCCAGGGTGCAAGCAGCAGCTCACCTTCAGACCCAGCTGCCTTAAAGGTTGCCAACCCCTAGTCTACAGAGCTACATTACATCTGATGTAATCTATACTCCAAGAATACATAGGCATGACCTATACTCCATTTTTCAAGAAATCCTTGAAATGTTTAATCCAAAGACTGATCCAAGAAGCTTTTGATTCTGTAACAGGAAAATTAATGACAGCACTGCAGGATATTATCTATAAACATACCATCCCCTTCAGCTGTATCTTGAGGCTTTGATTTTAAAGTGAAGATTTTTCTGAGTTTACAATTAGCTGAGATAATGATTCCATCCAAAGACTGGAAGACAGCGCCTTTGAATATTTCACTGGTGAACGCTACTAAGTCAATACACAGATTACACCACTAGAAAAGAGAAACAAAACATTTTTAGTTCAATTCTCAAATTATTGCACTACAGTGATAACGTTTAACTCTCTACTATTCGAAACTGTGGTATGGGATTAGTCATTGGCAGTTTTCTATTATGCCATTGTGTTTTGCTATTTAAAAATATTATTGCAGTTATTACTGTTGTATTTGTACCTACAATAATCACTATATCCAGAAATCAATATCTGCACGTAAACTGATGACTGCATACTCAAATGAGCACTAATACCTGGCATATCCACAGAGAATGGTTTTATAGCTAACAACTAAAGAAAACAGTTAAAAAAATTGTTAACTGCTAGTGCTTTGATAAATATTTTTTCCTTTCAAAATTACTTTATTTTTTTAACTTCACTTTAGTGCCTCAGTATTTCTGCAGACTATGCTGAAATGCTGTTTGATAACTTGTACTAATACAGCTCCAGGTACTGACCTCTCAATCCTTCTTCCAAGCAATGAAATTATAAGGGCCTTTGGTGCTTTAGGAAATTATCCTGTTTAAACAATTTTTTAACTACTGAATTGCTAACTTGATGCCAACCAAGTTTGCCAGAAAGATACCAGAAGTATAGTAGATAATCATGTCACATATGACCTGTTCTTGTCCAAGGTTGTCAGCAAAGTTGAGAACAGCATCATGACCAGATGGTTAAAATTACTGTTTAAATAGAATTTCTTATACAGACAAAGCCTACAGGACGATTTTCCCAGTAGGGTCATAAAACATTGTGACAAAAATTGTATAGTATCGCTGCACTAAATGTTCTTGTATTGTTCCAATAGCTTCTGCACCTGTCAGTTTCGATTTTATTTTAACAGGTTAACATCTGCATGAGGCTCATTTTTGTATAGTATTGATAGATAAGTAGCGGAAAATTTCTCTTGTGTGGAATATAATACAAATCAGTATTCTCCTAAAAAATAGAAGGGGAAAAAGAATCTATTATAAAAAAAACCCAATTTCTAAATGTCAAATGTAAAACATTATTGGGGGAGGGGAGGCAGTAGAAATCAGGTGCACGCTTTAAATCTACTCCCAGCCAACCTTAGACGAAAATGGCATCCATTATTGTTCAGCCCCTAATTCTGGAAGTTCAAAAAGGTAAGGAATACTTATTATGAATAAACTACGCAATGGAACAGAAATGCAAATTTTAATCATAACTGACATTTCTAAGTCTACTGCTGGAGAAGTTATCTTGCTCAAAAAATGGCATCACTTATAAAACTGCGGTAGAGCAATCAACATGTAAGAATACAAACCATGCTCCACCTGGCTTCCATGAATAACAAGAGATGTATTTGGAAACAGCACTGAATTACGCATGACAAATATTCCCCTATTTATAGAAGACTAACATGTTTGTAGAAATACTGATTTTACACTGAAGAGAGGAGCCACCAGTAATGATCAACATGTTCACAGACATACAATCTTAGATGTGCAGAAATGTTAATTTTGATCAGAAAGAGCAACATGGCTTCCACCAAGACGTACAATAAAAAGCTGGACAGCCAACAAGCTCAAAACATAGTTACATATTCAGTGTCCAAAGAATTTAGACCTAACCTTAAGATACGGAGGCTGTTCAAGGATTAAAGTTATTAAAACATTTTCTCATTATAACTGATCAGAATGTTTAGTCAGATTTCTGGTGAATGATTTATTGTCTGAATTAAACCTTATAACTGAAGTTCATATTCTGATTGATCTTAATTTATTGTCCATTAATGCGTACTTTAGTCCTGAAACATTATTGTTAGCTTGACACCAAGATCAACTAATTGAAACTATATTGAAGAAAAATAATTTATTTCAATGGATCTTGAATTAATAACTACTTCAAGGGTATGGGCTGATGCATATTCATTTTTAAATAACAGTTCTTGCCGTAAAAGTAGAAAAACTCATGGAATTTAAAAGTACGAAGTTAATACAACTGCCTTCAACTAAACTATTTTAAAATAACCCTTAATACATTTTTGAATCTGTGAAATATTTTCTCTACTATCAAGCCTTATATCTATCTGTGAAGTATATGAAGCTGTGAAGTATCCTATAAACGTTATGTATTTGTGCAGCGTATACATACTCTTAAACATTTTTAGTAAACTCACTCATCTCATCTTCAGATACTTCTTTAAAGTGGCAGTATTTGACACCGCTGGCTCTCTACAAGGTGCCCACTAACTGCTCAGATTTCTGTTCTGCTAAATGCTTATCATATGATGTGGTGAAATTCTAAAAAGAGTGGAGGTTGATTTTTATTCTATTATTTTGAAACCGGTCGTTTTCATGCTTTTTAGAATCGGCCAAAAAAACCAAGAGGCAGCTGAAAAGGTTACTGACCCTGAATTCCATTAAAGGAGACAAAGGTTTAGGAGAGGATAGGAAGTTCAAGGACTGCAAGGGAGGAGAATTGGAGAGATGGAGTTTGGTCATGAATGATACTAAGACTGGAAAGACAGCAGGAGTTCAAAATTTATCAGGACAGAAGGGTCAAGATGATACAAGAGTAAAAACCTGATGCAGAGGCTATGGGTTTATATAGGTAGACGAGCAGTAGCCAGAGAGAAAGGCAAGTGGGAAGTGACATGATGTGTTTGAATAGAAAGTAACAAAATCAAGGGAGTGTAGCAGAATAGGAAGCACCAGAGATCTGTTATAACAGCCAGAAAACACCGACTATACCACAGCTCCGCGGCCCACCTCGGCTTCGGCTGTCACTCAGGCTGCAGGCAGGGATGAAGGCAGTCATGCAGTTGGAGTCTGAGGAATATTATGCTCCAGTCCCCAAATCATGCAACCCACCATGCCACACACAACTGGGGAGTGGTGGGCACCTAGAAATAGGGGGTACCTGCAAGCAGGGAGCAGAAAGTTCCCAGCCCTTGAGCTTCACCCCCCACACACCTGAAAACAGCAACCGGGGAACTGGGAGCTCCCCACACTCCAGGTGCCACTTCCACAGGCATCTGAGTCCCAGCTGCGTGCCCACTTTATAAAGGTCCACAGTGCCATGAGCCCAACATCAGGGAGCCTTTCCCTGATGCTGGGTTTACAGAGCTCTGGACCTTTAAAATGTGTGCATGAAGCTGGGAGCCTCGAATGAATGAATGTCCATGCGCTTTTTTATGTTCCCAAGCGCAGTAATCTTGGCATCGGGGAGAGGCTTCCCTGTGTCAGGCTTGCTGTGCCCCAAGGGTGTGGCTGGGGATGGGGGAGCTCTCACCTCCCTTGCTGCACGCTGCTGGCTTAAAGAAGTGCCTGCACAAGCAGTGTAGGGTGGGAACAGCTCCCTCACGCCCAGCCGCTCATGCTGGGCATCTTTTTAAAGGGACATGTGCAGCTGGAGATGGAAAAAGCTCCCCTCTCCCCTGCTGCTCCTGTCAGGCACCTCTTTAAACCAGCACATGCAACTGAGGATAGAAGCAGCTCCCCCATCCCTAGCTGTACACCCAGCACCCTCTGGGGGATAGCTGGGTTCGGGACCTGGAGCTGCCTCCAACCTGATCCTGCCAACTGGGCAAGGGGTAGCTTTGTCCTGAACCCTGGGGCTACCCCACGCTGGACCCTGACGCTCATTTGAGCATCAGGATTCAGGACCAGGCAGCCCCAGTCCTGGTTCAGATCCAAGCTGTCCCTGCCTGATCCTCAGGATCAGTGAGTGTCACACTCCAGAGCTGCGCCATGCCTTGAGGCTTGCCAGGGTCTAGCACCTTAAAGAAACTTAGATTGGGGGCTGCATGGCAAGGCTCTTGAAGGTGTCAGTCCTGGCAAGCCCGCATCCTGATGCTGACAATCAGCTTACACTTGTCATCAGGATGACGGGGCACGTCACACGTTCAGTTTACGGCACCATACTAACCTGCCACAAAGATTTCACATATTTTTGAGTAATATCTGTGTGGCTGGTTGGCCATGTTACGGCTCCATAAATTTGAATGTGTGGTCAGTTGCTGTTTATAGCACGATTAACATGTTAATTGCTCCAGAAATATAACGTGTGCTGCTTGTGCTACCTGCTACTGAGCAGCTTGTCTATCACTCAGTGCGGGGGGAGTTCAGTGAACACACACACATACATGCGCACACACAGAGCATGATACATGTCTCCTCAACAATGTCTTGAGGAAGTCGCATCCATTAACATGACACCAATCTTAATAAAATAGATTTACATATGTATATATAGTTCAATACAAACAAACTAAGTTAAATTGCACATTAAGTAACGTTCTTAAAATACCTACTATTTTGCGCTTGATCATAAAAAGAGGAATTTTTGCATGCAGAGGAGTTATAGACAACTCCTTCTGGACTGTTGATAAATACAATCTTCTTTTAGTATTTCCTAAATCAGTTACTCTGTAAAAGAGAAAGTGGGGGGTGTTAGAAGAGATGGATCTTTGTCAATTCAATAACCCACTATCTTTGGGCAACTACAGAAAACTATTATTCATATGCAGAACCTTTATATCAGCAATAGCAAATGGGGAATTTAAGAATTACTTCTTTTACAAGATAAGTAATGAGATTTCTTGCTCAAATCCAAACTTGGTGGCTACAAGGCTGCATATATAAAATCACTTTACATGCTAATTCTATTTCAGTGCTCTACACTCTTCACTCGAGTTTCCCAGCCCTTCAGCCTATGAAAGAATTCAATTTGTATGAATTGAGAAGCCACTAGCCTTTAATAATCGTGCTTGTTACTGCCCCTTAAGCTTGTGTTATTTTGGGACACGCTGTCACCTACTAAATAGAAAACATTATGGGCCGCCTTTTCCTAAAAATGCACCTGTCATTTTATATAGACTCTTTGTCGACTTAAGGATAGACACAAAACACTGACTGTCGGTTTCACTTCCTAAGCACATATCTCCAAATGTGAATTATAATATACAAGTTTATTGTTCACAATTCAGGTCATCTTCCAGTGACACCAAGGACACTGAATCTGAACAGCTCTAATAGATTTAGACCACAGCCATGATCGCAAAGATTAGGTTTGCTTCAAATTGATAAAGAGGCTCATTTTTATGTTCTGCTCCCGTTAGGTCTCAGGGGTAGCACAGCAGGCTTAGCATCCCCCTACCTGTCCTGCCTTGTTATACTGGAAAATGGATGTTACCCCAAAGGCTGTGTTTTATACATGGAAATCATGATGAATTCATTTATTATTTTTGAACGACTTTATCTATTTCTACTAGACTGATCATTTCCTGCAATTAACAACCCCCCGGGAAGATGATGACAATTCATTCTGACAAACAACTCCCAATTAATGGTAAGAGAGTTTGGATTTTTTTTCCCCATTTTAATCAAAGCTGGTAAACTTGGGATTTAATGCAAGTGCTTCATTCCAAAGCCAAGTAAGAATTTCTTCTCGGCACAAGTGGCATTTTCCCCTTTGATTTCTTCAAAAAAGCGTTGTGAAAGTAGAGACTGTTTCTAGCTTTTTGTAAGCTGTGAAGACAACCTCCCAGAGTTGAGCTAATATAACACCTTCTTTCTGGAGCTGCTGATGGATATCCTGAGAGTGCACTGTGAAGTGCCTTCATCCCCCTCAACAGGGTGCAACTCTGAAGCCTGTGACATATACTTAGATTGTCTCTCCAACCCTGTCTACACCACAGATATAACCGAGTCAAAGACCCAGTTATAACCCCATTAAAAGTTAATAGCATCTTCATAGAATTTATAGGAATGCCTTTACTTGTTATCCAGTCTTGTCACCAGGCAAGGGTTTTGGACAGCAGATGAACAAAGTGTCAGATATCGTGCACACTCCAAGAATTAACCTAGCTGCAATGGGTCCCTTGCTAAAGCTGTATCTATAGTAGAATACAGGGCCTAGAAAAGAAAAAAGGCCTCATGGTGTGATGGCTATTCCTTTGCTCTACATTAGTGAAATTAGTCACAATGACTGAGGTTAGTAGGGATGCCCAATTACCATTACAGTATTGAGAGTAGTGCCCACTAGTCTCCTAAACAAAATGCCAATGAGAGGTGACAACCCTCTCCTATCACACTTGTCCAATCCAATTATTACTATTTGTTCAATTTTTTGTTTTCATGATACCTCTGCTCCATGGCTAGACCAGCTTGAAAATTTCCCCAACAATCCTTGATCAGTGGTTTTTAGTTACCAAACTCCATTTACAACCTATCCTTTGACTTCATTTTATGATTTCTGCAGTAAGTCTCATGCAACATATGTACACACTGAAATGGTTTCCCTTCTACACTTTACCTACTTTGGACAATTTAAAAACTCAGCCACATGTTGAGTGAAACAAGATAGCTCCTAAATATGTGCCTCTCAGGACATTCTCCTGGCAAGGAAATGAGAGGTCAGGAAGAGGCCCCAGAGCACCCGTTGGTTTTTTTGTAGCAGTAAGACCTTCCTACAACAGTGAAAGAAATGTTGGCAGTTTTCTACAACCTGTTGGTCCTC
Organism: Alligator mississippiensis; assembly: GCF_030867095.1. Lineage (NCBI taxonomy): Eukaryota > Metazoa > Chordata > Crocodylia > Alligatoridae > Alligator > Alligator mississippiensis. The sequence goes on from NC_081835.1 coordinate 1,119,807, forward strand.
TGCTCTCCCCTCCAGTACTTTATCTTTTCCCCCTCCTCTTACTCTCCTGTTCCTTGGCCAGGCACTACCAAATCATGGAATAGAAACAACTGGTCTCTGGCTGTTTCCCCTGCATCAGCACCCACAGGAGAGAAAGGAGCCACAAGGATCAATTAGGGAAGTAAATTTCACATCTTTACTGCTGCTACTGTACAGGGTAATAGGCAGCTGTTTGCAGGCCCAGATTACACAACTCATTACTGTGCTTATATGCAGTGTTCTTATACAATGCTCTTCATCAGTAGATCTCAAAATACTTCAAAAAGGGAGCATCACTTCCATTTCACAGACAGGAAAACTGAGGCAGAGAGGTGAAATGACTTACTGAAGGTCACTCAACCAAAGAACAGAAGACCCAAGACAAGAATCCCGATCTCTTAAATCCCAGTGCAATGCAGTCTAATATAACATATGGCCCCGATTGTACCATTCAAAGAAATACCGGGCGTGTCTACACGTGATGCTATGTCGTTGTAATGTTGACGGGCAAAAACCGTGATGCTGCAGCTATGTTGCTGTAGCAACATGCTCCCTCATTATACCGCGCTGCTACGGTGACATAGCAGCTAAAAATAACTGTGCATGGCGGGTACAGAGCAGTACAGGCTGCTACTGCGCCATCATTTAGTACTTCCAAAATGAAGTACTAAATCACAGTGCAGTAACAATGGCACCGTATGGCCACATGTAGACGCACCCACTGAGAGCTATTTTAGGAGGCTATTCATTTGGGTTAACCAGTGTACCATTTTTCAGAAATCCTGAAAACTTGTAGCTCCCACAGTTGGAACAAAACTTGGTCAGCTTTCTTGAAGATCAAGCTGCTGGTGTCTTATTTTGAACAGTTAAAATGAGAAGCCATTAGCTGTAATGATCTCATTACTTAAGCAAAACCCAACCTACCATCACAGGACTCAAACGGTACAATTCTTAATGGAAAGGGCTGCTCCAAATGGAGCAACAGCAGAGTGCTGAGAATAAGACTGAATGCAACTGGAACCATACAAATATAAGTTAGACCTGCCTTTCCAAATAAGTGGCAATAAAAACTTAATAGCATACCATAAATACCAAGATGTGTTTGCAACCTATATTTAAACTTAATCATTTGTCCTGATTTGGTTACATTTCTTCTTATTGTCCTTCCCTTTGGAATAAATTAGCTACCATAGCAATAAAACGGTCATTGGCATATGTGCAGCTCAGTAATATCCAGGCTCAATACAAAGCACGGCCTGTCAGATAAAGATGTACCAATTTAAACGATCAGCTGTGAAACACAAGAGTCCAATATACATCACATGCCTGGTATTAACAAATGCTACACTGAGACATGTGATTATAATCACACCTAAAGAGATGTTTGTTTTTTCCTGAAATAAATTTTAAATCTATACGTGCATTCATATTCTCCCACAGAAACATTCAAACAGCCAGGGGCAGACTTGAGGAAAGTGCTAAAAATGTTTGCTTTTGGAACAACTGACTTTTGCTTAAGTTTTTTACTTAGAAGTCCAGGTATTATTCTTGTTACAGCCCTTTTGTGAATAATACAAGCAAATAGAGACCTCGACAGTTATCACACGCGCACACACGGCTCTTATTGGGCTAATGCAGATATGCAGATGCTAAGGTAGAATTTAGGAATCTCTCCTGCAAAATGGCTCATATTGTGCTTATTTTTTTTTTGTTGCTATCAAAAAACCTGACCTATGTTAAACCTAGGAAAACAAAAACCATGAGCATTACTCTCCTTGTACTCAGAGACGCATTTAAAAAGCGATATAAGAGTTAATGTACTTTTATTATGTCTGTGCTTGAGCATTCATATCTAAGGGTCAGACATGTGATAGAAAAGTAATGAGACCATGTTGAGAAAAAATGAGGTAGTCAACAGGAAAATCAACCTCATTTATAATAATATCCCTGTGATCAGCAGGTGCATAACTCTCCCAGCTATGGTCATTAACTGCATTCATTTCACACTTAACGTCTACATTTGCAAATCCATTTGAAAGTAAAATTACTTTTCAATTCAATTTTCAAATTCTATTTTATATCTTCAACTTTGATTGACTATTCTCCTCACAATGGCAACTATAGCAAAAATGTGAGTAAATGGTAGCAGCTACCCAAGAGGATAAACTCATCTGCTCAGATTACCTATTCACTTTGCTCCTATATATACAAGACTTTACAAGCATTTGTTAATGTTCATTTCAAGGCTTAAAATCAACTTAGAAAAAGATCAACTTAGAAAAAAACTGATGTTGGACTGTTGAAGGGATGCTTCATTTTGCTCGCTTGTTCTTAAAAATCAGTGTTTCCTCTCCTTTTAAATGGCTCAACCTGAAAGTTTACCAAATATGAAAGCAGATCTTGTGCTAAGGCTGATGAAGAAAGAAAACTCCCATATAATTCACCGATTCATTTAAGCCTCTTAAAACTTGGGTTCTGTATCTTGGTAAAGACAGACAGAGTGGAGTTAATTACTGGTATGCAGATACAAACATTAATTTTAGTATTCTAAAAGTATTCAGCCTTCAGATGAGCTATCCATAGATCACAAACTGCTTTGTACAGGTGGATTAAGATCTTTATTCCTGTTCTGTAGGCAGGCAACCAAAGAAGAGAAAAGCTGAAGAGACTCACTAATGTCAGACTTCAATTCCCTCGTTCAGCTAATAGTGCATATTTATCATTTTGCTCCATGGCCCAAAATCCAGTGCAATTTAGTTCTGTCCTCTCATAACACTTGGCTACGTCAACAACCCATCTACAAATTTAAGTAGTCAAGAAGGTAATCATAGCAGATTGAACAATTATTGAGTATAGGCCTAATTTAATACCAGGGGTGTAGGTTGTAGCCGTGTTGGTCTAAGGACATAGGCAAACAAGGTTCTTTGGGTGAATCTGATATCTTTTATTAAACCAAATTAAATAATTGGAAAAAAAAAGTCTTAGCAAGCTTTTGGGTTTAAAAACCCTTTGTCAGGCTGAGGAAGCCTCTGCGGTTGGTGTGTGCTCTTCCTGGCTGGGAATGCATAGTAAAGCCAGAGGCTAGGCTGGGCTGGGCTGCACACGAGACAGGCAAGTCAGCGAAGATGTAAATTCCAGCCAGGACGAGCACACACCAACTGCAGAGGCTTCCTCAACCTGACAAAGGGTTTTTAAACCCAAAAGCTTGCTAAGACATTTTCTTTCCAACTATTTAAGTTGGTCTAATAAAAGATATCAGATTCACCCAAAGAACCTTGTCTGCCTAATTTAATAGCATGATTTTTTCACCATGGGTCTCTCATTACCCAACACAATAAAAAAAAAAAAGTATAAAATGGCAACAATATCAATGCAAAGGCTCAGAAAAGGAATCAAGTTCCTGAAGGCCAGTGTGTTCAGGAGAGGCTGAATCAGAGCAGCACTTTGCAAATACAAGGACTGTGCAACGGGGAGGAATGGATGCTCATGGCACTCCGTCAGACTTTCTGATGCATGAAATCAGTATACAAGGGGCTGAGTGACCCTGACACACTGACTGAACAGGAAATGTTTTCTCTGTTGCTCTCACCCCTCTCACAGCTTTATGTATTTTAAATCCATTTCAGAAATAATGATACAAAATATGTTTTTATGTCATACTTCCTGGAAACTTCTAATAGAGACTCTTTCGCATATCTGTTTGTGACACTGCATACAAACTCATCTCTGTCACTTCTTCCTTGGGTTTCCAATATTTACTAAATTAAATTTGATGGCATAGTGATTTGCTTTTCTGAAGGTTGGCTAATTGTGCCAGATAATTTAGGAAAATGTAATTCTGCAAAATAGCTTTTAATTTGTTCAGTACAAGGTACTGTAATGAGTATAAATGGATACAATGGATACAGGAAACACTTCTCTTCCAGAACCTAGATTATTTATACTTAAAAGTGTGGCTATTTATGCTTCTAATTAATTTTGTTGGCTCTTTTCTTTGGTTTACTGGCTGCTATCTTTTCCATTTTGTTCTCCTTTCCATAAAATTATCTATTCAGAAGAGGCAATATGCCCCTTCAAATTTGCAACAACAAAGACAAAGGCAAGATAATGATCACATCTAATTCCTACTATGAAACTTTACTGGTTACATCCTGCCAATAGCAAAAATATCTCCTGTCACGGGACTGAAGTTCCTGTGAACAGACCGTTCCCCTCCCTAGAATTAGGACATGCTTGCTATTACAGAAATGAATGTCATTGGGGCAGGGGGAGGGAAATACCGTGTCTCACTTTTCATTCTTTTTAAATGAGTCAGTGAAAAGAGTAGATAATTGTATTTTGATTGTATTCCTCTGTTTCTTGTAGTGTGCACCAAAATTATTTTCATCAAGGTTTATATCATTGGTTTTCCACTGTGTTGACCCCTCTTCCCACTTTGACTTTAAGAAATGGTCCTATTTAAGACTTCAGTAAGCAAAACTATTTTGTTTTCATTTTTGCTCTGGTCTGTTTTCAGGGGATGGGGAAATAAGTATCTTAAAAGCCAGAAACAGTTTTGTCTACTGGTATTTTAAAATAACACAGCAAACACCTGGACCTGTTACTAGATATGATTTGGTTCGAGTCCTCAGATGTGCTAAGCTAATGATGACAGCCAGGCCATACCGATCTGAATTTGGAAGACCAGAGCCTAAAATGGCTGGTAACCTAATGCTGCCCCCAAATAAGCAAAGTTTCATTCCTCTGATGCAAATTACAGGCTACCATAAGTCTTCAGCAGAAGTTATGTTAAATACCCCTCTGCAAACTTTATGGCTGTATCTTTTAACATTATCACAAGATATCTTTTATGTTGTTTATTGAACTTCATTGCTTCAAGGTGAGGAGAGCAAGGGGAGCCTTTTGTTGTATTCTTAGTTTTGTTCCAGTCTCTTTCTCTCTCTCATATATGCACATCTTTAACCTCAGACCTCCCTAACCTGTATGTCTTTGTATAACTGTCTGATTCATGGGATGCAGGAGGAAGCACTGTTCTGTTCAGTCCTTCTGGCATTCAGAAAAGATACAATAAGGATGGGAGGGGCTTTCAGGGGCATGGACTGCAAGGGGCAAAGGAAAGAGGGATCCTGGGGAGAACCACTGGACAGACAACTAAACTCCAAACTAAGCAGAGGTCAAGGTTAAAGTTTTATCATTTAAGGTGACAAAAAGGCAACTCAATGAAAGGGGTAGACAAGTATAAAGGCTCAAGCTGAAATAATCCAGTGTGTTTCCAATATTATTTCAAGGTTTTATTGAAACAGTATTTTAAACCTCTTTTTATCCTTGAACTGGATTTCTTTAAGCAAAAAAAAAACCCAGAAAAGTTTAAAATATTTACATTTGTTATTTAACTCCAAGAGGAAAGCACTACTTATTTTATCATCACAGCTACAATCTGTGGAAACCAGAAAATAGAAAGAAAGTGAAGGAAGTTTAAGATATAGGAAGTAAGCTGAAAAGATATTTCACAAATCTTAGCTATGATCCAAAAATCACAACAGTTGCTTTTCTTTTAATAAAGAAATAAATAACCTGCCTCCCCATTTTCCTTTCTCCCTAACAGAGGATCAACAATCTTTGATAAAGAACACAGTTTTCATCTTCTTTCAGATGCTATCCCATATCAACGTTTGATAATTTTGTAATTGGATGGCATCACAAGTTTCCTGGCACAATCTGCAAGATAATTTTCAGGGAGCTTGAGTGTGAACTGCCTGCCTGAAACACATCAAGGCATCAGAGCAGAGAGTAGGCGCTTCGGCGATATCGACATATCAAAAAGTACTGATAACATCACAATGTGTCTCGGCGCCTATTGCTTTAATGGTCTTGACTCATGAGAAGTATAAGCAGAAATCAAAGTAATCAGTTCACTTTTCCCATTTAGAGCACTATGACTGTTTAGTGCAGAACATTCAAAAAAGCTTTGATAATGGCACCCAGAGACATTCCTTGAAAAATATAAAAAGGTCCAAAATCATATCAAGCTGCCAGCATAAGTGTCTTGACTTTATCATTACAACAGAGGTGAACTATTGCAAGAAAAGGAAAAAAACCCCCTTGAAATTTAGCTAAGTGCATTAGGGACAGATTGAATTCTATTGCAAAATGTGCTATCTCAAGTTTCTTATCCAGAACCGCATTACTTATCAATTAACTGCAATGCCAACAATGTATGAGGGTATTTACAAACATGAATAACATTTCCTACTTTAAGCAACTTAGTCTTAACAGAAAGAGACAGGAAAAGGAAAGGAAAGCAACATAAAACAATATAAATGAGATAAATGATGCATCTAGCTTACTGAGTTCAAATGCAGACGGAAAACAAAAACAAGTTATGTGAAACTTGTAGGGGGAGAGATGAAGTGTTCAGAAGCAAGGACTGTCTGTAGAATGAGCCCTTGTGTTGTGCATATCTACACGCAATGTATTAATTCTCTTGTAGGCTTGCCGATGCATACAATGCCTGTTAGAAATTGAAGTGAACTGTGTACAAGACAAGAGACACGCGGAGAAATGCTGGTTATTGAGATCTATGTAATGAGGGCAGTTCTGTTGCAGTAATTCTAATTCTATACTATTAGGAAACTCTGGTAACTTGTGTGTCATTGTAAAGTTAGTTCAGGGGTAGCCTTCACAGTTCTTAGAGGGGTCTAGCTCAGTGGGTCTCAATCTTTTTTGTGCCAGAGCCCATTTGTAAACATAGATGGCCAGTATGTGGGCAGGGGGGTGTGAGGGGAATGGCGGGGCCCCAAGCAGCCCCTCACAGGCTGGAGCTTTGCCTGCCTGCAAGGGAAAAGCCATGGTTCCCCACATTTTTCTCTTTTAAAGGAGAACCCATTTTTAAAGTTTGTTCATGACCCTTTCATATTGTGGCAGCACACCTTTGGGTGCTTGCCTCTTCAAGGGCTGGAGGCTGGCAGCCAGCAGGTGCTTGATTATTAGGGAGGCCGTTTTAGGACCCAGTTCTTATAGGCGAGGGAGCAGTTTGCAGCCAGCTGCCGAGAGAGAAACATCAGCCGGCTGAGCTATGGCTCGGGAATATCTTGGAGGTAAGGGCAGGAGCTATGGGGATGGTTTGGAGGCTCCTGGTCCTGGGCATGACCTAAAACTGCACCCTGCCAGAGCAGGGAGGCCTGGTGGGACTTCCTGTGCCAGGGCAGTCTCAATTAAAATGCCAGGACTGCTAACCACCCTGGTGAAAGGTGGGTCGGGGTGCCTTAACCCTGGCCCCCACCATCTGGTGGGTAGTTGTGACAGCAGTGGGGCCAGGCAGGGACAAAGGGTCCTGGAGACCCCAGAGGGGAGTAGTGGTGTTGTGAATAGTGATGGCGTGGGCCCACTCAGAGTAGGGTGCAATAAGGGGCACCTGAAGGACTGTGTGTGTGGGGTGTAGAGTAGGGCTGCACCAGGAGTGTACCGAGTAGGGCTGCTTGAGCGGCTTGAAGGGAGGTACATGGGCCAACCCCAAGTGGGTGTGGGAAATCAGCTGTCCGGTGAGGGGCTAGGGGCAAAAGCAGCCCAGTGTTCGGCACAAGGAAAGAGAGTAGAGTAGAGGGAGCTCGAGCGAACCGAAGGCGCTGCACGTGTCGTGCCAGAGTGGGAGTAGGCAAGCCCAGGGGCCCAGAGGGGGTCGCTCAACGGAGCAGGGCAATAGAGAGTGGGTCAGTGATGGGCGCAGTGAAAGAGGCCCCTGTGAGAGGGGGGCAAAGTGAGTGTGCGCATGACCCAGCCCATGCCTTTGATCTGCAAGGCATGGGCCATGGTGTAGGGAAGGCACGGAGCCATGGATAGCACCCCCTGGCACCAGGGTAGTGAATGGACAGCCTCCCGCTTAATACACCAGGATAACATTCAATTTATGGCTGGCAAGTCGGGGCAGACTGCCCGAGACAGGTGGGTGGGCCAATTTGTGATCCAGCCTCAAGTTTGCCCCATCACACATATTCTTGTGACCCACTTTTGGGTTGTGACCCATGAGTTGAGAAATGCTGGTCTAGTGTATACGGTTTCAGTATTCTAAATTAGGCAGTATAGCAGGCTGCACACCTCAGTGACTGCAGCCCAGTGCCAGCAGTAAGAAAGTGATTGATTATAAGCCTGCCTTGGAGGAGAAGGCCAGCTGATGAGGATAACTGGCTGGCCCAGAGGAAGGTAAAGGCTTGGGGGCAGGGAAAGAGGAGGAGCCTGCATGACTGCAGCTTCGAGACAGGATACTCTCTTGTGGTCTGGGAAAGACTGCAGGGTATGAGTTAACCCTTTTATTGTGTATGTATTTGTTTGGTTACTGATTGATGGTTTATGTTGTGTCCTGTGGGGCAAGTTTGCCCAGGGAAATAAATACTGTGTTATATGAACTGATAACCCGCTATAGGCAGGTTACACAAGCGTTTGTTGCAAGAAAGCAAAAGATTATCAGAAAAACAAGGAACACATTCTGATCAAGTATATCCAAAGCTATAGGAAGGCCCACTACAGAATCTATACAACACAAAAAATAGATCACTGGTGGTTTACAGCATGAATAAAAGGATTAAAACTACACATTGGGTAAAGGGAAACAACTGGGAAAATAACTAACATGTTGTATTTGGCATGTTGACTGCACAAGGGATAAGGATTGCACACCACTTAGGAGAACGATGAATGAACACCTGTCATGCTGAATCCTCTTGGGACTGTCCGATAGTGTTTAGAGCATAACATTTGTACTGTCTGTAACACTGACCCTAATAATCTGTAGCGTGAGCAGGATATAAGGTTGACGGACCACTTTGGCCAAACAAGGGCTATGAAATAACTGTGGGGAAAGACTGTACTATTGCATGAGATTCCATCTAAATTCACAGGCAGAGGGCAAACAAACAAGAATCATTTAATTTATAAAGCACTCATCCACACACAGGTGCACAAGCTAAATGCTGATTTTTATGAGTACTTCAGAAACTAACATAAAACTCACTGAACCATTTAATAGCATTAAGTAATAAAGGGGTTAAGGCTGATGGATGTGAGGCCAGTGTTTATTCAGAAATAGTCACACGAATTAAAGGCATATTTGCATTTTTTCCTCCTCCTTCAAATGAAACAAGACCTGGACAGTAACAGATGCCTTGAGGTGAAATGAGCTCCACAATTGAGTGGCCTAGGAAACACTAGGACAATCATCTGCCAGTGTCAAAAATGACAGTAGGGTCATAAAGACGGGGGTAAAAACAGAGCAGAGAGTTCTCAAGAGCGGGCGATGAGGTAGGGGCAGAGGAAGGTGTTCAATATAGCTAGGGCCGTCATCATCAGAGGTCTTTAAATCTTTTACGGCAAACAATGACCAGTATTTGTTAATGTTTTGCAGAGAGAATTTTCAAAGCAGGTAAGGGTTTGAATGGTTGCAGATGATAAAGTATTTTCTACAGTATGGTAAAAGACTCCACAATATTTTAATATGACTCCTTTTTATTCTGGCTTCAAACTCCTCTAGAAACAACATCTGAAGCTCTATTAAATAAGCAGAGGGGGAAAAACCCCACCACAAACCAAAAACCAATCAGCCCCCTCACAGAAATCTCCAGCCAACCATAGCAGCCAGCATTGCCTGGGACGTGGGCAGGAGTAGTCGTGAAATCAAGGACAGTCTGTGCCAAAATGAGGTTATTGGAAGGTAGGCAATAGCACTTTAAAGCCATTCTATCATTCTATTAGCAGCCAAGGTAAAAAAAGCAAGGCGAGAAATGATCGTGGCAGTTCATGGGAACAGTATTATGATCATACAAGCGACAGAGATGCCCCACTACAGAGGCAACTGTCACAGGGGGGTGGTTGCTCTGGACTGCTGTGGCTTTGTCTGGTCTCTGAGTGAGTCTCCTGATGCCAGCCTAGGAGTGGGTTCCAGGGCAAAGGGGAGCCTGGGTGCCTTCTGCTCTGAGATCTTGGCCTTTCAGTCTCACCTTCCCTGGTTCTTTATGGCCCAGACTCGAACCTAGCATCCATTTCCACTCCTGAGAGAGGGGCTTTCCCTTCAGCTAGGGATGACTGATGTTTCATACACTGAGCTCTGTGCAGTAATAAAGGGACTCCCTTTGGATTGCAAAAACTTGGATCTTTTTAGGAAAGGCGGCGTGGTCAGCGCTGCCATGTGCAGTCAGGAGGTGAAGTGTGTGCTCAGAGCTACTGTGAAATTCTCCCACTAAACTTCCTGATGTCACTCTCCAAATCATCTCCACTACAACTTGCGTCCCAAGTTTTAATTTATGCTGTCCAAATTGGTGCATCAGTTATTGTCAAACATGTTTTACTTTTATCCACTATATGCTTAATACAAATGGAGACGTGAAAGGTTTACAGACCATAGACTTAAACCAAACTAAACTGGTTTTTCATCCTAATTAAGCAGTAGTTAATAGGTACTAACAAGCTTGGCAGTGTTTTCCATTTTCAGTGCTCTCTAATGTTATACATGTATGATACAAAACAAGCGTTGGTGAAAAAGACCTGCTAGAAACTCTAGATTGCTGCCAGCAGGGTTATAATAAATAATTTTTAAATGCACACTTAAAATTTTCATTTGGCAATGTACATGTAAATAGCCCAATGTCAATGCCTTGCGCCTTTTGTAACAAATAGTTGTTTTCCATGAATTTTGGAAATTAGGACAGGATAATGTTAAGCCGGATTCACAAGAATTTCCTTTTGTGCGTGAAAGATATTTTGGTCTTCAGATTCCTAAACCTAATTGTGTGTCAAGATTTGTGGCATGGACAAAGAGGTAAAAGCTGAGTTTGGGTACGCACACACACAAACACACCCCCGTCCCCACTGAAAGAGCAACAGAAATTGGTTTTCCTCTTGCCCATGCCATATCTTGGGGAGTATCCCATAGCATTTTACAGTCACTTATACTAAGATGATATAATAAAGGGATTCAGAGCTGTCAGAATAATTGTATAACTGTCTCAAATAAGATCACTTCCCATGGAGAGAATTCTATTGTAAGCTGGAAGTAAAGCAAAGAAACCACTTAATATGTAGATAAAGATATTCCAAGCTGAGAAAGGGAAGATGGTAATGAGGATATTGGTGCTGAATAAGCATCCTAAAACATTGGGAAACTGGTCACACCTGGAGGGCCAGATGGCCAAGAAGTGGGGAGTTGTCATCTACAGCTATTACAATGATAATCTCTTTCAAAAGTCTGCAGTGAGAAGGTGCATAATGAAGGAAGGGAACACACACAACCCATCTTGTCAAGAACGCAGCAGAAAGTGGTGAAATAGTAACATTATAACTAAATTGGACCAGTACATAAATTTTGAGAGTCTAAACTGTCTGTAAGGTTTGTGAACTGCCTAAGGGAGGGCAAGACAGGTTTTAATCTGTCAACAATTCTTACTGAGATAGAAAAGAAATAAAATGTTCAGGGAAGTCTAATTATGAAGAATTACGAGCATTGCCTCTTCAAACTCAGAAGCAAAGCAGACCATGAAATTTCTGCTAGGCTAACACTTCAGTCAGAGACAGTAAACAGGAGAAAGTAGGTTAATTAAAATCTCAAAAGAACTTCTTCCAATCTCAATTCCTTTCAGGGCTGAGGGTCAATGCGACCTAAAAATCTACTCTATTTTACCTGCAAAAAGATTATTTGGGGTAACAAAGGGTGAAGGTTCAGGTGTTGGCTTAAGCCAATTAGTCACTTTTTTAATTATTGTGCTCAATTTAATCTTAGTTTGGGAGTTTTATGCAAGGCCAGCCTTTTAAGGGAACAAAGCGAAGGGATAACTGAGCTGACCCCACTCAGTTACATGACTGAGGGCAAGGCCCAAGTTCTCACCTACTGCGGTCACGGACAGGCACGTGCACTGCGGGACTCAGAGCTTAGGGCCCATGGCTACAGAGAGGCTCGTGCATTTACACTGCAAGTCGCACTGATCTTTTGTTGTCTAGGCTGTTACCCTTTCAAAGAGAAGATTAATATTAAATTATGCAAAAAGCTTGAAATTCAAAGGATAAATTCAGAAGTAGATGAAATTACTCTGCTTTTCTGAAGAAACTGGAGGTGAAAGGAAAAGAGAGGGTTAGACCTGGAAACTGGGAACAGAGATAGCTGGTCTCCCTATGGGGACCACAAGTAAATCTGTCATGGAAGACTGGGGCCTGGCTTATTTGCCTAAAGACACGGAGGAGATGACGCATGGGTGTGTGAATTTTCTCTGACAAGGAACCCGTCTCAGTAGCAGAACTTGAGGAATGGGTATTCCAGCTCTCGAGGGCGTACCTCAGGGTACAAAGGACTACACTCAGATGCTGAAGCAGCCTCTACTGATCGACTCCGTAGGTATCGAGTGGCCAAGTTACTGCAGCTTTCATTCATTTATGCTAGGGTACAAGCACAAACATGGGCAGCTGCAGTAAAGCTCTGCCCCTTGTCACGCTTTCACAAAGTGGTTATATCCTAACAGCTGAACGTAACAGTGCCTCTGCATTGTGTCCAGGCCTCAGGAGACAGCCTTGGAGGAAGACGACTAAGTGGGAATCTTTTCAGAGCCTAGCAAGGGCACTTTAATACAAGGAATTAAAAAACCAAACCAACCCAAACCCACCTTAAAGAGAAATACTTACAAAATGAATCTATCAATTTATCTCCTGGGAAAACTAGAAAGAGAAAGACAGGGTTCACACAGAGTTGACATCAAGATGCCTTAGGTACGGATGAAATGGGCTAAATGTGAGTGTCAGCTCCTTCATACTGACCTTGCGTGACGATGCCTTTTGCCTCCCTGCTCCGTTGCAGGCAGAACTGTAATGCTGCCTGTTAACATTTTCTTTTCTTCTCGAAAAGTAGACTAATCTCTCATATCTTCAACCTGCCTTTTGTATTTTAAATATATATATATTTTCCTTGTGTGCCCTTTCAACCTTCTATCTGCTCTACCTGTATTAGTCTTACTGCAATGATGAGGGGCATTCATTACCTTGCAGCTGCTAGTTTTACCCTGATGACAGCTGTTCCTAAGGAGGATATTAAGAGGTTCAGCTGCACAAAGCAGTCTTCATTCCTCTGTTGCTCAGGAAAGCCTCCTCCACAATACGTATATTCTATTGCCAGGAAACAAGACTTCTCCCCACCACTGAAACCCTTCAGTACTAGCACTAGTTTTCAGTTTTGTATAAATACTGAAAGAACCAGATGATCCTTGATTTAAGAACACCTCATAAAAATGCAACATTTGAACAGAATCGCAGACAAGGGAAGACTGAATGCGATCAAATGCCAAGGATTAAAAGGTATTTCCAGACAGAAGCTAAGAAATGAATTTGGAGTAGGAGAAAAAAAATGTTCATCTTCCTTAGGACTACATACTAATCAAAATGGAGGCTCAGTTTTTAGCTGGGAGTGTACACTTTATTATTAATTCCATAAAAAATTGCATGAATTTGCTTTGATACCCAGCTAGCAAGACAACCCGCAAGGTGTTCATTTTAAATAACTGCTTTCTACATGACTAGAGTGGCATCACTGCTCTAATGAAAGGGACAACTAGAAGAGATTTTCTTAATGCTTATATTACTTGCAAATGTAAGAGTTAATCCCTTTCCATAAATTACAGAAATAAGTGTACTCAAATCTTCTAAATAGTCCCATTTCCACATTTCATTTTTATTTCAGAAAATAATCAAAGAATAAGGTGCATACTATTGTCAGTTATCAAGTTTTAAATTTCAAATGTTGCTCGCTGGCTAAATCTGTTAAAAAATTGCTGTTAGTCTGTACCTAAAATCTTCCATTCTGTCAAAAGTAAAACCATCAGGAAATACATGCTAATTCCAGCAAGATTTATAAGGCCAGTCTAAGTTTAAGAGGTGAATCATGCTTCATACTTTTGTTGCCCTATATCTGAAAAATGCTGTCTTTATAGCAAAGATGAATAATTTATCCCATCATTATAAGTGGGAAAAGTTAACTAGGTTATTAAACAATTCAAGTAAATTCATCAAGTTAATTTAATTCACATTAAACACTTAAACCCATCTATTATTTCAGAAAATACCTGTAGACAGTTCTGTCTATAAGAAGTTCAAAAGCCAGGAAATTCTGAAGTTGTAAAACTAGGTAAGAGTGTGAAAGGCTGTGAATTTGGATCCACAGTATGTTTTATCCCCGTATTCTGCCACACCATGCCCCAAACCTGGTGATATCGGTTCTCTTTTGTATTATTTCAACTACTTTCCACATTTTTTTAAAACTTGTTTTTAATTGTCCACAGCCCATGAACAGTTTAAACTCCCATTGGCCTGGTGGTTCTTTTTCATACTACAAATTTCCATCTACTTCACCATATGTACAGAAGTCATCATCTAACTTTTCAGACATACTGCATTAAAACTCCCTCAGCTCAGACTCCAGGCGGCTCTCCGGTGTGTGGGGCAGCTAGAACCACTGCAACAGCATGACTGGTAAGTAATGTTTCACATTAGAAGTCAGACAGTGTACTGCAAGAAGCACAGTTTATTATGTTACACACTTTTAGATGCATCATATATGCCGTCTAAGACAAGGAAACATTCTTAGCTCTAAAATTTAGATATTCAAAACACAAATGCACAATAAGAGGAGACAGAGTTTAAGATTGAGGACTGCTTTGCACAAGTTTTTTTTTGGACAGGCAGTTCTTATTTCAACCTCTTTTCCACAATAAAGGCTTCTTCCTATCCCAGAGGAGGGGTAAGAAAACTTACATCCTGACAAAGTGAAAGGCACAGGATTAGATTGCAGTAGTTGAAATGTAACTTAAAGAATTATTTTCCTGCAGACTATATTTACTTATTCACTAACCAATGATTCCTGTGGTATTGCATAATAATGATTAACAACTGTTGGAATTTATGATAGCCAGTGGTAAGTGAATCCCCAGCTTGGGGAGAAGTCCAGAGACTGCAGCCCACTGTTGACGGAGCAAGTATGTTGATAAGCATGTTGCTAGCTGGACCCTAGTAGGGGAGGTAAAAATATTTTGTGGGACAAAAGAGCACAGCTAGCTTCCCAGTGGATGATTATACAGGCTGCCATCACCATCATATTCAAGCCAGCAAGATGGTACAGAATACAGCTGATGGCAGAAGCATGAGTTAGACAGACTCAGTGTTTTCAGTTTTGCAGACATTGGCAGGGTTCTTTGTAGTGGAGAAGCATCTCCCAGTGATCTAGACCGTGTCTTTCAGGAGAAAGTGGGATATTATCTTTACCACATTCTTCTGTTAATAGGCAATAAAAAACTCCCTAAATAGGTATGTATTGGAGATGGTCTCTAATGAAATCTGAGCTTCCGAAGGGGCATTGCTATTTATCCCCAGGAAATGACTTATGATAATTACTTAAATAGGGTGCAAGATGAAAACTAGCTTTTGTTAAATGTTTGTGTAAAATAAAATGTGCAGCTGTACACATAAGCAACACATGGCACACGCCTAATCAGTATGAAACTGGATAGGTATATATACTAACAAATAAGCGTTCTTCAGTGTTCATGTCAAACACTATATCTTTAGACAACTACACTTTGAGGCTGAGACATTAAGAAGTTTGGCCTAACGAGCATAAGACTCTGATTCAGAAGACTTGGAGTCTGTTCTTGGCTCTGGGAATAGGTGGGTGAGCTTGGACAAGTCAATTTAATTGCTCTGTGCCTCAGTTTCCCCATCTGGAAATGCAAGGATGATTCATGGCCCTCCTCTGAAATATATTTTGAGATCCATGAGTCACAAGTACTACACAGAAGTCAGGTAGTCTGAACAAAGATCTTCTGTGCAGTCAATCTACATGTCTAGATTGAAACTAGAAAGAAAAAGTATTCTTCTTTTTTTTTGGTGAACAGGCTCTCTCTCTAAGCTGACCTTTGATAAAGGGTGACAGACTCAATGAGAGACATACCACATCTTACCAACATATACCATCCTGAACATTCACAGAGGCTGACCGTCCTTTAAAAAAATCTTTTAATAGATTCTTTTTAAGTTCCTGTTATTACTGCTCTCTTTATAGCACTTCATATGTTTCAACATATCACAAGAGTATGAGTTAGTTAGCTCTCATCACCCCTGCAGGGCAAACTTATAAGCATTATTCTCAAAATACAGATGAGAGACCAGGGGCAAACAGGCAATGTGGCTTGCCTAAGGTCATACAAGTCAGTAACACAACCAGAATCAGAACTCCAAGGCTTCTTGATGTTGTGCTCATTTCTCCAGACCTTTCTACTCTGCGCTGTGCATTTTACAGACCCATTTTCTCACATGAAGATGTCTACTTATTTGCTATAGAGCTTGGTATAATAGGATTTTTTATTTTTATTTTCACAGCTTGCGTGATACCTGACACATAGAATAAGATTGAGTTGGATATAAATGATGACAAATGACTGGCATCATGGTTAGTACTTCAACAAGAATGAACGTGTGTATACTTGGTAAGACTCCAGGCAGCAGAAGTACTAGCACCTGCACATACCCCGTATTCTGGAGGATTTACCAAGAATGCCAATGCAAGGCAGATGCTGTTTTCTTTCATGCCCAAATATTTTCCAAACAGTGAGCTACTTTTGTTTTTCTCAAAAAGGTAGCAAAATTCATAAAACTGAGTGTTTATGAATTGGCTACTATATTTACAGCAGATGGCTGTATCCAGTATTATTAACAGTCTTGCTATTATTTGCTTCAAAAAAAAGCTGCATAAATTACATGCTCTGCTACCTTAGTTCTAATTTCATTATGCCTGATTAAACATATTTTTAATCTCAAACCTATTTCAAGTATTTGCCCGACAGGCCAATATGTTGATTCTTAAATGATACCTTAAATTTGTATCTTCAAATCTCATGCCACTGAACAAAATATGAGCCTATATTTCCACTTAAATTTCTTTAAAACAGACAAGACAGCTAATTTAAACAGTTGTTTGCACATTCAGTATTTATGACAGGAATCTTGCATGACTGGCTGTAGCAGCAAGTTAGGGGTTTAGCTCAGCTGGCGCCAGGAGTGATGGATGGCCTGAAAGAAATTCTTTTTTGTTGATCAGATCAATCACAGAACAGAATGCAAAAAAAGGGATCAGCCTCAAACTAGATTCATAACTGTTCCATCTGTATGCAAAACTGGGCCAGGAAGAAATGTACCATAAACTATAATGTACTATTAAAAAGTCAAAAGAGAGTTTTTACATAAAGCAAATTTGAAGCTAAGGTGTCTGAAATGTACTTTGAAATTTACCGCTGCCTAAGACTTGGCTTTAATATAAATGTAAGGAACCCTCCTGTGACTTTAAAATCACAAAATGTTAAGCAAAAACGTATGTTCTCCCAGAATAAAGAAAAATAGACAGTGGAGGGGGGAGAGGAGGGGAGATTCTTTAAATGAAGTCTTAATTATTAAGAGTTGAACAGCAAAGTTCATCCAGCAGCTCACTAACTGATACAATATCAAACAAGAGACTTACCTGGTCAGCCACCTATAAATTAATTCAACTGCCTACATGTATTTGACTTAATGTCTTTGGAGAAATGGTAATAAAAGTATTAAAAGAAGTTTAAACCATGATTTTTCCATTGTAGCTGGGCTAACTAAGAAGATCAGACTCGTGAAGTTAGACCAGAGTTACTTAAAGATATACAATGCTCAGTTTTTTTACTTGGTAACAAAGACTTCCATAGCAATTCTTTTATTCTTTACTGGTGATTTTTTACTTTCAATTTAAGGATAATATAAATCAGGGACTAGTGAAACAAACAGTTGTACTGAATTAGACATTTATGTTTGTGAAAAATCTCATAAAAGTAGATTATAATAGCTCTGTAGTCTCTCCTAAAGTCCTGCTCAATATTCACAATCTTAATTCATTTATGGATTCACTGTTTTAAATTGGTGAATATACTGCAGGGAATTTAATATTAAGAAAATTAAACCAAGATACAGTTAATTTTACATGATAAACATGGTGAATTTGGTTTATTATGTCATATTTCACAGGCTGCTGACGGATTCAGCAGCCATTTTAAAGCCATTGTTAAATGCCAGCAGTCTGTAACCGTAGGGAAAGTTTATGAAGCTTTTATCTCTGTAGAGGCAGGGAAGCTGTTCTTGTTCACTGGTAACAGCAATGTGACTAATATTCAGCTAAACTCTGAGAAAACTGGCAAGTGTGTGAAATGCAAACAGGGCTGCATAAAATAGCATTTTAAATAAAACCTGAAATAAAATTTAAATGACAGATCATTAATGCAACTGGAGGGGGGGGAATGCTTGGATGTAATTACTACTTCCTGCCAGTTTTCTTATTTGAAGCTTGTAACCAAAAGTTTTAGAGGAGAAATTGTTTTTCTTCTTATTTAAAAGGTAAAAGATATAAAAACCAAAAACGGGCTATATTTTAGTATTTTCATCTCTCTACCTTACATATGGCATTGGTTTTAATTCTTTCTGCCACTGCTACAAAGCCTTTGTGTTTCACTACATGTGAGCGATCCTGGAGCTAAAAGATAAAGGAAATAAAGCTCTTCAATTCATGGCCTATATCTACCAGAGTGTTGTTACAGTGGAGCCCCCATCCTAGCTGGAGCCTTGTTGTCCTCCTGTAATAACAGTGACAGTTTGAGGGCTATGTCCATGTCTCAATTTAACTTTGTGGAAAAAAATGCAGTCTCCATTGCATGCATCACCTGGATCATACACTTCCGCTATAACTGTCTCAACTGCATCATCCCTACGGTGTTAAGGAAGTGAATTTTGGTGCCCAGGTGAATCCGATACTCATTAACAGCCACGTAAAATTGAAAAGCCTAGCTCTGGTGGGAAAACAAAGGGTACAGCAGAATTATTATCCAGATGCATAGCATGGAAAAATGCACCTGGGGTAGTGGCCTCTCCTCTCCCCTCATTCTTTCTACCTTCTCGCTTGCAGGTGCAGGAACAGCAGCGGCGAGCACAGCAGAGGGCACTCAAGGAATCATCGTTCTCTAGAGTAGCAGTGGAGCTTGCTGCTACCAGAGGAGAAAATTTCACTCCACTTTTCTTTGCTCCCTTGCCCCATCCTTCTGGTGCCCCTCCTCTAAGCAGCACTCCTCCACCCCACATTATGCTATGACCTTTCAAACAATCTTCTGTCAGCAGTTCCATTTAAGGGGTGAAGCGTGGAAAATCTCAGAAAGAAAAAAAAGTGAAAAGAAAAGAAGGAAGTGTATCGCAGACAGACTATAGAGACAGTCTTTTAATTGCCAGAAACAGAAAACTGAACAAACTGTAAAACAAAAAGGACAGTCCTTGCACCGTATAGCTTACGATCTAAGATGAGATACAACGGATGACTGTGGCGGTATCAATTCACTAGCAACCTATACTTTCCAATTGTTTGGACACATCATAGCAAAAAAGAAGCCTTTGGAGGAGGATAATGAGTAGCTTTACAGTTGTTCACAAAGAGGTCATTCCAGGGAGGAAGGACAGCAAGAGAAAAAGCATGAAAGTATTTGTTTGGAAATTTAACAGCTGGGCAGTGGGGATAGGTAACACTGGCTGATCTGAGGCAGGAGATGACAAAAGCAACAGTGACAGAAGTGACAGGTCAGGGCAAGGAGGGTGACGGCACGGTTATTGAAGACAAACACCTGATGTTTGGAGTTACAAAAGAAAGGGAAACAATTGGGGGGGATTCAAAGAGAGGTTAGTAAGTCAAAGAAGAAGGCTAGACGTATACTGTTGCAGCAGCATTTGGAATGAATGAGAGTGGGGCAAGACTGTATTTGACTGTAACTGATAGGCAAGATGGAAGGAATTTGGCTGAACGTTTTAGCTGCGTGGATGGAAAGGAAAGGCCATACCATAGAGGTGTGGAGAGCCATTTCAGTGGAGAGCAGGGGGGAGCCAGATTGGATACTGTCTGGAATAGAACTAGAGCAGAAGAAAAGTCAGTCTGGACCAGAAGTCACAGCCAATGGGCTGAGTCACAGGACAAGGACTAAGAGATGATCTTACAAGATATCGGGTGATAACTGGAAAAAGAAAAAGCAACTGCATATGCACATAAGTATGTGAGTGAGTACACATGTGAACAGTATTTGGGGAAGATCATAGCTAGTGAATGGCTCTTTTGTTAAGTGGGAGAGTTGAACCATGGCTCCAGGCTGAATAAAGAGTTGAGGAAGAAGTAGGTATGGATGGTAGAAATTGTTGAGAAGTGAAGAGAGCCAGGAAGGAGAAATACCCCCAGTGAAGAAGACTGAAGGCAAGAGTTGCTACCATGTATGAAAAGGTTTGCTAAAGAGCCACAGGTAAGTAGAGGATGGACAAAGTTAAAACAAAAGCACGGAAGGTCTGAAGTTTTTCTTCCGACTTAGCTCTGGGGCCAATCCCTGCTATCTGGCAGGGTCTCTGTGGCAGTGCATCTTTGGTGCCTGTCACTTTAAGGACTGGAGCAGGCAGCCGCCAGGTGGCTGATTGCAGCAGCCATTTTCAAACGCAGGCCAGCTATATAAAGAGGGCAGTTGGCTGCTAGCAAGGGAGGCAGCAACATCAGCTGACTAAGCTCCTGCTCAGGGACTTGGAGGTAAGGAAAGGGGCTATGGGGAGGTGGAGGCTCCTGTTGTTCTGGGTAAGATGTGAAACTGCACCCTACTAGGGTGGGGCTCCTAGTGGCATGGGAGCCCCCAGGAAATGCCAGGCCAGTTACCTCCCCGGTGAAAGGTAGAAAAGGGCACCTTATAACCAAAGCCCCACAGCCCTGGTGATGTTCCAGCAGAGCAGGGAGAGCCCAGGTTCATTAGGAGCCTGGAGGCAGAGTCCAGGCCAGAGGAGGGACCTGGAGCTGCGCCCAGGCAGCAGGGTAAAGCCTGGGGGTGCGAGTAGAGACCCAGTGAGAGATGGGCGACAGAGAGAGAGGTCCTGTGAGTGGGCAAGTGAGTGAGTTGAGGCCCTAAGAGGGGCATAGTGAAGAGGGAAAAAACCCAGTGGGGGCATGGAGGCCTGGTGTGGGGCCAGGAGCAAAGTAGGCTAATAGTTGTAGAGTCGCTCGGGAAACGTTCACATGAGGGCAGTGGAAGACAAACTCCGACAAACTGCACCGGGGCTGACGGAGGTGTGGAGAGACAAGCCGGAAGCTGGGTGAGACCAGGTGGTATCAGTGTGGCCCAGGAGAGCGGGCAGCATGAAAGAGGCTGGGTGAGAGCTGGCGGAGTGAATGGGACCCCAGTGAGAGAGGGGTGGTGTGAGAGTGGCCCTCCAGGGTAGTATGGTAGAGCTACAACTGTGTGCCCAGTTTGCTCCGGACCTAGGCCAGAGAGGTAATGCACATGGAACATCTGCAAGGCTTGGGGCATGTACGGGGGTGGTCAAAATGTGCACTTATGGCCCTAATCATCAGGGCATACAAAAGGTAGTCCTCCGCTCAAGTAACAGCTGAAATTTATTTTCATCAAGGCATGGCAGGAGAGTGGACCAGGCAAATTGCCCAGAGATGGGGTGAAGACTGGAGGTAGAGACCTGGTCAGGACTGTAAGCCTGTTACAGTCTCAAATTCTAATTACCACCACAAGAGGCAGGTTCTCATATTTTATTTCTGCTTATTACAGTAGAAGCTGTGTTAACTGGCATGAGTGGGGTAAGGAGGGTGCTGGTTATGTAAAAATTCTGGTTATCGGCATCAATGCAGTGGCGGCGGCAGAGGATGGCTGCTGCCGCGTGGAAACTCCTTCCTCCCCCATCTCTCCCATCCGGCTGGCTGGGTGGTGCCTGTGTGGCCCGCAAAAGGGAGCCACTTCCCCACACTTTCTCAAAACTGCACTAAAAATATAAATTCAAACCCCAAGAATAGGAATAGGGGAATATGAATTCAAGAAAGGAGGCCTACTGTTTAATTTTTCCCGACCTTTTTTTGTAGTCTCAGGAAAATTGTCATAAGCAAGAAAGTCTCTAAAAGCAACTGGCTATCAGGCATGTTGGCTACAGATATTATTGAAACATGCTCAGGGGTGTATTGTTGTAGTCTTTACCACATACCAAAAATACGTAGCTTTGCTAGTGTTAAAGCAGAGATGGATAAAACAGTTTATAGTCACAGACCAATCAGAACTAGCCTTTTCTGTAGTTCTAGGGTAACTGTTTCAGAAGACACTTGGAGTCCTAACAAGCAAAACTGACTTCAGAGCAGCCCAGAACACATGTGGCTTTCAAATCTGGTTCTGTGCTCAGGGCCTTGCAAGTGAAAATGCACTGAAGAAAAATTGATAGGTCTCCATCCCTCAGGGAATAAATTAGGCTACAGAAATCCCTCAATGTTTTAGTTCATTACGAACAAAACAAAACGACAAAAAGCAAATCCCAAAAGTAACAAATGCATGGAAGCTGTTGCTCGACTTTTCTTCAGAATCATCACTTCAGAATTCTGCCTCCAGCTTCTGGAACTCGGTAGCATCTACCATGAGCTGTTCATACAAGTGACATAATTTTTGTATTATTCATCTAAACTTTTTTTAAATGTCTTGGGCTTGCAATATGCCTACACATTTGTTGTCTGTGTTTACTAATTTATTATTGATGTGAGTGAATAAAATCCACATTTTTGTTTAAATATTATCTAGGGACAAAGTACATAAGTTCTGTTTCAAGGTCAGTAAGCCTCTTTAGAACCAGACTGGAAAAAGACAGACAATCCTTTCTTTGGGATAGGGAAAGGGGGCAACAGTCTTGGACAGAGTGGAGTTGATTAGGGTCCGAACAGGGATAGACATATATGCCTTGTTACAACCTCTCTACTGGTTATAATTCCCCTAAAGAAACTTACATGAAATTTCATAACAAAGTTGTCATCTTTTTCCATTTGGCAGATATGATCTTGCAGTATTACAGACATAGGCTTGTTGTGTAACAGCATCTCTTATGCTGTTCCCAGAACTATACTAATATGAGTCTGATATTGCATATGGTGTACTTGCTATTATAAATCAAACCTATTTTGTGAAGAGTAGCTTTGGTCTTGGTCCTAGACAGCTTTTTCTTTGTTTTAGATCTTGGCAACAGGCCGGTGGATAGAAGGGCCCTCAGAATTATCCACTAAACCTTGGCCTAAGCAAACACTCCCTTTTAATAATGATGTGATATCTCAGACTAGTGGTCTAGTTGTAGAGCTACCTTGTAAGCTGAGAGAAATGGCACGAAGAAGAAAGCTTCTCCTTTGTTTCCTTCACCAATTTCTATGTAAATAATCAGTTTGCAGAAAAAAAGAATATTCTTTTAGCCCGAGACAGATTAGTTTAGTAAATCTGTGTCAAGTTCACCACCCAACTTCAATAGATAACCACAGCCAGTGACAATTCAATAGGCAACATTGGAAAAGTTTATGAATCATCTGAAAGTGCCAATGTACTAGATTATTGATTTACATGAACAACTGAACAAATTACTAAAGTCAAGCACCTTTTTATTTTTAATCCCTCTGAAGTACAAAAAAATGTTTTTAAACTAAACAGACTTCTCTCTTCCCCAGCTGGGGGAGACTAATTTAATGCGTACCACTTCTGATTCTCTCCTACATGTCAAGAGGAATCTCAAGCACCACTTTTCCCATTTATGTACCTTTCATATGGTTAGATCCCCATCTGCTCTGTATGTTTCCATTATTTTAACTCTTGTTAACAGAACTTGCTTTCTTTCCTTTCCCCAGAGGAATACCAGAATATAGAGGTGTCATCAAATTAGCTTAATTACTTCAGGTTAACTTGATACAAAATCTTTAATACAGAATCTACTACTTGCTATTAATAGCTTCCGATAGTGGTTCAATTGATCTAGTGTCTAATATATTTTATGTATAGTAGGGCGTTCTACATTTCTTACAGTAATTCAGTGGAGAAGTCTTGTCCCAATGGTACATAAATCTGAAGTACCAGAAACTGCTGGATTAGTCCAACTAGAAGAGAAAAAATACATGCATATAACTAAAGATATACTTCCACAAAGAATTGCCATTTAACATTTCAAAGATATATAGGCATACTGCTGTAAAACTATTTCCCCAGGTTCACACAACATAAGAAATGAAAAAAAGAACTGAAGAAAACCAAATCAAACCATAATAAATGTGCCGTTTTAAAAATCCCAGCTGTGGTTTTGGTGGAATTCTTAGGAAAACAAAGGGACTATTTTTTTTTTTTTTCCTTCTGTTTACAGTTCTTCCTTGTGTTGTGAACATATGTAAACTCAGTGTATCCCAGGAAGACACATAAAACAAAAACAATGGATTCACACCAATGTTGCATAAAAGCATGTGGAACTTATTCTCACTGCTGAGACAGTTTAAACTTTATTAAAGAACTTAATCAAAAACAATCTATCAAAAATGCAATCCAGATTATGACAACTGTGGGCAACTGAGGCTTTGATGAGGTAGATCTAATTCACATGCTTAAGGCAGTAAAAATACAGCTTAACTGGAAGAGCAAACAATAGGGTCCTGCCAATTCCCTGTGCAGGAAAAGTCATATACTTTCAAGTACCAGACAGCTCGAGTCCAAATTTGTTATTTGTTCTTACTAATTCAGTAAGGGAGGCAGTTGCCTCCTTATGGAATTGTGGAGATTTAGGCCTAGAAAGTAACATTTGCCTGAAGTGCCGCATGAGTCTCAGGAGGTCTGCGTGAGCTCTGATCATCCACACAGCAGCTCAAATCCTCCGAGCAGTAGCTCAAACCAGCTCTTTGTTTTTACCTGTCTGGCTCCTGTGCTACCACTGGTCACCCCCCCAATTTACGAAAAAAGCTCAACCACAGAGCTTAAGACAACAGTTCTTCCAGTGCTCACTATTTAGTTTACAGCAACAAATCAAAGCAACATCTCAGAGCTAGCCAGAGGATTATCCCGACTAGAGGTAAATTAGCTGGCTTAGTTACTGTGAACAGCAGTTGCAGCAGCATGGAGCTGAGCATTGGGTAGCCACCCAAGTTTTTTTGCAGAATCTTGGGCAGGTTCTGTAGCCTGTGCAGAGCTCTGTACTACAGCAGCTCCTGAGCAAGCTAGTGTAAAGTGCAGACAGACACACCCCTATTCTGATCCCTGATAAAAATGTGAGCCAAACAATTTCACCAAGCAGTTCTGGCAATATGTCCATAAGTTCTGGCTGAGCTACAGAGTATCTTGTAGAAAGCTATCCAAACTTCTTGTGAAAATTTCTAGTGACGGAGAGTCTATCACATAACTTGTGAATTTGTTCCAGCAGTCAATTGCTCTAAAATGTGAAATGAGTTTCCTTCTCTAGCTTTAACTCCCAACATTTTGATTTTTGTTATGCCTTTGATTGGAACATAAGAAGTCACCAGTCTTTACTCCTAGGCCACTGACTACTGCATGCACTTTAACAAGTCACATAACCTTTTAGCATCTCAGTTTACATCATAAATAAGCAACCTATAACAGTACCTGCCTCTCACTGGTTCTGTAAGGATTATGCTGGTTTGTTGCTATCTACATATGAAGTTGGTCCCAGGTTTGACTGTAAACTGCATCCTAATGGTAAGCCTGGGGGTAGTGTGGTGGGGCTACTGGTGAAGGGGTAGCTCCTATTAAATACCATAATGTTGCAACCTCCATAATACAGCCAGTGAGTATAGGGCACTTCACAACCCTAGCCCCCCTGCCTTGTAGGTACTCCTCGGCTGGAGAAAGGGTAAGGGACATCACCCTGACAGAAACATGCCCTTACTACGGCATTAGGCCTGATCTGTTGTTAGTTCTTATCTGCTGCTCTCTAGCAGAAGCTACACCCATCAAGGCACTGAACATCTGGACTAGGTCTGGTCTTTGGGTTCTGGTCTCAATGGTCTAAAGGGGGAGATGGTAGGTCTTGGGCAGCCTCCACTCCTTCATACTCTCGCCTAGACATTGAAGGTCCTGTGGTGTGATAGTCGCAGGGCTTGGTACAAGCGAATTCATCAAGCATCTGACTAGACCTCTTACATGTACACCATGATCCAAAGGATTGGCAGTTGCCTACTACATATGAAGTGCCCTGAATACATTTATGCTAGAAGTTAGGTTTCAAATTATCAGAGAAGTTGATCAGTTTATGAAAGGTGTTGTATGTCATGGATGCCCATGACAGCAATGGACAGGGCTTAAAGACCAACAACGCCCATTTCAGCCCTAGAGCCCTATGAAAATATTACGTATTTATAGCAAGTTCTGCTGATACAGTGGAGGCTGCCCAAGACCTACCATTCCCACCCTTTGACCACTGAGACCAGAATGGTCTATTATAGTTTTGCAGTATTAAAGTTTTGACTTTAACTTACAAAGCAACAAAATAAAATCTCTCAGTAACATGCAGCAAAGTACTCTTCTCCACTCAGTATTACTCTTCCAGAAATACACAGATGCTTTTGTGCAAGTAGGGATGTATTTGGCGGCCATGTTGGTCTGAGACAAAAAGGAATGCAGAACTCTAAACTCTTGGTTCAGAGATGATAACTTTTATTAGACCAACTAAGAAATTGCAAAACATTTATCTTTTTGCTGCAAGCTTTCAGGCACACGTGCCCTTTCTCAGGCTTAGGGAAAAATAAAGATGGTTAAAGCCCCCATAGATAGAAAATAAACTTCATTTTGCACAGAAGAAGCTGAAGGTAAATATCTGTCCCTCTGGGTCCATGAGACTTTCTTTGTGTGAGTTGCTCTTTGATGTGCACATAAGGCAGGATTCCTTCCCCAGTGATGTCAGATGGCAGAAAGACAGGGAGTTAAGAGAAATCTTTCTCTGTTGTTCAGCAATGAAGTTTATACTTCCAAAATCAGCTAAAATTTGGCATCTTCCATGTTTCCATGTTTCACCTTTTTGTCTTAGACCAACACGGCTACCAAATATATTCCTGAAACATTCCCTGGAAAGGGCTTTAGGGAATAAACAGACAGAAAGAGCAGGGTACCCCTGATGTAAGGGTGAATTAATGTTCGCCTTCTGTTAAGATAAAGAAAGCCATATAATGCACATTTCTGCACGTCACAAGTTAATAGCATTCTGCATCATCTGAGCCAGGTCTTGAAAGACCTTAGCAGTAGATCCTGACAGGAAGACCATGGCAACCCTGTTACAGGGCTCGGTGCTACAGTAAAGGAGTGATAAATTACCTTAAAGGTGGCTAGAAAGGAATGGTCAAAGACTCCGACTGTCCTTCAGCTAGGGTGGGGAGGGGCGCAGCGTGTACATATACTCAGGAAATGAGCACCTGTATAGTGGAGTCATTGGGAGAGAAGGGCCAGAGACACTTAGAACAACGTTCAGTGCAGAGAGAGACAAAGATGAAGGCCAGGGTCTGCAAATCCTTGTGAAAAGTTTATGATGACTAATTGGGAAAAGTGGCTAATCTGGGCCAGCTAGTCTCACGAGCTTCCATCCGTGACTTTCCTTTTAGTGGTGCAGGGAAGGAATCAAATGCCATGTTCGCAAGTTTTTAGATCACTATAAAGGAAAGATGGCAAAATTTTCAGTGCTACTGGCAACTTGTATATTTGAATTCAGTTTACCAACATTTGAAATATTTGCAGCACATACCCCAAAGGAGAGAGAATGGTAACAGATGGAAATTTGCAAACAACATTACAACACTAATACTGAGTTAATTTAGAACCAAATCTATTTTTAGCCCAGAGATTCCACAATGCATTACTTCTTAATCTTCAATTTAAGTCGCAACAGTTTATTTTAGCACTGCCAATGAAAAATTTAAGTTGGATTTCTTATAAAGATTCATTAGTGTAATATTTATAATACTAAAGATAGTGCTGAATTTCCTTTGCAAAATCAGAATAATTAATCTTTAAATCATTAGTGCAGGACCAGACTTCACAATTTCTCATTTACTACTTTGTTGTGTATGCTTGAGAAAAGTTAAATTAATTTGTAATTACAAGACACTGTACAAGAAATATATTAGAAGATTCCTCTGTTTGACCCAATTAAAATAACTAACTGTCTCACAGTTAAAAAAAAAAAGCAAGCAGTTAAATCACATGTAGCTCGGTTCATTACAATAAGCCTTATACAGGCATAACATCTTGCCACAGAGTTTCAGATACAAGTAGTCGGGTTAACGGTGTGCCTGTAGGAAAAAAGCTGCCTCTGAATTTAGTTTGAGTGCTGCCTGAACAGACAATAGTGGAAAACAATCCATAATGCTGATCAGACAACTGATCACATAACCATGCCTGAAGCGTGGGCAGACTTTTTCTGATTGTTACAGTGCCAGTTTTATTTGGCAGAAGAGTCGGGTATTCTTTCAAATATTATTACCATCTTTCCCAAACTATGACCGTGTTGAAATGAAAAGGATCCAATTTCTAGGTCTCCATAAGGACTTTTTTGGGGGGAGGGAAAAAATCATTACCAGGAAGACGAATAAGTGCAGCAATAATTTTAAAGAATGTTTTAAACACATGAAAAATTGCATAATTTACAGAAAACTATTTCCTTATGAAAATACTCGGTAACTCATTGCTATAGCTTCATTTGTTATTACAGCTCCCACATAAGATATTTAATGATACAATAAACATTCATACAACCACTGTATAGGAGACCATTACTTAACATCTATATGAATGACCCAAGCCCCCATCCTGCTCTATCAACTCACTTTACATATACAGGATTTGCATTAAATAAGCAAACTTACTCTTTTCAGTTTGTCTATTGCCATCTTAAACAGCAAAATACAAACCTTAGCAAAGTTGTCCCCTGAAGCTGCCGTGTTCCTAGGTGTGACAGATGCAAGACCTTAGAAGCACAGAAACTTCAAAGACTATTATATTGAGATGTGGTAGATGCTCTGAACACACTGAATATTCAAAAAGATGACTGTATGGCTGCTGTAAGTCTTATGTAGCTCTGTGTTCCTGGCTCAGCAAGGGGTAACTAATGCAAATCCCATGGCTGATAAACAAGTCTAGGAAAGTTTTGCCTCCTGGGGAAACAGAGTACACTGGTTTGCCCTGGTAACAGAAGTGGACAAAAGAGAGGGATTTAAAGAGGAAACCCTGAGCCAAGGTCAAGGGACATGCAGACTGGGACAAAGACCTGATGAGGTGGCACCTGTAACTGCCAGGATCTCCTGAGGTTAATGGGTAATATCTGGAACGTTTAGCACAGATGTAAAATATTGCTTTACAGGAGGAGTGTCAAACACGGCCCATAGGCCTGATCTGGCCCCGGGAACTGTTCCATCCTGCCTGCTGGTACTCTGGCAGGCTACCAGTTAAGGGACATGACCTGTCACAGAATTCAGAGTCCCCAAACAATAAATGGCATTGTGCTTCGTGATAGCTGACTGGTCACTGTCACTATTTCTCAAAGAGGAGAAAGTTCTGCAATGAGGCCAGACTTACTAGGAAGAGACTGACATGTAAGGAAACTGCAGCCTGGTCTTAAGAACAGCAAAGAGGGGCCCACCCGGTAAATGATGGTCAGAGGCCCAAGTCCTAAACACCAAGGTTCTCCCAGGAAGGCTCTGCCACCTCTGCCTTTGTCCCCAGTCTTTCCACCTTTCTAAATGCTAACTTTCCAAATTCATTCTGGAATCTAAAGGCCTAGCACATTCTGACTCAGGTTAACAAGTGGCATGGACAACTTCTGTGCGTGGCATGCAGCAGATCAGACGGGATGGGGCAGCACAGGGGCAAATACAGCAGAGAGCAGAAAGCAGAGCAGCTGATCGTCAGGGCATGAGGATCAGAGTGGCACTCAAATAGGCTGTGCAGCCAATTTGTGGCACACCTCCTAAAAAGTTTGGACCCAACTGCTCTAGGAGACAGGGAAATGGATGGGGATCTGAGTGACCTGACTTCAAGTTCTAGTTCAGCCACAGACTTACTGGAAGGGGGCGTGACTTCCACGTAAGGGATCTACCCTTTGGCAGGGGCTCTGCTACTGAACCTTTAACAGTCCTTACCGTGGCTTAAAGTGGGGCTAGGAGCTTTATAACACCCTTCACACAAAGGAAGTTTTTTCTCCCTGAAGGATGAACATGGTAATAAAAGAAACACGAAAAGTGAATATATGCTTGTCAGAGACTTCACGAGACAGCATTTCTAAATACTCATTAAATTAGGTGACAGTGGTATTGTACCACCCATAGAATGATACATATAGGAAAAAAATCTAGTTATGGGAGGAAAATGCAAGCAATACCTTTAGACAATAAAGTTTATTTGTAGTCTGTTAGTGTTGATAATGTGTTAGGATCCACTTGCCCTTTGAACAGGTACATGGGTCAGTCCTTATGAATCAGCTTACAAGAAAAGGGCCTCAGCTGATGTTCAATCTGCAGGACAAAATCCCTATACACAGATATGAACATTTTAGTAGCCAAAGTTGTGATGATCAGTTTGGGTTTATTCAGTGGTAAATCTCAGACCAAACAATGCAAGTCAGAATCAGATATATTTGGTATATGATTTAAGATCAGATTCCAGACGATGTAAGTCAGAATTTTTTCCTTGAGTTTAATGGGACGATGCCAATCTACCCCAGGTGAGGACTAGCTGTCAGAAGACAAATATGTGTCTGTAAAATTGCTTGCCAAAATCCCTGAACCCATGAGAGAGTTACTTTAGTACTTTTTAAAAGTGAGAAGTTATGTAAAAATGCAGTTTCATGCTGTTGAAAAACTTTTCATCCATTCCTATTTTCTATTCTAATTTTAAAAGTGTAGCGGTCTAGACATTTCTTCTGTAAAAAGCACATCAGAAGCGACCAACATAATACTTTATCCTTGGTCTGTATAGCATCTTTCACAATGGCCTTTACCATAAAGCCACTATACATTTCTGAAGTGGGTAAAATATCACAATATTAAAGAATAAAATTAAATAAATTAAGGATCCCATTTAGCACTAACTGAACAACTTGCAGCTTTCAATGAGCACTGGATTGGACCTTAAGTTATTTGCCCAAGGTCAGACAATAAGAGTCAGGAATGGAACAAATGAAGTGATAACAATGGAGCTGTAACAATTTACTCCTGCCACAAAATGCTTAATTGTGTGTGGCATTTCTAAACCTTCTGCTTACTGGTAATGACTGCCTTACTGAACAGCGACATCATTTATTTAACTGACAGTAGAAGAGGCCAAACTAAGAGACAGTATTGCAGATAGGTTTAGTATTTTTAATAACATCTCAAATATTTAATGTTTTGATACTTACGAGTCTGTCTCGCTTCCTTTGGTAGCTGCATCTTGTTGGTTTGACTGCTTCCCTCAAGTACAAAGATAAAGCCTTTGACCTCCTTATCAAACTCCTACAAAAACAGGACAGTGTACAAAACAAACATAATAGCTGCCTCCTCACTGAAGAAAGCAAGTGCCATCCCCGCAATAACATATAGCCAACATGTAAGGTTAGCTTAGTTTTATTTTCTAGACAAACAGGATTTACGCTATGATACATGGCAGTCAGTCACAGAACAATTAAGAGATGTTAGAAAAAAAAAACGCCATAAAGCGTGCCTTTTATTCATATATTTTGTGAACAGACTGTGTTGACATGCGTCAAATTCGTGACCCACTGGCCCAGACTTGACTCAAGAGTTATTAGAATAATAATATAAGAATAATAACTCCGGTGGGTGGCGAATTGGCTAGAGGGTCGCACCCAAAGAGTTGTGGTAGATGGGTCGGTCTCGACCTGGAAGGGTGTGGGCAGTGGGGTCCCGCAGGGCTCGGTCCTTGGACCGATACTCTTTAATGTCTTCATCAGCGACTTGGACGTGGGAGTGAAATGTACTCTGTCCAAGTTTGCAGATGACACAAAGCTATGGGGAGAAGTGGACACGCCGGAGGGCAGGGAACAACTGCAGGCAGACCTGGATAGGCTGGACAAGTGGGCAGAAAACAACAGGATGCAGTTCAACAAGGAGAAATGCAAAGTGCTGCACCTAGGGAGGAAAAATGTCCAGCACACCTACAGCCTAGGGAATGACCTGCTGGGTGGCACAGAGGTGGAAAGGGATCTTGGAGTCCTAGTGGACTCCAAGTTGAACATGAGCCGGCAGTGTGACGAAGCCATCAGAAAAGCCAATGGCACTTTATCGTGCATCAGCAGATGCATGACAAATAGGTCCAGGGAGGTGATACTTCCCCTCTATAGGGCGTTGGTCAGATCGCAGTTGGAGTACTGCGTGCAATTCTGGGCGCCACACTTCAAGAAGGATGCGGATAACCTGGAGAGGGTACAGCGAAGGGCAACTCATATGGTCAAGGGCCTGCAGACCAAGCCCTACGAGGAGAGACTAGAGAAACTGGACCTTTTCAGCCTCCGCAAGAGAAGGTTGAGAGGCGACCTTGTGGCTGCCTATAAGTTCATCACGGGGGCACAGAAGGGAATTGGTGAGGATTTATTCACCAAGGCACCCCCGGGGGTTACAAGAAACAATGGCCACAAGCTAGCAGAGAGCAGATTTAGACTGGACATTAGGAAGAACTTCTTCACAGTTCGAGTGGCCAAGGTCTGGAACGGGCCCCCAAGGGAGGTGGTGCTCTCCCCTACCCTGGGGGTCTTCAAGAGGAGGTTAGACGAGTATCTAGCTGGGGTCATCTAGACCCAGCACTCTTTCCTGCTTATGCAGGGGGTCGGACTTGATGATCTATTGAGGTCCCTTCCGACCCTAACATCTATGAATCTATGAATAAGAATAACAGAACTACTTCGTTTTTTTCCTAGCAGAAATAGTTCAGCTACAAAACTGCAGCTGTGACTAATCCGATTTGCAAACAGGCATACAGTGCAAATTTAAGTGGTCATTTATTCTGTCATCATGACGGAACTGCAAGTGACAACTTTTCTATACTTAGGCCAAAGCCCTCATTACCTTTTTATTTTGAACTCCAAGTACATTATTGGATATTTTATACTCTGGGACCTACAAATTCCCCTAAAACTTACTTTCCAAATTGCTGATGGGCTGCCAAAGATCTTCCATTTTGCTCCTGGATTCTTGCCTTGTGCACTGAATATTTCAACAAACGGGCCACCCTGTGAAAAAAACAGTTTAAAGATCCATCACCCCATCCACGTGTCGAACATGGCTTCATCACTGAGCAGAGTCTGATAAAAGCCGAACATATGAGGGCAAACTGCCAAACAATGGCTAACCACAGTCAATATAAATATTATTGACCACAGTTCTGATGCCAATCTTAATCCCAGCTTCTAATCAATCAAAAAACAGCACACTTTACATTCAATATTTGACTGTATATTTAAACTGATGTTTAAGTAAAGCCAATGCACCATGCCTATAGTCAGGAAACTCCAATTATATTTACTATTTTATCCTTTTAAGAGCAAAAAGTTACATGGCATGTAAAAAAAAAATTAAATAAGCAACAGATGAATGGCTTTATAGAGACGTGTTTAATTCTGCAACTCAGGCAAAAAAGGATTTTTCTGAGTCACACCCAGCTAAAAAACCTAAAAAAAAAGGTAAAATGAATACAGCTGATATTGTGGAGGGTTTGTTTTTTCCCCCAATATTCCATGAAAGCACTTAACTGATGGTCTCCAAGAATGCCAGCTTTGCACCTTCAC
The DNA here is from genome assembly GCF_030867095.1 of Alligator mississippiensis. Classification (NCBI taxonomy): domain Eukaryota; kingdom Metazoa; phylum Chordata; order Crocodylia; family Alligatoridae; genus Alligator; species Alligator mississippiensis. The sequence continues at coordinate 1,153,476 of NC_081835.1, forward strand.
AGAATTGAGTAAAGGTTTATATACAACCAAACAACAAGCCCATTAACTCATCATTAAGCTCAGTAGATTCAAAGTGGTGTTTCATGAAAACACCGGCCCAATTTTCTTTAGAATAAATAAGGGATGAAATGGGGGGGAATAAACCCACTGCAGACAAGAGACTTGAAGTTAATGGAACCATTTGCCTGTAAGAGGATGGCGGCATGAACTACAGTTCCTGCAACATCAAACTTGTATATTTTTATATTGAACACTACTGACAGTTACATTGAAAATTACTTCCATATTTGCAAATAGGGTTTAGAAGACGCTGAATGATTAAATATCCAAGAAAATTTCAACAACACTTTTTTTGCTCCACAGTTTGTAGCTTCCATTCATTTCTTCCATGGGTGAAACGAAGAATAGCTATTGCTGCTTTACCTGATATTCATTTTTGAACATTCTTGCAGATGTTTCACAGCTGGAAAATAATTTCAGCAGCTCAAGGAAGCAATGAGACACTTAACGATGTTGCTGAAAGTAAGAAAAACGTTTGTTGTAAATGAAATTCTGCCAAAAGAAAAAGTTTCCCTATCATCAAACAGGAATCCATATTTTCAGGTATCATTTTCAAATAAAATCATATAAAAATCCAGCTCTACTTCCTATGTCTCTATGATTTTAAAAGCTGATTAGCACAAATCAAAAATACTTAGAGTAGCACGTAACTCTTTGGTATCAAAGAGCTACCACACATCATTTAGCTTCAAGAAGTGATCAGTGCTGTTGCTCTTTAAGCAGTACTTTTTTCTGTAAGTACTATTCACTCACTGCCTGCTATGTGTTCAGTGCTCTCACGAGTCAATGGAAGTTAATGGTACTTTGCACCTCAAAAATTGCTCAGCACGTACCCGTTCAATTCCCACATGCTACTCCAGAACCCAGTTCCAAGAGGTGTCAACTGTTCTCAAAGAAGAAGTTGAGGGCAAACCTGCACCTCTAGTATACAAGTCTGCGTGATACCCAGCTGCACCTAAATTCTTACAAATACTCATTCCCTGAATTTGAGGTGATTTCTGACATAGTGCTATTTCTTTGCATTCTGAAATAATTCTGCTAGCAGTATGCCTACCGGGAAGCAATTAGCATAACTTACTTTGGGAACTAGGTTAGTCACCGTACTATTCTTTCAAAACCAGGAAACGCTAAAACCAATCAAACTTGCACGTGATCTCACGTGAACTAACAAGCTTAATCTCCGATCTTGCAGACATTTACGCGTGTAAGTTACTCATGTTTGCCGGATCGGGACCTTAAAGAGCATCACTTGACTGGAAATGTATGGCAATGCCCTTCCAGGGAACTGCCATCGTGTTTCTTGGCTGCTTATGTCTATTTTTCTATTCAACTGATACTAATTATCCTGATTAGTGTTTCTGTCAGATGCACTTTAAAAACAATTAGAAATTATTTGCCATATGTAGCTGCAAAAATAATGTTAATTTTGGTGATTACACTGCAGTTTAGAAACTAAAGATACTCATAGCATGCTATCCAACTGTGATTAATATTTTGATTGTATTGCTTTAACGCTGCCTACCGGTACGCTCATGCGTGAGCTGTACGAGACCGTACGCCACGCCACGCTTATCATCAAAATGCTGAAAGTTTGCTCAATCAGTCGATTTTTTTTTTTTTTTTAAATGGGCAAATTACCTAATAATTATATTAAGTTACTTAACTGACAACACGATGAATTAATCATTTATAGGTTTGCAAGTACTATACTACTACCTTGTTCTCTAAATAAAGCAATCTGACAGCATGTTAATTTCTGGAAAATGTTATCGTCCTGACGTTTATTTTCCCCCTTCGATCTAGCCTTCGCTATTAGGGCTTTTAAAACACATTCAACGTCCCACAGCTCGTCTCTCGGGTGCGAGTCACGGCGTTTGCAGGCAAATCTTACGGCATCCGTCGCGTACCGATTCTCTGCGCCAAAACTTCACGCGCCGGGCAAGCGACGAGGGAGACGAAGGGGTGATGTGTTTTTGTAGCGGGAACGTAACGAGCCCGTACGAACAACTACTCCAGACGCGCGAGATCCTGCGCTGGGGGCTGAGGCCTCCACCCGAGGGCGGAAGAGGCTTTCCGACCCCCGCCGCTGTCGTCCAGGAAGATGTTTTCCTGTCGACGAGTCTTACTATTGAGCGTGGCTTTACCAGCCTCCGGTCTGAACGCACGGGGCCGTACTTCATCCCCTTCACCTCGCTATCTTTGGGACCGGGCGGTGTAAAGCGAGGGGGCGGCGTGCGACCGGCGCTGGTTGCCTAAATTCAGAGCCATCGATCGCCGTGGCGACGCCTGCGTCCCTTCACACCAGCGCTCGGCGCTGGCCAGGGTGGCGCTCAGGGAGGCATGGGGAGTCAGCGGTGACACGCACAGCGAGACACCCCTGCAGCAAGAGGGGGAGGTCTCTCCTGGCACGGATCCAGCACACCGGTACGCGCCCAGTGCGGCCCCTCAGCACCAGACGAGACGGGGCAGGGAAGCATGACCAGGGACAAAACGGGCGGGGGGGCTACTGCCCACCTCTGTGCAGGCCTGATCCCAGCCAAGAGGGGGAAAGGCCGCTGAGGGCTGCACGGGCACAGATGGATTTTTTGGGGGGCAGACCCGACTCCCTCCCCTCCCCGGTCTCCCATCCACGTGCTGACCGCGCCCGGCCCTGCTTAGCTCCCGCTCAGCCGCGAGGGGCGGGACCTGCGGCGCCGCCCGCACCCGGCCCGCGCCGCGGATCACCTCACCTGCGGGCGGCACCGCAGCGTCCAACATGGCGGCGGGGGAGTGCCGAGTCATGGATGAGCCCGGCCTCACCTGAGGGCACAGCAGCATCCAACATGCGCGGCGGGGGAGCGCCGAGTTATGGATGTGCCTGGCTTCACCTGAGGGGGCACAGCAGCATCCAACATGGCGGCGGGGGAGCGCCGAGTCATGGATGGGCCTGGCCTCACCTGAGGGGGCACAGCAGCATCCAACATGGCGGCGGGGGAGTGCCGAGTCATGGATGGGCCTGGCCTCACCTGAGGGGGCACAGCAGCATCCAATATGGCGGCGGGGGAGCACCAAGTCATGGATGAGCCCGGCCTCACCTGAGGGGGCACAGCAGCATCCAACATGGCGGCGGGGGAGCACCGAGTCATGGATGGGCCTGGCCTCACCTGAGGGGGCACAGCAGCATCCAACATGGTCGCCTCGTCAAAATCATTGGTGTTTTTGGTTTGAAAAAGACAGAGCCTACCAATTTCTGGTGCAGGAAAAAGCACAAGCGAGCAGTCACGGAGCCGTGTCAAATACAAAGATTCTTCTAGATCCCCTCGAAAAAACCTTCCAAGCGATAGAGAAAAGGTCCCAGGCACCAGATTCGATCCGGGTGTCTAGGATGAGATTTCCGTCAACGATAATGACCGTTCTTTTGATAAAGACGTTTGTTCGCGACGCTTTATAGCTGCTTCTCGGAGGCATTATTGGATGCTTTGTCTTTTCTCGGGTATGTCTTATCAGCCCAAGTGAGAACAATTATTAACAACGCTGTAACCCATCTCGACAGAGCAATTTTATTCTTAAACGTCCGCAGCCCCCTAATAAGGTACAATTATAGTCCGTCGAGGGGGGGGGGGGGAGAATTAAATCAAATATGAAATATCTATAACTTTACAATTTTTCACCGTCACTATGAAAGGAAACGCGCGCCGTGCAGTTTTATCGCGTAATAGGTTTCCCGGATGAAAGGTTTAGGGTATCAACGACTGGACGGTAAAGACAAAAACAACACACAAATGAACCGAAGGCTAATAAATAAAACCAGAACAAGGACAAGAACAAGCGGGCAATAACATCAAGGGAAAGGTTAAGGCTTGTTAGTCTGGTTTGCGGCAGTTTTGGACGATGTATTAGTGAAAGCACGTGCAGTTTTAGCTAAAATCTTACAATTTATGCCGCACCATTCTGGATGCTTCAGAAGCCCCTCTGCCCGCGGTTACGGAAGGGACCGAGGAGCTGAGAAACCCCAGAAAACCCGGAGAAGCAGGCTGAAAAGGCTGAGGTGAGGCAGGTCGGCGAGAGCAACGTGCGTGGGATCAGCTTCTTGTCTGCTCAGGGCAAATTGAGCTGAAGAAGCCCTTCTTGCCAACCACCGTAGGTGCAACGAATAGGCGATGAATAATACATTCTGCTTCCCTAGAATGGATGTATTCGCTCAGATTGCACAGGAAAAGCACTCATCCCTGTGACTCAAATGAAAATGACAGATAATTGCTGTAAAAAAGTAACAAGGAACCATTACACAACTTAGCCCTTATATTGACTGAACGTCTTGTCGTTCTTCTGAGGTGCAGTTACTTTCCAGATATTCATAATGCTGACAGCGATAGGGTTGCCTCGTTACCTGTTATAATCGCTACCTGATCTAGACAGCCTTTTTATCTGGCAGCTGGCTTACATCTGTAGTTGAAGCGTTCTTCAGATATATCATGGTTACTAATTCTTCACGATGGTATCAGATATCGGGATTGAGATCAAGCTTGATCTCCTGCAGTTTGCACTGCGTAATGTCCTGAAGAGGTATGTGCATTTGGTTTTTAGCAAGCACTCAGTCACAACTCTTAGGGAAAAACGCAAACTGATGTGCATTTAGTCTCGTAGCACACTCCTACAGTGCTCAAAACTTAAGCCGTTTCACTTCACAACATGTTGCAGCGAACACATTTTCATTCCAATTCAGGATAGGAAATATGAACATATGGACCCCCCTTCCTGGTGTAAATATCTTCTGCACAAGGTGTGGTTAGTTCTCCTATCTTTTGAATTAAAATACAAGTATATTAGTAGCATCATGCTGGGAACTGAATTGACTTAATTTAGAAGAGTATTTTGTGTACACCAGATATTTGATGTGTGATATTAAGAACAGGCATTTTTAAAAGCCCCCAACTGATACAGCCTGGCTCTGTATCCCTAAGAATATTTCCGTAATTTCTTTCTGACTGCTTTATTCAGTAGCATCACTCTCACTTGGAGCAGCCTGCCAGTTAATGTACGCCAAGCGGCCTGTCTTCCCTCCTGCATAAAGCTCAGTTTGAGCTGTAATGACCATTTGCCAGTCTGATTGCTCTATACTGTGTTCTTCTGAATTGTCCCTCCTTGTGCCTTTTCTGACTGCCCTCCAATCTGGGATTCCTTTATCTGACGAGTATGCACCTTGTAAAATCTTGTGTACATTCAGGGACCTACGTGAATAATAAGTAGTGATTAAAATGACAAAGCAAGAAAGCATCTTGTTGCCCAGCACAGTTTCTGAAGAACTGTGCTACCATTACAGTTACCACCGTGTCACGGGCTGGAGCAGAGCTGGGAGGGGAAGAGGGACAACGAGACCAGAAGCTGTCTTTGGAGCAGTCAGTAAATAAGTTGAAAACTAGCTTCTACAAATGCAGTGTTAATAGTGCTTTCCCATATGTTTACATATGTATACAAAACCAGGAATCGCATCGTTTTCCCCTTGTTTCAAGAAAGAAACCCTGGCAGTTCTGACAATAAAGTCTCTGCTGAACTCCTGAGCTAGCAATGTAACCTAGTAACCAAAACAGTTCCTCATCTATTATTCTATATACAGCAAAGTTATATTATGCATAAGGACATTATGTTAAAAACATGATTAAGGTTATAAAATCAAGCCCTCAGAAGTTAGGGAATTTGGTATGCTTGTATGCGTGCATTATGATATAGCCTTTAATTATATGCCCACATACTATTTTCCCCACAGGTCCCCTGCCTAATTCAGAGTACAGGATGGATGGTGTTTACTCAGAGTTCTTTAATATATTTTTTTCTTCCTTGATCAACAGTTGGTCCTAGGAATACCGTTTGGATTGGGCACCCAGAAAAAGGAATATAGAGTGAATGGCTACCTTTGAAAGTCTGGCTTTAATAACCCTGACCATGGGGGTCATATGCAATCCAAATCTGGGGATTAGGGGAGCCATGGAGGGAGTCTGACTAGCTCACTTTCCACTGTGCTGGTCCCCCCCCCAATTCCACAAGGCAATCCATCCAGTGCAATCCCTCTTCTCTATGGCAGGGTGTTAGTGGTGGGTGTCTGAGAGCAGCTGTGGTTAAGGAAGTTATTGAAGGAGGGGTAGAGGGCACAAGGGATTCTTCCACTACCAGCCCGTCCCATGCAGTGCCCAAGCAACTTTAGTGTCTTTAATTTCCCTGAGCACAAGGACTAAGCACCCAAAGTGGCTCCTTGAAAGTGAGCAGAAAGGAGAAGTAAGGGGGCAGGGCTGTGGCTCTCTTCCTCCCTGCAGTGGGCAACAAAGCCACCTGGTTCAGGCAGAAATGTACACTGCAACTTGCAGTTTGGGTGAAACAGCTGCCATGCTCAACTCCAGGAGGCATTGTGTTTTTGGGGTACACAGTGTAATGCTCCAGCTTGAAGCAACTGAGCTCTGCATGCTGTGAGACTCCATGAGGTCCTCCCATTGGATCAGATGACAAAATTGGGTCAAATTTCATCCCAGTCAGCCGTCCTTCCCCATACCACAGGTAGTCATATTGCACTTCCTTTTCCTTAAGTAGGATCCTTCCAGGAATCTTTTTGCAAAGTACTTGTGTCTCCTGTGTCCAGATCCTCCTCCTGAGGTTCTGACTGCAGTTCTCCCTGCACCTTTTCTTGTATGCACTTCCCATCTGTGGTCCAACGAAGTCCCAGGACCTCCTAGTCAACATCCTCCTGGCCCTAGCCAGGCTAGTAATATACCTGAGCAGGAAGGAGGCTCTGGGTGAGTGTGAGGCTGTCTTCCCCTCTCTCCTCCGCTCACATCTCTGGGCAGAGTTTCACTGGTTGGCATCCACAGGCTCCCTCAATTCATTCAGGGGGCAGTGGGCACTGGCTGGTGTGCTCTGCTCGGTGCCCCTTCCAGACCCCTTGTTGTGAACCTGTGACTTCACTCTCTCCCTGTTTTCTTTTTCGTCTGTCCCAAGTGGTCAGCTGTTGTTGTCTCAGTGGCCTCCGTTTTTAAGGGGAGCTTACAGTTGTTCATGGTGTGCCTAGGCTCATATTCCCCAAACACAACAAATAGGCCTGTGTTTGATTCCAGTTTTGGGTACTGGGGACAGGAGGTAAGTTGAAGAAGGGCTGGAAGTGAGCAGTAGCTTTCTACAGGATCACCTCCACCAGCAGCTTGAGTCCCAGATACGCTGGAGAGAGGTAGGGACAACCTTGGACCCAAGCATTTAGTGGGGCTCCTGAAGTCAGGGTGGTCTCCTGAGTGGAGGAGTTTTCAGTGCAGATGGCTGATAAATGTTAGTTTGAGCATAGCCTTAATAGGAGTGTAGACTGAGCCACAGAGCCTTAGTCACAGTTCTTGACCTTTCTTGGATGTGAAAAACAGCCCTGAGCTTTGAGCAATACGCAGTTCTTTCCTCAATCATGCATTTGATTTGTTTAGTTGGCACAGCAGGTATTTGTTTACAGGTAGGGTGCTTGACAAAGTTCGGAAATAGCTGATAAACTTTTTAAAATTAACTGAAAGGAGATCCAACAGCTTTGCGCAATATTTGTGCTAATGATTTCCATTCCTTCAAGCATTTCATTAATGTACATACCAGCAAATGAGAGTATCTAGGGAAACTGACAGCTTGTCATGTTTTACTATTGTGCTGGGGCAATCTGTGCTTAGGTTTAGTAGTTATATTAAAGTGAAGACAGTTTTCTTGGCAGCTGTTAAGATGCTATTATAGCAATTATAGTCTTATTCTGACACCCCAGAACTATATCAAAGTATCAGTAGTTGTATTTCAGGTTTTATAGTGTAACGGTATGTTGTACCAATCCTTTTATTTTCTGTTAGTACTCTTTTAAATCAGACAATTTTTAAATTACTTTACTTTTGTCAACTTGAGTACTAAATAATTATGCTTGTTTAGCTTTAAAAAACCCCACAAAAAACTTTAATGAGCAGTAGGAACTCTAAATAGCATAACCACCTTTGTCTGTCCAGTGGAGCCCAGTTAATGCTATATTATTGATCTTTATAATGCAGTTAGGCTACCAATGAATCCTTTAGACCTCAATTTAGATTCTTTTATGCAACTTATTCAGCACTTTATTGTACAGTAGAGTTGTCAGTGTGAAATGAAACTGTCCATCTTAACCTCGGTGTTTCAGAGGGTTCTTCCACCCGTTAAAATAAATGGATGGCTTTGCCACAGCCTTTTTATCTATCTGTTTGCTGCATGCATTTATATGGAGTGTGTATTTAATTTGTGAAATTTACTAGCATACGGTATTGTTAAGGCAAGTAATTTAGCAAACATAAACAGTGTTAGAGAATTTTATAAATAGGAATAAGTATTTTCAATCCCACAAACTGTTAAAAACCTCACACTTTAGGGCAGTCAAAGAAATTCCTTTATCTTCCTGTGGCACAGCATCGAACAACGGAGGACAGTGGTGACAGTACCATGGAGGTTCTGAAGTATCATCGGGTATCAGAGGCAGGATATTGGGCTCGATGTCTGTTCTGCCATGCCATTCCCTATGTTCTTTTGTGCTGAGACACGATAAATAGAGTCTTTATTCATTCTGATTCCTATTTTTTGTCATCTTTTCATTATACCACTTTTTTTTTCACTGACAAGGTGAAAAAAGGGTCAGCTTATGCTTTATCTTAACTCATACAACTGTCAGCCTTTCCCTTCATTTTTTGGTATTGTCATGTTTGCTTATTTCTTGTTCATATTTTTTAGGCTTAAAGTTTCTCATACTATGCACTACATCAATGGGCTCTATTGTGGTATCCTTACATATATCTTTTAGTGAGTTTTTAGTTCAGATACAATGCACACTGCACATTAAAGCAATCAGTTAACACTTTACATATAGAAACACAAATAAACGTACAAACACCATTTCCCACAGTTTGCCCTTTTGAATACTTCCAGCTTTCATTGACTTAGGAGCTGAGATATACAAATGCCGACTCCATGGGTTCTACTCTGGGTATCAGAAATATGTGACTGTCAGTTTTGCAAGGAAGATTTTGTGTAGATGCAGGGAAGATTTGAGTTATTGAACATTCACATGTTTGCAGTAATTCAGATTTTTTCTTGATATTTTAAGGTATGAATGTAGACTTACACTGAGATCTAGTTCATCACAATGCAACTTTGGATAAACATGGCCTTTCTCTTGTATCTTCAACCTAGAATGAAAATGCATAGTCACAGTATTATGACAGAGTAGCTAGCTCTCTAATTCCTGGATAATTGTAAGGTAAATATATATATGCTTAATTAGCATGTGTTCTTTTCCCAGATGCAGTCAGTTCTGTGCAAAACAAGGTGGTGTATTGAGGTTTAAAAAAAAATGACAGTGGTTTTTTTCCCTAATCCATGACTATTTTAAGCTAGAATGTTTTGAACTAGAATTTGGCAAATTCTTTAGTTTTTCATGGTATTGGGCATAAACTAAGTCAAACCCATTGAAATGACTACACCACACACCCTTTTGAAAACTACATTTGCACACAGACTATATAGCAGGCAACATGACATAAAACATTCACTTGGAAATCACCATCTAAGTGATACTTTAGTGGCATTATGCTGTATGAATAACATGGATCACTCTGAGGTCTATTTTAAGTAAATGAACTGTGTGGTAGGTAACTTGCACCTGAGATGTTAGGGTAGGTACATTAACAGGAAGCTGCCTCCTTTCCAGTTTACAGTGCTAGAAAATGAAGAGGCAACAGCTTACTTCACAAAGATTTTGCAGCTCTATACTAATATCAGCTGTATGCTTCTCTCCATTGGGTGGCATTAATGACAGCACAAGCATGGTAATATTGAGGAGCTAGGCTTGTAAGACTGTTAAACAGCAAAGATAGTATTTTCCACCCTGTAGCTATCTGTCACCAATACTGTTGTGCAGAGGCTTGCCGTGCAGGTGGGAGTGGTTTGGGAGATAGAGCACCTGCTCTGCACAGCAGGCTTTTCTTCCAAAGCATCAAAATTCAAGCTACAAATTACTGTGTACATTAAGGCTACATTTCAGCATTAACTCTCCCTCTGGGACTTCTAGGCACCTACTGAGAGGGGAGCAGTACACAGACATAGCTCTTGCTGGGGGAACAACTAGCAGCATGGTGCAAGAGATACAGTGCTCCAGGGAGCTGGAGATGGGGAGTTGGGGGAGGGCATCAGATTATATCAGATGGTCAAAGCTCTGCAGGGCATAGGCACAATTTTTCCACAAATAATTGTCCTTTGTGAGATTACGAGGGGGGAAAGAAGGCTGCTGTGAAAACATCTGAGCTGCCTTTTTGTGTGGCAGAATGAGAGGGTACCCTCCCACTGTGAACCTTTAGGCACAATCAGATCTTTAGCTCTTTCTGGAGCTTATTCAAAGCAGCTGTCTCTGATCACTACAGAATATGGTCTGCTGCAGTCAAATGCAAAATGATAGCAAAGATAAGGAATTCTTTCCCTTGTGCCCATACTGATCTTAGCAGGGTTACATACATCCACCTGACCATGGAACTTGGGTTAAATGTCCTGTGATGTCCCAGTGCCTGGAAAAGGGTGGATCTGAAGTATTAGGGCTGAGAAGGGTGTTGATTGGATCCAGGTAACCCAATGAGAACTTTTAGAAGAAATTCAGAAAGCTCTCAAGTAGCCAGAAGGGAAACTTCCTTATTATTTACATTTTATTCTGATATATTAGTTGCTTTGGCTTTCTGGAATCCAGTGTGCAGTGTCAGTCCCTTCTGCTGGTGTAAACCACGAGTAGCTGAGCTGAAATCCATGGAGGTAAGCCTGTGCAAGTAAAAGGGAAATCAGGCCCAATGAATTCCAAGCCTTCTTCTCAATTTTATTTTTCACCCCACTTAATTTGGAGTTAAGGAAGGAAAAAGACAGCTTGTGGACATGTAAATTCCAACCCACTTTGAATGGAGTGTGGGAGTTGCTGCTGGCGACTGTGCCGGATAATTGGGTCACCAGTGTGATATAGCAAAGGCAAAGAAAAAAGTGATCCTGCAAAGAAAAAAGTGATTCCAGGACACTAGTCAGGGAGGGAAGTATTTAAGTCTTTGTACTGAGTTCTGGTGAAACCTTATCTGGATTACTGTGTGCGGTTCTGGTCCCCATATTCAAGAAGGATGAAGTTAGGCTGGAATAGGTACAGAGAAGACTGCTAGGAGGATCAGTGGCATAGACAGCCTATCTCACGAGAACTTTATCTAGTAAAATGAAGGCTGAGGAGGGCTAGGACTTCTCTCTAAATACACTGTGTGTGTGGGGAGAGGGTGGAGGATGGAAGGTAAGCACCAGGAAAGGAAAAGAACCAGGTTCCCAGACTGTGTTCCAGACACCACTGGTTGTCCATAGAGCCAAGGTAAGTGATCCAAGGTCTCAGCTGTGGATGGCATTGGCACCCAGCCTTTCCAGTGAGAAACTTGATGTTAAGGATGCATTGTGGTTCATGAGAAGTTTTGAGGGCTGGCAATGGTCTGTTGGTCCCAAAAGTTGTAGAACTGCCCATTTAAGCTACAAGACAGTATCACACAAGAATAAATGGACATCAGCTGCTGTGAATAAGTATAGGTTGGAAATTAGGTGGAGGATTTCTAACCAGTAGACGACTGAGGATCTGGAACAGCCTTCCAGTGAACAAGGCAGGGGAGTGGAAACCTAACTGCTTTTAAAATGGACCCCAGTTTATTGAAAGGGTTATATGATGATGGGGTGCCTTGTGAGGAAAGACCTATGAAATACTTCCAGTCCTGTGTTTTGAATAACATCCTATATAAATTCAGTTCAAATCAGCTCTTCCTTTCTTGGGCCTAAAAGGGATGATCTTAGATACCTATACAGGGAGTTTGGGCAAATATTAGGCCATGCAGAAATCCGCTTACACCATGAAGATTTAAAAAAATCCAGTTGGTAAAATATTTATACTTAAAGGCACCAATCCCAAGTTATCCCCCCTCCAGCCTTATGTGTAGCTTATATTTCTAATTATTTACAAAATCAGGCAAGGGTACTTATACTGAGCTGTCTCTAAAAGCAAATCCCTCCACGAGCAATGCCAAGTTTGTGAGTAATATATTTGCTCTGAAAAGGAATTGGGAGATTTGAGAATAATTGATTAATACATTTACAGTGCTCGGTGTAATGTGTACTGCTGTCACAGAATGAGAATGAAGGAATAAAAAGCGCTTTGCATCTGTCAGGGCCAGTGTGCCAATGCGCAGAGACTGCAGCGGGAGGCATGGGACATGCCAATGCAAAATGCCTCCTGTTTTTTCAGCTCGTTACAGAAATTCTGTTCATGTTCAGTCCCTCCCAGCGTGCCAGATCCTTAGCAGCTGCCTCATCCAAAGGGGACATGAAAGTTACCCATTGCACCCCTGCCATCCTGAGGCTATATACCTGCCTTTCCAGTTGTCAGTGGAAACTAGAGCAGCCTTAAAGCTGATCTAATTTGACTTGGCTGCCAGTGCCCCAGAGGTCTTCCTGGCAGCCAAGAATCTCTGTCATTTTAGGACAGACTGGAAATGTCTCCATTCCTTGGGACAGGAAAGCTGTGCACCAGTGGGGTAGCTACACTGGTATGAATGGTGCCTTCGGCCACTAGAGCACAGGAGCTGGAACAAAGATTTCAGAGAGAGAGTGAGAATAGTTATCCTGGACAAAAACCAGGGCTACTAGGAGCAGAATTAGTCTACCATCTCCTCCCTACTGTGCAGGACACTGCTAATTTACATCTCCCATCTCCACATGTACACCAGAGGATAAGTAGGTTTGTTGGGGGTGGAGGGGTGGGGGTTCCTAAAGTTGATCAAAGTGCAGTGCCTCTCAGACTGCGTTCTGGGCTGGAACATGAAAGGGGGCTGTGAGGAGCTCTAAGAGAAAGAGGCACTTTGACTACCTTGTCCTTTTCCCCCTGCAGTCTGTATACTGGCATCCTGGTCCCGGCAGTTGCCAAGCGTTTTCATTCCTTCATTCTCCTGCAGTGACATTGGTATCCTTGACACCAAACCCCGTGCCCCTGTCATACCATTACTCGCAGATTTGTCCAGTTCCTTTTCAGAATAAATACGTTACTTCTACCACTGAGATTGCTAGTGTTGTGTTCGTTTGGTGGAAATTAGATTTAGGTACCTAGCATGACATTTTCAAACAGTTAACGATAATGACTGCCTGCAAACATATCCAATGCTTTATTTGTATCTTGGGTACATTCAGGAAGATTTATATCATTAAAAACAAGTCTGAAGAATACCTTGGGTGACTGAGCGAGCTAAGGATGGGGAGGATAGATATTATATCAGAACTAATCATGGGTGCAAGTTTTGTAAGGCCAAGAAATGCACAGTTAAATTGGGCTGGAATTTATCACTCTTTTATGTTGAATAGAACTTTACTCTTTGATTTTTATGCGATGACTCCTGAAGAAAAGTACTCCATGTGAGTAAAGGTGGCAATCTAATCCTGAACAAACAGCTGGAGTTCATGAACTATTTTATTTTACTGTGGGGTAGTAGCCAAGGGTCTCCACTTGTTCAGTATACTGCCAGCAGCATACTGGTGGCAACACAGAAAACAATCGCATCCCTGTGAACACATGCACCACACCACTTGCCACTAGCATCTGTAACCAAGATTCTTTCTTTTCTCTTTTGTTTCTTTTTTTAAATTTGCAATAAATGAGAATGAGAATAACTAACTGTCAAAGTTCATTAAGAGGCAATGCTAATGTTGTTACATTAATACAGGATAAGTGAATGCTGCTGATTCAAAAGCATGTGTCTGTAGTGTGGTAGCAGTCTTACTTCAGTTCTTAGCTGGCAGGTATCCATAACATAATCGTCCTTATTCTACTTGACACTAAAGGAAAACCATGTGGGCAGTTTTACCTGCAAGCTAAGGATCCAAGATCACAAGAAAACTGAAGTACCTTCCTCCCCTTGCCCTACAGTAACACTCAAGGTGAAGTCTGATGTATTGAAGGGGAGACATTGTAAGGATTATACTGCTGCAACCACATGGTATCTGTCCAGCACTGTTAATAACTCTTGTTCCCCACCCATCTGGCCTGCTCTCTCTTCCTGCTTCATTAGGGCTCTCTAAACAGCCTCCATTAGCATGCAGCCCCTTCACCCTTATTACATTATAAAAAAGTGACTGCTTTAAATACAGCATCACAAGCTTGTGAACTTATTGTGGTCACTTCTGTAGTAAGTTTGGTCAGTGCATTTTGCACACCCCCCCCCGGCCTACAGTCTCCCTGGTTCAAAAACCAATGTTATTCTCTGTGTCACCTGTCCTACACAGCTAACTGCAATAGTCTTCAGGGACACCTGGTCAAACTCACTGGTATATGTCTTGGTGACTCGACATTTTTGTTTTAACTGTGAACAAGGCATTCATGTCCTTGGTGAAGGCAATTTACACTTTTGGGGGAAAACAGAATTGGCTGGGTAAAGAGATTGAGACAGAGTTGAGGCAGCTCAGTAAGATCAGATAAGGAGGCCTGGATGAAAGACTTGGATTGAGAACCAGGTGAAACAGGGATGGTGGTTTGGTGGGTGAGACAGGACAGACAAGGATCTGGGACAAGAGAAGTAGGGACTGGAACCAGCTCTGTGAGAAGAATGAGAGCAGGCCTGGGGATCAGCAAGGAGAAGAGAGACCAGAGGTAGAGGGATGGGGCAGAAGTCTCAAGCTTGAGGGATATTGGTAGAGAGCTCTGTGCCCTCTACAGCAGATTCTGCTCCCGAGCCTAGACAATTGGTTGTCAGGGAGAAAAACAGGGCTAAATTAATGGGGAAGATGATTTGCAACAATCTAACCAGCTGCAAAAAGTGGGTAATTGAGTGCTCTCTCTTTCCTTGATAGTGCCGGGTCTACTGCAGAAAGTACCCATGACATCCTTCCTGCTGCTGGAAACACTACACATTAACTGTGCGCTCTGCTGAGCAGTTCCTGAAGTCCATTACATCTCTACCCTCTAGTCTGGCTAATACAACGTACCAGGCAAGTACTGCCACCAAATACAAATGCTTTTGGAAAACTGTACCCTTTCCAGCCTTAACCAACGTGCCTCCTTCCCACACACGGTGAGGGTATAAAGAGCTTTCAGTGAGACTAAATCTTTTCAGGGATATGCAGCTTGCTTAATGTGACCTTTTATAAAAGCAAAAGAGATAGCTTTATGCATTAATCAGTTCATTGCTGCAGTTGCTTCAAAAATAATTAATCTGCCAGATGAATGCTTTCCAATCAGACAGAGATCTCAAGTGCTTCTTTTTGCCTGGAGATATTTGTCCCTGATGTGAACACAAATAATATTTTGGACAGTACCAGAAAAAGAAATCCTCTCTTTTTATCACATAATTGCTCTATAACATTTATTATATGTTGTCACTTGTCTTTTGGTGTAAAATACCATCTTTTATCCCCCTTTCCTGATTTCCACAGCAACTTCAACATTCTCCGTTCAATGAGCTGTTCCTGCTTCCGTTTGTTAAGAGCTGCTTGAACAGGAGGCTGTTTGAAATGCACAACACAGCTTTACTGAGACGAACTTAGGAATGTTTTCTCATGTATCACTAACATGGTAATAACGATCACCTTGCACGCTCGCTAGTTGTACATCTACAGTTGAAGTGGAATTTTTCACTTAAATCTGGGGTTCAGTCTTTTTCTTTGTATGGAAAACACAGCATAACCTTTCCAGAATTACAGCACTTGCTTTTATATTATAGAATGAGATTTCAGAAAATTGATAAGTATATACATTTATTATTTTAGGAATAAAATTAATTATAAATATTTTAAAGAAGTTTGACATTCAGTGTCAGACATTTGCACAGATGCTTCAAAATTCACATCAGCTTAAACTCATTGACATTTTATGGGTTGGCTACATATGAAATTTTGTTGAGTAGCTTATTTGTTTAGGGTAAATGTTAATTTTTCCATGTTATCCATACATGGGTCACAATGCTGTACTGACTTCCACAGAAAACTGCTGCCAAAATGTTCTCATCTCCCATTGTGCTCAGTAATACCGAAGCCACAGGTTACTCTCAGGTGTCACTTAGGAGAAGGAGGGCATCCATTGTGATGAATCAGCTGAGGAGTGATTGATTAACAGCAAGCTGCCTGGTGAGTTTGCTGCTGCTCTATTCCTTCTGCTGCGGGGTGGGAGAAGCGTCCAGATTTAATAGCAGTTAGGAGGAAATGTTGAAGAGAGCACCTCGGGGACAGGGTTTTAGAGGCCTATTGGGAGCATGGTATACGTAGGCCATTGAGCAGTGATGCTGAGGTCCACCAGGTGCTAGAGCAGGGGTGGGCAATTATTTGGGCCTGCAGGCAACAGAGGGAGTTGTATTGAGGTGTCACAGGCTGAGTCTGGACAGGCTGGATCCTGGGCTGCAGGGCTGGGTTTGATGGCAGCAGCAGCCAGAAAGAACTGCCGCCACTGCCGGGACTGCTGGGGAACGGAGTCTGGCAGCTGCGCCGCCCCAGCCCCACTGTGGACCTAGGCACATGCCACGGCCCCGGCTGCCCCCGTGCCTGGGCTGGCAGGGGCCAAGGAACTCGCAGTGGGCTGGGCAAAATTGCTCCGCAGGTTGGATCTGGCCAGCAGGCCTTATTTTGCCCACCTCTGTGCTAGATCCATATAGTCATGGCAGGAGAAGCACCTAGGGCATTATTTTGTTCAACGTTTCGTTAAGAATCATCTCTGCAATGTACTGGCTTTTCTAATTGCTTTTCTGTCACTAAAGGCAAGTTTCACTTGATTACACCTTTGCAAATCATCTGAGAGAGAGAGACTATGCCAGAGATTTTAAAGACAATGCAAAAACTAAGGAATAAATAATGACAAAAATTACATGTATCCAGAGCATTAAGTTGTACCTCTCTGTGAACATATGCGGTGTACAACACTCCTTAGGCTTACAGATTTTTTGGTAAAATCCAGAAAATAATAGTTCATAGGTTGCTCAGCGCATAATTTGGAGGGAGTGAAAAATATCACACACTTTCCATGACAGAATGCAGTCTCTGACTGAGCAGCATAGTGAACAAATGGCAGAGCAGAAATTTTGCCCATTTGGATGTCCTTTATCTTGACACAGAAATCCCCTGAGAGTCTTGATCAGAGTAGCTAGAAAAAAAGTACACTTCACATAGCTAATGATGTATTCTCTTTTAAAGAAAGGCAATGGTTGGATGGTGATATAAGCAGATGAAGTCAGTTGAAGGGCCACTTTGGTTTTGGAGTTTATAATTTGGGGGCTATTTTTATATTTTAAATGTTGCTTTGTAATATAAACCATTCTGTACACATACATCTTATTTGCAATTATACAAAAGTAATACAAAGTCATCTTTCCATGAACAAGCTCCCTCTGGCTGCATACTTTATAACCACCACCGTGTCTAGTGGATTTAGCGTTCAAGGCATTCTACAGAGTTGTAATATCCATGGAAAGTCTTTAATTATTCTCTCACTATGGTATTTCAAATAAGTTGTAGTATATTTGCACTTAATTTATACGACCTAATGTACATACATTACACTGACCCATGCATGTAGCTTTTTTAATCTGATGCAGTTTAAAGGGGTGCATGGACATAGTTAACAGGATTTTGCAATCTAAACATAAAGCATTAATTTGATATAATCCTTCCAGTATGAACTCCTCTTTCATTGACTTCGGTGGGGCTGGGATTACATCCCCACAATGCTCTCTCTCTCCCTCAGTAGAAGAGCAATAGTATTAATTATTTACTTAACCACCGTAGTGTCATTCATTGTCTATGGTTACAGGATATGGAAAATAGGAGCAAATATTGCAGCTGTGTGGTTTCTTGGTCTCACATTACTAGGCTGAATTGCTCCAAGCTTGCTTTATTTCCTCACAAAACACTGTTGACAATAACTGACCTATACTAATACTTCAGCGGATTTCTAGTCTGACAAAGAAGTAAGAGAACAGTCAGTGCCTGCGCCAGGTACAGTATTGCCCGAGAAGCCTGTTCTGTGTTGGTCAGTCAGAACAAGGAAGCTGTAGTCAAAGGGCTCCTTCGGGCTTATGCATGCTTAAATCGCAGAGCTCCACCGCTAAAACGCAGTCACAGAAATGGGTTCTGGAAATCCCATGCAGGGTCTGAGATATTTGGAAGAGGAAGAATCCTACTCTCCTGGTGATAGACAGAGATCTGCTGACATTTGATAACTAATTCACCCTTCTTTCCAAATGGAGATGCAACTATTGTCAAATCATTCTGCCTGTCCTTCAAATGCTGGCTTATTCCAAAGACAGTAACTCTCCATCTGTTTATATATATTTATTTTTCATGGCTGACCAGTACATTTTCCTCGACTTCTCTGATGCACAGACACCTTCTGAATCACCATTTATGGGGATGTGGATCTGAGCTCCGCAGGGGCATTCTGATTCAGTCTTCCTAGCACATTTCAACTTGAATTGCTTGTGCGCTGACCCAGCCGCCTTGGCTCAGTAGTGTTCTTTCATGTAGTGTACTCAGTGTTGTTTATAGCCTTTTTTTATTTGATAGACATGTAAACCCCATTAATTTATACAGATTTTGCTTCAGGTCATGTTGACTTCGCCACATTCTAACGTTATTTGGTTCCAGAAATCTGTTACTGAAGTCTCTGGCTGACCGTACCCTTTATTTTCCTTTCCTAGGGTTTTTGAGAGTTTCCTTTCAGTTCTCTTTGGGGTTTTAATATGATTGCCAGTTTTCTTGGCTGCTCCTCAGAGTAATGCGAATCCTGTGTGGTTGTGCCAGTTTTCCCTGGCATCAGCTGTCTTTTGAGAAGCTACCATACTACTCGTGGTTGTCAGCTGGCACTTAACCAACGATTGAACTTTGTGGAATTTCTAAAATGGAGACTGCTAATGAACTGTATAATTTAGGAGCAACTCTGCTGCTATTGGAGCAAGTAGGACATTTGCTACTGTTGGGAGTGTGAGTCAGTGACACATAGTCCTGCATCCCAGAGCTCTCTGAGCCCAAGGAAAATATTTCTGGAAATCCAGTTTTTCTCTGCCTCCTCTCTTTTACACCAACAGATTATTATTATTATTGTCAAGAAGAAATGCGAAAATATAGTTACTTCTTCCAGAACATAGTTTCCAATCCTTTCTGCACTGGATATCAGGAGTACTTTAAGTATGTCAAATTTTTGACATTTTTGCTTATCATATGTTTATTTGTCCTGTTTTTTAATATCCTAAATTGAATGCATGTGGAATTTAAAACATCCATTGTTGTGGACCTATTATATGTAGCTACTGAGCTGAGGCTTCTGCACAGTAGGACTGTAAGACTGGCTATATATGATCAGTGGCAGGGTCCTTTGTACCCCATGGTCAAATCAGACCAAATTCAGAAGCAAGCATTTCTGCCTCTTGCAGCTACAGCCCATGGAAGTGTAAATTTATTCTCCCTGCAAAGAGAACTCCTCATTCCCAACCTTTCTGTTTCTCTCCCAAACGTACCCAGCTGTGGCTCACCATTATAACAAATCATTGCCATCGCATTCAAAAGTGATCACTCGTGGCAATTATTTTTTTAAGCTGGAATTTTTCACAGCTTGGCCCCCAGGGTGCTGCCATTCAAACATCCCAGCATAGAATATCTTTTATTAGACCAATTAAATAGTTGGAAAAAAGTTATTTGCAAGCTTTTGGGCACAAATATCCTTCTCCAGGCATTGGGACACTCTGCAATGCCTGAAGAAGGGTGTTTCTGCCTGAAAGCTTGCAAATAACTTTTTTCCAACTGTTTCACAGATTCATAGATGTTTGGTTCGGAAGGGACCTTAGCAGATCATTGAGTCCAACCCCCTTTCCTGGGCAGGGAAGAGCACTGGCTGGGGTCAGATGACCCAGCCAGGTGCATGTCCAGCCTCCTCTTGAAGACCCCCAAGGTAGGGGAGAGCACCACCTCCTTTGGAAGCCTGCTCCAGATTCTGGCAACCCTCACCGTAAAGAAGTTCTTCCTGATGTCTAACCTAAATCTGCTTTCTGTCTGTTTGTGGCCATTGTTCCTAGTTACTCCAAGGGGTGCCTTGGTGAACAGAACATCTCCTATTCCTTGCTGCCCTACCTTCCCCACTGATGAATTTGCAGGTGGCCACAAGATCCCCTCCCAGCCTTGTCTTGCGGAGGCTGAAGAGATCCAGGGCCCAAAGTCTCTCCTTGTAGAGCCTTGCCTGCAGGCCCCTAACCATACAAGTGGCCCTCCTCTGAACCCTCTCGAGGTTGTCCATATCCTTCTTGAAGTGTGGCGCCCAAAACTGGATGCAGTACTCCAAATGGTCAGGGCTGCATAGAGGGGATGTATCACCTCCCTGGACATGCATCTGCTAATGCATGATAAAGTTGGTCTAATAAAAGATATCACACCTACCTAAAGAACTTGGCCTGCCTATGTCCTTAGACTAACACGGCTACAACCAACAACCCTCCAGCATAGAATCACATTTCAATTATAGAGAGGCAGGGCTGGAAGGGATCTCCAAAGGTCGTTTAGTCCAACCCCCTGCCTGAGGCAAGATTATCCCTATCCGAACCATCCTATACAAACCCATTGTCTAACCTCTTAGCAAAACTATACAGACAACCCTGACATGACCACGAGACATAGCACCTGAAACTGCCACTGGTAAAGCAGGTGGATCATGGCAGCCAGTGTCCTGCTGTTGCAGATATTGTTAATATATGCTCAAGAGATCCCAGGTAGAGGGCCATGCCCCCCACTACAGAGGAAGGCAGAAATCTCGACAGTCTTTACCAGCCTGACCATGGGGTAAAATTCCTTCATGACCCCAGATATGGAAATTGGTCTGACCCTGAGTGGAGGGGCAAAACCCTGTAGCCAAGAAGTTTTATGTTAAAGCCCCAGCAGGAATATCGGCACACCCCAGTCAAACTCCCCAGCCTTGCCTGCATGCAACACCCAATGCTTCTGGGGAAGGCTTAAAAAACCCTCTGACACAGGTAGCAGCAGGAAGGGAAAATAAATTCTCTCCCAGTCCCATGTAACAACCAGCAAAGCCCAGAAGCTTGGAAAATACTTGTAGAGCACAGGCATAGCTACACCTAAATCATCCCTGACCAATGCCTATCCAACCTCTTCTCGAACACCTCCAATGATGGGGAGTCCACAACTTCCCTAGGCATCTATTCCACTGCCTCCCTATTCTGACAGCAAAGAAATTTCCTGATATCCAATCTAAATCAATTTTGCTGCAATTTCCCATGGACATGTGCCAAGGAAGGGTGAGGGATATAGCCTACTTTGGTGGGTCATCTCCTTCCTGCTGCTCTCAGTTATTCCTCATTGTAAGCTGCACTTCAGCTTTGGCTGCACAATCTTTTGCTGCCTGGCTCTGGAATAGGCCATGGAACATGCATTGTAATCCAGCTCCCCCTTGTGAGGACAGCTGCAGAATTAGATGCAGCTGCATGCAGTTCCAGCAGCACAGGAAGACAGAAGACAATGCCACATCCTGGGTGACTACTGGCAAAAACGCTGCATTTTACATGTTAGAAAATCGCAGAGCTGTGGCATCTCCAGAGGCCTGGTGGAGAGGAAGGGGACAATTCACACCTCTGTGGCTGTGGTAACAGGCACTTCTTACAGATGCAGTCAGGCAGACCTGCCCTGGTTCACACTGTTCACCTTTTTGAAGTTATTTCCACAGCCTTTTCTTACATTAGGAAAGTTCAGATTTTGTATCTCACTTCTACAAAAGAAAGAGTTTAGCAACAAATCCTGAGATTTAGGAATCATGGAGAAAATGGGCCCTGGTTAACAGTACTTGAATGTAGGTTGTCTTTGCTGTCAGGAAGGAGAGTAATTTATTCTGACATAACAGCTTGAACTCCTATATCTGCTGATAACTTAGACAATTCTTCAGAGGTATAGAAAGGAAAAAACATCTAAATGTTCTAATTGCTATAGCAGATACCGATGAAATAAAAGCCATAAATAGCCCTTATTGCCAGTTGAAAATTAATAATGGAAGTTATGAGGCTGAAAGTAGGATTATCATTGGCTGTTGAAAAATTACACTTTTGTTCCCAGACCTCAGGCTTTATAACAACTCATTAGTGTTTCATATTCTTTTTAACCAAAACTCAGGAGCTCTGACACTGCTACAGGTTCAAATAGTGTTTTACTCATTACCACACTAATTCTAATATTCCACTATTAATTAAATAGCTAAATGCAATGGTATTCATTTCTCCTGACACCTGTTCTGTTGAAACTGAAATGAAAGTTAACATCAGGAGGGCGAGAGTTGTTTTAAGTCTAATTAAAGCGCTAGCCCTGCAAATAGGGATAGCAGAGGGTAAAATGTGAGACTGCACAGTAAAATCTAAGCAAGAAAAACACAGCGTGATGTATTTTTGGGTGCTGTAGGGAGCCCACAGCGTGAGTTGCAGTGGCTAGGAAAGCAGTGTACACCTTATTCTTGCATTCTCCAAAGCCAGGGGCTGCTGTGTGCAAGGCTGGCACCCTGCTGCACCTTTGGCTCTTCCAACATATGGCAGCTGCTAGCTGCCCCAAGCAACCCCAACCACAGCTGAGTGTACAGGGGTAATGGCGGGATATCCCAGTGGTGTCATCTTTTCTCCAGGCACCCTAAGATACCAGGAGAGTGCTTGGAGGAGCCTATGCTGGCTCCTTCCAGGTGGAGATTCCCCTGTATTTGTGTGATGCATTGGAGACATGGATGCTGGCTCACGGCTGGAATCCTCTGGGGCTGCAGCACAGGGGGGCTGTGCCGCAACCAATGGCCAAGCTCACCGTGTTCTCCAGCTTCTCCCGATCAATTATGAGTTTCAATACTGGTATTTTACACTGGGATTCATATTACACATAATAACATACTTTGCACCGTTCACGCCTTGAGCTCAAAGTGCTTTGCAAGGGTGACCAAGCATTATGCCCCCCCTTTAATTGAAGGGCAGAGCATCAGTGGTGCTGAAGCGGCTAGTAAGGGTCAGTACTTATAGGAACTGACTTTCAACCCAGCTCAGCTGACTGGGTGCTGAGCATTTTGACAGTCTAGCTTTTGTTCAGTTCTGAAGGGGGAGCGTTTGAAAGCATGCTACTGGTTTGTGGGTGATGATGAGCAGTTTTAAGAACCAGGCCACGAGCTCTTGAAATCCGGCTCATGATGACGCTAGTCAGCATCTCCCCCCAGCTGCTACTCTGTACTTAGGGCTCTCGCTCAAGTCCATGGGATTTGCATCTGTGCAGTAGCAACGGACTAAGGTCCTCTCTAGCTGTAATAAAGGTAACAGCTTGTTTCACAGCATAAATAAGGCTTGTACCATGTCATTACCTGCACACCATAGTTCAGAGCTAGTCATGTCATATATGTGGGCCTTTGTTTAGTAATAAATTATAATCATGGCCTTTGGCTATGCTAGTAGAGGGAACAGCCTCTATTTCTTTGTTTAAGAGCTGTTGCTTTTGTGACATTTAATTGCTTTGACCTACAGTTTTGCTTAAAGGTGTATGATAAAGGAGCAGATATTGTATTAAACAAGAGCAGCTACTGAGTGAGGGCAACTTCTGTCATAAACTGTGTAGGTAAAATGGTAGCAGCTACCTAAAAACTACCACTAACTGAGGGCTGCATCTGTACACAAGTGCGTGGCCTACCCCAAGTCAGTTTTTGTACCATTTTGTTTAGGAGTAAGGGCAAAGGCCAGCTGGCCTTGTCTTGTCCATTCATTTTGACTCTGGAAGATGCTCAGATTTTTATTTCCCATTTTTGCTCTTTCCCCCGTTGTCCATGAATTTTAAGCACTGTCTGCATCTGAAACCAGGTTATATCATTGGGTAGTGGAGACTGGTGGATTGTGCTACAAAAGTCGAGCATTTTGTAGATAGAAAACAGCCCTCTTAGTACTGTACAATTCCCACATTTTGCCAAACACAGAGTTTATACAACAGTATGTATAAGTTAACGCATTTTAAACATTTTTCTTCACAAACTATTGTTCCATTAATGAATTTTTCTCTCTCTCTCTCTTGTTTTGACAGAGCTTCACAAGCCTTGACTGTTTTCATTATTACCTTATTTGCTTTCTACTTGCAGGTACACAGCCTTTTCCTGTTGGGAGCAAACGAACATTTCCTTGACAGGCAGAATAGTCAGAGCACTTAGAAAAATGAAGTAGTTGGTGCACAGTGAGATGTGGAGCAAACCAGAAGTGATGGAAAAAGCTATACAGGTCCAGTATTTTGGTTTGAAGCTCTCTAGGGAAGGGATTGTCACTAATTATTTGTTTGTATAATGTCTTAAACACCTGAGACCAACCCAACTGTGACCTCTAGGTCAAAGGTGCTCTCAGCCTAATGCCTTCTTGGCCTAGTGAGCTTAAGACATGCCAGCTTCTGTAGCCCATGGCATGTAACAGACTGAGACAGTTATCAGCACAGCCTTTGATTCCTAAATGACCAGGTGCCAATCTACATGCTTCTTGAGCCATAATGATGCACTTTAATCACTCTGCCACCACACCACTCTGGGTAGTAAGTATTACCACAGTAATGGTAATAGTAAGACCAGCTAGAACACTTAACCAACTACCTGAAATTGCTGGGTTTGACTGCTGTCTTGTTCTTCATGAAGTCATTTATACCTGTGCAATGTTGCACTACTCCCCCTTTGCACTGATGTGATTGTAGAAGATGGAGATCAGTGGAGAATCATAGCCTCTGAGGGCTCATCTACATGTTGCCCTATGGTGACAGGTGTGCTATGGTGACACAGTGATCACATGTGTCTACAGTGTGCTCAGCGTGCTCCCCAGGTATAGTGCACCACTAGTGACAAAATCTACCTGTGCGCCACACATACGGCGCAGTAACCACCCGTACTGCACTGTGCTTTAGTATTTCCAAAAAGAAGTACTAAAGCACGGCACCGTAGCAATATCACCACATGACAATGTGTAGATGTGTCCTGAGAGTCTGAAAAAGTGTGAAAAGAATCTCACAGGATCAGATATTACTGTAGTCATTCCTGCTTTCAGTCCTGTAGGACAGGCTATGAGAACAACCTGTCAGAAATTACTGTGACATTACCCAGAATTATGAAGAGTAAAAGGCAAGCCAAGTTAACAGTTGTTACACTTGAAAAATATGAAGATTTCATAGATTTCATAGATTTCATAGACATTAGGGCTGGAAGGGACCTCGGAAGATCATCGAGTCCAGCCCCCCGCCCAAAGGGCAGGACGTCAGCTGGGGTCATAGGATCCCAGCAAGATAAGCATCCAGTTTCATCTTGAAGGTGTTCAATGAAGGCGCTTGAACAAACTCCGGCGGCAGACTGTTCCAGACCTTGGGGGCTCGGACAGTAAAGAAATTCTTCCTTATGTCCAGCCTGAAACGATCTTGTAGTAGTTTGTGACCATTCGTCCTCGTCATCCCTTGGGGCGCTCTGGTGAACAAACGTTCCCCTAGATACTGGTGGTCACCCCTGATAAACTTGTAGGTGGCCATCAGATCACCCCTGAGCCTGCGCTTTTCCAGGCTAAAGAGCCCCAGGCCTCTCAGCCTGTCATCGTAGGGTCTGCTTCCCTGACCCCTGATCATGCGCGTGGCTCTTCTCTGGACTCTCTCAAGCTTCTCCACATCCTTTTTGAATTGTGGAGCCCAAAACTGGACGCAGTACTCCAGCTGCGGCCTCACTAAGGCCGAGTACAGGGGGAGAATGACGTCCCGGGATTTGCTTGAGAAGCATCTATGGAGGCAAGCCAGCGTTTTGGTCACTTTACTAGCCGCAGCATCGCATTGCAGGCTCATGTTCATCTTGTGGTCAATGATGACCCCCAAGTCTCTTTCTTCCATAGTGCTAACCAACATAGCACTGCCGAGCCTATAAGGATGCTGCGGGTTTTTCTTCCCAAGGTGGAGAACCTTGCATTTATCGGCGTTGAACACCATCAGATTCTCATCCGCCCACTTGCTGAGCCTGTCCAGGTCAGCCTGGATCACCCGCCTGTCTTCTGGCGTGGATGCTTTGCCCCAAAGTTTGGTGTCATCGGCGAACTTGGCCAGTCCGCTTCTGACTCCAGTGACCACATCGTTAATGAAGATGTTGAACAGTATGGGTCCAAGGACAGAGCCCTGGGGGACCCCACTGGTCACAGGACACCACGATGAGTGACTTCCATCAATGACTACCCTCTGGGTCCGACCCCGGAGCCAATTTTCCAGCCAGTGGATCGTGGGGGACCCAAGGCGACAATTGGCCAGTTTCTCCAAGAGACGATCATGGGACACCAGATGGAAGGCTTTTTTGAAGTCAAGATATATGACATCAATCTCATCTCCCTTGTCCAGGTGATAGGTCACCTGGTCGTAGAAGGAAATGAGATTGGTCAAGCAAGACCTACCTGCAACAAACCCGTGCTGGCTATCCCTTAAGATGTTGGTGTCGGCCAGTGCATTAAGGATGGCCTCCTTAATAAACTTTTCTAAGATCTTCCCCGGGATAGAAGTCAGGCTGATGGGCCTATAGTTAGCCGGATCCACTTTCCTCCCTTTCTTGAAGATAGGCACCACGTTGGCCTTCTTCCAGTCTTCGGGCACTACACCAGAGCGCCAAGAGTTTTCAAAGATCCGCGCTAGAGGCTGGGCTATGATGCTCGCCAGCTCCTTGAGTACCCTGGGGTGAAGATTGTCAGGGCCGGCTGACTTGAAGGTATCCAGCTTCTCAAGATGTTCCTTCACAAAGTCAGCATTAATGGAGGGCAGGGGATCACCCTCACCCGGACTTCCCGGCCCTGTAGCAGGCACGGGCGTCCCATGGGGCTGATGAAAGACCGACACAAAGTACCTATTTAATAGATAGTCAATAAAAAGAGGAATTTTAATTTTGGATGGTCCCTTATTTTAAGTGCATAATTTCACCCACTTCTTGTTGAATATCACTTTTGTTGTCCATTTTTGTGGAGCCATATCTTTTTTTTAGCTATGCTTTTGACACCTTTTATATCATGATATTAATGGATATAAATAATTTTTTTATCAAGAGCAGCAATTAGTACAGGTCAGATCTGTATTAACAGCTGACTTTTCACTGTTTGCTAAGCTTTCTGTCTTTATCAATTAGTGTCCCTACTAGAATGGTAACCATAGAGTTGATGGCAGTTCTGGGATAGCTGAACAGAAGTGAAGTAGCACCCCTACAAATTCATTGCTAGAGAAGGCTCTTGTGGAGATGGGACAATTATCTGTTGCGTTTACTCATGAAACACCCACCACAGTCATCGCACAAGTCAATAGGACTTGAGAGCGTTCCCAGTCGGAAAGCCTGACACAGCAGTTAGAGCAGTATACATCACTACTTGGGACACCTCCATCCCAGCTGTGCCTCTGGACTGAAATCCTGCTCATGCTACTCTCTCAAACCTTGATCTTGCAAAGCCTTAGGCATGTGCTTAGCTTAATACACTGCAACCAGTGTTATTGAAATGGGTATTGTAAGTCTTCGCAGGATTGGGACCTAAAGTATATTAAATTATCTAACCGTTATAGGGCATTTATTATACACAAGTTCCAAGTGTGTGGGGTGGCATTTATACATGTGCTCTGGGGCAGGGGCACCAGTAGCATCTCATGTATTAGCGTCCCTGCGCTGAAAAATGGCAGTGGGGGTCCTTTAACTAAAGCTCGTCGATACATGAGATGCTGGAGTCTGCCATAATTACAGTGCATCGGAGCAGCCTCCCTGCTCGTGTACAGGTGCCGTATACATTGATTTCCATTTCTGAAACACTAGAACAGTAATTAACCCTCACAATGGTAAGTAGTGCAGAAAAAGGAAGGTGAGCACACAACGTGCATTACTTAAGAGAACTGATGACTGGAAGGCCCCTGGTAGATGATACGCATCTCGCGTAGCTACCTGGTGACATGTTAATGCAAAAGGAACAAGCCACAAAGTTAGTACACAAAACATGGGCAGTAACTTTGTGGCTGGCTCCCATCACACCTTAAATGGCACACATGGCCAGGCTGGAACAAAGGGACACAACTCCCCAGGCCATGAGTTTGCACCACCACTTACTCAGCTCTCCCACTTGGTGCGGTGTAGTTCGGGGTTTCAGAAACCCACCGGTTTTCTTTTCTAAACCAAGTTTACAGTTTGTTAAGAACACATATGCAGGCACCAGAACATGGTGTTGCTGAAGAGTCTCTGCTTGTGGGCTGGAACGTGAATTAAATGTGCAGCAGGGATAGATAAAGGCTTGTTTCTGGGAATGTGCAGCAGAATGTCAGTGGGAGTTTATCAACTGCAGACACACAGAGTGGGAAGAGAACATCTGAGCCTTTTTTTTTTCTTGCACCTAAATCCACAAACAATTTAGCACTTCTCAAAGTGGTGCCTATCTAGGAAGTGTCCTTATTGAAGAGTGATAGGCCAGCTTCAGAACCCAAGCTTGAGGGCTCAGGCACTTGGCTGCTCTCCAAAACCTCTTGCTCTTAAAGGAAAAACTTCTGTCTGCTCATTCGTTCAGATATGCACACCTCAGACAGAAGGCAACATCCTTGCATACCTCAAAGGATAACCTCATGTTAGACAACTGGATTCTGAAATTCCTCGTAGGTAGTATAAACTCATGTTTGAAATAACTTTTAAGGAGCAAGCCTGAGATCTACTAAAGCACTTCAGCCTTAAAGACATGAATTGTGCTTGTTTTTGGGTAATGGAGAAGATGCCAAGAGAGCATCAAGGCACTTTTTACTGAAGTCCCCACTGAATAATGTGAAAAGGGAGGGAGAGTTGGAGTCAGTTTACTGTGAACTTCACAAACAACATTTGGATGCTTTGAAAGATTTGCAAAATCACTTTTAGGGTGCAGACTTCCTTTTCTTGTAGTTTACAAAGCTTTTTAGTCATAGAACATCACGTGTACAAGAGCCTGAAGTGACTCCATTACAGGGATATTTTCCTAGCTAAAGGGGAGGCTGCAGTCAGGTAAAACTGTCTCCTTCCCAGTAGTTAGACTGGCACTCTGTGAATAGGTTATCTCTGCATAATGATATGGGTTACCCACAGGGTCTGAACCTGGGATCTTTAAAACTGAAAATCTACCACTTCAGACAAGAAAGAGCACACCGTTTTATCAGTGAGGACAATTAATCACTGAATGCAGTAGAGTCTTCCTCACTTGCAACCCTTACATCAGAATGGACAGCTTCCTAAAAGATATACCTCAGAATAGGAAGAATTTGATGAAATTATCTAGGCTGTGTTAAGCAGGAATTCAGGCTAGATGATCACATTGGTACTTTCTGAATCTGTGGCACAAGCGTCTTCCGTGACAACTAAAAGACACAATCTATTAGCTGGAAGTCGTCGCAGGCAGCTGTCCTCCATGGATCAGTCAGTAGAGGGAAAACACGTAACACTGCACAAGTTTGCTATACATGGTAATTATATTGTTTCTATGGTTTCTTTTCTTTTCTGGTGCATTTTTCACCCAGTTGCTTTTTTTTCCTGGATGTCGTCTCTACTCTTTTATCATGTTTTATTTTGTTGGAGCACATGCCCAACAGCACTCATACACTCTCGGCGAACTTTAAACCCACAGTGTTCAAAATAGACAAAAGGCCCACAATGTTCAAAATCCGTCTCTAGTCACAAACATTAACAGCAGTGTTTCACGGTAGAACAAGAATAAAGGACAGACAATGAAAAACTGAAGTCAGATTGAGAAGCAGGCCAGTTGCAGAAGTGAGGATTGTTTTAAAAAAGCCCTGCAACATCAGTGACAATCTAAGACATCCCTCAAAATACACTTGAAACAAGGTTCAAGAACAAAAGCAGGAGTTACATGTAAGAAGTGCCTCGGGAAGGCTAACATGTTTATCGACAAACTCAGCCAGATATTCGTGTTTGTAGGAGAATCAAGAAAAAATGAAATTCTATCTAAAGGACACTTATTAAGAAAGTTCCTCACGATGGCTTGAGTGCTTTAACCTTCCCTATCAGCTGAAGCGGGAGGTTTAATATTGTATCAGGGCTGTTTTCCCCAGCACATTCTTCCTTTTAATCTTCCACCTCAAGATGTGACTCTTTTCTCATCAAATAAGCTCTAATGATGGCTGTATCTGGTCTTGTCTTTGAGGTCTTTGCAACTTATCCCTACCCTAACCAAAAACTTGACAGCCGTTAGCGTTAGGCCACTGGTCTGTTGAAATCAGTGCGAGCTATAGTGACTTATACTGTCCCATTGCTCCCTTATAACTCCCTTGTCTGCCGGCCTCCATCTGTTGTCTGTTTCTGCATTACTTAGATTGCGAAGTCTTTGGAGTAAGGACCATCTTTTTTTGTTCTGTGTTTATACAACACTTAGCACAATAGGGTCCAGGCCTGTGACTGAGGCTACTCTTTTCTCCTAGACCTTAAGCACTAGGAATGAATGCAGCCCTCTGGCATATATCTTCAAACAACTGTGGGCTTGGATGACATTTGAACAAAGCTTTCAATACATTAGTAACAGCTCACAGTTTTCCTTTCTAGAACACTTTTTCACTGAAATGGTATCTTATCTGGTAGTGCAATATATACATTGTGCTGTTTTTTTCCCCAGGCACAGCAAGAGGCTCAAACTACATCACCATCACTCCAGTCTGAAGAACTGAAGCCAGAGGAAGCCTCCTTAATGTATCTCTGCCATCTATGGACTGCAGACAGGGTTGAAACAGGGACTGCAGAGATGCCCCTGGCAGCTATGGTAATGTAACCTGCAGGCTTATACTGCAGCGTGTTATTTTTTAGTACAAATAAAGGGAAAAGCAGTGGGAAGGAGGCATGTATTTTAGGTGAGTCCTCTGTGTCTCTACACAGTCTGAGTGCAGGGGCAAGTTAACATAATTAGAAGAATTATGAACACTGCAGAAGTGTGTGGCACTTACCAGAAATGCTCCAGAAGTGGGGAACAGTTTATAAATGGGCTGTTGGAGACAATCCTCTGGACACAGCGGCTAAATGATGAAAGACTCAAATTTGTCTGCTGTGAGAGCTGTGCCCCTGAGCTTGTGCCATTTTGGATACAGCTTCCCTCTCTTGCTGGATGGTGGGGAGATGGGCTGATTACTGTTGGCCCAGAGGAGCTTTGGGCTATGAAGGGATTTTGATGAAGTTGCCGGGGAGATTTAAGAGCACTGATCTCAACTGCTCCATGTAGTCTGTGGGACATGTGCGGGCTTGTGGTGCTTGTGACTTTCCAGCAAGTGTAAATAGCTCATCTGATTGTAGAAAAACATTGCTATGCCAGCAGGTTGGAGTAGGTCCTCCATTTCCCATAGCATTCCTTCAAAATCACCTGGCATGCTGTTAAGCATGTCCCACCCCATCCACACTGATAGCTAAGTCACATTTAACGTCATATTAATTAAATGTGGTTCTTCAGGGTCCGGTGCTAGCCTGGATTAATTTCAGCAAAGACAAACCAGGTGCTGGCCAACTCCATGGACCTCTGTTTTATTGCTGGCAGCTCTTCCTTGAGCAGCACTTTGCACAGACATGCAGAACAGGATGCTGAGCCATGAATAGTGACCAGACGCTCCACAACAGCTCCTGTGAACCCAGCCTTGGCGCTGAGACAGCAAACTGCTTAAGCATATCCCTGCCTCCTAGCATGCAAGTTATCCTGTTAAGGTTAATAAGCCAACACATGTGTTTAAGGTTAAATATGTGCCTAGGTGCTATGCAGCAGAGCCCCGCAGGATGTGGAAGGAGTAAGCTTCCATGTGATAGCCAAAAAGCTAGGAGCAACATGGAAAAGGATGGTTGTCCATGACATCCATTCACAGGAGGTCCAGCTGGAGCTGGTGGTACTGCCCTTCATGTTTATGAGTACAAAAATTAATTAAATAATCAAAATAAATAATGAGAGCCTTGAGAAAGTCACTGGCTCAACCTCCCTCTGCGCCAGTGAACTTAGCTGTGAAAATTGGGTAAAAAGCAGGGCCTTACTGAAAGCTAGGTGCTGAGTCTGAGCAGAGCACTCCAGGAGAAATAGAAATGACCACATCAATAACAAAGTTTGAAGAAATAAGATCCAAGCAACAGTGTGGAAATCGTGGACTGAAGCCGTGAGTACTGTCAATAAATGGTTTAAATTGTGTATGCTGCGTGGGCTTCACTCTAAGCTGTAATGAAATATCAGATCAGAAGTGTGGCAGGGGCCTGATCCTGCAGTTCGTATATAGGCAAGCAAGCTGACCCCTGAAAACAGCCTTCCCATGGAAAATAATATGATCTGTGTCTGATTACAGACTGCAGGACTGGGGTCTAATATTAATAGTCTGTAGTCTGCTTATTGTGCTAAGCATTTGCTATGACCTTTTGGACCTTCTTTGTCATTCATGCTTGATATAAACTAAAACTACCCAAAAAGTGGGAGATTTTAAAAATCCCATACATTCTGCCTGTAATTATCCTGGTGGCATGATGTGACCTGCTGATTCAATCCTTATTGAGATGAATATGAGCAGTTAGTAGAGCAAGGTTCAGTGAATACATTAAATCCTGAGGCCCCAATCAATCACCCATTTCCTTCTGGCAGCGTCTGGGATGTCTGCAAAGTGGGAAGTATCATAGGTGATTACAGGAGCCTTCAATGCAACAAGTCACAGAGCACTTGCATATAAAGGCTGTGTTAACAACCCCTGGCACTTACAAAGATTGAATTCTGTTTTTCACTGTTGTCGGGAAGCAAAAGAAATTATCAGAGTGTTTCATTTTAGCAGACTGTTCTCTGCAGTGGCAGTAGGTTTGCTAGGCAATGGGCATTTTGCTGTTGCTGGCTTGGGTCGCTTTGCTTAGTGGCTAACAAAAAGGGACCCCATCCTGCCTGGCACTGTTGCATCCCACTGCACCCATTCATTGGCAGTAGGTGAGGGTGCTGTGCCCAGGACATTTCTGAAGGCAGACAGGGAGCAGCTGTTGTCCTTGCAAAGAGAGAGTAAACCATGGTTGTTGGGAGGGAGTAGAAGGGAAAGGGCTGTTTGTCATAATGTAAATTGAAAATTCATGCTGCCACCTGGCCTAGAGAATAGGTCACCCAGCTCCTGTAGCAACTCTGCCTCCCCAGTGTCTGCTCTGTCATGTAGAAAGAGTTTTCTTGAAACAAAAAGACATTGGTTCCACCAGTTTTGCTGCACTGTCATGACTGATGCTGCAGAGGAGCACACAATAACCTATGAACGACAGTCCATTAGCTGCAGTCCTTCCCATCTCGCTTCCACCATCTCATTCATTTTTCATGTTCTCTTCTTCCTCTGCAGTTGGCTGAATATCCAGAGTTTGCACAGTCTCTCTCCCTCACACCGCTGTCCTTTCTATACCAGTGCCTGAAATTGTACTAACACTATAATCTGTGAACACAGTGAGCATCCTTGGGTCCCGTGAAACCCCAAAATATTGTTGGAGAAGCTTGGGGCTACATCCATGGACATAGATAGAGCTCTATAAGGTCTGTCAGTCTCTTTGTCGCCATTTCTGACAGTGGAAAGCTGATGAATCCAACAAAGCTAGGAAAGGATCCAGTGGCTGGATGCTAGAGAAATAGGAAAAAAAGCACAACTTTTTTTTATAACAGGGACAGTAGTTAAGCATTGGGCAGCCTTATCCTAGGGATGTGATGCTTTGACAGTGTACATCACGACCTGTTTTACTCATATCTTTCTAAAAGACAGGCTGTGGGTTCAGTAGAAGTTATGAGCTTATTACAAGAGCTGCTGGATAAAACTCCCCGGTATAAGTGCCTGGCTGCACAAAGCAGCTTGTGGGGTTTAGAGGCCAAACTCCCTTTGGTGTAAACAGGTGCAACTCTGTACAAGCCCCTTACAGAAGAACAGAATTTGACCTCTTGTCTTTTGTGATTCCACTAACTGGGTAGAGTTTGATTTGAACCATGGGATTTGAACTCACAATCTCTTGGCTTGGCTCTCAATGTACCTTCACCTAAGCTAACAGGAATTTTGATAAGCACACAAGCAGTTCTTTCCTATATTTAGGAGGAAAATAATCCCTACCTCCTGTATTTGGTGAGTAGGAGAAAGATGCTCCAAAGCACAATACTTTCTTTAGCAGTATTTACAGTTTTTCAGGTGATTGCTCTCTCAGTTTTCAGAGAGTATAATTTATAGAGCTGCAATGAAGCTGCCTTTTTTTCCTGGGTAACATTTTATCTGACTGTACTATGCTAATATGATCAGTCATGTGCTGTGCATCTCGTCCCCATCTCTTCTTATCCATAAATTATTCAAGACTATTATAGCTAAAATTGTGAGTGGATGATTTCTTTTCTTCTGAAATGCCAAGAAGAGTTTGGCTTTGAAGTGAGGTGAAGACACCTGTTATGAGATGATACGCTATCTCACTGAGGAATCGGGGACCTGTTGCAAGACAGAAGGCTATCTCCTAGTGGAACTGGGAATCATGGATAGAAAAAGCTTTTCTTAATTGAAAAAAAAAGATTAAGAGGAGAAATTAATATAAGATACCAACATCGACATCAGCCCATTTCAAATATACTAAAATGAGTATGAAAGTTTAGAGACGAGCCAGGCTTCTTCCTCTTGCTGTGTAACCCTCAGCCCTATTGACGTGCCACCATGCAGACCCAGCCCAAACTGGACCCAGACCGCTGTCCTTCAAGTCATTGTGGAGGAGGAATTTACCCCCGGTATCTGGCCAAATGGAGGTAAAAGTCTTGTTTGGCTAAAAGTAACTAATTTACTCTCCCAGGATGCAAACAATTCAGGTAATTTATTACCCTCTTTTGTATATGCAAATCAACCTTTGAAATCATATGTTTTAAGCTGGACAAGTACAGTAGATGCAGCGGGAACAAAATGGTGACCAGGTTCTTTCAAAAACTACATTTCCCAGCAGTGCACGTGCCTGCAGTCAGAGGTCAGCCCTTTTCACAGGTGTAGGAGCTCAGCCCTTTGGCTGAAATACTGGACCTTTGTTTGAGGAGGAAGTTTAAGGCAGTGGCTGCTGGGCTTCCCAAGGTAGAGTCAACTCCTGACTTCCTTCTGTGTCAGTAGAACAAGGTATGTCTTTTTGGATTATTAATGCTCTATGTGGTGTATCTCCATACAATATGTAATTAGATTCCAGAATATTTTACTTTCCTCAGGGAGAGTTGCATAAATAATTTATCTGAGCAGCAAAACTCTGTGGAAGGACAGATCTGAGAGTGGGGAGAGAAGAATATTTTATCTGTTTCTGAGTCAGATCATCTTATTTTGCAGAAATACCCCAATTACAACAGACTATATACATATGAGTGTGTGTCAGCACATTCCTGGATGGCAAAAGCCAGCGGTTCCCTCCTTTTACAAATAGGACTCGTACGCTAAGCAGAGTGCATCCCACCCATGTGTACAGCCCCACCTTGGTGTTCCCCAGACCAGCTGAAGGTTTGTTCTGGCTGAAGAGGTATTAAACATGCTTATTTGTCTCAAAAGTTTCCAAAAACTCCATGGAAACCTGGCTTTCATTTTTATGACTCTTGCCTGAACAGCAACTAATATAGCATAACACCAATATATTAATAATTCACCCAGTGTCAAAGTAAATGCATAAACTTATATTAGGAAAAGGTGAAAACTGCATCAATCCAGTCCTTATACATACTAGACCATACTAAGGCAGTTACTCTTGCGTTTAAAAAATGAGAATCATTGTTCTTCAGTTAGCTTTGTGTGGCCCTGCAAGCTCTTATTACCACTGTGCCATTTGGGTTGTATTTTATTATTACCGCTTCCTCAGATATGTGAGCACTTTGGGGAGCTCTTCTCCCACTGAAGCATCAAGTATTTCCTTTCTGTTCTGCTGATAACATTAATGGCAGTCAGATGCACTAAGATGAGGAAAGAGCCGTGTGTAGAACACCTCATGCTTGCACTGCCAGAGCTGCCAGGAGCGATGGCCATGGGCTAGGGACTCTTGTACAGCGTGCAAATAAGAACAAAAGAAGTTGTGCTGTAAAGAACTTGCAAGCTAAGAAAAAGCAGAGGAGAACAGGTGGGTGCAGGCAGGTAGGGGGACAGGTGGGAATAGTCTTAGGGAGTGCTGGCTTGCAGGTACATAGCAGGAGGCTGGGTGTTGTTGAATGTTCTGCAGACACCAGGGCAAAGGGAGTCCACAGGAAGAAGAGGCACTTTGTGGGATGCTCAAGGAGCTCCTCCCGGCTGTGAGGGACAGCCTGGGGACAAGGCATAGAGGTACTTGCCTGAAAACTGAATGAGGACGTGATGGAGACTGGCAGTCTTGGTCAGGGAGACAGCGATAATGTGGGAGAGAGAGATTACAGTAGCATGGGGTTGGACTGAGATGGCAGCAGAAGTAAAGAAAAGTACTTTGTGTTTGATTTGCCAAAGGACAGAGAGCCTGTTGAGGGGTGACATGGGGCAAGCGGGGAGCTAGGAAACCCTTTTGGCAGCAGCACTCTGAATACATGTCAGTTTGCATTTGTCAAGGCCAGGAAATAGAAGCCTTCTTCATGTTGACAATCGTGTTCAATTAAATCTAATGGCAACACAATTGGCTCAAGTCTGTGTCTTTTGAAACATGCTCTCAATAATACTGTCCATCCCCAAATTCACTGGTGTCTTCCAGCGATTGCCTCAGCCAGGTTGATATTTTGACCCCCTCATTTCAAAGGTTGATAGTGTTTGGGTCCAGACATTTGTTAATCAGCCATTTAGTCCCACTTGTGTAAGATCAGAAGCAGAACCAAAACTGCACAAAAACGCTGCTGCTAGCAAAAATCCTGGCAAGTTTCACAAAGTCGTATTTGCAGGAAGTTTCTTCTTTGTACTTTGTTTCATGCAATTGTGAATGAAATTAATCCTGTGGTGACATATAATTTGTCCTCATTAGCAGGAAACAGAATTTACTTATGCTCAGAAGCTATTTGTTAGTCTAACAGACCAGCTTAAAATTTCAGCAACTACTGATTGAGCATTGTTGATTTGACAGCAAAAGTAACCATAACTTACACTTAATGAATGCTTTCATGCGGCATGTGTGGTCCTCCAAGAACCCTTATTTCAAACATTTAATGCTGTACTGAACAGTTGAGTTTGATAAAGGCTGAAACAGTCAGAATTATGCTTTCATCTGAATTTTAATTTTTAAAGGGGGGAGAGCAGGTGCTATTGTTCCATAGAGAGAACAACCCAGCATGCCCTGCCACCCTAAAATGTAACCCCAAGCAGCGTGGCGCAGGGCCAGGCTGCCTGACTCCTTCCTTCACCAGCTTCTCTCCACCCAATTTCTTTCTGGCATGTAAAAAAATGTCTACCAGCTGTGCCCCACATCAGTCACCTGCATCTTGAGAACGAGGGATTTATTTCAAGTTACAGATAGTTATTGGCCAACGCTTCAGGTGAGACAGATCAGGGTTTTATTCTTGGTGCCAAAGCCTTCACTTCAGCGGTAGGCTTTAATTCAGAGAGGAGGGTTGCCTGATAGTCTCTACTGCCTGTGTCCTAACAGGGAGGGCTGGCCGCAGGCCTCCACGCACAGCACCCTGTTACATGTTGTCTCCAGCGTTTCCACAGGCTCATCCTAACCCTAGCTCCTGGCACTTCATGTGTGCACATAGCTTGCTTTCAGCTTATGATTAGACATGTAGGCATTGCATAAAAGCTGAGGTATCTTACCATTTGCCCAGGATGACTAGTGTGATGGGGGATCTCCTTGCAAATACTTTTTGTTGCCTTTCCTTAAATACTTTTATTTCACCTAAATCATATCTTGCTTTTGATGATTCCACAGCTCCTTTTGATTCAGATACAAGAGCACATTGAGCTACAGTAAGATAAATAAGGGTCTGCGCAGCTGGGGCTCTTGTTATAATAAAATTAATAATGTGTAGATATATACAACTGGTTGCTTTACAAGATGTGTGGTATAGTATTATAAAAGGGCTTGAATTAGAACTGTGTTCTGTTTGCTTGCTGAAATTACAACCTTTGGAGATGTGATACAGCCTTCTGCATTAAACGATAAGCCTATATGGAGCTAATACATGGCAGTAACAGGAGAAGGAGCGGCACTGGAAGTTGATGTAATGTAGCTGGCAATCTAGGCGGCAAGTAGGACAAGTGTCTTTACAAAGCCAATTGCCTGGAGGGCTAAAGTATCAGGAGTCTTGCACTAATATTAAGAGAGGGCCTGAGTGCTAGTACTGGATGATAACGCATCATGCCAGAGCTGCCTCCGGATGCACTTGTCCAGTTGGTGGTCCTCCTACTAACTATGTTGAAAGTCATATCCAGATTACTAACATAGGTCTTCAGCATTTGCGTCTGACACATACGGAAAACATGGGAAATAGGATAATGGGATTACATTTCTAGATTTCTTATTTTATTTGGGGGGGAAGGGAATCTAAACGGAATATTTTGGATTTTAGAAGTCAACCGAGATACTAAATTCTAATGCAGTCTTGTACTGAATTACAGCTCTCCGTTCTGCAGCATTACCTCATGGGGTTGGAGGGTTGATGAACCTAAGATGAATTCTTGGCTATGGATCCGTGTCCTTGTCTTGACTCCATCACCCAGATGCATGATGGTCTCCTCTCTGAGCTGTGCGATATATCATGGGAGCCCTTTAGACTAAAAACCCTCAGTTCATTTGCCCCCCAACTTCCCTCAGCCTTTTAATTCTGTGAAATATAATGATATTTTTGATTTTTCTACTTGATGCAAAAAACTCAAATATTGGCATTTCCTATGGGACAGAAATTCTGATTTATTTCTCCTCCCTTCTTTTCTCTCTCCCCCCCCCCGCCCTTGTCTCCTCCCTCCTACTACCATGTGTATAGTGTAAGCCTTGGTTGTTGGTGAAGCATCAAGTAACGTGCATTAAAACTCAGATGTGTCACTTTTTTTTTCTGTGTTTTATATAATTTTAAACAAGCTGTATCTGAACGTGTTTGTAAAGAGCTGGTTAGTGTTAAAGACTGACAAAGATGCACCATTTTCTAAGTGTCTCACTATACCTGCAAAAATCAGCTGATATGATGGTGGAGCAGCTCTTTGCATCCAGGCTTTTAAGCTTCAGGGTGGTTGAACAACCTGTGGTATCATATGTAGGTCTAGAAAGTAGCCAGATACTGCAGGGAAGGGAGGAGACATTTATGTAAAGTGGGGGAGGTGGAACCTGAGAAAAAACACCGATATCTCAGGACTTCACATGGATGTGGGTAAATGCTTTAGAGAACTGCCAATCTCTGTATTGTCGTCCCCACCCCCTGCCCCGGGCATCTAACTACTAGGGAGTGGGGCCATGCAGAACGCCCGGAAAACGCCCTTCTCCCCCCAGTCCAAGCTACAGCTGCTGGAAGCAAAACCTTTCACAGTTCACCTGGGCCCAGGCTAAAGCAACCTTGGAAGTGAGCAAGGGCGGCACGAAAGGCTGAAGTGGAGGAGCTGGCCCTCCACCTGCAACACTGCTAACCTCTGTCAGGTAGATGATCACTACTGGTCGACCAGTACTAATATGAAGTGCTCTTTTCTGCTTGTTTTACAAATAAGTGAGAATCACGGCTCAGATAGCAAGTGACTTGTCTGGGAGGTGCCAGGGGTCTAGTGTCGAAAGCAAACCAAAATTCCCTGCTGAATTTCTGCCTCTAGGGGGAAAAAAAAGAAGCAAACTTGATGTTGATCCAAGAAATCATTAAATGCGTTGTAGGTGTCACTTGGAGAGAGGCACTTGTGAGGTTGGTGCCTTGTGGACATGAGTTAATGCTCTTGCAAAGCTCAGGAGCCTGATACAGCAGCCCCTGTGCTTCCTACAAACACAGTCTTGTTTGAGGGTCTGGGTCAGCTTCTGCTGTGCTTGCTTATATAAATTAGGGTCTTTCTCCTCAATTGATTCTCTTCATCTTGGGGTGTGGGGAGGGGGGTACTACTTGTGCAGTAATCGAGTACCAACAAGAGAGCTGGGCCTGGAGTGCTGTGCTAGTCTGTGTGAGGGTAAGCAGGGTGTTAAAGGGCAATATAATCCTCCTAGAATATCTGATCGGATGGGGAAGTAGCAGATAGAGGTGAGAAGGCCTTGGTGCCAATTGTGTACCCTGGATACACAGTCTACAATCACCTGTCTGTCTGGAAGAGCTCGGTGCACCATAGCTGGTTTGTTGGGGGGCAATTCAAGTTGGGGTTGCGAGGGACAATATTTGGGCAAAGAGTGTTAAATGTACGTTATCTGTCACATGAGTAAGATGCAAAAGCGCATGTAAGTGGGCAGAAGAATGTTGTTCTGATATTCATGTCAGCCAGGTTTGGAGGGAGGTCTGAATGTGCATGCACACATACACATGTGCCAACATGTTGTACCCAGTGCTTCCATCTTCCTGTTGGCCTGCCTGGCTCCTTCTCATATCGCTCCCTTAGGATAATCTGTGTAAACTTGCAAGGATCTGAATTAAAGATCTTTGCTACCAAATAGAGGAGGTGCAAAGAGAACGGGAGACTGCCACTTTTCCTGGTGTTCAACATCTGCCCAGGGCTTGGCTGACTTTGGGACTGCGAGTTGGCCTGCAGTTCTGCACTTGCACGCGGCTGCACGTGTGCCTCCCTTCGAAAGAGTCTGACACCTGCCAATGACGGCACCTTCCCCAGCACATCTCACTGGGGCAGATGTGCTCTGGGCTGCAGCCTGCGTCCACTCACACCAGTGGGAGAATAGTCGCTGACTTGAATTGGCGTTGAACCAGGCCTGGGGAGAACAGTGTCCAATGCCCTCCTGAAACCGGCAGTCAGTCAGGGAAGCAAAGCTTTGCTGAGAACTTTTCATCAGCAAAGATTGGCTGGGATCGTAATGAAGTAATTCCCGAGGCCTGGGAACTGTGGGCATCGTTTTCAAATCTGGGCATCCAACTTTAGGCACCAGCACAATGAGTGGCTTGACTTTTGTTTTTTTTTCCAAACTGCACTGCACAGCACAGCTGCCCTCCCCCACCCCGGAGAAGGCAATAGGAGCTCTGAGTGCTCCAGGAAAACCATTTCCATTAAGTGTAAGCCTCCATCTGGATTTGAGTGCCTGAGCTGGAAGATTTTGGCCCCAAGCGCCTCGAGAGACTGCCCAAGCAAAGAAGTAGCTGTGATTGCGAGCTGCCTGGCCCCTGCACGGCACATTCACATTCAGGCTGAAAGAATTATAGACATGAAAAGATGCATCATGGTGTCACTTCCACTCCCAGCCTGAGCGCTCTGATACCTGCCTCTGTTTCTAAGCAAAGGGAAAGGGATGTTGACAGGCATGTAAACGAAGCTGGACACGTGCTTAACAGAAAGCGACAGCAAAGTAAAACCAATGACTTTGTTTCATCAAAAGAGACAAATTCCCCATCCTTGAACAAAGCACTAGCACTTGGCAGGGCCCTTTTCACACAGGATGTTCCCTAATGGTCAATTTGCTTTTTTTTAAATGTGGCCTTGCAAATGCAGCAAATAAAGTCCAGCAACGCTGTAGCATTCAACTGTAGCTGAGAGCCCCACTTCTGGAGTCGACTTTCTGAATAAACAACCATTCATGCTGGCTCTGGATGGCAGCAGTGGCACAGAGAGAGAATGCTTTCCCTCCGTCAGTCACTGTGGATGCAGACTGAGGTGGAAACACTCTGGTATTTGGCACCTGTGCTTGATAAGTGACTGCAGAAATATCTGATGAAACTGCAGAGGCATCTGAAGAACTCCGTTCCACAGAGAGAATACTGTAGGCTTTAGTCTGGACATACCTCAGTAACCCTGAGCAAACATGGACTACTTCATATCCTCATCCTTGAAGATAATCCCTGGCATCTCTGCCTGCTCCAGCTTCTATTGATCTTACAGGCTTCTGCATATTTAATAGTTGTGCTACCATGCTAACCTATTTTTTAAAACCTCTTTAAATTTCAAATGAGCCCGGATTTATTCTGAAGACTTCCATGAGCTGCTCTTTCACCCGCACATCTTGGAGCCAGCAAGAAGTTCTGTAATGAACATTAGACATGTTAACAAATTGTGAAGACAAAGCAAAGATGGTTGCGTAGCCAAAACCCTAAGGCAACCTAGTTTTTAAAGACTCTTTTGTAGTAAAATAGAGTCAGCCTGATGTGGAATCAGAGCCAGGATTAAACAGGTGGCTCACACTGTGTTTTTTGGATTTATAAGCTGGAGAAAATGTCATCGTGCCAATCTGAGGCCTTGTACGTTGGGCATGGTGTTGCCATGTGGGCAACCTGGGTGGGAGTCTTGGTCTTTCCTGCCTGGGGCACCGAGCATGCTGGAAAGGCTCTGGGGGAGAAGGGGTGCCCGAGCGATGCCAGGACTCAAGCTGAGAGTATAGCAAAGCTGAAAGTGGCTCTAACAAGGCCCTGCACGCACACGCTCCATGTGCCTGACTCAGTGGATGGAGCCCTGCGTGCAACACCACTAGCACCTGCCGCTCGTTAACGCCACCTGGGCCAGGGGCTCATTAACTCCACCTGGGCCAGGGGCAGTGGCAGTTGGGCACTGGGATGCCCTGGGTGGAAACCTCAGACCATCTGAAGTCAGGCTGTGGGAGGCAGTTACCAACTAAAGCCAGGTGAGCTGGGAACCAGGGCCTGGGAAAGGGATGTGGGGCCTGTTTGCAGCACAGGCAGCTGGGGTTAATGCTCAGCAGTTTCCTGCACTGGTAAGTGGAACAAGATGCTTCGTTCAGAAGAGTTGTAGAGGGACACGGTGAAAAAAGAGCTGTTGAAATCTGATGTGACAAACTCCCTCTGAAACACTGGCTTGGACCCAAATGTACAGAGCGCAGTGGGAGCCGTAATACCCTTTAAAAATGACCTCAAATGGTTTTCTAGATGCATTGGGAGCTTCCAGAGCCAGAGGGAAGTGCTGGCTCCTACACCACTGGGAAGCTGAAATGCCTCAAATTACCAAAATGAAAAAGTAAAAAGGTTGAAATGAGGAATTCAGTGACACGCCTTGATCCAGGTTGGATGACACGATGGAGTTGATGCAAAAGAGTATTTTGGAACTGGAATGCCTTCCCCCTCCCACCTCCCCTTGTCCCTGCACAGACATCACTCAGACCCTCCACCAAATCAAAGAAACATTTTGTTTTGGGCTAAGCCAGAACAAAACTATTTCTCTCTCTTTCTTGGAGCTGTTTTGCAATGTGCAGAGGACACGGGCTCTTTAAGAGCTGAGCAGCGAGTCCTGCTTTCCAGGGGAACGGGCTGCCCTGAGAGCAGCGGTCATGGCCGGCCTTGGCAAGGCTGCCTCTCCGAATCGGTGTCCAGATGCAGGTGTAATAAAGCTGACCTGGCAGCTCTTCCTGAAACCAGAGCTGTTTTCTTTTTCTTTCTTCCTCTTCTTTTTTTTATTTTTGTTTTACTTCCCTGGTATTTATCTGTGGTGCTAAACCTGTCATTGTACCTAATGGCCTGGATGAAGCCATTGGCCTCTGCATAAAAGGAAAATTAAAAACTGAGAGGCAATGAGCATTTTGAGAGACAAAATATAACGATGCGGAAAAGGGCACGAGGCATCTGAGCGCATCGCCCTGCCCCTCGCACCGCAGTGGAAGCTGCCTGGCCTGACAAACAACAGGCACGCACAAGGATTTTATGGCCCGCAGCGGTAGCAAGGGGCTCTCACCTGGTGCGAGACAGACCTTTCCAGGGCAGCTTACAAACGAAAGAAGGGATGGAGAAGAAATGGGGGCAAGGAGGGTCAGGGAAGAAGTTAGCATCATACTCTACTGGCTGACTGGCTAGTGCCTGCCCCTGCCACTAGCTCCATGCCTTGCCAGCGTGCCCTGAAAAAGGGCAAAAGAAAAGGGAGCCAACACTTTCCCCAAAGTAACAGAAAGCCCCTTTAACCTGCAAGTTTATCATCAGTAGGAAAAGGATTCAAAGTAGACTTGGTCTCTGCACATTCAGTCTCTCTAATTGGAAGCAAGGCTCCGACTACATGAATGTTTTGCTTAAGGAGACAAGTTTTTTTGGGTATTTGTTTTGCTTAACGAATTCTGACTAACCTTGAACACTAAGATTTAACGTACATTTGTGACCCCACGTTTTATCCATTCGTATATCTTGTTTTGAAATATCACTCTGTGAGAGAGAGCGAGCGTTTTGAGTTTTTAAAAACTTTGTTATAGAAACGTTAAACACAAATGGTGAAAGTGGAAAGGTATGTGGCCCTCCCAGGGGTTGTGTGGGTGGGGGGCGCAGAAAAGCAGTTTTCTGTGAGCTCTACCTTGGTCAGATCAAAACTGATTTTCACTGCAGCACTCCAGGGCACTTCTAGAGCTAGAATATGTCCCTGCCATACTCCGACTTTTCGGTGCTGGCTGTTTTCCTGCTAGCACTGTTCAAAGGGTCTTGTAAGAATTGCTCCTAAACAGACTGCAGCCCTGCAAAATTTCCATTTAGTAGGTGA
Source organism: Alligator mississippiensis (assembly GCF_030867095.1). Taxonomy (NCBI): domain Eukaryota; kingdom Metazoa; phylum Chordata; order Crocodylia; family Alligatoridae; genus Alligator; species Alligator mississippiensis. The sequence continues at coordinate 1,198,071 of NC_081835.1, forward strand.
AAATTTATGACCATCTGAAAACAGGAAGTTTAGGATCCCAGTCCTCCAAAAACCTTAGCTGTTTTTAGTGCTCCACCTGCCATATTTCCTATGCCAAAAGCTGCATTATTTTTATTCATCAGTATAGAGATTTAAGCATGCAAAGATCAGGAAGTTCAATCTCCCTGATGCCCCCTTGAATGCAGTCTTTTGTTGCGCGGATTGCATGCAGGATCACAGAAGGCTGCGGAGGGGCAAACCCCACATGTAGGCTGTGGGGTGGGGAGGGAATGCCTTCGCTGCAGGTGTTGAGCCTGGGCGTTGGAGACTGCATGCACTGTTGCTGGTGATAGAGAAAAGCTGGAAGGTGACCATGACTTGAGAGGCCACAAGGCTGGCTGAGGCCCTTTTTGAGCCCAGAGAAACTCAGGATTGGGAGATCACACAAGTAATTGAGAGCCACTGTGTGGGCACTCTGCATGAGCTGAGAGCTTGGGGCATCTTGAAGGCTCGCACCCGTTGTGTATCACGTACCATTTCTCAGGCAGTAACAGTGCAGTGAGTTAATGCTGGGGGGCATTTAGTGTTCATCACCCAAGAGTCCCAGGGAACATAATATTTTCCATCAGCAATACAGGTATCATGAGTGGGGCAATATCACCTGCCCCACAAAACCCAGTGACTGATATATATTGCTGCTAGCCCAGGCTACAGTAAATCTGTATTGGACTTAAATTGCTGTAACAAAACTGTGCAATCAACTGTATTAGGAGCCTTTGGTAGATCAATATGTTAAAGCTCTATAAATGTGGCTTATATCCAGTGAAGTCATAGCATCCCTCTCAGTGCATGCAACTACAAAGCTGTAGTTATGCTGAATGTGGTACTGAATCCAGAATGAACAGCAGTCACATAAATACCATATACATCTTCTCCATGTGCATGTATGTATGTGAGTAGTTCCTGCACGGGCCATGCTATGGTTATATTTGGGTTTTGTGCAGGTGTTTGAGATTGCTTGTGCAGGAGGATTTACCTTATGCAATCAAGGAGGGGCATGTGCAGCTCTCCTGAACAATGCGATGGAGCATGTCTATAATTCATATATGAAACATGGATAGAGGAGCAAGCTGCTGTATTGTATCGCCTATTATACCACCAGTGTAAGACCTGGAGGCTTCTCAGTATTGTTTCCTTTCTGAAATTTCATTATTTCCTGCCCCATAAATTACCTAAAATAATACTGGGGAAGATTTTGACGGACTCTAATGTAGAGATTGAAGTCGAGTAATGTGTTATGAACTCCTCATCATTGGCAGTCAGGCTGAATTGTTTATCAGGCGCATTTGTAATCCTGTGCTCATGACGTTTTTTCATTACTGACTTGAGCTTTTTGAGAGAGTGCGAGCCCAGTGATTAATCATTATTATGGAGAAATTAGACGCATTGCATGCCAGTCACTCTCCTGATGTCCCACAATCAGCTGAGAGTGATACAGACTGTGGGAGAAATTTTGGCTCCCTTGAAGCCAGTGGAGCAGACTCCTGTCTTCTGTGGATTGGGCATACACAGATCAATGGGTTAAGCTTGCTCGCCCCAAACTCCTGCTTGCTTAGATAGGAGAATAGTGTGAGCACAAAGCTGGATGTGCAGGGATTTATGCTGGCTCTTCTCACCTAGTGGGATGCATTCACTTCCTCAGCTAAAGATTGTGCGTGAGCTGAAAATATTTGGCATATTCCAGCCCCAGAACATGGTGTGAAGTATAAAAGCAGTCTCAAGGGATATCGGGAGTTGGGCCCAAACGTGCACAAGTGACTGCTAACCTCTGAGTGGCAGGAGATGATGGCAATTGGGGCAAATGGTAAGTCCCGTGAATGGATCTGGTAGGCGTATGAAATGGGATTGTCTGGGTCATTAAACAGAGAAGTTCCCCAAATTCTTCTGGCAAGTGGCTTGGCTCTGAGGCAATTAATCCAATGAGGTGGTCAAGGATCTAAGCTAAAATCACGCCCTTCCCAGCTAGGACAAGCGGTGAGTGAATGGCTTATGATTGGCAGGATTTGCAGTGAAAGGCGGTGGGCCCCCTGGCCAGAGGCCTGCCATGGAAGCAATTAATCAAACAAGCTGGGCAAGGCTATGTGACGGCACCTGTTGCAGATAGCACTGCACACGTACATGCAATTAATGATTGTGAGCAGAAGGGACAGTTGAATGCAAAGTCTACTAGAGAGCCCCTAATTCTGGCTGGTAACTTCCTGCCTTGGTCACAAAAGCCACAGGGGATTTTTAATGCAGGAGTGCCTGGGCAGATCCATATACAATGGCTTTTGTGCAAAAAAACCCCACAAAAAACCTAGGAAATGATTTTTAGTGCTCTAGTATTCTTGAGGTCTTTGCAGCCTCTATACTCTCAATCACTCTTTCTCTCTCTCTCTCTGGTGCTTTCAAGTACTTGTAGCCCAAATTAAATTGAGAGAAACCTCAATGATTCAAAACTCACTAAATATGTATTGCACTCACAAATATTTATCCTATCGGGCTCCAAATAACACGATATATGAGAATCTGCACCTGGACACTCCCCCATTGACAGCAGATGTAATTTTACTGTGGTCCAAAATGCAACATATTTGTACAATCCAAATGAGTATTGATCTGAAACCAGTCTCCACCAAATTTATGCCAGGCAGCATGTAGCACAGGAAACATGAATTTTGAAGAGTGATCTCAAGACCAAGAGGTTTCCATGATTGCAGCAATGAATTTCCTCTTTGCAGACCTACCTGACTTGTTAGGTTGTTTTTCTGGGAAGTCTTTTCCCCTTGCCAGGCACTTGGCTTAAAACTAGCTGGTCTTTAAGGTGAAAAGTGCAAAGTGAAAAGTCACTGTAAAATGAGAAATAGAGTCTTCAAAAATAAAACCAAGCAAAATAATTCAATTTACTGAGGCATTTAGTTTGTAAATATTAACAGTTACTCAAATTACAAAGTTCTCTTTTTGGCTTAGAAACCATACACGAATGGTTTTAGCATGGAGTTGTGGATACCCTGGGCCCAGCTGGCTTTTTTTGGCCCACAGACGTTAGAGAGAAGCCATCCAAGCTGCCTGCCAAGCTGATCTGTTCCTCGTGGAGTTCATGTTTTGCTCTGTCCAAGCATCTCGACAGGACTCCAGGCTGCCTCCTGTCTCTAGGATCCAAGACTTCCCCTCTTTCATATCAGTGCCCGTTTTGCTAGAAACTCCCTTATAAGGAACAGGGCTGGACCTTGACCACTTTTTTCCACGTGACTTGAGCAGCAGCATTGCAAGGTGGCCCTGGCAAAGGAGGAGCTGTAGGTCAGAGGCTGTGTTTGATGGCAAGGGAGGGTAGGAAGGCATGTAATGAGTTGCTTTCATATGGGCCTACAGAGAACATGGTAGTGCCCCCTCCGTCAGTCATTGCCTGGCAGGAGAGTCAGTGTGGCAATGGAGTATAGAAAAGAAAAGGGCCCAATGTTTAATTTTCAATATTGCATTGACCTTTTCGAGCTTTCCCAGAGTTTAGGGGACGTTGTGTCAGGTTCACAGTTCTACATTTTTTGCTTGCAAACTTCTGTGAAAGTCACAGCCATTAATCTGGGGGAGAGGGACAGGGCAAGCTTCCAGCAGTTTCAAGTGCCAATTGCTATTGTTAATATTCCTCTGGATTACAGCAGTGTTTATGTTCCCCTCTTGTGCTGGGCCATACGCATGAACGTGACAGCCCCTGCCCAGACAGCCTGCAGTCTAGAGCTCCATCACTGTGGCCTCCTTGCTCCTTTTCGCCACTTCTTGTCAAAGCAGACTGTCCCTAAATTCATCTTATGTAGCATAGACTACCTTCAGAGACCTCCTTTGTGTCCTCATGTAGAAAATAGCTTCCTCCTCTCCTCCACCTAACAGAAGTGGACTATCGTACAACAAGCATAGCACCTTGGCCCTAGCATCAGGCAGTCTGTCTAATCCATCATTTGGCCAGTATCATTGGCAGCTATCACTAGCATCTGGGTGGCTTTGCAGGTCTAAGCCACTGATCCTGCCTTTACTTCTGTCCAGTGAATACGAGTCTGAAATACTGATTCTTCAGATGACGAGATGCTGGTCTGGCCTTTCATATACCTGCTCCCTGATACCCACTGAACCAGGGGTTTGAAACAGTTGCACACGTAATTCTGCCCTGTTTCTGATAATGTTGGAAGTCTGTGCTTGCTTCTTTTCTTCTCCCTCTGATTCCCATGTTGGAGTCTTCCCCTGGCAGGCTTTGAGTGTTGGTTATACTCTGCAAGATCAGCTTTGCTGTTGTCCTCCTTGACCTCCTTGCCCTGGCATTTTCTATTTTACTTAAAAAAAAAAATCACTTCTTGATTACAGTGAAATTTATGGCAATCCTGCATTCAGGGATTCGGTGCTGCGAAACGGAGAAAGGGAAACTGCACTTATTTGAGCTTTTGCTTTTTTGCCTTGTGCAAATATCAAAATTTCTCTCCCTGCATGGAGTCACTGAAAGAAAGATAGTCAGGCTGGGAGAATGTTCTGCGCAGGGAAATTTCTCCAGGTCTCCTTGTAGCAGCAGGGCTTCATCTGTGAGCTCTGCAGTGCTGTTTTTGTCTTTTCCCTCCAACCCCCCCACACCTGGCTGATTTGAGATGCCCAGGCTCTGTACTTTACCTCCGTGAACAAAAGTTTCATGTGGCATTAGCTGCTTGCCTCCAGATGACATGGACAGAAAGGCAGACAACTTTCCTCTTCTACTCCAGACTGTCGTAGTGACTTCTGAACACGCACAAGAAAAAGCAAAGAGATACTGTGGTTTTAAATGACTAGCAACCTGGTTGACAAGCACTCTGGGAAAATGATCTTTTGTATATACATAATAGCTTGCTGTTCCAGAGAATCCCTTTTAGCTTAAATGAGTGGCACTTTTGTTCTCTTTACAGAAGTCCTTTCCCCCAGCAGGGAGAGCACAGGGAAAGGCAGAATGGTCCCCTACAGATGATGGTCTGATCAGTTAATTTCAACTGCGACTTAAAAGGGCTCTTTTCATGTGTGGTTCCTCACTCCGTCGCTTGCAGCATCCCGGAGAAAGGGAAAGAGCAAGAGAACACGTGCCCTCAGGCTTGAACCACTCCCACAAGGCCAAGTGCCGTATCCTCTCTCATGCCCCTCGTGAACTGTAGCTAGGGAGAAAAAATGAACAGAAATCTGTTAACTCCCCCCCCTTAATATAACATAAGGACGACAGTAAGGGAAGCTCTGGAGAGAGAAAGGAAGATCACACAGCTTCTTCCTTGCAGAGCAGAAACAGCCCAAACTTAACACATTCGGAGTTGCAGAGCTGCTTCCTGGAGGCTGATTATCATTCCTGCCGAGCAATTTGCTCTAACTTTGAAATGTGAGATGAATGCACCAGCTGCATCAGTGTTTTGAATGGCACAACTACTGTCTTGCTATTGCTGTGGATGTCTGTCTTCTTTTATTTTGTTCTTTTTAAAGTCTCTGTTTGCTTAGTTATAAGAAGCAAAGACTAATAACCCAGCTAACATGCAAACAGGCCAATTGCAGAACACAAACTGACAGGTGAAAGAGTGACCCCGAAACGTGAGGTGCATGCCTACTAAGAGGTCTTGTTCAACAGAGGGTTAATTTCACATGTGTGTGCACCCATGCACTCACATGGATGTGTGTGTGTTCAGGTCTTACACAGACTTGTCCACTCTGCAGTGCTGGGTGCAGGACAAGGCTAAAATAGATCCGAACTGAGTGCCATCTCTTGATGTCTGTCACGGGCACATGTGAGGGGGAAGGGGCAAAAGGGGATGTTCCTTTTACCTGCCTTCTGGAGAGAAAGCTGTTCATCTGCCCCTCAATATCAAAGGGCAGTAGAGGCCAGTGGTTGGTGACTCAAGCCACAGGAAGTTGCAGGTGGCTGATCATCAGGGGTCTATGCAGTGACACCCAAAGACGAAGGGTTTTTGAACCCAAAAGCTTGCTTAATAAATATTCTCCAATTATTTGGGTTGGTCTAATAAAAGATATCAAATTCACCCAAGGAACCTTGTCTACCCAAAGGGTTGTGCACCCAAAGTGCCTGAGGGGGATGTGCAGGGCAGGAGGATAGAGGGTTGTGTGTACACCTGCTTGAGCTTCTCACTTTGGGACCAGGGCACAAACCAAGGGTCTGGAGAGTGCTCAGAGCAACACCCCCAGCCTTTAGTCATTGAGGAGCTGCAAACTTGACCCTAAATGCCAGAGTCGCTGTTCACAGCAGGGTGTCTATGCCGGGGTTACTGTGCCCAGCTGAGGGGCTTGCCCACAGGTTTAAGCTGGTGGGAGCTCTGGTTTATGCCAAGTGTTAGTGACAGAGTAACCTCGATGCAGGGCTGTGGAGGCTCAGGGGAGACCAAGTGAAACGGAAAACTCCAGTTCAGATGAGCCCCTCATGGGCTTTGAAACACCTGTTCTTTCAGTTTGTTCAGAGTGTCTGATGAAGTATGCTGTTGCCTATGAAAGCTCATGCCTCTCTGAACGAGGTATTCTCCAAGATGCCCCCCGCCCTGACTTCAGACTAACACAGCTAACCACCTCTGGTTTTTGCGGTCTCCTTTGGGGAGTTTACTGAGACATGGTGCAAAACTACTTGAGGACCATGCCTGAATCCAGGAGCTGGTTTCATTTACCTCTATATCGAAGGTGGTTTAATTCCAGTTGTGAAGCTTGGGGACAAAAGCCAAACCTGCAATCTGAGCTCAGCACAAGATGCACTCGAGTTGGCCCCTGCTTGACATTGAGGTAAGGATTTGTACTCTTTTTTTTTTTAAATGTACCTTGCTAAAAGCACAACTCTGCAAGCTTCAGAACAGGTGCTTTTGATTCACAAATCATGTCCCCTTAATTTGGAAAACGTATAATTTCACACAGGAATGTATTTCATAACAAACAATAATACTCTTTTTGGTGGTTTTCTTGTGCCCTGGTTTATTGGTTTAAAGCCAGTTATTAGTAACATATTTCTTGGGAAACAGCCACATTGCACAACACGCACACAGAGGTGTTGGATTTCAGTTTAGTGGGACTTTCTAAAATGACATATATTGTTGCTTTATTGCATATAGAGGTTCTTGGTTGAAAGGACACAAAGATACTTGATTGTAAAGCCATCATGTTATAAACATTAGTTAATGCTTCTGTCAATCAGCCCTCTCTGGTGTGCAATAGTTTCACATCAGAAGGCATTAATCTCACACTGGCTGATACAGAGATGCAGCACTGCTCTTCCATTAAATCAAAATGGTGCTCAGCCCTTCACAAAAAAATGCATTATGGCCATGGTAATAAGTGACTCCGCTCTCCTAGCAACATGCTGTACTGTTGACTTGTTGTGAAAGCGACTTTGACTTTTCATTAATGTACGTAAATCTTCAGCTTTCAGCATCAGAAAATGGAGCAGGTCACTTTAGCACCCATCAAGACCAATAAACTCTTGCCGTAGGGCACACAGAAATGAGAGGAATCTATCTGTATTAAGTGGTTCCCCCCACACAATTGTGCTTTGGAAAGCCAATTCTATTCTCATGCATCCAGCTCGCTGGGACATGGGGAAGTGAATTAATTAGTGGATTCGAATGCTCATATGGCAGATGGAGCAGGAACACTGGGTGCTTGCACTGGGTCAGATCCTCCGATGGAGGTAAGCATTGAATGCAGGTTTCCCACCTTTTGGCTGAGCCCTCTCCTCTGTCCCTGAACTATCATATAAAAGGTAGTGACATCCCCACCCTAATCGCTTTCTGGAAGGGATGACTGAGGGGTGGGAAGTGAGCACTGTGATAGATAACATTCGTGGGGTCTATGAAATCATCCCATTCTGGACAAGCCCAGTGCTAAGCATTATTTTTTTTCCCCTAGAGGTGCAGGACAAGCAATCCCAGGCTTGTGCTGGTAACGGTGGGCGAGGCGTTGCAATGCCGAGCTGCAGCTTTTAGAGAATGCTTAGGAGAGCTGTCCCACACTGAATTTGGGCCTGGGACTAACCGTTCTGCAGAGCTCTGCCCTACAGCCTCTGCAACACAGCAACTCAGCACCCAGAAAATGTAGCTCCTTGCACCTGTGGAGACTGCATCCTTCGTCTGCTTGTCTTCTGAATCTTTTGCAGTCCTTTCAGCTGGCACCCTCTGACATAGTCTCATTACCTCTCTGTGCCGTTACTTTTTGATCTCTTCTGTCTGTACTTTACTTCTGTATTGGTGGACCCCAATGACTGATTCACTTAACTGCTGCCTGTCAGATGTTGAGTTGGTGGTTCGAATTTGTCTGCTCTCAGACCCTGAGCCATTTCCCTCATGGTACCTTTTGGGTGTTCCTCATAGGGTTCAGCCCGTTTCACTGTGTTTCATGCATCGTGCCTTGTCTCCAGCTGCAAGCTCCTTGGAGGAGCTGTTGTTCACACTGCACATGTGACTCTTCACACTGGGGGGCTCTCACTAGCCTCTAGACAGTATTGTTATATTGATGAAAAATATTAAATTAGTCCTAGGTATTGGCCATTTGTCTGCCTGTGATCATTTTCTCCCGTGTGCCTTCAGGTCTGGTTTCACCCTCCTGGGCCTGGCTGGTTTTGCCCTTTACCTGTTGCCTGAAAATCATTGTTTATACATGGTCCCTCCTCTGTAGCATAACTTTATCTTGTCTATGCATCAGGGCAGCATTTATTCAGGCATCAGTACATATCACTTACTATCCTCCAGTGTCAGTTGTCCCATTCTACCACTAATCACTCACCTTAGTTTGTGAAAAGAAGTCCAATTTCCTGTCTAACTAAAAATTGGACTATTGGTTATTGGTACTACACCGTCTCACCTCATATGCTAGCTTCATGTAGTGCTATATAAAAGCATTCTTGAAGTCCAAGTACATTGTGTTTTCAGCTTCACTCTTGACAGCTCCCCATTGTTGTCTTCACAAAAGATTCACTAAGCCTGACCTCCCCCTTAGAAATCCTCCCAGACAAACTCTGGCCATTCACCATGAAACTTGTCCAAGTATTCAGCTCTTCTGTTCCTTATCAGCCGGTCTAGAATCTTTGCCTGTAATATAGCCCTATATTTTTGCAATTCCTCTCTTCCTTCCTTCCTTCCCTTTTTTTTTTTTAATGTGCTCAACCCTTATGGAAAGATAATTACAATTTTCTAGGGGATGGAACAGATCAGTTCAGCTAACAGTAGTGGTACCACGGTGCTTGGAGCCATCCAGTGCTGTAGATTTTTTTTTTTTCCACGAGAGCAATCTGTTTTAGGACAGATCTACCCTAAGTAGGGCTTTATTTAACCCATTGGGTAGCAGAGTCAGAAATCTCCCAAAACTCAGTGGGATTCTTGCTTTTGTTAATGAGTTTTATGTGAAAGGGGCTGCACATTATGGGCAACAGCAGAAACCCAATGGCATACAGGTGAGAGGTTTCTGGTAGCATTTCTTTAATTGCATTTGCTCGCATTGTACAGTTCTAGAGCGAAAACCATACAGTATTCATCCTGGTTTTTACCCCTTTGGCTAGCTGTTCTGATGCCATCTCCATTTCACCAGTTTGACATATTGCCTGGCTAGCGACCATGTTCTTTCCCTCATACCCAGCATTCACAAGCACAAAGAAATAATCGCTCCCCCTAACACTACTTGTTTTATTTATCACTAAACTCCACATCCGTACTTTCTAAGGAACTACAACCCCCCTGAAGAGCGTGCCTACTCTTACGCAGCGCAGCATATATCGATTTTTTTTTTTTTTTTTTTTTTTTTTTAAAAAGAGATTATTGTTTATCTGTCTCAGTTACGCTTTCCGTTTTTGTCTGTGCTTGTTTGATAACTTTTCTCAAACTTAATTCCAGCTAGACATAGAATACCTATATGGGTATGGATCTCTTGCGTTAAGCCTCCTGTATACCCCTGTCTTTTTGGAGGTATCCAGGTTAGTCGTCATGTGCTGTGAATTTAGTTCACTTATCGATATCCCTGTCTCCGGATATTGCATTTCGGATCCTCCTCGGAATGGGTCACTGCAGGGGTCACTGGGACCAGTAGTCGTCTTAAATGCCAACTAAGTGGTAATGAATCTTCTTTGCCATTGCAGTATTGTTGGTATTCTCATCCTCCTGCTGCGTTCTCCTCTTGCTGCTTGTCCGCGCAGAGATGAATTTATCGCCTTATCTGCAGATGGAGCATGTTTGGCAGGAGCAGGATCCAGATGCAGAGCTCTGCAATGTTCCCAATAGCAGCATCTGGGCTTGGGGCTGGCTCCTTGCCTGGCTTCTCTGCACATTTCTTACAGCTGGCTGTGCCTTTGGGGTTATCTTGGGGGAAGCTTGCTGCAGAGCTGGCTGGAAGGCCATCTCTTTCTCGCCACCTTTCCATCCACAGGAAATGCACCCCTGCTCTTTCATGCAAGACTCAAGTTTTCAACATCCCATATGGAACATGAACAGGGTCCTGTCTGTAATGACAGGTACTCTGAGAATTTTCCCAGTCTCAAAGCCTGAAAGCTGCGTGTACAGTGACTGATATTTATTGCTAATTGCCAGGGTGGAGTTAGGTTTCGTGTTGCTGTAACTCTCTCGACTCTTAAGTCAATGGAGTTATGGCAGCAGAGGAAGTGGTCAAATATTCTGCCTTTCTTGTAGCGGTGGAGCACTTCAGGTTTTGGGCATATTGCCTTGTGTCTATTTACCCTGAAAATATGGCCTTGTCCAGTTGAATGGTCTTGTCATTACTAGATGAAATTTAGCCCTGTCCACAGTCTCAGCCCTAGGTCTCATTTGATGGCTTTGAGTTCTCAGTCTTGTGCTGGTCTCTCTGGGAAGTGAAGAATTTCACCCCGGTGAGAAAAGTGCTACGTATTTTACAGCTGTGTTGGGCTAAGGACATAGGTGGACATGGTTCTTTGGGTAAACCTGATATCTTTTTTTGGATATTTTTCCAGCTCTTTTAGTTGGTCTAATAAAAGATATCAGATTTACCCAAAGAACCTTGTCTGCTTATGTGCTTTACACACATTCTGGTGTGAGGAGGGAAAAAAGCAGATACAAGTGGAATAAGTGGGTTCACAGTACTTGTATGAGCCTTCTGTAATATTAAATGTGTTAAACTAGAGAGCAGAACTCTCTACCTTCTGATAGATCCTTGATCATAATGCTTTGGAGATATTAAGTCTCTATAAGTAATTGGTTAGACTTTTTTTTTTATTGTGATCTTTTGCTATTAATATTTTTCAGTGGCACAAATGCTTTCTCTTCTTTATAAAAGCATAAGCGATTATTTGGCCAAATCCCAACGGAGTGTGTACATTTTGAACCTGTTAGCTTCAAGATAACATACTTACCTAAAAAAATTGTTGTGTTCCGGTTTTTCAACTAATTGGCCATGTCCTGAGGAAGTGAAGGTTTACCAGTTCTATACCAGTGAGGGAACTGGACCAGAATGTGGGTCTGTAATGACCTTGGAACAACTCTGAGCACAGTAGAAACAATACTAGAGACAAGCCATACACATTGATACTAAGGCTTTGGAGAAGATGTACAACTGGTATAAATCAGCATAGTTCTGTTGAAGTAGATCTACACTGATTTACATTTGCTGAGAATCTTTATTTTTGGACTGGAAGAGGGGGAATAGTTTTTGGTTCTATTAACCCAGCATGGTTAAAACTTCGATTTGTTGTAAAGAATCCACAGTCCTGTGGGGAAGCCAGAAAGGCAGAATTTCTGTTTATACAATGCAGAATCTGACCACTTCTGTTTCCAATGAATGCTTTTGTCCACAGCCACTTGCTGCATATGGTGCATTTTATGTGCAACGAGTACGTTGTTCTGGGATAAACGTGCTCCATGTAAAGTAGCTGAAATCGCTGGGCATCAAGCATACAGCAACTTACCCAATAATCTTTACCTGACTCATCTCTTGGTGTGTTTCAGTTTCTCTTTCTTGACTAGATTGCAACTAAAATCCAAAATATCTTGCTCTTAGAGAGCAAGCTGGATGAATTTTTACTTGACTTCACTCTTTGTGCTCTCATTCTCATCAGGAAGGTCTCTTTCTGTCTATGATGAATAGAAATATGCACATGGTAAAGACCAGCTGAAATAAACCTTTGTGGGCATTTCTTTCTCTCTCATTATTTAAACTAGTCTTCTAGCTAAGAGGAGGGGAAGTGCTTGTTTAATCTCTGAGCTCATCTCTCCTGCAGAACAAAGTGCTTCTCTCAGAATATTTTAGTTCTGAGCCACAGGATCAGTCCTGTCCCCTGAGATGCTCCATCTTTGACATCACAGAGGGAAGTAATCTGTACAGTTGCTTGTAGCGCAGGTTTCCTGCAATCATCTTCTTTTGACAGCAAGGCTGTTGTCGGAGACTTTGCAGTCAGTGGGAATACATCTGTTCTTCTGTCTGTCTTTTAACATTGGAGATAGAAGACTCCTCTAAAGCAACTGTCTCTCAGGTGTCTAGGGCAGCCTGATGCTTGAAGTCAGAGGAATGAGATAGTGCCAGGAGTCATACCCTCCGAGTGCCCTCTGCCAGTCAGGTCAGGTTAGCAACAGCTGTATTACACACAGCAAGCATAGATTCGCCTCTTGGAGCTGCTTTCTATATTCTCCCATGGCTGGACCCCATCTCTGTCCAATACCTAGCACAGAACAGACCTTGCACTTGGAAAAGGCAGGGCATTTGCGTAGCGTGTGGCAGTGGTAATGAGAAATGTGAGGGAGAGCAGGACTCTCTCCGTTTCAGAAAGCTTTTCTGTGTTAAATTCCCCTTAGGACAGAGCAAGGCAACAGGGCTCATTTTTTAATTTTAGACCTGTGTCAAGGAGCTGCACCCCCCTTCCTTCTCCCATTCACAGTTCGTCTCCCAGTGCTGGAAAGTGGATTGCCTTTTGGTTGGTAGGGATCGCCTATTAATTATGTTGACAGAACGTGCTGTTAGACCAGGTCCGGGGCTCCCTCGCGTGTCTAAGCGGCAGACTGCGCCAGCGTTGCTCAAATACTTTCTTCTGCCCAGGTCTCTGTCCTGAATTATCAGACGTTCCTGCAGCCTGGGAAACCCGCGAGCTTCGAGCAAGACCCACGTTCCAGAGCAGCTGCCCGTTCTTCCTGCCCAGCGATGCCTCCCCGCATTTGATCTTCTAGACCACTGCTCTGGGGCCCAGGCTGACCACGCAGCCACAAAGCCCAATGCTGTCATTTTTGGGAAATGGCAATTCTTCTGCTCTGAGCCTGAGATGCGAGTACAACGGCCTGCCCCTGCCAGTTCCCTTCCAACCCCAGGATCTGGCTGGGCTGGTGGCACTTGTGCATCCTCCCTTGGGGCACCAGTGACAAATGCTGGAGTGGCCAACAACCAGAGTCCTTTGCCTAGCAGCTGGAGTAAAGCATTAGGGAAAAGGGGTTTTAAAACAAACAGCCCACAGGCATATTTGGTCTCATCTAATCTTACGCTTCACTACAGGCTGAGATGGCTTTTCCTCTTAAAAGCATAGAATAGAAACAACTCTCCTTTTTGAAAGCCATATAAAGAGCTTTAGCTCTCAGAAACCATCTCTCTGCTCTTGGGAAAACTAGATTTCTTGACAGGTCCTGCCCTTTCTCTGTATCGTGGCCAGGTGGCTTAAAGTACAATGGTCTTGGTGCAGGACATGCATGTCAAGCCCTCCCTCTTCCCCCACCAGCTCAGACATTTCTTCCCAGCCAGCCTGCTTCTGTGACGCATATCTCTTCTGTTTGTCTCCTGAGACCTTCTCTACCACTTGATCTCAGGAAATAAGTCTATTAACTGGCAGTGAATATAAACTATTATCCCTTAGTGGACAGGCAAAAAAGGGGCTGCAGCCCACATGTTCAGTAGGCTGTTCTGAAGTAATCAAACTGAAAGTACTACTTTAAAGGGTACTGTAACTTAATATAAAAAATCTTGTTTTTTATCTAACAAATGTGTAATTTCTTGGACTTTGCTGTCACTTTGTAACTGAGGCAAAAGCGAGTGTAAACTAAACACACTTAGCTGTTCACCTCGGGTCTTAAATTCCAGACAGTACGCAGCCATTAACAGACTGCGCCGCTTATTGCTGTCTAAATATTTTGTAACTCACTGTGCAGAAGCATTATAGCAAACTCTTTATTTTCAAACAACTTCACTTAACTCTCTGCTGGATTCATACTGAACAGTTTAATTTCATTTGCCAGATTCAGTCCTCTTAATGATCTTTTTTGATCCAGACGTGTAAAACATATTGTTACCACATTAAATATGATTTAATATGCTATCAGCATTCTTTCTTTTCACAGCAGTTCTAGGTCGCTGACCTACACTTAACCTAAGATTTCAAATGAACTCTTGGCTACCGCATGGAATTAACTAAATGTTCTCGACCAGCAGCAGATAGTCTTGTATCTTTTCAGCTTTCTGGGATCTGTAGGTCTGTTTTTTTCCTCCTAATTTTCTTAATATCTTTTTAATAATGTCTGCATTTACCCTTTTATAGGGTGCAGCAGTGCATTTACAAGGAGCTCCTTCCTTTAATAACCATTGTGTTTTTAACTGCACTTCAAATAATAGAAATTCACTTTTCCAGCATCCCAAATGACGGGGACACTCTCCCATCAGCAATATAGTTTTTAAAATTACATTTAGCAAATAAAAGTGTGGTGAACTTTTAAATATAAACCAGACCCATCCCTAGGATTTTCTTTTAACTGCACACCTTCAAAGAAATTATATTTTTACTCCCAGCAAATTACCTAGGAGAAAAAATGACAAGAGTAATCTATTTTTTTCACAGCTGGTCGGTTGGCCAGAGTTTCTCATCAAGGAGTACATGCTGTTTGCTCCCCAGATGGACAGGCTGGATGAGTAACAAATCCACAGAGCCTGGGACACAAGGTAGAAATTATACTGCCTGTGCTTTTAATCTTGCACAGCTCTGCACACTGGTAATTGCAAGTGGCCCATTTCCAAATGAGGCTCTATTGGGACAATATCCTATATCTTGTCAGAATGAGTCCCATTAAATCCTCAGCTGGAATTAGACCAAAAACTTGTAATAATTACGGGAAACTTATTTAAAAAAAAAAGTTGAAGCTGTACAACTGTGACAGTTAAACACTTAAGCAACATTAACTATAATTGGAAACTTCCCGTCTTCTGATTCGTCCTTGTCATCTTGGCTTGGCCACAGCAAGACAAAAGGGGTTGGGGGAAAAGCACCCAACACCCTGAGCGTGACCATTGGTACCAACACGAGACGCACTGCCCCGTGCGAGAGCATCACTGGCTGCTTCATGGGAAACTGAGCTCCGATCCCCATGGGCTTGCATAAGAAACCCATCCCCACCCCTGCCTTTGGTGCATTAGGGTCACATCTTGCTCGTTGTGTTTCCCTGCTGTTTTAAAGCGCGTGTGGTGCTATTTTGCTTCTGCCGGGGGAGGCTCCTTGTTTACCTGGTGACGGGTTCTGGGATTCAGCATCATTTAGGTAGAGAAATGCATTAGAAAGACTACATTCCCAAGTGCTTCTCTATATTAGCATCAAGCCCTCCCCACTGCTCCTCCAAATAATTTCCTTTAGGAAGCCATGGCTTTTTTTTAAATTCTAGCTGCTTTAAAACCTGCGTTTTTCCCCTTTACTGTGTTGCTTTGACGCAGTTATCAGAGCAAGAACCTCTCAAAGGTGCATTAAAATGTTAGTGGGCATATTTAAAAGTGATATGTCTAATTTCTAAATAGAGCCTCTGGGCAAAATTCTTCTCAGTTACACTGCTGTAATCCCACTGACTCCCGAATCATTATACTTTTAAACTAAGCATGTAAACATCAGACCTCTAAATCATTAGCATAGGACTTTGAGGGCTGCTGATGGGAATACCATGGTAACCTGGAGCCCTCCGTCTCCCTCAGTAATTTTAATAAGAACTGCCGTGCTTGGAACAGCAGTGGCCCAGCTATTCCAGAAAGCCGTTTCCCTCCGTGGGCTTGACTGGATGGTGCAAAATCTTTTAGTGAAGTATGACGCACCTATTTCCTGGGAAGAGGCTCTTTTTTTTTTTTTTTTTTTTTTTTTTTTTTTTTTTTACCCCGCTACCTGTTGATAACATTTGGGCACCTTTATACTCTACCCAGGTTTTGAGCATTTTGCAGCAAACAAAGAAAGCAGGTATAAAGAATGAAGAAGAGAAGACCTGGCCTCCAGTTTATACAACAGCCAGTGTCATGCAGACATATGGCCTATTAATATTTTAAACCAAGTGCCCCCCAGTGCTCACAGTTTTTATTGCAGAGAACCACAGCTACTTGTCTGGTACCTGCAGGGCAGGATCTTGGCTAGGATGAAGTGATTCCCACCAGCTTCAGCAAGGCCCAGCTTTGACTTCCAACACGAATCCCGAGAAGCATGCAGGTCATTGGGAAGCGATGCAGGAGGAGAGTAGCTCTGTGTATTGTTTAGCAGCAAACTAATTGGGATGTTTTAGGGGTGGATCCGCATGGAAACCAGAGTACCGTCTCGAAGGAGCAGCAGGGGTTTGGGAATGGAGCTCTCCCACTCAGGGAAGGGGCGGGTGGGAAATCATCCATAACAACCTCTTGAGCTGCTGTTCTTATGAGGCCTTGTCCTTGAATTCGAGGCATGTAGAATGTAAGGCTAGAGACTAGAAGAAAAAATACTGTGATTAGCAGTGGGTGCAGATGCACTGCAACACCCTTGCACTCTCCAAGGTCCGTTGTGCAGCCTTACTGTGGTGTGATAGTGACTTTTCCTAAAAGGACCCACCAAGGTAACTCTTATCCGGAGGAGATCTTGCTAACATCTGTGTAGGTTAGGAATACCTTCATTGGAGAAAGTGGAAAGGAGAACTGGGCCTAAAATACCCTTTTCGCTGCTTCACTTTGATAGGGTTGTGGGGTGTTACCTGGAGACGATAATGGGATCCTACCTGTACGATGGGTTCCTGCTGCTAGTCATTCACACCTTACAACTCCATCAACATTAACATTTGATTTAAAAAAAATAAAAATTAAAACCCAAATAAAATGCACAGGGTGGTAGTGCTGACAAGCTACCTCTGCCTCTGTGAAGGGCACTTAAATTAGGCACTTGGAGGGGAAAGGGGTTGACGTGACAATCTCTGAGGATTTCTGATCATTTGAATGCTTTCAACGTCATTTCCTTCCAGTGTGGCGGGTTGGGGTTGTACTAATTCACCGACCATCTCTTCCAACTGCTTTTCATGGTAAGGTGTCCTCTGTGCATAGCACCACAGGGCTGTATACGCTGGGGGGAGAAGTGGTGGTGTTCAACATCTCCATTTCCTGTGCGGTGACTGGAATCCTCCTGGCCCAGAAACGTGTGCAGGCTCTGCGGCTTCCCTCGGCCCACTTGGGACGTGCAGGAATCTCTCTGCCGCCTCTTTCCCTTTCTCCATACAAAAACCTCTGCTCTTTCTGGATTACCAAGCCTTCACGCCACTTCACCAACCTTGTGTGCCCCATGCTGCCCTCTCTCGCCTATACTTTCGTCTCATTGAAAGCAGTGGGCCTGCTCCTGCGAGTAGGAGGAGGAGAATAGTTTCCCTTTTTGTGTAAATAACCTAGCACTTTGCAGTAATCCATCTCAATACAGTTCTTAATAGTCCAGTCACTTAGTACGTGAGGCCATTGCCAGTAAGATTGGGATCTTTCTTGGGAGGGTTTTACTGATTGTTCCGAGATAAGCCAGTGTGTATGTGCGCTGAATTCATGTAAACCCTGCAAACCACTTTATCTTCAGCAGCAGCCTCAAATCAGTTGATCAGAGGTAATTTAGATAAAGCATCTGCTTCCTTGTTCCCATTCATAGTCAATATTTAGCTGTTTAGCTCGAATAAAGAGACTTTGCCAACCAGCACACACACTATACACAGGCTGTCTCAGTTTCTTGACTGCAAACTGGACGCTGTGCCCTACAGGTAAATTTTCTCCTCCATCAGTAGGTAAATTGTTTAACGTGAGACTGCGGACAGTTTGGAGCATTGCCTGCCTTAAAGTGCTATTCTTTTTCAGATGGCACCCTTGGACTTTACGTAATATATATCAGTAGCTAGGCAGACTTGTCCTGATGTGCACAAGGAAGCTACAGTGGAGCAGTGCTGAAGGCTGAGGAAAATATTAAAAATCTCGTGAGAATATTTGTGCGATTTAAGAGGTAGGTTTTTTTAGGAGTATCTGTAACCTTCTCCAGAGAGCCGCAGATTGGACATTTCATAGACTTCAAGGCTGGAAGGGATTGTTCTCACTTTCTGTATGACACAAGACAGAGAATTTCCCCAAACTATTTTTGTCTGTCTATGAAAGGAACAAACCAACCCTTACGCTGTGTATGTGTCTGTGCATATAGGTATGTACAACATGTAAGCGCAAGTGGATAGAGGGTGAGTCTGCAAGAGCTGCTCATGCATTTCAGTGTTCGAGAAATGTTCATGCCTAATCAAGGAAGGGCAGATGCACTCTTAGCTAATAGCTTTCATGTCATTCAGTTAAGTAGACTATATGCAGTTACCCATGTCTGAGTCTGATTGTTGATCCTTGGGAGTAACACAGCATAAGCCAGCTGTGGCAGAAGTGGTGAGTGGCCTTCAGAAGGGGAAGGGAGACCTCCAGGGCAAATTACGTTGCCCACAATAGCACATGTTGCACCAGAAAATAATTATGGTGTAGAACTAACAAGCCATATAATTAAGAGTCTACTCTGGAAACTAACACTATGAAATGGCACCTTCTTATTGGTATATCTGCCCCTTGCTTGTCTTCCGAGTCCTGTGTGCTGCCTCTTGTGACAACAGGTGGTGACAGCTTTCTTACCCTTGTCGGCTGTGCGGGGAGAAAAGGGTAACGGAAAGAAAGTGCATCCTCTTCCTTCTGGCACAGCAGCAGTGGAGCTGTTTGCTCGGTTCCAGCGAGCTCCACCTGCACAATCTGGCCGAACGCTGAGGGGCAGCACAAAGATGAGCAAGGGCAGAATTTGGGGGGTTTAATTTATCCCTGTCGGGAGTGACAGGTGAAAGGTGATGGTGCAGCTGGACTTTGAGAGCTGGGCGCAGTGAGCAGACCCGCAGCTGGTGTCGCTGCCTGAGCTCCACTGAGAGAGAAGGCATTGTACTGATTTGGTGCCATGTCTTGTTTGCTTATTGGAAACTAAGGGCATTTGCTATGGAGTCACTGAAGGCCAGACCTTTGGAAAGGGCTTGGACTAGTGTCCTTTGGACAGTCTGTCTGTGGGTGGTGTGGAGCAGCAGAAGGGCACAATCCTTTTCTTTGTTCCCGAATAGAGACCAGCTTTACACAAAACACATCTGCACCTTGACTCTGGCAAGAGTTGCAGCTGCGTGGTGCTCCTAGAGATCTGAGCCCCTATATAGGAAAAGCCTAAAAGGGAGTTTAGGAGCCAACTTTAGGGTCCTGTTTTTAACCATCTTGTCCTAGTAGAATGCGTAAAAATTTTACCTCGGGTGAAATTCTGCGCATCTTGAGGAAAAATACTAGATCATAGAAAAAAAATTACAAAGTTCTGAATGCAAAGTCTCCTGAATTTATTGGTAGTCTTTCCATTGACAAAAGGTTTGGATGAGAAGCTAAGTGAAAGCTCTGATAGATTTATACAGCTTGCTGGGTGACGCTTTCTCAGAGACGTTACTTTTTTCCCTTATCAGCAGAATCACTGAAGTTAGTAATATTTCTGTGTGAAAAAGAGTCCTTCAAAAGGAAAGGTTAGGAAGCCAGAGTCCAAAGGCAATTTATGATCATGATTTTAAGGATTTTTGAGTTAGATCTATTTGTTGTGTGCCTCCCAAGGCAAAAGCAACTTGTGGAACCATGCCTGGTTTTTTTTGTTTTTTTTTTTCAACATATTGATTCAAAATTGTGTGTAATGCCTTAAAGCAACCCATACAATTTTCATCTTACTAGACATCAAACAGGTGCATAGGCTCAAGTGCATCCAGACTCCCTCCAGTCGAAAAGCAAAGCCCGTGCCTGTTGCCACATCATCCTTTCTCACACTGCCAGATTGGCAGAGACAACTGCTAACTATCACGTTTTCAGATGTCTGCTGTTGCTTAACTCGAAATGACACATGCCTGTCCTTTCATTGGAGAAGTCTCAGGTAAAACGTATTACAAGTTCGGGACTACCTCCCCACTGCAGGGCAGGGGATTAACATTTCACAAGGTTTGTTTGACCGTTAGGAGGGGAGCATCTCAATTATTCACTTTGTGTCTTCCGTCCCTGTTGGAAGCACTCCTTCTCTTACCCGTGTAGCCAGGCGGACAATTAGTTGCAAGTCGATTTATAAATACATTTAGCCTTAATACAGCCGCCGTAAAGAGTCTGTAGTTACATAGCTTCTGTTCCATGAAATGGCACGTGACAGTATCCTGGGCTAAGGAGACCTCCTCCCATCTTGCGTGCAGACGGTCGCTGAAGGCAGTTGCCTTCGACTCCAAGACCCATCGACTCCAAGGGGCTGGAGTTTCACTTCCACTGAACAAATGTTGTTGTGCATTTTGTCTAGTTAAAGCATCCCACTGAAGCCAAAGGGAGGCAGATGAGTAGATGAAGACGAAGGAGCCTTTAATATTCAAGCAGTGTTACAAACAGCTTTTATAACGGGCATGCATACCCTTGGACAGTTCCCCTGGCTGGCGTCCCGGTTGTCAGGCCATGGCCTGGGAGCAATAGTCAGTTGAAGGGGTGTGTTTAGTCCAGCACGGCCCTTGCAGTGCTGAGCTGCCTTGCTGTTACAAGGGCTGACCCGTCCCTTCCCCTGACTGAGGAGCAGGGGAGCTTTCCGAGCCACCTACCTTTGCTGCGTTCCCTCGTCTCGCATCAAGTGGAGCTCAGCACGATGGAGGACTCTGGGCCGTTGGTTTACTTGGTTGTCATTATGCCACCACAACACTGCAATGGATTCCCGAAGCAGGAGAGCCTCCATGACCTACATTACAGCGTGCTCATGAGAATGAGGTAACTTGTGCTGTACTGCCGTATTTAACAATAAATGCATCTTTGAGCTTTTAAAAAGCCTGTTAGCAGGGGAAGCAGTGTAATGGCATCTGTTGAATTGCAGGAAGATGAACTGGTCAAGGCTTTGTTACGATTCTTCCTCTTCTCGCTGCCTCTTTCTTTTGCAGCTTGATTTCTCTCTAACTTGCATTTGCACTCATGTTTAAGTGCCTCGTCTTCCTTGACGGCTTGTTCCACCTGAGGAGAGATGTTTGTGCCATAGTCGGTGTCAAATTTGATCCAGACAGCGATACCGTATAGATCTAGAGAGCTGTGGTCTTTCCCACCAACCGGTCATCTATCATTTCATTACTGTAAAGTTACCCAATTGACATGTCCTGGCTAATTCTTATAATGCAGCTATATAGATGTCTAGCGTCTCATCAGGCAGTTTTACACGCTGTCTAAATTGATAATGCTCAGCCATGGCTTTACCAGATGGTGGAAAATGACCCTCCTGGGAAACCTGACCCTATCATACCACAATGAACCTCTCAAAGTTTGTTTCCTCAGGGAATGTCTAAGAATGCTTTCATCTTCCAGACCCAGGCTTTGCAACTATGGTTTTTAATTTTGGTAAGGATACCAGTAATGGAAGCTACTGCTGTGTTGCACCACCGATACTTGACCTGGGGGGCTGCTAATGAGTAGCTAAGAAATCAAAAGAATGGATACTGTTAATAATAATTCCATTCATCTGAGGAAGATGATAATGAAATTTAATGTATTATTTTTGAAATAGAGGCACAGGAGTAATTTTGAATGCCAGCAGTATCTCTTCCTTTTCCAGTTTATTTTTTTTATTAAACTTCATGTACTTAATCAGTCACTGTTCTTCACCATGGATGTTTGAATTGAGCAGACTCTACTACAGTACTACTACTGAGAAGTAGAGCAAATAGGAAGATTTGAATAACATATTGATTTTCTTGGCTTATTCATAAATTGTCCTAAGGAAGTGTTTTGGTGGCAATTTCCACACAATAGATAGAAGTGAATTGTACTGTTTTCAAAATCTTGGGTGCCCCCTTCCATGCACGGCACAATTTTGCATTTGTGTCACCTAATGTGTACGGGCAGTTACTGTGAACTTGGGTGCAGCTCGGGAATCTACAAATAGCCAACAAGATGAATTTATTCCATGTGTTAGTAAGACTGAGCCACGGTGCTGCAAATAATAAAGAACGTATATGTGCTTACAGTTAACAGAAAGAGAATCAAGAAATGTCAAATCTTCAGGCAATACAGTCAAAACCTGGAGTCAAGAACTGATTTTCTGACTGCAAAATTAGGCCCCTGTTTGTTTTTCCCCCCCCAAAATGCTCATTACTCAGGTTTTCTGACACCAATGGGGACTGGTAAGGGCTTATTACTCTTAAAAACCTGACCCCTTCCATAGGAACCAGAGCCCACTATAATCAGCTGAAAGATACCCACTGCCATGAGCTGGATTCAAATTAGATCCCAAACTCCTATTTATGGGTTCAGTAATCTAACTTCAGCATATTATATTTTTTTTTTAAATCTTGGATGTGGTCTAGCGTATTGCTTTGTAACCAGAAGATGACCCCTACTGCTGCATACTGTATGGCTTTCACCCTGGATATCTGCTTATGTGAAATCGGATACGATCTTTCCATTCATCGTCTGGAAACTTGAATTAATTTTTATCTCTTTCCCAGCACATGGCATTAATGGTCACTGTAACTGAGCTTTCTTCCACACTGATAACAGCATAACAGAGGCTATTCTCTGTATATCTTAAGAAAGAAGATTAGGGACTGGATTTTCTGTTGGCGTACCCTCCACCAAAGCTGGAGGAGTTGCCTCAGCAAGGAATTTGGCTTAAGGCATTGAAATGTGAGAAATGCTGTGCTCTGCTCTGTGTTAATTTTCAATGAACTGCACCTACATGTTACTGTCTTGCATATCAACAATTCCTCCAGGTATTGACAACTACCATGTTTTGGGTATGGCTTGTACTGAGGAAGAGCCTACATGTGTACCTACGACAACATGCTTATGAAAAGAAGCAACACTTATTTTTTAGGTGGTAATTAGCAGGGTTGATGATCGAGCCCGCCATGCATCGTATCTGTGTCTCTTGAGCTCTGTGCCCGTTAATTTAAGGGCGATGCAGCAGGGGAACGTGCAGCATATGTCCATAAAACTAACTCCACACCTTGTCACAGCATGCAGGCTTCATGTCCTTAGGCAGGTCTTCTCAAGTGAAATCATAGCCTCAAGGGAGTTGGTTGAACAGATGTGAAGAGGCTTTGATTTGGATCAGTGCCTCCAGGGACTGCTGCTAGCTTGGGCTGCTCTGTTTATTTTACCTTCATCTTCCTTCTCAGACACGAGAAAAACAGCTGGGAAAGAAGAAAGGGGATGTGGCATTGCTAGAGGCCTGGAGATGCAAAACAGCTGGAGGTAACAGGGAAAAGAAGTGACTCGCCTAATTAGATATTAAGTTAACACTTACTGTTCAACTAATTTCTTCACAGAGCAGTACATGGTCCCTAGAATAAAACACATCATTTCCAGAGAAAGTGTCTGTCTAATCTAACCTTTTTTAATTTATCTAATCAATCTCACATTACTGTATTTGTAAATTATCTATTTTCTGGGAGATTGCTCATTACTTTTACTCTATGTATGCTAACTGTAATGAACCTGAAAGCTGAAACAGATGATAACACGGTAATTGTTTTTAGAGTCTGTAATAATTCATGAGAATTGCCTACAACGCAGGTTTTTGATGGTCTTCAGGGGTAAACACATTAAAACCAGGTTCTTCTAAGCTTTTTTTACAGTCTATTAACATAATAACATCCTGTAAAATAAGTGTCATCTTGATCTAAAAACATCTGATGTTGGTCCATTAAATACCTTCATCTTCAGTTCAGACTGCCAATAGTCTCCATATCTGGGCATCATCTCGTTGAGGCATTTCCTGCTGTTTTATGGAAGTGACCCAACATTAATAATATACCAGGAATTTAGCTTCTTTTACTCTAAAAATGCATTAAGCCCCATATGACTGAGAAAATCAACTTTATAAATTTTGCTGCATGCCAAGATAGATGCCAATGTGCACATAGCTTAATCAAATTAGATCTTGAAGCCTTTAATTCGATCATTAGCAGTTATTATTTCCTCTTCAAACCTTGTAATTAAATATCACATGAGGAATATATAATTTTCTTTCACTTATTTATGAAGTATCAAGGGTTACATTTGACAATGGTATTATGATACACATCTGTTTGTATTTAAATTAGGAAGGTTTTAATGATACCTCAAGAATTAGAAAAGCAATTGGTTAACTAAACTGAGGGAATTCATTGTAAATGAGAGCGCATTATGTTTACATAAGATGTGCTTTAATCCAAGAATTGCTGTATAATTAGTTACATTATGCAGAACAAAATTAGATCTGCTTGCATTATTTACTCTTCTTTGGCGCATTAATCAGGGCTCTTTGTAATTTCACAATCTTCACTGAACATCACAGCTATTCTTTTGTAGGTAACGTCCAGCTGCAATAACAGACAAAATTACAGGGTTTTGACAGGTCCAAGAAAGTTGAAAAGGAAACTGTATTAAAAAAGAAGTCAAAACTACAGTGTTTTGTTTGCAATACACAGATTTTAAAAATTAATGTAGTATCTGTAAATTATAGGTAACAGGAAATATAATAAACTTGGGAACAAACTCAAGATTAGATCCAGGCAACTCGTACTGATTTTGTTTCTAGATCCATTCTCAGCAGTGCAGGCATTATGCTATTCGAGCTAGGCACAGTCCTACAGGGTTAGAGCTGTTGCCTGTGTGTAGTCTTCTATTTTCTAATAGAGACCGACCGGTCAATGAAACCATGCGCTGGACAGTTAAAGGAATACCCTTCCTTACTGACAGCTTCTTCCTAACCTTCAGGTGCATGTAGTTTTGTGCATCAGGGGCTGCATTTTCCTACAGTGACCTTCCACCATGTTTTAGACATTACAAAAGATTTAACGCATTATAAAATGCAATCAAAATTTATCTTGTCAAAGTTTAGTTCAGAGCCAGGTATAGTTTTTAAACATCCCTAAATGTCAAAGGCATTCAGATGACCAGGACTTTTTGTTGGAACAATTTATTGAAAATAATTATTTCAAGTAATTAGAAATGGTGAATCTTAGCTGTGAAGCATAGCATGGTGGAAAAAGAGCATAATGATCATTGGTAATTTCAGGAAAAACTAAAGGATAATATATATGCTTTCTGAGCAGAATGTGTGTGTTTCCAATGAAGACAGATATTCATGGCACATTCTTTTATCTCTTTTTCCACTACCATCACCGAAGGGCTGGATCCGTAGCAATGCAGACTTTTTGCCTTCAAGTAAATATATTTGAAAATAGGTTACTTTGTGAGCACTTGAATTGATTTAATGTGTATTTACTCTTCAGATATGCTCCCTTGGCTGTTTACCTTTGCAAGATAAATATTTAAAATTGCATTTGAACCTCACATTAGCATTTATATTTATGTCATTACAGTCTCTTTTTGTGAATGAGATTCCCCTATCAGTCTTAAAACTGCAATAAGAATGGGTGTATTTTGGTAACTTTTCA
This sequence comes from Alligator mississippiensis, assembly GCF_030867095.1. Classification (NCBI taxonomy): domain Eukaryota; kingdom Metazoa; phylum Chordata; order Crocodylia; family Alligatoridae; genus Alligator; species Alligator mississippiensis. The sequence continues at coordinate 1,223,762 of NC_081835.1, forward strand.
GGTTCCCGTGATAATCTGCCATAGGGATGAATTAATTTGGTGGCACGTTTACTACTTTCATTCATCATCTAGTCATAGGAATAAAGTATTCATCAGGATGAAAAAAATGGGTACTTTGTGAACAGTGTCAGACTGACGGGCATGGCAGCAAGACTCCATATATAACCCGTGGCAGCCACATGCTCATGCAAGCGGTTAAAAGTACATGTTTCAGGGATGTCTTGCAGAAGGCTTTTTAGCCCACCTCCATTTCAAAGCTTGCCCACTAGGTTGGTGTGCTGCTCAGTGGGTTGATGGCTCAGGAAGCCCCCCCAATCCTGTGTCCTGGTGCTCCTCTTAAATATTTCTGCATACTTTCATTCATTTGAAAATATGCGCTCTAGTTGGAGCTATGCTGGGTTGCAATCTAACTAATATATATTTGGTACTTTCCTACAGTATCCTTTCCGTACCTATTATGTCAAAACCATGACATACTGTGGTATTAAATGAAAGAGATGTTTACTTTCCCACCAGTTTTGACAGATGCTAAAAACTTTGTTTGTTCATTCTCATTTCTCATTTAGCAATATGAAAATAACTTGATGGATAATGTCAAATGCTGCCTTTCCAAGAACTAACGGCATATAATTATATAATTCAACAAAGCCTGAGCAAAAAAGGTCCAGAAGTCAAGGTGAATTGTGAAAGACACGAATAAAATTCAAATCTCACACAGTAGTATTTGTGGCCGTTTTTGAGAGCAGGAAACAGCTCTGTATTCTGTGAGAGTCTGGATATTTTATTTTCTTCATTACTTATCTTCAAAAAGTAAAATTATGCTGTAAACTATGGAAAAATTATTACAGAAACAGAAAGGGTTTGAGGAATTTAAGTCTCTGCTTGCACAGGATTGTACAAAGACCGGGCACTGATCTCTAATGGCTCTGTGGAGGTAAAACCTAATAAGGCTGCCTACACACATGCTCGGAGGTGGAGGGGAGGGCATTTTAATTCGAGTGGTTCCCAGGTAGACACTGATTAAAATGCCACAGCGTCATGTGTATTAAGCCCCCGTGCATTTAAAAATGGCTATGGGGCACTTTAGATAAACCTTTTTCAACGAGGTTTAGTTAAAGCACCTGCAGCCATTTTTACATGCGCGGGGGCTTAATACACACGAGGCTGCAGTCACGCTGCAGCGTTCTAGTTAGAACGTGGAGCAGACATGATTGCTCTCATTAGGACGCCAGTGAGCCCGTGTATAGGCAGCCTAAGCTTCCCACGTGGAAATGGGTAAAGCTTTGGTGCGGTGTTTATTTAGATGCATCCTGATCCAGACAGCACCGAAAAGTTGGCCCTTGGCACCTCTGGCAATACATATTGCTAGTTGGCTCATGGATTTATCCATAAGAAGGGGCTCCATTTTTTTTTTTTTCAATTTTGTGGTTCGTAGTAATAGATATGTTGAGACCTGTAGACCGTCTAGTCCACCTTCCTTCTCCAGGTGAGGTAATGCCCTTCCATATGTTTCCTTGTACTTTGCTCAGCCTGATTCCAGCTGCACATTTTAAATGGGCTCCAGTGGTTTTGTATAGCTGGGAGCCAAGGCAGAATATTGCCATCCTTCTTATTTTGGTGTGATGCCCTTGGTCTGAGAACTGCATCTTCTTCTATGCTCTGTAAAGTGCTGAATATATTTTTAGCTTGATAAATAAAAATTGAGGGTAGTGGTAAAGGCTTCTGCAGACATGCACTCATGGAAACAAACATGCTGGGTCATGCATAATGTGGTCAGAAACCAGAATCGTGTGTTTGCAGCATTGATCAAAGGCTGCATCCCAGAGTAAGGACAAGTAAATTGAGGTTCCATCTTGGGTGAGCATGTGGTGATGCTGGCCAGCTGGCTGCCTGAAGTCAAAGCACGCTGAGAGTAACCACAGTTTCTCTTTTTAATTTGTTTCCCCTAGAGCTCGTAAGACACAGCAGAGCCCTTGAAGGATTGTGATGGGTGTGCAGATCGTGCTGAGAAGGTAAGTCCATTGGTCGGCAGTATATCTCCACTGTGAGTTTTCGGAGAAGATAAAATGTTAGCTTGCAGGTAATGTGGATGTGTGATTAACAAATGCAGTGCTATGATTTTTTTTTTTTTTTAATTTTGCAGACACTTTTTCACACTAATAAGAAATTATTTTCATGGTAACTGCTACAAACCTGCCTTATCCTGTTGTGAATAGGCACAGAGTCATTTTTATCATTGAATGGACCAAGAAAGAAGAATGTGCATCAAGTGCATAGGCTTAACAATCTGGGTTCTTACCCCAGGTTACAGAGTTTAAACCAGACTTTTCACGAGAACCACACGTCTTTATTACATAAGAAACTTCGGGGTCCTCATGGCTTTTGCCTTAGGTGAAATAAGGATTATCTTCTGGAGCAGTGAGATTTGTACAGGATATTGAGGCATTAGAGGGGTATTTTTCATTCATCAGAATATAGGATTGAAAGAGACTCCTTGGGTCACTGAGTCCAGGCCCCTGCTGTTGAAGACAAACAGTTCTTATAATCCCTTTCATAAACTCCCTTAGGTTCTCTCTACTGGATGGCAAATACATGATCCTGAATAGCCAGGTTTGTCTTTAGTTGGAAATAGGACACACAACCTTTCTCTACACATCTGCTTCTTCCATTTCCATTTATTTTCATTTTTTCCAGGAGATGTGGTGAGATTGAAGAAGTCTGAGACAATATCTAGGGGGTTTTAAGAGCAGAAGTGCAGTTGATTATGTAAATCTTCCCGGACTGAATCACTGATGGCTCTGCCAGTTCTGAGAGTAATTTTGTTTTCTAGCACTTGACAATGGGAGAACAACGCTCTGTCTCTGAGCATTTGATAATGTGGCAGATTCTTTTCACTTTACATGGGTGCAACCCAGCAGATTCATTGGGCTTGTCAGCATGTAACTGGGTGCTGAATCTTGGTCTCATGTGGTTTGATGTATTTGCCGAGTCGGATGGACTGCAGACTGTAGTGCTTTACTGTCAGGAAAGTCATGAATAAATTATAAGAAATACAGAAAACACTTTCTGAAACTGCTCCAGCTTTCTCTTCACCCCCCTCCCTCTATATCTAGCTATATAGTACAGCTTTTTAAATTTTAATGAATAAATGGTCTTGATATTGGACACTTACTTGCCATTGGCTCATTATGGCAGACCAGTGACCCACAGTTATGTGATCGTAAGTGGACTCTTGACTGGTGCAGATCTCAGCCTTGCAGGAGGCTGAGGGATGGACAGGAGGCTGTGTCTTTCCAGTGGGCACTTTGCCTGCATAGGATCTACCCCAGAAACTCCTGGCTGACAAACAGCAGTGATCGTAAACTGCAGGTGGCAAGGTATTTCTCAAGTAACTGAGGTAGTGCCTCACTGCTGTACCAGTCGCTAGCTCTGACACTACCAAGGGATGCCTGGGCAGGGGACATGGCTTGCAGGTGGGGTCCCCTCAATTCATGAAGATCCTTTGTGAAGCTGAAGCCTTTGAGATGATGCTGAAAGGTCCATTACAACCAGTTGGCTTCTTTCCAGCCGTGATGCTGTCAATAACTGTTTGCTTCTGTTGACAACCAGTGCATTGTTGCATTACTGATAGGCTTCCTGAGCATGGGGATGGGCCTTGCACTGGGTGAAACTCTGCAGACATCTTCTCTGGTTCAATCCCATCAAGTTCAGAAGATTCCTGATGTCTTTCTTGCTTGTTCAGTATTGAATGTAGGGCAGATCCTGCAGTTCTTACTCATGGTGAGACAGCTGCTCCGTTCAAAGGGACTTCTTGGCCTTGTTTGTTTGCTGTCACAAGTGCAGTTATGCAGCTCAAAAAGAGTAATCTTTGGTCTGGGTCCTGAAAGAGTGCTGGGTGCCTTGGGTGGGTGACCTTTTCACTGACACCATCAATATCCTAGAGTGGAGTGCAAATTCAGTTCATCAAGCCTGTGGCCACACAGACCTGAACGGCTCTCTGCAAGGGCCTGATACAAGAAATCATCTGTACTTGGAGCAGTAATTATGGATGTGATTTAAGGGTAAGCACAAGCTTACGTGTTGTCTTAAAGAGAGAGAGACTTTAGCGCCTTCATAAGTGCTTTCTGAATCAGCCTCCTATGTAGAGAGTAAATGAATCTTCTGGTTTGAGCTAGACAGTACATGATGCTTGCCTACACTATATCAGAGTGTTTTGTTGTATGATTGTGTTGGTAGTATGATATAAAAGAAAGCACTGGTATTAAGAGAGCTGCTAACTGAGCCTTCCCTGCAGCTCAGAAGTGTCTCTGCTCTTGAATATTTAGTATAATTGCATATGAATTTTTCAAATATCACAAAGGTTTTATGGTCACAAAACTGGCCAAGAGCATTCTTTGTCACCCGTCAGTTAGTAATAAATCTAGACGGCAGACATCTGATCAAAATTAATTGCAGCAGATAGAAGTGCAGCAAATGTTAAAGTGTCCGTAGCATTTACACACCAGTGGATTGCTGTGGTTCACCAGTTCCAAATTATTTTTGGTTCTCAGTTGTTCATTTCCCCCAGAGAAATGAGCAAGAACCACCAATTCCATCCGATGAATAAACATTGCATTCTGCATCTTCATTGACAATAGTTGGTTTATAATTCTCTTGGAAATGAATAGTTTATAAAACCCTTCTTCCATTTGTTTTTTTAAAATGTTGGGTCAGATGAGTCCCTTACTTTAAAAACAAGACTGTTATTTTTCTGGTATATTTTGCCACAGCACCTTGCTCTAGAACACTTGAATGGCACCGTTAAACCTTAAGTGTGAGGCAACACTGTAATTGCTAGGTTGGTTTTTAATATGGCAATAACGTCTGAGTATAGACCGTATGTAGAGAATATATTTATACACAATATAGAAATGCACATATGAGTTTACAGACATTGTAAAAGCATATGCATGTTAACTTGTTGTCATTGCTATCCGTAAAATATCAGGAGAGATATTGACATCAACCTAAAAAGGCATTGACAAGTGAAACATTTCCATAGCAGCATATATTTGGAGAGAATGGCAGAACCTTCAATTAAATTGTATTTCCAGTGGAGCCAGAATAATGTCTTAACAGTATCTAGACATTTGTGTCCCAGCTGATATACCGTGTTCAGTAAGATGCTCTCAGAATTGACCTTTCAGCAAAATCAGCACCAGTATAATTCATGCTGTTAAACAATTCAAACATGCTTTTTCCTTTTAATTCCTGAAGCTGTATATGGTTAATCTAAGTGAAAATAACAGTGTCCTAGGCAAGAGGAAAGAAATTGTGAAGACAGGTATGAGGACATAGTTGTTTTGCATCCCAAGACTGGCAACACAGCATTTGCTCACGGTGTTTGTCAAGCAGAATTAGCATTAACGTAGCAGTGGTGGCAGATAAGTGTGGTAACATTTATGTACTGGGACTGGAACAATCCCCTGTTGCTTATGCAATTAATTCATTAATAATAAAAGTTGTATCTTAAGATGTGGAGGTTTAATGCATTTTAAGAGATTTTAGTACATGATTATTTTTTTCTCTCCTTTTGGGCTTTTTCTGTTTAAATGTTTTATTAGTTTTAATAGTGTACACTGGTTACAGACAGTAAATATTAACAATACAGTGAGCCCTATCCAACCTTCATTACTGTCAGTAGGCTAGGTCCTTAGCTGGCACAACCTGGCATACCTCCGTTGAGTTTAAATATTGACTTAGTGGAGCAAACACACCAGATCAGAATCTACCCCAGTGTGAGTCTATCAGTTGTGTTTCATAAGAAGTGGGTGAGAGAGTGCATCCTGTATGAGTGCCATAACCCGAAGACCCCGGTCGAATTCGTAGTGTATTGCCGCACGGGGGGCGGTGCGGCACGATGAAGCATTAGGACCATTGGTGTTTGACTTCTGTGTTACTTACCTAGAATTGGGCTGAGCAGTGCACATGACTACCTGGGGGGGAGCAGGGGCTCACACTGAAGCCAAGGTGATTGAAAGGTAGCAAACGGGACTGGTTGCATGTGTTTGGTTCCCCCACCTGACTGTTCTTGTTTGCAGGTGGCTTCCTCTTTCCTCTTTCTTTCCCTGTGGAGGGATGCTCTAACTCTTTGGTCTTGGCTTAGATACTCCTGCTTTGCTGTTGCTTTTTAATGTTGTTAGCTGATGCAAAACAAGACAGTTTTTAAACTCTTGATTTAATTCTGCAGCAGAGAGTGAAAAGGGGGTGAGTTGCTGTGTGGGAACAGTTAGAACCCTGCAGGGAAGGAAACGGAGAGCAAATGACAGGGTGTACAAATAATGTGACATTCCATATCAGTCACGAAATGGGAACACTTTTAGGAGCAATGCTACTCAGTAAATTATTCAGGAGTCAGAGTCTGTTACCAAATGGCCTATTATTGCATATGACAGCTCAACACATAGGTCAAAAGGGAGTGAGGAGATGAACAGAGAAGACACCTTGCACTAAACGGCAGCAAAACATATTATAGGAGCCAAAGGCAATTAAACGTGATACAAATTGTAGGTATTAATGACAACAGCTGGGTGCATTTGTTGCTGAATTAATGTGCAGCGTTACGGGGTTAATTACACCAGGGACCAGTTTAGCAGAAGTAACACGTGGGAAATGGAAGAGTTATTGACCTGGCTGAAGAAAATTCTCCGCGGAATTCATTTGAAATTAAGAATCATCTTTATCTACAGATGAGATCCCTGGCCCAGCGCAATCTGTGGCAAGGCTTCCCTCGACTTCAGGGGGGCAAGATTCCTCCGCTATGGAGGACCGGGGCTTAGCTTTTCTGCCTGTGCAGCTCTGCAGCCATTGGGTTGGAGCCTTCCTGGCTTTGTTTCCTGCTCCTGCACCCTGCTCTTTGCAAGCCCCAGCCTGGCCAGCCAGGGTAGTTCTCAGAATTCACCTATGTTTGAGCTGGGGGCTAAAGGAGGTACTGCCCTCATGAATACAAGGTCAGCCCAGACTGTTGGTGTGCTGCTATAGGTAACCCAGTCCCAAATGCTGAAACCGGTTCGCAGACCTACATTTGCTTCAGCAACCAGAGGCACAACTCAGCCTGGGCTTCGATGGGACCTAATGATAAGTGACAGCTGCATTTCAAGCAGATGCTCCAATCCGTTACCTGGTTCCAAGGCCCACACATTTTTAGCACGTTTATGAACACTTTAGATTTCATGTGCAAATATGTGCAAAGCAAAACCCTTGGAGAGGATTCCACATAGCCTGGCATTTGTACCTCCCTCCCTTCCCCGCAAGGTTACCATCTTCCAAGAGAAGCGCAGTCAGATGTGGTATTGCCTGTAGCCATTCTGTACTATCACCCGCTGAGGTCTCATCACATGTAACAAGCTCAGCGAGGTTGTTGTGGTGGATCAGCCTAAGGAAAAGCTGGCATCAGTCTAAGGAAAAACATAGTTTTTTTGGGGAAATGGTGTTTGTGAAGTGGCACCTTTTAGACATGGTCTAAAACCAAAGTCTTATTTTTCAGGGAGCAAATTTCATTCCATGATTTGAATATAAAGCAGCCCATGAGCTTTCTGGCCAGCCTCCAAAGACACTGACTTTCTTCTAAAGCAGGCCCAGAGAAAGACAGTTTATTTTGTGCCAGGTTTACATCTCCTTAATGATTAGTTGACACAATTTTATTAACCTGTATTGACTGCTTTTTAAATGCAAATGGGATACTTCAGCAAAAAATGAATAAGAAAATTACAGTGGAATTAGTCCAGATAAATGAGCCCATCAGATTGATGGGAGGATCATCACCTGGAAAATCATAAATTAACAAAGCATCGAAAGCCAACTTGATTATTGTATAACAATTAAATGGAGACAATTTAGTGTTTTGGTAAAATAATTAAATCATTAAGAAGTGCTGCTATCTACTCTACAAATGCAACCAGTGGAATCTGCCATCCGTGGTAGACGAAAATAGAACACTAATTTGTCAGGATACCAGCAACTAAGGCTTTGTGATGTGAATTTTTATCACCATAATCTTTGGAATAGCTGAGTGACAGAGAAGAAAAGATGGCTCTGAATGAAGAACAGCAAAATCAGATGTGGAGCTATGGAATAGCAATTTCCAAACTGTTGGAAAGTTTAAAAATAGCGCTATGGATAAGAGCCAAAACAAAAGAATGCCTTGTCCCTGGAGTAACTGTCCAAGGTGCGTAAAGTTGGAGCAAGAACACAGTCAAAGTTTGGATCTAAACTTTCTTTGGGGTGTGAGGGTCAGGGTTTCCAATTGGCCTGGAAATGAATTGCTACCTGTTGGATCGGTGCCTGTGCGGCCCCAAGACTCCCCTGGAAACAAATGCTTGCCATGCAGAGGGGTGTGTCTGACTGCAGGAGGGCTGCAGGCTACGGGTAGTTTGCTATACCCAGGAGAACTGGGCACGGAGTAAACTCTAGTGTAGATGGAAACTAACCTTAGTGCTGCACTCAGTTATGGATAATATACTTGTCTTTGGTGGTTAAAAGGAGTACAGATATGATAGCACGGGTGGCTAGCATTATTACAGATGCTGCGGGCCATTCTAGCTAAACTGAGAGAGTACTTCTAAAGACTGATACGTAAAGTATTTTTGTTTGGGTGGGGATATCAAGCTATAAATTAACAGCAAGATTATTTTTAATGCTAGCGTTTTTAATTATTATTTATGGAGGGAGATGACTTTACCTAAGATTGATTTGTTGAGGAAGAGCACTAGGGTGGACATTATGGGCTCCAAAGCAGGACACAATCCCTGCTATACAGAGAGATGTAGCAACATAGATGTGGGACTGCTGTCTATGTGCAAAATGAGGATTGGTGGGGTTGTAATTTCACAACAATTTTGAAATCAAAACCATATATTGGACCCACCCAAATGACCTACACTTCCTTCAGAGAAAAGAGACTAGTACGTTGGAGACTTGTAAAGTATGATAAAGATGTGCATTCCTTTTCATTGCTTGGGATGCCATCCTGGCCAGCTATGCAGCTGCTGCATTGACTGCTGTTGTCTTGGAGTAACTGCACATACAGCATGCATGGAAATATTCCCCAAGCTGCTAGGCAAACAGACTTTAAAACTGCCGAGTTTCTCTGCTGAGTGGATGTGGAGAAGCATTCCAAAGCGACGCTCTGCAGTGTCTTGTATCTGAACTATTAGGCTAAAATAATAGCCTAAAAAAATTCTCCCGTTCAAGCTTCAGAACTCTGGAAACTGGGACAGTACTTATCTATGCTCAAACACAACAGAAGAGATGGAGAAGGCTGGTCTAATGATGTGATTAATTTTAGCTACCTTTTACTTCCCTTTTAAAAAAAACGGAATGTAATAAAAGCATCCCAATGAAAGAAGAATGCAAATGGGTTTGGACCGCATTAGTGCCCTGCTTTACATTTTAGGGGAAATGTGTTACTCGTGAAATGTATTTACCCACAATTTAAAAAACAATGCATGGTATTCAAACTACTGCATGGCCCAATTAAGCCAAAACATAGTAAAGGAATAACCCTGTTGAAAGATTACATTTCCCTTCCCTAAACCTCAAAGTCTAAGACAAAGCAGCTCTTCTAAAGATATGCCTGTCATAGGGATAAAGTGCTTAAGGAAGGCATCCTGTGTGCAAGTTTATGAGATTAGCAGGTCTTTATCTTTATCTTAAATTACTATATAAAGGGAACCATCACTCCAGGACGAGCTTTGACAGTGTCTGTTGCCTGCCTAAAGGCGAGATCATCATTAGCTGTGGCCCTTATCTAGCCTTTGCCTATGCTCTTGGATTTCTAAAGTCACTAGCCTGTTGGAATTTAATGCTTCCATTTTAATTGTATTTAATCTTTTGCTACTGTTGATCCAGCTCTATAAATTATTTAAAAGGCAGAAAGCTTTTCCTCAGTAATTAATGGCAGGTTTGTTAGATACTGTAACAGCCTGAGGCTTCACTTTCCCTGCATAGTTCTCTAACCATCTCATCATTACCTAATATAACAACCAGCCTCTCTGGCTTTATAAAATTATAATCAATGGTTTGTACCAATAGCACTTGAGGGGGAGATGCTGTGGTAGGGTTAGAAGTACTTACTATCACTGACAGAAGATGGTTTGTTTCTTGGCAGCCTACAGCCCATTTTTCAACTGCTGAGGAAATACTGTAAGACACCAGGCTCTTATAAAGTAACTATTTTTATGTCCAATGTTGGTCAGTGTTGCAGTGCACCTAATAGATTGTAAGGACATTTAGAGTACGCAGGAAACCCATACCAGTAATAATGATGAAAAAGTATTTCACAGGGGGAAACAAGAAAAAGCCCCATTCTTTCTTCCACTGTCTGCTTGATAAAGGAGTCGAGTCCTACCATTAAGTGTACTGTAGGAATCTTTATGGAGGACTCATTTTCCTCCTACATCATCACAAGCACAGTAGGTCACCTCCTTAATAGGAGCCCTTGTTATACTTCTGAGCAATGAATCCTCTTCTCCATCAGGTAGCAAAGAGAGAGTAATTCTTGTCAGTTCTAATCAAAGGATCTTTGGTGTGTCAGATGACGGATAAACACAGTTCATGTGCCAAGGTTCAGCCAAAAAGCACTTCAAAGACACAGCAGTGGCTTGCCTGGATTAGCAGCATGTGCCTTTGAAAATGGCAGCAAATGTTTGCTAGTTCTAAGCTTTAGTCTTAATTTAATCCTAGTCATAAAGCTAACCAGAGTGTGCTCCCGAGAGCTTAGATTCTCCTCCCTCTCTCATTCTCTGAACTCCACGTATTTATCAACGGAAGTCAAAGGTATCTGGAGACTAGGATAAGCACTCTTCTCCCTTTTAAATCTAAATAAATACATGATGATGGCCTCCCTCCAGAGAACTCTTCTGTTCTAATTCCTCCTTTGGCATATTAAGCAAGGAAGTTAAAACTTACTACAAACTCCTTCCATAGCTCTATCCAGAAAACACAACAACACGAAAAGAGAGAGGTGGCTTCCTATTGCATGCTTTGAAGTTTCTAAGGTTTTTGTGTAGTTTGATGTGCGTGTGAGACTATTGCACGGCACTTATGTTGTGTTCTATTAGGGGCAGTGCACTGCCACTTTTGTGCATGGCTATGTTGTGACACTCGGCACCATTGTGGAATACCTACAGTCTCTATGGGCACTTGTACACATGATGATTGTCACCATGTACACATGACAAACATTTCCTTTGTGTGGTTTAAGTGTTGAGGAAGGTGCCTGGTGCTTAATAGTGTCAAGCCAGGTGCTGCCTCTGAGCTGGGTCAGCACCCTGCTTGCTAGCAAGCCGCCGAGGCAAGTCCTGGAGGGTGCCGCCACCATGGAGGAAAGGACCAGGGTCCGCCGACAGCTTTCCCCCCTGACCACAGGCAGGCTCTGCCAAGAAAAAAAAAAAAAAAAGGATCAGGCCTTTTGCCCTAACAGTGATGGAAGCCCCTCAATTGAAATGGTGGGTTTCAATTTAGGGGGCATAGAATAAAACCCTGAGGACTAAACCCCCGTCACGTGTACAAGTGCCCTATGTGTGTTTAACTCTGTTGGCCTTCTGAGGCCCTGGTTGACTTGTTTTTTCAGAGGAGAAGAGAATATATTTCTCACAAAGACCATAGGGAAAGAATGAGTTGTTATCTCCTCAATAGAAATGTTAGGCACTTCAATTCTTTTCTTGCCCAGCTTTTCATGTAGGGCTGCTGACATACCCCTGGAGAAGGAATATAAGTTCCTGGTACATCAGAGGGTTAAAAATGATGGAAGCCATCATTTTTTGTGATCTGCAGATAATGACTAAAGCTCATGTTTTGGCAGGCCTGCCTCATGACTCGCAAGGCACTAAGGCATTGGCATTAAGCTGTATATAATTTCTTGAAGGCATTAAGCCAGTGAGGAAAAAGAGTGGAGGGGAAAATTGTGCTATGGGATAGCACATTCACCCGTGTGCAGTGAAAGCTGCACTGTTCTTCCTCTTCACGAATTGGCTGCTGGGTGCAGGTGCAGAGACACAGGTAGCGATGTGACCCTCATTTGCTTACCTGCCGTAGCAATGAATGAATGCCTGAATAACAGACTGTGCGAGTGAATGAAAACCTAGCCAACGTGTTTTCAGTTGGGAGTTCTGCTGTAAAAACTTGATGGCCCTTAAAGAGCAGCTCCTTTCACATTTAAATTTTGCCACCCCATGCATCTTGCTTTCAAAATGATTCAGGCTTCTTCAGGAATAAGTGAAGAGTACGCGGGAACAAGCCAAAAGAGTTATGCTCTCCTGATCTTTTGCTCCTGACAACCTTGCTGATGTGCAGTGAAATATAAATGGTTTAAAGCATGATTCACTATTAAACATTAAAGAGAAAAAGTTCAGCTATTCATAAATTAATGTTAAATCTGTTTTCTGCAGCTACTGTATGCCTAGTGATAGCTCACTTGCCTGTAGTTAGCAAAGAGAAATGCTCTCTGAAGAATCGCATCCTTTCGTTTCTGCTGACAACTATTAAGAAAAATATTAAAAATACCTCTTAAAATTGTATCTGTAATTCTTGGTAAAGTGACATTGCATTTTTTTCATTAAGTCCTCACCCTGTCTTGGGACCACATTTGTGACATACTAATTAACTCTGATTTAACACAACCATTATTTTTGGAGTTAAGGGGTAGAGAACATTGTCTAATATTATTATATAAACATTCATATGACTAAGGCAAAAATGAGCTAAGTTAAACGGGAGGAGAGTTAACATGGCAGTTCGGAGATACAAATAGGATTGTGTGTTTGGGAGATGGATTTAAAATGCCCATCTAATACTATGTGTGGGGGATGGTTTCTCTCTCTCTGTCTCTCCTTTTCTCTTCTTTCTTTCTCACTCTCAAAAAAAACAACTAGAGATGCCTGTTTGCAAGCAGGCACTTTAGTTGTCTCCATTTTATCTGAGAAGCGTTAATCTACAAGAGCTCACAATAGAAAAGCTCATCAGCTCCTGTCTTCATTGCTCCTCTGAACATGGAACGGGCATGGTAGCTGTGTTTAAAAACACATGTGATTGCCTCAGACTGGGGGCAGTCGTCAGGCAAGAAACGGATGGTCTAGCCGGGCCTGAGCCCGGGATCCTGGTGTCAGCGCAGGACAGGAATCTGAGGGGAAGCCCTGAGCTCGGTTCATCCTTTCTCAAGGCAGCAGGAGGTGTGAGCTGCAGAGGCGGTGTCTTAAGCCCCGAGTATGGCAGACTATTACTAGGGTTTCCATGTTGGTACAGTGCCTTCCTGGAGGACCTGCTTCCGAAGTCTACGCCCACCGGAAAAGCCCTCTGTGAAGCGAGCAAGTTGTGCCGTGGCTGAATAGGATGCAGTCTCTACCCCCGGAGCTAAAGAGGAAACATTGAGCTCCTGGACGCCAATAAACTCTTTTCTTCCATGTGCATTTTCCGGGAGAGGAGAATGCTACATGTGCAGCTGGTCTGTCTGTGACCCAGCACAGGAGCTTCAGGAGCTCCTCCAAAGAGGGGTCAGCAAATAAAAAATACTTTAGGAGGCATCAGGACAAAACCAAAGCAAATCACAGGTTTTCTGGGAAAGCAAAACACAGGTGGCAGATAGCTGATAAGTGATGGCTTTGAACTCCCAGGAAATGCTGAGCGGAAGTGCAAGTATCTCGCTGGATTCCTGGGGCGTTGAGTGCATGGACTTTGTTTCAAATCCCGAGTGTCTTGAAGGTTTGCCCAGTGTATTCCTTAATAGATGTTGTGGCAGATCGCCCCACCTGCTCTCTCTAGTTCCTCTCACTCCAGCTTCTAGCCACGACCTCTATTGCTTATGGCAAACTTTGTTTCTTTGGCCCTGGCTGGCAAGATGCATATCCACAAATGCACCCCAGCTGGGTAGTGAAAGTGTGAGGGATTTGGTCCTTCTTCCTGCAGAGTGCATGGCTGGGGGAAGTGCTGCAGTTATGCTCAGCCGGCAGCGGGGGAATGGAGTCTTGAAGACATTAAAGTCCTTTTAGGTGCTCACGTACCTCCGTGCTTTATAAGAGCCTACCAGGTGCCTCCCCGGCAAGAACTGGCCCCAAGTGACTTGCTCAGAGCTGGTCCAAGGGGTTTCCCTAGGACTGGCTACCTGACGTCACCCAGCTTTTATACCCTCCTGGCAGACGCTTGCTCTTATTTCCACGTCACTCCATTTTGCAAGAGGTGCCATGGAAGGAGGTGCCTCTTGTGCCAGATTCGCCTGTAAATGTTTTTTTGATGGTGAATGCTAAAGCAGGATGGAAGAGGGGAGAAATAATTTTAAAACTAAATCTGCTGGAATGAGGATTTTTGATGTGAAAAGGTACAGACACGAGAACCTTGAAGGCACATCTAATTGTATTTGAAAAGATAACCTGGGCCGGGTCTTTGAAGACATTACTATTTACGAGGAACGTTTATTCGCAGGGTTCCAGCAGTGGTCGGATTTCTTCTTAAGTATTCAAATAGGGTTGTTACAAAACAATGATCTGCAAAAATATTGGTAAAATTCTTGATTACCATGAAGCTTTACATGGGATTTTGAGTTAACCACCCAAACTAATTAAGTGAAATTATCCTAATTTGTTTATGATGTTAATGATCTGAATTAATTTATAGTAATTTAGCATGTATTACTAAAGATTTATTATGTTTCCCACCAAATTACTTAAGAGCTATAAATCCCATGGTTAAATTGTAATTAGTGGAGACATATTTATCGAAAGGGATAATTACATCTGATAAAAGTTCTTCAGTTAGGCTTAATTAAAACAGATTATTCCCCCATAAATGAAAAGTAAATATGGTAATTACTGGGTAGATTTTCATTGCAAAAATGAATATCGCAGCATTTTAATTTTCTAAAGGGGTGGGAAAGTAAACTGTATAACTGATTACTTCCCAATAAACTATGATTAATAATCCCAGGGAAACAGACATTTTATAGGAGTAAACATTTTGCTACTTAATGACTAAAGAGTAGACACTAGTCAGAAGAATCAACCATTAACTCATTTTTTAAGTGGACTGTTGCTGTTTTGAACCATAATGAAGACTGCGTTAGGAAAATTAAATTTTCTCCAATAAGACTAACCCTAGTTCATCTAAGTAGCAGTGCTGGGGGAAAATGACAGTTAAGCACCCTGGAAATAATTTTTACTGATGATAATATGAGTTGTGGTTTCTTAGATGTACACTAAATTTGCAATATTTTCTGAGCTAACGGAATATATTTAATGCACATCAGTGCACATGCAGAGATTAAACAGTAAATCCATGTTTTCATAATTTATAAATGCATTCTGTTTCAAATCACTGTCCATGAGGATCCTACTTGCAAACTGCATTGCAAACAGGCCACTGTTGAGTGAGGCAAAACCATACGCGCACACACGTGTGCATGTGTGTGCATGCATGAGTGTGCACACACTCTTTACTGCAACAAGATCCACCTGGCAAAAGAAGCCAGGAATATCGGGGAACAAAATGGTTATGAGCTCTGATTCCTAGGCTGAGGTAAGGTAGAGCAGGTGAGCAATTTTGCATTGAAATATTGTGGTTTTTTTATCATGCATTGCAATTTCTTCAGAACTGAAATTTTTCCTTTGCAAAATTTTAAAACTTTTACGAGTTTTTACTTTTCCATTGGGATTTTTTGTTTAATGGAATATTTTGGTCTGAGTCAAGCTTGTCTGAAATGAAATCTCTGGGGTTTGAAACTGAATACAAGCGTGTTGCATGGTTTGACAGTAGCTTGTCTGTGGTGCCCCATGGGGTTGTCCATCAGATGCATTGCATTTCCCTTCTCTTCTCTTGGCCGGGTGCAGCTGGGCACAGTCTACTGCCACCCAAGTAACTGCTGCATGTATCGGGGAGGAGGGACCTGGCAGGGGAGAAGGGGTAGGCAGCTCCTGGACCAGTTCCCACACGCAGCAGCGAGTTCCTGGAAGACGCAAGTTCCCGTTGAGCCAAGCCGGGACATGAGCCTCTTGGAATTTCCCCCCACGATGTTTAGTTCTCTGGCAGACTCTTTATATTTCATTCTTGCTTCCTGTGTTGAGTAGCAAACACATTTAGAAATATCAGTATTTCCCGCTGGACCTAACTCTAGCGTGACATTTGGTATAGTCCCTTAGGAATGCTATGGACTGTAATCTGGCTACCAGATGTAACAGAAATCTTGAAATGATAGTAAAAGGAACATGATGTAAAATGACAGGAGTTGAAAGCCAGAGGCATGATCAAGCATGAAAAAGAGCTGATATTTCTACTCCTTTTGGAGTCTTCCTTGCATGAAATAACAGGTCTGGGGCACTGCAGCCCGAGGAGCCTCTGACGATTAGAAACATGTGCCTAACCTCAGATAGCTGGACTAGTTTATTCAAGTGTGCAGGGCAGGGTGGCACCTTGTAGATTAACTCGTTCAGAGGCATACGTTTTTGTAGGCAACAAACTACTTTGTTAGATACCGTGAATTCAAAGAAGGCGATCACCTATGAAAAATCATGCCTCTCTGAATGAGTTAGTCCTTAAGGTGCTACCCTACCCTGCCTTCTGCCTGACTTCGAACTAACGTGGCTAACTACCTCTCTCTTCTCAAATGTGTAATTACACAAGAGCTCTGAGCCCAGGCTCTCAGACCCACTGGGAAAGCACGCTTACGTCAGCTGGCCTTTCTGTGAGAGTCAGTGCTGGGTCTGGGGAATGGGCACAAGTAAATTTTGCTGAAACAAGGATGCAATGGGGCAAGGAGCCCCTGGAGCAGCAGCCCACGTTAAACATCAGGGCTGGGCTCGGCAGATGCACGTTGGAGGAGGCCAGCTTTTAACGGGGTGGGACCCGGCTTCCGTAGCAGCTAGTCGGAGCGGAGGTGCTTGTGCTGACCACTGCAGCTTATGGTTTACAATGGGAAACCCATCACAACAGTAGGGGTGGGGTGGCAGGCAAGGGGCTGTTGATGTCGGTACAGATTATATCTGTCTGGGTTTGAAGCAGAGCATGGAGACTGGATAAGGATTCTAGATGCTGCGCTGGCCAGGAAGCACGGCTGATAGCCTGGGAGCCAGACGTGCGTACGATGCTTGCGCTTCTGGCACGCTGCGCTTTTCAGGCTGCTCAGCTCCTGCTACCTTGCAGAAGAGCATGTGTGCCTTAGAGGAAGGGACAGCATGAGCCTGCAGTGTCGTGAAGGAAAGGCATGCGAATCCCTGGGGCTCGATCCCATGTACAGCCAGTTTTGGGTTTGCACTGCAAGCCAGCGTCCTTGCGAGGCTATCAGCAGGGCCGAGTGCCATGGGACAGCGGTGGGATTGTGTTGGCCCGGGATGTTCTTGCTGCTTTCGTGCATCTGCCATGGTGTGGCAATAAACGTCCGGGGTGTCGTGAGCCATGCTACAGTTTCTCTTCACATCGTATCATTTCCCCTCCCTCTCCAAATACTTTTGAACACCATTAACTCTGCTAGCAAAGATTAACGCATGGATTCTTGCTAGGTGTGTGAGACATTAACAATGATGTTCCTGTATTTGATATTCATAGACCTTTTTAAAATATTTTTATTCATCATTTCAAAGGATTACTTCTAAATACTGAACTGATGTATCCTTAATCCTCTCTTCATTTTGGCCCAGAAAAGGAAAAAGTCTCTCTCTGTACCTTGCTCCATCTACATTTTCCGTTGACTTTTCTATTATTAATGTTTGCTATTTCCGGAACGTAACCGGCCTACCAAGAAGAGCTTTTAGTCACCCAAATGATCTCCACATCTCCTTAAACATTTTCAATGCGATGATTACAGCAGCAGAAACTGCTCGTGAAATCAACTCCTGTCTGAATTGTTAATGACTGCAGCAGACCAGCACTCCTTCCTCCGCTACAGATCCTGATTCTGTTTTGTCCCTTCTAACAGCCAAACAGATTAGTGCACTCCAGATTTTCTTCCAGCTAGGCTCAACATTTGGTTAGTCATTCATGACTTTAAAAAATACATGACAGTTATTTATTCATTGAAAATCCAGCCTGGTTTTCTGGATCTTTTAATAGTTTTTTCCCCTCATCTGGTTTTGCTTGTTCAAAACTTGGCTGGAATTTAGGGGACGGGATATGTGCATCTGTTCAGTATTGGGACACATGCTGACTGCATCTCTGACCTGCAGAAATAACACCTGTGTCTGTGTTTGGAACCTGTTTCTTTTCATAGATGATGTCAGATTCAGGCCGATTGATTTTGTGCTCCATACAAACAAAGGAAACTTTGCTTGTCTTCCTGTATCCTAAGTATAGTGGAGCCAACCGACCCCCTGATGGAAGTCAGTGGTGTGAAGCTAGTTTCTCTGCACGCTGCATGAGCACTGTGTACTGTCCCTGCATGGAGGGGGAATTTCTACTGCTTCTATGGCCTCGCTTTTCTCTGCCCGGCACCCAGGGGCCAGCCCCTCTGAGAGCCCAGCGGTTGTAAGGGGCTAGCAGGCCAGGAGTGTTCAAGACAAGGAGCTGCATGTCCAGCAGGAAATCTCCAGGAAAGCTGGCCCTGCTGGGAGTAAATGCAGGCTGCAGAGTCCTTGATGGCTCTGCTTTGGTGGGACCTGGCTGCTCAGGAGATCGGCCGGGGGCCCATTGTACTCGGTGCTGGACACGCGTACCAAAGACTTTATGCTTGCTCCAGCACTTATGGGCAGGTGCCTCTGGAACTTGAGGGGCCGATCCTGCGCACCTTGGCAATTGCCATGCAAGACTGGGTCCCTCAAACTTGGGGAGCATCTGCCTGGGTTTCGCCTCCAGGGCATGTCGCCAAGTGGGGAACACTTCACTCGTTGTCCTGCAGAATCAGGTCCCTGCCCAATGCAAGGCAACAGGCAGTTGTGTTTCTGCCACAGCTGGTCCACTTCATCTGTTCATAGTCGAAGTCTGATGTGTGGTGTGGTGTGGTGTGAGAGCATTGCTGGCCACGGGACCTGGCAAGCGGCCCTCTAATGGGCGCTCCACGTGGAAGACCATGCAAGTCACTGCACAGGGTTGTACTGATTTTTGTTGGTCAAGACCCTAGTTCAGCATCTGGCTGCAGAACATACAAGGTGAGCGCAGCCCGACTGTCTGCAACTCCTGGATGCTTGCGTCCAAGGCTGTTTTAGAGCCACTGCAAAAATGTGAATCATTAACGTTAATCACTGAAATATTTGCATGCACTTGTGGCTGCTGTTTAATCTATTGTTATATGATATTATTTGACATTTTGAGCACTTAGCCTCTGGGTTATTTTACACAGCTTAAAACTGAGATCAGTATTGTGTTAGCTATGGTACGTGGTAAATGCCATTGACAAAGTTCAGCTTGTTTTCTAGTCATCTTTATCAGATTTCAGTTAACTCTTTGAAATTGCAGCGCAGCAAACAGGCGCCTGTCTATTCTGAAGCAAGACTGACTATCCTTAAATACCGAATTAGATTATTATTCCATACCCATACTAACCATGATGGCACATGGGCAGAAAATACACAAATACTGTGTTGTATTCTTCAGACTACTGCACTGAATACAGATCTGTGGCAGTTTTAAGTAGAAAAGTGACAGCAAATTATAGATATTAATCCCTTGAGAGTAACTTTAAGCAGCAGTTAAAGACAAAGAGGAGTATAATCCACAGAGGATGGAAATTGCAGCATCCACGCAGCATTATATTACATAAATGTTACCAAACTGCAATGTAAATTTCCATAATTTGGAAATAGGGCATAATGCAAAGTATTGTGAATGGGCTGAGTTGTCTGAACCGGAGAGGAGGGGAACTCTGTGCTGCTGCTTTCTTTCTGGGGTGTAGAGTTCAAAACACAGGTATCAGATGTAGTCCAGTCCCTGCTTTCCTTACTTCTAGTTAGTTATTCATAAGTATGTTCGTAAAGAAAAATGTCTCCTTATGGGACACAGACCATAGCAGGGAAGTCAGTCAAGCATGGCACCTCTTAAAATGTTATTTCTGTTGTGGCTCCCCTTAGTGAATTGACCTAAGCATCAGGAAATGACTCGAATCTCAGTCGTGTTTGAAAGGCAGAGATATGAATTGCCAGGCAGATGAGTCCCATTTGCATCTTGGGGGTCGCTTCCCTCCCCAGCTCTCAGGGTGAGCAGTGCTCCCCGTCCGGCATTGCTCCTGATCCTTAGGGGTTCGGTACACCTTGTTATCGCTTACTTGACTCTGCTTGGGTAAGAGAGGGTTTCTCTGGAAACACGTTGTACAAACTGAAAGAAAAAACAAACCCTGGCAAGTCACAAAACAAGCCTCTAGCGAGTCAACTCTATCAGGACAGGGGCAGGTTGACACTAGGAGGAGGCCGTCAAACAAAGACATCAAGAAGGATTTCTTTTGGGGGAAAGGGATGATTGGCGAGTGCGTTAGCAAACAAGCTGAGAAGCTGTGTAGGTGCTGTGTAAATGGACAGCCCTCCCACCATGGAGAAGAACTTGAATTTAATTCTAACTGTGTTAAATACCGGCTCGTTTGGAAGGTGTGAATTCCCATGAACCGTGCACGTAAAAACCGGTTTATTGAGTGTGTGCTGGGATGCTGCCCGAATGATGCACCAGGACAAAATAATTGAGATGTTGCTTGATCCCGATAGTGTGGAGACCCTGTAACACTCGCGGGCTCCAGCGTGACCCGAATGCATGTAAGTTAATGCCAAGTTCCAAATTATCTACCTGGGAGACCTGGGCAAACTGACCCGTTTACTAAAGCCGGATGGAAAATTTTCATTCAAATAGGTTTGGGTTTTGGTTTTGTTTTGTTGAAAAAATATTTTTTGTTCATAAAATAGTAAAGGCTTCAACAGCAATCCCCATGGAAAAATATTTCAAAGTGGGAGAAATATAACTTCATAAAATTTATTTAGAAAAACATTGACATTTTAAAGCTGAAAATTAAAGCTGAGAACTTAAAATTAAATTTTTCACTTTCTGTCAAATTCTCCAAAAGTAAAATTTGGAAATTCTACTTCATAGGAAATTTTAGAAATACCTGTTCTTATTCTGTATTTCAATGAAAAAGAAATCCAAATACTAGGATTTACCACTAAACGGAAATCTTGAACACTATTCTTTAGAATCAAGTCAATTTAAATGTTACTGTGCATAATGAAAACCATCCTATTAAACGACACAAGAAGATGCACATGATATCAAAGTCCCATTTAAAACCATCCACTGGGTCACTTGGCTTCTTATCCATGTAGCTTATAATCGCACGTAATATCTTCTGCTGATGTACGGGTAACATGTCTGACAATTTACCGTCTCTACCCATTTCCGTAACAGGCTTATAACATCTGTAAACCGTGTATCAACCTTTTACAAACCAGTTATAAACCTTACTATAAAATGTGACTTGGGGGAGAGAGCCAAAAGCATGTTAACTTTGTGCATGAAGTGGGGTAGTTTAGAGGGTGGTGATTGTTCTCGTTAGAGTTCTGTGTAACGACCTACAAGGGCAGGATTCTTTATCTGAAGAGAAGGACAGACAGCTCCTCCTTTCCTTCCTTTAATTCCTGCAAAAACTGGTGAAGAGAACCACGAAATACAACAAGAAAAGGGCTTTTTCCGCAACTGCACAGGAATGCTCAGGCAAGCTGGTTGTTCCTTTCTTCAGGGGCTTCAGTAACAAAATCTACTAGTCTACTGACTAGTCTTGCCATGGACTGGAAGAATGAGATGGCTCATCCTCTCTGTTACCCTTCTTTGTGGGGGCCCTGCATCCCAGAGCAAAAGGGTCATTGAAGGAAACCAAGAAGCCGTAGGGTGATCGACTCCAAGAGGGTTAGCTTGTAGGCTTTGATCTTTAAAACTCAGAGCATTTCTGTCTGATGCAGCAAACAAGCAAAGGCTGACTGGAGGCCCTCTTAATTAGCAATACATTTCAGTTTCTTTGGAGAGTATTCAGTGGCATAGGGCTATAAATAGAGCTGGTGGAAACTCAGACTTTCCATGTTGTAGGACATTGTTTTACATTTCAGAACTTGTTTTCATTATTGTTTTCACAGTTAATTACTCTTTATTAAAGAAAAACAGAAGACTTGGCAGAACAAATTATTTTCCTATATAAATAATGAGGGGGCTACAAATGGTGGAGGTGACACAGTGCAGAAGAGACAAATGTAAGCAGTACTCTAGTGAAAATTATAGGGTGTGTATATTTTTTCCTACAGAACTGCAGGGTAGTATTGACAACTTGAGGTTAGGCTGGCAATGTGGCTTCACCCAGCAGCTTCCTCCAGCAGGTGGGGAGAAACGAATCTGGACTTTGTGCTCGGTAGAAGTTCCCCATCGAGGGGAGTGCAAGTGGGAAGTGATGACGGGGTGTCTTTGCACAATGGAATAGGAGCAGAATTCACACCAAGTCCTGGCTACTTGACACTTGGCTCCTGTGGTGAGAGGCCGTAATACAGTGTGTATTCTGATGTCACTGAGAGGCACAGATTTAGATGAGGATCCCATTGTGCTTGGCATGCATCTTGGCAACTGTCGATCCTCTGGATCAGTGTACGTGCAAGAGGCCTTTGTGACCATCACACCAAGACCTTCAGTGTGTACGCCTGGGCAAGAGTATGGAGGAGTGGAGGCTGACCAAGCCCTACCATCCCTCCTTTACACCATCGAGGCAGGGTCCAAAGGCCAGACCAAGTCCAGATGTTCGGTGCCTCGATGGTTGTAGCGTCTGCCAGAGAGCAACAGATGGGAACTGCTGCTGACTGCCTAATGCCTCAGTGAGGCCGCATTTCTGTCAAGTCCCTTAGCCTTTCTCCAACCATGGAGCATCCACGAGGCAGTGGGGGCTGGGGTTGTGAGGTTCCTTGTACTCACACTGGAGGTTGTGACATTGGTATTTTATAGGAGCTGGCCTGCCACAAGCAGCCCCACCACGTTGCCCCCAGGCCCCCCAGTCAGACCCAGTTTACAGTCGTACCCAGGACACGTATGGATGTATAGACTCATAGTAACCAGCAGTTTCTGCCCCGAAGAGCTCAAACTCTGAATGGACAGAAAGGGCAAAGTGGTGTGGGTTGGGGTGGAGTGTAGAGCTGGTAACGCTCCTGTTTTGTGGATTGGTTAGTAGAAGGATTAAGGTTTACATGGCTTCCTTTAAGTCAGCAGCAGGGCTAGAAATTGAGCCTTGATGTTTTTCCCCTATACTAGGCCAGTGCCTTTTCCCCATAGCCATCTTCCCTTCTTGACAGCTGGAATTTACTACCTATCTGTTCTCCGTTTACAGGAGTAACCCGTTAGACCTTACAAAAAAGGAAAATTAGAGCAAGATGCTTGGCCATCTTAAAGATGAAGTCACATTTTTTCTTCTTCAAAGATCGAGGGCTACGAATGCCAGGATGTTACCAAGTCGATTTAAGAGGAATCTTGATTTTTTTTTTTTTCTTGACAACTAAGCAGCGAAGTAAGATAAAAGCAAATAGCTGGTAAGGAATACATAATAAGTCACAGAAACATAGGAGCAAACAGTGATTTACTGTGGGCTGTTATAGGAAAGTGACTTACCAATTCATAAATTCATGGTAAGCCTGTTTTTGTATTATCATCTCTATTATCTTCAGTCCTTAGGATTGATAACACACTACACAAGTAATCTCCAGCCCTTTCAGTCTCTGTCACCTAACTCACAGAATTCCCTTCTTTATGCTATTGCTTTACCTCTCCTTTCCCCGGACAGTGGTTGATTGCTTTTGTGCAGCCTCAGGCCTGTGGAGATGCCTGGACATCCTTACAACATGCTACCAGCTTCCACAGCTGTACTTACCCAAACTGCAAGAATAAGGCAGTCAGCAAAGCTTTATTCTGCTCCTGTCCTGGTACTTGCTGGGCCCCGGATGTAACCCATGGTGGGGGCATTGTGGTTCTTTGCCTTCTTTCTCCTGGCTGGTCCATGCGAGAGGATAAGAGCCCACCATGGCGACAGCTGATGGAGTTATTCCTTTAACACGAGCAGTGTAAGAATGATTTTCTTCCTTGTAAGAATGAAGTTCCAGTCCCACTGACAGCCCAGACAGGAATCATTGTAGTGGGGTATGCTCAATGGCAGCCTTATCCCTTGCTGAGGCAAGGCTACCTTTTAAACACTTCTTTGCTCATTCAAAACTAAGTTCTTGCAAATACAGAGGAGGGGATTTTCTTCCCTTTTATTTTCATCACAGAATGGTTGCTGGTACCCAGTAATCTGCTTTTCCTTCGTTCTGTTTCCCCCCTCCCCGATGGTCTTTTGTTCCCCTTTGTTTCTGGACTGCCGCCTCGCCCAGCATCCCCCACTTGGCCTATGCAACATTTCCAGGAGGTACAGCAACCAAGGTGTCCGTTTGCAAAGCATGTTAGCGATGATGCAGGTTTGGGGACTGGTGGGGAGTTAGCTCATTTTGCCACTACTGCTATATTCACTCCTGTTATCCTACACGGTACCTCTCAAAGCAGCAATCCTTTAACTTCTAAAGGTAGACACGCAGTGAGCCCCATCTGCTTTCTTCTGAAGACTGGTGCCCAGCCAGCCTCGTTGTAGGTATGTGCAGATTTTGATTTTGATGAAGAGGTGATTGTGGCCAGTTCTTTCTCTGGCTGTGTGATCTTATGGTCGGAGCATTAGATTGGAGGCAGTAGGCCTGGTTTTTACTCCCAGGGCTGACAGTGTCTTGCTCTGTGATATTGGCCTTTGTGTCTTCCTTCCCTATATGTAATGTTTACAACACCTCAGTATCACTTTGAGCCTTGATTCTGGCCTTGGCTTAGTCTCAGCATGCGTGACGCTCTGTAACAGTGCTCTCCCTGCCTGTAGTCAGTTATACCAGTGTGCGCTGGGTGTTTAAATGTCACCAAAGCAAAACAACAGGGTTTACACCAAGGTTGCATTGGTGAGAATGACTCAAGGCGCAGGGCAGTGCAGAGGCATCCCGTGTTTGCAGTTTTGCTTCGGCAAACACCTGCATATGTGCTTCTCAAGTGCTAGACCCCCGGGGTGCAAAGGACAAGGGATGCTGCCTGCAGGGATTAGCGCGCCAGCTCTGCAAACACACGTACCTCTACCCCCGGAGGTGATCACTCCCTCGAGGCGCCATCCTTTTGCTCTGTGAAGTCCTGCGACGCCCCTGCAGAGAAGGTGCTAGAGAAGTGCCAGGCATCCTTATTACTAGTGCTATTCTGCAGCTCTTGTCTAAACTGGCTTCTCGCAGGTGGCAAGTGAGATATAACGGTGATATTATCCTGCTGTCTCACGTACTGGACAAGTCGTTTTCAGCCAGTTTATCTCCTTTTCCTTACTCTACAATGCTCCATAAGACCACGAGCAGGACGGGTCCTCTGAGGAGGCCACTGGTCAGTTTGGACCTGATTTGCAGGAGTACTAAGCCCCCGGGACTCCTAATGAAGTCAGTGGGAACTTAGCAGCAACTCTAGAAGTTTAACCTGTGGCAGTTGCAGCTCTGAAATGGCCAAAAAGATGCATCTCTGCTGATGGACAGGACAGTTTGGAGGGCATAGAAGGAGGGGCCCTATGTAGTGAGACTCTACCACCTACACACTGCCGAGATCTGGCCGGCTTGTCCCCAAGAGAAGGAGAATATCCGAGTTTAGGGACAGGGCTACCAGGCCTGTGCACGGTGGTTGGGCCCAACCCAGGTGGAAGGCGCCGCAGCCCGTGTGGTGGGTGGCTTGTGCCCCAGCCCTGCTGCACTCTTCCTGTGGCCCTTTTGCTCTGGTGTGGCCACAATTCCCGGAGCTCGGCCTAGGGTGAACTCCCAAAGAGAGAAAGGCAAGTCTGGTCCTGGTAGGTGCCAGGCTGAGGCTCTGCCTCGTGAGGAGATGCTGTTAAATGTTTAATGTCAGCTGCAGCAAAGAGCCATTGTAAACATTTCCTGTAATCACTCAGCGTTAAATATTCATTTTGTATGAGAAAGCCAGTGAGGTATCACATTGAACGCTCCGCGCCTTGGGGGCTCTGGGGGCACTGACAAGGCCTCATCCTGAGATAAAAGCAACAGGGGTGCGGGGGCAGGATGCTGCCCTTGCTGCTCTCAGGCTAGAGAATAACCTCAAAAGCTGGCTTGTCCATCCTCTCCAGCACCGCACGGCTTGCCATCATTAACTCTGCTGCAAGCTTTGCAACCCAGGGATGCACAGAAATACTTCCCAAGCACAATGCAAGAAGGGCGAGACCCAGCCTGGCCGCTACTTAAGCAATAAAAGATGCTGCATGAGTCAAGGGCATGTGAGAGCCATAAAGCCTTCAGCAGGTCCAGTTCTTTACAGCTGGCGGCACTGGCAGGCACACACATCAAAGAAAACGTTGCACGAACCTCCAGAGTTTCATCAGCATCTGAACATTAGGATGGATGCTACCACTGCTGCTAAAAACGAGGATGAAGTTTGTTCCTGCACAGAGCACCAGGCCTCTCCGTCGCCTGTCTGGGAGAAGTTGGCATGCAGGCCTTTCACTAGCCTTCTGTGCAAATGGGGGGTTTCACCCCAGGTCCTGCCTGCGCCTGATCCCAGCCCCTGTGGGCTTGTCTACACCGAGAGCAGTGTGTCATCGCAGCATTGCTGCTGCAGTACAGTGCTCAGTGAAGGCTGTAAAACATGCTGAAGCTGCATGCTGCTATCACTGTGCTGCTAGCAGTACCAGAGCCGCCTTGTTTAAAGTGAGCTTGGGCACATAGACGTGAGCTACCACCATAATAATGACTGCCATGTCCACACGCCCATGGAGGGATTGAGCCCGGAGAGGCACTGCAGTGTCTCCTGTTTCTGGAATTCAAATGGGCTGAATTCTGGAGGATAATCACTGAAAACCAGTCTGCTTTTCCGTAATCCAGCAAACCATGTCCAAGCCAGGATGGGTTAATATACAGGTTTGACCTTTATGATAAACGTTATACTTTTCTCAGCATCTCACAAACCTGGAGGTAATTGCTAACAATAAAAGCAAGGCACCCCCTTTCTATAGCGGTAGGCTTGCCATTTGCATTGTCCTGAGACAAGCCTTTCAAATACCTCCCCCTAGTACCTATGCTGAATTTGGAATAGGATGGTTCTCTCCTGGTAGCTCAATCAATCCCTTCTCCCTGCTGTTTGCATGAGGCAGAGCAAGCAAGCGCACCGCCACTTTTAATTAGCAGCAAGCAGAGGGGCTGATTCTTCATTCACACTCTAGTTTTATGCCACGATGGGCCCATTGATTTCCAGAAAGGTATTTCTGATTTCCACCAGCATGTTGGGAGAATGCCTGCCTGACATACAGATTACGCCTGGGAAACAAGGGATGTGGAAATGTAAGGCAGAAGCAGGTCCATGGAAAAGGAATTGGAAATGAAAAAAGAAGAAGAATTATCCTGCTTTAACCTGCTGTTGTTAATCTATATTGCCCATTATAATCTCGAGTGTCCTGCTTAGTGAAGTATGCAATCTGTAGTGCTGCTTCTTGCACAACCAGCGTATCTAATATAACGGACTGGCTCAACATCCATCATAATAATTACTGTGTCATAATTTTCTGCCCTTCCTGCCTCTGCTGCAGAGAGATAGAAGCAGCCTTGCAAGTACTTGGGAATTTTCACCAAAAATTTCTCAGGGTGTTTTATGTGGAGAGAAATCTGTATTTCTGCCCTATTTATTTTATAGGTTTGGCCTGACATAATGAAGTATATTTCATTGGAAGTATATAAATTTAATTTGAGTACCTGGAAGAGTGTCTGTTTCCGCTGGGTTCTCAATTTGCCTGGCTCTGCAGCGTAAGAAAGTGGGAGAGAGCACGTTCCTGCTAGAGTGCACAGAAAACTCTGTTGTTTGCTAAGCCCCTAATCCCAGCACTCCTGGATCGCAGGGAAGTTGGGGTTTGGAGCCACGTGTGCAAGACGCTGTCATCCTGCAGCCAAAGGGGTTAACGCAGGCCCCTTTTCCTTCTTACTACTTTAGGCATGCAGTGAACTGAGAGCAATGCTATCGGTGTTAGCACAACCAGCCAGGTACTCTGGGCTCAGGGATAGGGCACCAGTTCCTGCTCTCAAGCCATTACAGCAGCATTTCATCTTTAAATTAAAAATAAAGCAAGTTTCTAGCTCTCATGGCTGCAAAGTAAACCTGGAGAGAAGCCAACATGGTGACCTCTGCTTGAGCCTGAAACAATGGCGCTGAGATGGGCCATGTGCCTCGTGTTTCCCAGTGGGGTGTTAACACCAGCACCCGCTTATCTGGAGGGCTTGGTCAGCCTCAGCAGGGAGGAGAGTGGCAAAGGCCTGCTCAAAGATGGACCGTGGCTGCCCCAGGGCTCAGCTGTGGCTCCCTTCTTCCATTCTAGGGGGAATGAAGTTGGCCCACCAAAGCCCTCACCCTCGCCGGTTTATCGGGTGAGGGATGGAGAGATGGAAACTTGGTGGCGGGAAGCTATGTCAGGGCAGATGTAGGCTTCCAGATTTCAGATGGACTTGCTCTGTCTCTGCTGTCACTGGTCTTTGCCTGGTCTCAGTCGGGTTTATTGTCCGTGGCAACAATCCCTTTTACTCTGAAAAATATTTATGCATTTTTCCATTTTATTAACTTTTAAAAGAACTGAATACTGCGTTGTGACTTTTTAACCAGCACTCCCTATCACTACAGAGTGGAGCGGCTGTTTTTCTGGGTACCAGTTTCACTATTAAATGTGTGTAGGCTAAGGGTATCTTAAGGGCACCGAAATTATACTTTGTGGAGGGCTTGAGCAGCTCAGGCTTCTAGGCTGAGTGTATGCTGAATGGGCGGTAGCATATGGCAACTCCATCCCCCAACCACTCCTTCGCCAAACCAAGTTGGGCTTTGTTTGCATTGCACACGCCTGCGTGGGAACCAGGAAATTGCTTCATAACTAGGAGGGAGCAAATAAGAACATTTTATGGATCATGACAATGCCTGTTGTCTTGCCAGTGCAATATACAGTCATGGCAAGTTATTAGCTAAGGCCTGTGATTTCTTTCTTTAAAGTTTGTAGCTGAAATGGCAAGATGGTCCTGACTCATGGAGGGCCATATATACTGACTCTCCATCATCCAGTGCAGAGCATGACTTGAGCACTGCTGTGTTGGAACAGCTGTGTTTTGCCTGCACTTGCCCAATGTTCAGTCTAACAGTGCGGCGGGGCCTGTGTTTGCCCGTCTTCGTTTTCTGCCGCGAGAGGCACCAGTATATTGTTGAAGTCACTACAAGAACATAACTCCGTGTTTCTGTTCTTCAGCTCTCTTGTGTTTTTGAAGCACTGCCAGTGGAGCGTTTAAGCACTGCTACAGGAAGGACATTACAGCCCCAGAAATGAACATTTACGTGTGTCTTCTGAGCAGTCATCTCTGGCAAAGCCTGGAAGATCGCGCTGGGCCACGGGACAGTAAATTCATGACACTAGGATCTTGGTGTCAAAATTAAATGCTCCACCAAGAGGGTTTTATTGCATAGAAAAATAATTCACTTGTCAAAAGGTGATAAAAAGGTTTCTTAGCAAATGCACCACAGTGAGTGCTACTGAATGAAAAATCTGCGCCTCCATTGTGGGAAGAGATTCACATGCGTAGATGCAGCTATTTGTATTGGGGTCTAAATGGCAGAGATCCACAATGTCACACCAGCTGCCTTTTTATTTTAAATTACAGCAAGATGTGTTCCCTCCAGGCATTTCTAAACACTTCATCTTCATGCTAGGTGAATACAAAAAAGCACAGGATAATTTTGGACTCTTCTTAATGGGAGCATGTAAACTTGATCACTGGTTAATAAATAGAAACCCAGATTTCAAGAGCTCACCTGGCTCTGAAGCTTACTGATATTTTCTTTAAAAAGTTTTAAAAAAGTTATGTCACCCTATTTTTACAAACCTTTCCCCCACCTCCATGTCCTGTTGTGTGAAAGAGCCCTGAAAACAGATGCACCTGCTTAACTTTACATAAGTACTACAAGTTAGAACAGGTAGGTTAGTGTCCCCAGGTAGATCCAGGTATCGAGTATTACCACAGCAATGCAGTGAGAGAGAGACTGACTAGACAAAATGCTGCCAAATGTACAAAGCAAGGTTGCTGCCAGAGGGAAATATTTTTGTCTCAAATTTCCTTCAATTATTGCAGCCTTAGCTGTTTCAGAAGCGTGCATTTTTTTAAGTTAATGATATCCATTTAATGAGCTAAATATGAATGGGAGTAATTTGTATTGAACGTGAGCCCTCAGGATTCCCAGGTCAGGACACGCTGCCTTCCCACAAAATGACCTGGGGGAGATTTTCTGCCAAGAGAGAGAGTACCACAGTCTCAACAGTAGGCTTAAACATTGAGCTCAGCTGCAGTTGGCATTAACTCTAAATTTTTGAACATCTGAATATTGAAAGCCTTTTAAACCCACCTAATATTATTCTATTACTGGAACAAATCTAACAGTAAATTGAAAAAAAAAATAGGGACTTGCTAAAAAATATGCCTTACCCATCCATTCTCAGCTCCAGCATTATGTAAAGATGACAGTTATCAGCTATGTAGAAGAGAAGCTATATTAAATGTTAAATAACCTTTAACAGCACCAAATATTTAATCATAAAAAATTAAATTGACAGTGGTGTGGTTCACATAGTATCCCCTCGAAAACCTGACAGCATCATTTCTCATATATATTGATAAGTACAAGACATCCATAAAATCGTAGGCTCTGTAGCCTTCTATTTATGAGAGGCTATCTAAAACTCATTCATTGCAGGTAATATCAGTAAGTCAATTCAGCTTAGGCTGATAGCTCATAACTTTTCAGACTGTTGTATTTACTGAGCCATAGACTATCCTTTCTTTGAGTGTACTTGAGAAAATGACTTGTACTGTAGGACTATTTCTTCTCAAAGTATAATCAAGCGCTTTAAGATGAACTCCATAACTGAAAATTCAACCCAGCATTAGACCTTGGTAATAATATCACAATATTGCCCTAATAATGCTTTGAAAGTTGCACAGAATACTGGCACTGCTTTTTTTTATGCCACCCAGGAAAGCTGCCAGTGACTGTCTGGTGCTGGGGGGCAAGACCTGCTTCACAGGGTGACAGGAGCCTTCAGGACAGGGAGAATCCAGATTTAAAACACACTAAAGAGCCTTTCACCGTCCCGCCTAGTGATGGAGAACTAAAGCTGCTAAAAAGGCACCAGTATAAAGCCAGGTCTCACCACCCCAGGCCTTGTGTGCCTCAGTTCAGACCGCAGGCTGGCAGGTGCAGTTGTGTCAGCCTTGATGCAGTGAAGTCCCCTTCTGCCAGGTGCTGAATTTAGCCTTTTGACTTCAGAGATGCTCACAGGTGAGCCCCTCCTCATTGAGGAGCCTGATCCTACTCCCCTTCAAGGCAGGGCTGAACGTTTTGTTGATCACATCGCTAACGAAAGGGGGTGTTTGCTTGCTTCTGGTGTGGCTGGACGAGAGGGGCGGCAGGAGTAGAAAGCGGTGGGTAAATCCAGTCTGATTGAAGTGAGCTGGATAGCACCGGTTATTGGCATTTGGGATTATAGGCCGGGGGGCTTGTTCTGAAGCCTGTTGAAGTTCATGGACAAACTCCCGTTGACGGCAGCATTCTGTGAGCCTGGCCTCAAAGGCCAATGTTTGGAGCTTGCCTGTGTCTGAACAGATGTACATGGGATCCATGCTCCTGGAAACATCAGTTATCAAAGGCAGCCAGCCTGGACGTGTTCCCAAGTACCCTGAGCCAAAGGGCCAAACTTGGATGAAATCAGAACAAAAATGTGCCTCTATAGGTAACGTTCCCCCTCCCCGCACCCCGGGGTTGCACCTTTCATGCACATTTCCTGTTTCCTGAAGTCCTAGGAGATGGGCTGTTTTTTGGCTTGTGTTGTTGATGCCTGTGTTTGCTCTGAAACTGCTTCAGTCTGTATTCGGTGCTCTGAAGAGCCTGGGGGTGGAGAGCAGTGTTACCAAACCCTTCTGTTAGATTTAGATGTATGTTTTGCTACCTTGTGGCTCTTGGTGGTTCGATGGCATCAGCTTTTCTGATGACAACGCTTGTCCTGGAGCCTGACCTGTAAACCTGAAGCTGAACGGCCCGAAGCTCTGAAGGGTGGGGAAGATCATACCTGATCCCAGCTGAGACTGTACAGGTGATGATGAAGTCAGCAGGTGGCTCACCTGAGGGTGGCTTCTGTGGGAGGCCTGCTGCAAGTGGGGTCAGGTGGAAGGTGAAAGTAGGGGTGCAGAGGCCTTACCCCAGAGGAATGGCTTCATTTGAGTTTGCATTTCGAGACAAAACTGTGGCCAAAAGGAAGAGTGCTGGGATGCATGTTAGTCCCTCCTGGCCTGGGGAGAGGGGTTGATAGTCCTACCTGGGAGGTTTGCTTTGATGCCAGAATGGCTCTGACCTTTTAGCTGGGGCCTGTTTCTAGCCTCAGCCTTGCTACAGATTGGGAAGGGTAGGAGCACTGGAGATGTATCATTGAGCACAGAAACAACGCTCTCCTCTTGCAGGTGGTTGTTGCAGCTGGGTTAAAAGTGCTCACTACAGCAAACCCAGTGTCTGCATGCAAAGGTGTAATCCCCACGCGTGGAGCAGCTGGGTGCCAAGCCACAGTCTGCAAAACCATGCACATCGTCTGGTCTAGATTTGACAAACCAGGTGTTGACCTCAGCTCAGCAGTAAATCAGCAGCAGGCACTTGGGGATAAGGCTTGTGTCAGCTTGTCTTGTTATGCGCCTGGGTAGAAAGGTGCACCTGGCTGACACCATAACGCTCCACGATGAATCATCTGCTGTCATGATGAGTGGGAAATGGAGATGTATCCCAGACCCTGAGATGTGGTGAGTGGTCGGGGTTGTATTTGGAGAGAGAGAAATGCTATGGCCTGCTGGCAAGGGCACTCCCCTGGCACATAAGAGACATGGGCTCAAGTTCTTGCTACAAACTGGGCAGAATGGGGATGTTTTAACACAGGCCTCCCAAATGCCAGGTGTAGCCCGACGCACCAGCTTGGAGGGGCTTTTAAGAAGCCGTGGAAGGTCTCAATGTTATCCCAGTGCAGTGTGGCAAAAATGTCCCACATTTTGCAAGTGTTTTGGGTTGGAGCAGACGGAGTTACTTGGATGTGTCACACGTGGAGC
The DNA here is from genome assembly GCF_030867095.1 of Alligator mississippiensis. Taxonomy (NCBI): domain Eukaryota; kingdom Metazoa; phylum Chordata; order Crocodylia; family Alligatoridae; genus Alligator; species Alligator mississippiensis. Next base: position 1,256,914 of record NC_081835.1, read on the forward strand.
GCAGCCACGTGGCACCCTGGCGCGACCCCTTGCAGGGCGTCACGCACCCAATTTGTTGCTGTTGCCACTTCTGCAGCGTGCCGTGGTCCTGGCAGTAATAGGATTAATTTTTTCAATGCGAGTAGTACATCTCTTAGCATATGCGGCATGTGGGAGACAGGCAATAAATAACTAAAAGAAGCCAACAGAACAGTGGCTGCCTCTGAGGATTTTACTGAGCATATAGAGAAATGGATTCTGTTAAACTTTGCTTGCTGGAGTGGAAAGTTAAAATGGAGAGGAAAAAAACACCCACTAAGAAATAGAGTGGTGAACAGGCCTGTCATCTTCGTTTCAGGGATCTGTATAAAACATGCACATCAGAGGCGCGAAAAGGGCCTGCCAGGCAACAGGAGCTTTGGCTCACGGAGGTGAGGAGCTGAGGCAACTGTAGCACTTTGACAAGCTAGTTTGGAGCTGGACAGAGATGTTTTTGGAAGAATAAACTGAGGTCCGTCCTTGGTCCCAGATTGAGAGCCAGCGCTGTCTTGTAGTCCTCTCCCAGGGTGTGCTACTGCTGATGTCAATGGGATGCTAGCCTGAGAATGAGGCAAGCGGGGACTGAAAGATCAGTCCCTTTGCAGACTCTGGCCCTGATCCTGTGCTTGATAGCAAGTGGGGAGGTGCCCCGTTGCCTCCTCCTGAGCTTGGCTGCAGGACTTGCAGGGAGATGGTCTCTGGCTGGTGTCTTGCCTGAATATCCATTAGAAGGATCATCTTCTAATCGATCCTTTTCAAAGAAACAACCACATCTCCAAATAGGGAAGAAGCTGTAACGGGCGTCTCCATCTGTGGTTTGCATGATGTACTCTGGAAGAGAACGACGCTGCTCATCTAGCTTAGTAATAATAAAATGCTTGTTGTTGGCTTGAGGTTGGTTCTCCCACGAAACGCTCATGATAGCATTAAGGTGCAAAAGCAGAACAGGAGGCTTTCCTTGATCCGTCGCTGGGGCTGGGATGCGGGAGTGAGAGTGAGGGATTGCTGTAAAAAACGAGAGAGCAGGACCCTGCGCAAAGGCAACAAATCTTTGCTTCAAACCTGGGAGGCAGCCTCGGAAACAGGCTGTCTGCTGCCTTTTTAAAGTCCAGACACTATTGCCCTAAATACAGGACATGCTAGCAACTAGTTGCTCACATTGTCAGGGAAGAGGAGGATCTCTGCAGTATTAAAGACTTCTATCATACAGTTGTCATTAGTGGAGGATACGGTATTGATTGATCCCAGAGTTGCATTTGATTGGCTGCTTTGGTGATTACAATATTGATTTGTTTTGCACGCTGGGTTTGTTAGGTCCACAGCCCTCTGCCAAGAAGAGTGATGTAGATTCCTCTTTGCTGCTTGTATGTTTTTCAGGACAGAAATCGGACAGAATTCATTTTTCACTAGACCGAACCTTACTGAATAATTAGCTGAAGGGAGGGCACGGGGAGTTACCAAGGAAACAGAGCAGTCATGTATTTTTTTCCCCAGCACACGTGACTGAAGAAAGGTTTTGCATTTCCCAAACGTTTCCAGAACAAGTATTTTGTTCCGAGGAAACAAAATCCCCGGTAGCGGGGGATCTGGTGCCTCAGCGGTCTGTCTCGGGGACCGTGATGGGCAGTGCTGGTGTGGCTGAAGTGTCCTGTTGAGGAGGCAGTCTGCTTCCTCATCGCTGGCAACATCTGGGCTCCCCTTCACCACTCGCTGCCGATAGCTCGTCAAGTGGGAAAATGCCCCCCACCCACCGCCTCCCTTGTCCAGGGAGAAGGGGAGCAGGTCACCATTTGCAGCACACATCGACCTCTTATGTGAAATCCCCGCTTTGATGCATAAATGGACGCCCGTGTTGTCCTGGATGCAATTGCACTTACAAGTGTTGAACTTTGCTCCCAGGGCAAATGCCATTCCCCTGATGGAAACAGGTATGGCTTCTGGCTGCCTCTGAACACGTGCCTCATAGGACACAGCTTTACACCCCCGTACTGTTCAAAAAAGTGCAGCAGTGGTTTAATGAAGGTCACCTCTCTGCAAGGTGAAACACTGTTGTGGTGTCTCTCAGACCTAGAAATCAATTCCAGCAGATGCTCGCCATGGCGGCCGCGGCTTTGACTCAAATTCCACTCTCCAGATCTTTCAATCAAGCTTTCCTGATCATTACAGTACACAGAGATCTGCTTAGCCATGGATGCATGATCATTAAATTGGGGAAAAAGCTGCTGCTGTGCATGTGTTGACAACCAATTTATTCATCGCAAAATAGTGAAGAATTGAGTATCCACTCCGTGTCAGTTGGAGGGCACTGTGCTATATTTGTTGCCATCATCATTATAAGGGTTACAAATGATCTACCTGGAGCTCAGCATATATCTTCTAAGATGAAGTGTCAACACAAAGATAATAGGGGTGAATTTAGAGTACAGCTGTAGGTATGCTCACTGTTTTGCACTGCAGCTCAATAGAGGTTGGTTGGAAAGTGTGCAAAAAGAAAGCAATGGAAGAAAAGTCTAATTCAATAACCTCACTTTAGGCATTTCTATTTGGAAAGCTGTTGTTTATCCTGCCTAACACTGACAGTAGCAAAGTACAGTAAAAGTGATCTCCTTTGGAAGAAAACATATTTGTCCTAATCTTCTTTTGTGTACTTGTCACGAGAAAGCGCATGCAATGAATAACGAGGAGCCACGATGGCATATTGAATTGTGGGTCTGCTCAGTTGGTTTCAGATCTCTAATTGGTCAGTGCTATTAAGTGTTAGCCTCTTGAATTTGTAAATGCTTCCTGCTGTTCCTTTTTGATGTATGCAGAGATTCATGCAAGTCGTACAGACGCTAACTGTGCCAAAAGAAAAACGGCCGTGGCTGCCGTTTGGACTGCGTAGCCAGCAAGAGGCTGAAGAGGAGCGCTGGGCCAAGGCCTCAGCCAGCGTAAACTGGCCCAGCCCCACTGATTCGCCCAGCTGGGGAAGTGAATGGGGCTTTTTCCTCCAGGCTGTATGTCTTGACCAGAGAGGAGCATGAACCAATGCTGTGCAGTGCAGCAGGAGACAGCACACACAAATTGTTTTAAATCAGTGTAAATAGATCTGAACTTTCGCAGGACATGCACAGTGCCAGGCGCGGGGGTTTTTCGGTCCCGGTAACAAATTTCCTTACGTATGAGAGCTCTAAAAAGTGCGTGCCAGCGAGCACCTCTTGCTCTTGCGGCAGGCCAGCAGAAATGGAGAGAAATATGTGTTCTCCCTGCTGCGAGGCAGGGACGGTGAGATACATTCAGCACTTGCAGGTTAAGTCTTAGGAAGAATTTGCATCCACAGGGCAGGGAAGGGGCACTTTCCTATTGAGGCTTAGCTGGAAGAAAGAATTTCTGTCAGGAAGAAAGCTGCAGACTCAGAGCCCTGTTCCCCAGAAGGGATGAAAGGAGGGAAACAAAGCAAAGCAGACGAAAGGATGCCAAGGGAGCTCTGGTTGACATTATTGGAGGAAATTGCTCAAAGTCAGCGCTTCTGCTTAAAGGAGTTTTTGGAAACTTTTCTGTGAGCTGCAGTCTGTGCCCTGCCAGCGACCCAGTTTCTCTCTCATGCACTGTCTTCCTCCTTCTTTCTGATCTTTTCCCTTTGGTATCAATGTTGTTGTCCCTGAGAATAATTACTGCGCCCTGCATCTGGCAGCTTTTCCTAAGAAAGTGTTGGACATTTAAAAAAAATGCGCTGGATGGATGAGACGGGAAGTGATGGGAGAGGGGGGAGCTGTGGACAGAGGAAGAGCTTGGGAAAGGACAGCTAGACCCGGGTCATGGGTGTCTGACCTGTGCTCCAGGTGCACACAGCGGCTTCTGGCCTGGATCTGATGTACGTGTAAAGCAGACACCCACGTCCGCCCAGCGCTGAGCTGGGGGAGGATCCCAGGTGAGAGCCTCAGCCTGGTGGCTGGCAGGGATCTCTGGGTGTCCTGTGCAGGTGTCCTCCGCTAGGCAGGCAGGCCCCGGCATTGTCATCAGAAGAGCATCTTGTCCCAGGTGGCAGAGTGCCCTAACATGGTGCTGGGAGGAGTCGGGAGGCAGCAGTGGTGAAAGCTGGTGTGTGCATAGGGGCAGAGAGCAGGGACGCAACGTGCTCTCTTGCTTTCTCTTCCCTTCGATTGTATGCAGGCGCTGGCTGTCATGGCACCATTATATCGGAGCACCTCCCCTGTGGGGGAGATGGCCGAGAGCCAAGGCCTTACCAGGCTTCCCAGCGTCTCCAGCATTTTTCATCTATGGATACGGAAAGCTGCAGTTGGGAGTGAGGAGGTGGCTGTTGCTCTGAATGTCACTCTGGTTATGGTGGAAGAGCTTCATGAAACATGCAGGTGGACAGTCTCTGGTCTTGGATTATCTCCTCTGGAAACTGGGTTAAGTCTTTGCTCCCAAGCACATCCCAGAGGTGCCATCAGCAACGAGAGAGAAAATAGAGGGCTGGGAGCAGTTGCTGTTTTTTCAGTCGGTCCTCCCCACATGGTGTGTTTCGGTGGATCCAAACGTCACACCCGGTCCATGAAAACCAAAGTACATGGGCACTGCAGCGCAGGGACTGAATGCTTCTGTGATTTAAAGGGCTACTGTATATTTGAGTCGACATTATACTGCCATAAAGAAACAGAAATATTGTGTGTGCACTTGTTAAAACATATTGCTTCCGAGACAGTTGGAACTGCAGGGGTTCTTTGCACTTTTTACGATGTCGTTGACAAAACAGAATCAAACCAGACCAAGAAGCAGCTTCAGCTCTGAAAAACACATCTCCAGTATAGAGGGAGTGCAGATGGTGCTGTTGGTTCTTGATATTATAGCTGTTTTTAAGTTTATTTGAGTAAAATATGGACTTTTAAAGCTTACACCTGCATGCTGAGAGGAAGCATATGCCCAAAGACACTGTATCCCATGATGCATGCTCGGTGCAATGTACACACGTTCTCAGCGGTGTTCTTCCCCTCTCACCCACAGCGAGTGGTATCCTAACCAGCAGTGGTCTTGCTGAGGGCAGAGGGAAGGCGACTACAGATGAAGGCGGTCTGCATGGATAAGGTCTTGCAGATTTTTCCTTAAAACGTATTATGAAGGGATATGTGCGTGTGTAATATTGCAGTTCTCAGATTAAATTAACAGTTAAACAATGGAGCAGTGGTCACACAACAGGATAGCAAACTATCAGAACAGATTACCATGTGGGCTCCTGGCTGGGTAAATATGGACCACGGTGGTACTTCATTAAACGAGCCATTTACTCACTGCCCAGAAGAGCTGATTACATACATTGGCCTCTGAAGTGTGACTTCTTTGGGAGGAGAAGAGATGAAAGGTAGCGAGGGGTTTAAGGATGTTTCCATGCAACTTACTGTCACCTCCGTGTCTTCTTGACCTTCATGCTAATGCATTCCCCAGACTAAATGGTCTTTTATATCATTTCCTTCCTCCCACAATCCAGTTCCTCCATTGATCTCCCTATAGAAGGCACGTGCCTGTTTGAGGCCCAGTCTCTTAAAGGCGTTTGTAGGGGAGTTATTGCTCTGCCTCTTAATCATCCTTTTAGCTTTGCATTTTCAGCTCTTTTGAGAGTGCCTCCCAGGTTGTTCCCTGTGACTTAGGTGCTTCCCTTTTGAGCCTCTCCACTGCATCCTTATGCCTTTTCTAATGAGAAGCTCAACATTGCACTGAATGCTCTAAAAGCTAGATTATCACAAGTGTGACTTTCCAGCTGCCATGTCCCTCCTCACTCCTCAGTTAGACTTACCACCTCACCACAACTCACAAACCCATATGTTCACAAGCCTGGAAACAAACACCTAAGCAAGACACCAAGCCCCACAAATGCTACGTGTATGTGAACATATATATCAATATGTGTGCATGAAATATCCGCCCCCCCCCCCCCCAAACCACCCCTCCAGATTATTCACTTGTATTTGTTCATTCGCAGTTTGCTTCCTCAAATTTACCAGATACATGCAGTGGCCAGAATAGCGGGGTGCTAGACATTTTGGAGGGTGCTAGAGCTCCTGCTGTAGGGCGTAAGCCAGTCTCCGATAGCAACCAGTACGTCTGCTGCACGGGGGGGATTGTCCTAGCCCGGTGTCTGGCGCAGATGGTGCTGCTCACTGTCAGGACATCATGTTGGATTAGGAGAACCATGCGTCTGATCCCGGCTTGCTACTCTCGTGTTCCTGTGTGCTAATAGATTATGAAGTCCCATTTCCTTTCCAGGGGCTCATTTCCGAACACCCTAATATCATGTTTTCTCACACACAACATACCGCAGAATAAGATGTGCACCTGAAAAGCCAGAATGAAAATAAGTGATCTTTTCTTGTAGTAAATAACTGAGTAGCAGGACTCGAGGAGCGGAGTCTGCTCATCGTTCTGCTTCCTGCGAATTGCATGCAGGCATTACTTTCCCTTTTGCCTGGATAAGCAGCAGAAGCTGCTCTTACCATACTTCTCATATATAATGCACACTCCATTTTCCAGCAGCTGTTTTATTTTGTCTTTGAAAAAAAGGTGCATGTTGTATGTGAGATACTATGGTACTAACCCCTTGTTCACAACAAGTAGCCTTGCCATGTCTGTCACTACACAGTATATTTTAATACTCCAGTGGGATCCCACATGTTGGCAGGGCTCAGAGAAGTCTCACATAGCTTTACAGGTCCCGGGACAATGCTCCCTTAGGAAACTTTGAGGACTTTTTGAGGAACATGATAGAAAATGCCCAGTCTGTGCTGTACACTCATCATGTTCACACCACTGGGCAAAAGCAGAAGGTGCAGCTGGGGTTTATTCTTGGCAGAGGGGGAATGGGGAGGAAGAATCGCATGGTGTTTCTGCAGGAAAATTTGTGACACAGACTTGAAGAACAAACTTGTTTAAAGAAACAGCAAGTGCTCCTGGGAAGGACAGCAGGGGAGGCAGGCTGTGCCACCCCGAGCACATGCAAGGCATTTGGCTGATTTTTCTGCTGTGTTTTCACTCGAGTGTTTCATTTTCTTCTGTCACCATCTCCACAGGAGGCTCCTTGGAGCATGAGGAGTGGGCCTTCCCTTCCTCGTTTGAAGTTAGAAAGTGTGATTTTTTTTAAAAAAAATTTTTTTTTACCAGCTTCTTCAAATTGGCTCCAAGTTCATCTTTGTGTCACTTTCAGCGATCCTTTTTCGGCTTTCTCTGGCCTTCCCTGTCAACTGCCGGTGCCTGTCATGTCTCTTATCGATCATCTCAGACAGTCACAGCAGCCATATGAAACGAGATAGCTATTCAGGGCCTGGCATGGGCAGCGGGAAGGTAAGGCCGTCGCTGAGATCCTCCAGCCCAAATCCCTTGCTGTCCATGTGCAGGGACCTCAGTGCCGAGTCTGCACCAGGCAGCTTGGCTTGGAGATAGGTAGGACTGCTGAACCACCAAAGCTTGGGCGGTGCTCAGTTTCAACCCTATACACACAGAGGTAGCTTGTTCGGTGGAGACTTATCTATACAGCGGCTTCTTTCTTCTTCCCTGACACCCTGCCCACTCTGCCGCACAGCGTCTTCCGTCCTCCTGTTGTGCTTTTTAAATGAGTGCATTTTTGGAAACTTGATTTTTATCTGCATCACAGGAAAAAAAAACTCCTCGTCCCTGATCATAGCAGATGTGGGTCTTGCATGCGGATGAGGCAGTGGATTTTAGGTGGAAAACCTTATGCATGTTTCCCACAGCGAGTGCCCACCTGGGTGGGAAATGTCTTTTCAATTTCCCCTTTCTGGGCTGCAGCAGGTGACGCTGCCCAAGCAGATTTTCCTTTCTCAAGTGCTCACAGGCTTCTGAGCTTGTCGTTTTTGAATGCTGGGTGTTAAAGGGCACAAATATCAAATAGCAGCTCTTTGCTCACAGGGTAGCTATTTCTCGCTCTTTCCTTCCTTGGTAAATACAATCTGTTAGCAGGGTATTTGCATAGTAAGTGCCATGTTGACTCTAGGTTAAAACAGGCTTATTCCTCTCCCCAAGTCAGGACCAAAGTACAGTCCCCACTGTATGGAAATTGCAGCAGAACCAACGGAGCGTAATTACACTCCCAAACAGTCTGCAGGAGCCTGCGATTGCTTTTTATTAATGGAGAAGAACCCCTGCCTTTGGATGCTCTCATGTGCTTTCCTTTGATTTTTAACTCATGCCTCTGATGACAGCATTTGGGGTTGAATCTGGTCCGAAACGTCCCTGAATGACCAGTACCACTCAGGTGAGGTTCAAAGCATGTCCAGTTAATGAGACACCCCACTGCCATCCCCCAGCATGTAAAATATTGGACCAGCCCCATGCACTGCCCTGTTCTGCAGTTGCTGCTGGCTTGTGCATGCTGGGGACATGCAGGGGACGCCAGCCCAGCCCTGCTGATCTCTGTAACCAGGCTCCTGGTGGGAATGATGCACGTTTAGAAGCACTGGCTCCCACGCCTGCCTTGGAAACGTTAGCCATCATGGTGGAAATCCCAGTGCCTGCCCTCATGATAGCCTCTGCTGTCTGCATGTGATTTGCACCTAGCTTGTTAGTTCTTGTGCGAGTCTGGGAGGGATGTAGCCCCTCATTAGCCAGGTGCTGACAGGGAGCCAGCTCCTATGTGGGATGGGACGGGACTGCGTTCTTCAGGCTCGTCAGGCTTTGTTAGCAGTTGTGCAGGGGAGTCTGCTTTAACCTGAAATGCCGTGTGTCATTGCACGGCTCTCGCACGGAAAACTATGTACCTTTGCATCCATCCAGGGACGATTTCCAGATGTCCCTCGGCTTTGGTTCCAAACGGGTGCAGCAGGTGGCAAAAGAGTTTCCCTGATTTAAGCGAGTGAAGGCTCGTTTCCCTGTCTGATTATTTATCTGCCTACTTACACTCGGCACTTGCTTTCTCCAGAAGTGATTCAAGCATATCATAACCCCTTGCTTTAGCTCCTTTATCATCTTGTTTTGCAGCTACAGTTCAGTCAGAAATTTGTCTTGGCCTTTGCACAGCAGAGGACATCATCTCCTTTTATTGGACTCCCATGTGTCTCCCTCGTGTGTTTTCAGGATTCCCGTTTATCATATGGAAAGCTCTGAGAGCCATATTCGATGCTTTGGATGGGCAGAATAACCTCTAGCATTATTAAAAGCCTCTCTGAAGCAGCAGCTTGAGGTAAATGGGTGTGAGGACAGGACATGGCGGAAGCTGCCTGTGTTCAGAAACCTGCGGCTGGAGGGAACGCTAACGTTCTCATGGTGCCATTTTAAGAGGACACTTTTTAAAGGTAATTGAGCTTCAGGGAGATTTTAACCAAGGCACCCACTGATTTCGACAGGTGCGGGAGCAGGTCTGTTGCTGCTTCTCCGATCCCTCATGCATATAAATCATTCGGAGTGATTCTTCCCAAGGCAGACCCTGTGCAAATGCTGGGTAGCTCCACTGAAGTCAGCGGGAGGCCTCTGGACTTGCAGTGACGTGACTGAGAGCAGGAATCAGCCTGTTACCCCCCGGCCCGCTGCCTGGCTTTCCAGCCACGTGCTTTCCCTCCCACACCTGCAGCTCCTCTTCCTCTTGAGAGTTAGGTGCCCTGGAGGCTTTTCAAAGCCTGACCCTTGGTTAGTCTGTGGCACAGGTCCCCATCTGTGGACTGGGGACAGTGGCTGCTCCGTGCCTTCTGGAGGTCTGGTGAGGATAAATACAAGGACGATGTTTGAATGCCATGGTAACGAGGCACCTGTAGGTCCGTACAGGTACCGTAGCTAGCCGAGGGATGGTGGAAGGTGCATCAGATTGAATACGGAGGCAGGGCAGAGGCATCATAACCTCCCTTCTCCTAAGACGAGTGCTTGAGCGACTGTAATGAATTCAGTCTAATGATTTCTGTGGGAGATTATGAGCATCTGCTAGACAGGGCATGATGAAGCAGCCAGCGTGTGTGCACATTCAAATTGCTATCTGCACTCTTGATTAGAGCATCTTGTATTTTTGGACTTGCCAAAGCCACTTGCGCTCTGCTCTCGAAATGGACCTTGCCAGCAGGAGGTTTCAGCGATGATTTTGTGTACCGAGGGCAGAGGAGGGGAAGGTAATTGCAGGTGCTGGGTTTAGGCTTGTGCTGACAATCCATGTGAGAGAGAACTCATCCGAGGCTGAGTTTTCATTTTAAAGCTCCCGAGCTTGGAGCAGAGGAGAGTTGGTATCTCCCTCTTTGTGCATCTCAAACTTTAGGTAGCAGAATTGATTTAATTTCATCTCTCCTGATTCTGATTAATGAAAAGTCATTTTTGCTAGTTCTGGGCAGAAAAAAAAACAATCTTTGGGTATTTTGTAACCTTGCAGATATGTGTAGGTGTGTGGCAGGAAGTTCTATAATTCTAGAAATTATGACAAGGCATCCATAAAGATGAGGCTGAAACCCTATGCAGTTGGCGCTGTAGCTTAAAGGAGCGTTATTTAATACCTATTAATGGAACTGTTGAGGCATAAACACTCCTGGCTCTAGCGCATGCTGTTAACTCCTTCGTGCCGCTGGTTTCAGTCCATTTGCAGCAGTCTGCCAGAGGATGCCAGCTGCCTTTGAATGGGAGCCTGGGTGCAGCATGCATGCATTGCCCGTGGTCTGGAGCATGTGGCAGGAGTTCCCAGGCCACGTGGCCAGGAGAGAGGGACGGGGAGCAGCTCTCTGAGGGAGGTGCCGGCTCCGTGCTGAGGTCCCTTTGTGTGTAACCACAGCGCAGCGGAAGGCGTTCTTGCAGCGTGGCGGCGTCGTTCCTCTGCCAGCTCTGATCCAGCGAGCGTGGGAATGCAGGACGGCCACTAGCCCAGGCTACCGCTCTTGCCTGTGCCACCTAGCCTATTGCTGGGGCAGGATTGCCTCCCCATGCTACGGGGCACTGTCATTGGTAGCAAAGCCGTTTGCTCAGTAAAAGGAGCTACTACACAAGGACTTTGGGGCTCTCTCTGGCGAGGCCCCCACCAGACCCCCCATGCCATCTTAGCAGTGTCTGGTGCAGGACACGCAGCCCTTTAGGGTATGTGGATCTGAGCATACAGACACATGCCCTGAACCTCACCCGCACTTGGCACTGCCCACTGGGAAACACAGCTCGCTTCCTTCTGTAGCAAAGCTCTTGTTCTGGTGGTGTTTAGAGATGCAAGCAATCAAGGCTGTTTGGTTTTGGAAACCAGAGGCCTTTGAGGGAGTCTCACGTGTGGAACCTCAAAAACCTGAGACAAAATTTCCCAAAGGCTCAGTTAACATCAGGGATGAAAGGGAAAGTCTGGAAGGATGCAAGCACGAGTGAAAAGACTGGAACGATATCTTGAGATTTCAGTGGCATATGAACCATCGCACTCACGCAGCTCGGTGGGTCCTTCCACCTGTCCGGGGTGTAGTAGCCATTGTCTGCATATTAAGGAAGTGTTTCCTTTGCTGCTTATCCCTAATCCCAGGGTCACCAACTCCAGTGTTCAAAAGTCATGAGCCAAATCATGGAAGAGGCTTAAAAAGCAGGAGTTTTCAGAATAAATACTGGGCGATTGCTTTCTCCCTTCTGGTTTCTTTGGGGCACATTCACATGTTTTGTCTTCACAACCACGAATGCTAAAACTTGCTCTAGAAATGTATTGAAGCTGAGGCTTTCAGGCCATAGAGTGACTCCAAAAGCTGGGAAAAGTCCTAGTAACTGTGGGGCTCCTGCTCAAACCGTGAGGGTGGACAACTTCATATGTGGTGCCTCTCTGTGCGGATGCTTGGGCCCGCCAGTACGAGACATCCAGTGGGCTGAACTCAGTTGGTGCAATCTCCCATCTGGACACAACCTCCCCTTCGGTCTGAAGTGTGCAGCTCTAACCTTGCCAGCTCTAGCACTCAGAACAGGGAGACTGCCCCGTGGGGGTAGCAGCTGCCGAGGGCACACCCAGGGCCTTGAGCCTGTCTGTGAGCCTGCCGCGAAGCCCAGGCTGCTCCAGCATCGAGCCATCAGCATATGAGCTCTCTAGGTTGAAGGCAGCTCAGGCAGGTCTGTGAGAGTTGCAGTTGTACCCTGCAGTGGCAGCCCCAGATGAGAGGGTCTGCACGGATGGACAGCTCCCTTGCTGGACCAGACCATGGCTACCTTGAGCCCAAGTGTCTGCAGCCACTCGGGAATGCTGCTAGCGTGCGTGCCAGACTGTGTTGCTTTCTTGTCCCTCCGGACACAGCTTCTGCCGGCCCAAACCATTCCCATTTGGATGCAGGCAGAGTTCATGCACAGCCGCCCTTTCAGGAAGAAGACACAGCAGGAAACCTGAGCAGAGGATGACAAAACACGTACCTGCACATAGGCCCCACGGCAGAGCCGGATCCCCAGCTGTGCCAGTGCTGAAGCTAATGCAGCTGGAGGAGGGGTGTTACATCCCTTACGCTGACCCACCGTGTCTGGAAGTTGAGAAGACAGGTTTGCAGTCCTGGGCAGCTCAAAGTTGTGCGTGCAGCTACCTAAGAGGAGGCTCATTGGGGCACAGAGGCGTCTAGTGCCCCTGCCCTTTCCTAGGTGCCTCACACAATGGTGGTGGAGGAGAGGCAGTGGATCTAGCCCACTGTGACCCCTGTTTGCCACGTTTTGGAAATGAATCATCCATGGCCAGTGCTGGGTCATTTGTACTCGAAGGCCTCGCTTGTACAACATGTTGTCAGCGCCTGAGTTTGACAAAAAGCAAGGCATGGTTTCAGGCTCCTCTGTTCATTCAGGCTTTTAATTAGCTACCAAGTATCCCCACAGCGAAGGGCTAATGTTTGATGTTATTGAGAGACCTGCTTGGACGATTCACATTTATTTGAGTGCGTTCAGTTTATATTGAATTTCAGGCACTCGGATACCTGAGCAAGAAATTAAATACAATGCAAAGAACAGATGCAGCCCATTGATCAGCACATGTCGTGCCCCTGTCAGGGCCTGATCCGCTGAGGATGCCAGTCTGCTACTGCTGTATCTACAGAGTCTGGCTCTGTGGCTATCACAGAAGAGGCCCTTTGCTTCAGAGAGCCCCAGCTCCAGCTCTGGTGTGGTCTGACATCGCTTCTGTCTTGTGTTTGAGACCTAAGAATGGAGCTGGGCTCATGTATTCAGACATCTGCATGCAGTCAACACACGTGTCGTTTGGCTTGCCAGTGCCTCTGAGCACAAGCCTCCAGATGCTTCATGGGCAGTGGGTGCTGCAGACATAGAAACATAGACAATGAGGGTTGAAGGGACCTCGGGATGTCACATCTAGTCCACCCCCATGCTCAAAGTAGGACCAGCTCCAAGTACATCATCCCAGACAAGGCTTTGTTGAGCCAGGTCCTAAAAACTTCCAAGGATGGAGATGCCACAACCTCTCTGGGTGTGCATCAGGGGTGTGGGTAAGCTTTGCATACACACTTCCACACATCTGAAACGCAGCCAACAGGCGTGCAACAGAAAATACAGTCACCATCCACAAACATGCAGGGCCTGCTTCCTACGCAGGTAACATGACCGCTTCTGTTTTACACCGTCTGGGCCCAAATACATACAAATAAGGCAAACAGTATTAACCATAAGCATCATCATCAGGTTTATGCATGACTGGGCTAAGATCAGAACGGGTGGCATATAAGTGCCAGTATGTTTGGTGTGTGGGATGTGAGCATTCAGGTCTTTGGCCGAGGTAAATCAGTGGAGCATCTTTGGCTTTGGTGGAAGAATTGCAGTTTACACCCACCGAGGACCTGAACCCAGGCTGTTCAGGTTCTTGCATTCCTGGGGAGAACGGGGACCTGCCGATGGGGCTGGTAGCTCTGCTGCCCTCCTGGAAAAGGATTTGCAATGGAGGCACCTTCCTTGCAAGGCCATGATAAATCTCTTTCTAAGGAACCTGGGGAGCTGGGTGAGACACTTGGATCCGCGGTGTCTGGTTTGACTTGTGAGAGAACCATATTTCTGCCACTCCAATATCAGCACAAAGGCATCACGCAGTGATACAGTAAAAGAGGCACTGAGGGTTTAGCCAGGCTTTAAAACATTTCAAGGGTCGTCTTTGTCTTATTGGGATCAGCAGGGGCCTTTTCAGCAGAGCTCTAAAGCCTGATGGAAACAATAGGGGCCTATTGCAAGACATTTCTGTTAGAGCAGTGCCATTCGCAATCTCCCGGCACCCGATGCTGCTGGTAAATATCATTCTCTATCAGGTACCTCATCTTTGTCAGCAGCGATCGACCCCTCACTTCTGACCACCAAATTTCCACTCTGCTTGCCTTGGCTGACATTTATTTAACAAAGAGCTACTAACTGCTCTTTTATCAGCCTGAGAAAGTTTAACACAGGAGGAGACAAATATGATAGGCACCATATGGCAGGCGCTCAGAGCTGCTCTGCTGCCTATATTCGGCCTCTATAATGGTGATACTGAATAGTAGCTCTAAAAAATAAACTGCTGGTGTCCATGCAGGTGTGGATTTGGGAGGTAGGTGCGGTTTAAGCCTTGTGGTGCTGGGAGAAAAATCAGCAACATCTTTCCTTCAACTCCTTCCCTTATGGATGGCTCAGTTTTCTAAAAGATTTTGAAATATGGTAGGACATAAGGGAAATTTGGGGGGATCTATGCCACTGGCTTTCCCTCCTTGAAAATTACTTCCCCCCTCATATGGTATTGTGTGGATGATGTGCATTAAATGTGTTTTCTTCAAAGCCTTGAAAGAAAAAAACCATTCCTCCAGCTCATGCTGTTTCATTCTGGGCAGAGATGCGGGGTACCGAGGGGAGGCAAGTGGATCCTCTTATAGGAAGGAGAAGTCGCAGAGGAGCTGTGGATGCTCTCCTGAGTCTAGAGGCCTGACTCTGCACTGCGTCGCTCAGCCTTACACCCGGGCAGCTGCGGGCTCCAGGGCGTTCCCTCCACACAGGTTCCCTCTCCCATCACAGCCTTGTACTCTTTGCAGCAAACACAAGCTGGTGCACACTCACCACCGTTTCCCATGTGTAATGACATCCTTGGATGGATACTTGTCTCGCCTTGCAGGAAGCCTTTCCGGGGGAAGTCAGATGCGATCGTTCCCTGCATGATAGAGATGGCAAATTCAGTGTTGGGCCAGTTGCAGACTCACCAGGCACCTCTTTTCTGTGTCTCTATCAGCCCTGATGCAGCTTTTTTATTTTTTAATTCCTAAAAATGACACCTATGTTTGGCCCGTGGGCTGTGCAGTACTCCTCTCCCCAGGGTGGCAGCCGTGAGTGCTGTCAGGGTGCATCACACCAGGCCAGGTTGACGGTACATGGCTGGCGGTAGCAGGGAGGGCACATGCTGCAGGTGCTAGCCTGCACTGCCCTGTCTTCATTGCTGTGCCCGCCTGCTGCCTCATCAGATGATCCTGGGCAAGGCAGGCCAATGGCAAAGAAGGGAGAGATGCCTCCTGCCACCTTTTACTCTCCCATCCAAATCGCCAGGTCCCCACTGACAGCAGGGACTACCGGGCGCAGCCTTTGGTGGGAGGCCCAGGTATGGCACATCTGGAACTGCAGCAGCGCTCTGCCTCCAGCGCCTCGAGTCGTTACCTGTGCAAGCTAACTGAAACCAGTGCGTGTTGCAGCTGTGGCATTGCCTTGCTGTGGAGTGACTGCCTCGACAGCATGTGAACTTCCTGAG
The DNA here is from genome assembly GCF_030867095.1 of Alligator mississippiensis. Classification (NCBI taxonomy): domain Eukaryota; kingdom Metazoa; phylum Chordata; order Crocodylia; family Alligatoridae; genus Alligator; species Alligator mississippiensis. The sequence continues at coordinate 1,272,575 of NC_081835.1, forward strand.
CTGGAGTAGTTCGCAGGTTGTACATGGCTTTTCAACATAAACCACCAGTGCTCCCTCCACACTGCCAGTGCCTGGATGGACTGGTGACTGCAGGAGGCTTTGGTGAGGTTTTTGTTCTCAGTTTGTACAAAGAGTTCTTCTAGCAACCTCTTCCAAGCCTGCCTGCATTTCCTTTTCCCAGTTGCCTCTGGTTCTGGTCCTTTGGATTCATTTCAGACCTCACACAGGTACCAGATGGTAATATATAAATCAGTGTGGTGACTTAAATCAATGTGTACCTTACTAGGCACACCCACTAATCAAACCCCATCTGCTAACAGCGGGGAGCTGAGGTTGTGCAGGTGCTGGTGTGCTTTGATCACAAACAGTATAGACTACTCGCTAAGATTTCCTCTGCCACCATTAGCCTTCAGAGTCAACAGGCACTTGGCATAAATGGGGCGCTTTACACTTCTCCCAGAGCTGTCCCTTCAGTTCCCTGCTGACTCAGGCAGACAGCACTGGATCTGTTTGTATCTGGTGCCCTCATGGATGGTGATCCTTGTAACCAGAATGGCTGGTGACTGATCTATATCTGTTTAATTGACGGCATGGATTTTGGCATGCAGGGGGGCGGTTGCCATGGAAAAAGCATGGGTCGCTGGGAGATGCAGTCCTTCCCCATCCAGCTCATGAGCATGCAGACGCTTCCACACAACACAGGCATATGGGACATATGCACCGACATCTTTTGATGTCATTTGAATGCCCAGTAAGTTTTAATTTTTTCCAAGTAGGGCACGTAGGCAACACGTACACCAGCCTTTTCAACAGAGATTTACAGCATCTCTCTCATGTAGCTGTTTGGCACGCCAATTATTTTTAAATTACCACAAACAGCTTGTATAGTCTTCAGCCAGAAAGGGCTCTTTCTCTTCTCTTCTATGTCGGAGTTTTAAAAGAGCGGCGTGTGTATCTTATTGCAGATTGCCAGGGTGCGAGGCAGCCGTATCGTGATGGGTCACAGGCATCTCCATCACTCTCTTCTTGCTGCATGAGCTGCAACAAGCTGTATGAGGGATGTATTGCCCAGAGAGCCTCTAACAAAGCCCAGCTTTTCAGAAAATGTATAAGGGAAGAAGCATCTTCTAGGAGAAGCAACTTCTCACATCTTCGGGGATGGAAGGGTTAGTACTGTACTAACGTGCATCTCAGTGGCGTAGAGACACAGGCTTTCTCCTGGGCAAAGTCCTGGGGGAGAGGGTCGATTAGGCCTAGAAAGGTAGCGTAGGTGTGCAGACGACTCCCTCAGCTTGGGGGCTCTCTGGCTGACATAGTAATGGCTTATCAGGTTGCATACGAGCCCGCCCCAGCCCCTGCAGCATTGAAGTGTGGCCTGAGGCACTGAGCTCGGGCAACCCCTGCTGGGAGGAGGCGAGTTGTTACAAGTCAGTGCAGGTGAGAGCAGCCTTGGGGTTGGGAGGTGGCAGGAAAAGGTGGAAGTTGGAGCTCACAAGAGCGACAAAACCAGCTCCCGTGCCTCTGCCACTCTCAGCTGTGCCCTGTGCTTGGGGAGTGTCGCTGAAGATCCGGCTTCATGCCGCGGGTCAGGAAGGTGGCCCCACGTGAACTCTTGCAGTGCACAGGGAAGTGACTTGTGTGCCTGCTGTGTTGTGAAATGCCGCACCAACGGAGGGCAAGCTTCTTCCTGAGCAAGAGACGCTTGTTTATCTGCACATCACTAATGGCTCAGGAATTTCCATGTCTTCATGCCTTGTGCTCGGCTCTCGCACAAGCTCTTTCCCCCTAGGATGTAATACAGTGACTCCAGAAGGCATTGGGTGTCTTCCTTGGACTTTGGATCAGGCCTCTAATGAATTTGACTCCAAAATCTTTGAAGGGTCCCATTGGTTAATTTGGCTCATTTCTGTTTGAAACAACCTCTTTTGTTTCACAAATTCTTGGGGGGCCTACGACATTCCTTCCTCCTCCACAGTCTTCTATCGTCTTGTGGTTGAAGGGAGATGCCGGAAACTAAATCCAAGTGCACTGAAAGTGCATTTGGCTCGGGTGACTTGGCCTCTGCTGTGCTTTGTGTCGGGAGGTGCGAGCAGTGAAGGGCCGGACCGCTTTCAGAGGAAGCTGTGGAGTTTATTGGAAAAGATGATGGATGATAGTCCTGGATGAGAAAACAAAAACTTCCCTGAGTGCACCTTCTGAATGAACAGGCAGTAACTTGGCACACTAATTTCTGCATAAAACCCAACAAAAATCTGTCTCTTGAGAAAAATTTACTGAACTTAACACCAGCTGTGTTTCCTGGTAGGTTTTAAGACCGCTGAAGCGGTGTGTCCTCTTTAAACACCTCTCTTTGTGCTGGGGTGTAGGTTATCTCTTTTTGCTTGCATATCCTTAAGAATGTCTTGCTTTTCAGACGCAATGCACTGCAGCGTAGCAACGTGTGTATAGCAGGCTGCAAGTGCTTGCTTGAGCACAATATGTCATGCTATATATACTGAGCGTTACAATGAAAACACACATTGCACTTCTAAATCACAGCCATTTAAATAAGCTTCTTTCTTGAACTTAAGTATTTTTAGATGCCTTTATTTTTTTCTTCGTAGAAGAAGATCTTTTAATTCTGCGAGCTACAGTGCTCATTTATTCCTGTAGGTTCTCTGTCATTTCAAAACATTGGAAAGTTTCTTTGTCTGTGGATAAATAGAGTGGGCTCTTTTGTGAGCCGTGGTGCTCTGGGAATGATTCATGCGGGAAGGATGCTGCATGTTCCTGAGGTCTTGAAACGCACCTTCGTATTTCTTGTTGCAGGAGAATTTAGAAGTCCCAGTTGGGGAATCGGAGCCCCATTGTACTAAACGCTGTAATCACACATAATCTACTATCGTACCTAAATATTGAATGGGCTTTGTCGTATAAGTACTTCTAACCTCCAGCAATAACTTCTGTCTGATATAAAAAGAGTAAGAGGCACTCACGGCATGGAGGCTGCATTCCCCGAGGTGATATACACATGGAGCTTGTTTGTTGGTGTGAACCACAGGGCCTGAACTGTTACGGCGTTGTACTGTGGCCTTCGGTGGTCCTGCTGATGAGCCTGTCTGAATTCTTGTATTAACAGTTCTGAAGATCTCCTCTGAGCTTTGCTTTCCTTTATAGTTTCGCGTCTAGTTGTGAAAAGTATCATGATCATTTCTCACTTGACTTCCGACGGCACTGAAATGTGGCTTTTTATTAGAATTCTGGTGACGTGCCAGCGTCAGGGAGCTGAAGAATTTTAACAAGTTTAGCCATGATTGATATCCCTCTGGGGACAGCGCTGCCCTGAGAACCAGTGGATGCTGAAGATTTTAACCTCTGATTTAAATTTCTTCAGAAACATGGGTTTGTCGAGAGCCACAGTCTGGAAAGTGGCCAGTATTACCACCTTACATTATGCACTCATGATGCAGAACAATGGTTCATAATGATATATCTGTGGCTAGTTGGAGACGATGTTTATTAAGGATGAGCACAGTTTTGCTGAGAGGTGGTTAGAATAAAATGTGAAAGCTAAAAAAAAAAAATCTCATTGCAAACAACAACAAGGTCTCAGAATTTGCTTGAATTGTGTGGTTGCTTCCCCACTGCTGTCACATTGTCTCTGCAAAACAATGAACTCGTGACACTTGTTTAATTACAATATATTTATGAACTGGAATGACATTCTTAACTGCTCATGCATGCTGGCATTGTGTCTTTTGTACGTCTCTATTTGATTTGAATAGCTCCTCAGTAAAACATCTGGGTCTGGACGGGGCGTTATTTGTGTTAAAATCCATAAACACACCAGTCGTGCCTGGATGTTTGGAATAACCACCGCCTTTGTAACAGTGCCCCAGCAGCCGCTGCTTTTCCTACTGGGCAGCAGCATTGTTCCCATGAAAAGTGTTGCCATCTGAAAATAGCATTTTCAGGCATAAGGAGAAGCTTTGCAGGCACCTGGTGACATCTTAGCTTTTGGGAAGCCAGTGGGAGTTTTGCCATTGACTGCGTGAAAACCAGGATTTCACCCCCAGTGGCAACAAAGCTGCCAAGCGGTTGAGAGGCAAGACCATGTCTGGAGGAGCTCCCACCCTGCAAACTCCCCACAGTATCTTAAGAGGGTTTGTGCCACATGGATCTTCACGGGTTTATTCTCCAATCCAAGTGCCTCCCTGCCAGAATTGCCCTGAGCTTGCCCAGCTGCGAGCAGCCTCCGTCCGGGCTCTGCAAAAGTTGGATCACTCAGGAGAGTTTCAGGACACTGGGTGAAGTTTGCCCTGAGCCCCTAGAGCGCCCTGACTGCTGGGAGCCCAGGAGGATGGGAGTGGCTTGCCTGTGCGGGTGTGATTTGCTGAAATGCCCAGGGAGAGGGAGTGGAGAAACGTAGGAAGGGGACGCTGCGATGCGATCTGCAGGAGCAGGGACATCAGCGGAGCCCTGGAATGACTGTCCGTCTCCCTGGTGCATGCCTGTGGTTTCTCCTCTGTGAGGGGCACCCTGTGTCTTCACCCTTGTGTGCCTGGGTTTTGGGACAAGTGCTCAAGTGGAGTGATCTGCCATCACCTGCTCAGTGGAGGTTGTGACTTACAGTAGCAAAACAGCTGATCCAGCCCTTTTCTGATGGAGCAATCAGTGCTCCCCAGCTTGGCTGGCCTCAGACACATCTCCTGCTTCCTTGCTAGGTCGGGGGTGCACTGTGTTTCACCCAAGCGCTCTTGCTTGCTTTGTCAGGTATTTAACAACGGTCCCGGAAAATGGTTTGAATATGTACCTGCTTTTACAATAATTAATATATGCTGCATACTGGGGCACATACTGCAGGCTGTAACTGCAGGGAATTTACCCAGGCTTAGTGTCGTTGTAGGAATCAGATGTGCAGCAGAGATGAACGTGTGCTGAGCTCAGATCTCTGCTTGTAGCAGTGTCCATGCTGAGGGCTTTGGATTTGCATTTAAAACACACAGGGCAACAGGAGCCATAAAAGCTGAGAGCGCTCGGTTTTTGATTGGCTCGTTGCGGCTCTGTGCACACTCGGGACTTTTCTTGGAGCAAAACAAACCCCGCGGGCTAGTCGAGGGGGTGAGTAAGGCCCCTCTCCAGACGACTCGGCAGAGGAGGATCCGGTCCATTGCCGGGAACGGCGCTGTCCATGGGGCGAGGTGCTGCCAGCTCTGAAGCCCTGGGAGGGGCCTAGTGGTATCTGCACCTCCTACATTCAGGAACAATCGATTGCTTCCAGTTGTTGGGTTCTGGTTGTCCCAGGGGGTAATGAAAGCTGGAAAAGCTTTGTTTTAAATAAGAACAAGATCCTGAAAATAAATACCATGGAGCTGCAGGACATGTGCGCATTCACACAGCTTTATGTTATTGGGCTGCTGCTTGCTTAGAGCCCCTGGATATGTGCCCTGACATTTTACATGTGTGTAGCACAGCTATGGGGGCTGCCGGTGAACTTTTGTAAACTTGCAGTCACACTGGGAACAGCTCAAATGAAAGGCATGCCAGATAAAGAGTTGGGCTGCTGTGTTTTCAAAGCACAGCTTGGAAGCTAATTTAATAGAAAAACTTTTGCAGTCAAATAGTGGCTTTCTCTGGAGAGTTCTGGAAGGAAGGATATGGCCTATAATGACCGAGAGAGCCTAATATTTATTCTTCATGCTGCAGTCAAGTACTTGGAGCAGCTGCTCAACTTCCTTGAAGAACTGCGAGAGGAAGCTGTTTCCTTGTCTTGGGCTGAGTTACTGCCCTTCAAACCCTCTCCTTGCAGGCGCGGTGAATGATGGCAGGATCTTTAAGGACCACTCTGTAATCATTCCTGAGAGGCCTGGTCTTGGGGGACGCGAGGCCAGTGACAACCGCTGCTCCGTAATGGTCTGGAAGTGCTGTCTTGGTTTCTCATAATTTCCCACATAACGAGCGCCTTAGTGTCAAATGTGTTTTTAGAAAGAGAGCATGCCTTTATCTATTAACAATAAATGGACCCCTGCCAGGAGTGGTAACAGACGGGGACTAGTAACAGATGATCTGACGAGGAGTGTTAACTGCAAAGTGAGATGTGAATTTTGCTCTAATAGTTTATCACAGGGCCTTTCTGAGGGCTCGTAAGCGCGTGCCAACTCTGGCCTTCCCCACATAGGCAGCGGCACAAGCGCAGGCTCACGGATGTCAGTGGGGCCTTGTTAATCACCTGGTACCTGGACAGAGCATTGCTTAACATTTGCTTTGTGTTTCATTCCTCAAGTATCGTGCTCCTTGGTTTTGTGTCTGTGCATGTGTACTGACGCGGTGAAAGTCCGCATCTTTACGAGAGGCTCTAAAGGAGCCTCGTTTGGATACACCCAGTAAAACCCTTTCACAATATAACTTAAAACCGCACGTGTGTCCCTAGATGAGGGCTTCCCAAAAGATGAGAGACATGAGAAATCTTCAGTAACAAAAAGTGGTGTGTGCCTGGGTGAGGACTTCCCAAACTTCAGGGCTGCTTCTTTCTCTAGGCAATGGGTGCCCGTCCGCAGCCAACAGTTTTAGTAGCTGTGAGCTCCAGTAGCTAAGCAGAAGTCTAGCAGGAGAAGGACGTGTATGTAGATGAGAGCATTTGGATGTGCATCTGCCCCATTATGGTGGCCCTAGGACCTCTTGTTTGGTACGAGGGGCGCCCCACGGGGAGCAGAATACACAGAACGTGCAGCGTTATTTGTGGAGCGTGCAGGGTCCAGCAGGCACCGCAAGGCTGTGTTATAGAAATCAGGACAGGGCTGCTGCACAGTGAGGATCTGGGCCTTCCAGCATCTAACATCACTGATATGGAGGAGAGCCTCCAGGGGAGCCGTACGTTCATCGGGTATGCAGAAACGACGCGCTCGGGGAAGACCTGTACTGCGTTCAAGCAGGTTTGTAAATGGACTCTTCTGGCGTCGGGCTGAAGCCTTCACAGCCATGTGCTGATTTGCCACGGTCACCGGAACGGGGCAGGCTTTCCACAGCCACGCTGCCTACAGAAACCTCGGCAAGTGTTAGGACACAGCTCTGCCGAGCCCAGCCCCAGTTCTGCTGACCAGTGGTGTCTCACTGCTCCTTGTACCCACCCGTCTGCCTGCCTGCATTTATCTGTTGTCCCGTGTCCAGCATGCTAAGACAGCGGTTCTCAGCCTTCTTAGACTCGAGGCACACTTTGGAAAATACCAGCTTTTCGTTTTCACTTCTTTTTTTTTTTTTGACAGTAGAAAAATAATAGAGCAGTTTTTCTGTTGCAGTGAATTCAGAAAGACCGCAGCATGTTTTAACATCAAAGATTCCTATTTGCAATCTCTCATTTATTCTCTGAGTCATGTTTGCACACATAACAAGGGCACCCTTGAAAGGATCTCCAGGTGCTCTGGGGAGCTGCAACACCCTCATTAAAAATCATTGTCCTAGGGCGTTTGTGGCAATGGCCATCTTATTGCAGTCAATTTGCACAGCACCTCGCACAGTTGTCCCTGGTCCCTGACTAGGGCTCCTGGGCGCTGCAGTGCAGCACATAATAGTAACCATTACATTGCCCTAATGGTTCTTTCTCCTTACCTATTTGCCTAATCAAGCACATAGTGCTTCAGGATGGAAGAGACTGCTGGAAAGAAAATAAAGGGAGCATTTCCTTATTGGGAAATGGGAGGCTGGTCTGAAAAGAGTCAGCATGCTCTGGGAGGTACAGACCTGAAGAACATCTAGTGGCTCCTTCACGCTTTTGGCTGCAAGTTTTTTTTCAGATGAAACCCAAATCAAGGGCTGCTTTGTCTTTACCCAGTTCGACTAAAAACCCAGCTCATGCTTCAGAGTTCACCTACAAAGGTCAGATGGGATTTCCCTCCTCACCCCTTACGCACACAATTATCTTTGCACATTTATCTCGACATGCTCTTGGCAGGGCACACCCCTGTCCTCTGAACTGTCTGGTATTGGACGCTGGAGGAGGCATAAGAAATCACTGACCTCCGTGCAGGACAGTGCCCGTGTGACTCGTGGTAGTAGATCGATTGCTCTGTATCTGCTTCCGCTCTCTCCGTCCGACTCCTGCATTTATGTCTCCTGTGGTGAGGGAGACTGCGTATCAGATACATTACTGATTTGCATTTCTGTGTGAGGAATTAAACCATTGTTAAATGTCTTCGTATGTAATCATATAATAGTAGATTCCTTTGTCTGAAATGTGATCTTACATATTACCTTGGTCAGTAATTGAATTGAATTGAATAGTGACAACACAGTGACATTGTTAAGGTTAATGACCCAATGATTTACAAGACAAGGCACATTTACTGGCAAATGGATTTTAGTAATTGTTCCACTGAACAATGAGAATAACAATTTGTACATTGATCCACAAAGTCCTGCTGCAGAAGCTCTATTCCTTCTGTAGCAATGTCCCTCTTCATAAATACATTATCACTCAGAAAGTGTTTTCTTGGTTCTGTCACACTGTATTATATTGGATTGCCCATGATTCTTGCCAATGTGATTCACCCCCGGCCCGGACCTCTCTTGGGCATGGAAGCATAGTGGAAGACATGATCAAGGGGGTGGGCACACAGTACGATTGCTGCAGTGTACTCATACCCTGGAGTTTACCCAATTTATTCTATAGTACGAGGCAAGCAAATGATCAGCTCTTGCAGGCTAGCTGCCTGCAGCAGACACTATTACAGCACCTGCTCACCAGGTGATGACAGAGGTAGTTTGAACTGAGCGAACAAGTACTCTAAGATGATACGGACTAAGGGAGCGGGCACACAATACTCACTCTGTAGTAAGTCACTCCTGGGTAAAGTTCCTGCAAGCTTCTTTTTTCTTTGCCCTGGGAAACCGAGACTAACGCCTTAGCAAAAGGCTGCATACCGTGTGTCAACTGCATGTTTAATTTGCTCCGTAGTAAAGGTGTCACATATATGCACCCTTTTCTTGACTTCCTGACCTTTAATGCTTTATGACTAGAATCCCAGACCGCTGTTCTGTTCTCGTGCCTGGGACTGATGTCTGTTTGGCAGACCGAGAACTACCGCTGTCATCCTGCTTGCACTTTTTAAATATTGGCTTAATATTAGTTATTTTTGAGTCCCCTGAAATTTCCCGAGTGTCCAAAGCCAAAGGACACTCAACATTAGCAGCCCAGATTGTTCCTCAGCCAGATCTTTTAAAACTCTTGGGCGCACACTATCTGAGCATGCTCCTTTAGCCAACTTTAATAGTTACTGTTTAACATCCTCCTTTATTTGTGGTTTGAAAAAAAGTATTTAATCCTCTAAGTTTTTCCTAAACACAGGACAAAAATATGTACTGAACATTTTTTGCTTTTCCTGCATTAATATTGATTGTGCTACAATTTCAGTGTAATTATGAACCGCTGCCATTGTTACAATGTCTTTTGTTCCTAGTGTATTTAAAGACTCATTCTTCATATTAACTTTGCTGGCCTTTGAATCCTCTAGTGTCTTTTCCCTTCCCTTATCAATTTTCTGTAATTCCTAGTTCTCCATATTTTCTGCTGTCAACCTATCATTTCTTTCATTTGCCTTCCTCCCCCCCCAAACTGCTGTGGCTGATTTTACTTCCCTCTAAGCCATGATGACTGCTCACCCAAAGCCATGTTGATTGCTCACTCGTTGTTTGCTGCAAAATCAGCCATGTGCTCTACACAGCAGTGCTTTTAATGTTGTCCAATAAGACTGCAAGACGTCCGAGCCCCAGGGCTGCTTTGAACATCAGATGTGGATCTTAGGCTATTGTACTCCACGGACAACATTTTTAATAAATAAATATCATTGTTGTGATAGCTCCTTAAAAACCTGGAGCACATGAAGAGGGAAAAAACAGAAGCACGACAAACCAACATTCCTGAAGAATGGCAAATGCCGTTCTGCGATTGCAGGATAAGTCTTACTGTGGACTAACATTTGCAAATGCTTGATTTTTATTTTCAAGAATAATCAAACCCTGTGTAAGTGAAACCCTGAGAATAATATTTTAACTAGCATTAACTAATACAACGATGGAAACTATATACAGATAAGCACTTTGACAGATACTAGCTGATTGTGTTGTGGCTACCTGTCAGTCCAGGAAACGTCCCTGAATTTTCTATGAATATCATAGACAGGCATGGATTTTCATTTCAATTAATTTATATACAAATCAGCAGTTCAGGATGATATACATGCCAAGGTCTTAAGGGAATTAGCAAACTAATTTGCTAAACCACTGACCATAATTTCTGAAAGACCTTGGAGAAGTTGGGAAGAACCAAAGGCTTGGGGTTACGGGGGGTGTGGATGCAACAAAGGAAAATAATGCTTTGCCAGAGATCAACTTGCTAACTCTCGCTTTGGTCCTGGTAAAATATTGGAACAAATATTAAGAGAGAACGAGCTGTAATTATCAAGAGGATAAGAGAATCACGAACAACATAACAAGGCGGATTTATAAAGATCATGGCAGGCAGTTTAGCACCACATTTGATACGGCATTTACATCCTGGAAAAGGAGGAGAAAAGATAGGAAGGAAAGAAAGGGGAACAAGGAGTTTTGAGAAGGGAAGGCAGGACCCAAATTAATTTATGATAAATATGGAGTATTTGGCTCAGCGTAAATTGTATACAAAAATATGTAAAAAATGTTGGTACTGTCTTGTTTTCTGCGCCTGAGTTGTTGTATGAGGCACACTCGACAAACCCAGCTCTAATTTCTTTTATTACACTTTAAACATCATGCTGTCAGCATTTGTATACAATGAACCTGAGCCTTTAACTGAATTTAGACTTATTAAAAATGGACACTTGTTTCCATCAGTCTCACTAGCTCAGATGTGCCAATGCTGTTCAAGTAGGACGGAGCTGCACATTGGACTGAAGCAGCGTCTCCGTCACTTGCGAGCTCTGAAAATATCTGAAACTTGGCACTCGAACCTTGATGAGTTGTTATTCCGAATCTCTTGTCCACCGTTCTTTTCACATGACACTTTCACGCTCCTTAATTTTCAGTTTTGCTTTTTTCCAATTAAATGGTCTTATTGAAAAGTACAGGTTAGGGGTTCTGTTCAGAGGGGCAAAGCAATTAGCAGCACATATGTTCATTGTTATAATGACTTGCTTAAATGACTCTACTGAAAGAAGTGCTAACATTTGAATGCTGGGCTGCAGAGTATGGTTACAGTCATAATAAGTCTGTCTGCAAATTAAAAAATAAAACTGTTAGCAAAACCAAAGTTATAAAATTGATAAAGCTTATGCAATTAAAAAATTACCACTCTGACAACATTGGGATCAGGGAGTTTGAAAAATTAGCTAGTAGGAAAAAGTCTGTTAGACACAGCTCAGTTGGTTAGAGCACAGTGCTAATAACTTCCCGGTCACAAGTTTGATCCCCTGTTGAGCTACATGGTCCCTTAAGGTCCCTTCCTTCTTTATAAGAGTATGTGTTTAAAAAGATAGCCTCATCATGTCAGTATAATCAATCCCATGTGCCTGTGGCCTCCCCAGGAATAAAAGCTGGGCTAAGGTTATAGAAAATCTGTAAGGAAAAGCAAAAGGACCCCAGGAACAACTAATGGCAGAGAAGTTAAGGACAAGGCAAGGAGTCTATTAAGAGAGACCAGCAGCAACATTGGAATTGCAGACCACTGACACTTGACCTGGGCCTGTTCCTGACTGGCAGTCTGAAACCCCAAATAGCAGCATATTGAAATGTTGACCTTGGGTTTGACGCCTGTCTGTGAAAGCAGCAACTGCAAAGTTCACAGGTGTATCCGGGTTCAAGGGTTTGAACTTTCCTCCAAAGCACTACTGCCTGGAGCTGATGGTCTGCTTGCAATCCATCCCTCGTTGGAGCCACGAGTGCCAATACTGCTTAGTTTTGTTCTGAATTGTTGCGTGAAATCTTTAGGCAGTCGGCAATACCTTGTGCGCAGGGTTGACGAGCACTGGCCCATGACTGTACGTGTAGCATGGTGGCTTTGAGTACACGGCATTTCCATTCAGTACCGGTTCTGTAGCATCAGTGCTCTTTCCAAACGGTGCCAGAGACACCATTTTTTCAGGGCTTCCGCCTCTGGTTTTTGTTATGAAGAGTAGGGGGTGTTTGAAGTTGGTACAATTGGAACTAAATTTCTGTTAGACTCTATTAGGAACCTGCAGGCAGGACCAAGTGGCAGGAGAGTCCCCAGGTCCCTGAACAATCTGAACTGAGCAGAAGCCCCAAAAGAACTAAGGCGGCTAATGCTTAAATAAAGTGATATGAAATATTTATCCTGAATTTATTGGGAATTTTGGCCACACAGAAAAAATAATTTAATAAACTTCTCTGGGGACTTGCCTTGTACATTTGAGCTGCTAAAGGGCCAGCCTGCCTTGGTGACTTCAGAGGGGCTCCTGGCAGTGGACCCCGTGCGGTCCCACTGCCCCAGGCGAATGGGGTGACGACCAGGTTGAGCAACCCAGGCCAGGATGCTAACGGCACAGTAGCTCGTTACTACAGCGTAGTGGTGTCACACGGCATGAAGCGTGATGCAATGCTACTACGCAGTAGTAACGAGATACTGCTCAGTCAGCATCACCAAAAAGCCGCGTGGGGATGCTACTCCGTTGTAACTCCGGTTCCTGCGCAGTCATTTAGTACTTTTGTATGCAAGCGCTAAGTGACTGCCAGTAACAACTGGGCAGTCGGTGTCTCATGCAGACGTGGCCACAGAGTGCCGTGCTGCGTCCTGAGCCGGGAGCTTCGCAGCTGGTTGGGGACTAGTGCATTTGGAGGTGGGGAGCATCTCTGCTGTGCAGCTCTATCTGCCGGGGCCCCAGCGTGGCAGCATGGTCAGGGGTGAGGTGGGAAAGTTTTGAGGTTTCCGGAGCACAACAGGACACTTCCTGATATTTCATGTTAGAAGGTGTGTTGCATGAATGGCGAGACTCTCTTTTGACTGTCAGAAACTAGCAACCTGTATCTTCAGAGACGCACGCACCATCATAGGGCGGATTCGCCTTGGGTTATACCTCTGCCTGTCTGCCCCAATAACCAGCTCGCTTTACCAGGCTTGTCATCAAGCAGTGCAAATCAAGAGATCCTGCAGTTGGTCGATTTTGAATTAGTGAGTTTGACAAATGTTTTCATTTGAGAAGGCAAGCTGCTCATTGTGCTTGGTTTAACACAAGCGCATTAGAGTGACAATGCTGGATTTAACTTTAGTTATCAACACTTTCAGCCTACATTGGTCTAAGTAATTGTCCTGTTTATTCTCTGACAGGTTAAAATAATGTATTCTAGAATGAGAGCGCTTCTGCTGGAGATGAAAAGCAACCCAAGAGGGTTAGAAACTGTTACCAGCAGTGACAAGCAGCGTAAGCTAGATGTATGGATAAATTGCTGTTGCTCCAGAGGTTATTCCTATTAGCAGGAGACGTATAAGAAACCCTAACAAGGCATTAATACAGTACAGCTAGTAAAATAAGCTTGTCTATCCTGTCCAAGCTCAAGACTAATGGTGCATTCCTGCGTTTCCTTGATGCTCTACTGACAGGTGTTGATAGACCTTAAAGCTTCACTAGGCACTTGGAACAGGTCAAGCAACTATGAAGATTTAAAGGTTAATTTTAAAAAAATAAATAAAAGCATTTATCTGCTACCTAAACACTCTTGGAAAGACACTCCTGCCTTCTCCCTGCACGGAGTCAGATAATGTTATGGAGACAGGATCTTGGCAAGGTCGATATTTTCACATCAAATTTTCTGTCAAAATAAAAAGTTAGTTTTCTTCTCTAATTGGTGCTCTTGGGATTCAAAAGGAATCATTTACCCGTGAATGATACCGTGTCCTCTCCCTCCAAAAACTGACACTGGGAATATTAAGAAAAATGGGCCTCACAGCGTGGTCTTTAATAGCCAAAGCCAAGGTCCTGCCGCCGGCTCTGTGGGAGCGGACTCCTGCAGAACTCACTCGGGTGCAGGAGTTTGCTCCTGCCAAGTTCACGGCAGTGCCAGCGTCTAAAAATGCAGCTGCCTGGGCTGTCGGGCTCGAGCCAAGCCATTTCTTGCTCAGGAATTAACAGGAGGCACAGCACACCCATAGCTGAGTTTAATCAGAAAAGCAGCAACGTGCCCCCCACTTCTTTTGCAGGCAGTGCTTGTGAGTGTGGCTGGATGGAGGGGGCTCTTGGTGTGCGCTGTGCGGCTCCCCGGGGCTCTGCAGCGTGCGATGGGGGACCGTCCTGCATTTCTGTGACACGTGGCACATGTGACTGGTTTCCTCGCCTCCCCGGGGTTGCTTCTTTCCAGGAAGAGAGAGTTGGGGGCATCAGTGGACAAGAGCGTGTGCACGTCTCCCAGACCAGGAACACCAGGGAGCCATTACACCTTGAGCTAATGAGTGGGCTGAAGTCAGGGGATACCTGTTGGGTCAACTTTGTCTCCAGGGAGGGCTTTAGCAAGTGGGAAATTCCCAGAGAGGATGCCAAAGGAACTGGGGTTTAATGCTTGGTTTTAAAAGCCAAAGAACTGAAGAGGCTCAGAGGGATCTCCAGCGACTTCAACATGGGACGGCCGGTCACCAGAGGGTGAGGGTCCTGCTCCCATAGCCAGGGAGCCCTGTCTGACCAGAGCCAGGGGCCAGCCAAGGAAGGAGGCTGGCTGCGCCAGGACGAGAGACCCCGCCGGTTTGGAGGAGAAGGCATGTGTGGGAGCGGGATTCCCTGGAGGTCACAGACCTGAGCCCCCGGCTGCTCTGGAGCGGCGAGGCAGGGCAGGAGAGTGCTTGCAGGTGTGTTTGCCATTTTCTCCAGGGCTGTGCATTTCTTATGCTAGCTGAAAGAAAGAGCCACTGGGTTTTTTTGGAACGGTCCCAAAGCCTGGGGGGCTGCATGCTGCCACCAGCACGTATCCCTGATGGGTGTAACGGCACACTCAGAGAGCCCACAAGACTGGTGCTTTGGGAAGGGGTGAGCTTCAGCTTCTGTGGCGTCTGCTCCTGGGTTCCTCGGACGCGGGACCCCAGAGCCTGTGCCAGAGAGGGCGAAAGGAGGGACAATGCTTCAGCTTGCTCAGGCTACGAGAAACCCAAGAGCGTGGGGGCAGTGCTGGACAGGAGGTGGTGGGGCTC
The DNA here is from genome assembly GCF_030867095.1 of Alligator mississippiensis. NCBI lineage: Eukaryota > Metazoa > Chordata > Crocodylia > Alligatoridae > Alligator > Alligator mississippiensis. The sequence goes on from NC_081835.1 coordinate 1,287,711, forward strand.
GGCCAGGGTTGTGCGCCCAAGAGCGTGGGGGCAGTGCTGGACAGGAGGTGGTGGGGCTCGGCCAGGGTTGTGCAGCCAGTGGCCTCTGGGACCGACGGGGGACAGGCCGTTCCACTGAACCCAGACCGAGTCTCCTGGGCTGCTTTGTGTCTGTGAGAGGAGGGAAAACGAGAGTTTGGTAATGTGCTTGAAGATTGCCAGAAGGAAACAAAGAGTAAGAAGGAATGGCTGAGCAGGGGTCTAAGAGCAAGGACTTTCCTGGGCAATGTCTTCATTGCTGATGGAAAGAAAACAGCAGGCCAGGATTTGCATTAGATTGGGATCTGTTGCGCGTGGCAGTGAGGAGTGGAGCATGGTGCATGGATTAGAAATCAGGAAAATTAAAAACAAATGAGGACCCTCCTTGAAGCCTGAAGCTGAATGCATCTGGGCTCCTCTAGAGCTGAGTGGGGGGAGTCCTGGCAGGCGGCCCCCGTTTGCGCCGTCCCCACGCGGAGCCGTCTTGTTACGTACGTACACGGCACTGCTATTTCCCGAGGGCTCTTGGAGCGGGACAGGTGAGGGGAGCCTAGCTGAGCCCCGCAGTGACTTCTCTCCTGCACTCCTCTCCCACAAACAGAAAACCTCCTTGGTTTGATTACTGCTCAAATCCTACTTTGCGGTAATTAGAATACAAAGCCTTCCTCTTGACGCAAATTGGCTGTCTTGGTGACACTCTCTGCAACAAAGGAGCCCTTACACATGTAATTACATGATTATTTTGACATCTTCCTAAATGGCCGCGCTGTAGATAGTGTCTCAGGCAGAGAGAGGTCTCGGAGAGGGACGGAGCGCCGCAGCCTGTTTCCGGGCGTACCGGCTGATCGCAGAGGAACACGACTGCTAATGGTGAAACGAGCAGGAATGCCTTTGTTTTCCTTCTGTTTTGCTTTATTTATTTATTTATTTATTTCAAGAAAAACTTGAACTGAAAACAAGGGTCAATTTAAAACGGTAATTTTGGGTGGGAGTTTCTAACCTCGGCCGGGTAGTCAGAGAAGTGACATGGATGGCTGCAGCCCTGAACCCCCTTAACAGAAGAGCCCTTTCTCCCCACAGCCGTGCCCTGCGCCCCCCTGCTCGCGCCGCAGGGTGGTCCGGGTGCACCGGCAGGAGATGCCTGGTCCCACACTGCTCCTGGGATTAGAGGCAGAGCAGCGTTGCTGTGGAGGAAAGGGAAATCATCGCATCCTTAGCCAGGCTGGGCTGGGTGGTGCCACCCTCAGGCAGGCTTGCGAGCCCTTATGCAAGGAGAATTTGTCCGAGCAGAGGTATGGCGTTGTTCAAAATGCTGGTGTTTCGGACGTGGCCGGAAATGACGTCCAGAATTGCCATGCGGTAAAATAGCAACTAGCTGCAATACATTGCGTTTACCAAAGGCAGCTGGAAAATGGATTCTATTATTTCTGTATTTTTATAGGTGTAGCATGCCGCAATGTCTACGCACGTCAGAAATGGGCTTGTTTGTTTGATATTGCTAGGACAAGCCCAACTGTCTACATTTCCTGCTGAACATGCTGAAATCTAGGGTCAAGCATTAGGTTCTCTGATGATTTTCAGTGGTTGTTGTGGGGACTATAACATTTAAAACAGGAAGGCTGCCTGAATAGGTCAAGTACACCTTGCATTTCCCTAAAAGCGGTAAATTGTTAGCCTCATGTTTATTCATGTGGAAGCTTGTATTTATAGGAGGTACACAGTATAAATATTTAACACTGTCAGTGGAGAAGGGAAATATTGTTGGAACAATGTCTCTATTTGTTAGAAGAAAAATAGGGACTAATTTTTTGTGTGAGAGATCACAATTAACTGCTCCCTGCAAACTGCTTCGCTAAAGATTTCAGGCAGACCAATGCTGTAACAGGAGGAGGAGTGAATACCAATTGAAAGGTACATGGTGCCATTTATAAAGTCAGAGAAATCATTCTGTCAAGCAAGATATAGGTACTCAAATTAAACAGGTATCAAAATTATATGGTCTCTCCAACAGCAACTGCTCAAGAATAGACTAGGGACAGAGGGTACGAGAGGAGACCACAGCAGACTGTAATTTCATTCTGACAGCAAGTAACTGCACTGGCAGTCACCGTGCGAATAGCAGTGACAGATGTTTTTTGCACCCCCTTCACTGTAAAAACCCCCTTATCTGTGAAGCTCTGCCTGGAATGCCTTTGTTTAAGTCAAAATATTGGTAGGAGATTTCTCTGCAAAGGTGTAGGACAAACCTTCTTGACCCAAACGCATCAGTAGATTTAGTTTATTTCCAAGTAATTGCCAGGAAAGACTCTTGCACACACTGCTTTTGTCAGCAACAATTCTGCGATGTGAGAGCTCAACACACTTGACTAGCTCAGACCTTTCCAAATAGCCACACTGTGCTGGACAACTTACACTTGCAAAAGACAGTCCCTGTCCTGGAGAGTTATCTAAATATGCACACTGTGTGTGGATGGTCAAGAAAACTGAGGCACTGGAAAGAGAAGGGTCCTGACCCAGGTCACACCTGTCAGCAGAGAGCCAGAAAGAGAAGCCCATGCCTCTTGGTTCTCAGTCCAGGGCCCAAACCACGAGACTGGCCATGCTCCAGGAGATCCCGGAGGTCGACGCTCCACCTGCCAGCACGCCTGTCTTCGCTAGGAAGATCCCTACCGTTTTACTGCAACCAAGGGGGCCTGCCACGTGCAAAGGAAACACCTTGCACTTTCAGTTGGAGCTAATTGAAACTGTTCTCAACTTTTTTTTTCAATGGAAAGTTTTCTTTGGCTAACCAAAGCTTTCCTGGAAAAAGTTTGTTTTCCTTTATATTGTTCAAATTTTCTTTGGGAAGTTGATACACTTCAGCCCGAACCCTCTGATGGTTTTGGTTTGGAAGCAAAATTTGTTTGGTCATTGCATTTTCATTATTTCTTTTGGATGAAAAGCCATGTATTTAGCTGAAAATTTCAACAAGCTTAAAAAGAAAGATCCAAGCTTTCCTGGGGTGGGCCCTTGTCTGCCTTGTCTAATTTGTGAGCAGCTCTGCTTTAAAGTCCAGTCACTTACACAGTGGGCGTCTACACGAGATGATGCACAGAAGACTCATTTTACTGCACTTTAGCATGGTTTTTCGCAGCAGTATGAAAGTGCAGTAGATTTAGTCTAATGCACGTTAACGTCACCCAACAAGTGTTCATCTGTGCTAATGCTCAGTAGTGCTGACTACAGTGCATTCAGGTACTACCTGTCATTACAGGTACTAAAGTTAATGTGCTGTAATTATGGTGCATTAATGAATGTGTAGATGTGTCTAGCGTTCCTCACAAAGCTACATCTGGGCTTTGCCGCAGTAAGGAGCTGTACTGTTGTCTGGTTGCAGGCCTGTGCATGGCTCCCAGCCCCTGCAGAAGGTGAATTTCCCCGGTGCAAATGAACGAGGTCCAACTCCTATTGCAAAGTCCCGCTGAGCCCTGTGTGTGCTGGGTTCTTTCCATGAACTCCTTCACGAACTCTCGCAGTCACAAATTCTTGTTGCTGTTCCTTCAGTCTCTCAGTCTGGAGCAATCACAGCTTGGCAGGACTCAAACGGTCCAGGTTATGCATAATTTTCTGACATTTTTTAAAAACAAAATGCTCCATTTATTATTTTTTCCATCTTCCTTGACAATGCACGAGCCATAAGCAATTTGGTAAATGGATGGAGAGTTTGTCTTGTTGTGTTGCCCTTTGCATAACCTCTGCTGAACTGCTGTTTTGAAACTTTTAACAAGTCCAATAAGTGACAAATGATATCCCTGGAGGTTTGCTCATTCCTACGCTCTTATACCACCGTATGTGCCGTTTAAGTTGATTGATTTCAACGCGGACACCAGCGCTGGAAGGACTTCCCAGCTGGTTCTTCAAAAGAGCAGGCCACCTCTAAGAGCCTTAGCAGAACCAGGCTCCAAGACCTTGCCCCGGGCCCAATACCTACAGAATTCAGCCGCAGCAAAAAAAAAGGCAAAACTAACTGCTCTTGGCTTTTGCTCTGTCCCTGCTGTGCTAGCACTCTTTTGATGGTGAAGGGAGGGCTTAATTAGAGAAAGCCTGTAGAGCAGAAGACATGCTGACCCAAGCAGCTGCACATCAGGAGCAGCCTGTGACTTACAAACAAGAGATGTAGTACAATCAGAGTCGCTCCGTTTTGCAAAGCTGTGAACCCCACAAACCCCAGGTCTCGCAATCTGAACAGGAATATGTACCCTGACCCCTGCACAAGTCTATTGCACGGTGGGGTTTCCTGCTGAACTTGGTGCCTGGAGGGCAGCTCCTGCCCTGACGTATAACTGCTTTGCCCCAGGCAGGGTTTGGCCCTGAATTGTAATGACTGTCGTTCTGCAGACGTGTATCCTGCCAGTGTGCACACAACTATTTATGTGCTGCCCTTGTTGCGGCAGTGCCCAGGTTGCGTTAGGGCATGAGGACAACGGCTAAGCCATGATTGGAGAGTGTGCTCTTAGCCAAGGAGAACGTGTTTAACTTTCCCCGTGTTGGGGAGAGAGTAGAAAATAGAAGTGAATATCAGAAACCCTCAGTGCCATGTGTTGTTAAGTATTGTTGCCATCATTTGGCCATAAAGAAATACTGGAGTCCTAGACCGAGGGTCAGATTTCTGTAGGAGTTATGCACCCAAATCCCTTTAAAACCTGGCCTGCAGAGTATCCGTGTGATAAATCACAATGACTTCGAATACAGCATTGCATGTATATGGGGCAGGCGGTATGACTCGTGGGAGGAGGTTACCTTCCGAGTGGTATCAGTTTGGAGACTGTCTTTTTTGTGCAGGTAGAAAAAAGATTTTACGGTGTCGGTCAAACACGGTCCAAGAGGGTGGCGTGGGATTCCTGATTTACAATTAGATGACCCAATCCCTGCTCACGCTGAGGAACACTGACATGCTCAGCAAAGGTGACAAAATCGTGGCTGAGAATAAATCTGACACGGTGAACGGAGAACATGTCTGCAGCAGGAGCTAATGTTTATGTGAAGGAAGGAAATATTTTCAAGATACAATTTCCCTCCTTCTTACAATCTAAATAATTATTTTCTTTGTGATGGATTTTTCCCTCTTAGCATTCCTCCTTGAATATATTTATCTGAGAAAGAGAGAGACTTTTCAGGTATAGGAATATTGCCTCGGAAATTGGTTCATTTGCAGTTAGGGCTAAAGAGATTACTCTGACTTTTCAGTCCCTGTTTTGGGAGGATTTCTCTCCTGCGCAAGGCTTGTGCACTGCTTACCAGCTTGTGCCAGCCCTGCACACGGAGGAGAAGGTTGCCCAAGTCCCAACCTATATGCCTTGCTCACAGCACACTCTCCAGAACTGCAGTTTTAATGGGTGACAAGAATGCAGTATTGGATCCAACATGCTACAGGCAATTGTGAATGACAGGACAGAGCACAAGTGATGGCAAACAGCGGGGTGGGGGCTCGGGTCCTTACAAGTGATATCCTGCTTAAGCAGTGCACGTAAGCACATTGGTAAGGTCACCCCCAGGAAGAGTCCCATTGAGCCGATGGGGACTGCGTCCACAGGTCTGGTGCTTATGCTGTAACCAGGGTCCAGGGAAATCTGTAAGAAGGATTCATGGCTTGGAGGATTTGTCTCAGAATGAGAAGCATAAGGAGCTGAGTCTGTTTAGCTAAGGACTGATTCAACTCTGGTGTCCAAGTACCTACAAAGAGAGGAGTGTATATGTCAGGTTATGGCTACACCCCAAAAGCGCACTGCTCTCATTATCACAGCGCGGTTACGAAGCTGCAGCCTTGCAAGGCTGTGCGCAGCCGTATCTGTGTGTAGGTGCTTATTCCTGTAACCTCCATGTGACCGTAACTGCTCTTGGGGGTTCTCCTGATAAAACTATCTGGGTTAAAAAGCACATCCCTTTCCCAAAAGAGTTATGCTGTTAGCACCCCAAACCTAATCAAAGAGGGCTGTTTAACTTCCCAGGAAGAAAAGACAGAGTAATGGAAACAGAAATCAGTAAAGTTTCAAACTTTGGATGGGGAGGTGGTTAACAACGGCATTGACTTTCAGAAGGATGTGGTGGATTCGCTACCCCTTGGGGTCTCTCAGTCAGGACTGGGTGTCGGTTTGGGGATTAAACCCAATACTGGAAATTCTGCCGTCTTTGTTCTGCGCAAGGGAAAACCAGAAGACTATGAGGGTCCCTTAAAAACAACGCGTTCTGTCTGATCATTGCAGCTTTGCAGATGTGCGGGACTCTGAGAACGTCAGATGATGTCCATAACAATTGTAAAATATTATGCACAGCCTCTATTTCAATGCTAAAATCAGAGATTTTAGGGTTTCATAAAACAGTTTCTTGATCCCTATGCATTTTCCCTATTTATGTGTATTTTCCCCTTGCATCTAATTCTTTTTATAACACAGTCTTTTATAATGTTCTCTTTTGTATCCTTCCTACACTGTAATCATTTCTTCATCATAATTCTCTCTTGTTGCTATGTGATGTTAAACTGTTCATGTATTTTTGTTTGATTTAGATGTTAGTATTGTTTTAACTCTTAACTCTCTGCTTTTTTTTACCAGTCTCTCTCTTAAAAAAAAAAGAGGACAAAGGGTTTAGTATTATCAAATACTGAGGAAAAAGTTTTAGTTAAAGAAAATATAACCAAATCAGATCTGTCCACTGAGAAGTTAGTCTTTGTCTGCCTTGGGTAACCCAGTTCCATGCAACAGACTGTGGATCTTGTTCTCTTCCAGACTACAACAGTAATCATTTTGGTCAGTTTAGACCAGCCTGATGATTTAGTTGGTTATCAGTGGTACTTGGACTTCCCACATTTCAGAAAGAGTTGGAAATATATGCAATAAAAAAATATTACTGGATCTGGAGTTTATCATCTAGCAAAGCAAACAGCATGGCAGATTATCAGTGACAGAGGCCAGGAAGAGGACGCGGGAGCAATACGTCTTTCCTGCACATTGTAGCAAGGATAAATGCCTCGTTCCATAGTGAGTTTCTCCAAAATCTGACTAACTGTTCTGCCTGCAAGAGGACTCGCACAGGGCCAGGGCGTGCCTGGGAGGTCTTCAGGAGCTTTCTGGGGCACGGGGGTTGCAGGGCTGACCTCTCCTAGCCTGAGGGTGTTCACTAGGTGGTATCAGCTGCAAGCAAAACTTGTCAGACTTCAGCATTGTACCCTTAGACCTGTCTTCCTGCTAGGGTGGAGCCAGCTAGGTTTTGCATGCTGCTGGGCATTCTCCCACCTGATGGAGAGCGCACACTCATTAATAACCTCCGCAGCATGCACAGCTTGAGCGGAGATCCTATCTGCTGAAAGAGTCAGAGCTGCGCCTGCTGAGTGTTTCTGAACATCCCTGCCAATCCAGATGCACGAGCGGCTTTTCCTAGTGGCACTTCCCGTGAACCGTGGTGCCTTGCAGGATTCATTTGCACCGTTTCTAAACTGCATTCCCAAGTGCGAAGTTCAGCAAGAGGTTTGTCATCGGAGTGGTTGGCTCCGAGCGTTTTATTGTCTCGGTTCCCTCCCCATTGATTCAGCATCAGTGCAGAACCTCACAAACGTAGTTGAACAGCTAACACTGCTAGGGCCTGGGCACGAGTCCATGTGGGTGAGGATTTGTACCATGTCAGCTGTGCGACACACTCTTCTCCATCCATGGGGGAGCATGTATCATGGCCTAGTTTTCACTTACCGCAGAGTATGAGCATGTGCCCACACAGTCGATGTGGAATAGCTGATACGCAGCAAACTCCACCTTGCCTACCTGGTCTGAAGTTTGTCGTGTGCCCCTGGCTTCTACAACATAGACAGCTGATGCTAGCTCCCAATGGGTGCATCTACACATGATATTAGTGCGATTCAATGAATTCTGGAGCAGTTTGTGGCAGAGTTTATTGCTCCCAGGTGCCACGTTTACATGTGTGCCCAGGCAGGACTGCAGCACGTTGAGCTGGGTCCAAGCAGCCATGGCTAATAGGAGGCCTAGAGGGTCAGCACCAGCTCGGTGGTCTTCTGCCCTGGCTCAACATGCTGCAGACAGGCTGGTGGGGGCACGAGGGTGCTATGGTGCTAAGATGGCCGGCCAGCAGCCCCCGCACTGAAGCACCCTCATGCCCCAGCCACCCCCGTCAGTGCCTGCATGTGTTGCAGTGCACTAAATAATGTGGCCATAGAATAGTACTTGTGTTTACAAGTACCGTCCTATGGCAGCGTTTATTAGTTTACTGCAGTCTAATATGGCTGCACATGTAGATGCTGAGACTTTACTGCGGAGTTGATTAATTTGCTCCACAGTAAACAGCTCATGTAAATGCGCCCAGTATGGTGCACAAAGCATAACCACTGCTGAGATACGAGAACAGCCATCTTGCCAGCCTAGGACTCCCTCGCCACCATATTCAACATAGCTTACAGTATTTCCCCGCCTTTTTCAGAAATTATTAGCACTTGCTGTATAAAACATTAAACATTAGCTCTCCATTTATTCACATTAATGATTCAGTGCAAACTCCTGCCCTGCCATTAATATCCACTAACCTCATCCAGTGATAAAACTTGATTTAGTTTCCAAATTACCTCGGCTCAGAATTTCTTGGAGCAACGCTACCTAATAGTTCAAGGCTACGTGAGCAGTCATGATAGCCAGCTAACTATGAGGGCATCCTCTTTTCTTGAGACTCCAGTGAAAGAAGAATCAATCCAGCGCCTAAAGAGAGACACAAATAAATTGCTGAACAGTATAATCCAATGATACCATACATCTCTGAAATGAGTGCCTCCAAAATCAATAAAAATTGAAATTGAAAAAGGAAGAATTGTGGTTGTCCAGATGCAGGTCTGTCGATCGGGGTTTCAGGTGAGGGGTCCAGCAGGCCGAGGGGCAGGCTTTGGGAGAGGGATGGGAGCTTGAGCTGGGGGTGAGGGCAGGAGGAGACGTCCCAAGGACCGGACCACAAGGGAGAAGCAGTTGGCTCCTGCGGGGTGTCTGCAGGGGGCACAGCCCTCTCTCCATTCAGGGACTGGGCCGTGCGCAGAAAAGAGGAGTGCTGGAGTTCGGTGCCTTTTGCTGTCGCCGTCTGGGGGCAGGGCGGAGAGGCCGTTCTCTGCGAGGGGCACCTGGCCTTGCGGTCGCTTCTCAAATAACCTCACTTGCCCGGCTTTCAGCCTACACTGCAATAGCCACCCACGGGGCACAGCTTTGCGGCTGTGTTTCCTGACTTGTTTCTACATGGTTCTTATTTTACTGGCCTGGGGGTGATATTTTTGATGCGCAGAGACAGAGAAAGACCTCTCCCGTAGGGATATTTTGTATTAAAGAAGTGTTTGGGGGCTAGCTGAGCAGCAAAGCTGCAGACCTCCAAGGCAGGTGAGCAAACCAGAGCCTTGTCACTGGACCCCTGTCCTCATCCTCTCAGTCCGGAGCCGGTCGCATGAAGGACTAGCCTGGCTTGCTTGCCTGGGCCTGCGCCGCTCAAGGCTTGCGGGAGTGGAAGTAGGACATTGCTTTTGTCAGTCACGAGCTAATGTAGGCAGCTCATTAAAAACTATGGTTAGCTTCTGAGAACCAAGGGCCGAGTGGGAGGCAAATAACACCTGCCCCGACAGACTGGACAGGAAAGGAGCCGCCTGCCACCAAGGAGCAGAGACTTCTACCTCCCGAATGGCATCGTTTAAAATAACTTGATGCACTTTTAGGCGAGAATTATCACATGAATATTAATTGGTCATTACATTGCATGGAACCGCTGCTTCATTTCGGGCTGAAGGAGGCAGTTTAGCTGCCAAGGACTTGAGCTGGCACTGGGTGCATAGAGAAGGGATCCCTTCTGAGCTGGCGCTGGCACGAGAGGCGGGTCAGTCCTGTTCAGGGTCGCAGCGGTTCCTACCAGGCCAGTTTGGTGGCTTTTGCTACTAGTTGTTTGCAGTCTTATCAATTCCCCCCCAGCGATGGACGACTCCACGCAGACGAAATATCAACCAGTCTGCACTTCCGCCCACCCCTTTCCACCCGAGCAGCCCTGCACAGTTATTTCTAGCTGGACAAGGCTGGGCTTCTCTTTCTGCATGTCCACGTGGCCCCTTCCTTCCTCCTCCTCCTCCTCTCCCTCCTGGGCACTGCAGCCAGCCTCTCCCTAACGCCGGTAGTTCATTCTGCGCTGTTCCAACTTTGGCAAAGCCTGGAAGTTATAATGAAGAGTCAAAGTGCTGCTCTTGGAGGCGAGTGCCATCAGCTTCCATTAGAGACGGAGAGCATGAGAGATCAGATGTTAGCCTGCGGTCACCTGGAGAATACGCCGCTTGAAGCCAGGACCTGAAAGAAAACAATCTCTTTAGTCTGAAAACAGGCTGCCGTGTCTGCCTGAGGGATGCTCAGTGCAGGACAGGGGGCAGAGGGGGCCTTGGGGCTCCGCGCTCTGAAGTTTATTTTGTAATGACAGAGCCCTCTGGCCGTGCTCCCTGCCCTGGCTGGGCTGCACACGGTCAGCCCCCGGGGATCGCTGCAAGCTGAGACTCCTTCGTTCCCCAGTACCGAGACGATTCGCAGCGGCCAGCCTGCCGGTAGATTTGCAACATATTTGCATAAGGGGCCAAAGCAAAGACCAAGAGTCTGGCCTAATGTGCTTGCTTGTGTTTTTCAAGTGTCTGGGGAGAAAAACTCCTGCCTGTCCTCCTCTGTACTCTGAGTGCTAGAAACGAGGCCTTGCATTCAAATTCTTCTCCAGGTTTCCAGACCGTGGACATATTTTACATTTTAATATATATCATAGCAGGATCGGGAACAAAGTGGCTAAATAGCACGGTCATTTTGCAACCTCTGAATATATGAATTTATGGATAAGATCAGCAAATGGTAATTTCACTTGAGCATAAGCAAGTGCTCATTAACCACTGCCTCGTCACAGAATCGGAGAAAGGCAGGGCTGGAAGGGACCTTTGGAGGCCATCTAATCCAGACCTCTGCCCGAGGCGGGATCATCCCTATCTCAACCATCCCATACAAATCCTTGTCTATCCTGTTACAAAACCTACACAATCTGCTTCATCACACAACTCCAAGGAATAGGCTCTAGTTGTGTAACTGGGGTGGGGGAGAGAGAGGCACCAGCCCCAGGCACCAAGTTAGAGGGGATGCCAGGACGATGCCCTCCCTCTGTCAGGGTCTGTGCATCTGGAGAAGCCTTGCCTCTCTGGACGCAGGAGCCCTGTGTGCTGGGACACAGCAGGAGCAGTCCTGCGCCCAGCCCTAGAAGCCAGCATAGGGCCGTGGCAGGAGCAGCGGGTGTTTTTGGGTCCTTGGGGCAGGTAAGACCCTCCTGTGGCTGTGCAGCACAGGGCTGCTGCAGCTCAGCTCCTAGCCCTGGGCAGGCAGGGCTGCTCCTGTTGTGGTGGTGCTGGGCTCCAATGTGGGGTATGGACCTGGGGCCGCTCCAAATGTGATGGTGCACTTGCACCTACTGCTCAGGGAGCCAAAATGTATAGTTACACCTCTGCAGCCCCTGACCTGCCCCAGGTGAAGAAGGGGGACAATGGAGGTACTTGTCCTGCAGCTGCAAGGGTTGTGGAAATAGGCAGCCAGGTGCATTCATGCTGTCTTAAAGCAGTATGAACAAGGAGAGCCTGTTGTTGTGAAGACAGGTTTAAGGCGGCAAACGCAGAAAGAACGGTTGTCAGCGTATGAAGCAGACAGCAGAGCTACTACCCCTGTTTAATCACGAATGCAAAATCCACGCGCAGGTTTGTTCTCAGAGTAGTGTGGGTGCCACCGACTTCGCTTGGGCTCTGGTTAAGTGCACGGGTTTGTCCACGCAGTCGCTACGTGGGCCTGAGTTGTGATGTCAGACGTTGGTTATTAAGCCAAAGCTCCCCGTGTTCTTTGCCGAAGGACTACGGGCATAACATCAGTTACTTCGGTTATTCAATTAATCTCACAAATTAGAAAATTTGGTTTTGGGAATAAAACCTTGTGCTGTCCTCAGACTGCGTAGAGTCTGCATAATTCACCAACTTCACACTGCTCATGTACTTTGCCAGCGCCAGCCTTGACATTTATTTAGATAACGAGCAATCTGTGTTGCAGACAATAAATACTAACGTGCAATCACTAAGCTAATGTCTTTATGTTGTTGTTCTTTTTAGAAACAATACAGCAGCTGATTAACTTTGTTTTATGCTCATCATTATTGGCATCTGAAAAGTCAGTGTTGCACTGAAGAGAACTCTCATTTCTCTGCAGTTTTTATTCCTTATGGTAAATTCATAATGGCCTCACAGTAATGTAACATGTCATGTGGACTGTCTGGGAGACGATATGGCTGGGTACTTCCCACATCCATCCTGTGTAAAGAAAGAGCCAAAAAATGAGCCTTGATGCTTGCACCGGGGCTGCCCTGCAGACCAGTGGAGATTATTCAGGCAGCCTCAGGAAGGGTTGGCTTTATGCTGCCTCGACTCGACCTATCGAAGACGCTGCTTCTGGGGCCCAAGTCCTTGGTGTATTTGTCACCACCCCTGCGAGGCAGGGAACCTCTTCTCTTCGCACTGTACGGGAAGAAGCAAAACTGCAGAGAGAGAGAGATGTGTTGAAGTGCCCACGCCCATCATTGTAGGTACCGCCTGCATCCTAGCCACTCTCCCCCTTGCTGCCAGACCCAAGGGGCACCCGCGTCCCCGTAGCAGTGGACTGACAGGCACACAGCGGCCTGAGCACCGATGCTGTCCCACAGGAGCCTGGCTCAAACTGAAGCCTCGTGGCTCCATGGCAGGCAAGGGGAGTGACCCGTTAGGCTTGCTCTGACCACAACTAAGACAAAGGCACCCCGGGGCAGGTACATCAGGGATATGAGACGCATCTGGTGGGGAATTGAACTGGATGCTCTTGAGTGCTGGAGCCACTGAATTGTCCTTTCTTTCAGGAGTCGAGGGGTCATGGCCACTGCTGGACTTGATGGAAGAGCAGGGTATTCTGGTCCTCCCCTAGCTACGTTGCTTGTGCTGGCATAAGGCTATCAAGAGAGGTCCCCTAGCACTGGCTAGGCTTGCTGTGCCCCTGTCCTGAATTCCCCATGCTGGGGGGTGTTTAATGCCCCACTGGAGCATCCCAAAGGGACTGGATGTGAACAAGGGCCAAGTCTAAAATGCAGCTCCAAGAGAAGGACTGAAAGCAGCTCTCTGTGGCTCTGCTGTCTATTCCTTGTAGCTGTGACCTTGCAGCTAAGAGAGGATTCTTCAGATGAATTATTCTGCTACTGAGCCCATCTGAGCAATGCAGATTATTAGCTAATTATTTCAGAATGGCATTTTTTTTTTCTGTAGCATTTACGAGTCAGATGAGAGTGAGCGAGTCTTGAGTCTTGACAGCGTGTCAGAACTCGTGTGCGGGCATGTGGGTTTGGGGACAGGGAACGGCAAAGTGGGGGTAACCAAATGCGAGAGCAGAGGGTATTTTGAATGGCTTTGTTAGCATAATAATGCTTCTCCATACTAAAAGTGAAAAACAAGCACTTATACTACCGTTAAAAACTAGAGAAATCTCTTTTACTGAGTGAATGCTTCACAGGGAAAAAAATGAATATTTTTTCCTGCCAGCCCTTCTTTTTAATGACACATGGAGGGAATAAAGTGGAAATAAACCACTGTAACCCATGCGGAAAAAATTAACTCATTCACCTGCTTTTAGCTCTGAAAAATAATGAATCATTAAACCTTGAAGCCACAGTGACATTACCAAATGGCTTTGAAATCAACTCAGGTCTGAGGAGACGTTGAAAAACCTGCCGAGTGACTAAAACAGATTCCGATGGTGATGTAGGAAATTGGAAACATCTATTAAACAGACGTGGCTTTCCATTTCCTAAAAGTTATTGGTTTATGGGAGGGCTGCGCTGCCCCGGTGCGCATGTGCTGCTGGGGGAGAACCATAAGGCAGAATCTAGTTAACTGAAAACATCACAATCAATAAAAGGCACTGTGTTTTTCATTTACTTCTGTTTTTTAGGGGTTTATTTTGTAGTGGCAGAAGAAGGTATCAGTTCAATAGCAATTCAGCTTCTGGGTGGGGAGAGGGATGCAGGTATTGACTTTTAATGCATGATAAAGTTTGTGACAACGCTAAGCTCACTAACATTTAAACCAAATGCTGTTTTGAACGACATCGGGGACTGGATAATCTTGTGTTCAGTAAACAGGCAAAGTAAGTAGAGATCCTTTTTGATACTGGGTTTTCTACCCAAGAACAAGGGAGCCTTTCCCTCGTCAACTGGTGAATCTCAGTGGTTTTTGTTCTGAGAGTTAATCCAAGTTCAACTCACGGTCTGCACCCGCAGCCCTCCCTTGTTCCCTGGCGATCTGTGGCTGGATGCTTAAACCAACAGGTGCTGTGTTTTTTCTGGCTGTTCGGTCTTGTAGATTAAAAAGGCAATCTTCATCAGTCACGGGCTCCTGTTCTTCTGGCTGCTCGGCCCCCGTGTTGGTCTTTGTGCCTAGTGCTCGAGGGAGGGTAAGTGCAGTTTGCGGTGGCGCAGATGACTTGTGAAAGGTCTTTTGGACAAGGGGAAATTTTACTGTAACCGCATTTTGCAGCTAAGTTTCAGGTATCCAGTGTGCTTTTTCTTTTGCCTATATCGAACCCTACTTAAGCTACAACCCACCTCCCCCAGTTGTCCACATTTAATAATTCTCTTGCACGAGAAGAATAATCATTTAAAGAAAGGACTGTGCAGAATAACATGGTATGATTTGTCCTTCCATAGCAATGAACAGCAAACTCGTTGAATGTTGGTATTATTCATTCATTAATTGTGAACGAAATGGTTAACATTCATCCATGAGAATAAACCATTTTCTCAGTGCAAAAGCTAAAGCAGAGGCAGCCCGGACAATGACTCCTGGGCAGGGAGCTGCCATAAGGTGGGTCTTGGACAGTTAGCTATTTCTATATGTGTAGGCCACCCTGGCATGGTGTGGTTCCTGAGTGCCACAGAGCAATGGCTCCGGGTCTAGAGATTCATGAATATGGTGCTCCCCTATTACCGGATCTCTTCCTTTGGCTCAAGTAGCAAAGCTTATGCTCTTCAGGTGAAGAGGCCCCAAGTTCGATACCTGCTAAACGTCATCATGCATGCGTTCTGCACTTCGCTATGGAACAAGTAATTAGGGTGACGTTCATCTGGGTGAAGAGAGTTCACAGAAGATCCTATGCACGACTAGTAATGAGGCAATAACACAGAGCTTAACTGCTGCACAGGATCTCGTGTGCCCTGGGATGATCCACCCGCCGCAGCTCCGGTGGCTTAGCTCCCCAGGTGGGCGCTCTTCTCATCAGGACATTAAGCAGGCCGCTCTGCTAGCTCTAGCTATTATGGCGTTGTCATAATAGCCGACAGTTCTTCACACAAGGTAGTCTCTGTTTTGACCTTCTCTTGTTGGAAGTTGATTGCCAGTTTAGTTGTCCTTTTCTGCCTATTTGAGATAGTAATGTGAGAAATAAAACTTGACAGCAGATTTTAAATCCAAATCCTGACAGAAATTGGGTATCTACACATCTTTGTGGACCAATTCCAACTCCCAGCTGCAGAGAGGAATGCTGAGATATTACTGACATGGATATCAGACTATTTGCTTCTCAGTGTAAGATATTCTGCACCAAAAACTTAAGTCAGCGAAATTTCCCGTGGCCCAGATTTTAAAGGGAAATACGGAGGCAAATGAGTGCTGGGGAAAGAGGGAGGAACATTAAAGTTTTTGCCTCTTTCTCCATGAGCGAACACATGCACAACTTGATAAAAGGAAAGCTTTGCAGATCGTGAAGCTGCGCAGGCATCAGAGATGCATTAGCTGACTGCAGCCCTGTCGTCTGTCTTGTTGCATTGGAAGACCATTCCCTTGTTAAAGCAGCATGCGGTCCTCTTCTTTTCCGGAGAGCTGCAAAGCGCTGACGCGATCACGTTCTGCTGGGTTTTCACTTCCCGGTGCTGTGTGGCGTTAAAAGGTGTTAAAAAAGCAATGAACTACTTTCTGTAGTGTTACCTTTTCCTTAGAAGCAATCATTGTGCTGTATGGCAGTGGAGGATGGCGGCCCTGGAGAGAAAGGGTTACTTGTCATCGTGTGAAGATGAGGGGTGTCTGTAAGATAATCTTCCCATTACGAAGTGATCCACTTTGATGGAAGAACATGGTGGGGAGGTCCGGGACACAGACTCCCATTGATTTAGTCTGAAGGGGAAGGTGCACTTTGTTGTCGCCAAGTTTGTTCTGCACCTGAACTGCTGAGTAATGAATATATGATAGGAATTCAGAGCTAACACTTAGGAAAATTGCTCTGACCGGGGAAACCTGTAAGCAGCCAGTTACCCTGTAATCAGGTTTCTGAGCATACCACTCTTTGTTAAGGATTGCTAATGACCTGCTACTTTCTGCTGATCTAGATAAACTTTCTTTTATTATGTTACTTGGTCTCTGCTGGCTACAACTGATATAATCAATCATGGTTTCACTTCCTTTCCTCTCAGGCAGTGACAGACATGATATTGCGCTGCTGGTTTGTTCCCCTGTTTGTTTAACTGCTGGGTATTGTGCTGGTCTTGTGTATGGTGGGGTTGTCGGTAAGCTCATTTGATGGGGGTTTCCCATCTGGGCCAAGCTGTGGCTCCGGTTCCTGTTCTCACACCAGTTGTTGCACCGGGGTCCAGGACCAGGCGAGTTCTCCGCTGTGGTTAATATTCCCATTCTCTAGGGTCACAGGGGTTCATCTGCCTCGTAGCGTGCCTCTGGCACAGGACAAGATCAGCGTGTTGGAAATGTTGCCCTCGTAGGAGGTGAAAACTGGCTTTTCAAAGTGACCCTAATTCTCTGGAGGGGCTGAAAAGCCTCCAGGTGGATTTGTGATGGACAGAGATGCTTTCTCTGCCAGGAGTGAGGACAGCAGCGAGAGGGCCGCACTGAGAGGTGCAGTCATCTCTGTAAAGCACAAAGCCAAAGCCCCTTCGCCATGTTTTGGGTATCTCTCCCAGCAGAAGTCAGTGGAGCCCATCATGCTGTCCAAAGGAGCTGACGACAACTTAAGCATCTTGGGCAAATTCTGGTAACTTAAAACAAGCACTAACGAGCAAGTGCTAATGACAGCTAGCCTCCAACATCCTCATGAGCCATTTCAAGGAGGATATCTACCTGTACCCAAACTTGCAGGTTCCCTGTACTCCCTGGTTATCATTGAGCTCATGATTTATGAAAATGCTTTGGGAGATACTGTAAGAAGCTGCATTTAAAGCCAGATTCGATTATTTTCTACCAGCCTCTTGCTAACTCAAGGCAATGTCTGCCCTTGCTCAGTGTTCTGGTTTGGGACTGAATCACAGATCATAGGATCATAGAAATGAAGGGCTGGAAGGGACCTTGAAAGATCATTGAGTCCAACCCCCCTGCCCTGGGCAGGAATACTGCTGAGATCAAATGATCCCAGCGAGGCGTCTGTCCAATCTCCTTTTGAAGGCTTTCAAGGCTGGGGGCTGCACCCCCTCCTGGGAAGTCTAGTCCAGATTCTGGTCACCCTCGCCATAAAGAAGTCCTCCCTTACATCCAGCCTGAAACCATCCTCTAACAGTATTCATGTTGCTGGTTACTTCTTCCCAGATGAAACACTCTGCATTGATCTTTATTGAACTGCATCCAGTTTCACTCCACCCACCTTTCCAGCTTGTCCTGGTCTGCTTGGACCCGCATCCTATCCCCCAGTGTGACTGCTTTTCCCCATAACTTAGTACTGTCCACAGACTTGGCCAGCATGCTTTCCACATCCTCATCTAAGTCATTGATAAAGAAGTTGAACAGGACGGGGCCAAGAACCGAACCCTGTGGGCCATCACTGGCCACCTCCCACCAAGGCGATACAGACCCATCCACTATCACTCTCTGGGTTTGACCCCCTTAGCCAGTTCCTAACCCACCTGACCATGGACTCTGCCAGCCCACAGTCCCCCAATTTTTTTATAAGAGCATCATGGGAGACAATATCAAAAGCCCTTTAAAAATCTTGTCTCCCACATCTAAGTGGTTCGTTACTTGATCATAGAAAGAGATCAGGCTGGTCAGAAATGACCTGCCCACAACAAAATGGAAGGTGTGCTCTCTGCACCAGCTGCCCTTTGAGTTGGCAAGACTCCCAAAGATGGCTCGGGTCTGTATGTCAAGACATGAAGGACATTAGTTAAGAAAAAGGAATGTGTTTAGTTGATATTTATAACAATATTTGCATGTCACTGCTTTTCTCAAATGAATGTCCCTGATGGTATAACATTGCCTTAGACACTTGTGTGTGTATTGTAATGTCCATGATCCAAAATAAAAGACCCCAAAGCCATATCAAGTCTGAGTCTCTGCAATGAAAATTGCGACATGGTTTTTTAGAGAAGGTTGTAAATCTTAGGAAAACCTGGAGGGGAGTTGTTCTTATCTGTTCTATCAAGATAAGATATCCAAATTGGGGGAATACAAAAGAAACCTGAGATCATAGATAACTATGTCTAGAGCAAGTTGAAGAATGAGATTTCCATCACATTCAACATTTTCTATGTACTTTTCTCAATTTGTTTTAAAAGAGATGGTTGAAATGATAGTTTCACACCCACCCACGCCATCCCCCGCAAAGCCCTGAATTAACTGAAGTGTCACTTTCTGCAGGAAAACTGTTTTGACCCAAACTTTCCAACCAGTCCTACTTGTACCTCAGTTATGAGATAGACCGTGTATCACCACCGCTCACATCGTCATCCTAGATTACTGCCAATCCTGGAACCCACCTCGCAGAAAGGAGAGGACGCTGGTCAGGCCATCTTTTCCTTATAACCTTGGTGGTCTTATTGATTCAGTACTTAACTAGACTTTGATCATCATCTTTTAAAACCAGTTAAATTTGCTTTTTTCTCAACTCAAGAATAGTGCTTAAATTTGCTTGTCCTTGTGCTATCACACTCTGTATCTATTACGGTGCATGCTCTCAGGTTTTAAAGTTTGATTTATTGTAATTTGTTACTTAAGCGCAGCTCCCAAATTACAGCTTTGAGAATGTAATCCACTAAAACTCGGAGGTTTTATCACGTCCCACGTATGCTTGACAGCAAATTCATCTGACAATATTATTACGTATTTTTGACAGGCTTATTTGAAATCTTTAAATCCACGTTCACTCCTTGTTTCATTACTGCTTTATCATTGGCTCAGTCTTGTAATCAATTATCCGCTTGCAAAGGCCAAAACTTCTTGTTGTTATGTTTCCAGAGAGAGAAATTCATCCCAGCTCATGATAAACCTATTCATTTTATAGTAGGTTAAAAAGCCATTATGTCATCCACAGAAAGTCACCATCTGCTATTCCTGAATGATCCGGCTCAATCTTATTTAGCTCTGTGTCCTCCTCTATAGTTTGTTCAACCGTGGGGAATCCTCAATGGCAAGGATGGAGATTAGTGTCCTATGGATTCAACATTATATTATGGAGGCAAATATTACAGAGTGTAATAAAATATTGCATTGGGTAAAAGGGAAGTGGTTTGGGTCCGATTTTCATCAAAGCTCCTTTCCCACGTAGACACCTGCGTGAGAAGTGCCCGGCTGTTCCCCTTGGGGCACCACAGGCCAGGTTTTCAAAACATTCATCGTTTCTTCTGCGAGTCTGGCCTCACTGTGCCTGTCTTGTCTTTCTGTGGGATGGCATGAAATCTATAATGCACGCAGGCTGACCCAGGAAATTGTTCTCATTGTAATGGCATTGCATATGCCATTTTTGCTTGGATTTATACATCATATTACCACAATACTACGAATAAATAACAATAATTATTATCATTCATCATTTTCCTTTTAGAATAGCTGGGAAACAAGCCTAGCAAATGTGTCCAGGCAGTGTTATATATGTAATAAACTATTTGAACAAGCTCACAAATTCCTTCCAATCTGGGCATGTTTGAGGGCTCTCTGCTCCCCACGGTAAATAGCCCAACATACTGGAAGATCTCTAATCCCTAGTCTGCCCAATGTATCACATGTAAAAATCTGAGCACCGCATTTCTGTTGTGAACTGCAGATAAAAATGGTTATTAAAATTAGTACTCATGCTCTTCGTCACGCACAAAAGTATCAGTAAGGTTTTTGATAATGTCGACCGCTGCAGAGTGCATTAGTGGAGTTGAGTCCGCAGCCAGCTAAAATCTGGGGAATTGCAGCATTGAAGCCCTGAGTGCCTGGAGCCAGCCGGTGCTAATGCAGACTTCCTTCGCTTGACGCACTGCCAAGCGATTAGCCAAGGGAGGCTGCCATCAACCTGTCTGTCAGCTGGCTGCTGACACCGGGGGCAATTCTGTCACTGAGGCAAGGGCAACTTTCTGGAACTGCAGCTTTCAGACTGGT
Source organism: Alligator mississippiensis (assembly GCF_030867095.1). Lineage (NCBI taxonomy): Eukaryota > Metazoa > Chordata > Crocodylia > Alligatoridae > Alligator > Alligator mississippiensis. The sequence goes on from NC_081835.1 coordinate 1,308,157, forward strand.
GCAAAAATCACACAGGTGGTTCATGTGGCTGACAAAAGGCATCGATGCTAATGAAATCTCTGTCGGCCTTTAAGCACTTTGGCAGAGCAAGGTCCATGGATCGTTTTGAACTTGCTCAGCACATCTCTAACAATTAGTTTATCCTAGCTGCGAATGCCCCTTATCAAACTAGCAGAGACTAAATCAGCCTGGAGAAGCCTGCCACACAGCTGTGTTTTCCCTTGGTGACCGTCCGTGTCCCTGCCTGCTCCCTTAGCCTAAGTAGGAGACAGAGATGAAGGCTGACCCTCAGCTAAGGCTCAGGCCTGCAAGGTCCATGCAGTAGCTGACATGCATCTTGCCTGCCCTTGGGTGCTGGATTAGCTCCTTGGTGTGTCCGTTTCCTTCCGGTAATGGGGGGTAATAGCAGTCATCTCCATCACCGCATGCCAGACTGAACCCTAAATCCATGCACGAGCAAATTAACTTCTTCCAACCCAAACAGAGCAGAGGGGCAGGGGTCCTGCGGCTCTCTCCTGCCTCAGGGGAGATGGCTTTGCCTTGTAAGACTGACTCTACCCCCAGGGAGCAGGTAGAGGCTAGGCAGGCCTGGGGAGGGAAATGTTATGTGCGGACCAAGCACCGCTGCTCCCCATCTACAGAAATCAGGCCTGGAGTTGTAACTCCCCAAGAGAGGCTCTAGGCCCCTCTGCCAGCCCCAGCTCTTGTCTGCAGGAGGCAATGGCATTGCCCTGACGTGCTCAGCACTGTCACAGATCCTCCCGGCCTGGCAGCACTAGCCAGTGGCACGAGCAAATCCTACTAGTGCCAAGTGTGATTGCCATGGCCGGAGTCACAGGTTGGTGCTTTTATGCAGTCTCTCAGGTTCTGCCTGAGTCTTCTTGAAGCCCCTGGCAATCATATTTGTGACCTCACAGATGACAGGCAAAACTTCAGGGGATGGAGGAGGGACCTCCATCCTAGCATAGTGTCTATCTTTACCAAGGAGGAGGACGCGGGGGATCAGGAACTGGTCAATCTGGCTGCCATGCTGGGGGAGTTGGTAGAGCAAATCTAAGACAGCCAATGTGTAACTATCTGGACTACGAAGGAGTCATCCCCAGCAGCCACAATGGGCTTTGTCACAAGCAAACAGTGTCAAACCAACCTGATTTTCTTCCAAAGAGTAATGGGATTGGTAACAGGGAGAATGAGCTGGTGGTCGTCGTGTAGCAGGACTTCAGTAAAGCTCATGACACAGTACCGCACGCCTTTCTTGTGAACAAACTGAAAAAAAGTGTGGGCACAGTCACATTGCCATTCGGTGAGTGCACAACTGCTGGGATAGCTGCACGCAAAGTGTGACTGCATGGACCAATGTTACACTGTCCGGAGGGCTTGAGTGGGGTCGCCAGGGGTCTGTTTTGGGTCCGGGGCTGTTTAAGATGCTTAGGGTTGAAAGTTCAGTCATCAAATCTGCAGCAGTAGGGACAACAGTTTGAATCCTATCGGGCCACTAATGTTTTAGTGGTGGCTCCAGCCCCAGTGAGTCAATACGTGTTTACACAGAAGACCCACCACCAGCAAACGTTGCTGAAAGGCCAGGTGGGAGGGAGGCGCAGAGATGGGAGGAGGAAAAGGGGGCACCAGGAAAGGGGCTGACCTGCCCTTGGAGCATCTCTACAGACAGGGCTATTGATAAAGAAGCCTTGTGCAACTCCTCAGCCTATGTACCTGGAAGCGTGTCTAAATGCTCGGTTGCATATCAGCTGAAGTACAATTTGCCGAACATCAGCCCTGAGCCCTAAACCCGTCAGTCTGACTCCTGATCCCCCCTGGCTCCCAATGGGAGCCCCCCGAGTCTGCACCGCATCTCACCGCAGTCCCAAGAAGAGTCTAACGTCTTCAGCGGGACGGAGGTGACTTGCAGACCTGAGGCAGACCCCTCAGCACAGGAGCGAAGTTCAGAGGCAATGCCCCGAGGGAAGTGCACCCAAAGCATGCCCATAACCTGGACCCTCTCCATTTCCTTCACTTCAGCGCCGTTCTCCGGTTCCAGTGGTGCTCCTCGCTCAACATCTTACCCCAACATAGTTAGGCATGTGCTTAAGTTAAGCGTGGACTCAAATACATTGCTGAATCAGGGTCCCAATTACTACTATTAGTTATTCATTTTGCATAATTTCTGCAGAGACACAAGTTTTTTTGGCAAGGACACACTGTAATTATTGCTATTATGAATTAAATATATTTTAGAAATGAATAATGCAGACTTTCCCATAAATGTCCTCTTAAAGGGTTCATAATGTGTTTTATTTATTGCTACCAATAAATATTGCAAGGCAGTGGCTATGCAGTTATTTTGATAGTTAAATTTTCTCTGGTATTTTTGTTTAGTGTAAATAATGTAAAAGGATTATGTTCTTGTTTGATTGCCACATTTGTGTTCCCACATTTGGGTTTTTCTAGATGAAAGAAGAAGAAAAAAAGATCCTTCAGTGCAAAATATTTGAATGTATTTGCCTTGCAGAGAAAACCATTCATTTGCCAGTGTACTTAATATAACACCTAGAGAGCTTGATAATCATTGTGTATCTGGATATTAGCACTCATGTTGCCTGTAGCATTTGGATTAACAACAGGAAAAAATTACCTTCCCTCAGAGTAAAAATTAATGCTTAAGGTTCATTTAAAAATAATGCAATTAGGATCCCCCTGTTTTCATACAACCTTCTATTGAGCTGGATGTTTGAGCTTTCTATTAGCAGTCTTAGCTTGCAGGGCATAAGGTGTCTTGTTTTTCATCTAGAGTAGTTCAAAATACAATGGGAGAAATGGTGAAATAATTTAACCAAATGCAGGAGCAAAGCCCTAGGACCTCAGTCAGAGGAGAGCAAGCCGTGTGTTTGAGGTCATGGAAAAATAAAGTTCCTTTTAAAACAGCATTCCTAAGTCTTGATACCAGCTGCATGGCAAGCCCTTTAGTCAAAGGGCAAGATGGTGTCCATTGGCACATCTCCATAGATATCAAAGGAGCTCCACTGACTGACACTAGTTGAGGATTTGCCCCAAGAAACATATTCACTTTATTTAGGCAGCCAGCCTGACACTAGAAATGGAAAAGGATCTGTTTTTGTTCCTGCCTGAAAAATTGACCTGGAGCTAGAAAGTGGATTTTGAAGCCCTAGGGATGTTTCTATCTTATCTCATCCTCCTCCAGAATTTGACTTAAAGGATGGTGGCAGGTATTGCCATGAGCACGGTAAGGCCAACAACTTGCCATAATCACAAGCGTTACTGCAGTTTGTGTCTCTTTAGATGATGACTAATGAGCCTCAGTCTCACAGAAGACATTCAAATACAATTACATTATGTTAGCTCAGCTCTCATGACTGCTAAATTACATAGCAGTAGGCATAATATTCTGCTAGAAAAGTTTTGCTGCAGCAGATTCCATGCAAACTCCTCCTGACTCTGGTGTATGCGGGACTTCAGCTTTAGCACGTGGACGGAAATGTCTCTCCCCCCCCGTATTTTCTCCCGCAGACAACCTGGCAAAAGGTTGACACAGGCGCTTGCAGTTTTCTTAACTCCATAAATTCTCTAATGAAATTCCAGTCCTGAAGTTCACTCATTAAACGCTCCTGCTATCAATCACTATAAAACTGATTATCAAGATGTTGTCTTGTGGTATTATCCATCTTGAGTGATCTTTGGAGATTGATGCTCACTCGTTCTTATGACTGACTCAAATTATTTCTGCTATTCATCTTGATCTCCAATTATTTAGTGTCCTTACTTGGAAGGTTCTACTGCCATTTTGATTGAATTTTAACATCTATGAGGTCTTGGCTACAAGACAGACCTTTCCCAGCTTTTCAGACAGATTTTACAAAGTAATATCCCGTAGCCTTCCCTGCAGACATGTTTTCACATTCCCTCTCACTCCTGCAGACAGGCTGTATGCTCGGCACAGTGCATGTGCAGTCTGCATGCAAGTACCCAAGCTGTCACGTTTGAAAGCATAAAGCTAGACTCTGGGGCGCTTGTACACATTACATGTCGTCCTCATACCGGAACGGTACGAAAATCGCCATTCATGTAGCACAATGGAGTAACTGCGTACACGAGTGCTGGTTTTTTTGTGACAGATTTTAATTTATCATGGCAATTTAGACCACTTCCAATACGTTTTGTTTTTATTGTGACCAGTTGTTCTGGGAAGCTTCTTTTTATCGCAATAATTGCGGCATGTGTGCATTTAACGTACAAAGTCAAGAAGTGAGGAAGCGCGGACAGGAATGGTTAAGAATGAGCTGGCATTGTAAGGAAGCACTTACTTACCCAAATTTTGTCTGGGCACTTATAGATCTTCAGATCTGCAATGAGGAAATTCGGGCATAAACACTGAGCAACAAGTTATGCAGCTATTTTATTGGGAATACAATCTGAAACAAAACAAGCCATCAGCTCCACTCCAGTGGGCCAACGAGAGGGGCAGCCAAGCCAGAGAAAAAGGGAATAGAAGAAATAATATAGGGAAGGATAAAAGATGCCTGGGAGAGGAGGCGAGAGCAGGAACAAAGTGACGATGCTCCAAAGGGGGTTAGGGCTTAGCAGGAGATGGCTGAGCTGGTAACTAGATTTCTTCCCTGTGGCTTGACTATGATGTTATTTGCACCTTTTCAAGCATTGGCCGGGCATGTGCAGATAGGTCTGCAGATTAACCTTCATTTTTGATTGAAAGAAAAGCAAAGTGACTTTAGGTCATAGAATAGATTTTGTGTGCAATACATTCAGTGAATGTTTCCTCCTTTCATAATGAAGGGAAAGGCATTATTAACAGTGATACTGGCCCTTTTGTTTCCCTCCTCCTAAAAGCTTCACCACTTTAAAACATGCTTTATAAAGAACTTTTAAACAGCTTTTAGGTCAAATTCATAGCTCCCTGATAAGGGAGCAGTTGTTTCTTTGAAAGCATTTGCTCCATAAGTAGTTTCAGTTGGTTTGCTTTTGTTATTCCTTCTTTAAGGCAAACTACCCATTTTTTCCTGGTGATCTAGAAGAAGTAAGCATTTAATAGGACAGTCAGACACTGCGTGTGACATCCGCCAGATGATAATACTGAAAAGTCCAGCTTCCTTGGCAAGAAGCATCAATGTGTGGGTATAGTGGGCTTCTGGGTTACCCTGAGGGTAATTCCTAAATTTCCTTCACATTTCTGTAATGTATCAGGGTGAAAAACCTGACTGACATGTGTTTCTCCTCTTTGTTTTAACTGGTTTGTATGTCAGCTGTCCTCTCCTCTACTCCCACGACTCAGAATGAATCTGTTGGACCAGTGGGGTACAATACAATTATTTAGTGGACCTTAAATCCAGCAGAATAAAACACAGTCTTGATGCATCCTGACTGGTCTAACTTTCTATGCTCTGCAGCTGTCTGGAGTTGTATCTAGTCCGTGTAATGTCGTCTGTGTGGTTCACCCAGAGCACAGGCTATCACCGCCCACCTTCAGTGGTAGCGGAGGGCAGGACCTGGAAGTATGATTTCGAGGTGTAGGAGGAAATCCAGGATGGCCCCACATTGGGCATGTGGTTGCTTGAAGACCTTCGCTTCAGGCACATTTCTCTTGCTCTAGAGGAAGTTTATTTTTTAACAACTCTGCTGAAGAACTGAACATCAAGGCAGTATTTAATCTGCCAAATGCCCACCTGCGAAGTACTTCATCATCCATATGTTACATACATGCAGTGCCAAACTGTTGTGACAAGGGAAAAATAAGTTGATTCTTCAATATAAACAGGTCTGCATGCAACCGGTGAAAAGGAGAGGGGCATGTGTAATGTTTAAAGGAAAACCAGGAGGAAAGAGAAGTAAGAGAGGGGAGCAATTTGTGAGAAAAGAGGCAGAATCCGGCTTCAGTAAAGTGAGCAGCTCTGCGTTGATTAGGATGACGAAAGGCACAATCGAACTGTTAATCGTCTTGGAGTCCTTGCTCTGTTGCAGCCTACCTACCTACCCCCAGCGCTGCGGTGAGGAGGTGCCAAGTGCATTGTTAGCACAGATGATGTGACAGACATAAGGAGCCTTTTCGGGACTCTCCATCTCAGTCTGGGGTAGACGATGGAAGTGCTGGAATGGAACATGTCCTCTGCTACTCGGTGCCAGGAGACTACACAGTAAAGGCCATGCCAGAATTTCTTAGCAGCCGATGTATTGCCACCTAGCAAGGCGTTAATTCTCGCTGGATGGAGACTGTCACACAGTACCTGTCCCTAAGAGCCAGCAGCAAAGACAAAGCTAAAGCAATACTTTTGTGAGGAAGATAGTCTTAGTTGGCTCACAACACCAGCTCCCTGGTGAGGCTGAATGCATTAATGGCTCAAGTCAGCAGATACTGTATTCTGCTTTGCCCCTAATTATGCATAATACCACGTTCTGTGTGGTGGTCCCGCTCTGTCATCAGCTACAACCTGAACCACATATGGCTGCATTACCCTCTTACATTTACTTTACATATTTCTCCATATCACTCTTTTCCAATAGGCTTTCAGAAGGCAACTAAACCTTTTCCCACAGCATACAACAGTGCTTGCAAGGAGCAAACCTTCTGTCCCAAAGTTTTGGAAACGCCGTTCCCTACCAGTTCAAGAAATCCCCACAATGCAACTATATTTCTTAAGCTCCCTTCATTTGAATTTCATACGCTGCCATCTATGGGCTTGATTCAAAGCGCTTTGAACCCAATGGGAGTGGCCTTGATTGCCTAATTCGGTAGTTTCTCCACTTAGAAATCGCCCGTTATCTCCAGCGGGAGGTAACACAAAGAGTGAATGCCAGCTCCCTCCACCGGCACGTTACAAGGTGGGCCAACAACTAGCCCCTGTGGCTCAAGCCCATGTACGTACTTGATCAACTCGAGCTTTTGGGAGGTTTCTAGTGTGGCATGTGGGCTTTGCAGTCCTCTTTTCACTTAACATCGCTTTGAATTACCCTAGCTGTGTGTACAAAATCAATGACAGTCTCAGACAAGTGTCCTTTAGGTACAAGTTGTCCATCGTTACAGTGATGCATCCAAAGGGTGCTGCATTAATTAAATGGTTGCCTTGGTTTTCCCTGGATGAGCATTTAATAGCTGAAGAGCTGTTTGCAATAGATCTGCATAAACACAGGCAGAGACACCCCAGATCCCTCTTTTCATGTGAAGAGAAAATGGTTTTTTTGTCAATCTGTCCCTTATTTTAAGTGCTTAATAACTTTTCCAGGGTGACAGGTCCTCATGCTGGGCCCTTGTGGAACGAGTGGCCTGTTGCAGAGCTAATCACGGTATGTCACCACTTCCTTTATTTTTACAGCACCATAGCTTTTCAAATAAGTTTGAGCAGAGAAAAAGTCATATTTAACTTGAGTATCTTGTAATATTGCTGGGCTGTTTAAAGCAGGGCTGGAGAAGTAGAGAACTTCACTTGAAGTAAGCTTGAAAAACAGACTATGAATATGAAGACCAGCCCTTATGCGAAGACACAGGAGTAACATCATTCATTTAGGTTGGGCTGTAACAGGGCCGTAATTCCTCAGCTGAGGATCAGGCCTCCCCCTAGTTCTTGGACTAGAGACGTGAACTCGCTCAAGATGTGTCTGCAGGAGTGACACCCCATCCCATCGGGCGCGAGGAGGACAGAAGAGGCATGGCCCGTCAGTCTGCTCACCAGAACAACCCAAAAGAGTTGTCATAGGGTCACAGAGAAATAAGGCTGGCAGGGATGTGCAGAGGTCACATCTAGTCCAACCCCTGCCTGAGGCAGGATCAGCCCTGTGCAAACAGTTCTTGAGACCCTCCCAATTCACTGTCTAACCTCTTAGCAAAACTACAGTCAACCCTGCCACAACACAAGACACCACACCCTCTGTCGCAGGGGCATGTCCTGCGGCTGTACAGGTTGTTAACATAGACTCCCGCGATGCCAGGTAGAGGGACGTGCCCCCTGTTACAGAGAAAGGAACCTGCCCCCTGTCCACACTTGCCTGACCATGGGGTTGAATCCCTTCCTGCCCCCAGTGCAGCATCAGTTTGACCCCAAGCAGGGGGCAAGACCCTCCAGCCAGGACCCTCTGGGTTCACGTCCCAGCAGGAGCGTTACGGTTCATGCTCTGCGCAGAGTGGTTGCCGCCAGACACCATTGAGCATCTCGAGCACCTGTGTAATAGGTGTCGACTATGACTGAGTGTTTTGTAGCTGCACACATACAATTTGTGAGTGGGGAAGGAGTCAACAAAAGTTGTTCAAGAACGTGTAGCCTAGTTGCTGGGCTTTGCAGGACCAACATCGCTTGTGGGTGTGCATTACAAATGCCTGTGTAAAGGCAGGTTTGTCACACGTGTGCCGGGCGTGGAGTGGTGGAAGGCAGCCGCGCTGTACTAGCAGGAGCTGTGCAGGGACTCCATCCAGGACACAGCACAATTCAGACTCTGCAATGGACCTGTTGCACACCTCTGAACAGGTCAGGCGCACGCCTTCCCTGGATCCTGCATTGTCGGGTAGGGGAACAAAGCCCTCCACCTGAGCAAAGCAAGGCTCCCTGTCCCTTCCTACCGTGGGAGAGCTGCCGTGGCCTGGGTTTACTTGGTGCTGGCATGTGAAAACTTCCTTCTAGTGCTCAAACTTTCTGTAAAGGCTGAAAGATTTCAGAGTAATCTTGCCATGCAGGTCCGTGTGCTCTTGGTGGAGAGAAACGAATGCTGTTCTTACAGGTTCACCTCCCCTAACGAACGGTCCATTGATCGGGACTGGGAGCCGTCAGGTTTGTTGACTATAGGGAGCAGACTCAGGCAAGGGAGCCTGTTTCCTTTTCTCCATAAGCTGGATGGCATCGATTGCTTCAAATCCAATACAGTTTCATTAGGGTTGTTTTCATTCAGATCATCGTCGGTTGCAGAGTTTATGAAAGGGAGAGGCTAAGAGCCTGCGTGAAAAATGCAGGACAGCTTCCCTGCATCCTGGGCCTGAAGCTGCCAGACTCGTTTAGATGAATAATGCCCAGTTGCATGAACGTTCCCATTGACTTTCATGGCTCGACTTACTTGAGTTGGGATTGCAGGGCTGGGCCATCCAGTTTTGGTTTGCATGCCCCTGCTGGCCCATTGCCCTGCCTCCTGCCCCTAGTTTGTGCGTGTGTGAGAGCATGGGCCAGGTCAGGGGGTGAAATGCAGTGAGCATTCATTCCTTCCCTTCGCACCGCAGGCAATCCAGTCTGTTTGTCTGGGGAAACCCAGACTGTGCGTTCACTGGGAAGGGTGAGGGGACAGGTCTCCCCTTCTACCCCTACTCTGTACATGGGGGGAGAAGGTGGATTCCCCCCAAGAGATGGTGCATCACGCTAAGGCGGTGGAAGGAGATGGATGATGCATACTAAGACCCATCCCCTGTCACAGGCTTTGTGAGCTGGTGCTGCCCCAATGTGTTGTCAAGCCTTATAGACACAATACCCCCAGGTCTCCTAAAGCTTACTGCCTGCAGGTGAGGCCAAGACAACCGACCCCTTTGCAGCTGAATGTACATGTGGTAAGGTTTGAATGAGGGCACTCCAGGAGTACAGTCCCCTCTCCCCCTGGGCTGCTGCAGGGCAGTGGTGCTCTGTGTTGCAGAGGAACAATGGTCTGTGTTGCAGAGGAACAATGTTGGACTAAGATTTGAAGGTCTGGACGTCATTCCCACCCCTGTTACGAGCTCCCTGTGGGGTGTGAGATCGCCAAGGCCCCGATCACATGCTTCCTTCTCATCACTCTGTACTTCGGTTTCCCTTCTCTTAGATGAGAGCAACTGCTGACATTGCCAGTCTCGCCTGCTTCGACTGTCTGCTCCTCGGGGAAGGAGCCGTCTCTCGCAGCAAGCGAGCACCAGGTGCAAGGAGGAGCCCGTCTCCCCTGGATGCCCCGCTTTACAGGCGCTGTAGAATCGTTAACGAGTCAATCAGTCTTTCACTCTCTTCTTTCCATTTTCCCAGCAAAGCAAGGGTTTTAGAAGAGACAGCAAAGCAGATACTGTGCAATGTTTGGTATCGTATGGTTTCCCCGAGGGCAAAATGGCCCAGCAACCAGCTGGGCAGCCTGGGATCTTCTGTAGCACTGAAAATCGAGGGGCTTTCGGTGAGGGAGACTGAGAGCCCCATCACACGTCTTTTCTCATGTGGCTTGCTAGCCCAGATATATTTACTATGTGGCTTCTTGGCTAATTATTTCCAGCATGGCACTGATTGAGCTGTTAATAAAGTGTGAAGGTGCCTTGCAGGCACATTTTGAGTCTTAAAGAAACAATCTACATCTAAATTGCAAATACTGAAGTTTTCTTACCCACCGATATGATGGTGATAGCATCTCTCCTATTGTAAAATTAATCAAACTTCTCTTGGTGACAGAGACGTTAATTTACATTTTTTGTCACAATTATGGAGAGAGTTATTGCAGCCTCTGACTTGTAATTAATTTCTCTTTCTTTTCATCACTGTGGTAGAGTCCTTTGTAATAGTGATAAATGAAGTATCTACCTGACCTTTTTAATTATTATTATATAAATTACTTTAGGCCTAAAAAATACCTCTGTTAATCAACACCTTGAGATAAACAGGGCGGGGGCAGGAAGAAGAGAGTGGTGCTTTTCTCCCTCTTTAACATGCACTGCTCCAGCTGAGGCGGCAGACAGCAGGAGATCAGAAGTCGGGTCCAAACCATTTGTTAAATATCCCATCGATGGAGCTGGAGCATTTAGGAAATAGAAACTGAAGAAAGCCTAGCTGGCCACATGCTGAGGAGACTCTGGTTTCCGCCAATACGGAAGTGTGGGGACAAAGCGGGACTGGCTGGGAATATCGTTGAGCTTTGCCCCCAGGCTGTCTCCTGAAGGCACCACAAGCAATGGGGGGATCCCTAGAAGATGTGGTATACTTTGTCCATCATGGTAAAAGTCGCTGTCCCGTGTTAGGCAGGAAGTCAGAAGAGATGGTGAGCGTTTGGGAAGTGTCTGACCATGGGGACGCGTCTGGAAGGAAGTCCCATCTCCAGACTCGAACGCAGGATCCTTTTCTGCAAACCTCATGTTAGTTTCCATTGATGCTCCTTCCCTTGCAGCAGATTATACTTTCAAAAATATCGATTTAGCAGCTTGTGATTGTAAAGCTTTTTCTTGAGTATAGATCTGAGTCATGAACAGAAACGAGCTGGAGGGGCTTAGAGCCGGGCAACTTCTTTTCAGCAACTAAGGAATCCCACCTCGTGGCAGAGGTAATCGCTTTGATTCGACCAACTCGATATTTGCAAATCTCCAGGTGGTCTAATAAAAGAGATCACCTCTGCCATGAGTCGGGACTCCTTTTGCCTCTAGACAACCTGGCTACCTTTCAGCAACTAATATATTCACCAAGAAATGCAGTTTTGCAGCCAGGGGAAACTTGCTGAATAACTTTGGTGGAAAAAAAGTGGGAACCCATTTGGGAAAGGCTTAGCATTTCATTTGGAGGTGTTCTTTGGGAAACCGCGTTTCTGTTTCAAAAGTAGCATCAATGTAAAAATAGGTAAATATAGGGCTGGCAAATTTTTATTCAATGCATTCTGAATTGGACTAAAAATGAAGCCAAGTCACCTGGCCCTATAAATGAGCCAGATCCTCATGTCCTAGCCGCCGTAACAAGGAAGAAACAAGGGCTACATTTTGAAAATGTCAGAACATTGCACTTCAGCGTTTTGGGAATGAAAAGTTTCCTTTCAGCACTTTGGGGGAAAAAAACCATTTTTGATGTTTTATTTTTATGCAGCTTTTTAAATTTAAAATAAAGGGATGACATATTCAGAAAAAGCTTTAAATACATGAAAATGAAAAAAAAATCATTTGAGTCAAATAAAATGTTTTGGCTTTGACCCAAGATGAAATTTGCCATGTTGCCAAAGAAAACTTGGAAAAATCTGATTTTTCTTGATCCAAAGCCCTCCCCTTCCCCCCATTTTTCAGTTCAGCCCCTAAAATGAAAACAACACTTCCCGCCCCGTGCTAGTTAAATGAAGCCAAAACTCAATGAAGTGGGGTTTTTTTGTTCCAGGTTGAATGAAACATTTTGGTTTAAATGCATTTCCTTTTCCCTTTCTTTTTCATTTTGGCTGCTGCTGCCTGTCCCCGCTCAGGATTGTATTGCATTGTCTGTCAGTAAAACAACCTCAAATGCCAAGAGGACTTACAGAAGGGCCTGAAACCGGGTGTGTGCTCGTGTATGTGTGTACAGGGGCAGCAGGCCTAGCCTGCGATTTTTGTTCTGAAATTTCCTGTCAGAAAGTAATTAAGAGAATCATGTAGTTACAACAAATGCATCTCATTGGTCCCCAATGGCTTGTTTCTAAACACAGGATTATTATTTAGGCATTCATGACAGGAACAAAAGGCACCAAATAAACCCAATGATGGTTTTTATTCAGAAGAGAAGTGGTGTGCGATGTGTGAGCGTGTTGTGAATTGAGTCCGAGTCCAGAGCTGGGTGTGCGGGGCAGGGCACGCGCGTGCAGGCACCGATGCTCTCAAGCCTGTGTAGCTGGCGGGAGATGTCCCTTGCCTCGTGGGCACACTAGAAAAAGGGGGCAAAGACCTAGTGCCTCCACCCCTGGCAGCATGGTTGTCTTCCCTGGAGAGCATCTTCCTCCCACAGAACGAGTGTGGGCAGGGCCTCGGCCAGCACTGGTCAGTGATGACCATGGCAAAAGTCCCCGGGAGCGGTGTGAGCCCAGGGCGGACCCCCTGGAGAGCCGGTGCATGTCTCCACTTGGTTTATTTTTCTTTCATTTTGTTTTCCAGAAGGAGAGAAAGTCAGCAGGGAGACCCTCGCCGAGATGTCACTGCACCCGGGCTGCAGCACCAGGTAGCCGTCAATATGCACATATGGTTCACATTCCCTTTCTTTATACGCACTGCTCATTGCTTTTGCATGCTATGTTATGCCTAATTTATATTATAATCTCCTCAGGACAAGAGTCTTATCATTTTGTTCTGTCCAAAATGCTGTGAACACCTCTGGTGTTGCATAGATAACTAAGTGAACCCCAGTAAGTAAATGAATCCTGGTGGCATGGGACAGGCAGGCACATGCTTGATGCTCACATGATGTCCAGTATGTTCCTGATGCCATGAAGGCCTTGTGTGATGACTGCCAGATCTTAAAGACTGTACCAAGAGTCCAACATCAGGCTTTATGGACCTGGTGGGGACTCGGGCATAGTGAGCAGTTTACTGGAGACGCCAACCATAAATCTGTCAGATCTCCAGCAGATGTAATTTGTATAGCACCACGAAGGTCACAAGGAGACGTGGGAGTGATGCCCCAGGCAGGGTGGAGCTGAGACGGGCTCAGTGCTCGACTGGAGAAGCCTGCTTAGTTTAGCAAGCACATTTCAGCTGCTTCTGCCAGCTCTTCCTCAGATCTCTGAACCTACACAACCTTCTCACTAGCCTGTACCGCGTTTGTAAAGACTGCTAGGCCATGAGGATCTGGCTTATTTACAGGGCTGAGTGGTTTGCTTCCTCGTTGTGTTGTCTTCTGGAGGGGACGTTGTGGAGGTGTCCTCGCAGAGACTTGCACATCTGTAATTCTCTTCTGCGTAGCTGCTGGAGGCATCGTGATGGTCGCTCATTAGCAAACTACATCTCAGCGTTCGTGATGGTTCCAGGCACTCTGACCTTCCCGATACAGGCTGCAGCAATTAGATAATCTGCAGCTTTAATGAATCACAGCCAGTCAGCACTAGAAGACAGGCCATGTGCAATAAATATTGTGCACAACTACTTTTGAGGAAAATGATTCAGAGGAAATCAGTTGGCAGAGGGTGTTGAGGCTACATGAAATACCTGCTTGGCTGATTTGTGGGAAAATATCTGTGAAATTGTCTCTCTTGCGCTCCCAACCGACACGTGAGGTGAGTTGTCGGTGCTGAGATGGGGACACTTGTTGCTATGGTGCGTCTCTGGAAGTCAAGGGGACAGTGTTGATTTGTACTAGCTGAGGATCCAGCCCCGGCCACCTCGTCTGATAAGGATGCTGGCATCTATTTCTTGCCACGTCCATACCTGGTGTTGCTTTCCAGGGTCCAGCCACCTTCTCACTTGCAGGTTTTTTCATTTCATTGTGTGTGTTTGCAGTCGCTTTGTTCTTCCAATGTCTCTTCGATTCAGATGCGTTTGCAAGACAAATGGGAGCCAGCCCGCAGCACTGTTCATTATGCTGCCAAAGTTGTAGCGTGACACTCAGTGGCAAACCAGCGCTGATCTGAGGCAGGCAAAAGGCATGCTTTTCTACTGAGCAACATGACAATCCCGTGACATAATGAATTACACACAGCTGGCTTCTCTATGGCCTAAGAATTCGGCTTCATTATCACTCTATCTGTGCTAGCTCTTAATATCCTCGTAGCCATCCTCTGCTTACAGGCATATCATATTATTCATATGCCGGAGTAAAAAAGGCTGGGAAGAGGAGAAAAGAATCTGCTTTGTTTGTGGGTAGCTGGGTATGCAATGGTGTAGAGAGTCAGGAGCTTGCGACTTGACTGCAGCGCCTCTTGCGTGTCTTCATTTGGCTGCGAGCCCTAATGAATGAAGGAACATTTGTCCCCTTATAAGCTCCAGCTCACTGGGTTCTGGAAGATCTGCTCTTTCCGGAGCTTTTCTGGAGTCCTTTCAGCTCACGTCCATAATGGAGTAAAAGCAGACGTAATGGGACGGCTCACGTGCACGTTTCTGAGCAGAGCAGGGAGCTTGCACCCCGGGCTGGGAGCTGCCAAGTGCTTCCTTCTCCTCACTTGCAGAGCTGCATTTCCTGTCCTGCCTCAGGATGAAGCTACAGGGCGCTGACAGACGTGCAGCTCCCTGCTCTAACTCATGGCGCTTCACAGAAATGGGAGCGGGGCTGGGATCGAGCTCCACTTTGGAGCCAATGCAGCGGAGAGGGACTGCCTGCCTGCAGCTTCTCTCCCCTAGCCCCCAGCTCCGGATGGGAGAGGGGAGAAGGGAGGGAGGGAGGGAGCTCCAGGCTGGGGTTTTCCTGGACTGAGCTGGAGCGGAAGAGGGCTGGGGGGGCTGCGAGGTGGGGGCTCCAGTCCACGCGCCCCCCACGCCAGCTCAGGCTTGGCAAACCCCAGCCTGGAGGTCCCTTGCCTCCCTTCTCCCCCCTCCCATCCTGTAGACAGCACCGGGGATGGGGCACAATTGTAGAGCACTTTCAGGGGGCCAATTGCATGACAGACGTCACCTCTGTCAGCGCCCACAACGTTTTGGGGAAAAAATGAGAGAGCAGACATCCGTGCGGCCCCAAACAGCCAGCAGCCCATGGGTAGAGCAATACCCTGGGGTCTAGGAGAATAAGAGAAAACGTCTCGCTCTGTCTGATTCAAGGGAAGGGCTAGGCCCCCAGTCTCAGGCCCCAGGTGGTCCAGGGTGTTGGCTATTCAAGGGCTGAGGCAGAAGCTTCATTCCACCCGGGATCCTCTGCATACATCCTGTGCAAAATTTGGTTTAGATAGACTGACATTTTCTGACCCTAGGAAAAGGTTTTCCTGGTAAGTTCCTGACCCGCTGTGACTCGGCCCCTTGCATGCCTCATGGAAGGATCGTTGCTGGTCGTAACCTGTCTCTCCAAGAGACTGCCTGATTTCTTCCTGTTGGAGCCTCTCTCCCAGTCTGGCAGGGTTGTAAATTGATTCGGCTTTAGTTTTCTTAAGTGATACTTTGTTGGTGCAATTGGATCTTGATTGATCTTAACAAGTTTTTATTGCGTTTGCACGAAGAACGCTTAGGAAATTCCTTTAGCGTGTGCTTAGCAGCGTCGTCCTTTGGTGAAACAGATCTTTACACAGTCAAATATCCTCTGTTTTACTATGAAATCTAGTACAACTGTATATTTGTATTTAAGATGTCTATGGGTGTCTATAGGTAGAGCATGTGACTACCCCAGGCTAAGTACTAGCTCTTTTGTAGATATAAATTAGGTAATCCGACTCACCAGTATTTCATGCTGGGTAATGTTTTCGTAGGCAGCAAGGTGAACCCACGTTCCACTTTCAAAAGTAACTCGAGTGCTCAGGTTTCCAAATCCCTTTCTTTCACTGAGCTGCAGGTGCCTAAATAACCTTTGAAACTAGAATTAGGCTCCGAAACCCTGGCATGCAGACTTGAAGTCTCTGCCCTACGCTTGCATACGGAAACTCAAGTAAATGTTCTGCAACTGCAGAGTGGTTGCTGCTAGAGAGAGAGGTGCCAGGGACCATTAGCAGGAGAGAGAGCCTCAGAGCATCCCTGGCCGCGCTCCACAAAGTGACCGTGTGACACAATGCGCAGCAGGCGGCACCTGCAGAACAGGAGCGGCTGAGTGAGGCTCATTTCTGATCGGCGGTGCCAGGATCACCATGGAGGACAAACCGACACAGGCTTCTTTGAGTTTTGCACCATCAGTCTCCGGTCAAGATGTGGAGAGAGACCCTTTCCAAATTGCAAATGCCTGATGGGATGGGATTTCCCCGTGGCTAGCACACAACAGTTGTCCTTCCTATCAGTTTGTAAGACGTAATTGTTTTCCGTTCCCTGATAATAAAGGTGCTTGCATATTTTAAATGCTTAGGTGAGAAAGCAGAAAGGCATAGAATCCACGTGGGATTTTATTTCCAGTTGATAATAACTTAGGAGGACTGAATGCAATATGAAATGGGATGGCATAACATGAAATATTATGACACGTAAATTAAACATAATTCATTTTTAATTTTCGCTTTTATTCTGACCTTTGTTGAGGGCTTTTATCTAGTTTGGGGAGAGCATCTCTGCATTATTGCTTGTTTCCTTTCAGCTTCAGCCGGAAGTTGTAGCCAGTGGTGCAGAGGGGTTAATAATCCACATAAAATAAAGTTCAGGCTCGTTTAATTATGTACTGGGCAGAAATTGCTGATCATATTTATAAGTTACTAATGGGCCGCAATGCAAGTCCAGCAGCCTGTGTTATACAGAAGGTCAGACTAGAGGATCCCAGTGGTGCCTCTGGCTCTGTAATCTGTGGATCAGCAGAGGCTACCTGTACTGAGCGCGGAGGGGCAAATGAATGTTATTACTTAATATAAGACCTTGTGGAGAGGAGTCTTGCTTCCGTGTGCTCCAGTCCTGTGAATGCTTCTGCGCATAGTTTTGCACATGCATCTTTCCAGTGTCGTCCCAAGGGATGAGTCTTCTGTGCAAGGGTAAGGCACTAATGCCCTGGACAGATGATACATTGACATCTGCATGACTTGTAGTGATAGAAGTCATCATCAAGATGATCGCTAACTAAGGAGACTGAGCTGGTAATTGGGAGATGGTCCCTCAGTTAAGTAGCTAGTCCGTCAGTCAGAGAGAGAGAGACAAAGGGTTTGCAGGCATTGCCTACTGCTCTGCAAATTAAAGTGTGTGGTTCTTCTTCACGTATGCCTGTGTTTATTGAACCCGGTGATCACTACATAACTCACTGCAGTTTTATGTACCAATGCAGATCGTACCCGAATCTGGACTAAGCAGAGGAGCAGCTGTCACGGGGTGGCAGCGTGCGGTAGGGGCTGTTAAGTGCCTTGCTCTTCAGTGCTAGGGGAGCAGATAATTGCCTGGTTACCTTAGGCAAGTGGTATAAATTACACTAGTGTATGTGCCTCCTGATTCTTTCTGGGGTATTTTTGCGCCAGATTGGATGAAATTAGCCAGATGCAAGGGTTTATGTCATCCGTCCGCTCATTATTTTTACACTGGCATAAAGGTTGATTGCACTGATGTAGACATGTCATCTGCCCAGGCCCTGAGCGTTGGGAGGAACTGGGCCTTAGGGCCCAGTCCTGCCCTCAGCAAAGACAACGGGACCGGTGTGTCGGCGGAAGCTGAGTTCAGATTGTATGGCTGATTCCACGTCAGGACAGGCCACGTCGTCTCCCTGCATTCATGTGCAGTCCTATTGACCTCCCTTGGACTCGCCACGCAGGTGGGGTCTGCATGACTGGGGCTATCAACTGGAGGAGATGTCTGTAAAATCCCACGCGCTGAATAAATATAATACGTCTTTGCCTCTGATGAGGCTCTCCTCATCTTAGAGCAGGTAGAGTGAAGTTGTGACAAACACATTAACAACGAGGCAGGATTTAGCCTACAAAGGAGATATGGCAAAGAAGACTTGATTGAGATATTCAGAATTATGAAACATGAAGTGAAAAGCTCTCTGTTCCTCCACTGTGCCACATCATCAAAACGGGATTTAAATGGCAGCAAATTCAGACCCACTAAGATGAAATAGTTCCTCAGGCAGCTCACAGTCGGTTCGTTGTGAGAGGAGGTCACAGAGTCAAATACAGTCGCTTGATTTAAAAAGAGCAATTGAGGATGTTTTATCAGCATTAATAATATTGCAGCTGGGCAGTGAAAAGGGAAATCAAGCCTTCTGTTTCAGTGCTGCGTTGGTAGGGAATGGGCTGTCACAAAATGATGGCATTCAGTGAAATTATCATCACAATTTAGGCACCAGGATTAAAGATTTCAAAAATGGTTAGGGCTCTGAGCGCTCTCTTTCTGGCTGTCCAGCCTGAAACATCTGGAAGAGACTTGACTCTCCAAAGGCAATGAGGACTTCCCTCGGGAAATCAAGGCCTTTCAAGCCACGGGCACCCAACACAACTGATTCCTTTTGCAGCTCTTGGCCTATTTGTTTTATGCGCCAGGGATGGCCGTGACAATCTTCCGGCAGCTTTTTGCAGCAGGATTCTCAGTGCCGTAGAAATACAAGAACTGCCCGACGGCGTTTGTTCTGGGTCCTTGTCCGGCGGTGCCTACCCGACACGGGGCTCGGGGAAGGCTCTTTGGAGGGAGCGGCTGCATGCCGTGCGGCCTCTGAGAGTCATCGTTTATCAGCCATGAGCCAACATTTCAGCGGTGCTGTTCGCAGTCCCGAGATTTTGCAGAAATGCCACGCTGTGCTTTTCCTGACCATCGTGCGACATCTATGACTAATCCCAGAGTTTAGGGATCAGTGATTCTGGATATATCAAAAGTGAAAACTGTCAACGCTCTCATTCCATCAGTGGTTTTAATATAATGATTCATGAAAAAACATTACCCAAGCCCTTTGAATTATGATTTCTGTAGCTTTGGACTTCTTTGCACAAAACCGTCTTTGTTTTCATGGGGTGAGTCGGAGCAAACTCTGCTCTTGGCTCCACCACGCTGCTGTGAATCAGGAGGACTGGCTGCTGCGGTGAATTATTTTCTCTTTACTCCTATGTCACTTGACGCAGAACGCAGGCCATTCCAACGGATCGTGGTGGCGGTATGGGCGTTCATACACATGCTCTGGGAGTGTCTGTCAGGTTTTTGTAGTAAGCAGCAAGTTTGCAAGGCTAGAATGAATACGTGCACTAGGTTGTATTTGTGTTTTCCTGTCTTGCTGCTTGAAGGCAGTACGTGCGCCGGGGAAGAACGAAGCAGCGCTCTCAGACAGAGCCACGCGGAGACCCCGAATGGGGTAAGTGCAGAAGTTGTGAGCGAGTAGTGTTACACTACCCATCGTGGGAAGCGGGTGCTCCCGTGACCCGTGCCCTGCTGTGGGGTGAGACACAGGGAAGCAGAGCGAGCGTCTTGTCCGCCCAGATCAGGGTTGCGTATCAGACTGCTTTGGGGCACAGGGCCCTCTCCAGACTCCAGCTCCTGGGCCCTAGGGTTGGGGAGAGCCTCAGCCACCATGCGGCACCGTTTCTGAATCGTGGTCCAAGCCATGACAGAAGAAGGAAGATAAATTGCAGAGAATGGCCTGGGGTCATGCTGGTGTTAAAGGAAGGTGTCTGTCTTAACACAGAGCTCCTCTCCAAGAAGTTAAGCACGCAATAACTTTGCTCAAAGCCTCCAGTGAAAGCTGGATATTGTTTTGATGCAATCACATGCACAGAGTAGGCACAAAGCAGATAAAATATCAGAGGCCTCATTCTTCAAACAACATTTGGTGACAGATGGGTACCCCGGGCTGAATTTTTACCGCACGGTAGGAGCAGCGAGTGAAGCTGGTGCCTAGTGTTTTGGGCCGGGAGTTTGTTTGTGTCTTCCCTTCTCTGTAACAACCAGTTCAGTTGACAACACACTGCTTCTGCTCCTCTGATCTCTGCTCGCTATGAATGCATTTGCAATAACTATTTAATATAAAAATAAAATGCTAAGGCCACATCAAATAAACTAATTAAGGATTAGAATGAAAATGTGTCAA
Source organism: Alligator mississippiensis (assembly GCF_030867095.1). NCBI lineage: Eukaryota > Metazoa > Chordata > Crocodylia > Alligatoridae > Alligator > Alligator mississippiensis. The sequence continues at coordinate 1,328,418 of NC_081835.1, forward strand.
AATCCGAGACCTAGCGGAGGCAGATTAGTCATTGCATATGAGACACGGATCTAATTACTAATGGGTTGCCATAGAAACAGGCGAATCAATACCCCCTCAATTGGTCAGGTAGTTGACAGTAATTTCTGCTGGGTCATAGATTCTGGAAAATGAAGTGCCACCCACTGAAGTGCAAGAAATCTCTGTGGACTTTTTGACAACAGTACATCCACCAAGTTTGTATCAAAGAAAATATTAATCCCCGAGTCTGGTTGTTTATCTCTGCAGAGGTGATCTGATAGTGTTAAAGTCAGAGACAATTAAGCTTATTCTTATGTATGAGCTCTTCTTGGGGTAGCTTTTCATGGAAGCATATAAGCTACCTTGCTTTTGCCTCGTAATCAAAGGGTTCATACGCTGTGGAGTGCAGGGGTATGAGGTTGCAGCAAAGGAAATTTTGCAGAAGCCAGTTCGGTATTCAGATTCAGCACATCTTACTGAAGCAGTGATGCCACTGACGCCAAGGAGAGCGGAGCTGGAGCACAGCAGAGAGATGCTAAGGTGCTGGACTTGGCTGTAGAGTCTGGCTGTGGGGCAAGTCACTCCCTCCCTCCCTCCCTGCCTCAGTTTCCTGCCATTAAAACAGGGATAATAATTCTTACTCTGTCTTGTCTTTTTGGATTGGATGCCCTTTGGGGCAGGGAACCTCTCTGTTGCATTTCAGCAGCACCCAGCTTAATAGGACCCTGCTCTCGGCTGGGAGCTGTGGGTACTACCACAACACAGATAATAATGTGAAGGGTCACAGTCTGTGCAACAGGAAGAATTATTAATCTGACCAGAGGAAAAGGTAAGGGAAGCCTAAATGGCCCCATATATATGTGGCCATGTGGCACGTGTCATTTGACTGGGAGTGGAAGAAAGCAAATTCAGGGAAACAGGCAGTTTGTGGGGGGTAGCTCCTGGCCAAGACCTGAGGTTAAAAATCCCCAGAGCAGGGATGTGAAGAGGGAGCAGGCGACCAAACGAGATTATAGAGGTGTTTCAGACCTGCAGGGAGAAGAGAAAGGCAACAGAATGAGTTAATACTAGTCAAAGAGCTGGGGGGGATAATAAGGACTTTATATCTAGGGGAACAGAAGCACCAGAAAGAAAGTAGGCCACTCGTTAATGAGGGGGGAGGGTGATGGTGTTAATGATGTCTCGAAATTGCCTGAGATACTGAACTCCTGAAATTCACCTTCAGCAGAAAACCATCAAGAAAATAAGTTTGGGCAATTAGGAAGTGGAGGAAACAGTGTAAAAATAGCCATGGATAATTAAGAGCAGATAAGGGGTGTGTAGGAAATGAGGGAAAAAAGGCTTTGGTACTGCAAGTGGATCCTTTGCTGAGTACCACGTCATCGCACAGGATGAGACCGTCTGCATTAGGTGGCCCCGTCCCCATGAATTGTATGTTCACGCTGGGTCCCACTGGAGTCCCTGGGAATGTGGCTGGGGCCAGGCTTCATGACGTGGGGAAAGGAGGCCACGGGCAAAGAGGCACCGTAACTGAGGCACGTGCCACGAGGCTGCAGGATGGAGCCAATAAAACACTTGGTCATTTTGTGCCAGTGGGTCTGTGCAATGGCAGCCTAACTTCATCCTACAACCCGCTGTGCACTGCTTCTGCCGTCAGCGTCGTCACCACCACCTGTGCGGTGGGGAAAAGTCTGTTCAAACTTTACTTTCTTCTGGCCGTGGCGTGCGTGTCCCAGGAGCCAAGCAGAGCCTGGCAGGCTAGCTCTACTTTTCAAAGCAAGCTCTCCAGCCGCAGCTGGCTCTTGTGCTGGGTGATACATATTGCGGGTGAATAATAATATCTGACCTAGTAGGAGAAAAAGATCTTTTATCAAACCCATTTAAAGAAAAATGACAGCCCATGCAGCATATAATGGAATGGATGATAAATCACAAAGTGGGGAAAAACAATTGTGTTACTCCTGCCGGTATGAGTTCTCGTTCTGAAGGTCCATATGTTATTATTTTTGATGACATAAATTTAATGAAACTCTTTGGAAAAGTTGATCAGAAGTCAATATACGAGTCAGTTCCAAGAAGTTTCCTAATATCTTTGTTTGTTCTTGGTAATAGATGGGTTGATGTCTCTCTCATATTAAGTGCGGTGATATGATGTTATGGGGAAATTACAATATGGAGTAGTGGCTCTAATAGAAGAACATTATCAGAAATGTCACTCCCTAACAAATTAGCAGTTGTGAAGTTTGCCCTCTGGTCACAGAGCCTTGTTCCTTTTGTCTTTTACTATAACTTATAATAACAAAGCTCGCGATGTAGATGGCTGCGGGGTATGTTTCCAGTTGATACGCACGCAACATGTTTCAGTGGGGATATGGGAAAAACAGACATTTTTTAAAAATTTGATACAAAGGATTTTTGGCCTTGGGCACTGCAGCTGCAGCTGCTGTCAATATATAGAAGATGGGACTATTTTCTACTGGGGTATGAAGAAAAGAAAGAAAAAAGAAACCTGAGGACCTTGTTATGTGAATAAAATTGTTGGGAAAAATGGTAATTAAATCCCATGGAAATTGACTCATGATGGAGATGCTGCAGATTTCCAGTTAGCAAAGTGCTGTTTGCAGCTGGGGGCTGGAGAAGGCACGGAGCTGAGATGAGAACAGGAGAGTGGGAGATGAGCTGGAGCTAGGAGCATGTAGGACTTAATCCTGAGTTTTCAATGGCGGCGTCAGTGGTCATTTGGTCAGGCCCCGAGAAGGGAACTAAAAGGCAAACATGACTAAGTGTTGGTCATGCACATTTTTCGGGAGAGGAGAGGATTGGGGAGGGGTGGTAGCCAGGTGCAGCTGTATGGGGATTCAGGGTAGTTTCTGGGGTGCTTCCCTAAGGGAGCCATTAACAGTCCTGGATGATACAGGGTCCAGACATTTCTGGCTGACTTTCCCTGGCCACGAAGCTCGTTCTGCAGGTGGCTCAGCGTGGGGAGGACCTCTCCTGGCGGTACTGCCTGCAATTTGCTTCAGGAAGACCGTGCCAACACTGCTACCGCAGCACAGGGGGGATCGGCCCATGCCCAGCAGTTCTCCTCTGACCCGTAGACGGGCCGGCAGCATGCTCTTCAGTGGACAGCGGTGCCTAGCAGACCTCGCACGCGCGTGTGCCCCGAGTGGGTGGCAGAACGGAGATGCCTGCTCTGTGGCTTTGGGCACAAGAAAGGTGCCTTCCTCTGCTTTTGTGCAATGGGGCATCGCTATTGATCTGGGTCCGAGGGTGCAGGTTCAGAGCAGGCATGGTAGCTGTGAATAGCCGTGCTGACAGCATGCCTACAGCATCCTGCCCTTTCTCCTTCCCCAGGAGGAGAACCACACAAGAAAGATCCAGGCAAGTCCATGAAGTCCATTCCCTTGCCTCTCCTGGTGTGACACTATTTTAGCACTGAGTTGTCTTCACCGTTGCCCTCTTCTGATACCAGAGGAAGGGGCAGAGGATGCTCCTCAAGAACAGCAGCCATCCCTCTTTCAGCAAAGGCAACCGTCTGATCCAGCCCAGGTCACATAACACAGGGTGCCTTTTATTTATCATGCAGCCGAGAAAACATTTGGAAGAGAGCAGCTGAGCTATTAGCCACTCTGCTTACCTCATCCAGCCGACTGGTGCAGCTCTTTGAATAGCAAAGCATGCAGATTAATTATTTACCTGTGGCTTAATTAAGAGTAATTTTACTGCAGGTCTAGCAGGCAACTGCTTGTTTTCATGTGCAGAGGTGCGAGTCGTCTGCCAAACTCATCTTGCAGGCTAGCACCCAACCCGCATCCCCACCAAAGCCAGTGGAGCAGTTTACACCCGTCGGCCATGAGAAGGGGGCTGGCGGTGCTGGCTCCCACTGGTTGTGTATCTGGATCTCCATACTGAACAGAGATGGAAAGACTCGCATTTGCTATCGCAGTCATCTCTCGAGGAGCAGGGTTGTGCTGTGGGTGAGTGAGAAGTTGGGCAGATACAAAAGGGCCTTTGCCCCGCTCTGAGTGCAAGCAGGTTCCCTGGTCCTGGGAAAAGCTGGCAGGGTCTCGCCCGGCTGCTCCGGTCCCCTGGCAATCACCCTGGTCTGGGGAGGGCTCAAGGAGCAGGGGAGAGAGGGCGGTTGCAGACTGAACATCTACACTGCCCCCTCTCCCTCAATCACTTGTAGCAGTGGAAATTTTCCACCGCTAGAAACGAATGTTTGCACGTGGCCTGAATGATTGTTATGACATGAAGGCCGAGTGGCCACTTCAGTTCTACTTTGTAGTCTCGGTTGGCCTGCCAGGAAATCCTGACTTTGAATCATGGCTCTGGCACTGATTTACCATTGCCTTGACCATGTCGCTTAGATTTGTGTTTCTAAGCCACTTAGGTACTTTGAAAATCCCTTTCTAACCAGATGCCTACGGGATTATTCATAAGTCACTTTTGAAAATCTCATACGTCCTCTCTCTGTATCTCTCTGCCACGGTTTTCTCCTCTACAAAATGCAGGTATTGCTATTTACTTGCATGCCCCGTAGAGGGTTGACGATCGTATTTGCATAGGACCCGATGTTCAGAACTGGGCCGCACCAGCGCCTCCATGCCTTTTTGCCATGTACGTGATGTGCGAGACACCTAATGTGCATGGATGAATCAGTGGGAAGATCCTGGACAGCCTTTCTGGCGTGGGGGGCTCCTTTTGACTCCAGCACGCCTACATGTGCAGGCATGTTGTACTCACACGTTGAAGGACTGTTCACTTAAGTAGGGCATTGCAGGTTTGAGACCTATGCACCTGCCCGGTTAGGAGTGAGGTGGGAGAAACCCTTCTTAGCGTTTCAAGTGTGTAAAGCACTATGAAAGGGCTTTTATCATTAATATTCACTTAATCCAGTCTAATTTTGCTTTGGCACATTCTGAATAGATTATGAATTCTGCCCGTACGGATTTTTCCATCAGCGTGGAGGCTTGAATCGAGAACTTGCATTCGAATCCCTGTAGGCAATTTCCTTATAGTACTTAGATTTCCAAGCTTCATTGGACTCGTACGACAACAGAAGCTTTATATCATCAGCTTTTTTTTTTTTACCCCAAAATGCTTAGTTTCCATTAGGAACCTTACAAAAAGGGCAGTGTATTACTACTTTGTGATCCCAATGATAAATGAAACACATTATATGTGGAGTAAAGGCTCTATTTATCCTTGATTTTTTTCAAGTCCCAGCAGGTTTAATGCGAGTAGGTTTAGATGACCTTCATAACAAATCAGAAATAAACCTCAGTGCATTCCCACAGAGGTGAAAAGCATTGCAGACATTCTTTATAGGAATAACAGTAATAATAAGGAAGAGCTATATTAATAGTGTTTGATAATGCTAAAAAATTAATGCTCACCAAAAGCCAGGTGCCAGCACTATTTGATTGTTTACTAACATAGTCATAAAGAAACAGAGTTATTAAAGGATCTGAAATCACTCAGTAATTCAGGGGCTGATGTTGATGGATGGAACTTGGCTGTTCCTCTTTGCTAAAGCTGCTGACTGGATAAATGTTTTATTCATGAAGCCCAGGGCAGGAAGGGATGCCAAAGGTTTAAGAATATTTTAAGAAACTCTTTGAGATGTCAAGCAAGTTATCAGGTGGTGTTAAGTAAGGGAGCTGAAGGACTACATTTAAGCACAGCTAGCCTATGGACGTGTACAACCGCGATACATCAAAACGGGGAAGCAATTGTTATCCATGCATAGCACATGGAGTAATGAGTTATGAACACCAGCCGATTTATTTCTGGGAGATCTCAGCGCGCCGTCACCGTGCAGTCCTGCCCCTCAGGAAGGGCTGTGACAGCAAAAGGGAGTTTCACGTGTTGCTTGGCGAACTTCCGCCGCTCCCTTAGGACTGGAAAACAGAGGGCGAGGTCTGCTCAGAGACAGACCCCCACAGTCATCCATTCAGAGCAAACCTGAAGCAAGCAGTGACGAAAATCGACACGTAGATTTGGGCTACAATTGAAATGACAGCAAGTGGAGATGCTGCCTGACTTTGCCTTAGACAAATTAGTTCAAAATTTTAATTATTAAATGAAGCTTTTATCAGATAGTGGCTACTGGGGACTCTTTCCCCCTCGGCAGTCGGAGGACACTTTTTTATCACAAGCAGTGTGCACGCAGCGTTAGATGCTTGGGTGGTGGAAAATGCTAGCGCTGTCCTGGGTTCAGTGGGCTTGCGCTGACTTACACCACCCAAAGGCCCAGTCCACAGTCCTTTCCGTGCTCCTTTCAAAAGACTCATTCCTGCTTTATGTCACTTCAGATAAGGAACCTTTGCTGGTCTAGGAAGGAAAGAGGTTGGAGTCGCTCCGATTTGTCTAAAGCATTTCAATGAAGAGGTCCTTTGCCCCTCAAGCTTCTGCATGGACAAGTGCTTGAATATTTCATAATCTATATTAATAACTTCTTTTAAGTGTCTGTAGTCTCATAAGAGCAGAGCAGATGAGCTCTTGATGGAGCTGAACTGTCAATCTCAACATGGTGACATTAGAAAATAGCTGTGGTGCTAACTCGTAACTCTGTGAAAAGTCCCCTCTTGCCAAGGGAGCAGCAGAGTAGAGTTAAAATGTGCCTTATTATGAGATCTCTAGAGTATAAAAATTGGAAAAGGTATTAAAAATGACTAATTAAAAATTGAAAAAAGATAGATACTGGTGAATAAAAAATAGGCAAGTGCTGCACTCCCACTGCCCTTTTGATTTGCGAGGACTCAGTACTAAAGACCATAGGCGTATTTCTCACTGGTGCTGGTTAACAATCAAATCCAATAGACTGACAGCGAAAACTACTGTCAAAAAAGCTGTCAAGATGTATCAAAATATGTCAGTGTATTACCTCTCTTTATCTGTCAAAGCCATTGATTATTTTCTATAGAGGAACCCTCTGACAGTTGCTGAAACTGAAGAATTCTGTACTGCAATGATTTGGTTGACACATGTCACTATTTCCTAAACAGATAAGTCAAATATATATATATATATATATTTGCAGAAGAAAACATACTTATATAGTATTTTACAAAAGATAAATAATATAGAAAGGAAGGAGCATCCATTAGTGCTGAAGATTTCCAGCACACAGCTATCAGCACTCTTTATCGTAGCTTATATTTTAAACGTTCTTCTTTGCATAAAATCCTTTGTTCCTGTGCTGATGTGATGCACTGCAGGGATTTGCTTAGATACCCTGAAGTAATTCAAACAATCGGTGAACCATAGTGGTGCTGCTCACGATCATAGCTGACAGCTTATGGTTGACTGCAGTAAACTTCTGTTTGCTACTGCTCGCAAATCCATACCAGTAGCACAGAAAGTGCTATTCTGCAAAATGTCTCTTTATGCTGGGGACAGACTAACCAGGGGAAGCAAAACTTTCCATCTCTGAACTATCTTTGGAGGTTCCCAGCTCCAGGGACCCCCAGCTCCTGGCAGAGGTGGGTAGCTAGTTCCCTATCTACTGGTTCTTGGGAGACCAGCTGCTGGCTCCCAGTCTGCCCTCCCGGAGCTCCGGCAGACACGCAGACTTGTGCAGCTGGACTGCTGGACACCTGCTCCACAGAAATACTCTGGGATCTTTTTCTCCTTGTTTTGCTACACAACAAGCAAATCAAAGAAACCCCAAATCTTGGGATTTTTAGCAGGGTGGAAAAGCCTGTCCCCTCTCAGCTGGTATATCTACTTATATCTGGATGCAAACCCCCTTCACAAATCTTCCATAGAATCATGTTAACATGGAGGACGTTTTAAATCCATCTATTCCACGTGAAACATGCCACCATGAATTTCGGAGTCACTATGAAATACTAGCGTATTAATAAAGGTGAAAATTGGTTCAAATGAGAGCAATCAAAGGCAGCCTACTACCCTTGTACATAGTCTTTATTATTCATTAGCACATATTGTGCTTCCTGCTAAAAATAATTCAGGCTACACTTGTATCACATTAAGATAACACTAAATCTTACTATAATTTGAAAGAAATACTGCTCCCAGCTGTTGTTGCAGAAGTGAGCTAAACAAAACCCAAAGAAGGAGTAAGGGAACCATCATAAAACTCAGACTGCATTAGACACAACTCTGCTTTGGTATCGTAGATCATGGAAGCGGCTGGAAGCGAACGTCTGGATTCACAGCCATCGGCACACGTGGGGAAAGGGGTGTTATTCTGCATGTAAGGGGGGAAGGCATGCAGGGGTCAAAGCCCAGATCTTAGGGGCCATTTAAGTGATTTTGGTGGGAGATCAGCACCTAAATGCATTCAAAGTCCCTCTGAAGGCTGCTGTGTAGGTGGTGTGCTCTGTGGGGTGAGGACCATCCTTTTGCCCTGTGTTTTTGCAGCATGTGGTGCAGCAGGGTCCTGTTCTTTGACAGGGGCCGCCACAATAAATGGAGTAATTAATGACGATAACAATATATTGAAACCTGAGTGACCTGTCCAGGGGCTTGAGAGGCTGTGAGGATACTTTCGATGTCGTGCCATGCAGAAATGGGAAGGTCCGTCTCTCCAGCTGGATCCAGAGGAGGAAAGTCAAGTGTAAATGCAAAGTCAGTGAACTGGGCTTCCAGAAATCTGCTGCTGACTGACCGGGAGGCTTCACGGGAAAGCCAGCAACAAGCAACCAAAAAATTAACCCAAGCCAATCTCACACGTGGCCCCAAAAGTTTACAACACCATTTCCCTCCTCCTTTTCCTTCTCCCCCTGCCAGCAGCAATGGCTCAGCATAAAGTGGAGGAGAAATGCGCCATTAAAAGCGAAGCATGGAGAGAGCAGCTGAGCAGTAAGAGCGGTGGAAAGATACAAAGGAAAAGCAAGGCTCTGACAGCAAATGAAGTGTGGAAGATAAAGAGGGAGAAACACCCACCCCAAAACTTGTGGAGCTGGTTTAAACACACGGCCAAAAGGGAGCCTCAGCAGAAATGCCACCAACTGGAAGCTGCTGAGCATGTCGGCCCGTTTCCCATCAGGGACACGAGCAGTGTCCTCTTGTGAGATGTGCTAGGCCAGCATTAACCGAGTCTCGTAGCTGGG